>NC_083573.1:73026429-74378929 GCF_027579695.1 Neoarius graeffei | reverse complement strand
GTTTATGCTGAAAAATTCTGAGGTGGTCCTCTTTCTTCATTATTCCATCCACTTTGTGCAATGAACCAGTTCCACTGGCAGCAAAACAGCCCCAGAGCATGATGATCCTACCACCATACAGCTATCCCTCCAGAAGGCTTTTTCCTTTGTCCGTGTGGTCAGCTTCAAACTTTAGTTAAGCTTGAAGGTATCAGTTTTGGAGCAGGGGGTTATTTCTTGGATAGCAGCCTCTTAGTCCATGGTGATCTGAACTGTAGACAGTGATCCATCAGCTTCCAGTTCACAAAAGGGCTGTGCCATGGTGGTTCCTGGGTTGTTCCTGACCATCCAAACCAATTTCCTTTCAGCTGAGGGTGACAGTTTGGGTTTTCTTGAAGCAAAGTGGCTTGGCAAAGTGACTACACCTCCTAGTAACTTACATACAATTGTTTGAACTGATCTTGGGACCTGCAGTTGTTTAGAAATGGCTCTAAGAGACATTCCGGAGTTGTGTACATCTGCGATCTTCTTTCTCAGAGCTGCACTGAGCTCCTTGGACTTTCCCATTTTACTGTGTGTAATGAGTGCTGTAAACAAACCCTTTTTATGAAGGCACAGAGAAGCTACCAGCTGTAGTCAATCATGATCACTAACAGGAAGTTAAGAGGCCTCGGCAAGATAAGAGACATTTTGAAAGCTTCAGCACCTCTGAATTTACAATCCAAGTGAGCATATGTAAATTTTTGACCCTGTATGTATAAGTTTGACTCTGTGTTGATTTCAGAAAACCCAAAGAAAATTAAAACTTGTGTGCTGAATTCTAGTGGGGTTTTTTTTCAATTAAAGATGTATACTGTGCAATCATTCTGCCACAGAAGAACAGTTCAAAGAAATTACTGAAAGCCCAAATATTACCGTGACATTCATATCCAAGATGACATTCATGTAACTGTATGTAAACTTCTGACCACAACTGTATCTATAATGTCTTAAAAGCTTGTTCTTAAGGTACTGATTGTACTTTCAGTCTCCATTCATGTCGGTTGAATTCCAGATAAAAATACTTTTTGCATACCTTCACTATTCTTGGGGAAGGCTGCTGTTCCAGTTCCTTGTCCTCTAGTACTTTAACAGGACCATCATTTTGAATGCTGCCTCCCAGAAAGATCTTACAACAAGAAATTTTAAGTAAATACTGTAGCTAGCAAGACCATATCAAACTTTATTTTTCATAAAGGTTTACACCACAGTGAATGGATTCTGTAATTCTCCCAGTGCTGTCACACCTGGCCCACCATACGGGGATTCCTCTTGTCAGTGATGTCATACTGTCGAATATCACCATGCAACCAGTTGCTGAAGTACAGGAAGCGATCATCCAGTGAGATTAAAATGTCTGTGATGAGACCTGAAGCAAGACACATTTACATAAACATTTTTGCTCATGAACACTCTAGATCTAAAATATAATTAAAGTCCTCACTTGGCATCTCAGGTAGGATCCAACCCTCTACTTTTTTATTTGGAACCTTGATGACTTTCTCTGCAGCCCAGTCGCCTTTCTAAGAAACAGAAACATTACTGATAAGTTTAGTCATGCTAGCCTTTAAGTCAAGTCAAGTTTATTTGTATAGTGCTTTTAACAATAAGCATTGTCACAAAGCAGCTTTACAGAATTTGAACGACTTAAAACGAGTTAATTTTATCCCTAATCTACCTAATCTTTACATAATGACTATCGGAATTTCCTGAAAATTTAACATTTGCTTGCCGGAGTCTTGTAGAAGCGAAACACAGTGCCTTGGAGTGCACAGCCCACATAACCCTCAGTGGCAGCAGGGTCATGCAGAAAGCGAATCTCTAGAGGGATGGCACCCTCTTCTCCTAGATCCAGAGTCTGCATATGCTTGTGAGTGGTCCAGTCCCAAACATGGATGCACTGTCCATAGTGACCTACAGAAAGAAATCTAAATCCCATTTTGTTCTATTGGTGATGAAAAATTATGGCTACAAACCACATCAGTAACCACAAATCAGTAGAGAATCAATAAAGAACACACACACCTGCTTTGACATCTTCTGGATTGAATCCATTGGCAAGTATTTTGGGTGCTCCCCACTCAGTGCTAATCATCACATTATGGCGTGGTTGGTACCAGAAATCATATCCAAATGGTGCTGCTTCACCAGGCAATTCCCAGTTTCCAATCACTTCAAATGTCTCACCATCCAACAACACGAAGCCACCTAGTCACAGACATCAACTGTACCGTCTACTCTACTATAAACATTATTAGGCACTCAAACTGCTTATGGGTCTTATAATAAGTACCGTTTCTTAATTACTAAGCTCTACTTCATTGTGAATACAGCATAGTCATTACTTGTCTTGGAACCAACACATACTTCAATTGCCCAAAGCTATACATTACCCTTTCCATTTCCTGAGGGGTCACCAAGGGTACTGATCATAATTTGCCCAGTGCCCAAGCAGTGAGAAGTATGAGGATTGGCCAAGCCACATTTCCAGAACACGTCCACAGGTTCTACTGTCTATTGGAAGAAACCGATTAATGGGAAATGGCCGAACCTCTTTGCATATTAAAACACTGTATACATTGGCAGGCCACTTTAATAGCAATACCTGTACATTCAGGCAGTTATCCAGTCAGTCAATCACATGGCAGCAGTGCAATGCCTAAAATCATGCAAGTACAGGTCAAGAGCTTCAGTTACACAGAATGAGGAAAATGTGATCAGTGCCTTTGAATTTCTTGTTGGTGCTAGATGAGTTGGTTTGAGTATTTACAAATTCCACTGTAATCTCCTGAGATTTTCATGCGCAACAGTCACTACAGTTTATATATATAGTGGTGTGAAAAACAACTAACCAATGAGTAGCAGTTCTGCTGGCAGAAATGCTTTGTTGATAAGAGAGGTCAGAGGAGAATGGCCAGACTTGTTCATGATAACACAAAGTGGTGCTTATAGTAACTCAAACGAGACCATCAATGATGGCGTAGCTCACTCCGGCCCCGTCTAGTTCAGAAGGAGCGATCTAAAGTGGGCCACCTTGCAAGCTATATACACTATATATAAGCTATATAGAGAAGCTATATACACCCTAGGAATACCGACCTATTTGCCAGAAAGAATCCAATATGGTGAGGAATCGACAGAGAAGAAGCGATTTTTGTTTAATTGCTCATTAAGGCTTAATTAGTCCATAACTTTATTATTAATAGTAATTAAGCAAATCTGGGTCGAAGTTATATGCACCCTAGGTACCCCTACCTTCATACCAGAAAGAATCAAAATCGGTGAAGAATTGAGAGAGAAGTAGTGATCTGTGTGGAAACTGCTCATTAGGGCTTAATTACTCCATATCTTCATTATTAATTGCAATTATGCAAATTTGGGTAGAAGCTATATGCACATAGGCAGACCTACCTTCCTGCCAAAAAGAATAAAAAAAAATAATAATAATAATAGCTTGCCTGCGACCCTGTAGAACAGGATAAAGCGTCTACAGATAATGAGATTAGATAATTCGGTGAAGAATTGAGAGAGAAGAAGCGATTTTCGTGAATTGTCAACGCCGCTGGACGGACAACACATGATGGCATAAGCTCATCGCCTTTCGACGAGATGAGCTAATAACTACTCAACCACAGTGAACAGAAAAGCATCTCAGAATGCACATCAATAATCCTTGAGGTGGATGGACTACAACAATAAAAGACCACATCGAGTTCCTACATGTCAGCCAAGAAAAGGAATCTGAGGCAATGGTGTGCACAGGCTCAGAAAAGGTGGTCATGTGTACACATGTTCAGTCCAGTTTAGGGTCTTGACCTGTCTCTGCATTGCACTGATACTATTCTGATTATTTTCTGAGAGTGTACAGAAAGTACGTTATTGCACCTTTAAGGGTACAACGGCTCGTCACTGGGACAGTACCTTCTAAGGGTATCTGTACCCTTTATATACTGCTCAAGAACATGTATGTAACTTTTAGGCCTTAAAAAGGTACACATAGGTAACTTGAGGTCAGATAATGAGCCGTAGGGGGTACGTTAGTGTAGATTGTACCTTGGGGGGCAGAAATGGACTCCTACTCTACCCCTATTTCTCAGTGTATATACTGCACTGTTGCCACATGATTTACAGAATGGGTAATTGCACAAATGAGCAAGTGTATTGGTGGTCGTAATGAAGTGGCCAGTGAGAGTATATTATACACACACACACACACACACACACACACACACACACACACACAATCATTTTCGTTCACTTTCTAGCATTTTTTGAAGTACTGTGTAGTTTTGTGACTGAGCATGTGGCTTTATACTGCGCTATAATGCTATAAAACACTTGCCACTTAAACGACTGTTACCATCCCAACACCCAAAATATAACTTGTAACTACGCAATTTATCATAATACACTGGCACTCACCACTCATGTCAAAAGTTTGTGTTGTGGGAAAACATGCCAGTAAGAATTTCTTCGCATTTTATACACTGTGCTTGATAACATGGCAATAAACAAACTTGAAACGTTCTCAAAACTAATTACAGAGAACACTTACCAAGTCAAAGCATTCATTTTGAACACTATATAGCCCAAGTAAGTGACAGTTTCCAAAGAAAGTTGCAATTTCTCTTCAGTCTGCCATTTCTCTGCAGTTCCTCACCTTGTGAAGACGTGGAGCACGGGCGTCTGTTCCCACATCAATAACATAGATCCGGGAGGAGATCAGGGAGGGCAAGATAAGCCGGTTGCGTTTTTTGGAGGGATCACCGAAACAGCTGCTGCAGGCATTCCATCCAGAGTGGTGCAGTTCATCATTCATATTGGGCATAGACAACCTGTGAACCACCTACACACATCCAATGAACACATGCATTACTAACTTGTGAATTATAAAATAAAAACAAAGACTGGTAATAGAGAAGCAAAAGTGTTAATTACTACAGCGTTGCACACACCTAACTTTCTTCTATTTTGTCTTACCTTGCAATAAGAGGGAGACTTAGGATTGACATCAACGGTTGCAAGATAGTCAGGCTTTTGGATTCCAGTATTCCGGTAAATACAGGGAAGGTAAACAATCTCCTCTCGAGGACCTTAGGGAATGGTCATTTTACAGGTTATCATCTTGCATCTCTTTCTTTGGTTGGATTCAGTGATACAAAGCTTTGTGTTCCCTTACCATTCATGGCATCCAGAGGACTTTTGTAACCTGGTCCACATCCTGAACAGGTCAGTGCTGTGGGTAGAAAAAGAACCTGATACTAAAGCAAATCCACATCAAGGCTGTCAAATAACACTTGAATATGAGTGATTCCACGCTTATGGGTACTGAAATGGGGACATGAACTTATTTTTAAAAATTCACCTAAAACCATTTCTTTTTTTCACCATCAGGTCACAAAACATGTAATCTTTAATGAATGATATGTTCAAAGATAACTTTAATTTTCTGAGATGTAATAAAAACATATTTATATGCCAAAGTCAGAACGTAACAGAAGTGTTGTGGACATGTATATTCTCAATTTTAACAATGTAGAATTACTTTTTGAAACATAGGAAGGTGATGTTTTAGCAAATATAATTAATAAACATGTGTAGTAGAATAAACATACACATTCTTTCAATAAGATTAACATGGTATATAGCTAGATTGTAATTAATTTGTAACAGACGCGAGATGGACAATCGTAACAGAAGTAATGTAACAGACATCATTTTGGAACTCATAGGCTTGACTTTGGCATATATGTTTTTATTACATCTCAGAAAATTAAAGTTATCTTTTAACATATCATTCATTAAAGATTACATGTTTTGTGACCTGATGGTAAAAAAAGAAATGGTTTTAGGTGAATAAGTTCATGTCCCCATTTCAGTACCCATAAGCGTGGAATCACTCTCTCTCTCTCTCATATATATTGTTTTATATGTTATATGTTATATATCATTCTCATCTCATTATCTCAAGCCGCTTTATCCTTCTACAGGGTCGCAGGCAAGCTGGAGCCTATCCCAGCTGACTACGGGCGAAAGGCGGGGTACACCCTGGACAAGTCGCCAGGTCATCACAGGGCTGACACATAGACACAGACAACCATTCACACTCACATTCACACCTACGGTCAATTTAGAGTCACCAGTTAACCTAACCTGCATGTCTTTGGACTGTGGGGGAAACCGGAGCACCCGGAGGAAACCCACACGGACACGGGGAGAACATGCAAACTCCACACAGAAAGGCCCTCGCCAGCCACGGGGCTCGAACCCAGGACCTTCTTGCTGTGAGGCGACAGCGCTAACCACTACACCACCGTGCCGCCCATATATATATATATATATATATATATATATATATATATAACAAATTAAAAACAGCATAAAGTGTCTGTTAAGGCATTGGGCTACCAATAACTACCAAAATAGTGAACCTAGGCACAGATTCTACAATTCTCTGCAACTCTACTGGAGGAACGAACACTCCTCCAGAAGATATTCCCTCGATCTAGTAACTATGAAACCATAGCATATGATTTACTTCATCATTCATCAAAACAGTCAGTGAGCATTAGTGCTTTGTAGATGTGGGTGTGTCATCCGAGAAGAGACCACTTCCATCAGGATAGAAATGTTTCATCATAGGATAAAGGTGATCCGTCAGTAGAACTTGCATCAGTTTAAAGTGACCATTCCCTCTAAAAGACTGCGAGTTGGCCTAGTGGTTGGCGTGTCCGCCTCTCGATCAGGAGATCGCGAGTTCTACTTGCAGTTGGGTCATACCAAAGACCGTCATAAAAATGGTACCTACTGCCGTCTGGCAAGGCATGCTGCAATACAGATGCGAGTGGGGAAGTCAAACTCTTGCAGTTACCGTACCAGAGGGCTAGCCCCCCACTGTAACCCTAGCTGTATAAGCAAGGGGCCAATGGCTATGAAAATGGAGACTGGTGCTGCACCCATACGCCTCAAAGACCTGGTTACTACTGGGACAGAAGACTTCCTGGGAAGACCAGATCCTGGCGTGAGAAGGACTTTGACTCCCTCTAAAAGGGACACATGGACCCAAACCATGCCAACAAAATATGTTCCACAGCATAACAGCACAATATTTCCTTTAATTCGTCTCACATCTGTGTGTTGCAATCTTTGCTAAAGTAATAAAATTCTCATAAAATTCCTACACAGCTTTGATAGGACTATGTTCCCCTGTAGGAATTTTGACATCTTTAAAATGTTTACACTCCTCATAAACAGACAAATTCTCACTGAAGTTTTGGCTGTGGGTGAGTAAGGACATAAAACTAGCATTAGTCCAGGGAGACAGATTCAGAGTCAGAACCTGTTCACTACCACTTTCAACTGGAAATGAAACCGAGATCATCATTCATTTAGTCATAATTAGTTAGTGAAATCTCTTAAAAAGGTAAATCTGGATTAGAGATCAATACAAATTTTGTTTTATATATAAGGCATTTGTACTGTTTTGCATTTCAAACCTTTTGCAGTGGGAGGTCATCTTTCAAATAGATCGATATTGGCCACATCCTATAGTGAGAGAAACTGGCCCCAAAGGATGACTTTGCCAAAAAAAGTCACATGAAATTGTTAAGCTAAACATTACCGGTCATTGGTTAACCCCTACAATAGTACTGGCAGCTGAGGCTTGGCTTTACAAGTTCCTCTTTTGTTTTATCAGATGTGATAAGAGTAAAGTTATTCTTTTATCACCTTTTTCACATCATGCAAAGGTGTAAAAGCTAACTGAATATCTCAAATGTTTAAGGGTAAAGTTAGTTTTAATTAAAATCTAATTTAACAGTGTGGATTGGAGTAAGCTACTTGGTTCCAGACAGGTGACACATCTGCACAAATCTGTGATACTACGATGAAAGGGGAGGGAAAAAAAAAAATCTGGCTTTCTGAATAAGTTCCCATCCAAACAGATACTGCAATCCATAATGTCTCATCTCATCTCATTATCTGTAGCCGCTTTATCCTGTTCTACAGGGTCGCAGGCAAGCTGGAGCCTATCCCAGCTGACTACGGGCGAAAGGCGGGGTACACCCTGGACAAGTCGCCAGGTCATCACAGGGCTGACACATAGGCCAAGTTTACATTAGACCGTATCTGTCTCGTTTTCTTCGCGGATGCACTGTCCATTTACATTAAAACGCCTGGAAACGCCGGGAAACGGGAATCCGCCAGGGTCCACGTATTCAATCCAGATCGTGTCTGGTCCGGTGCTGTGTAAACATTGAGAATACGCGGATACGCTGTGCTGAGCTCTAGCTGGCGTCGTCATTGGACAACGTCACTGTGACATCCACCTTCCTGATTCGCTGGCGTTGGTCATGTGACGCGACTGCTGAAAAACGGCGCGGACTTCCGCCTTGTATCACCTTTCATTAAAGAGTATAAAAGTATGAAAATACTGCAAATACTGATGCAAATACTGCCCATTGTGTATTTATGATTGTCTTTAGGCTTGCCATCCTTCCACTTGCAAGTGGCAAGTGACTTGCGCATGCCTGACATGCACTGAGATCACACACACAGTGGCTCAGTCCCAAATCACTGCTCGTGCACTTCACTCGTGCACTCTGTGAGCTGCGCAGGGCCAGAGTGCGCACCCTCCAGAGGGCACTCACTGTTCAGGGCGGAGTGATTTGGAGCGCAGGATGCCTGCGGAGCCGAGCGTATCCGTGTATTGGCGTTGCTGTGTGCACGCGAATCGTGTATTGGCGTTGCTGTGTGCACGCTAATCGTTTTAAAAACGTTAATCTGATGATCTGCTGATACAGTCTAATGTAAACCCCATCATAGACACAGACAACCATTCACACTCTCATTCACACCTACGGTCAATTTAGAGTCACCAGTTAACCTAACCTGCATGTCTTTGGACTGTGGGGGAAACCGGAGCACCCGGAGAAAACCCATGCGGACACGGGGAGAACATGCAAACTCCGCATAGAAAGGCCCTCGCCGGCCACGGGGCTCAAACCCGGACCTTCTTGCTGTGAGGCGACAGCGCTAACCACTACACCACCATGCCGCCCCAATCCATAATGTGTTTTATTAAATATAAATCAGCTAATGCACATTTCCACAATTATTCAACTGTTGAAAAGGTCAGCTAAAGGGTACACTGGTTTTATATGAGAAGCAACAGATGGAACATTTCTCAGTGTAAGAGACAGCAAGCCCTGCCAAAAGTTATACAACATCCTTCCTCTAATAAACAGAAAAAAAAAAACCCTCCAAGAGCTATTCTCTGAGTCTTTCACAATTATTTCATGTTAGTCTTTACGGAAGACAAAACCTTTGACCGTTTATTTCATTGCATTCTCTCTTTTAAAAAGAAGTTTCTTCAGTGATTTTTCATGATTTTGTATGTTTCTACTCATTTCCGCAGAGGATGTTTAAACTATGGTGCTAGGAGTATATGCTCACCATCATAAAATTACAGCTTTTCGGATTTTTATGTGCCTCAGCGAAAGCTGAGATTTTATATGAAACATCTTGGAGACAAAAAGATAAGAGTTTCAAGTTAGAACACATCACTAATTTCCAGTAAAAGGTCATGTTACAGATATGGCATGAAACTCTCTCCTTCAGTACCAAGCACTGGAATTGTCGTCGCTGAACAAAACAATATACAGTGGTGCTTGAAACCTTGTGAACCCTCTAGAATTTTCTATATTTCTGCATGAATATGACCCAAAACATCATCAGATTTTCACACAAGTCCTAAAAGTAGATAAAGAGAACCCAGTTAAACAAATGAGACAAAATATTATACTTGGTCATTTATTTATTGAGGAAAATGATCCAATAGTACATGTGTGGCAAAAGTATGTGAACCTTTGCTTTCAGTATCTGGTGTGACCCCCTTGTGCAGCAAACATAACGCTCCTCGTTTAAACCAAAAAGTTCTATTTTGGTCTCATCCGTCCACAAAACATTTTTCCAATGGCCTTCTGGCTTGTCCATGTGATCTTTAGCAAACTGCAGACGAGCAGCAAATGTTCTTTTTGGAGAGCAGTGGCTTTCTCCTTGCAACCCTGCCATGCACACCATTGTTTAGTGTTCTCCTGATGGTGGACTCATTAGCCAGTGTGAGAGAGGCCTTCAGTTGCTTAGAAGTTACCCTGGGGTCCTTTGTGACCTCGCCGACTATTACACACCTTGCTCTTGGAGTGACTTTTTTTTTTTTTAAAAACAACTACCTGTGGAGCCAAAGATAAATTTCCACATCTGTGGACCAATAAAGTATATTTGATCTTTGTTGGTCAACCACTCCTGGGGAGGGTAACAACGGTCTTGAATTTCCTCCATTTATACACAATCTGTCTGACTGTGGATTGGTGGAGTCCAAACTCTTTAGAGATGGTTTTGTAACCTTTTCCAGCCTGATGAGCATCAACAACGCTTTTTCTGAGGTCCTCAGAAATCTCCTTTGGTCATGCCATGATACACTTCCACAAACGTGTTGTGAAGATCAGACTTTGATAGATCCCTGTTCTTTAAATAAAACAGGGTGCCCACTCACACCTGATTGTCATCCCATTGATTGAAAACACCTGACTAATTTCACCTTCAAATTAACTGCTAATCCTAGAGGTTCACATACTTTTGCCACTCACAACTATGTAATATTGGATCATTTTCCTCAATAAATAAATGACCAAGTATAATATTTTTGTCTCATTTGTTTAACTGGGTTCTCTTTATCTACTTTTAGGACTTGTGTGAAAATCTGATGATGTTTTAGGTCATATTTATGCAGAAATATAGAAAATTCTAAAGGGTTCACAAACTTTCAAGCACCACTGTACAAATATTTTTGTCAACTGTGTTAGAACATTCAGGAACTATTCATCATTGAAATACACTCAAACACTGGTTAAAGCCTAGTGACCAGAGTCTATCTATCTATTGTCAACATCCTGTAGGCCAATTGGCCTGTCAGTTGCCAGACTCTTACGAGGCCGTCTGCGTATATTGTGAGCAAATTCATCTACTACCAGCTTGCCAAGTCTGTTGCAGCTTCCCCAGAGCAACAAAAACTTACAGACACACACACGGGCAACTTGGAATAGCCAGTTAACCTAATTGCATGTTTTTGGACTGTGGGAAAAACCAGAGAACCCAGAGGAAACCCATGCAGACACGGGAAGAACATGCAAACTCTACACAGAAAGACCCCTACCAACCACTGGGCTCAAACTCAGAACCTTCTTGCTGTGAGGCAATAGTGCTAACCACTACACCAGCATGCTGAGCAGCCAAAATAACGGCCATTTAGAAAAAAATAAAAAACCCAACCCCTTATACTTGTAACCATCTGTTCACAATTGTTGCCAATAATTGCCATATCATTAGTGGACACATGTAGTGTGCACAGATCCATGCAACATTTTCATGTTGCAAAGTTTAAACAAGGAAAGCACCTTAATCAGAGGAGCTCCCCCCCTTTTGTCTTTTTTTAAACATTTACTCACTACATTTAAAAATCCTTGTCTTTTCTAATAAGACAATTGTCATCTTTTTTGTGACTTTTTTTTTGCCTTCGTCATACTTCAGGCACCAAGTCCAGATGAGTGAATGATCTTAATGCATGTAAATTGTATTTTTTGTGTGTGATGGTTTGCACACATAGTTGCAAGCACAATATCTTACGTTAAAAGATGAGCAAACAAAATAACGTGCCCTTAACTCTCAAAAGTTCCATTTTGCTTTTCAAAACAAGCAAACAAAGGAGGTAAACTCCCCGATATCTCAACATAAACTGGACTTTCAGTTACATTCCATTATGTATTTAGCTTATCACAACAACCAACTATTAGTATTATAACCAGTGTTGCGGGCAGCACGGTCGCCTCACAGCAAGAAGGTTCTGGGTTCGAGCCCAGCCCAAGCCCAGCGGCCGGCGAGGGCCTTTCTGTGTGGAGTTTGCATGTGCTCCCAGTGTCTCTGTGGGTTTCCTCCACAGTCCAAAGGCATGCGCTTAAGTTAATATGGGATGGCCTTGGGCTGAGGTGCCCTTGAGCGATGCACCTAACTCCCAACTGCTCCCCGGGCGCTGTTAGCATGGCTGCTCACTGCTCTGGGTATGTGTGTGTGTTCACTGCTTCAGATGGGTTAAATGCAGAGAGGAATTTCACAAGTGTGTGATAAATAAAGTTGTGCTTTTCTTTCTAACTTGTCAGCTGGATTTCATTGCTTTCTTGGTGGACTAGTCAGAGGTGTGTGATTTAACAGAAGACTCATTTCTCTTTCGTGATTCTTTCTTGTACTTTTTAAGATTTTTTTGGGGCTTTTTTCACCTTTTATTGGATAGGACAGTGTAGACACAGGAAATGAGCAGGAGAGAGAGACGGAGAGGGACTGGGAAACGACCCCAAGCTGGAATCGAACCCGGGTCCCCGGATCCATGGCACGGCGCCCCATCCACCCGAGCCACGACGCCCCCTTCTTGTACTTTTACTTTATTTCATCTCATCATCTCTAGCCACTTTATCCTGTTCTACAGGGTTGCAGGCAAGCTGGAGCCTATCCCAGCTGACTACAGGCGAAAGGCGGGGTACACCCTGGACAAGTCGCCAGGTCATCACAGGGCTGACACATAGACACAGACAACCATTCACACTCACATTCACACCTACGCTCAATTTAGAGTCACCAGTTAACCTAACCTGCATGTCTTTGGACTGTGGGGGAAACCGGAGGAAACCCACGGGGAGAACATGCAAACTCCGCACAGAAAGGCCCTCGCAGGCCACGGGGCTCGAACCTGGACCTTCTTGCTGTGAGGCGACAGCGCTAACCACTACACCACCGTGCTGCCCCTACTTTATTTTATATAATTTAAAAAATTTTTTTAAACATTTTAGTAGACTGTAGATGAGATGAGAATGTGCATCTCTGACAGTAGGTGCATTGATGTATCCAGCCAAAGAGAATTTTATCCAATTTTCCCCTCAAGTGACATTTCTTTGCTTGGGAGTGGCTATGTTTTCAATCAACACAATAGGAAAAAAAAAAAAGACCAATTAAAAACCAAAATCAGGTTCAGACAATTACTGTACATCAACCATGCCTGTTTTGTTTATCCCATTTGACAGACTTGCAAACTCTTTTTGCTCTAACAGTAATTTATCAATGTGAGAAGATGTTAAGCATGTACACAGTATTTCAGCATTTCCTCCAGTTCTGCTGGAGTGTTTCCCATGAACACACACACTGTTTGCACTGCTCCCAAACACACAGGCTCCCAGCCAGGTAAATCAGGCGTGTTGCACCTGACGACAGAACCGTGACTCAAACCAGAATCGAGTTCGGTTGCTGTTTTTTAACGCAAACACAATTTACTCCACAAGCACTCACTTTCGGAATTTACAGTCATGTTTTTGAGCACGTCGGAGGTGCAGACTTAACAGGCACCATTAATGGAAGCACGAGTTAAAAATAAATAAATAAATAAATAAATAAAATATTTCACACATTTAAATAAATATATAAATAAAAGGAAATTATTTCATTCATGACGAAACTCCATTTCTGAAGCGCACACTACAGCCGAATCTATACAACTTGCTACGTTCACGCGCGTGTGCATGAACATACGCAGCATGAAGAAAAAGGGAAAAAAAGAAGAAAAGATGTCTACATACCCATCGTGTTCAAACTCTGGAAAAGTTTCCCACAGGAAGGAGTGACCGGATGCAGCAGAAAGTTTGTGGAAGGTCGTGAAACAACTTATTTCAAATGAAACGCGTCCTGGAGACTGCAGGAGAAACTGACGGTTATGCAAGCAGGTCTAAAGGGACACTGGCAGTGTGGTTAATCATTCATCAGCCTAGAGTTGCCACCCGCCCCGTCAAATACGGAATCGTCCTTTATTTGGCAATTAAATCTTGTGTCCCGTATTAAACCGATACGGGACGCGATTTGTTCCGTATTTTCATAAATGTCCAATACACATGTCTGTCTCACACATATCCACGGGCGCAGACAGAGGGTGGGACGGGTGGGATTCGTCCCACCCAGATTTAAATTCACCTCGTTCGGTCCCCCCCACTTATTGAGATATTTCACCTGACGTCACAGGGTCACGTGACGCCCCGGTGTCCGCCATTTTGAAGGTCAAGCTAGCTAATGTCAACAACATAGTAGTTAGTATGTTACTGTAGCAATGTTTACGTTCAGTCATTTGGATGACTGTTAAAACCAGGGGTCACCAAACTACGGCCCGCTGGCCAGATCCGGCCCGCCACCCCTTTGACCGGCCCCTCTGCCCCCCATCACTTGAACCGGCCCTATGAGGCAATCCCCAAAAGTGGTCATGGCCTATTTTTTTGAATTGCTTTTTGGCAAATAACAACATGTCTGCATCTTGTATTTTGTTGATTTTATCAATTAAAATTGATATTTAGTTATAAAATGAACTATTCATATTTTCCGAATTTTCGTCATATGCTCGCAATCAAGCAGTGACAGGCAGCGCATGCGCAGAGAACTGTTGTTAGGACTAGGACTGTTTTGGCCTCTAGAGGCCGCTGTTGTTTCCTTTTCATGTCATGTTTATTTTGGCCTCTAGAGGCCGCCACTGTTCCTGTGTTTTGTGTTTGTGTTAATTGCCTAATTATCTTCACCTGTGTCCTTAATTAGTTTGTCTATTTATACCCCTGAGTTCAGTCCTCTTGTCACGGAGTCTTTGTGCTGTTATGTTTATCTCCAGTTTCCTTTGTACTGTGTTTTTTGATCTTCTTAGCTTTTGAATTTTTGCACTTTGCTTTTCTTTTGGATTATACTCTTTGGTTTTTTTTTGTCTTTTGTTTTGCCCTGTATATAGTGTATATAGTTTAATTAAACCTTTTGATTCTTTTTCTACTTCCGCCTCACGCCTCTGCATTTGAGTCATCCCCCTGGTGGCCTAGTGGGGGTTTGCTGGATTATCACACCAACGAACCAGGTTCGAATCCCAGCAAAACCCTAACAGAAAGACTCCGTCATGACCGACTCAGCAGAGGCTGCTTCAACTGTCTACCCGGCCAACCTTCAGGGAATTATGGCAGCTTTGACACGCTTCGGAGCGACCATGGACGCTCATGGACGTACGCTCACCAGCCAACGTGAGGCCCTCGCTCGCCACGAGGAACTGCTTCAGCAAATTGGGAAAACCCTGGCACAGCTGACATCTCTGCCTGCATCTCCTGCTCCTGATCCAGTTCCTGCTCCTGATCCAGCTCCCACTCCTGCTCCAGTGCCTCCTGCAATGCTGCCTTCTTCACCTCGCGAACCCAGCCTTCCTGCACCACAGAGGTATGACGGCAAGCACAGTGAGTGCCGAGAGTTCCTTACCCAGTGTCAACTCACCTTTGAGCTTCAGCCTACCACCTACACTACGGATCGCCGCAAGATTGCCTTTGTGATCACCTTATTAGCTGGTAAGGCGCGAGCCTGGGCTACTGCTATCTGGCAAAGACAGGGACCTGAGTGCTTTGATTTCCAGCTGTTTTCTGAAGAGATGCTTCGGGTCTTCGATCAGGCAGACATCAGTACCGACGCAGCCCGAAAGCTCATGTCCATCCGGCAAGGAGGAAGCGTCGCAGATTACGCCATCTCGTTCCGAACACTCGCAGCAGTAAGTGGATGGAACGAGACTGCCCTGGTGTCAGCCTTCCACCATGGTCTGTCTGACCCTATCAAGGACGGTCTGGCCTCTATTGGATGCCCAAGTGACCTCGAAACCCTCATCTCACATGCTATTCGTCTGGACAACAGGATGAGAGAACGCCACCAAGCCTTGAGCCCCCCCAGCCTCCCTACCTCTACCTGGAGACCGTCTACCTCCTTCAGTGACTGTCCAGAACCCATGCAAGTGGGTCGTACTCGCCTCTCCGCATCTGAGAGGGAGCGCAGAAGGAGGGACAAGTGCTGCATCTACTGTGGCAAGCCTGGTCACTTCCGAGCATCATGTCCCGAACTCTTGGGAAAAGGACCGCCCCGTCCAGCCGAGGGAGGGTTGTGACGGGGCCTACCCTCTCTCCCGGACTCCCTGGTCAAGGAATCTACATCCCGGTCTCCATCTCCTGGGGTGAGTCTGTCCACTCTTGTCAAGCTTTGATAGACTCAGGGGCGGCTGGGAACTTTATGGATATTCACTTCGCCCAAAGCATCAATATTCCGACTGCACCTCTTGAAGTCCCACTGTCTGTGTCTGCCCTCGATGGCCAAGCGTTAGGTGATGGAAGAGTCACCCAAGTTACTTCTCCAGTCTTCCTCCAGTCTCAAGGTCACAAGGAAGAAATATCCCTGCACCTGATTCCTTCACCTGAGTTCCCAGTTATTCTAGGCCTTCCTTGGCTTATTCGCCACAACCCTCGCATAGACTGGGTAACAAGCCAGGTTGTGGAATGGGGCCCTGCATGCCATGCCTCTTGTCTGCTCTCTAGCTCTCCTGTGTCTCCTGCCGAGCCCCCTGATCTCACCGAGTTATCTCAAGTTCCCACAGAGTACTGGGATCTCAAGGAGGTATTCAGCAAGAGCAGGGCCGCCGTTCTTCCTCCGCACCGGGCCTACGACTGTGCCATCGACTTGCTCCCTGGGACTACCCCTCCTCGTGGCAGACTGTTTTCACTCTCTCAGCCAGAACGCAAGGCCATGGAGGAATACCTCAAAGATGCCCTGGTCTCTGGGTTTATTCGACCCTCCACTTCACCTGCTGGAGCCGGCTTCTTCTTTGTCGGCAAGAAGGATGGGGGGCTCCGACCATGTATTGATTACAGGGGCCTGAATAAGATCACTGTGCGCAACCGATATCCCCTTCCGCTGATGTCCACAGCTTTCGACCTGCTCCAAGGCGCCACCGTCTTCACCAAGTTGGACCTACGGAACGCATACCACCTCATCCGTATCCGACAGGGAGACGAGTGGAAGACTGCCTTTAACACCCCGTCTGGGCACTACGAATACCAGGTGATGCCCTTCGGACTCACCAACGCACCAGCTGTTTTTCAGGCCCTAATCAACGACGTCTTAAGGGACATGATTAACCTATACGTTTTTGTCTACCTCGACGACATCCTTATCTTTTCCAAGACCGTGCAGGAGCACCGCCACCATGTCCGCCAGGTTCTCCAGAGGCTGCTACAGAACAATCTGTTCGCCAAGGCCCAGAAATGCGAATTTCATGTTCCCGAGGTCTCCTTTCTGGGATTTATTGTACGGACAGGCCAACTCCAAATGGACCCTGCCAAGACCCTGGCCGTCCGGGATTGGCCTACTCCCAAGTCCGTTAAGGAGGTTCAGCGGTTCTTAGGATTCGCTAACTTCTACCGCAAGTTCATCAGGAACTTCAGTTCTGTGGCAGCACCCATGTCAGACCTCACCAAAGGGACAGGTGGATCTTATGGCTGGTCTCCTCAGGCAGAAAAGGCGTTCAAAGACCTCAAGGACCGCTTCTGCACGGCACCCATTCTGGTTCTCCCGGACACCTCCCAACCATTCATCGTGGAGGTGGACGCCTCGGACAGTGGTGTCGGCGCGGTGCTCTCTCAACGTTCGGAAGGAAAGCTGCACCCCTGCGCTTACTTCTCCCACCGCCTGAGTCCTGCTGAGTCCCGGTACGATGTGGGGGATCGAGAACTGCTAGCGGTCAAACTGGCCCTTGAGGAGTGGAGGCACTGGCTGGAGGGAGCACAACATCCATTCCTGGTTTGGACTGACCACAAGAACCTGGAGTACCTCCAGCAAGCCAAGAGACTGAACCCTCGACAGGCTAGGTGGGCCCTGTTTTTCAGTCGGTTTGACTTCACCCTCTCATACCGCCCCGGCTCCAAGAACACCAAACCTGACGCACTGTCCAGACTGTTCTCTGCCACTAACAGGGAGAATGAAGTCGGGCCTATTATCCCTGTGTCCCGGATTGTGGCCCCTGTCCGCTGGGGTATTGAGGAGGCTGTCCGACGAGCCCAACGCCAGGACCCCGGTCCTGGGACGGGGCCACCAGGCCTCTTGTACGTCCCACATCAAGCCCGGGCCAAGGTTCTCCAGTGGGGTCACTCTTCCCCTCTCACCGCCCACCCGGGAGCTCGGAGGACCCTGGACTTCCTGAAAAGACGCTTCTGGTGGCCTAACATGGAGAAGGAAGTAAGGTCATTTGTCCTGTCCTGTGAGGTTTGCACCAGAACCAAGAACCCACGACAGCGTCCCCAGGGTCTCCTGCATCCTCTGACCATTCCCCGGCGTCCCTGGTCCCACGTGGCAGTCGACTTTATCACGGGTCTCCCTGAGTCACAAGGTAACACGGTCATTTTGGTCTTAGTTGACAGATTCTCCAAGGCCTGCCGCTTCATACCACTGTGCAAACTCCCCTCTGCTCTTGAAACTGCGAAACTTTTGTTTAATCATGTCTTCCGAGTCTTTGGTCTTCCACAGGACATCGTCTCAGACCGAGGGCCCCAGTTCTCCTCCCGAGTGTGGCACGGGTTCTGCAAGGTCATCGGAGCCACTGCCAGCCTCTCCTCTGGGTTTCACCCACAGTCCAATGGTCAGACGGAGAGGCTCAACCAGGACCTGGAAACCACCCTGCGAGGCCTGGCTATGGATAACCCGACATCGTGGAGCACCTGGCTGCCATGGGCGGAGTACGCCCACAACACCCTGCAGTCATCGGCCACCAAGCTGTCGCCATTCCAGTGCCAATTCGGGTTCCAGCCACCTCTGTTCCCGGACCAGGAGGAGGACGCGGGGGTGCCCTCGGTCAACCAATATGTGAGACGGTGTCGCAAGACCTGGAGCAAGGTCAGGAAGACCCTCATACAGACCTCCAGAACCAACCAGACTCAGGCCAACCGCCATAGAAGACCTGCACACGCTTTCCGCCCTGGGCAGCGTGTTTGGCTGTCCACTAAGGACCTTCCACTGCGGGTGGAGAACCGCAAGCTTGCTCCTCGCTACATTGGCCCCTTCAAGGTGGTGCGCAGGGTGAACCCTGTCTCCTACCGGCTCCAGTTGCCCCGGACTCTGAGGATCAACCCCACTTTCCATGTTTCCCTGTTACGGCCCGTACTGACGTCTACGTATGCCCCTGCCCCTAGGAACCCCCCACCCCCCCGCATCTTCCAGGGGCAGACTGTGTTCACTGTTAATCGCCTGCTTGACTCCCGCCGGGTCCGCGGCGGGTTGCAATATCTGGTGGACTGGGAGGGCTATGGTCCTGAGGAGCGCTGCTGGGTTCCTGCTCGGGATGTCCTTGATAAAGAACTATGTCGGGACTTCCATTCGGCCCATCCGGATCGCCCTGGGAACGTCAGGAGACGCTCCTAGAGGGGGGGGTCCTGTTAGGACTAGGACTGTTTTGGCCTCTAGAGGCCGCTGTTGTTTCCTTTTCATGTCATGTTTATTTTGGCCTCTAGAGGCCGCCACTGTTCCTGTGTTTTGTGTTTGTGTTAATTGCCTAATTATCTTCACCTGTGTCCTTAATTAGTTTGTCTATTTATACCCCTGAGTTCAGTCCTCTTGTCACGGAGTCTTTGTGCTGTTATGTTTATCTCCAGTTTCCTTTGTACTGTGTTTTTTGATCTTCTTAGCTTTTGAATTTTTGCACTTTGCTTTTCTTTTGGATTATACTCTTTGGTTTTTTTTTGTCTTTTGTTTTGCCCTGTATATAGTGTATATAGTTTAATTAAACCTTTTGATTCTTTTTCTACTTCCGCCTCACGCCTCTGCATTTGAGTCATCCCCCTGGTGGCCTAGTGGGGGTTTGCTGGATTATCACACCAACGAACCAGGTTCGAATCCCAGCAAAACCCTAACAACTGTCACTGTTCAGGACAGCAAAATGGCTAGCGGTCAGCGAAAAGCTGACAGAGAGTGCAGAGTTTTTAAAGAACAGTGGACCACCGATTATTTTTTCGTTCAGTGTAAGGACCGTGCAGTTTGTCTTGTATGTAAAGAAAGTGTGCCGGTTTTCAAAGAATATAATCTGCGTCGTCACTACGAAACCCGCCACAAAGAGTATGTTAGTTTGCGAGGGCAAACAAGAGAAGACAGGATTCGGAGGATGAAATGCGGACTGGCTGCACAACAGAATGGATTCCTTCACCAAACCCAGATCAACCAGGCTGCTGTCCGAGCTAGCTATAAGGTAGCTCACCTACTAGCTACCCATGGAAAGCCGTTTACTGATGGGGACTTTGTTAAAGTATGCATGCTTGCTGTGGCCGAGGAGGTGTGTCCCGACAAGAAGGATGCGCTCAACGCGGCGAGTCTCTCCGCACCTACTATGACCAGGCGAACCGAAGATTTGGGGGACAACGTGTATGACCAGCTGAATGAGAAAGCGTCAGAATTCGAGTTTTTTGCTTTGGCCATGGATGAGAGCAATGACGTGCAGGTCACAGCACAACTGCTGTGATCTATTGATCTATTGCTCATATTATTATAATTTCACTGTTTTTTAAAATGTATTTATTTTATAGGCTTATTTATTTGACCTTTATTAAGTGCTGCATACAATTATTATTTATATTATTAATAATATCAACAGGCCTACCTACAATTTATAATTTTCCACTCACCTTTGCCAGTGTCAATCACCTCAAATAGGCAGATGTTTCTTACCTTGACAGCTTTGATGTTATTTTTATTAGAAAATAAATAAATGGAATATCAGTGGTATTTCAAATTAAAACAAAGTGTGAAGACTCCATTACTACTTTTGCAAACCACTAGTAAAGATAAACAAATATGTGCCAGGAATCAAGTGTTGATATAGTAGTGTGGATATAGTAGTGGGGATGGCCGTGCCAGGCTAGTAATCTCTACTACACAATGAGGCCTGCTGGTGGTCATACTTGTCTGGGTCATACAATTCTATGTGATATAGCTGACCTGACCTCGGCCCCCATCACAGTCAGGAACGACAATGTGGCCCCCAGAGAAAAAAGTTTGGTGACCCCTGGTTAAAACCTTTCAGTCTCAAGTTTTTCCTTTACTGTATTTACTAGTTTACTGTAATTATGATCTGGCAGCTATTTACACTGGATCCGGTGTAAATAGCTGCCGGATCATAATTACAGTAAACTAGTAAATACAGTAAAGGAAAAACTTGAGACTGAAAGGTTTTAACAGTCATCCAAATGACTGAACGTAAACATTGCTACAGTAACATACTAGCTACTATGTTGTTGACATTAGCTAGTGCTAACAGCTAGCTGCTAGTACACTGCTACAACACAGACACCGACCCTAATAATACAGTTCTTGGTCATTGGCTGGTAACAGCAAATTTATAACGGGCCATGTCTCAACAGACTAAGAAGTTATTTCAATGACATTTAATAACATTTTGTTTATCCTGGGGACCGAAAGTAAATGAAAATGTGAACAAACCTTAGCTGTAATAAGATGGCGACCACCGGCTCCAGGGACGACCCACTGATGTAGGCATGTTACCCAGCCTGACACAAAATATTTGTAGGCATCCAAACTCTTATACGCTTTCAGATCAATACCTGTGTATGGCGATGGGTTTTTAACGACATAGGTATACAGATCATGTGGGCCGAAGTCAGGTAAAGACGAGGGCTTGGTGTACTTCCGTACGTCAGTGAACAATCCTGGTGGAAGCAGGTAAACGTCGTTCTCTAAGCCTGCTAACCTCAATTTTTGCAAATACCTCTCCCTCTGCTCGCCCTGTAAATGCCCTACGTCGCTGGATAGTGAAGGTGTTTTCTGCATCTCGCTCCTTTTTCTTTTATGTTTTTCGTTTGTCGCCTTCCTCGCATTCAAACTGATTCGAGCCGTGACGTCCAAAATGGCAGCCTAACGATGCATCACATGACTTGGTCACGTGGGTGAAAAACCTTAATAGGGAGGAAAAAACGTCTATGCTGTCTTTCTTTGCATAAGGCAAACCTCACGGAAAAATCAAAAGACTAATTACCATTCGGTTTATTGAGGTGCACAGCAGTGTATACATAGTTGCAACAACTCACATAAAACAAAGCAAAGACTGATATTCGGTTGGTTGAGCTGCGCAGACTGCACAGGTTGCGAGCTCAAGCTTGGTTGCTATGGTTACCCACAACAAGTTTGACAGGCATATCAGGGACAGCTCCTAGTTCAGGACCCCAACACGGCATGATGAAGGGTGCCAAACCGAAAAGGCAGAAAACGATTGCATCGTTTTTTCAAAAAACAACGACTGTAAGTAAACTGTGCCTTACTCATATCACCTTGCAATTTTTTGATAGTCTGTTCAAAGTAATGTCGTAGTGAAAGTAAAATCGTACGGAGTAGAGATGCCTTTCTGGTAGCCTCCTTCTTTCGGTGGTAGCCTGTAGATACAGTGCTCAGAAGGCAGTTTTAATGTTTAATCTGGCGTTCCCTGCCATAATTTCAGCGAGCATATTGTTTCATAAGGAAACTTTGCGAAGAGTTGTTGACTGACTGCCGCTCACGCAACACACAGGCATAGTTAGAAAGTCAACACATGTTGACAACACATGTTGGGGGTGGGGTTGGTTTGCTGGCAGCTTTGTCCCCCCCAGTTCAAAAAACGTATCTGCGCCCCTGCACATATCAACACTAAATCTAACAATAATGAACAAAATAAAACAGGAAATACTCTGTTGCAGGATCTACCCAGGACACAAACCCCTCCACTCTGTGTCCCGCTCTGTGCGTCTCTGCCTGGCTGCCTGCGTCACTGCGTGTGGCGCTGTCACGGTTGCCTAGAGACAGACAACACACACAGGCGCTGCTCAAAAACCCTGGGCCTTTTAAAAATATCTGCTGCACCCGGGACTCCACCACGTCCTCAAAAGCGTAAACGCTTACAAAAATACAGACGTGAGTGGGAAGAGGCACATCCTTGGCTGGACAGCGTGAGTGGAGACGACTACAGAGCAAACTGTAAGCCTGTCGGCGAGTGTTTTCAGTGGCGGACAGCGGGCTGTCTGACATTAGACAGCATTCGTCAGGAGAGCAACACTGCAGATATGTAAGAATACAGAAGACAAGCGTCAGTGTCACAGTTCTTTATACCCCAATCATCTCCTGAGAGTGATACGATGTGGGACATTATTAGTGATGCAGTGCCTAGGCACGCATAACTATTGTTCTGTGTGTTTCTTCTTATTATTATAGAAGGAGAGAAGGAGTACCTAGAAATTTCGATTTCGAATAACCCAATAACCATACATCGCACACAGACAAACAATATATCAAAACGTGCGGCTCGATCGGACTCGCTATCATAGGCGGTCTTTCCATTGGGCAAAGTCAGGCAATTGCCCTGAGCCTCGTCCAATCAGGGGCCTCATCGTCGCGTTACGGTATTCCTGTTTTCCTGCATGCTATACATCATCATTTACTATGTAATAATTAATTGTGGGCGGCACGGTGGTGTAGTGGTTAGCGCTGTCGCCTCACAGCAAGAAGGTCCTGGGTTCGAGCCCCGGGGCCGGCGAGGGCCTTTCTGTGTGGAGTTTGCATGTTCTCCCCGTGTCCGCGTGGGTTTCCTCCGGGTGCTCCGGTTTCCCCCACAGTCCAAAGACATGCAGGTTAGGTTAACTGGTGACTCTAAATTGACCGTAGGTGTGAATGTGAGTGTGAATGGTTGTCTGTGTCTATGTGTCAGCCCTGTGATGACCTGGCGACTTGTCCAGGGTGTACCCCGCCTTTCGCCCGTAGTCAGCTGGGATAGGCTCCAGCTTGCCTGCGACCCTGTAGAAGGATAAAGCGGCTAGAGATAATGTGATGTGTGATGTGTAATTAATTGTGATTATACATATTTTCCACTCGACATGAACCACATTGCTACGAAAATAATAAAAGCAATAAAGCATGATTCACGTGTAATCCTACAGCTAGATTCACAAGCCAAACCACCAGTATGTGGCGTGATGTCACACACAGCTATCTGGCTTCGCTCTTTCTCAGAGCCGTAGTGTCTGAAGTAACCTAGGCAACGACGCGAGCGGGCTGAATGCATGCACCAGCACCATCTAGCTCTAGCTGCAGAGCCCTCGTAAAATGTTTTGTTAAAGTAAAATCAGAATGAAACGATTTCTAAGTGGCAGTGAGAAAAGGAAGAGGAAAAAGGATAGCGAACAGTTTGTTGAAAAGCTACCGAAATTAACAATCTTCTTCCACACAAGATAACGGCTGCAGTTAAAGGCTTCCCTGATTGCATTTCCTCTCCAACAGACATGCTTAACTATATATTCAGAGAAAACCTGCTGGATTGTTACCCAAATCTAAGTATTGCACTTCGAGTACTCCTCACACTTCCTGTCACAGTGGCTTCTGGGGAAAGGAGTTTTTCTGCCTTGAAATTAATCAAGACATATCTCAGGTCCACCATGTGTCAGGAGAGACTGTCAGATCTGGCGGTAATATCCATTGAGCAAGCCGTGAGAAGGAAACTGGACATGGAAGATGTCATCACTGCATTTGCCAATGCTAAAGCAAGAAAAATCAAGTTTTAAGCACACAGTAAGTAAAATTATAATAATTAATAACTAATAATTTCATTTATTTAAATCTTACACTGTATATTAATCCACGTTTGGTTTTTCTCTCTCCCTGTCTTTCTGTGCAGGTCTCATCCACTGTAGCCACCACCACCCATGAGACTGATAGATGGGCACACCGACAGCAGCGCACATAGACAGACAGGCAGACACACACACACACACACATACAGCTTATATTCAGATATTCAGTGATTTTTATTGGGGTTTTTTCAATCATTTCCATGTGTTCACAATAAATATTGTTTGTCAGTACGTATGATTCATCATCTCATTATTATTACAGATGTATGGGTTGGGGTTGAGGGGGGCCTCCAAATTGTCCTTTGCCCAGAGCCTCAGATTTCCTAAAACCGCCCCTGCTCGCTATGTTATTACTTTGTTCATCCAAAATTTCCCATTCATATTCTATGGAATTAATTGAAAAAATAGCACTTTTTCAAACATCCACTGCTCTGGCATGCTTTCACCTAGAGACATGATTAAAACTTCAAAACGTAGAAAAACTTCTCCTCTGTGGATCTGCCGTTCAACTTTTTTTGCTAGGTTCTATACTTTTGGATCAGTCCCAGCTCAAACACCATGTGGGTACCTGGAGAAAATCAGGCTTTATAATGGGTGTCTATTGTGTTACACACCAGTGGGGCTCAGGAATTTAGAGTGTAGGCAGCCTGAAAAAAAAGCTCAAACTTTCTCATTTAAACTGTGTTTTCAGCCACAGTTTTCAATCTACACACACAATTTTCTCAAAAGTAGTAGCCACACTTGTCCTGATTCACACAATGTGTCTCCCTGCACGCTAGAATTTACAGTTTTTGAATGAGAAGCCTGAGAGTAAGGAGGGGACAGGCGCGCTTCCCCATAGACTCCCATTATAAACTTTTTTATAAAAGTGGCAGCGCTGTGATTGCAAAATCATAAAAGTCACTTGTTTTTAACTCGCTCTAGTGACCTCATTTTTTAGACTACAGACAAAAAAATTACATCACTGTGTTCAGGAGACCCTTGTGGCACTCAATGTGAAAGAATTTTGTTAATATCTCCTTCCATTTTTGTGTAAATCCCCGTTGTTTGGAGGGAGCGCTCTGAGGAAAAACTGCCCTTTTTGTGTGCTTCTGTGTGTCTCTGCTTGCAGCGCGCGGGTGGGGGAGGGGCTGCTCGCTCTCACACACACACACGGGAGGGAGGGGCTGCTCCCTCTCAGAGAGACACAGGCTTGTAGCCTCATGGCAAGTCACACATTCACACAGTACAGCTCAGCTCCTGCAACTGTGACTGCTGCGCGCACTCCATCACTCTCACGATTTCCCGCAGGGGAATTGTCGTCTCTAGTGTTATGATTGTCGTTTGTTTGATTGATTGTTTGTTTGAATTAATGATCATTCATCCGTCCGACTGGACGTGTTAAAAAGGATGACAGAGTTGATCCACAAATCAAGCTCTCACTAAATCTCAGCACCTCACTCACTCTCACACAGGACCCCTGTCTTCCACACTCACCCGACCCCTCGCTTTCTCATCCAACCACGTACTTGCCCGTACTATACACATTCACTGACGATCAGAAAACACACAACATTATTATTATTCTCATCTCATCTCATTATCTGTAGCCGCTTTATCCTGTTCTACAGGGTTGCAGGCAAGCTGGAGCCTATCCCAGCTGACTACGGGCGAAAGGTGGGGTACACCCTGGACAAGTCGCCAGGTCATCACAGGGCTGACACATATAGACTGGTACCAAAATTCAAAAAAGTGCTTATTTAAGGAGTTAAAGGCATTTTTGAGACAAAGTCGGCAAACAGTCTTATTTTGTCAATTTGGGTGTGCCGAATTCAAATCTGCAATATGCCGAGCTCTATCTGACCTCTGTTGACCTCTAGAGGTCATTGAACTTTGGGCCTGTAAACGTCTCAGCTGAACCCAGTTTCTCAGCTTTCTAAGGAATGAAATGTACTAAAATGATTAATGAAGTTAGCAAATGGCCTTGTTTGTTAAATGTTTGGGTGCTGAATTCATTTTTCATTTGTAAAACGACATATGACCTCTGATAACCTCAAGGTCATTAAACTTGGCCTATTGAGGTTTTTCACCCACGTGACCAAGTCATGTGATGCATCGTTAGGCTGCCATTTTGGACGTCACGGCTCGAATCAGTTTGAATGCAAGGAAGGCGACAAACGAAAAACATAAAAGAAAAAGGAGCGAGATGCAGAAAACACCTTCACTATCCAGCGACGTAGGGCATTTACAGGGCAAGCAGAGGGAGAGGTATTTGCAAAAATTGAGGTTAGCAGGCTTAGAGAACGACGTTTACCTGCTTCCACCAGGATTGTTCACTGACGTACGGAAGTACACGAAGCCCTCGTCTTTACCTGACTTCGGCCCACATGATCTGTATACCTATGTCATTAAAAACCCATCGCCATACACAGGTGTTGATCTGAAAGCGTATAAGAGTTTGGATGCCTACAAATATTTTGTGTCAGGCTGGGTAACATGCCTACATCAGCAGGTCGTCCCTGGAGCCGGTGGTCGCCATCTTATTACAGCTAATGTTTTTTCACATTTTCATTTACTTTCGGTCCTTAGGATAAACAAAATGTTATTAAATGTCATTGAAATAACTTCTTAGTCTGTTGAGACATGGCCCGTTATAAATTTGCTGTTACCAGGCAATGACCAAGAACTTTATTATTAGGGTCGGTGTCTGTGTTGTAACAGTGTACTAGCAGCTAGCTGTTAGCACTAGCTAATGTCAACAACATAGTAGCTAGTATGTTACTGTAGCAATGTTTACGTTCAGTCATTTGGATGACTGTTAAAACCTTTCAGTCTCAAGTTTTTCCTTTATTGTATTTACTAGTTTACTGTAATTATGATCCGGCAGCTATTTACACCGGATCCAGTGTAAATAGCTGCCGGAGCGCGCTCCGGCTCTCTCCCCCTCAAATTAAGCAGCGCACTCCGGGAGCAAGCCGGAGCGCGCTCTGGAACCTCGGTCGGAGCACTCCAGGAGCAAGCCGGAGCGCGCTGCTTAATTTGAGGGGGAGCAAGCCGGAGCGCGCTCCGGAACCTCGGCCGGAGCACTCCGGGAGCAAGCCGGAGCGTGCTGCTTAATTTGAAGGGGAGCGAGCCGGAGCGCGCTCCGGCAGCTATTTACACTGGATCCGGTGTAAATAGCTGCCGGATCATAATTACAGTAAACTAGTAAATACAGTAAAGGAAAAACTTGAGACTGAAAGGTTTTAACAGTCATCCAAATGACTGAACATAAACATTGCTACAGTAACATACTAGCTACTATGTTGTTGACATTAGCTAGCTTGACCTTCAAAATGGCGGACACCGGGGCGTCACGTGACCCTGTGACGTCAGGTGAAATACCTCAATAGGCCTATGCATTTAACGGCATTTTTAAACTGACTTTTTTTTTTAAGAAAAAAACTCTCATATATACTAACCCTGATTAACCTGTATACCCTGTATGCCCCCACATTTTGTATGCTGCTGAATCTGTCCTTTTTTCAGTAGCTTTGTATAAACAATAACCGCTAAATGTAATGCAATGTTATGTAAGGTGATCGCCGAGGCATTCTCATTGTGAAAAGTAAGTCACATGTACATGGACTGGCATTTAATGTTGTATTTGTTCCTTTCTATTTGTTTTTTGTCTGTTCATATTCTTTTTGGGGGAGTAAAGTCAGTTTAAAAATGCCGTTAAATGCATAGGCCTATAGGCCAAGTTTAATGACCTTGAGGTTATCAGAGGTCATATGTCGTTTTACAAATGAAAAATGAATTCAGCACCCAAACATTTAACAAACAAGGCCATTTGCTAACTTCATTAATCATTTTAGTACATTTCATTCCTTAGAAAGCTGAGAAACTGGGTTCAGCTGAGACGTTTACAGGCCCAAAGTTCAATGACCTCTAGAGGTCAACAGAGGTCAGATAGAGCTCGGCATATTGCAGATTTGAATTCGGCACACCCAAATTGACAAAATAAGACTGTTTGCCGACTTTGTCTCAAAAATGCCTTTGGGTGTCACAATTCTGGATTTTGGTACCAGTCTAATAGACACAGACAACCATTCACACCTACGGTCAATTTAGAGTCACCAGTTAACCTAACCTGCATGTCTTTGGACTGTGGGGGAAACCGGAGCACCCGGAGGAAACCCACACAGACACGGGGAGAACATGCAAACTCCACATAGAAAGGCCCTCGCCGGCCACGGGGCTCGAACCCAGACCTTCTTACTGTGAGGCGACAGCGCTAACCACTACACCACTGTGCCACCCAAGTTGAAAGTTATGCTTGGAAACATTACACAGCGCTCTCTCTCCTGCTGAACACCGTTAACAAACAGCAGCGGGCCCACCCTGATGGTGTTCACATAATCGCAGGAGACTTTAATAAGGCCAACTTGAAGACTGTACTGCTGAAGTTTTACCAACATGTTAAGTGTTCTACTAGAGGGGAGAACACTCTGGATCATGTTTACTCCAACATCAAGCACACGTACAGAGCCATACCCCTCCCCCACCTCGGCCAGTCAGATCATCTTTCCCTCCTGCTCTCCCCAGCCTACACCCCCCTCAGACGCAGAGCCAGGCCCACTACTATCACAACCTGGCCTGACAATGCACTCTCCAAACTACAGGACTGCTTTAAACAGACAGATTGGGACTTATTTGAACACCAGGAGCTGGAGATATTCACAGAAGCGGTGCTGGACTATATCAAGTTCTGCATCGGGAATGTGACGGTGGATAAAAACATCCGGGTCTTCCCAAACCAGAAACCCTGGATGACCAGCCAGGTCCGCTCACTCCTCAGGGCTCGTGATGCTGCCTTCAGGTCAGGTGATAGAGCTCTGTACAGAGCTGCTCGAGCTGATCTGAAAAGAGGCATAAATAAAGCCAAGGCGGACCACAGGCTGCGCATAGAATCCCACCTGTCCAACAACAACACACGGGAGGTGTGGCAGGGCATTCAGGACATCACAAACTTCAGAGACTGTGATGCGCCAACAGGAGACTGGAGTGCACCGCTAGCAGAGGAGCTAAATCGCTTCTTTGCTCACTTTGAAACATCTCAGCAGCACTCATCTGCTCCTGCCCTGCCCCCACCACCACACAGTTCCTACACCACTCCTTTCACTGTACAGGAGCACAATGTCAGATGGGTGCTCCTGGCAGTGAACCCCAAGAAAGCTGCCGGCCCAGATGGTGTACCTGGTAAGGTGCTCAGAGCATGTGCCCACCAGCTCGCCCCTACCTTCACCAGGATCTTTAACCTCTCCCTGGCTCAGGCAGTCATCCCGCCCTGCCTAAAATCTGCAACAATAAGCCCAGTGCCGAAGAAGTCTCCCGTCACCAGCCTGAATGATTACCGTCCTGTGGCCCTCACCCCGGTAATCATGAAGTGCTTCAAGAGACTAGTTCTTCAGCACATCAAAGACCACCTCCTCCCAGACTTCAACCCCTACCAGTTCACATATCGCACAAACAGATCCACAGAGGATGCCATCGCCGTAGCTCTCCACTCTGCGCTAAATCACCTGGAGCAGCAGCAGAGCTATGTCCACATACTCTTTGTGGATTACAGTTCAGCTTTTAATACAATAATCCCGGACATCCTTATTAGAAAACTGGACACTCTCGGCCTCCCCCCTCTCACATGTGCCTAGTCAAAGGACTTTCTTACTAACCGGCCCCAGACTGTGAGACTTGGCCCCCACTTCTCCTCCACCCACACGTTGAGCACCGGCTCTCCACAGGGCTGTGTGCTGAGCCTCCTCCTGTACTGCCTCTACACCCACGACTGTAGTTCGACCCACAACAACAACCTCGTCGTCAAGTTTGCTGACAACACCACAGTGGTCGGACTCATCTCAAAGGGAGACGAGGCAGCCTACAGAGAGGAGGTCCTGAAGTTGGCAGCCTGGTGTTCAGAAAATAACCTCGCTCTGAACACCAAGAAAACCAAAGAGCTCATTGTTGACTTCAGGAAGCACAGCACCGACCTAGCCCCCCTCTACATCAACAACGTGTATGTGGAGAGGGTCCACACCTTCCGGTTTCTCGGCGTCCTCATCTCCGCCGACACTTCCTGGTCAGTAAACATCACAGCAGTCATTAAGAAGGCTCAGCAGCGGCTACACTTCCTGAGAGTCCTCAGGAAGTACAACCTAAACTCCAACCTGCTGCTGACCTTCTACCGCTCATCCATCGAGAGCCTGCTGACGTACTGTGTTACAGTATGGTACGGCAGCTGCACTGCTGTAGACAGGGAGAGGCTCCAGAGGGTAGTTAAGGCAGCACAGAAGATCATTGGCTGCCCTCTCCCCTCCGTGATAGACGTTTACACCTCCCGCTGCCTTAGCAGAGCTAAAAACATTATCAAGGACAGCTCCCACCCTGGCTTTGATCTGTTCGACCTGTTGCCCTCAGGGAGGCGCTACAGGTGCATCAGGACAAAGACAAACCGATTCAAAAACAGTTTCTTTCCAAAAGCCATAACCGCCCTGAACTTGGATATGCTCTGACTTTATAGTCTATTTATTTTACTATGTGACTCTCCTCGTGCAATAATTTATAATGTGCAATACTTTATAAGGGACTCTCTCTGTGCAATACTTTTATAATGTGCAATACCTCACTCCATAATGTGAAACACAACACATTCACCTCACCTTAGGACTGTGCACCTTACATACAGCACATGCACCTCAGGACTGTGCACCTTACACACAGCACACACACCTCAAGTCTGTGCACCTACCTTACCTTGCAATACTTCATAAATGTGTAATATTTTATTTTAGAATGTGAATCTCTCATGCAATAATTTATAATGTGACTCTCTCTGTGCAATAATTTATATGTGCAATGAGCAATACCTCACTCCATAATGTGTAACACAACACACACCTCAGGACTGTGCACCTTACCCCCCTTACACACTCCCCCCTCTTCCCCTCTCTCTCTCTACATGCTGTTTTGCACTGTTATTGGAGATTCTTTAATCTCATTGTACGTGTATAGTGACAATAAAGGCATTCTATTATTATTATATTCAGAAATGTGCAGACTACAGAATAAACCTTACTGCATACATCTGTACTCAGAAATTCATACATCATGAACAAATGTCATTATGGCAAAATGAAGCTTTCAGTGATTTCTTTGAACTGTTCTGTTTCTAGAGAGGAATGATTGTACAGCATACATCTTTATTAACAAACCCAAGAACTAGGCGCACAAGTTTTAATTATATTTTAGGCTCTGAAATCAACACATGGTTTATACACTATATTGCCAAAAGTATTTGCTCACCCATCCAAATTATCGGAATCAGGTGTTCCAATCACTTCCATGGCCACAGGTGTGTAAAATCAAGCACCTAGGCATGCAGACTGTTTTTACAGTTTGGAACTGGCCCCTTCCTCTTCCAACATGACTGTGCACCAGTGCACAAAGCAAGGTCCATAAAGACATGGATGACAGAGTCTGGTGTGGATGAACTTGACTGGCCTGCACAGAGTCCTGGCCTCAACCCGATAGAACACCTTTGGGATGAATTAGAGTGGAGACTGAGAGCCAGGCCTTCTCGTCCAACATCAGTGTGTGACCTCACAAATGCGCTTCTGGAAGAATGGTCAAAAATTCCCATAAACACACTCCTAAACCTTGTGGACAGCCTTCTCAGAAGAGTTGAAGCTGTTCTAGCTGCAAAGGGTGGACCGACGTCATATTGAACCCTATGGATTAGGAATGGGATGTCACTTAAGCTCATATGTGAGTCAAGGCAGGTGAGCAAATACTTTTGGCAATATAGTGTACATGTGGTGCCAAAAAGATCCATACAGCACACATAACATCTGGTTAAATGTCCCTTTGCTTCTCAGCCTTTTGGCTAAGATCAAGTGTAGTATCTGTTCTTCTGTGACAGCCATGGCCTGAAGGTTAGAGACGCAGCTTTGGGCCCAAAGGGTTGCTGGTTCAAGTCCTAGGACTGGCAGGAAAAATGTGAGGTGGACTTATCCCTCCTACTGTACTATAGCTGAAATGCCCTTGAGCAAAGCCCCTAACCCTCACTTGCACCGAGTGCTGTATCATAGCTGCCCATTGCTTCAGGTGGGTTAAATACAGAGGAGGAATTTTGCTGTGCTTGAGGGTACACGTGACCAAATAAAGGCTGCTTCTTCTCTTAGCAAGTTTCAACTTCCTTGCATGGACCTGACTTTTACGCACAGTCCACATACTTTCGATAGGGTTCAGCTCAGGACTTTGGGAAGGCCAATCCACAATTAGCTTTGATATACAGTGCTCAGCATAAATGAGTACACCCCCTTTGAAAAGTAACATTTTAAACAATATCTCAATGAAGACAAACAATTTCCAAAATGTTGACAAGACAAAGTTTAATATAACATCTGTTTAACTTATAACGTCAAAGTAAGGTTAATAATATAACTTAGATTAAACATTTTTTCAGTTTTACTCAAATTAGGGTGGTGCAAAAATGAGTACACCCCACAACAAAAACTACTACATCTAGTACTTTGTATGGCCTCCATTATTTTTAATGACAGCACCAAGTCTTCTAGGCATGGAATGAACAAGTTGGCGACATTTTGTAACATCAATCTTTTTCCATTCTTCAACAATGACCTCTTTTAGTGACTGGATGCTGGATGGAGAGTGATGCTCAACTTGTCTCTTCAGAATTCCCCATAGGTGTTCAATTGGGTTCAGATCAGGAGACATACTTGGCCATTGAATCACTTTCACCCAGTTCTTCTTCAGAAATCCAACAGTGGCCTTAGATGTGTTTTTAGTCATGTTGGAAAAGTGCACAACGACCAAGGGCACTTATATATAAGTATATTTATGTTTAATATTTATGTATATTTAGGGTCATTGTCCTGCTGGAACACCCAATTGTGCCCAGGGTTCTGATGGTTTGAGGTTATGCTGAAGAATTCTGAGGTAGTCTTTCATTATTCCATCATTCTGGGCAATGCACCAGTTCCACTGGCAGCAAAAAAGCCCCAGAGCATGATGCTACCACAACCATGCTTAACTGTTGGTACAGTGTTCTTGGGGTTGAATGCCTGACGTTTACTCCTCTAAACATACCTCTTGTCATTGGGGTCAAACTTTCCTCCAGAAGGTGTTTTCTTTGTCCATGTGGTCAGCTGCAAACTTTAGTTAAGCTTGAAGGAATTGATTTTGGAGCAGGGGTTTCTTTCTTGGATGGCAGTAATGTAAAACTTGCTTGAGTGTAGACAAGAGTTCCAGCAGCTACCTGTTCATAGCAGACCTGTATTTTGGTAGTTCCTGACCTTCCAAACCAGTTTCCTCTCAGGTGAGACTGACGGTTTGGGTCTTCTTCCAGACCTTGTCAAAACTGCTATCTCTCTCAATAACGTGTATTTACATACAATTGTTTCGAGAATTGGTTTCAAGAGACACTCAACTTGTGTAAATGTACAATCCTCTTTCTCAGATCTGCACTGAGCTCCTTGGACTTTCATATGATACTGTGTATTGGTCAAGCCAATGAGTGCTGTCAAACAAACCCTTTTGGTATTGGCACAGAGAAGCTACCAGCTGTAGTCAATCATAATCACTAACAGGAAGTGATGAGGCCTTGCCCTGGCCAAGTTAAAAGATATTTTGGAACTTTAATCACCACTGAATTAATAATCAAAGCGGAGGTACCGTATGTATATTTTTGACCCTGTTTTTATTTCAGAAAACCCAAAATAAATTAAAAACGTGTGCACCAAATTGTTATTTTTCTATTAAAGATGGATGTTGTACAATCGTTCTTCCTTGGAAAAATAACAGTTCAAAGACATCACTGAATGCCTAATACTGCCATGACATTCATGTCCATGATAAGTGTATGTAAACTTCTGACCACGACTGTATACCAAATTAGGACTGGGCTGAAAATGTTAGTGTCAGATTATTTAACTGATACTCTGAAATAATTGTAGGTATGTATTCTTTCCCTTATGCAAACTAAGTTTAGCCTTCTCCCAACAGAACTGACCACTTTATCCTGGTCAGGTGGATCTGAAGCCAATCCTGGGAACTGATCACAAACTGGAAATACAACTTGATGGTCCATTATGGTGATGATGCAACTTGTACTTTTTTTTTTAAACCATAAATGATCAAGGTCTTCACAGCCCATTCTGCTTGCTGCAGTGTGGCAAACATGATCACAGCATGAGACTTTCCACAATGCAGTCATCTCCTCAATGACGACACAACTTGCACTATATGGCCAAAACTAAGTGGATACCTGACCACCCCAGCTATATGTGAACCTTCACCAAACTGCTGCCACAAATTTGGACGCCCAAAATTGTCTAGAACGTCTTTGTATGCTGTTGCATTCACATTTCCTTCACTGAACGAAGAAGCCCAACTCCAAATCTTTTCCAGCATTATAATACCCCTGGGCACAAAGGAAAGTTCATAAAGACATGGTTTGCTAAGGTTGGTGTGGAAGAACTTCAGTGGCCTGCACAGAATCCTGACCTCAACCTCACTGAACATCTTTTGGATAAAGTGTAAGAACAAGGGGAAATTCAGAGTAACCAATCCACCTCCTGGCATGTTTTTGAGGAGAGATGAAACCCCAAATGGATAGAAATAACCCAACTCAAGCTCAGGATTAACTCACAAACCTTAGAGATGTGAGGCAGCAATACTACCATGCCAGCCTCTATCTAGTTTGCTTTAGACATCAGGTGTCATGCTGATGTGTGGTATATAATGAACTGGTAATATGCTGTGGCACATTTTTTCTTTCAAATGATGATTAAGAAATTGCATTCTACTGAATTTGTATATTGGGCTCCACACACCCAGAGAAAAAGACGCCAAACAAAACATTTATACCAATTACAGACAGAAAGACAAAATAGACAGATAAACCTACCAATCTCAAAATAGCCTATATTTTTCACATTGTAAAGAGGGTGATCCTCTTTACATCATTTACCCAAAAACCCCACACTGAAAAGAACCATCAGCTAGTTCGAACTTTTGAGCACGGTATAATTTACATGACGCTAACTGGACCTCCATGTATATTTACCACTGATAATATATTTGGATGTCATGTTCTTTTAAATAGTCTGGATTTATTTTTTGAACAAATAAAAAGCAAGCAGAAAGCAACAAGTTTGGAGAAAGAATGTAAATGTTTAGGGTAAAGTAGCTTAACTCCAGAGCAGCAAATAAAAGTTTAATCTCTTTAGATTTGTAAAGTAGACCATGTCAAGATACTTCTGGCTCTCATTACAGTAATTTCATTAGCAATGAGACAGAAGGGTGAAGACATGCATGTTTACCTTGGAGAATGAAAAAAAAAAATTATGTACAATAGGTCCATAACCCAAGGCATACATGAAAAATAGTTGCAATCTGCAAGAAAGTACAAATAGTTTAAAAAAAGATCACCACCTCTCATCAACTTTAGCCTTATACAATAAAATTAGGTTTGAGGTTAAGACACAATTTCACCTCAGGATAATGAATCATTAGTCATTATTAGACAATAAATATATACTGCCTATATTCACAATTTCTTTCAAATTTCTATAGCAAATTAACAATCAGATCCAGCATCTGCCTGTGTTGTATCAAGGTCCTGACAAGGTTCTACAGGCTCCTCTTTCTCAAGAGCATGGAGTACGGCTTGTGACTGTGAGGAGTTATTTAGGAAAGGATGCATCTCTGCAGTCTCACTCGACACCTCTGATCCCTCGCTCATCATCGCCTGTGCTTGTTTTTCAGTCTCAATTCTCTCACTCTCTGTTCTGCTGTCATCTTCTGTTTCTTCAAGTACTTGCATCTCTGCCTGCTCAACACTGCTTTCATTTTCACCGATTACATTTTCTTTTTTCTCCAGGACACCATCATGTTTCTCCATAGACTCTTCCTTTGACTGGGACTCTGAACATACCGCTTCAGACCCAAGCATGGCTTCGGTCAATGTATTCAGAAGTTTCAACTGAGCATCAGCATCCTTTTCACATTCATGTTCTGTAATCAGGCTGGAGAAGCAGAATGAGTGCTGAATCATTTGAGGCCTGCCAGAGCAACAAGCCAAGGCCTCCTCTAACCAGGACATAAGAAGCCTAACCAGGTCTTCAGGCTTCACCTCAGCTGTTCCGTTTTGCATTGCAAAATGAGACCAACGACACAGCAAGAACTTTTTCAGCACAGGGTGCACAAACATTTCCAAAGGCTGTCGTTGGCTGCTGCACCCAGATGGAATAACCAGAGGTAAGGTCTGGGTTCCACTTAATGTGGATAGGAAGTCTTCTGTCATGTGGCTATGATGGCCATCAATAACGAGCATGGCCTTATTCCCATTCTGAGACTTTAAGTAGTGCTGCCATACATTAGCAGTCCAGATCTCTAGTTGTTCTTTTTCTGAAAAACCTTCAACTCTTGCTTCAAGTTTAACCAGGTTTGACAGCCTTTTGCTAAAACTATCTAAAGGGGTGCCTTTAATAAACAGCATTGTGGGCAACAGTGTACCATCTGCCAGCACTGACAGGTAAATGTTCATCCATGGTTTCCCAGTGCCCTCTAACCGGAATGCTGAGTCTTTGGAAATCCCTGTACTATCGACAAGTCGGTCAAAGTCAACAAAAATGGAAAGCTCATCCATAGCACCAACAGCAGACAGTGGAACATCGTGTGTTTTAATCTGTCTATGCACAAACCCTGTGAAATCCCTGCAGTTTTCCTCCATTCTGTGTGGTAGCTGATGGCCAGGGGTGCCAATGTTGTGGAAGCCCAGCTTGTGTTGCAGCATAAAGGTCACTGCCCACTCATATGAAATACGGAAGGAACTACTTTGATTAGTTTGACTGTGGATCTCGGAAGCTTTCTGAAACAGGTTCTCCTCTCTGATAGGATGCTGCTGCTCCCGCTGGACTAGTACCCACTCCACCAAACGCTCCACAGCCTCTCCGCTGCTACTGCCTAGACCCTCACAGTCTAGTCTTTTCTCCTTGTCTTGCAGCCAGGTCCTAATGAGCCGAGGTTCTGTGTCCATATCCTTGGCTGCTTTCTGGATTCCAGAGCACAATGCAAACAGTAGAATTCGGAGCTGACGCACAGACAGCATGTCCTCAGTTTCTTTGATAGGCTTGGGAGAAGTAGGCTTTGCTGCAGACTCCTTGCCTTTATGTTCATCTCCGGTCTCAAAAGGCTCTTCCTGACTACTGTCATCCGTCTCCAATTCTGAATCCGATGACCCCAAAGGAGCCAGTTCCTGATCAATGTCTTCATGCATCCCAGAGGAATCTTCCATTGCTGAGCAACGGGGAAATTTTTTAGGAGCACTGGTGTCTTGGTCAGTCTGAGCACGTTGCCTGAAAGAAGATGCAAGCGTTAGTGCATTTTGTGGACTAAAGGTCTACAGAGCACTGGACTAAAGTTACTGGTATGTTTACAATGGTTCACCATCCAAATAACATCTGGTCAGCAGTGCTTCTGTGATGGTCCCTTTCCATTCATGCACAAGGACCAACAAACTGTGTATAGCAACAGTTGGGTTACAATCTGTAATTGTATAGCTACAAAGCGCATCTATATGGTAGGTGTACTAAATAAATTAATGTAGCCACCAAGCAATGAAAGGCTATAGGTTGTATTCAGTCACATGACCTTTGCTTGCAAGTTTACTTCCAGTAAATGAAGTGGTGGTCTGGTAAACCCATTTGGCCACCGTTATGCAAAGAGCTAGTGAAACCGTGTCTGACTATTTTCGCAGTTTAGAGGCCAATGCATGGCCAAGATACTTTCAGAAGGTTGCTCTTTGCAATGGGATAGATCCTTACACATTAACAAAGAAGGACTTTTCCTACGAGTTGGAAAATTATCCATCCATTAAGTTCCCAGACATCACAAACTACCTGGTGCTGCAGACATCGTTCGACACGTAAAAACAGATGAAAACCTGGAAGAGCATGGAGGCGAACCCTTTTTTTTTTTTTTAAATATGTGGCTGGGTTAAAGATCTGGGTATCAAGACACTACAAGATAAATCCTGTATCGTTTAAGCCCGGGTAAGGAGCATTTTTGGGCTTTTTGTATGCGTCTTTTCAACGGTTGCTAAAACGCTACAAGAATTAGTATCAGGTGTAAACAAACCACAGCTGCTCGAGTCTCAAGGCTCCCTGCTCTTCTCTTCCAGGTAAAACATTCACAAAGAGCCACAGAAACACCAAAACATCACAAAATGGCAATTAAAAAAAAAAAGTAATTTGCAAATCCAAACGAAATAAATCAGAGAAATTTACAAACCTTTCATAAAGTAATGACTGCAAACTTGAATGTTCCCTTTGAGTGCAGTGAAAGGTTCAAGAGCCACCTTTCTCATTGTCTTTTGGTAAAATCCTTTTCCCTTATCACTTCATGGGGAACCCGGAAGAAACTTATCATTTTCCCAGTTTGAGTCAAACAGCCCAAAACAACGCAAGCGTACAGCGCTTTAGCAACTAGCAAGGTGCCCCAGCGATAGTAACGCTTTGTGAACAGTGAGCTTGGCTGACCACCACTTCATGTCTTGCATATCTAATGTGGCGAATGTGACAACATGCAACCCAGCAATTTAACACCATGTTTATGTAATTACTCCCATATCAAACAACAAAGACATACCTCTTTGGCTCCACAAACCCAATTTTAGGATTACCTGTGGAGAAAAAAAATAAGTAAGATATATCATACCAATCAATATCATTTAGAAAATGTTAGTACTTTTAACCTTTGCACCTTTTACATTCATGCTCAGGCTTTATGCCTTATAACCTTTGAAATCTGCAGAGAAACCATGGTAGTCCCAGAAGCATCAAGTATGCTTACAAAAGGCTCACCTGGCATGCAGTGCAGCCATATACACTGATGCTTTAGGTCACAATACTTGCATCATCTTGGCCTAAAACATTTTGGCTAAACAATGTCTGACCTCCTCAGAAGTCTTAAAAGCTTCTGTCCTACCCTCACGTCTCCGCTGATGCAACTGGTCACTGTTCATTTCCTTCCGAAGAGCTTGTCTTTCAGCACACTTGGCCAGCTGGTATCCTAAGCGTTTTCGGAAGTTAGCTTGAGAGAAGTGGCCTCCCTGAAGCCATCCGGGTGGGTTGCCTTTCCGAGTCTCTCGCAGTACAATAAAGGAGTTAATGATACTCAAGTTGACAAGGAACCAGAAGAGACAACGCCAGTTTGTGTCCAGGACCAATCCTCCTAGCTGATTGCAGGCCAGGAGCTGACTGCAGATGTCCACACCACGCATGTTATCTTGCAGCAGCTTAAATGCCAGTGGTCTTGAAATGGTGGAGAGTTCCCCTGCCTTACTGGTGGACCTCCTCCACACTTTGTCAGGCTGGCCAGCCACAGCATTTGTAGAAATGCAGACCATCTCTTTTGCATCCTTCCATCTGGTAACCAGCACAGGGGGGTGCTCAAACTGAACATAATCCCCAGTGTTCTTCAATGCAGGCTGATCCCAGAAGTCTCTAGGGAGGACTGTGCCACAGGTAGAGATGGAACTGGAACAATATATGCTCTTTTTGTGTAACTCCTCCATTAGGGAAACACTGGTTAAGAGGCTTGACATGAATATCTGATGTTGTTTACCTTCAAGGCCCTTTACAAGATATGGCACAACCAAACTCCCCAAGTCTTTGTTCTTTTTCTGTTTTGTCAGGATTAACAATTTATGACAGTACCCCGACTTTGAATCGCATAAGAGCCATATTCGTGGTTGAGAGTTTCTACACTTCTCCCCATCTGCCGCATTCTCATGGGATCTCAGTAAAGTTCGATCAATAGTCAAACATTTGTTTGGCTTGTAAGCTTTGCGCATGCTAGTCTCCAGGATTTTCAACATGGGCTGGAAGAAAGACAGCTTGTCCACATTGTGGTGGTCCTCCTTTACAAGCATGCTGTTCATCCGAATATGCAGGCTGATCTGCTTGAAGCGTGCTGCAGACATGGTCCTGTAAAATGTGGAACAGCTGTGATAATGCTCCCAGGACCAATACATCTCTGGCTCTGGAAGAGCTTGCAGTCCCATCAGAATGGACAAGCCTATGAAGCCTTTGACCTCGTCACTGCTAAGAGGTTGCCAAGTAGGGTCCCCTCTGCCTACATAGCACTGATACTCAGCATAAGCATTGGTCTCCTTAGCAATCTCCTCTATGAGGCTGTCGGGGAACAGTAGCTGGAAGTACTCAAGGACATCACTGCTTTTAGCCATTGAATGCTGTGGCCCACTGCTCTCTGTGAACTCTGGCACAGATCCTCCATCACTTGGAATGCGCCAGTTCTCCATGGACAACCAGTCAGGCTTTGCCTCAACATCATTAGCTCCTTCCACTTCCTCCTCCTCCTCCTCCACCTCGCAGAACTCAATATCAGTCTCCAGACACTCTGTAGGGGAGGGGAGGGATCATAGGAACACACAGTTAGTCTTCTTTGTGGAGCCTTATGACCACTACTACTCCACTTTATAACACTACGTTTAATGCTAAAGTGGTTCCCATGTGCCATGTGCGTTTTGTTTTTTTTTTGAAAGCGTAAGGAGCTCAAAAGCAGTTGATAGTTCCTCGTTGTACAGTCCTTTTTAAAAGGAATTAGTACCTGTTAAAGTATTTTAGAAACCCTTGTAGCTGTCTTCATTCTGATGGTATACAGCAAAAGTTGTGTAAGCAATATTTTACATTACGTGGTTATATTACTATATTATGACACTTTTCCACTAGCATGCGAACAAAGAACAATTAGTCATGCCAAGATATAGCACGGATAAACAAACACGCTTTCATAAGACAGGCACAGAACAAGCCTGAATGAAAACAGAGCCAATTCATCGACTATGATATTAACAGTACTTGCTTGAGATCAGTCGCACTTACAGCATGGCACATTACTGTTGGTGGTCAGTATGGGGATGTCCCGTTTAAAATGTGAAATAAAAATACAAGTCGGTGCAGAACAGCCCAGCATGTACAAAGCAAGATAGTGGAAAAATGTCATTTGGAAATACTACAATTAAGCAGTACCTAATATTTGCATAAAGTTGTAGGATGCATGCAGAGTACCCCAGAAAACCAAATGGTCATTCCAACAATGCAGTCTGTAAATGGACCATGCCATTGTTCTATACGCCAAGATTTGAAAGGAAGCACAGTAAAAAGTACTGCATTTACATTGATAAATGGCAAACCATACAGAAAAGCAATATTTTTACTGCTTTTTATTTTTAGTGCATCTTTTTGCATTATTATTACTACACTGACTGCATTATTAAAAGAATGGGGAAAAAAAAAGGTCACAACATTCCAGAGAACTGATGTCAGAAAAGCAGGCCATCATAAAATGAAAAACAGAAAGTCGGAAACCTAGCAAAATCTGGCACATTGTTTTAAAGCCTTAATGCACTGATGAATTTACCGTAGATAAATTACCGGGTTTAAACCCCCCAAAACAAAACGAAAAAAAAAAAAAAACCCCTGAAAGTTGGGTTAGTGCACTTAAAAGGAAAAGAAAACAAAAACCACCGTACAGATTTCTAAAATAAAGCCCCGTTAACGGATTAAATAAAGATCTGTGTTATACTTTAGTAGACTGACCCAATAAGGACAGTGGATGTAAAATGATCTATAGGTGGCAGAATACATGTTTGAATATACATAAATGTCATTGAAGTGATACTGACACTTATCTCAGCGATTCTTTCACTTAAAACCTGCAGAAGCCGATTCCCCCAAAACTGCACCAATGTTCAGTTTCTTAGAGAACGCACTGTACATGTCAGCAATGTCTGAAATCATACTCACCTCTTAAAATGAAAAAACAGTGAGAGTGACTTGGGAATTGGGCCAAGTGTTTGGCCATGAGGTCTCCCTGAGTTGTCTTGTAGTTACACCAAACACACGTGAGCTTTAACCAGCTGGAAAATAAACCAACTTTTAGTAAAAACACCTCAGTGCGCAGTTTATTCATTTGCAACTACTAAAAAGAGATGGCCGATGAATTTAAGGCATTACCTCAGAGACTCCTTTTTAGAACGAGCTTTATGAATTCTGCTTGAAACATGATTGCTGGAATAAAGTTGAAACAAAACTCTGGTTACCAGAGGAATATCCTTGGTAAAAGATCCTCTAGTTATTTATGAACAACATGGCATTACAGTAAACTAGTGAAACGGGCACAAACGGATTATTTACTGTACGTTGTAGTGCTACATCTACCATTTCGTACTTTCCTGATACTTAAAATCACACACAAGACAGCGACACTGACTCACTTGATCATGTGGTTGGCATATGCACGGGAGCAGCATGTGCTGTACGTGCACAATGAACAGTGGACGTATGTTGGATAGTGATTGGCAAAATCAGGGATGTCAAAGGTGCACTCCACACACCTTTGTCTCCCCAGTAGTGCCCTGAGGAAAGAAATACAAAAATCAGGTTATCAATGAGTACCTGCCACTCGCCCTCTCATACATGCACAACTTCTACACTGAAAAAAGAAACTAAGCCATACCATGTCTGGTCACCAGAGTCTTTTATACCACTGGTGTAATTTTTTGTGTGGGAAACCTACGAAAGGTACAAATGTGACCCTTAAAGGAAGAATCCAGCCTAAATTTCCATATTAACCTTTCGAATTAACACGTGATCTTTGGTAGCCTTCGAAATGCATTTTATGAAATTCTGAGTTGACATTTGATTTAAACTTTTCGCTGATGTTTGAGGGTGGATGTTCCTTTTTTTAAACCGAGTTTTAAAAAAAAAGTGTAGCATAGTGCACCTTTAAAGTATAAGATTATACTAAAGGATCAAAAGACGTACCCTCCAGGGTACTATCTCTGTGATGAGCAATGGTACCGCTTATCTCCCCCCGAAGAGTGTGTATAGGCACCTCAGATTATGAAGAATGATGTTTCAACATTAAGTGTTTGGAAACAGTATGGATATCCTCATTGTCTCAACTTCTTGTGGTGCTGTAGAACTACTGAAGGAAGCTAATATCATGTCAAACTTTTTTTTTCCTTTTCTAAATCCCAACACCAACCAATTCTACGTAAATTGTTAATAATACAGGAGGTGCTCTAAAATTGGCACGACTTCAGGGTTTCATGAAAACAAAAAAGGATCCGTCAGAAACACAACACACACTGCAAATTCTCTAACATGTGTAAAGCTAGCCGCACACTACGCCGATCCACGCGGTACCGAACCGACCCATTTCAGAGCCGACTCCCGACAGGGCACGCACATATCCCCGACTAACTCACGACTGTTGACGAGTGCAGTCGCGATTGAAGCGACACCAAACGAGATTATGCGAACTAAGCATCATAAACATTCCGCTAAATATCACGTGACAACTTAATAGCTTTGTGATTGGCTATTGGATATAGTTACTGTTAAATCCAACACTTGAAGATGCTACAGGCTGAATTACAAATGACACAACATGGAATATGTAGCGCACTATCTAGGCTGCATGAGCTATTATTTCCAACCTTAAATAGTGCACTTATATAGGGGAGTTAAAGCGATTTGGAATTCAGCCACACAACTTGAGCAGAGTGGCTTTCCAGCCCACTGTGTCTATGGATAAAGCTTCAGTCTATGGAATTACAGTATATACCTGCTAGGGCTGTAACGATACACCCAACTCACGATTCGATTCGTATCACAATTTTTGACCCACGATTCGATACGCCCACGATTTTTTTAAAATGTTTTTTTAAAGTGGTAAATTTGACTGATTAACATTTACTTACTTACATTAACTATTTAATAACAAATAATTCAGACCACTGCAGAGAATGAGTAATATGTATGCAAAAATGAACAAATGTATATCCAAAGATTGTTTTATTTCTCAAAATAATACTGTTGAGCCGGAAGCTCTGTTTTTTTCGGTTCTGAAAAAGTCATTTTTCCAAATCGTGTAAATCCGTTAAGATTTTTTTTTTTTTGGGGGGGGGTGGCTCTCTCACTGTCTCACTCTCATAGGGCCAATGATTTTCTGTGATCGCGGAAAACAGATGGAAATTACGGAATTTTTATGGTGAAACATTGCTCGCGTGTCAAAATGTAACTGCCGCAGAAGGCTTCCGCCCAAGCAGACATGCCTTCAATGTTGCCAGATATTGCTAACGTTTTCCACCCCAAAATATGTTCAAAACCAGCCAAAAAGCACCTAAACCTGCCCAATCTGGCAACACTGCATGCCTTTCCGGTCAAGTGATTGTGATTGGTTTGTGGCACACCTAGCCAGCCAATGAGCTGCTTGTTTACAGATTCGCTCCCCGCGTCGCAACCAGAATGGCGACCGCTTAAAAGAAATGAATGCTCTGCCAGTGGCGAGTGTGGACGTTGCGTGACTTGCAGAAGATTGTCGCAGGTCGGCAAAAAAACGACTTACTAATAGATATAAAAAAATAAAAGTAATTTAAGTATGTTTAAAATGTAATTTAAATAAAAAGTAAAGTATTCATAAATTGAAGTTTGGAAGCGCCTCTGTTTTTGGGCTGAGGAGAAGTTTGAAAGGATGTACCGTGATTCTGCCTTCTTGTATCGCGATACGGATTGTGGCTCTGCGAATCGCGATTTCGATTTGCATATCGTTACAGCCCTAATACCTGCATTAGGTGCTACCAACACGCATTTCTCGCGCTAGAAATTGTGTTTAATGATGTCACGTGTTATATGCGAAAGATATGATTGGCTATTGCTAGCGACTCTCGCCGATCAGTCTGGCTCCCGATTAGTTTTTCGGAATCGGCTGCGAGATGAGTCGGTACCATCGAAAACCAGTCTTTACGCCTGACTCGCGACTTCAGTTGGCCCAGTACGCTGAAAATCGGCGTAGTGTGCGGCTAGCTTAACCCTTACTGTCTCCAACAATTCTGTCCCTCCACAACTGTGGAATGATTAAACAGTTAACCTGATTTTATACGTTAGATAATTCAGCAATATCACCAAAAAAAAAAAAAAAAAAAAAAGGTACATTGTGTATGTGCAATCAAAATAAGATTTCTGAATGCTGGAGAGATCTCATTCCCTTTCTCAATTTTAGTTTTGACTGTTGACAGCTGCATCCCAAAACACTGATAATGGACTATAACCATCTCCAGCTCTGACTCTTAATTGCTCAAAGCAAACGGTGTTTCAGCCAGTTTAACTTTTCCTGCCTTAAACAAGACAAGGACTGTTAAAATATTTACAGACACTTTAAGAAAGCCTTTTGAAATTGGTTTTAAATAAGACAACAGTACTAAATTAATACAGAACAATACTTTATAGGTAAACTGACTTTTCTTTTTGCATTGTATACACTACCGTTCAAAAGTTTGGGGTCACCCAGACAATTTTGTGTTTTCCATGAAAAGTCACACTTTTATTTACCACCATAAGTTGTAAAATGAATAGAAAATATAGTCAAGACATTTTTCTGGCCGTTTTGAGCATTTAATCGAGCCCACAAATGTGATGCTCCAGAAACTCAATCTGCTCAAAGGAAGGTCAGTTTTATAGCTTCTCTAAAGAGCTCAACTGTTTTCAGCTGTGCTAACATGATTGTACAAGGGTTTTCTAATCATCCATTAGCCTTCTGAGGCAATGAGCAAACACATTGTACCATTAGAACACTGGAGTGAGAGTTGCTGGAAATGGGCCTCTATACACCTATGGAGATATTGCACCAAAAACCACACATTTGCAGCTAGAATAGTCATTTATCCCATTAGCAATGTATAGAGTGGATTTCTGATTAGTTTAAAGTGATCTTCATTGAAAAGAACAGTGCTTTTCTTTCAAAAATAAGGACATTTCAAAGTGACCCCAAACTTTTGAACGGTAGTGTACATTCAACTCTACAGTTTGATATCTGTTCCAACCATCATGTAAAAATATCATATCATTTGAGTGTTAATTTCTGTGACTGCTACATAATTTATTATTATAAAAATACAGGACACTTCTGATGGAATAAAAACATTTTTTTTCGCGGTCCGGTTTCCATCAAATCCTGCGCTCTAATTGGCTGGTGAGTGGGTCCATATCCTACGGTACGGACCTCTGGCGACTCGCTCGTTCACAACAACAAACATAGCAATTTTTGTCAACATTTATCTTTTTTAGAAGATTTAAGATTATCAAAAAGCTTAAATTTTTGCCAGCATTTCTCAGGAGAATAGCATTAATTTTACAGCATGGATAGTGATAATGACAGTGTTCACAGCGAAAGTGAGTTTTACTACCCTGAGGAAGAAGAAATAAAAGAAAACATTTCAGGAGAAAGCTAAAAACCTGTAACTGTTGCTAACGGCAAGCAAAAACATGGCTGAATCCTGAATGACTCCTATTTGTATAAATGGGGACTACATAGGTGGCAAAACGTAGTTTTTTTTCCTGCCATGGAAGTGCACTTGTATACCGAGGAGGAAGCAATTTGCATTACAGCCGTGAATGAGGATTCAAAATGGCGGCTCGGCTCGGTTTTCCCTTTCATGCGCTCTCATTTTCTGTTAGAATTTGGTAAAGAAAAAAATAAATATGTTACTTACCAGCTTAAGGTCGGTCTGTATGGTGAAATACCGTGACCTCGGCCTTGAATACTGACCTCGGCCCAGAGGGCCTCGCTCAGTACTTTCAAGACCTCAGTCACAGTATTTCACGATACGGACCTCCCAGCTGGTAAATAACATATATATTCTATTCCCTTCTAGCAGGTTTCATTCATTTGGTTTGATAGCATGCAATACTGTTAGCATATCGCTTATCCTACGTGTATTACGTCACTCTACCCAGTGGAGAATGAGCGCTGAATCTGGTTTATGATATTGCATGGTTATCAAGACATGTCACACGTCAGAGCTGATGCAAATATCCAAGTTTTCTGCTGGGCATGTGTAGAAGCATTTCTGAGAGCATTTAACATGTTTCAGTTAATAATTAATGACTGCGCGCACACATTTTTCTTCCTGTTAAAGTACATCAGATATGATAAGATTAGATGTCACAAGCGTGTAAATTTTGCACATAATCCTGCGCCTGGTGCACTGTGTGTGTATATATATATATATATATATATATATATATATATATATATATATATATATGTGTGTGTGTGTGTGTGTGTGTGTGAGAGAGAGAGAGAGAGATATATATAACGGGAATCGACGAACTATCCAAATGTCAGATCAAATGCCATTTATTAAATAAATGGGTTTCTGTTTGCTCCAATAATTCCCATGCGGTCGTTCTGATGATGGCGAACACTTTATGAATCAGATTTATTAGTAGTAAATGACAAAATCTGCCGTCTTCGTTTGCACAGACCTCACCCACTGTCGCTTTAGTGTCATTTCTTGGAAATTCGTGAACTGAATGTCCTGTTGTATACGGATTTCAACATCCAAACACAACACAGCGCTTTCACATCATTATTTTTGTAAGATTCCAACGACAATACCTAATTTCAGCGAGTAAACAAGCACGAAGTCAGATGAACCGAAATGACCCAGATAATTGGGGTTCCACGTGTGATGTCATGCGAGATTAGCCCTGGGGCAAGGCTGCCTTTTTCTGGGATCCGGAAGCCGCGATTTATCGATAATTTTGTGCTTAATAATAAAATCATTAATACCCCCCTTATTAATTCATTTTGGTCATTACTAATGATACATATATTCATTTTAACTCTTTACCCCTTAATGACAACATATGACGACCCCGTGTATATCCCATAATGACGACATATGATGCCTTATCTAAAACCTTGTCTTTAGACTTTTTTTCTTGTAAATATGTTCTCAGGGTGAACAATATATACATATACAAGGGTGGCTGTAGCAACTGCTTTAAGGGGTAAAGAGTTAAAGCATTGCAATAAGGCATTATATACACTTGAAAAGAGAACCTTGAGTATAGCCTGTTGGGATTGTAGATGTGAATCCTTCAAGCAATGAATTGTGCTTTTTTTTTTAAGACAACAGCTCCTTCTAGTGGACAAGAATTCAACAGTATAGCTGAGAGCTGGTCATTAAATACAGAAACGCACAAACTCACCTATACTCCTGGAACTTGGTGAGGAAGCCATACATTTTAGTGATCTGCTTTTTAGCAGTTCCACTGCTTTGTGGTACCAGCAGCTTCTGCTCAGTAGTACCTTGTCCAGGCTCAGCAGTGTTGAGATTCCTCTCAACGTCTTTACTTGATTTAGGACCCATTAGACCCGTGGTTTTTTTGTGCCCTGCGTATGCTCTAATGGTCACCTGGACAGACGGTCAAGAGGGACGATTGAAAGAGCTGTTTACACAGAAAAACTTGCATAAACTGCACCAGCCATAACAACATCAAAACTGTAAATATATGAGAACATGAGGAAAACGTTCCTATAAAAACATGCTCCCGAAACCTTAATTCAGATAAATGTGAGTATTAACACATACTTTAGTCCCAGCCTGGAGTCCTTCCAGAAGAGCTGGCTTGCGGAAGGTCTTGTGGTGATTGACTTTATGGTCAACCTTCTCTTTTGTGAAGAGAAACTGAAGTCTGCATTTGTTACAATGATAAACTGATGATTTCTGCAAGCAAAGGCAAAAAGAATTGGCAAAGCATTTATCCTTTAAAAAAAAAAAAAAATTGTATTACACAATGTGTGTAATATCTTTGTTTGGAAACTACAGTTTAATGAGAAACAACGTACACCCGTATTTACCTGATGGCGGGCAAAATGCTGCTGGTATGTACCAGAGTTCTTAAAGACCTTCAGACAGTAAATGCAAAGCAGGTATCGGGTGTCCTCATGCCATGTGCAGAAGTGATTGTGCACATCAGAGTAGAATGAAGATCGATACTGGCACAGCTGAAAAGAGCACAGTTGCAAACTGAACACAACTGTGTTGAACAAGATAAAACCATGCCAAAATGACAAGAAAAAAAAGAAGGACGTGGCTTCATGAAAATGTTGTTCACCTGACAGACGTATGGCATTTCTCCAGGTTTGTGAGTGTTTTTCATGTGCTGCAGGAAAACAGGCTCACTCTCAAAGGCCCACTCACAGATTTTACACCTGGCTGCAAAAAAAAAAAAAAAAAAGAAACCAAATCATGACACAGAACACAACTGATTAGGCCAAAAAAAAAAAAAAAAAAAAAGTGTGTTTCCGGTAACATGAAATACTAAAATAAGGTCGGTAGGTAGGAAAAAGTTTTTTTTTTTCCCTTATTTTTTTTTTTTTTATTTTGTTCGAAAAAATTAACACAAGTAAACATTTTACAAAATAGTATTTTGGCACAGAATCCTTTATACCACACATCATAATAAAATAAAAGTGTTTTAAATCTTTAAACGAATAATAATAAAAAAAAAATCGCGAGAGTTCGAGTTATGATCTACGGAAGCGATATTTCATGATATTTTCATGTAATAACGTGAAAACACCTTATCAAGAAATAACGTGAAAATAACGTCCTAGGCTAGGCTACTTCCATTAAAAGCAGACAGCCTAGCCTAGCCTACTGTAGAACATGGGTCGAGCAAAAACACCGAGCACAAACATGGCTGAATGCTGAATGACTCCTATTTGTATAAATAGGGGACTACATAGGCGGCAAAATGTAGTGTTTTTCCCTGCCATGGAAGTGCACTTGTATACTGAACAGGAAGCAATTTGCATTACAGCCTTGAATGAGGATTCAAAATGGCGGTCCAGCTCAGTTTTCCTTCCTCCTTCAGTATACAAGTGCGCTTCCATGTTTATGCAGGAGGGCGGATAGAAGTGGCAAAAAATTTTACTTTTTATCGTTTATTTCACAACTTGAATGCGTTGAAACAAAAAATTATGACAAACTAATGCCGCTTACACTAAAAGATCGAGGGAAATTTGTAATAAAAACTTTACGGTCGGCAATTTCAACGATGAAATTCTCGATCGGTCGGGTTACCGGAAACACACTTTTTTTTATTTGGCCTTACCATTTCATACAGGTGCATCAATCTGATATGGAGTATTGCTTTCTTCTTTTATTGGCCAGTATTTTATTGGCATTAAAATATATAGAGGATATTACACAGTGGTGCGAAGATCTGAAGTTTATCTACGAGTGAAAATATTTTCACTCTTTTGCTTTGTTCACTCCTGAAGGAGTGAAAATATTTTCAACATGCATGTTCTATACACACACACACACACACACGTTAATCAAAAGAATTTTAATTTTGAACCGGTTCACCAATTTGACGACGCACATCCAGTCAGCGGAAAATGCTGGAAGTGATGTCATTGGAATGAAATATCCAATGGAAGTGTCACTCACATCCACGATGTATTTTGTATAAAACATGCGAGTTTTTCAACACGAGAAGATAAACTTCATATCTTCAATCAAACATGTAAATTTTCTTTTTATTATATAGACACAAACAAAAAGTAAATAATTAATTAATCAATTTCCACACAAGCGACGGAGATTTATGTCACAGTTTTGGTTCTGCATGTCCCGGATGTAGCTCGTACGAAAAATACGAGCGATATATTTCCCAGTAAAGCATTCCTATCCATATATCGTTATTATAAATACAGGACACTTTTTCGATAGAATAAAAATGGTGTTCTATTCCCTTTTAACGGGGTTCATTCATTTGGTTTGACAGCATGCAATATTGTTAGCATATCGCTTATTCTACGTGCATTACGTCACTCTACCCAGTGGAGAATGAGCGGTGAACATGGTTTACGATATTACATGGTTGTCAAGACATGACGTCACACGTCAGAGACGTAAAACTTCTGCGCTAGCAGAATTTAATTCCCGTTAAAAGGGAATAGAACACGCATTTTTATTCTATTATTAGTTAAATAATATTGGCTGGCGTTGAGTGGTATATCAGATACTGTATATTCCATTCAGCTAACATGATATTGAATGAGTTGAAGAGGAGTTCAGTATCATGCTAGCTAAATGGAGTATATGATGTACCACGAAAAAAAGATATTATTATTGTACATACACATCCCTTTTGGGTGTTCAGCCCGTCTTTCTCTTTCAAAATTCTCTCAATCTTCTGTATTTAACGAAGCAAACCTGGCAGCCATGTTTGTTTACAAATTGTCAGTCACTCGCTAGCGCAGAAGTTTTACGTCTCCGATGTGTGACGTCATGTCTTGACAACCATGTAATATCGTAAACCATATTCACCGCTCATTCTCCACTGGGTAGAGTGACGTAATGCACGTAGAATAAGCGATATGCTAACAATATTGCATGCTGTCAAACCAAATGAATGAACCCCGTTAAACCCTTTTATAGAACACGCATTTTTATTCTATCGAAAAAGTGTCCTGTATTTATAATAATGATATATGGATATGAATGCTTTACTGGGAAATATATCACTCGTATTTTTCGTACGAGCTACATCCAGGACATGCAGAACCAGAACGTCACAAGTTCTGCGATTTAGGATTTACATATGCCACGAATGGGTGTGATGTTGTAGCCTGGGCCCGCCCATCCTAAGCGTGACGCAACACGAGGGCCTGTTGCGAGATTAGTCTGGCCAGGCAAGCTATCTACAGCTCTTCCAAGCTCCCGAAAAATCGGGAACCAATCAACTTTGAGCATCTCCAACGGCCCTGGGTAGAGGCGTGTTCAAGGCACTGACGTAGTAGAACTGCGACCGGAAGCCATAGATTGTTTACAGAATCTATGCCGGAAGCGCTTCATTCACGCTTCCGCATCTATTACGCATAGATGCTGCACTGAAAGCATTCAACGGGAAGTTCTTATTGAAAACGGAGCAAAGAGCAGCCCTGGAGGTATTTATTGAAAGGAAGGACGTTTTCGCCTTGCTTCCGACTGGCTTCGGTAAGAGTTTAATAATAGTATGTCTATGGTTTAATCTACCAGTTAGCCCCGTCGCGTTGCATACGTCAGAGGAAAGAGTGATGTGATTGGTTTAAGCTTCGTCACAGCCTTTTCTGGCTTCGACCAGTAGCAAACTGAGGCATTTCAGGGAGGCGGGTCAACCACGGGCTCTGGGAAACGGTTGGGCTTAATATCTTGGCCAGACCAATAGCTCGGAGAGCTTTGAAGTCGCGTTAGCCAGGCTAGTGATGTTGCTCATTAGGGATCCAAATTTAAATCTGCAATTCTATATCTGTAAAGTTGCGTTGCAACAATGCTATTGCTAAAAGCACTGTACAAATAAAATCGAACTGAATGTTGATCATGCATGTGGACACACCATCTTCAAGCAGTGTTTCTCAATGCTGCTCCTGGATTCCCACCACCCCACATGCTTTATTGTTTTCCCTGCTCCCAACTCACCCAATTCCTCTCATCGGCTAATTAATAGGCCTAACTCAGATGAAGGAAAACACCAAAGTTTTCAAAGTAGTGTTACTTCAAGGCCAAGATTGAGACCAACTGTCTTAACATGTCACCATCAAACATGATGTTCTGCATCAACTTAAAACAGATACTTAAAGAGAATATACTCATGTACTGCGAGGATGTTTGATAGATGTAGCTTTTGTCATGTAGCTTAGTTAAGACCATTTTCCCACACATTAAAGTACGCCATGAGCTGTAATCTGGGTGCTTTCACAGCTATACGTTGTAAACAGGTTTTGCTGCCATTCAACAGAAAAGTAAAATTTGTATGTTTACAGCCAATGCTCTATTCTCAGTATCATAATGAAAATGGGGGCTGGATCATTCTTACTGCTTAGTTATATGCAAAATGAGTAGAAAAGAAACTACAGTTTAACACTTTACCCCTTAATGACAACATATGACGACCCCGTGTATATCCCATAATGACGACATATGACGCCGGCGTGTATGCACCATAATGACGACATTTGACGACTTTTTTTTTCTTGTAAATATGTTCTAAGGGTGAACAGTATATACATATACAAGGGTGGCTGTAGCAACTGCTTTAAGGGGTAAAGAGTTAATAAGCAAAACAATACCATGAAAATATGAAACATGTCAGTTGTGATAAGACATGAAATATCTAGGCATTGCCCAACCAAAATGTTCAGGCAGAAATATTTTAGTTAGTTAGGCCCGTTCGGGCATGCCTATGGTTGGCTTCTTTAAGCACAAAAATTGAGAGAGTAGATTACAAAAAAAAAAAAAAAAACCCCACCCAAGATGTATTAACCAGCATCCTCGCCTCCCGTGATCATTTTGGTTTTTTCTCTTTCCAATTTGTAACCGCGATTCTTATTAGCTTGCTTCAGGCGCATATAGTGTTTACCATCCCCCTATCAAGTGGCATTTGTGACCGGGGATTCTCAGCAGTCAAAAGAATCAAAAGTGACTGGAGATCGCATGTGCACAGAGAGAGAGAGATACACACACGTTTATGGGTAATTGTATGGCTCTGTGATGCCTGCTGGAAGAGAAGAGCAGGAAGGATTGGGAATCAAGCGGCAGTCGTTTGTTTACACCCGATGCCAAAACTTGTAGCGTCCTAGCAACCATCACAAAGCCAGGTGCAAAAAGCTGAGAAACTCTTATTTACCTGGGCAAAAACAATACAGGATTTATCTTGTGTCCTGATCCCCAGATTTTTAACCCAGCCACATATAAAAAGTTGTACCCCTCCATGCTCTTCCAGGTTTTCATCTGTTTGTCCATGTAGAACAATGTCTGCAGCACCAGGCAGTTTGAGATGTCGGGGAACTCAACGGATGGATCATTTTCCAACTCATAATGAATGAATAACTTTACTTAAAAACACAAGTTGATCAGCAGCGCTGGTGGAGTCGTATACAGATACAAATTAAAAAAAAAAAAAAAAAAAAAAAAGACAAAATATATACAAAATCTTTTGAAACCCCCCCCCAAAAAAAACAAACTTAAAATCTGTTGATTATCTGTTAATTATCTTCACATTAAGTTAATTAATTAATCATATGCATAACTATTGTCTTTGTATTTAGTTACGGCTACAATACGATCAAAGTTTATTCTACTGTCGTCAAATTTAGGTGGTACATTTTTCTTTCATAGGAAAAAACCCTTTGTTAGCATGCAAGGATCTAATCCCATTGAGTGGTTTCTATATCCACTTCTTTTGAGTGTACTTCTTGGTTTTAATAACTTGCTTGTTTGCTGTACACAAACATGGCAATAAAGTTCTCGTGCTAATGGATCAGACACCACTTCTGGATCATTAATCCCTTTTGACCGAGAATGCCCTGCATGCAGGGTTTGCCTTCTGGCACATCCATACGGTTTTAAATACAATATCTACAATCTAAAAATGTTTTTATTGCATTTATTTAAATTCCCATCTGTAACAGGGATCGAAGTTGCATCCCATTAATACACTTTAAAATAGATTATTAGATTCTAATAGAATAGATGAGCCAAAATAATTGGGGATCTATTTTAACAGGCCCCGACTCGGTACAAGTATGAATAGGTGGGCCTTAAAGCAGAAAAGGTTGAGAACCCCCTGCCTTGATGCACATAATGCTGAGAGAGCAGTCCACCTATGGCGGATGGAGGGACAGCGTGAACAAGAAGCTGATGTAGATGAGAAGGACAGGTTGTTTAATTTACTCCTAAATGCAATGGCAAACTGAATGATAAGACAGTACTGCAGTACAGACTCCCGCTTTATAATGTTTTTAAGTTTTATAATTCATCTTTGCAATATTGACATTCCATGTCCCAACAGCTAGCCGCTGTGTCCGGGGATCAGGTCGTCGAGGCCCCTGCCTTCGACTGCCGCCCAATCCACACTGCACCGGCCCCCTACAGCTACCTCTGTGGGTGGTGAACCCACAGGAGGTCGGGCCCACGTCACCTCTTCGGGCTGAGCCCGGCCGGGCCCCATGGGCAAAGGCCCGGCCACCAAGCGCTCGCATACGAGCCCCAACCTCGGGCCTGGCTCCAGGGTGGGGCCCCGGCTGCGCCATACCGGGCGACGTCACAGTCCTTGGGATCTCGTTCACGAGTGAGGGAAGGATGGAGCGTGAGATTGACAGGCGGGTCGGTGCAGCCTCCGCAGTGATGCGGTCGCTTTACCGGTCCGTCGTGGTGAAGGAGGAGCTGAGCCAAAAGGCGAAGCCCTCAATTTACCGGTCGATCTACGTTCCGACTCTCACCTATGGTCATGAGCTTTGGGTAATGACCGAAAGAACAAGATCGCAGATACAAGCGGCCAAAATGAGTTTCCTTCACAGGGTGGCTGGGCGCTCCCTTAGAGATAGGGTGAGAAGCACAGTCACTCGGGAGGAGCTCGGAGTAGAGCCGCTGCTCCTCCACATCGAGAGGAATCAGCTGAGGTGGCTCGGGCATCTTTTTTGGATGCCTCCTGGACGCCTCCCTGGGGAGGTGTTCCAGGCATGTCCCCCCGGGAGGAGGCCCCGGGGAAGACCAAGGACACGCTGGAGGGACTATGTCTCTCGGCTGGCTTGGGAACGCCTCGGTGTTCTTCCTGAGGAGCTGGCCGAGGTGTCTGGGGAAAGGGAAGTTTGGGCTTCCATGCTCAGACTGCTGCCTCCGCGACCCAGCCCCGGATAAAGCGGAAGAAGACGAGACGATCTTTGCAATATTGCAAGTCATTATGATGGGCACAAAACAAATGAAAAAGTGTGTTGTGTCCTAAACTCTATAAAAAGATGCATTATGTACTCATACTGTACATAAGTCTTACATATATGATATTGATTTATGTTTCATATTTTCAGGACTTGTCTTGTTCTTTTGTTACAAAAATAAATGGTTTTTTAAAATAAATAAATAAACCACCCACAACATGTACTTTTGTCTAAATAACTCAATTATACCCCTCGAAAACATATCGGTATTGCCTTGAACCGTGTACTTGAAAACTTGCCAGAATACTGCAAAATTTTAGGGCAAAAGGTGTCAAAAGTTAATGCTGAGGCCTGGTACAGACTGTGTCTGGAGGAATTTTAAATTCAAGTATTTGAAGTTTTTAAAAGTTTAATGCAAGCCATAAACCTTGACAATTTGCATACTTAAAGCTTACATTAAAAATCTTTGCATTAAACGTTACGCATTCAACATGCATTTTTCGAAGTAATAGGCTAAGCAGATAAATGCAATAAAATTTCACTGCTTGTTTTTTTTTATTTACAGGAACAGGAGGAGCTGAAATCCTCTCTGAAAAATCTGAATTATTGCTGAACATCTAACAGGCAAATGCTACTGTGTGATAAAATATAAGAGCATATCAAGTTCCAAATCTGCATAGAACATACCGTATATTTCCCCATGATTGTAAAAGGTGTGTCACTTCATATAGTATAAGGCAGATTCTACCATAACAGAGGCCAGTTAAGTCCCATCTCCTTAAATTGCTGAATTGATTATTTTGAGGCGGCACGGTGGTGTAGTGGTTAGCGCTGTCGCCTCACAGCAAGAAGGTCCGGGTTCGAGCCCCGTGGCCGACGAGGGCCTTTCTGTGCGGAGTTTGCATGTTCTCCCCGTGTCCGCGTGGGTTTCCTCCGGGTGGTCCGGTTTCCCCCACAGTCCAAAGACATGCAGGTTAGGTTAACTGGTGACTCTAAATTGACCGTAGGTGTGAATGTGAGTGTGAATGGTTGTCTGTGTCTATGTGTCAGCCCTGTGATGACCTGGCGACTTGTCCAGGGTGTACCCTGCCTCTCGCCCGTAGTCAGCTGGGATAGGCTCCAGCTTGCCTGTGACCCTGGAGAACAGGATAAAGCGGCTAGAGATAATGAGATGAGATGATTATTTTGATCATTCTATTAAGTTTTTCTAGTAGCATTTGGGGTCTTGGACATTCACAGTAGATTTTAGGACAGTAGTCCTGGTAACTAATTAATAAAAGCCTGACATGACAGACATGCTAAATGACAATAGAAACACATCGGTTTCTATCATCAAAATCTGACAGACAAACTAACGTCTACCATCATATTCTGACAGACACTAGATGACAATAGCAACAAAACTGTTTCTTACATTATTAATCTGACAAATTCAGTAATAATATTAAATCTCTCATCACTAGAACCAAATAATAAAATAAAATACTGAAATAAAAAAGATAAAATTTATTTTCAAAATTGAAATATCAACAATAATTGTCAGAACAGTGACGATAGACATGACTGTGTCACTTTCGCGGGGAAATAACACATTGAAATGGCCTGTCGGCTGAAAGGGTCACAAGTGGCTCTGATTTATCTCAACTTACGATAGTTTTCCTCCAGAAAAATTTAAATATGAATGCACAAATATATTCTCAATGTTTCTATCGTCAGGATAGCTGACTGAAAATCTTACCTTGATTTATTTGATGAAATCTAGCTGTCAGAACTCCAAGTCTTGCCCGGAAGTAAATGTCTGCTGTCACAAAAATCATGCGCAGTAGAATTTCCTCTTTGCGTCAGTCAACATGTGCATGGTGAGGGCTTGAATTTTGCTATCGTCAGGTGCATTTGACTGACAGACTGACAATAGCATTTTTTAAAAATAACTGTGGGCTTCTCTCGTGAACGAAATAGTTTTTTCGCTGTTAATCTATTTCAACTCTATCTGTTGACACCCAAAAATTATAAAGCCTGCTTCCACACGATAACTACCAAAGATCCATAATGGCGGAGTCTATCGTCAGGTCATCTGACAGAAATTCACTGACGATAGCAACAGGGATAATGAAAGTGATTTTTAAAATGGGAGTTATGTCTGTCAGATATGTCAAAGAAATAGAACTTTATTCTTTAAAAATCTTTTATTGATATACTCAGTGTATTTTTAAATGACGTGCTGTTTTAGAAGACCAAATGCCATATTTTTCAATCTTGAAAATATTACCTCACTGAAAAAAGGACAAGAAAAATTTCTTATTTTGTGGGCAAGTGGTTAATGGATCCAGTTACGGTAGAATCTGCCATATAATCTGCAATTTTATTGCATTTATCTGCTTAGCCTATTACTTCGAAAAATGCATGTTGAATGCATTTTACAGAACAAGCCATATTCTATATTATAATATAAAAAACAGCTCTTGGACTGTAAAATGTAAGATCTTGTTGCAAGGGGCTTTGTCAATGTCCCAAGTAAATGGGAAAAAAACAAACAAAAAACCTTACACCGACGAAAGGTTTTAAAATTAGTAAGTGTGTGTGTGTGTATAGTTAGTAAGATATCCCCCTTACTCGTTGACTCTAAAGCGCAATGGACGCTCTCCACATGACACTGAAGGCGAAATGGAGTTGGAAACTGGCGATAGCAGTGCGGGCAGGATACGTGCTCTCCACTCTGCTGTTCTACATCTACATGCAACTTCATGTGGTTCATGAGTCTGCAAAGAGATAAGAGGTTTGACGTTGCTGCAGTTGACCAGACCGTGAACAAAAAACCTCAACGCAACAGGCTGCTAGATGTACAACCTCAATTCCAAAAAAGTTGGGACAAAGTACAAATTGTAAATAAAAACGGAATGCAATAATTTACAAACCTCAAAAACTGATATTGTATTCACAATAGAACATAGACAACATATCAAATGTCGAAAGTGAGACATTTTGAAATTTCATGCCAAATATTGGCTCATTTGAAATTTCATGACAGCAACACATCTTAAAAAAGTTGGGACAGGGGCAATAAGAGGCTGGAAAAGTTAAAGGTACAAAAAAGGAACAGCTGGAGGACCAAATTGCAACTCATTAGGTCAATTGGCAATAGGTCATTAACATGACTGGGTATAAAAAGAGCATCTTGGAGTTGCAGCGGCTCTCAGAAGTAAAGATGGGAAGAGGATCACCAATCCCCCTAATTCTGCACTGACAAATAGTGGAGCAATATCAGAAAGGAGTTCGACAGTGTAAAATTGCAAAGAGTTTGAACATATCATCATCTACAGTGCATAATATCATCAAAAGATTCAGAGAATCTGGAAGAATCTCTGTGTGTAAGGGTCAAGGCCAGAAAACCATACTGGGTGCCCGTGATCTTCGGGCCCTTAGACGGCACTGCATCACATACAGGCATGCTTCTGTATTGGAAATCACAAAATGGGCTCAGGAATATTTCCAGAGAACATTATCTGTGAACACAATTCACCGTGCCATCCGCCGTTGCCAGCTAAAACTCTATAGTTCAAAGAAGAAGCCGTATCTAAACATGATCCAGAAGCGCAGACGTCTTCTCTGGGCCAAGGCTCATTTAAAATGGACTGTGGCAAAGTGGAAAACTGTTCTGTGGTCAGACGAATCAAAATTTGAAGTTCTTTATGGAAATCAGGGACGCCGTGTCATTCGGACTAAAGAGGAGAAGGACGACCCAAGTTGTTATCAGCGCTCAGTTCAGAAGCCTGCATCTCTGATGGGATGGGGTTGCATTAGTACGTGTGGCATGGGCAGCTTACACATCTGGAAAGACACCATCAATGCTGAAAGGTATATCCAGGTTCTAGAGCAACATATGCTCCCATCCAGACGTCGTCTCTTTCAGGGAAGACCTTGCATTTTCCAACATGACAATGCCAAACCACATACTGCAGCAATTACAGCATCATGGCTGCGTAGAAGAAGGGTCCGGGTACTGAACTGGCCAGCCTGCAGTCCAGATCTTTCACCCATAGAAAACATTTGGCGCATCATAAAACGGAAGATACGACAAAAAAGACCTAAGGCAGCTGGGCCATAGAAGGTTCACGCTGCACGCTACACGCGTGTAAAGAAAAGTGGACAAACGTAGCATGACTTGCTCTGGGCCATAGAACGGCGTTCACGTTGCACGCTGCACACTTCACGCGTGAAGCGTGAAATGAACATGCACACTTTTTTCTAGGCGTGAAGATGGAAATTCCAGTCAATGCATGCGGTCACCGCCGCGCCAGCCAATCAGAACGGGTCTAGGGAGATAACTCTATGCTTTCAGGGGAAAACTTCAGAAAAAATATAATTGAATGGTATAATTGAAAAATAGTTCTTCATCGGGATTGTCAAGCAGATTATAGAATGTTCGGTGAAATTCACCACGGGTTTCTCTCAGAAGGAAGTGTTCTCGGCTCCAAATTCTGTTCCTTTTTCTCTTCCTCTGTCTCAGTAAAAGCAGAATGAGGCAATCGTCGTCATCCGAAGAGTCCATATTGTTGGTTACTCGGTCAAAGTAGAACAGACGCAACACGTGAACATCCAAGCATGAAGTTTAATGGCCCAGGGTCCGGTTCTTCACGTGAACGTGTAGCGTGCAGCATGCAGCGTGAACCTTCTATGGCCCAGCTGCCTAAGACAGTTGAGCAGCTAGAATCCTACATTAGACAAGAATGGGTTAACATTCCTATCCCTAAACTTGAGCAACTTGTCTCCTCAGTCCCCAGACGTTTACAGACTGTTGTAAAGAGAAAAGGGGATGTCTCACAGTGGTAAACATGCCCTTGTCCCTACTTTGAAATGTGTTGTCATGAAATTAAAAAAAAAAAAAAAATCACCTAATTTTTCTCTTTAAATGATGCATTTTCTCAGTTTAAAAACATTTGATATGTCATCTATGTTCTATTCTGAAAAAAATATGGAATTTTGAAACTTCCACATCATTGCATTCCGTTTTTATTTACAATTTGTACTTTGTCCCAACTTTTTTGGAATCGGGGTTGTAGCCTCCTGTTCTAAAAAGCATCGTCATTATGTTTCATGATCTTCAGCCAAATAAATAAATAAATGCAGAAAATCAACCCACTGCTAATGTTAAAATTAAATTAGATTTCAAACCTGATATTGTTCTTCTGCCTCTTCCCACAGGTGAAGCATCTGAATGATAAAGCCTCTTTTAAGTTGTCTGTGGGCACATATTCTCGATTCCCCTCGTAGGTTCCATAATAGAAGTCGTCCACCAACATGACAATGCTGGACTGATTTTCTCCTGGACTCATGATGCGTTCGGTCTTTATTTTCATCGGGGGGCCGCTCTGATTTTGTTCCAATTGAGTAGACACCTCACTCTTTACACTTGCATGAGTCATGTCAGGACAGCAGAACTATATGGGGGGGGGGGGGGGGGGGGGACAAAAACCAAAACGCCACACAAACACACACCACTCATTATCAGTCAATCATTCCCTCTTTGGCTTTCGACAGGGTTTGTGTTGGGTGGTCATGTATTTGGATACTTACACACATATGTCCCCGGAGTGCCTCCACCATTTTGAAGCGGGCTCCACAACGTGGACAAGCGTAGGATAACGGTGATATAGAAGTACCTAAAATAAGTCATCGTGATGCATTCAGATAGTTTAGTTCACAATAAGGGACTTAATTCTCCATTTACCTCGACAGAAATGAGGGCTATGCGTCAGTGCATCAGTGAGACCGAGCACCGGCCAAAACATTACTGACGGGAGATGATGACGGAAAGGAGCGAAGCTTCCAGGGGTATCAGTTACTAGAGTTCAAAACACCTACACAATAGCCCCCCAAGCAAAACTACGTCGCTTGTTTACTGCAATGCATTATGGGGGATAGCCAGGGTCGGTAGTTGAGCGATATCATGAATGTCAGATTAATTTTATGTGAGAGGAGTAATTGTGCTGTGCTCTGTCGTGGAAGACATTAAAATTGGTGATTTAAAAGAGGTGGATAACATGTCGAGGGTCTCCTGCAGGAAAATCAGAATTCAAATCAAGCTTGGTGAGAAGGTTTTTTTTTTTTTTTTTAAAGACACACCCCTGGACTACAGGCCCCGGGATCACGAAGCAATCTTAGACTCAAGTCTAAAATTTGTTTCTTTTAATCTTCAGTTATTCCTTACCATTTTCTAAGAAGCTTTGTTCTAATGAAATCTTAGCCTTGTACTTAATCTTGATCCAGCACAATGAAAGTTACAGATGCAGTAAGGGAAACTATTATCGAGGGAAGGGGGGGGGAGAAAAATAAATAAAAAAACCCTTTTGACTTAAGTCCAAGATTGCTTTGTGATCCCGGGCCCAGATGAACAGCATCAAAACATTTATAAATGAGTGATTAGTTAAATAAAACTTGACATCAGGAAACATTACCAAAAAAAAAAAAAATTGAAAACCCACTGATCTGTCACGTCATGTTCAGTATGAATGCATTTACTTCAATAAATGCCGCTAGTGAAGTATAATGTTCAGTGTACACACCCGAAAGAGAACCCTTCGTGGTTTGGGAGTTTTATCGGTCCGACAGGCTCGTTCGGCTGCTGATCGCTTCGGTACGTTGAGAGGCAAAAGCTGAAGAATGCTTTTGTTTTACAGGCTTTGGAACATCGCTAGTTTCAGACGGTGAACAGGGTCGATTGTTATAATCCTCTATAACCGAAGGCCATTCTGCAGACCATGGAAATATTGCTGGGTCACGGTTTAGGTACGTCTTTCTCCCACTAGAGAAATGTAAGCTACAAACACTTGTCCATTTCGATTCAGTTCGAAGCTTTTCGTTGCAGATTAAATTGATCCATTTCTTTCTTCTCTTTTTCTCGACTGGCAGCTGATAAAAGCTCAAATTAGGTGTTCTCTTTGTTGTGGAGACACAGTAAGGCACACAGCAATTCACTTTAGACATGGTTAAAACCGGTTAGACAGAACAATGCAGTGCTTAAAGGAGAACTGAAAGCAAATTTATCATCAAAATTCTATTTCTCTCATTTTATTAAATATAGGAATTTATTTTTTCGCGGTGCGGTTTCCATCAAATCCTGCGCTCTAATTGGCTGGCGAGCGGGTCCGTATCCTACGGTACAGACCCCAGTTACGGACCTCTGGCGACTCGCTCGTTCACAACAACGAACATAGTAGCAATTTCTGTCAACATTTATTTTCACATTTCTCAGGAGAATAGCATTAATTTTACAGCATGGATAGTGATAACGACAGTGTTCACAGCGAAAGCGAGTTTTACTACCTTGAGGAAGACAAAACAAAAGAAAACATTGAGGGGGAAAGCTAAAAACCTGTAACTTGCTAACGCCGAGCAAAAACATGGCTGAATCCTGAATGACTCAATTTTGTATAAATAGGGGACTAGACAGGCGGCAAAATGTAGTTTTTTTTCCTGCCATGGAAGTGCACTTGTATACCGAGGAGGAAGCAATTTGCATTACAGCAGTGAATGAAGATTCAAAATGGTGGCGCGGCTTACCTCGGTTTGGTTTTCCCTTTCGGGCGCTCTCGTCTTCGGTTAGAATTTGGTAAAGAAAAAAAATAAATATATATTTACTAGCTTAAAGGAATACGCCACCCCCAAGTGAAATTGAGTCAGTCCCTGCAGTCCCTAGAGTTGGATGAGCGAGCCAAAGCGTTTTGTAGCCGACCCAGCCATTGTCCTGATCTGGAAATGTCCCGGTTAGCTTAGCTTAGCGTAGTCGCTGTAATCCGGCATGTCCAGATAGCATTGTCGTTGCAAAAGTGAATCAAATAACTCAAGATTTTCTATAATTATTTCTCATGACCTGTACATTCACATCGAGTACACATCAATGCAAATTAACACGAAGGGATTTACTAGACCAATTTATATCTGGAACTATTTTCGGCCACAGCACAGGCAAAGCACCGCTGCAGGCGCAAAGACACCACGCAGCACCTGAAAACCCTGGTTTCCCTGGTAACACTGGTGTATTGATGGAAGTTGTGGTGCTGCGTGGTGTCTTTGCGCCTGCAGCGGTGCTTTGCCTGTGCTGTGGCCGAAAATAGTTCCAGATATAAATTGGTCTAGTAAATCCCTTCGTGTTAATTTGCACTGATATGTGTACTCGATGTGAATGTACAGGTCATGAGAAATAATTATAAAAAATCTTGAGTTATTTGATTCACTTTTGCAACGACAATGCTATCTGGACATGCCGGATTACAGCGACTACGCTAAGCTAAGCTAACCGGGACGTTTCCAGATCAGGACAATGGCTGGGTCGGCTACAAAACGCTTTGGCTCGCTCATCCAACTCTAGGGACTGCAGGGACTGACTCAATTTCACTTGGGGGTGGCGTATTCCTTTAAGGTCGGTCCGTATGGTGAAATACCATGACCTCGGCCCAGAGGGCCTCGCTCAGTACTTTCAAGACCTCGGTCATGGTATTTCACCATACGGACCTCCCAGCTGGTAAACAACATATGTATTTTGGATCGCTATTTTGTCACTACTATAGCAAGTTATGAGTGTTTGAAATATGCTCTGTAATATATCAGTCCATATGTCAAAGCAATGGCTGCAAACGAGATTCGTTGAGACCTGTGCGAGACATCGTAGGATGGAAGTAAAACGTACAGCGGAAATCAAAGTGACTGACATCTGCCAATGTTGTCAAAAGACACGCGCATGCCTTCTTTCAAATGCTGACGTAATCAAGCCGGAAGTTGTGTTTGTTTTGATAACAATCAGGAAAGTTTGAAAAAAAAAAAGTAGGCAGTAATCGTCATTTCAACTTGTTTTTGTGCAATATTTCGTTTGGAAAAGTTTTCAAAATGGCAGCACTGACACCTGGCTGACACTTCATGTTTCGAAGTCTTGCACAAGTCTTGTGAAGATCACGTGGATAAGCGACGCCTGCCGTGGACCAAACGAACTAAATTCAACATGGCTAAAAACCGAATAGGCCGAGAAGTATAATATTTAATCGCAATTAGTTGCCAATACGAGTCACGATATAAGGTTACTAAAACCGAAAACGTAATTGAATAACACGTTAATTAAGAAATAAAGCAAGTTTAAAAATGATTTCAGTTCCCCTTTAACAAAAGCAAAAAAAAAAAAATGACAGAGCTGACCCCGGGTATCACCCATAATGCATTGTGGTAAACAAGCAATGACAATTATGGGTTACTGTCATTATCAGGTCATTCCAGATGCATATCTAAATTGCACTTATGGCATATTTTTGAATGATGATTCATATCAACATACTCGCATGTTAAAATGTGAAACACTTTTGCAAAATGCGTGAAGGTCGATGTGGCTGCAGACGTATTAACAAATACCCAAAACTAAAACTACATTCAACTGAGAAGGGGAAGCCATGGCCTAATGGTTAGAGAAGCAGCTTTGGGACCAAGAGGTTGCCAGGTCGATTCCCTGGACCAGCAGGAATGGCTGAAGTGCCCTTGAGCAAAGCACCTAACCCTCACCTGCTCCGGGTATGTTGTATGTCGCTCTGGATAACAGTGTCCGCTAAATGCCATGAATGTAACTGAGTATTTTAAACCATTTGTTTTCTCAGACATGTCCTGTTGCGCAGACATAAAATGACAGATCCATAAGTAATCCACTGCATACCTTGCACAATGTTGCTCTGAGCTACAGGAAGAGGTTTCTGGACAGCAGCAGAGCCAGAGCCATTAGCCTTCTGATTCCTCATTACAACAATGGTCTGACGCTGACTCCCAGTAGGAATACTGACCGAGTTCATGATGTTCATCAGGTTCTGCATATCCAAGTCGTTGCCTCTTTGACTGACAGTCACTGCCAAAGACATGAGGTAAAGGAATCTTTTAAAACACCACACCCAGTATTTCACATATCGGCCATCACAATGTGCCTGCATATAACAAGTATTAAATTTCATACAGATTCAATACTGTGAGTATTTACAGTCATTTTGCCATTGTTGGTTACAGGTTGGGTCATTCCATTTCAATTAATCAAATTAAAAGAAAACAAACAAACAAACTAGTGCTGTCAAAGTTAACGCGATAACGCAATCTCAATTTATCGCGATTAAAAAAAAAAATAGTGCCGTTAACGCAAATTCTAATTTGGCCCTGCGAGTCACCCGCAGTTCCTGTTGAGGCTTGTTGCGCGCTGCTTCAATAAGAGTACGTGTGAGTGATGGAGAAAGGCATAGACATATAAACATCCTCGCCGCCATATTGGATGTGGCAAAGTGGAGATTCTTCAACCGTCTCTGGTATAGCGTCTAGACAGTAGCCGAGAATAAAGATGCCTCATTCATGTGCTGCGTTTAACTGTACCAACAGGTTTACCGTCCAAACGAGATCACATGGGATTACCTTTCACAGGTGAGACTGGAAAAATACTTTTCATTACTGTTCCTTCAGTCTTCAGTTTCCCAGCTCATCTCCACCGGGTAGGTGTAGAGTTATAAGCAGTGAGAATTAGATAATACAGTGCCACACTATGATGAACGTTTTTGAACGTATGATGAATGTTTTTATTTTTATCTGTTTTTTTCTTCTTTTATGGCAAATACTTCTCTTCAAAAGAAACTAATGAAGAGTAAAAAACAAAACATTTTTTTATTTTCACAGTGATATCCACTTTATTTTTCATCCCTTGGTTTTCTCATCTAATATGGAAGTTATGGATGTCAGTGGCTGTGACAAGACGTGTTATGCTCTGCAATTAAAAAAAAAAAACCCACATTGGTACAAAGCAAGCCCATTCACTTTTTTATGCTGATAAGAGAATTACAATGGTTTTTCATGTGACAAAAATGTGCGATTAAATGGCGATTAATCGCGAGTTAACTATAACAGTCGCGACATTAATCACGATTAAATATTTTAAATCGCTTGACAGCACTAAAAAAAAACCTAAAACTGAAGTGGTCAGGTCAGAGGCATGTGTATGGTGTGTGTGTGTGTGTGTGTGTGTGTGGGGGGGGGGGGGGGGGGGGGGGGTGTCCCGTCCATTTTCTTTAAATAAATAAATAAATAAATAAACAAATTAGGGTACAGAGGTGGGGGCCTTTTTCTATGAAATTCATGTGCCTAGCATTATATATTAAACCTAAGGCCACCCATTTTTTTATCTTTAGGTTCACGGATTTTTTTCAACATATTTTTTATGTCGGTCGAAATAAAAATAAAAAAAAAAAGTGTCCTCGTCCAATTTTTTTTTTTGCATGGCACAATTTCAATGTCTGATTAAGATGATAAAATAATTTAAATTCAAGAGACACACTTTACATACACACACTATATATGTAAGGGTGCATCAGTTGCCCCCTAAAAATGAAAAGTTCCTCCGATCATGATGCATTTTTGTTTTTATGTTCCTTTTGGTAAGAAAACACACTGGCTGAAATATTTTGACAAAATTCAAAAGTTTAATGGTGGCACCAGGAGCTCAAAGTTATGGAAAAAGCTGCTATTTTATGACTTTTATGACAAAATTTCAATCACTTTTCATGAAACATTATGGCACCTTATAGAGTATACCAGATATCTTAGATACACATTTTTAGTACATATTCTAAATATATTATCAAGCACAGTTTGAGTTTTAGCTGTTCGTTGAATCATTGTTCAACTACTTTTAAACAATACAAATGTATTATGAATCACATTAATGCTTCTCAATCCCTTGCAAAGGTTCTTAACATGATCTCTGGCTCACAAGAAATCAATAAATGGAGTCCAACATTGTGATTCAAACCTTACGCAAAAATATAAAATAAGCGTTTTTTGGGCAAAAAATGAACCTCATGGTGCCGCCATTAGACTTTTGAATATGGTCAAAAAATTTTACAGGATGTCTTTATTGGTGAAAAGGAACACCCAAACAAAAATGCATCAGATTTTATGAAAGTGAGGGCAACTGATGCACCCTAATGTGTGTGTGTATTTATATATATATATATATATGCATGCACATTGAAGGCTGATACGTTCGTGCTACTTGATTCGATAGGACTCTCTGTAGCACCATCCTCTTCTAATTCCACAGTCAGACACCTGCAGCCAAAATCGCGAACTAACGTTATGGCAGGCATATTCGGCATTGCGCTCGTTACATCACCACCTTCTTTCTGAGAACCAAAGATCGTTTTGATCATTTTATTGTTTACTTTCAACGCTTGAGAGATGAAATCGCCCACGTTTTGGTTAGTGAGACAATGAAAAGACTTTTCTTTACCACACTTTATGCTTACGTACAGTTGAGGCGATAGCTTGGAATCCATGCTGTCAACGTCAGCCATGGTCAGCACGAGTTTGACACTGTCGTAAAGCGGTCGTAAATACCATTAAAGCCGCAAGCGGCCTCGACGGGCCCTCGCGCCAGCGGCCAAGGGGGGCGGGGGCATGCGTCCCCGCGAAATACCTTCCACAGCTTCTTCGGCAAGAGACATTACTCCCACAATGGCGACAAACCACAGAAATGGACACATGGCAACAATAGGGTCTCGCACTGAACGGTGCTCGGGGGGCGCTATAGAGGCCCTGAGGCCGGCCTGGATCTGGGCTTCTGGTTCTCAGTAGCGGTGGCAGTCTAAGAAAAAGGAGCCAAATTTCGTGCGCAGTCGACCATGGCAAGCGCCCCAATAAGGGTCTTGTAAAGAGTTTGCATGCCAAGTTTGACAAATCAGAAGCTGCAATATCATTTTTGCCATAACCAGCACCCCCAGGGGCGAAAGTGCACAAAATTTGGCGTATATGTCAGGTGAGCTATGGAGAGTTTGCGTATGAAGTTTGATGACAATTGAGTAAATAGAAGATGAGATATAGATTTTTGAAGAATAAATGTTTTGGTTTTTCCCATGTCAGTAGGTGGCGCTACGCTGTACATGAGCGATTTTGAGTTGGAAAAATAAGTGTCTACAACAGCAACGTACTTTCACAAGGAAGTGGTGTGAAGGAAAAGCATTATGGAAGTATTTACCAAAAACCCGTTTTGGAGCAATGGCGTCGGCCAAAAACAGCGCCCCCCATGGACGAAAATTCCCAAAATGTGGTATACATGACATGGGAGGTAGGAAGAGGGTGGCCGTGAAGGTTGACCAAATTTGAGGAAAGATTGGATTTCTTGCGCAAAAATAGCGCCCCCAGTGGCGAAAGTGCACAAAATTTGGCGTATATGTCAGGTGAGCTATGAAGAGTTGGGGTATGAAGTTTGATGACAATTGAGTAAATAGAAGATGAGATATAGATTTTTGAAGAATAAATTTTTTGGTTTTTCCCATGTCAGTAGGTGGCGCTATGCTGTACATTAGCGATGATGAGTTGGAAAAACAAGTGTCTACAACAGCAACGTACTATCACAAGGTAGTGGTGTGAAGGAAAAGCATTATGGAGTAATTTACCAAAAACCCGTTTTGGAGCAATTGCGTTGGCCAAAAACAGCGCCCCCCATGGACGAAAATTTCCAAAACGTGGTATACGTGACATGGGAGGTAGGAAGAGGGTGGCCGTGAAGTTTGACCAAGTTTGAGGAAAGATTGGAATTTTTGCCCAAAAATAGCGCCCCCAGTGGCGAAATATCACAGAAATTGGGTAACATGGCAGAAGCCCAATGAGTGATTTGCGTGTGAAGAATGAGCAGTTTTGAGCAATCAGAAGATGTGTTATGAATTTTTAAGCATGTAAAATTTTGCATCGAAAATTGATTGACGTATAACTTCTGAACGGGTTATCCTACGTGAAACGCCCATAGGGCTCGGGCCCTAATAAAAACATTCAAGTGAATACTCAATGTCGTAAATAGTTTCGTTTTTGGACTCAGCTGAAGTAGATATATACAACACACATTGTCGTTTGTATTTGCGATTCTAATACTTTTTACTTAAAGAAATATGACCTAGTACCAGGGATACAGTGTTGTTACAAGAAAAATATGTGACTATTTTTTTAATTTTACATTTCTTTTTGTATGTTTCGGCGGTTAAAATAAAAAGTCTGTGCGTATTTTTATTTTTCTAGCGGTAGTATTTAACTGCCGTCGGCGGATCCGTGATTCGAAAAATCTAAAATGAGTCGCCTAAGCTACACTCCTGAAAGTGTCACAGTCGAGTCACAGTACCAGATATTTACCTTAAAAACAAATGTGAAGGGTCTAGCTCGAGTAGCTTTTTCCGTATTGCATTATTAAAACTGCCCCTCAATACACAATGCTAGAAGATAGACTGCCACCTCGGTCCCTTAAAATTTTTTTTGGGAGAACACTAAAAATCACAGTAGACCCTGACATGTTATACTTTGCCTATTAGGAATTTTATCTTCCCCCTGGAATATTTTAGGCAAATCTGAGGTGGTCAGTTGGGATTTTTTTTTTTTTTAAATTTGATTAACCGACATGGAATGAGCCATTTACATTCTCTCAAATTGATGCATCTTAGCGAAAGCTAACCTTGGTTTATTGCACAGCTGTGTGTGTAGATGTACATACTTAGTGTCTTCAAAACACGACTGACTATCAAACGTTGATAACCTAAAATCCAGGATCATGCACATTCCATACTTAAAAAGTACTCAAGCTTAAAGTTTGCTCACCAATTTTAGTCTCTGTGTTAATGGGTAGTGGCTTTAGTTGAGTGGAATGCTGGGTGCTTGGGACAGATGTTACTCTGGGGTGGCTGGTCGGAGTCGTGTTTCGGATGGTGAGGGTGGCAGGAATTTGCATGGTAGCGAAGGAGCCTGGTTCCTGTACCCGGTTCACTACTGGAGCTGTCGGCCTGATTTGAGCTTGTGGGGTAATTATCTGAGCTGCTCCCATTGCTGGCTTAAAAATTCCAGGTGTACCAGGCGCTGCAACAATGAACAAAGTAACCAAAAATTATTTAAAAAACAAAACAAACCCAACATACTACTCATAATAATAATAATAATAATAATAATAAACACAACCAATGGTTTAAAAAAATATTAAACTCAATCAAGTATAATGAGATTGTTCCCTGTTCACACTAAAGCAGTAGAGAGTAAAAAAAATAGTTACAGAAGCACTATTACAGAACTGTCATACCTTGGACCAGAGTAATGGGCCGGACTGTTTGGCCTTGCTGGACGTTTAACACAATGCTCAGTGGGCTTTGGCCTGACTGGATATTCTGCACAGGGATACTCTGTCAAACCACAAAAAAAAAAAAAAAAAAATCCCACATTACAAATCAGACGTTTATCAGGCCATTTAACTTAAGTCAATGCTTCTATATTCTTCTGATAAATCAGTGGGTGCCTAATTGTGAGTTCTACTGTATATACACATGTCTGCACCTGTGTGGTCAGGTAGATGGGTTGGCTGCCACCAGCACCAGCACCATGGGAGTTGCCAGGCAGAATCACCTGGGACAAAGCCACAGGTGTCAATCCTCCTGCACCTTGAGTCAGGATCAACTGCTGCCCTGGTGTACTTTTAGAGATGCCTGGAGGTAAAGCTGTCGGCACTGGAAAAAATAATAAAAAATTAGAAACCATCTTGCACACTGCAAGCTTATGTCACATCGTAAGTCAGGCTAGAGGAGCCTAAAAGAGAGACTTACATGATTTCGTGAGCAGTGGGACAGTATTCACATTAGTGCTGGCTGGTACAACACTGGAAATCATAAGCGGTTTGGACACTGATGGAGTTACAGCTCCTGAGGGCATACAAAAAGGTTAACAAAACAACACTTCAATGCAAATCCACGCGCAATTAAAAACTTTCAGATGTTTTAGAGTCCATGATCTTTTCTGTATGGAGTACGAGAAAAACAAGACTTTCAAAAGAATGAAGTAAAAGTGATTTAAAAATCAAATCAACAATGAATAAATAATCATAAAACCCTGCAGAAGAAAACAGAAGCCTTACTTTCAGCAATGTCAGGTGAATCACGCGACTCATCCTGATTCATCTGTTGCCACGGCTCCAGCTCCTCCTCCTCACACTCCATGAACAAATCTGCTTCCTCCATTTTACTGCAACGAATAAAAGTAATGGTCAGTAATGAATATTATTGATTGCAATCGGTTATGACACGTACTCATCTCATCTCATTATCTCTAGCCGCTTTATCCTTCTACAGGGTCGCAGGCAAGCTGGAGCCTATCCCAGCTGACTACGGGTGAAAGGCGGGGTTCACCCTGGACAAGTCGCCAGGTCATCACAGGGCTGACACATAGACACAGACAACCATTCACACTCACACCTACGGTCAATTTAGAGTCACCAGTTAACCTAACCTGCATGTCTTTGGACTGTGGGGGAAACCGGAGCACCCGGAGGAAACCCACGCGGACATGGGTAGAACATGCAAACTCCGCACAGAAAGGCCCTCGCCGGCCACGGGGCTCGAACCCGGACCTTCTTGCTGTGAGGCGACAGCGCTAACCACTACACCACCGTGCCGCCCTACACGTACTGTACAGCATTATGAAAAATGTTAGGGCTGTGCAATTAATCAAATTTTGATCACGATTTTGATTTTTGTGTCAAACGATCTCAAAATTCATATAATCGAGTTGAAACGATTATTTTGCCATTTGTCGGGGACGCGCACACGCAATACATTTCCTTCCCGCGGGCCCATGCGCAGACTTGCCGACAACACTCGTGTGGCGGAAGCAGTGTGTGTGTCTCTATGGCTCTCCACTCACGCAGCTGAAAGGAGGAGAGATTGTGAATTGTTTGGCGTAAGGTAGGCTCGCAAGATGACAGAAGGAGGGCAGAATCGGTTGGTCGACAAAAAGGGACGGAAAACATCTCTAATATGGGATCACTTTGGATTCGAAGAATCCGACGTGGAACAGAAGCGCATTGTGTGTAAGATTTGCAATAAGGTAGTATCTGCGCCTCTTGGCAACACTACAAACCTCTTCAACCACCTGAAACTGAGCCATAAAGTTATTCACGACGAAACAATAAAAAACAACAAAAAAAAAGATAAAGCCGATGGCAGTTGCTTTGCACCCATGCAATAGTGGGTGTTGTTTACAAAAATGTTTGATTTGGAATTTTGTAGTGGGCAATTATTTTTTCCATGGGGCCACATGAGAAACAGAAAATTTTATGGAGGGCCGGACCAAAAGGCTGAACTAAATTCTGCATAATATTAATTGTATTTCTTTATATAAAGCAATAAATAACATTGTTTTTACAAGCTGCTAAGACTGGTAAGAGTATGGAAAAAACAAGGTTGCCTTACAAACAATGTCATTTATTCAATCAAATTTCCCAAAACAATGGTTAACAAAATGTGAACGTTTGTACCATTTTTTTTCAGTCACATTCACCCCAAAACACAATAAAGACATCACAATATTGTCTTTCTACTCCAAATATCAAGCAAGATATTATAATAATGATGCCCACATTTGTAGTCTAATCACCTCATTTGGTGTTTTTCAGTTTTTTATTTGTTCAGTGAGAGAAATCTAGTCTCTGTTGGTTTTTAACGAGTGCATCAGAGTCAGATTGAATGTCTGAGGTGGAGATGCGAAGCACAGCTGACAGATGATCATCAGTCGATTCGGTGTAGGTATCAGATCTACAGATCGGCTCCGGCGCCTGCTGGTGACGTCACACTATGTGATTGGCTGGACCGTTTGAAGGATGACGTACAAGTTTGTGGTTGGTCTGGACAAATTACGGAAGTAGTTATTGCGGGATTAGGTTTCGTGGGATTTCATGTCATTTTCATATCGAAGCATTGCGTTTTTGGTGAACACACCTTCAAAATAAAAGCAATGCACATTCAGTCCATGCATGAGGTAAAATTAGAAAATACGTTTATTTTGTAATTTCTAATTAACCTTACGCGGGCCGGTCAGAATGAACCAAAGGGCCGGATGCGGCCCGCGGGCCGTAAAATGCCCAGGTCTGCACTAAAGTGTACCAAAGTTTATTTTTGGATATTCTTTATATTAATAAGTACATTTATTTTTTTAAATATAGAGATTGTGGACAACTGGATAGAATGTACATTTGTTTTTCTCTGTCTTATGTCAAAAGAACATTTTTATTTTGTTTTATACATCACAAACTTAAAGTGCCATTCCACCATTGGATGTACTCTTTGGCATAAAATACAATATATTTTATGACAACATGACTAGACAGAGAAATCTTTTAGCTTCAAAATGATACATCAAACATAATTTTTTGACAACGACAAGTATATTAATTTTGCGACCAAAGTCACCTACCCTTTTAATTTCCGCGCGGTAGTGAAACGTGATGTCATCGGCAGGTTCCCCTTCTTGTGTACCACGTCACGTGTGACGTGGCACAGATTATCAGTAATGGTGGATAGAACGCGATTTCCACTTGTCGATTGCTGTGCTGATATTCACCATCGACCGTCTCCTTTGGGCATCACTTGCTATTTTCCTTCGCTTCTTTTCCGAAGCTGACAATCGCGTTCTATCCGCCATTGCTGATAATCTGTGCGACATCACGTTTCACTACCGCGCGGAAATTAAAAGGGTAGGTGACTTTGGTCGCAAAATTAATTAATATACTTGTCGTTGTCAAAAAATTATGTTTGATATATCATTTTGAAGCTAAAAGATTTCTCTGTCTAGTCATGTTGTCATAAAATATATTGTATTTTACGCCAAAAAAACCACATCCAATGGTGGAATGCCACTTTAAGTTTTTCTAGACTATATTTATTTTCAGTTTGAAAGAAAGGTGAACGTAAATGATCAATAACAAAGAGGGTTTTTTTTTTGTTTTAAAGAGAAATGCTGAATAAATGCATTGTTTCAAAAAATCGTTTGAATAATTGTGATTTCAATATTGACTGAAATAATCGTGATTATTATTTTTTCCATAATCGAGCAGCCCTAAAAAATGTTATCGGGGAATATCCAAACCAACAATTATTAGTGCATTGTGCCACTTAAAAACATGTTCCTAATTATCTCACTAGAATTAAAAAAAAAAAAAAAAAAACTCAGCTCTGGAGACCTGAAACATTTATGCAAATCTACTTTGACAGGTAAGACTTCTGGCTTCCAGTGAGCTGGGTTTAACTCACAACTGCAAAACACAGACTATGTGCACACTTAGTTCACTATTTTCTTGAACACCTTGGCAGTCTGCACTGAATAACAAAGACATTCATGAGCTACAGAGGCTCGTGCAGCTCTCTGCGCAGCCACCATTTAAAATCCACGGGAAATTCTGAAACGGCACAGAGACTGAAAAGGGGCGGAGAAAAAAGTAGTCCCTGTACTGGATCACAAACGGAAATCGCAAGCAGTTATAAAGGATTTAAGAACGCAGCGGAGTAACTTTTAAGTGTACAACACAATGTGAACACACATGGCGACTTTAGCCGCTTCCGCAAGCGTATCGGAACAGTTTTGTCAGCTTTGTTTCCTGGTCTCAATTAATTCGCACGGCGGAACAGCGCCAGCGGCCGCCTCACACCGCTGTAACCTTCCGCACTTTGTTCAATGCGCAGTCTGCTAAACTGCGAGTTCAGAACGCGCGCGCCATCATCCTCCATTACAAACAGTGCATCATAGATAACAATAATAATAATAATAGTAACAACACTCACCCTTAAAAGCGCAGTTAACCAAGTGACCTCTTTATCGTGAACAAACACAAGCATGGCCGGCACGTCACAGACGAGACATCGTGATGGTTTTCCGTTTTCAGGAGCACCGACCGACGGTGGCGTCTCTGCCTGCCTACGTCACATCCTGCTTCAACGCTACACACTGATTGGCTGTGCGCTCTCAGAAAGGCATATATTAGTTTTGGAACAATGGAGGCTTACGTGTAAAAATAGACGCCCATTAGTTTTCGTGTAATGCAGATAGGACAGAGTTGTATGTATAATTCTCCTCATTATGGTCACAGGGGTCTGTAGACTGCACTGAGTCGGATCTAATTAGACCAACACACCTCCCGAATGAAAGAATGTGCCATTTTATGCTCCAACCAGTGAGCTCAAGACCCAACTGAGTAATGCAGGACTTTCCGTGGGATGTGGAGTCTGAGCCCATCGGTCGTCGTGGTTTTAAGATGGCGCCAAGAAGGGATCAAGGGCGTAGGTTTGGTATTAACATTGGTGGGGACATAAACCCAATGCCAACTCCCAGTGGCGCCAACTTCAGGTCAGCATTAGAGGGTCACAATATTTTGCTCCGTTGTGTTCCACCAAAAGAGATCCATCACCTCTCCAAACTCCAGAACTGTAGTAATTCATGAATAATAATAATAATAATAATAATACTCAATTAATTTGATTAACTGCAAATCTTACATGTGATGATTAACTCATTCAACACCATTGGGTTGTTGTTGATATGCGTCATGTTACACGAACTTGGAGCCCATTGGTTGTCGTGAGTTGGACTGAAAGGAGTCGTGGTTTTAAGATGGCGCCAAGAAGGGATCAGGCCAAGGGTGTAGGTTTGGTATTAACATTGGTGGGGACATAAACCCAATGCCAACCCCCAGTGGCGCCAACTTCAGGTCAGCATTAGAGGGTCACAATATTTTGCTCCGTTGTGTTCCATCAAAAGAGATCCATCATCTCTCCAAACTCCAGAACTGTAGTAATTCATGAATAATAATAATAATAATACGCAATTAATTTGATTAACTGCAAATCTTACGTGTGATGATTAACTCATTCAACACCATTGGGTTGTTGTTGATATGCGTCATGTTACACGAACTTGGAGCCCATTGGTTGTCGTGAGTTGGACTGAAAGGAGTCGTGGTTTTAAGATGGCGCCAAGAAGGGATCAAGGGCGTAGGTTTGGTATTAACATTGGTGGGGACATAAACCCAATGCCAACCCCCAGTGGCGCCAACTTCAGGTCAACATTAGAGGGTCACAATATTTTGCTCCGTTGTGTTCCATCAAAAGAGATCCATCATCTCTCCAAACTCCAGAACTGTAGTAATTCATTAATAATAATAATAATAATAATACGCAATTAATTTGATTAACTGCAAATCTTACGTGTGATGATTAACTCATTCAACACCATTGGGTTGTTGTTGATATGCGTCATGTTACACGAACTTGGAGCCCATTGGTTGTCGTGAGTTGGACTGAAAGGAGTCGTGGTTTTAAGATGGCGCCAAGAAGGGATCAGGCCAAGGGTGTAGGTTTGGTATTAACATTGGTGGGGACATAAACCCAATGCCAACCCCCAGTGGCGCCAACTTCAGGTCAACATTAGAGGGTCACAATATTTTGCTCCGTTGTGTTCCACGAAAAGAGATCCATCATCTCTCCAAACTCCAGAACTGTAGTAATTCATGAATAATAATAATAATACGCAATTAATTTGATTAACTGCAAATCTTACGTGTGATGATTAACTCATTCAACACCATTGGGTTGTTGTTGATATGCGTCATGTTACACGAACTTGGAGCCCATTGGTTGTCGTGAGTTGGACTGAAAGGAGTCGTGGTTTTAAGATGGCGCCAAGAAGGGATCAGGCCAAGGGTGTAGGTTTGGTATTAACATTGGTGGGGACATAAACCCAATGCCAACCCCCAGTGGCGCCAACTTCAGGTCAACATTAGAGGGTCACAATATTTTGCTCCGTTGTGTTCCACCAAAAGAGATCCATCATCTCTCCAAACTCCAGAACTGTAGTAATTCATGAATAATAATAATAATAATAATAATAATAATAATAATACGCAATTAATTTGATTAACTGCAAATCTTACGTGTGATGATTAACTCATTCAACACCATTGGGTTGTTGTTGATATGCGTCATGTTACACGAACTTGGAGCCCATTGGTTGTCGTGAGTTGGACTGAAAGGAGTCGTGGTTTTAAGATGGCGCCAAGAAGGGATCAGGCCAAGGGTGTAGGTTTGGTATTAACATTGGTGGGGACATAAACCCAATGCCAACCCCCAGTGGCGCCAACTTCAGGTCAGCATTAGAGGGTCACAATATTTTGCTCCGTTGTGTTCCACCAAAAGAGATCCATCACCTCTCCAAACTCCAGAACTATAGTAATTCATGAATAATAATAATAATAATAATAATAATAATAATACACAATTAATTTGATTAACTGCAAATCTTATGTGTGATGATTAACTCATTCAACACCATTGGGTTGTTGTTGATATGCGTCATGTTACACGAACTTGGAGCCCATTGGTTGTCGTGAGTTGGACTGAAAGGAGTCGTGGTTTTAAGATGGTGCCAAGAAGGGATCAGGCCAAGGGTGTAGGTTTGGTATTAACATTGGTGGGGACATAAACCCAATGCCAACCCCCAGTGGCGCCAACTTCAGGTCAGCATTAGAGGATCACAATATTTTGCTCCATTGTGTTCCACCAAAAGAGATCCATCACCTCTCCAAACTCCAGAACTGTAGTAATTCATGAATAATAATAATCTCGTCTCATCTCATTATCTCTAGCCGTTTTATCCTGTTCTACAGGGTTGCAGGCAAGCTGGAGCCTATCCCAGCTGACTACGGGCGAAAGGCGGGGTACACCCTGGACAAGTCGCCAGGTCATCACAGGGCTGACACATAGACACAGACAACCATTCACACTCACATTCACACCTACGGTCAATTTAGAGTCACCAGTTAACCTAACCTGCATGTCTTTGGACTGTGGGGGAAACCGGAGCACCCAGAGGAAACCCAAACAGACACAGGGAGAACATGCAAACTCCACACAGAAAGGCCCTCGCCGGCCACGGGGCTCGAACCCGGACCTTCTTGCTGTGAGGCGACAGCACTAACCACTACACCACCGTGCCGCCCAGAACTGTAGTAATTCATTAATAATAATAATAATAATAATAATATGCAATTAATTTGATTAACTGCAAATCTTGCATGTGATGATTAACTCATTCTACCAATTAACTCATTCAACACCATCGGGTTGTTGTTTACATGTGTCATGTTACACGAACTTGGTCAGGGCTCTGCAGGTCTTAACTGAAGCGCTTCAGATTAAGGGTTAGCGGGCTGCTAAAGTTTGCAGGCACTTCACAAGCAAGACTCGGAGCAATATTAGCCAACATTAGCACAATTTGATATGATTTAATAATGTCTTTGTGACCTTAATGAACACCAGTTGCTACCAGTCATCACTCAGATCATCTCTGATAACCAAAACAAGCTTTACATAATTGCCAACAATACTCAGCATTGAATTGCAAATATGTAGTCCATTGATCTTAATTGTCATCTCTATAATACAACTCTGGGACATTTAAGAACTATGGTTAGTACCTGGACAACACACAAATACCACCCAGATAATATTGTTATTTTTACTGCTTTTAATGTTATAGGCCTACTGCTCTATGGTTCTATCAAGTCCGATTGTTATTTACGTGCCACACAAACTTAGAAAACAGTCATATTTGTATGTTGTTGTTTTTACACACTGAATACGAACTGTTGTTAACTGATTCGTTTTACAAGCTAATCTAACGTTAAATTGCTCAAGGACAGTTTGCTAGCTTGCTAGCTAGCAGCCGGCCACTGCACTGCAACCGCATTTGCTAATTGACATGGTAGCCATACGTGCTTGCTGTTTTCGCGACCACGCCCCCACAGCAAATATTCATGAGAGAATGGCCTGCATCACTTCCTCGTATGGTGTAAGGATGGTACGATATTTCTGGTTGGTATGCGGAAGTGCCAGTGTTATGGCTGAGTATGTACTGCACACCACTTGCAATGTCAGACAAATGACATGAGCTGCCTCAGCCTTTTCTAGCTTGCCTGGTTGAAATGATTGTCCCTTGCCAGTCATTACTCAGATCATCTCTGATAACCAAAACAAGCTTTACATAATTGCCAGCAATACTCAGCATCGAATTGCAAATATGTAGTCCATTAATCTTAATTGTCATCTCTATAATACAACTCTGGGACATTTAAGAACTATGGTTAGTACCTGGACCACACACAAACACCACCCAGATAATATTGTTATTTTTACTGCTTTTAATGTTATAGGCCTACTGCTCTATGGTTCTAACTCATACACAGTGGATATTTTTGTTTACCTGGTATAGAATCGTATGTCCTCATCAGAGGCAGAAAACCGCTCCAAACCGAACTTGCTGCTGACGGTTAACTCCTCGATTTGTTTTCGGAGTCTTGATATCTCCTCGCGTAGCTCTTCGTTTTCATTGAGGGAGAGATCAAGCGCAGCAGGCTCAGTACTGGCCCAGTAGTCATGTTCATGAAACGGCCATGGGTCATCATCATCAGGGTCAGTCTGCATCTCTGTTGGGTCGGTGTTGGGTGGACGCTCTGTTCTTTCCCATATTCCAGGTCGTGGGGTTGGGATATTATACTGTAGTTATTCCAATGAAAAAGCACAGTAGTGGAGCAGGTTAAGGCAGATTTTGCTCCAAATTGTGCACTTTGTGATATAAGCATGAAACTTGGCACGATTGTTGCTGATAGGTCACTTTTTCAGAAAAAAGTGCTAGCCACGAAAAAAATTCAATATGGCGGCCATTTTTTCAAGATGGCCGCCAGACGTGTCCCTGTTTTGTGGTTTTGCTAAAAAAAAAAAACAGTGCAAATTATGATATGAACATGAAATTTGGCAATAATGTTCTGTGTAGGTCATGTTTGTTAGGACTGGGACTGTTTTGGCCTCTAGAGGCCGCTGTTATTTCCATCTTGTCATGTTTGTTTTGGCCTCTAGAGGCCGCCACTGTGTTTTTGTGTTTGTCTTCATTGCCTGTTTCCTGCCCCGCCCTGTTCCTTAATTAGTGTGTGTATAAATACCCCTCTGTTTGTTCCCTTGTCATGGAGTCTTTTTCCTATTCTATGCCTGTTAGTGCTAGTTCCCTATGTTCCATGTTCCTTGCCTGTGTCTTTGTGTTTTTTGTACTTTGCTTTCTTTTTGGACCTTTTTGAATTTTGTTTTTACCAGTTTTGAGATCTTCTGAGCGTTTGCATTTTTGCCTTTTCTTATTTTTGGACTTTGAACTTTTGGATATTTTTTTTATTTTCCCTTTATCTTCTGAGCTTTTGGATTACTTTTGTTTTTTTGCTGTGGATTGTACTTTTTGTAAATAAACTTTTTGATACTTTTCTACTTCCGCCTCACGCCTCTGCACTTGAGTCATCCCCTTGGTGGCCTAGTGGGGGTTTGCTGGATTATCACACCAGCGAACAGGTTCGAATCCCAGCAAAACCCTAACAGAAAGACTCCGTCATGACCGACTCAGCAGAGGCTTCTTCATCTGTCTACCCGGCCAACCTTCAGGGAATGATGGCTGCGTGAACACGCCTCGGATCCACCATGGACACTCATGGACGGACTCTAGCAAGCCAACGTGAGACCCTTGCTCGCCACGAGGTACTGCTTCAGCAGATTGAGAAAACCCTGGCACAGCTGACTTCTCTGCCCCCATCTCCTCTGCCTGATTCTGCTCCACCATCCACTCCTGCTCCAGTGCCTCCTGCCATGCTGCCTTCACCTCGCGAACCCAGCCTTCCTGCACCACAGAGGTATGACGGCAAGCACAGTGAGTGTCGAGAGTTCCTTACGCAGTGCCAACTCACCTTTGAGCTTCAGCCTACCACCTACACTACAGATCGCCGCAAGATTGCTTTTGTGATAACCTTGTTAGCTGGTAAGGCGCGGGCCTGGGCCACTGCTATCTGGCAGAGACAGGGACCCGAGTGCTCTGATTTCCAGCTGTTTACTGAGGAGATGCTTCGTGTCTTCGATCAAGCAGACATCAGTAAAGACGCAGCCAGAAAGCTCATGTCCATCCGGCAAGGGGGAAGCGTCGCAGACTACGCCATCTCTTTCCGGATGCTTGCAGCAGTAAGTGGATGGAACGAGACTGCCCTGGTGTTAGCCTTCCACCATGGTCTGTCTGACCCCATCAAAGACGGTCTGGCTTCTATCGGATGCCCTAGTGACCTCGAAACACTAATCTCACATTCTACCCGTCTGGACAACAGGATGAGAGAACGATGAGAGAGGCCTCCCTGCCTCTACCTGGAGCCCGTCTACCTCCTCCAGTGACTGTCCAGAACCCATGCAAGTGGGTCGTACTCGCCTCTCCGCATCTGAGAGGGAGCGCAGAAGGAGGGACAAGTGCTGCATCTACTGTGGCAAGCCTGGTCACTTCCGAGCATCATGTCCCGAACTCTCGGGAAAAGGACCGCCCCGTCCAGCCGAGGGAGGGTTGTGACGGGGCCTACCCTCTCTCCTGAACTTCCTGGCCAAGGAGTTTACATCCCGGTCTCCATCTCCTGGGGTGAGTCCGTCCACTCTTGTCAAGCCTTGTTAGACTCCGGGGCGGCTGGAAACTTTATGGATATCCACTTCGCCCAAAGCATCAATGTCCCGACTGCACCTCTTGAAGTCCCACTGTCTGTGTCTGCCCTCGATGGCCAAGCGTTAGGTGATGGTAGAGTCACCCAAGTTACTTCTTCAGTCTTTCTCCAGTCTCAAGGTCACAAGGAAGAAATATCCCTGCACCTGATTCCTTCACCTGAGTTCCCAGTTATTCTAGGTCTTCCTTGGCTTACCCGCCACAACCCTCGTATAGACTGGGTCACTAGCCAGGTTGTGGAGTGGGGTCCTGCTTGCTATGCCTCTTGTCTGCTCTCTAGCTCTCCTGTGTCTCCTGCCGAGCCTCCTGATCTCACCGAGTTATCTCAAGTTCCCATAGAGTACTGGGATCTCAAGGAAGTTTTCAGTAAGAGCAGGGCCGCCGTTCTCCCTCCGCACCGTGCCTACGACTGTGCCATCGACTTGCTCCCTGGGACTACCCCTCCTCGTGGCAGACTGTTTTCCCTCTCTCAGCCAGAACGCAAGGCCATGGAGGAATACCTCAAAGACGCCCTGGTCTCTGGGTTCATTCGACCCTCCACCTCACCTGCTGGTGCCGGCTTCTTCTTTGTCGGCAAGAAGGATGGGGGGCTCCGACCATGTATTGACTACAGGGGCCTGAACAAGATTACTGTGCGCAACCGATATCCCCTTCCGCTGATGTCCACAGCATTCGACCTGCTCCAAGGCGCCACCGTCTTCACCAAGTTGGACCTACGGAACGCATACCACCTCATCCGTATCCAACAGGGAGACGAGTGGAAGACTGCCTTTAACACCCCATCTGGGCACTACGAATACCAGGTGATGCCCTTCGGACTCACCAACGCACCAGCTGTTTTTCAGGCCCTAATCAACGACGTCTTGAGGGACATGATTAACCTGTACGTTTTTGTCTACCTTGACGACATCCTTATCTTTTCCAAGACCGTGCAGGAGCACTGCCACCATGTCCGCCAGGTTCTCCAGAGGCTGCTACAGAACAATCTGTTCGCCAAGGCCCAGAAATGCGAATTTCATGTTCCCGAGGTCTCCTTTCTGGGTTTTATTGTACGGACAGGCCAACTCCAAATGGACCCAGCCAAGACCCTGGCCGTCCGGGACTGGCCCACTCCCAAGTCCGTCAAAGAGGTTCAGCGGTTCTTAGGATTTGCTAACTTCTACCGCAAGTTTATCAGGAACTTTAGTTCTGTAGCAGCACCCATGTCGGACCTCACCAAAGGGACAGGTGGATCTTATGTCTGGTCTCCTCAGGCGGAAAAGGCGTTCAAAGACCTCAAGCACCGCTTCTGCACGGCACCCATTCTGGTCCTCCTGGACACCTCCCAACCATTCATCGTGGAGGTGGACACCTCGGACAGTGGTGTTGGCGCGGTGCTCTCTCAACATTCGGAAGGAAAGCTGCACCCCTGCGCTTACTTCTCCCACCGCCTGAGTCCTGCGGAGTCCCGGTACGATGTGGGGGATCGAGAACTGCTAGCGGTCAAACTGGCCCTTGAGGAGTGGAGGCACTGGCTGGAGGGAGCGCAACATCCATTCCTGGTTTGGACGGACCACAAGAACCTGGAGTACCTCCAGCAAGCCAAGAGACTGAACCCACGACAGGCTAGGTGGGCCCTGTTTTTCAGTCGGTTTGACTTCACCCTCTCGTACCGCCCCGGCTCCAAGAACACCAAACCTGACGCACTGTCCAGGCTGTTCTCTGCCACTTATAGGGAGAGTGAAGTCGGGCCTATTATCCCTGTGTCCCGGATTGTGGCCCCTGTCCGCTGGGGTATTGAGGAGGCCGTCCGACGAGCCCAACGCCAGGATCCTGGTCCTGGGACGGGGCCACCGGGCCTCTTGTACGTCCCACATCAAGCCCGGGCCAAGGTTCTCCAGTGGGGTCACTCTTCCCCTCTCACCGCCCACCCGGGAGCTCGGAGGACCCTGGACTTCCTGAAAAGACGCTTCTGGTGGCCTAACATGGAGAAGGAAGTAAGGTCATTCGTCCTGTCCTGTGAGGTCTGCACCAGAACCAAGAACCCGTGACAGCGTCCCCAGGGTCTCCTGCATCCTCTGACCATTCCCCGGCGTCCCTGGTCCCACGTGGCAGTCGACTTCATCACGGGTCTCCCTGAGTCACAAGGTAACACTGTCATATTGGTCATAGTTGACAGATTCTCCAAGGCCTGCCGCTTTTTACCACTGTGCAAGCTCCCTTCTGCTCTTGAAACTGCTAAACTATTATTCACTCATGTCTTCCGAGTCTTTGGTCTCCTGCAGGACATCGTCTCAGACTGAGGGCCCCAGTTCTCCTCCCGAGTGTGGCACGGGTTCTGCAAGGTCATCGGAGCCACTGCCAGCCTCTCCTCTGGGTTTCACCCACAGTCCAATGGCCAGACGGAGAGGCTCAACCAGGACCTGGAAACCACCCTGTGAGGCCTGGCTATGGATAACTCAACATCGTGGAGCACCTGGCTGCCATGGGCAGAGTATGCCCACAACACCCTGCAGTCATCGGCCACCAAGCTGTCGCCAATTCGGTGCCAATTCGGGTTCCAGCCACCTCTGTTCCCGGACCAGGAGGAGGACGCGGGGGTGCCCTTGGTCAACCAATATGTGAGACGGTGTCGCAAGACCTGGAGCAAGGTCAGGAAGACCCTCATCCAGACCTCCAGAACCAACCAGACTCAGGCCAACCGCCATAGAAGACCTGCCCACGCTTTCCGCCCTGGGCAGCGGGTTTGGCTGTCCACTAAGGACCTTCCGCTGCGGGTGGAGAACCGCAAGCTTGCTCCTCGCTACATTGGCCCCTTCAAGGTGGTGCGCAGGGTGAACCCTGTCTCCTACCGGCTCCAGTTGCCCCGGACTCTGAGGATCAACCCCACATTCCATGTTTCCCTGTTGTGGCCCGTACTGACGTCCACGTATGCCCCTGCCCCTAGGAACCCCCCACCCCCCCGCATCTTCCAGGGTCAGACTGTGTTCACCGTGCATCGCCTGCTTGACTCCCGCTGGGTCCGTGGCGAGCTTCAATATCTAGTTGACTGGGAGGGCTATGGCCCTGAGGAACGCTGTTGGGTCCCCGCCCGGGACATTCTAGATAAAGGACTATGCCGGGACTTCCATTCGGCCCATCCGGATCGCCCTGGGAATGTCAGGAGACGCTCCTGGGGGGGGGGGGTCCTGTTAGGACTGGGACTGTTTTGGCCTCTAGAGGCCGCTGTTATTTCCATCTTGTCATGTTTGTTTTGGCCTCTAGATGCCACCACCGTGTTTTTGTGTTTGTCTTCATTGCCTGTTTCCTGCCCCACCCTGTTCCTTAATTAGTGTGTGTATAAATACCCCATTGTTTGTTCCCTTGTCATGGAGTCTTTTTCCTATTCTATGCCTGTTAGTGCTAGTTCCCTCTGTTCCATGTTCCTTGCCTGTGTCTTTGTGTTTTTTGTACTTTGCTTTCTTTTTGGACCTTTTTGAATTTTGTTTTTACCAGTTTTGAGATCTTCTGAGCGTTTGCATTTTTGCCTTTTCTTATTTTTGGACTTTGAACTTTTGGATATTTTTTTAATTTTCCCTTTATCTTCTGAGCTTTTGGATTACTTTTGTTTTTTTGCTGTGGATTGTACTTTTTGTAAATAAACTTTTTGATACTTTTCTACTTCCGCCTCACGCCTCTGCACTTGAGTCATCCCCTTGGTGGCCTAGTGGGGGTTTGCTGAATTATCACACCAGCGAACCAGGTTCGAATCCCAGCAAAACCCTAACAATGTTATCAGCTAAAAGTGCTAGCCCCCCAAAAAATTCAATATGGTGGCCATTTTTTCAAGATGGTCGCCAAAAAATCCCCCGTTCGTGGTCTTGCGCTGGTGTCATAGTACAAAAGATGAATTCAATGAAACATATTTTTGATTTATTGCCATTATAATACTGAATTACATGCGGAAAAACAGAATGATTGCACAATTAGCCAGTCTGGCATGATGAAAAGCCTATTTTTCACAGTGGATAATCTTGTGAAACCCTTACATTTCAATGCTTTTTTGGGAAAATTCCCATATCTTTCCTAAGCTCCAAGAGTTGTTTCTTGCTGATTGATCCTTCCATCAAATAGTCCCAAATGAATTGGTCACATGATTTTCCAGCATGCTCATAGGCCTTTCAGAGAAAAACAAGTGAATGAAAATAGTGCTAATACTCAACAGTGAAAAATAACTTGGTCAAATCTATGACATCGACAAAAATATCCATTGCTGAGATCTATCTTTTATCCCTGAACTGCTACCCCCCCTCCCCCAGCACCCAATTACACAGTTTTAGGTAGACAATGCCCCCTACCATAAAAATGGTTTGCCAGCTCTGATTTATGAATGGATATCTACCACTGTCCAAAGTGAAGTTTGGTAGACCATTTGAATTTGGATTACTTTGCCATCGCCAGCATGACTAGGCCCAAAGTTCAGTCACTGTTCCTTGCTTAAAAATCTCACAAGGGCAACTGCACAGTGGAGTACACCCTATTCCAGCCTTCAAGCACTTGCATTTGGGATACTAACTCAATGTTTAGCTGACATTGAACCCCATGCTGAGTTTCACAGCAGTGTCTGTCACCAGTGTGCCGTGTTAGTGAGCGACATACACTCTCTTCTTACGCCCTATGAACTGCCAGAAGATGTGTCATTACTCGGCGTTCTCATAGTCCTGTTCCAGTAAGTGCCATTACTCGTCCTCCTCATCCCCTTCCAGTTACTGCCATTACTCAGTTTCTTCGCACCACCTCTATCTGCAAAATCACCCCTGCTGGCTCTGGAAGGCTAGGGTGGACACTTGACTGCCAGAGGCTGTGTGGTTCGCAAGCCATTTGGGATATTTTGTAAGCAATGAGAGCTCATTGCCATCCCGGCAATAGCAGTCCATTTTAGGGGCACACATGAGCACAACCACACAACGGGGATGTGCGTCTGGCAGCCATCTTGAAAAATGGCTGCCATATTGAATATTTTGGTCTGTTAGCATGTTCAACTGAAAACATGACCTACACAGAACATTATTGCCAAATTTCAGGTTCATATGACAATATGCACTGTGGCTTTTTAACAAAGCCACAAAATGGGTACGCGTCTGGCGGCCATCTTGAAAAATGGCCGCCATATTGAATTTTCTGGAGGGCTAGCACTTTTAACTGATAACATGACCTACACAGAACATTATTGCCAAATTTCATGTTTATATAACAATTTGCTCTGTGTTTTCTTAACAAAAACATGAAACGAGGATGCATCTGGCGGCCATCTTGAAAAATGGCCGCCATATTGAATTTTTTTCATGGCTAGCACTTTTTTCTGAAAAAGTGACCTATAAGCAACAATCATGCCAAATTTCATGCTTATATCACAAAGTGCACGATGGTTTGCTTAACCTGCTCTACTACAGGAACAGCTCCAGGTCACAGTCGTCGTCGTCCAGCAGGAATGGAAGGCTCAATCAGATCATCGGTGACAAAGTGTCGCGAACACACTCGGGAAGTACTTGTGACGATAAAATGATCTTTCCTGATCTTAACAACCCACTGTTTCTGCAATTCTGAGTCCTCTGGAAAGGTGTGGAAGCTCAGGTGAGAACTGGAACTAGTTGATGTTGTGCAGAATGGCACACAGCAGTGGTGGTTAGACCTGCTGTCCGCACGTTGTTGAAAGGATAATTTTGTCCGTTTACATGTCATGTTTAGTGCATGTAGAGATGGGTCTTAAATACGGGAGAAACACGGAAAAAACGGGAGTGTTGGCAGCTATGGACAGCATAGTGTGCGCTTTCAATGGCTACCGGATGTTTACAACCATCCTGACATTTTAGCGGAAATTACATCACGTTCCAGCGTGCACATAGAGTATTTAGCGTTGTGTTTTGCCCAGTGGAAACCTACAGTAACCATTTGTGTACCGCACACGGAGTGTGATTTTTTTTTCTTCAATCAGAAATGTTGGTAGGGACATATCAGCTGTCGTTTGATATTGGTAGGGACACGTCCATACCCAATTCTACGCCTATGGATCAGGCAGAGAAGAGATGCTTACCATTCTTCTAGTCTTCACACTAATAGACCATCTATGGTATAGAGATGTATAATCCGGCCAGTAGCTATTTCTCCAACAGGCTCATTGAACATACCGTATCAAATACAATGCCAGTAAGAGTGGTGTCATGATCTGTCGAACAAAACAGTACAAATATCTAAAGTTTCCTGACTTTAAAGTGTCATGTAATAAATTGTGTCTGTAATAAGGTAAATTATCTAGGTGATTTTTGAAATCAGGTGAATTTGGATTTAGGGTTGGGTGATCTAGTTGAATGTTTAATTTCTTTGTTGCAACTGAATCCTCTGTGGTGTAGTGGTGGACTTCAAAGGAGAAGGTTCCAAGTTCCATTCCCAGCTTTTTTTTTTTTTTTTAATAATCTGTAACTGCTTATCCTGTGCGGGATCGTGGGGGGCAAGCTGGAGCCTATCCCAGCTGACCCTGGACAAGTCGCCAGCTCATCGCAGGGCTGACACACACAGAGACACAAACAACCATTCACACTCATGGTCAATTTAGACCCACCAAATCCTGTGGGAGGAAACCCACACAGACACGTGGAGAACATCATCTCATCTCCGCCGACATCTCCTGGTCAGAGAACATCACAGCAGTCATTAAGAAGGCTCAGCAGCGGCTACACTTCCTGAGAGTCCTCAGGAAGTACAACTTAAGCTCCAACCTGCTGCTGACCTTCCACCGCTCATCCATCGAGAGCATACTGGCGTACTGTATTACAGTATGGTACGGCAGCTGCACTGCTGTAGACAGGGAGAGGCTCCAGAGGGTAGTAAAGGCAGCACAGAGGATCATTGGCTGCCCTCTCCCCTCCCTGATGGACGTTTACACCTCCCGCTGCCTTAGCAGAGCTAAGAATATTATCAAGGACAGCTCCCACCCTGGCTTTGATCTGTTCAACCTGTTGCCCTCAGGGAGGCGCTACAGGTGCATCAGGGCAAAGACAAATAGATTAAAAAACAGCTTCTTTCCAAAAGCCATAACCGCCCTGAACTCGGATATGCTCTGACTTTATAGTTTATTTTATTTTACTATTTTACTAATTTATAAATGTGCAGTACTTTATAAGGTGACTCTCTATGCAATACTTTTATAATGTGCAATACCACACTCCAAAATGTGAAACGCAACACATGCACCTCAGGACTGTGCACCTTACACACAACACATGCACCTCAGGACTGTGCACCTTACACACAGCACATACACCTCAGGACTGTGCACCTTACACACAGCACATACACCTCAAGTCTGTGCACCTTGCAATAATTCATAATGTGTAATATTTTATCTTATAATGTGACTCTCTCGTGCAATAATTTACAATGTGACTGTCACTGTGCAATACTTTATATGTGCAATACCTCACTCCATAATGTGTAACACAACACATACACCTCAGACTGTGCACCTTACCCCCCTTTTTTTTTCCTTTCCTCTCTTTTCCCTTCCCCCCTTTCTCTCCCTCTCTACACATTGTTTGCACTGTTATTGGAGATGCTTTAATCTCATTGTACATGTGTATAGTGACAATAAAGGCATTCTATTCTATTCTAACATGCCACACAGAAAGGCCCTCGTCAGCCGCTGGGCTCGAACCCAGACCTTCTTGCTGTGAGGCGACAGTGATAACCACTACAACACCGTGCTGCCTCCATTCCCAGCAAGGACAGTAAATATTTGGGGGCGGGTGGGGGGATGGAGCAAATTAAATTAGACAGAAAGACAGGTATATGAGTGTAATTCTGGGTAGAGAGGTATAAGGGGATAGAAGATATGAGGGGGAAAGGTGGATAGAGAGTGGTTGTCAACAAGTTCTCGTTCTTTAATGACCCCCCCCCCCCAAAAAAAAAATCTCTTTTAAGAATGCTGACCTAATTCACCTAGGTAAATTCAGATTCACCTGATTTAAAAAAATCTCCTGTAACATATGCACAAACAAACATTCTCTTAGGCAAGTTTAGTGTGCGTACAGATGGAGTGAAGATCCCTCTGTTCAGAACATACTGTGCACCACTTGTGGTTAAACTACAGGAAAGCAAGCTTGCAGAGAATTCAAGTAGCTTATAAATGATGCCATGAGAATATTACATGAGACCTAAAGCGCAAGTTTGTGGCTGCAGGAGTCAATAGCCACTTAGGTTAAAAAAAAAAAAAAAAAAAAAGTTCTAAGTCAGTGGTTCCCAAACTTTCTCTGCTGGGCCCCCCTTTGGTAGATAAGAAAATATTTGCGCCCCCCAGACAAAAAGAGAAAAAAAAAGATAAACAGGACACACATACACATATTTTGTTTTCAGACTCCATTGCAGTTTATTAATACAAACCTCAACCTTTTTTGAACAAATAAAAGTAAACTGCCATAAACTACAGGTTGCAATATAATTATAACTGTTTTCAAGCACCTTAACTGTGTAACAGGTTTCTTTTTTTTTAATATTCAACATTATCAATGCAGTTTTCAAACATTGCCTCTCTACAAAAATGGGTTTTAAAACATGACCAACTCCCTGAGGCTCACTTTACACGGGGACGGTCTGAAACAAAAATGCAAAAGTCCGTTTTCGTTCTCACTTTTTTCCACGTCTACACGACCGTTTTCAAGGAGGAAATCTGCGTCTATACGGTGACGCATAAATGTGTGGAATTCAATTGGATGTGCATGCCAGGCGGCTTAGTGGTGCTGTGAAAGACCTCCGCTATGTCTGCACGCATGCGCAACGTCTTCCGTCTTGTCTGATCTGCACAGCTGTGCCGTGAAAACTTTGACTACTCTGCCTATGGCTACTCGTGAGGTTGCCAGAGCAGCTTGAAGGTCCGTTGGATCGATGTAATCAGACATGCTGTAGCCGTTCTATATGAGTGGGTGGAGCACAGAGGACGGCAGGACAGAGATCAGGTTTACAAATAGGCTTTATTGCCACACTTTTCAGTCTAACAATATTTTTAAACCAACAGACACACACGCAACCGGCGTCTAGCTTGGGGATGAGCTTCTCTGCTCTCCCTCTTTAAATAGGGCGCGGTCACTGGGAAGACACACAAACACAGGTTAATTGACATCAGGTGTAGTGATTCTGCCACTTACCTTCCCTGACTCCACCCTCCTGTCACAGACCGGCGCTTGACCACACCCCCGCTGCCACACATGCTCTTACTATGACGTAAACGCGTACCTGACGTGAGCAGATCCGAGCAGAGTTTCGCGTATTGGGTAGTTTAGACGGATATGCAACAGGGGCTGTTTTTAACTTATCCACTCTGGAAGGCGTTTTCAATTTTTTCCGTTTTTCAGCCTCGAAAACGCCATCCCCGTGTAGACGAAAGGCACTTCCGATAAAATATTTAGTTGTTTTTACCTGACAGCGTCCTCGTGTAAACGGGCCCTGAGAAGAAAAAAAACAAAAACCTAAAGATTTGTTGTGCAAAAATGACACCTTTAATCCTCACATCTTTTCAGTGACTGGTGTGGGCCTGCTTCATGCTGCAGATCTTCTCAAATCTGGGTTGCAGTTTTGAGATTGCCACTCTGAGTTCATTTTCAATGTCCAGCTTTGATCTGTATTTTGTCTTGATTGAGGCCACAGCAGAAAAACCTACCTCACATAGGTAGGATGTGGCAAAAGGAAGAAGTATGGCCAGGGCTCTCTTACCTAGCAGTGGGTAATCTTTCTCCACTCCAATCCAAAATGCAGCCAGTGTCTTTGACTGAAACTGCAGCCTCATTGTTGAATCAGAGGTGACATCAATGAAATGTTCCTCCTCTGATGTGCTGGAGTCGGCAGGTGGTGTTGCACTGAAGGGGTCACGGATCCAGTCATATTCTTTGGGATCCTGCATCTATTTCTGGAAATGGTTCTGAAGGGCAGAGATGTGTGCTTTCATGCATGGGATCACTGTGTTCTGCAGTTTGTTGTCTTCAGTGAATGATTTCAGGTTCTCAAATGAGTCCACATTTCCAACCTTCACTCGCTGCAGCCACATCTCAAGTTTTCTGGTGAATGATGTGATTTTATCTGCCAGATGTGGGAGGTGTGTATTTGTGCCCTGCAATTGCAAATTCACTTCATTGAGTTTCAGAAACATGTCACTGAGGTATGCAAGTTTCATGAGGAACTTGTTACAGTAAAATTTGTGGGCCAGATCATTGCCCTCTTCCTTCAAAAAGATGCGGATTTCATCTTGCAGTTCAAAGACCCTGGACAGCACCTTCACACGTGACAGCCATCGGGACTCGCTGTGAAACAGAACAGCTGTGTGGTCGGAGCCCATTTCCTCGCACAGTGCTGAAAAAATCCAGGCTTTGACAGGTCGTGTTTTGATGTAGTTGACGGTGGCAATAACGTCGGTCATTACATCATTCAGCTCGGGACTCAGCTGTTTAGATGCCAGTGCTTCGCGGTGTATCATGCAGTGTGTCCACTGCACACTGAGGGAGACGCGCTTGATGAGCGCTTGCAGCCCTGCCCGTTTCCCAGCCATAGCCTGCGCCCCGTCAGTGCAGATCCCCACACAGTCCTCCCATTTCAGGTTGGCCTCTTTCAAGTAAGAGTCAATGATTTCAAACAGTTCTTCTGCTGTGGCTCTGCCAGTAACTTTTTTGCAGAAAAGCAATTCCTCCCTCATGTCATCTCCATCTATGAATCTGACGTAAGTAATTAATAAACAGTCTTTGTTACTGTCAGTGGCTTCATCCATCTGAAGAGAAAAGCTGTCACGCACTTTGTCATTAAGCTGCTCCTCTATGTCCTTTGACATGTCATAAATGCGCCTGCCGATGGTGTTGTTGGACAGAGGAATAGCCCTTAGTTTGCTGGCTGCAGTGTCATCAAGCATAGTTGATACCATGTCCATAGCACAGGGAAGTACTAATTCCTCTGCTATTGTGTGCGGCTTTTTACATTGTGCCACTCGGTAGGCAACTTTATATGAGGCGAATTGAGCATTTGCCAGCACGGATGCAGCTTTAGTAAATAGGGACTGTTGAGCACGGCAGTTTACGAGTTTTTGTCTGAAAAACTCAACTGGCTTGTCTTTGTGCTCTGGATGTTTTGTCTCCATGTGGCGTCTTAGCTTGTTCGGCTTCAAGCTGTCACAAGCTAGCACTTTAAGACACACTGCGGTCTCTCCTCATTACCCACCGTTGTACAGGTGAAGCCAAAGACAAGATATGTGTTGGCATATTTTCTTGTCTTTGCCTTGGAATGAACTTGCTTTGGAAGCATATTTGGCGATGCTTCATCCTCTGATTTGCGTTTACGTGGGAGCCCCGCGCCCCCGCCAAAAACTTCTCCATGTTATGCTAGCAGTGTAATTTATTGATTCATTCATTCATTCCATCCGTGCCCCGCCTGCAATGGCTCTGCGCCCCCCCGGGGGGTGCGCCCCCCACTTTCGTAACCACTGTTTTAAGCAGGGTGCGATTTGTCAAAAAAACAGAAGGGGGAATGTTTTTTTTTTTTAATCATGAAACGTCACAAAATTAAGGTAACAATAGGCTAACAGCTCAATAACATCCGATGATATCAAATGAATAACACTAAATGAAAACGAACACATCTTCCTATCTCTCTGACTAAATACACGAACACTAACACACAACAAAGTTCACATTGCTTGTCGCGTTGCTGTGATGTTTCTCTCCCTCCGGATTAAATGGACAGTGACTCAAAAATCACTAAAATACATGAATACTAAATGAACAGTTTGCTCTGATGGCGCAGTTCATGTGGCCTTTTCTGCTTTCCCGTCGGTGCGCTATCCGCCGCGTTTTGCCCTTCTTTAATCCACATTTCTGCGAATTTCTCAGCAGGGAAGGAACGCACGTCTGGCCCATTGACAGCGAGGAAAAGAAGGCTGTCAGTGTGGATACATTCATTCTGTTGCGCTCATCAATAAGGATGTGATTCATGGCGCTAAATCCATGTTCACACTCTGGATATTGTTATTATCTACAATGTATCTATTTGCTGGGGACGTTCGTGAACATCAAAGGTGCCACTTCGGGTCATTTTGAAAGTGAGTGCAATGTTGACCATAGAAAACTGTGTCACAACATGCCTGTCATGTCAACTTTTTTTTTTGGTTTGTTTGTTTTATTGACGGGGTTTTGTCCCCGAGGATTTTTTTTCAGCAGAGATAAAAACCAGAGGGGGGGATGATCCCCACCATCCCCCCCAGCAAATCGCACCCAGGTTCTAAGTAATCTTATGTATAGATTTATTTGTTGGCTTTGTTAGGACTAGGACTGTTTTGGCCTCTAGAGGCCGCTGTTATTTCCTTTTCGTGTCATGTTTATTTTGGCCTCTAGAGGCCGCCACTGTTCCTGTGTTTGTGTTAATTGCCTGTTTAGTCCTGATTATTTTCACCTGTGTTCAATTTAGTTTGTGTATTTATACCCCCTGAGTTCAGTCCTGGAGTCTTTGTGCTGTTATGTTTATCTCCAGTTTCCTCTGTACTGTGTTCTTTGTTTTGCACTTTGCTTTTCTTTTGGATTTAGTAGTGACTGTGTTTTTGGATCTTCTGAGCTTTTGCATTTTTGCCTTTTCCTTTTTGGACTTTTAACTTTTGGATATTTTATTTTTCCCTTTGTCTTCCCAGTGTTGGATTATACTCTTTGTTGTTTTTTTTTTTTGCCCTGGATTGTATATATTATAAATAAACCTTTTGATACTTTTTCTACTTCTGCCTCACGCCTCTGCATTTGAGTCATCCCCCTGGTGGCCTAGTGGGGGTTTGCTGGATTATCACACCAACGAACCAGGTTCGAATCCCAGCAAAACCCTAACAGAAAGACTCCGTCATGACCGACTCAGCAGAGGCTGCTTCAACTGTCTACCCGGCCAACCTTCAGGGAATTACGGCAGCTTTGACACGCTTCGGAGCGACCATGGATGCTCATGGACGTACGCTCACCAGCCAACGTGAGGCCCTTGCTCGCCACGAGGAACTGCTTCAGCAAATCGGGAAAACCCTGGCACAGCTGACATCTCTGCCTGCATCTCCTGCTCCTGTGCCTCCTGCCATGCTGCCTTCTTCACCTCGCGAACCCAGCCTTCCTGCACCACAGAGGTATGACGGCAAGCACAGTGAGTGTCGAGAGTTCCTTACCCAGTGTCAACTCACCTTTGAGCTTCAGCCTACCACCTACACTACGGATCGCCGCAAGACTGCCTTTGTGATCACCTTATTAGCTGGTAAGGCACGAGCCTGGGCTACTGCTATCTGGCAAAGACAGGGACCTGAGTGCCTTGATTTCCAGCTGTTTTCTGAAGAGATGCTTCGGGTCTTCGATCAGGCGGACATCAGTACCGACGCAGCCCGAAAGCTCATGTCCATCCGGCAAGGAGGAAGCGTCGCAGATTACGCCATCTTGTTCCGAACACTCGCAGCAGTAAGTGGATGGAATGAGACTGCCCTGGTGTCAGCCTTCTACCATGGTCTGTCTGACCCCATCAAGGACGGTCTGGCCTCTATTGGATGCCCAAGTGACCTCAAAACCCTCATCTCACATGCTATTCGTCTGGACAACAGGATGAGAGAACACCACCAAGCCTTGAGCCCCCCCCAGCCTCCCTACCTCTACCTGGAAACCATCTACCTCCTTCAGTGACTGTCCAGAACCCATGCAAGTGGGTCGTACTCGCCTCTCCGCATCTGAGAGGGAGCGCAGAAGGAGGGACAAGTGCTGCATCTACTGTGGCAAGCCTGGTCACTTCCGAGCATCATGTCCCAAACTCTTGGGAAAAGGACCGCCCCGTCCAGCCGAGGGAGGGTTGTGACGGGGCCTACCCTCTCTCCCGGACTCCCTGGCCAAGGAATCTACATCCCGGTCTCCATCTCCTGGGGTGAGTCTGTCCACTCTTGTCAAGCTTTGTTAGACTCAGGGGCGGCTGGGAACTTTATGGATATTCACTTCGCCCAAAGCATCAATATTCCGACTGCACCTCTTGAAGTTCCACTGTCTGTCTGCCCTCGATGGCCAAGTGTTAGGTGATGGAAGAGTCACCTAAGTTACTTCTCCAGTCTTCCTCCAGTCTCAAGGTCACAAGGAAGAAATATCCCTGCACCTGATTCCTTCACCTGAGTTCCCAGTTATTCTAGGCCTTCCTTGGCTTACTCGCCACAACCCTCGCATAGACTGGGTAACAAGCCAGGTTGTGGAATGGGGCCCTGCATGCCATGCCTCTTGTCTGCTCTCTAGCTCTCCTGTGTCTCTTGCCGAGCCCCCTGATCTCACCGAATTATCTCAAGTTCCCACAGAGTACTGGGATCTCAAGGAGGTATTCAGCAAGAGCAGGGCCGCCGTTCTTCCTCCGCACTGGGCCTACGACTGTGCCATTGACTTGCTCCCTGGGACTACCCCTCCTCATGGCAGACTGTTTTCCCTCTCTTAGCCAGAACGCAAGGCCATGGAGGAATACCTCAAAGACACCCTGGTCTCTGGGTTCATTCGACCCTCCACCTCACCTGCTGGTGCCAGCTTCTTCTTTGTTGGCAAGAAGGATGGGGGGCTCCGACCATGTATTGACTACAGGGGCCTGAACAAGATCACTGTGCGCAACCGATATCCCCTTCCGCTGATGTCCACTGCTTTCGACCTGCTCCAAGGCGCCACCGTCTTCACCAAGTTGGACCTACGGAACGCATACCACCTCATCCGTATCCGACAGGGAGACGAGTGGAAGACTGCCTTTAACACCCCATCTGGGCACTACGAATACCAGGTGATGCCCTTCGGACTCACCAACACACCAGCTGTTTTTCAGGCCCTAATCAACGACGTCTTAAGGGACATGATTAACCTGTACGTTTTTGTCTACCTCGACGACATCCTTATCTTTTCTAAGACCGTGCAGGAGCACCGCCACCATGTCCGCCAGGTTCTCCAGAGGCTGCTACAGAACAATCTGTTCGCCAAGGCCCAGAAATGCGAATTTCATGTTCCCGAGGTCTCCTTTCTGGGATTTATTGTACGGACAGGCCAACTCCAAATGGACCCTGCCAAGACCCTGGCTGTCCGGGACTGGCCTACTCCCAAGTCCGTTAAGGAGGTTCAGCGGTTCTTAGGATTCGCTAACTTCTACCGCAAGTTCATCAGGAACTTCAGTTCTGTAGCAGCACCTATGTCAGACCTCACCAAAGGGACAGGTGGATCTTATGGCTGGTCTCCTCAGGCGGAAAAGGCGTTCAAAGACCTCAAGGACCGCTTCTGCACGGCACCCATTCTGGTCCTCCCGGACACCTCCCAACCATTCATCGTGGAGGTGGACGCCTCGGACAGTGGTGTTGGCGCGGTGCTCTCTCAACGTTCGGAAGGAAAGCTGCACCCCTGCGCTTACTTCTCCCACCGCCTGAGTCCTGCGGAGTCCTGGTATGTTGTGGGGGATCGAGAACTGCTAGCGGTCAAACTGGCCCTTGAGGAGTGGAGGCACTGGCTGGAGGGAGCGCAACATCCATTCCTGGTTTGGACTGACCACAAGAACCTGGAGTACCTCCAGCAAGCCAAGAGACTGAACCCTCGACAGGCTAGGTGGGCCCTGTTTTTCAGTCGGTTTGACTTCACCCTCTCGTACCGCCCCGGCTCCAAGAACACCAAACCTGACGCACTGTCCAGGCTGTTCTCTGCCACTAACAGGGAGAATGAAGTCGGGCCTATTATCCCTGTGTCCCGGATTGTGGCCCCTGTCTGCTGGGGTATTGAGGAGGCTGTCCGACGAGCCCAACGCCAGGACCCCGGTCCTGGGACGGGGCCACCAGGCCTCTTGTACGTCCCACATCAAGCCCGGGCCAAGGTTCTCCAGTGGGGTCACTCTTCCCCTCTCACCGCCCACCCGGGAGCTCGGAGGACCCTGGACTTCCTGAAAAGACGCTTCTGGTGGCCTAACATGGAGAAGGAAGTAAGGTCATTTGTCCTGTCCTGTGAGGTTTGCACCAGTACCAAGAACCCACGACAGCGTCCCCAGGGTCTCCTGCATCCTCTGACCATTCCCCGGCATCCCTGGTCCCACGTGGCAGTCGACTTCATCACGGGTCTCCCTGAGTCACAAGGTAACACGGTCATTTTGGTCATAGTTGACAGATTCTCCAAGGCCTGCCGCTTCATACCACTGTGCAAACTCCCCTCTGCTCTTGAAACAGCGAAACTTATGTTTAATCATGTCTTCCGAGTCTTTGGTCTTCCACAGGACATCGTCTCAGACCGAGGGCCCCAGTTCTCCTCCTGAGTGTGGCACGGGTTCTGCAAGGTCATCGGAGCCACTGCTAGCCTCTCCTCTGGGTTTCACCCACAGTCCAATGGTCAGACGGAGAGGCTCAACCAGGACCTGGAAACCACCCTGCGAGGCCTGGCTATGGATAACCCGACATCGTGGAGCACCTGGCTGCCATGGGCGGAGTACGCCCACAACACCCTGCAGTCATCGGCCACCAAGCTGTCGCCATTCCAGTGCCAATTCGGGTTCCAGCCACCTCTGTTCCCGGACCAGGAGGAGGACGCGGGGGTGCCCTCGGTCAACCAATATGTGAGACGGTGTCGCAAGACCTGGAGCAAGGTCAGGAAGACCCTCATACAGACCTCCAGAACCAACCAGACTCAGGCTAACCGCCATAGAAGACCTGCACAAGCTTTCCGCCCTGGGCAGCGGGTTTGGCTGTCCACTAAGGACCTTCCGCTGCGGGTGGAGAACCGCAAGCTTGCTCCTCGCTACATTGGCCCCTTCAAGGTGGTGCACAGGGTGAACCCTGTCTCCTACCGGCTCCAGTTGCCCCGGACTCTGAGGATCAACCCCACTTTCCATGTTTCCCTGTTGCGGCCCGTACTGACGTCTACGTATGCCCCTGTCCCTAGGAACCCCCCACCCCCCCGCATCTTCCAGGGGCAGACTGTGTTCACTGTGCATTGCCTGCTTGACTCCTGCCGGGTCCGCAGCGGGTTGCAATATCTGGTGGACTGGGAGGGCTATGGTCCTGAGGAGCGCTGCTGGGTTCCTGCTCGGGATGTCCTAGATAAAGAACTGTGTCGGGACTTCCATTCGGCCCATCCGGATCGCCCTGGGAACGTCAGGAGACGCTCCTAGAGGGGGGGGTCCTGTTAGGACTAGGACTGTTTTGGCCTCTAGAGGCCGCTGTTATTTCCTTTTCGTGTCATGTTTATTTTGGCCTCTAGAGGCCGCCACTGTTCCTGTGTTTTGTGTTTGTGTTAATTGCCTGTTTAGTCCTGATTATTTTCACCTGTGTTCAATTTAGTTTGTGTATTTATACCCCCTGAGTTCAGTCCTCTTGTCACGGAGTCTTTTGTGCTGTTATGTTTATCTCCAGTTTCCTCTGTACTGTGTTCTTTATTATACTCTTTTTTTTTGTTTTGTTTTGCCCTGGATTGTATATAGTGTATATAGTATAAATAAACCTTTTGATACTTTTTCTACTTCCGCCTCACGCCTCTGCATTTGAGTCATCCCCCTGGTGGCCTAGTGGGGGTTTGCTGGATTATCACACCAATGAACCAGGTTCGAATCCCAGCAAAACCCTAACAGGCTTAATGACTGAAAATTGAATAATCTTGGGTTTACCAAACAACATTTAGTAGGCCTACTAACAATACCAGACACAAACCTTGCTGGAGACCCTTGGTCACGTTGCCCCTAAACTCTGGAGTTCACTTCCCTATCATATCCAGCATTAGGAACCCATTGCAGAATTCAAAAATCTAATCTCTTCATATTCTTTGTGACATGATTGTTAGGACTAGGACTGTTTTGGCCTCTAGAGGCCGCTGTTATTTCCTTTTCATGTCGTGTTCATTTTGGCCTCTAGAGGCCGCCACTGTTCCTGTGTTTTGAGTTTGTGTTAATTGCCTAATTATCTTCACCTGTGTCCTTAATTAGTTTGTCTATTTATACCCCTGAGTTCAGTCCTCTTGTCACGGAGTCTTTGTGCTGTTATGTTTATCTCCAGTTTCCTTTGTACTGTGTTTTTTGATCTTCTTAGCTTTTGTATTTTTGCACTTTGCTTTTCTTTTGGATTATACTCTTTGGTTTTTTTTTGTCTTTTGTTTTGCCCTGTATATAGTGTATATAGTTTAAATAAACCTTTTGATTCTTTTTCTACTTCCGCCTCACGCCTCTGCATTTGAGTCATCCCCCTGGTGGCCTAGTGGGGGTTTGCTGGATTATCACACCAACGAACCAGGTTCGAATCCCAGCAAAACCCTAACAATGATTACTTATTAGGTTACATAATTTAGCTGATAATATGATTATACTGTGGGTTTTTTTTTGGGAATTGTATTTGTTAAGTAATCTTGGGTGTCACGACATGCACTTTTAAATAAAAATATTTGTTTATTTATATCCGTATGCCACTCACTACCAATCTCAGCTCTGGAGACATTGGTAAAGTTGTACACTGATTTATGTTTTTTAAACCATGATTTCTTACAGTGCTTTTGTATGCAATTTATTTTATGCTATGTTTTGTCTTTTATTGGCACCTGGCTGTAATAAAGTATTAATTGATTGGTTAATAACCAGATATCTGTCTCTTGTACATAGGCATAAGTTTGGGTTAAGAAGTGCTGGGGACACACATAATGAGTTTATCATCTCTAGCCGCTTTATCCTGTTCTACAGGGTCGCAGGCAAGCTGGAGCCTATCCCAGCTGACTACGGGCGAAAGCCGGGGTACACCCTGGACAAGTCACCAGGTCATCACAGGGAAAACACATAGACACAGACAACCATTCACATTCACACCTACGGTCAATTTAGAGCCACCAATTAAAGGGCTGATGATACGAACATGACTCTATGCAATTTCTTAAATAAACTATACAACATGGCAAACATGTTAGATTTCTGTTATAATTACGTGAAAAGAAGCTGTTGTTACGCGAATATCCAACTTTTAATTGCACAGCGCAAGAAAACTGGGTCCGTGGCTCGCGGCCATGTTGTGACGTCAGCGGAAGAACACGCTGCGGTTCACTGGCTGTTCTACTCAATGGAAATGGCGCATGAAAACGCCGGTGAACTCTCTAGTGCTAGCTCTTCCTCTGAACAAAAGAACAACCAAATACTGGTACTTTAAGCAGTGATCATGATGGCATGATTTTATCTGATTTTAAATAAATGAGATTGATAATAATGTGAATGTTCACAACTAGTACATACAAACTCTGCAGCTTCTGATTCAGCAGCTGCGTCATATTCCGCAAAAACATCAGCAAGAACCTACAATATAAATGGAAATGCAATACACTAAGCTCAAATGACTTTTGGAAAGTATAATTTCTAAATTTTTTCTACATATTCTTGAAGTCGGTCATCGGGGTACTTGCTACCGTTCCCTAACAACGCATGGCAAAAGGTAAAGTGTAGTGTTGCTACGAGTACTTGCTAAAGCCTCCGGTGGAAGATCCTCGATGTGCTGATAAGACATACAGTTCTATATAACACACAAGTGTCACGATAATCACAAAACAGATGCAAATTGTTAAAATACATAATTTTTAAGCAATCATGTGTTGATCTCTTCCAAAATAGAATCTATGATAGCCTACCCTCTTTACCCTTTGCCTCTCGTTGCTAGGCGGCAGTTACATGAAAGCCGCAAGCTTTCACAAGCAAATACATGACTGATATCACGCCGACTTTATGATTACATTTATGATTATCATGAATGTGTACTCTATGATGTGTACTCTATGAGCACTCTGGAGCAAGTCACTTCCAAGTTGGCCACGCAGACCGCAGTGTTACTATTTTTAGCATCATGTCGGAGCACTCTATAGCTCTACGTACCTTTATCTTATGTCGTTTCTCAACACATGTTCTGACAGGAGGACTGTCTTTGGAGGAGTCGCCTTGTCCCAGGTGACTGCTGGATCCGGCATAGCTACTAGTAGACCCCCTCCGGAATACTGTAGGCACTGCTGATGGTAGCAACACACGTTTGTGATGAACTGAACACCCAAGAGATTCTTTTAAGCTGGGAAGGGTGTCAAAACAATCCAAATCGAAGTGTTCAGAGCACAGGACGGATGTTGGTGAGGGCTCCCACTTGTCACGAGTGCGCCTGACTTGCTTCACCCACTTTGCATGCAGCTCGGGATCTCTGGGAAACTTGAATAAACTTACCCCATCCTTATGGGTTTTGGAGCAAAAGCCGGCAACACAACGTAAAGGCATAATAACTATATATATATATATATATATATATATATATATATATATATATATATATATATATATATATATATATATATATATATATATATATATATATATATATATATATATATAAAATAATGTATAATAATAATACTAATAATGATAAATTGAACACCTGTCGGGCGGCACGGTGGTGTAGTGGTTAGCGCTGTCGCCTCACAGCAAGAAGGTCCTGGGTTCGAGCCCCGGGGCCGGCGAGGGCCTTTCTGTGTGGAGTTTGCATGTTCTCCCCGTGTCCGCGTGGGTTTCCTCCGGGTGCTCCGGTTTCCCCCACAGTCCAAAGACATGCAGGTTAGGTTAACTGGTGACTCTAAATTGACCGTAGGTGTGAATGTGAGTGTGAATGGTTGTCTGTGTCTATGTGTCAGCCCTGTGATGACCTGGCGACTTGTCCAGGGTGTACCCCGCCTTTCGCCCATAGTCAGCTGGGATAGGCTCCAGCTTGCCTGCGACCCTGTAGAAGGATAAAGCGGCTAGAGATAATGAGATGAGATGAGATGAGATGAACACCTGTCGCATCAACAACAAACTGGTAAGTGAGGAGGAAGATTCTTTCGCTGACGTCATATAGCCCCTCCTCCTCTTTCGTCTCCTGGGTGCTGCAGCCCCGTCAAATTTGCCCAAATAGCCGCGTTTTTTATCATAACTTGTAAAATAGGCGCCTTCGTGAATTAATATATGGATCATCGGGAATTACTTTTTATGTTATAAAACATCGCCAAAGATGTCAAAAACGTGTCATCAGCACTTTAACCTAACCTGCATGTCTTTGAACTGTGGGGGAAACCAGAGCACCTGGAGGAAACCCACGCGGACACGGGGAGAACATGCAAACTCCGCACAGAAAGGCCCTCGCCGGCCACGGGGCTCAAACCCAGACCTTCTTGCTGTGAGGTGACAGCGCTAACCACTACACCACCGTGCCACCCCATAATGAGTTTTTAAAAAAAAAAAAAAAGTATTTTATGCGTCTATAACACACTCATCCAATTAAAAACTATAAGGACACGTGGTAGAGTGCATAGCTCTGCCAAGCCACATATTATCAACATCAAACTCCAATCACTTGAACCTAGGATAATACAAAAGCGGTACACCAAATTTCATCAAAATCTGTTCACTACTTTTTGAGTTACATTTGGAACAGACAAAAATAATAATCCTGAATCCATGTATATATCTGTAGTTACATCAAAATCTAATCAATCGTTTCTTGGCCCATGGCCTACTTTTTTGAAAAATTTCATCAAAATCTATTCACTACTTTTTGAGTTATGTTTGGAACAGACAAACAAATGGAGGCAAAAACAATTTCCTCCAACAAAGTTGGCAAAGGTAACTAACACAAAACTCAACAGCTGGAATAAGATTGTTTGCTTAGGATGCCTTTTTAACCCCAGGGCGCACACAGGCTGATTAAATAGTCCCTTCGCAGCTAGAGGTCATGTGCTTGGATACCACATAGCAACGCCATACTGGAGTGCAAGCTTTCCAGTAAACAAAACCCTCGACAAAGGTAAAGCATGTGTGGTCAAAAACAAAAGTTTCAGCAGTTTATAGCACTTAACATCTTTCCTTTTCTAGAAGAATTGTCAAAGTAGTTTTTTTTTTAAAGTTTAGTTTAGGCTCATATTTACAGGAAAAAAAATATTATATCATGAATGCATTGACTTAACGGACGGCGTTTGGATCTTCACACCCAAACAACGTGGTGACTTTTAAAGGTATATATACAAAAAAAAAAACAACAACAACCTTGTAAAAGCACTTATATTAATTCTAACAGCTCAAAGCAGCTCTGTAATAAACATTTTCAAGGTATATAGTCTCATCTCATCTCATTATCTGTAGCCGCTTTATCCTTCTACAGGGTCGCAGGCAAGCTGGAGCCTATCCCAGCTGACTACGGGCGAAAGGCGGGGTACACCCTGGACAAGTCGCCAGGTCATCACAGGGCTGACACATAGACACAGACAACCATTCACACTCACATTCACACCTACGGTCAATTTAGAGTCACCAGTTAACCTAACCTGCATGTCTTTGGACTGTGGGGGAAACCGGAGCACCCGGAGGAAACCCACGCGGACACGGGGAGAACATGCAAACTCCACACAGAAAGGCCCTCGCCGGCCCCGGGGCTCGAACCCGGACCTTCTTGCTGTGAGGCGACAGCGCTAACCATTTTCGTAAAATTTAACTACATCTTAAAGATATAAATGAATAATTTACTGCGATGATAACGTGTGCTTATTACAGTGCACCGATGGCTTTATATTAAAGTTGGATTACAGCTTTCTAAAGGGGATAAACTTAATAAGATATTTGTTTTGAAATGCTCGAGCCAGTTGATCAAGATAGGCAAGACATCTCTCGTTTTCCTACTTTAACATTTGATGATGTTGGGAAATATGCAAAGGATAACTCTGGATGCACAAGTAGAGCAAAAGGGTACAAATCCATGGCTGAACCTGGCTATTTGCATGATATAAAAGGCAGGCTTGTAGTACTCGAGTTAGGGACTTGGATTCAAGTCCGACTCGCGCCCTACTTTTAAGGACTCATGACTTGACTTGGACTTGAGCACTGATGACTTGGACTCATAAATTGGAGACGAGGACTCTGATTTTTTCTTTTTTTTGTAACATGCCATAATAATCTGGCATAAGATATTTATCTCTACATTCATTTTTATACTAACTTCATGCAAAAGAATGCACATTTACCTGTTCAGACCTCATGCTCAGGAACAAACTAATGTTAATGGCACTAAAATGCCTGGAGAGGATGTCTTTAGGATTGTCCACTTTGCTTATACAGACTTCTCGCGCAGTGGGGAAAAAACACACTGCTATGTGTTCCATATGTAGAAGATCGAGGAGACGACGGGGACAACCTCGAACTTCAATCATCATTTGGCAAGACTCCACCCAGAGAAGGAAGTGACACGCTATGTTCAGTGCTGTGTTGATAGCGGAGCTTGCTGAGAGATGAACTAGCTAGTGTTAACCCCCTCTCATGTTATTTGCCCTGCTGATAGTGGGCGGGGCTTTCTGAGCGATGAACAAGCTTTTTATTTGTAGCCTAAAACGGGGCAGTCAAGCAGTAACATTAGTCCAACATAGTAGCAGAGACAGCTTCACATAAAGAAAACAACAGCCACCGTCAAATGGTGCGGTTGGACTCTTATTCTCAGACTCGACTCAAAATTTTCTTTAATGACTTGGACTTGAACACTGGGGACTCGAGACTGGACTCGGACTCGAGGTTTAGTGACTCGACTACAACAGTGATAAAAAGTCATTTGAGCTATATCCTAAATTATTACCTTGCTCTGAAACTAAAACCACCATTTTTTCTTTTTCTGCAGTGACCTATTCCACAGATAATGCTAAAGTAAGCTCCAAGTGCTACCTTTCAATGGGGAAAACCGAGCCTCCTCATGTATTGGAGAGATCAGCGAAGTTAAGTGATGGCTCCTTAGCTGGAAGATGTTGTTGTGTTGCAGGAATAGTTGGCTACTGTCACCATGTTATAGGTCTCCTCTACTATCTGGCACTCATCTCATCTCATCTCATCTCATCTCATTATCTCTAGCCGCTTTATCCTTCTACAGGGTCGCAGGCAAGCTGGAGCCTATCCCAGCTGACTACGGGTGAAAGGTGGGGTACACCCTGGACAAGTCGCCAGGTCATCACAGGGCTGACACATAGACACAGACAACCATTCACACTCACATTCACACCTACGGTCAATTTAGAGTCACCAGTTAACCTAACCTGCATGTCTTTGGACTGTGGGGGAAACCGGAGCACCCGGAGGAAACCCACACGGACACGGGGAGAACATGCAAACTCCGCACAGAGAGGCCCTCGCCGGCCACGGGGCTCGAACCCAGGACCTTCTTGCTGTGAGGCGACAGCGCTAACCATTACACCACCGTGCCACCCACTATCTGGCACTTTTAAAGCAATTTGGGCATCGGTTATTGCCAGATGAATTGGCCTGTATAAGCATGCAGCAGCAGTGGAGCATCCCTGGGGGAGGGAGATTCAGCAAAAGCAGATGTATGTATGCACATCTACACTGGAATAAATTGAAGCAAGTCCCAATAAACTACCTTTTAATTTGTCGAAGAATCTTTCTTCTTGCTTTGGTTTTACCAGACCAATCAAACTTGGATGGTACTGCTTGCCTCTTTAGTCGGGAACGTCCAGCATTGTCTGGTGGGAGGTAGTCCTCGTCACGAAAGTGTCTTGAGCATACTCTGGTACTCGTAGTTATCTAAACCAAAGACACACACAGTTATTTTCCAGAAAATCCATTTTCATTTATTATGACAAGTATGTTTATGCTGTAGGTCTATAACATAGTTTTTGGTATTACCTTAAAGCACGGTCCTACATCTCTACGTATTTTCACAAGCCATTGCTTCCTTATTTCTTCATCTCTTACTCTACCAGGCAATCGATGAAATTTCAGTTCTTTGTGATATCTTGCATCACCGTTACACATGGGAACACAACAGTGAAAACAGGAGTTCTTTTTCTTCTTGGGTTCTGTCGGCTCTTCAACACTATTCTCTGTTGTGAAACAGAGCAGGTATTAAGTACAACAACTTTAGCATAAATCCATCGGTGCACTGTAATAAGTATGTGTTATCATGGCTGTAAATTGGTCGTTTATATCTTCAGGATGTAGTTAAAGCTTACAAAAACAACTAGAGCAGCGGCTACAATTATTGATAGTCCATAATTATTGGCACCTTTTCAGCTTTACCAATAAAAAACAATTTTACAAAGGTGAGTTTCAGTTACAACAGTTATTATTGGTTAATTAATCAACCGGAAGACCCTCCTCGCCCTTTGAGCTTGTTGTCTGATGACACAGCTCGTTACCTGAGATGGAATTTTTTTTTAGCACGATCAGCAATTTGAGGAAAACCTGGATGTTATCATCGTAGGTAAGCATGGTGGAAAGATCACGGACATGTTTTTACTTATCAAATTCAATGATATTTCATGATATTCTTGTCGAAACCTACTTTGTTTCTTACTCTTGCATTTGACAGTCGCCATTTTGTATCTAAACGCGCGTTTGAGAAGTCACGTAACGTGTCGATAATAGTGATCACTTTCACCCGGTGTCCAACATTATTGACACCCTGTGGAATTAAGTGACATTTACAACTGTTATGTATCGATCTTTGTGTAATATTGTTGAAGTAGATGAAGTACTTTTAAAAAAAAATGAAAGTGCTGGGGCGGCACGGTGGTGTAGTGGTTAGCGCTGTCGCCTCACAGTAAGAAGGTCCGGGTTCGAGCCCCGTGGCTGGCGAGGGCCTTTCTGTGCGGAGTTTGCATGTTCTCCCCGTGTCCGCGTGGGTTTCCTCCGGGTGCTCCGGTTTCCCCCACAGTCCAAAGACATGCAGGTTAGGTTAACTGGTGACTCTAAATTGACCGTGAGTGTGAATGGTTGTCTATGTGTCAGCCCTGTGATGACCTGGCGACTTGTCCAGGGTGTACCCCGCCTTTCGCCCGTAGTCAGCTGGGATAGGCTCCAGCTTGCCTGCGACCCTGTAGAACAGGATAAAGCGGCTAGAGATAATGAGATGAAAGTGCTGTGATTTATAATTTTTTTCTGATTTATAACAGAATGGAATGTTTATAGAGTATTTGGAATCCTATTGCAATAAATAGAATTAGACTAGAATTAAATTCCCAGCATATAAAAAATTACATGATTGAAATATTCAGATTTTTGTATTCCATTCAGAAAATATTTTTTGCAGTTTGTTGTAAATATCTACCACATATTACAATATCAGTAGACATTTTATAAGTTTAGATGTAAAAATATAAAGTCTTGGTTTGAGGAATGACACGTGACCTTTGACCTGGATTTTCATGTGGTTGCAATGTCAATTGCCTGTTGACATTTTATTGGTAAACTACAATACAAACAACAACAACGAATGATTAACAAAACGTGATCTACGAAAATACTTAGAAAGTGGGTAGAAAGTGGAACAAAAAGATTTTCTGACACCAGTTAAACATTATCAGTTCATTTGTTTACAAACATTAGAATTACTTCCTCATTTACGTAAACACCAACATCGATATATTTATATAAAATATATTTTGTACTAAATATAAGTCTATGTAAAACAAATTTCAGATAAAACCTGTGTTTTGTTCACTTAATCCCACATACCGATGATTTTTAAATAAATAATCATCTGGATGTCGATAATTGTGGAACGGTGTCGATAACTGCGGACAAAGGTGTCGGTAATATCCAAGCACGTGACCTCTAGCCCTCCCTTACGGACATCTACCACTCCCGTCTCACCCGCAGAGCCATCAGCATCGCTGGTGACACCTCCCACCGTTCACACTCACTCTTCAGCCTCCTGCCCTCAGGGAAAAGGTACCGGAGCACATGCTCACCTGCGATGATAACGTCTGGGTTTTTCTCAAATTGCTGATCGTGCTGAAAAAAAAATTCCATCTCAGGTAACGAGCTGTGTCATCAGACGACAAGATCAAAGAGCGAGGAGGGTCTTCCAGTTGATTAATTAACCAATAATAACTGTTGTAACTGAAATTCACCTTTGCAAAACCGTTTTTTATTGGTAAATCTGAAAAGGTGTCAATAATTATGGACTGTCGATAATTGTAGCCGGCACTCTACTAACATTTGGATGAAATGAGCTGCATGCTTGGTTGGTAACATTAGTTGATCATAAAAGGAAACAAATATCTTAAAAGGGTGATCTTAAAAGTGGCAATGGCATTATTCCCTTTACATCTTAAGTCAAGCTATCTAGCAATCTTTTTAGCCACTTTATGTCCATTTCATTATTGGAATGTCTATATGAATGTTATCAGCTAAAACTACTTGCTTGCTATAGCTCACTGCTCACATGGTTAAAGGAGAACTGAAGGCAAATTTTTTATGATTAAAATTCTATTTCTCTCATTTTATTAAATATAGGAATGCATTTTTGATAGCTATTTTGTCACTGCTGTAGCAAGTTATGAGTGTTTGAAATACATCAGTCCATATGTCAAAGCAATGGCCGTAAACGAGATTCGTTGAGACCTGTGCGAGACATCATAGGACGGAAGTAAAATGTATAGCGGAAACCAAAGTGACCAGCATCTGCCAACATTGTCAAAAGACGCGCACGCCCTCTTTCGAACGCTGACGTAATCAAGCCGGAAGTTTTGTTTGTTTTGATAGCAATCAGGAAAGTTTGAAAAAAGTAGGCAGTAATCGTCATTTCAACTTGTTTTTGTGCAATATTTCGTTTGGAAAACAGTTTTCAAAATGGCGGCACTGACACCTGGCTGACACTTGACGTTTCGAAGTCTCGTACAAGTCTTGTGAAGATCACGTGGATAAGCGACGCCTGCCGTGGACCAAACGAACTAAATTCAACATGGCTAAAAACCGAATAGGCCGATGAGTATAATATTTAATCGCAATTAGTTGCCAATACGAGTCACGATATAAGGTTACTAAAACCGAAAACGTAATTGAATAACACGTTAATTAAGAAATAAAGCAAGTTTAAAAATGACCTCAGTTCTTGTTTAATGCAGCATAAATACTAAAAATCAGTCTGCATGAGCCTTAACCCCAAAGCCCTTTATTTACAGATTGCTCTGTAAATACATTATCAACAAAATACTGCTCACCTCCTTCTGTTTCGGCTGGGAGGGGCGTTGAGGGAGGGTTTCTTAATCCTGAGGCTGCATCTGTGCATACTGAGGGAAAACGTCATTTGTGAACAAGCTAGTTATTAGCATGCATCTTAATCTAGCTGGTGCACTAGCTGTATAATGGACTTACAAATTGACTGAGTTCTTTGCAGACCAAAATTAAATTCATTACTTGTCTCATTTTCAGTGGCAATAAAGGTAACCTAATGAAATATTTAAGTAAAATGGCGGCGGCACGGTGGTGTAGTGGTTAGCACTGTCGCCTCACAGCAAGAAGGTCCGGGTTCGAGCCCCGTGGCCGGCGAAGGCCTTTCTGTGTGGAGTTTGCATGTTCTCCCTGTGTCCGTGTGGGTTTCCTCCAGGTGCTCCGGTTTCCCCCACAGTCCAAAGACATGCAGGTTAGGTTAACTGCTGACTCTAAATTGACCGTAGGTGTGAATGTGAGTGTGAATGGTTGTCTGTGTCTATGTGTCAGCCCTGTGATGACCTGGCGACTTGTCCAGGGTGTACCCCGCCTTTCGCCCATAGTCAGCTGGGATAGGCTCCAGCTTGCCTGCGACCCTGTAGAACAGGATAAAGCGGCTAGAGATAATGAGATGAGATGAGATGAAGTAAAATGGCACTGCATTGTCAATTAAGTTATTAGCTTGATCACCCAAGCAGTGATTAAGGCCAAGTTTACATTAGACCGTATGTGTCTCGTTTTCTTCGCGGATGCACTGTCCATTTACATTAAAACGCCGGGAAACGGGAATCCGCCAGCGTCCACGTATTCAATCCAGATCGTGTCTGGTCCGGTGCTGTGTAAACATTGAGAATACGCGGATACGCTGTGCTGAGCTCTAGCTGGCGTCGTCATTGGACAACGTCACTGTGACATCCACCTTCCTGATTCGCTGGCGTTGGTCATGTGACGCGACTGCTGAAAAACGGCGCAGACTTCCGCCTTGTATCACCTTTCATTAAAGAGTATAAAAGTATGAAAATACTGCAAATACTGATGTAAATACTGCCCATTGTGTAGTTATGATTGTCTTTAGGCTTGCCATCCTTCCACTTGCAAGTGGTAAGTGACGCGCATGCCCGATATGCACTGGGATCACACACACAGCGGCTCAGTCCCGAATTACTGCTCGTGCACTTCACTCGCGCGCTGTGTGAGCTGTGCAGGGCCGGAGTGCGCACCCTCCAGAGGGCACTCGCTGTTCAGGGCGGAGTGATTTGGAGCGCAGGATGCCTGCGGAGCCGAGCGTATCCGTGTATTGGCGTTGCTGTGTGCAGGCGAATCGTGTATTGGTGTTGCTGTGTGCACGCTAATCGTTTTAAAAACGTTCATCTGATGATCCGCTGATACGGTCTAATGTAAACCCCACCTGAGGCACAATAATAATCTTCTGTAGCATTAATGTTAGCATGTTAGGTTAATAGCCACTGAAGGAAGGTCAGTGAATAAATGTACAGACTACGTTTCTTCTGGAAAAAAAAGGGTAACTAACTGTCAGCCCTTTTTCTCTCTCTCAGCTTTCTGCTGCCTCTCTTTACATTTCTGGCAGCCCAATGTCTTCGTGGTGGTGTCAATTTACCATCAATTCTGTTTCTACCGTTAGTGCTAGATTGGAAAACAACAAACCTAACGTGGTGTCACGCTCTGGCTCCGCCCACACAAGACTGTACCATATAATGAATAGGGAGAAGGGTGAAATCTAAAGACAATCTAGTCTAATAATTTTGCGGAAAATGGAAAATAAAAGCAGAAGGTTGTTGTATTTGCTCATTTTAAGAGACCAACTTATTAAAAACATTTTTAGTAAATTAACTTACACATGGTAATAATATTAATATTGTCCTCTGAGGGCCCCTTGTCAATGCTGGGCCCTTAGAATCATCCTAACTTTCCCCCCCTCCCTAACGGCACCCCTGCATACAATTTGTCTGATTAATCAGTAGTTTCATTTAATGTTGGGAAAAGTCTACAAAACAAGTTAGTTCCTGTTGTATTATAACAGTTATAAGCCTCATCAGCCTTCTTTTCTCAAAAAATGTAAACTCTTCTGTCCTGAAGACTTTCTGGTACATGTCAGAAAAATTAAAGGAGTGATAATTGATTTTTAGTCAATTAGTTAATACTCCATAGTTTATAGTAGTGTTGTAGTCAAGAGCACCTAAACCGAGGCCAAGTCATGACCAAGACCAGACTGTATCGAGACCAAGACTTTGAGAGATTGAGATCAAGTCAAGACCAAGACCAAGGCAGGGCGAGACCGAGTCAAGACCAGGACCAGACCAGTGTGTGTGAAGGGGTGGGGGAGGGGTGGCAGCCGTTAACAGGAAGAAACATTTCAAATTAGTAATGAGTCATGTTATTGGGCGCGTTTGTAGCAAGAACTTTTATATCCAATCACAGTAACCATCCATCCATCCATCCATCCATCCATCCATCCATCCATCCATCCATCCATTATCTGTAGCCGCTTATCCTGTTCTACAGGGTCGCAGGCAAACTGGAGCCCATCCCAACTGACTATGGGTGAGAGGCGGGGTACACCCTGGACAAGTCGCCAGGTTATCACAGTGCTGACACACAGAGACAAACAACCATTCACACTCACATTCACACCTACGGTCAATTTAGAGTCACCAGTTAACCTAACCTGCATGTCTTTGGACTGTGGGGGAAACCGGAGCACCCAGAGGAAATCTATGCAGACATGGGGAGAACATGCAAACTCCACACAGAAAGGCCCTCGTCGGCCGCTGGACTCGAGCCCAGGACCTTCTTGCTGTGAGGTGACAGTGCTAACCACTACACCACCATGCCACCCAATCACAGTAACAATGTTAACAAATAAATCAGACAATACACAGGCAATTTAGTGAAATCTGCATGGTTGTGGTCTTGAAATAAAATCCTGAGTCCTCTATGTCTGAGACCGAGACAAGACTGAGTAAAAATGCGGTCGATTCCAAGACAAGACAGACCGAGACCTTCAATCTTGAGACCAGTCTTGAGTACTACAACACTAGTTTGTAGTTCATATAACATTGACTAGGCAGCACGGTAGTGTAGTGGTTAGCGCTGTCGCCTCACAGCAAGAAGGTCCGGGTTCGAGCCCCGTGGCCAGCGAGGGCCTTTCTGTGTGGAGTTTGCATGTTCTCCCCGTGTCCGTGTGGGTTTCCTCCGGGTGCTCCGGTTTCCCCCACAGTCCAAAGACATGCAGGTTAGGTTAACTGGTGACTCTAAATTGACCGTAGGTGTGAATGTGAGTGTGAATGGTTGTCTGTACCCCTTTTCCACCAAATCAGTTCCAGGGCTGGTTCGGGGCCAGTACTGGTGCTGGTTCACAACTTGTTCAACTTGCGAGCCAGCTGAGAACCAGTTTGCTTTTCCATAGCTCGCGGTGCTAAGCGGAGCCACGTCATTACGTCGCTGTATACGTCAGTTACGGTGCTACGTTTACATAAACCTTGGCGCGAATATCAAAGCAAAAACAACACGGAAGAAGCAGCAGCAGCAACAACAACAATAATAATAATGGATGACTAAGCGTTTGTACAGCTGCTGCTTCTCGTCGCTTAAAAATGGCGATCTTTCGCGGTCTTGCTATTGTTGTTGGTCTTAACAACTCCGCCCCCCCCGCTGACGCAAGCGGTTCTTTCCTCTGGCCCAGCAGAGAGTCGGTGCTAGCCTGGAACCGGTTTTTCTGGCCCCAGAGCCAGTTCTTTGTCAGTGGAAACAGAAAACCCGGTTCCAAACTAAGCACTGGCCCCGAACCAGCCCTGGAACTGCTTTGGTGGAAAAGGGGCATGTGTCTATGTGTCAGCCCTGTGATGACCTGGCGACTTGTCCAGGGTGTACCCCGCCTTTCGCCCGTAGTCAGCTGGGATAGGCTCCAGCTCGCCTGCGACCCTGTAGAACAGGATAAAGCGGCTACAGATGATGAGATGAGATGAGATTGTTAAGGTGTCAATAATTGTAGTCGTCGCACTATATACACCCTGAAAACGTTTATTATGGAGCTGCTAGAATTAAAATAAGTGCTTTTACAAGTTTTTTTTTTTGTGTGTGTGTGTGTGTGTGTACATACCTTGAGAAGTCGCCATGTTGTTTGGCATGGCGTGAAGATCCAAGTCAATGCCTTCACCATAAAATCATGTTTTGTTGTTGGTCTTAACAACTCCACCCCCCCCCCCCCCCCGCTGACGTAAGCGGTTCTTTCCTCTGGCCCAGCAGAGAGCTGGTGCTAGCCTGGAACCGGTTTTTCTGGCCCCATAGCCAGTTCTTTGTCAGTGGAAACAGAAAACCTGGTTCCAAACTGAGCACTGGCCCCGAACCAGCCCTGGAACTGCTTTGGTGGAAAAGGGGCATGTGTCTATGTGTCAGCCCTGTGATGACCTGGCGACTTGTCCAGGGTGTACCCCGCCTTTCGCCCGTAGTCAGCTGGGATAGGCTCCAGCTCGCCTGCGACCCTGTAGAACAGGATAAAGCGGCTACAGATGATGAGATGAGATTGTTAAGGTGTCAATAATTGTAGCCGTCGCACTATATACACCCTGAAAACGTTTATTATGGAGCTGCTAGAATTAAAATAAGTGCTTTTACAAGTTTTTTTTTGTGTGTGTGTGTGTGTGTGTGTACATACCTTGAGAAGTCGCCATGTTGTTTGGCATGGTGTGAAAGTCAATGCCTTCACCATAAAATCATGTTTTCCTGTAAAAATGAGCCTACACTAAACTTTAAAAACTACTTTGACAATTCTTCTAGAAAAGGAAAAAGATAGAAAGCGCCATAACTGCCGAAACCTTTTGTTTTGTTTTTCACCACACATGCTTGACTTTTGTTGAGGGTTTTGTTTACCTGAAAGCTTGCACTCCAGTATGGCGTTGCTATGTGGTATCCAAGCACGTGACCTCGAGCTGCGCAGTTCCCCGGATGAGCAGGTGCTCGGTTTGTAATGAACGTCAGACCGCGTTCCGGCATGTTTTCACGCGCACATAGATTTACATAAAAGGCTGGATTCCTCACCGCGGATAACAGAACATCCGCACAGGGCGGCCATCTTACCACAGACAAGGGGGATGAAGACTTACGCCAGCACAGCCCAGCCCAGCACTCACATTATGATTTACAGGAAATCAAAGTACTGACTTTGATGACAAGATGATGTGTGTGTCTGTGTGTGTTTTAATTGTAGATGTTTATGTCAGTATGTTTAGTTTTATTTTAACTGCACATTGGAGCCTAGTCAAATGAAATTTCAATCTTCTGTGCTAACATATATTGACTTTGACATGATGATCAGCTTTGAATGTTCTTTTTGTAAATGTAAAGATATCTTTTTATCCTTGGAAGTATAACCACATGTGATTAATTAAATGCTTTTTTTGTCACAAACTACCGTGAGTCGCTGTCACTGTTTTATACTATTACTTACTCGGGCAGTGCATTTGTTATTATGCTATGATGTGAGTTTACATTTGTTATTATGCTATGATGTGAGTGCATTAGGTTTTTGAGGTGGATGAAGTATTTCTGAAGTTTCAGAAGTGAGTAAGCTGTTTATTTAACTTTAGCTTCCCCTACGGCCCTATCACATGTAAAAATATTTTCGCTAAAAATTGGAAATAAATTGTATGGTTATTTGCAGTGGCGGCTGGTGAAAAAAATTCTTGGTGGGGCTGGTGTGTGCCAGTAGAGTTCCCTGCCTAGTCCAGTATAAGCATTCAAATGAACAGTCAGAAAATGACAATTCCACAATAATAATTTAATTTCCTTCTCAAAATCAGCAGTTTCACATCTCATCTCATTCATCTCATTATCTCTAGCCGCTTTATCCTGTTCTACAGGGTCGCAGGCAAGCTGGAGCCTATCCCAGCTGACTACGGGTGAAAGGCGGGGTACACCCTGGACAAGTCACCAGGTCATCACAGGGCTGACACATAGACACAGACAACCATTCACACTCACATTCACACCTACGGTCAATTTAGAGTCACCAGTTAACCTAACCTGCATGTCTTTGGACTGTGGGGGAAACCGGAGCACCCGGAGGAAACCCACGCGGACACGGGGAGAACATGCAAACTCCGCACAGAAAGGCCCTCGCCGGCCACGGGGCTCGAACCCGGACCTTCTTGCTGTGAGGTGACAGCGCTAACCACTACACCACCGTGCCGCCCCAGCAGTTTCACAGATAAAGTAAATTAACAATTTACAGCTATATTAGGCTCCATTTATGCTTTGGAAAGGAACGGTTTCAAATACAATACAATACTCAAGTTCTTGAGAGAAGTTTACAGCAAGGGTATGATTTCAGCTGAATCTATACAAATCAACTCTGTGTGTGTGTGTGTGTATGTGTGAGAGAGAGAGAGAGAGAGAGAGTGTGAATGAGTGAGTGAGAGAGAGAGGGAGGAAGGTTTCTAAGGTGAGTGTGGGACTGAGTGAGGTGGTGTGTGTGTGTGTGTGTCTGATTCTAAGGTGAGTGTAAGATTTCTGTGTGAGAGAGTGACTATGAAATGAGGTGTGTGTGTGTGTGTTCTGAGCTCGGTGTATTTCTGTGAAACAAGACAGTGAGAGGGGGAGCGAAACACAGTGTTGACACACTTGTTGTGAATACAAACTATGACAAGAAAGATGTGTGATTATTGTCCAATATGAACCAAAAGTCTAGTTTTGAACATCAAAGACAGAGAGAGAGAGAGAGAGAGAGAGAGATGCATTTTCTGTAGCAGGGGCGAAATTTCCAGCGCCCCAAAACCATTAAATTCGGCGATGCTGATTGGCCAAATATTTATGATTTTTCCCGAGCAACCATACACGATTGGCTATTCCGCTGCACTTCTGGGGCGCTTTGCCGAGCGCCCAAGAAGAGAAATGATACGCGTCTGTCGGTGGAAATTCACCATTGAATGAGAGTCAGTTGGTGGAAATGTTGTTTAAATAATTCAGATCGCATGTAGGCACACACTATTAAGTAAAACTGACATTGATAATAAAATTTGTAAAAATATATATCGATATATTTTACATTTTTTCCCCCTCTACATCTGGGAGGGCGGCGCCCGAGCGCCCCCTATGAGCCAGCCGCCACTGGTTATTTGTCCTAAGGCCGCAGTTATCCATAAGTATGCAGTGTTAGGCTTCTCACAGCATAGGAATTTCAGCATGCATCCTGTCTTACAGTCTGTAGTATACTGAAATATTTTCTCCAAGCTATGCGTATTTTTGGCGGCACGGTGGTGTAGTGGTTAGCGCTGTCGCCTCACAGCAAGAAGGTCCTGGGTTCGAGCCCCGGGGCCGGCGAGGGCCTTTCTGTGTGGAGTTTGCATGTTCTCCCTGTGTCCGTGTGGGTTTCCTCCGGGTGCTCCGGTTTCCCCCACAGTCCAAAGACATGCAGGTTAGGTTAACTGGTGACTCTAAATTGACTGTAGGTGTGAATGGTTGTCTGTGTCTATGTGTCAGCCCTGCGATGACCTGGCGACTTGTCCAGGGTGTACCCCGCCTTTCGCCCGTAGTCAGCTGGGATAGGCTCCAGCTTGCCTGCGACCCTGTAGAAGGATAAAGCGGCTAGAGATAATGAGATGAGATGTGTATTTTTTTAAAACATAAAATGATTATTCATCATTAATATCATAAATACATACTTCCGTTTGTTTTTTTATATAACAAACCAAACCGTTTGAATATCGATTGAAATTTGAGGAAGTTACGGTCATCTGAAAAGTACATATCGCTACCAACACAATGTAATGGGTAAGCCAGCTGTCTGAGGTAAGATGGCCGCCATGTGCGGACGTTCGACTTCGTTGACGGGCAACGGGGACGAGGCATCTAGTCTTCTATGTAAATCTATGTGCACAGTGACGCAGCTCTCGCGCGCATCTCTGTTTCCTTTCAATCACACAGTGGAGGTGAAACAGTGCCAGTGTTGCCAGATTGGGCGGTTTTGAATTCTACTTTGCGGGCAAAAAATGGCTTGGGCTGGTTGACAAAAATTGGGCGGGTTTTTATCAGATGTATATAATATTTCGCACCAACGTTCTGTGTGAGAATGCAGCCAGAGACACTTAGAAGGACTTTGATGCAGCACATTCTATGTACTATCTACGTCCACTAGTCTACATCCAATCCAATCCATATTAAACTAAGCCGAATGATGTTCTTGAATATGCGAAGGAAATCAGGAAAAACAGCTCTCTTTGGTCAACTGAGGCAAGTCATAGACCTAGTTTACCCAGCACCCCTTAGGTATTTTAATCCTTTGATGCAAAACATATGCACACCCCTTCTAATGCACAGCATGGGTCAAAAATGACCCGCATTCATTTTCCAGGTTATTTCATGCTGACTGAGTTTTTCTTTGCTCTATCTTTTGAAATCAATTTATTTTATCATTGAATATTCCAAGTATTCTTTAAATATCTTGTTTTTAATTACCACAAATCATTAATTTATTTTTTTCTTTCCTACTTTATGAACAAAAATACTTTTTATATTACTACACATGGGTCATCCAAGTGTGATTTAAAATTAAATGTCTTAATACTATAATAATAATTTGTTTCAAGTAATTACTTTAGCAGTGAATGGGGCCAGTATTTATTTATTAACTATGTAGTTAGCGAAGCCAACTACAATAAAATTAGCTAACTAAAGTAGAATATGTCAACAGCTCGGTAGCTAATAGTAATTACTTGTAACTTTCTGACAAGTAATCTACTCACTCTCAAGGTAACCTAAACATAATCAATGTTTTTCTAAGGTAATGTTAGAACAATTGAAAAAGATTACTTCCATGTATTAGATGGGCAAAGGGCGCTGTGCTGTGCTGAGCTGTGAAATGTCTGACACAAGCACAATCCACAGTTCCCACCAAACGCTGGAGTAAATGCATGCGGGTCGGTTCTGACCCATGTGTGTAAACTTGATGTAGAATTACAAAAGCTGTGCTTGTTCATAACTTAAGAAAGGAAAAATAAAAATGATGATTTGTGCTAAACAAAAACAAGATATTTACTGCATATTTGGAAAAGTAAATGGCAAAATGAATTTATTTCAAAAGTACATCATAGAAACACTCAGCCATACATGAAATAACCTGGAAAATGAATGCAGGTCGTTTTTGACCCATGTTGTGCATTAGAAGGGTAGTGATACAAAAAGGGTTTTTATTCAAAAAGTAAAAAAGGAAAAAATAAAATAAGGATGTATGATGATCAAAAACAAGTTAATTGAGGAATCCCTTGAATACTGAATGATGGAATTAATTTATTGCAAAGATATAGAAGATAAAAACTCAGCCGGGTCACTTTTGACCCATGTTTTGCATCAAAGGGTTAAACAACCAAAATCGAGCATTGGCCTAAATTAATCATTAACAATAAACATTAATCTCATTAAGTATTATTTAAACAAAAAAATGTCGATGTAACTGTAAGACTAATATGAATGTGTGTAATGTAGTGCAGAAACTGAACTCATAAACTAGTAAATAAGAATGACGCAATCCATTCTCCATTTTCTCTTCTCATGTTACATTCAGCCATGCATCGGAGCCTAACTTTTTTTTTTAAATCGAAGTATATAAAACAGGTACAATCTAACACATCCACAAAAATCAGGATAACAGATGAAGAAAATACATGGATGTAGACAAAAATAAATTAAGCAGAATACCTAGGCCTATAAAATTAATAAAACAAACAGGATAAATAAAAAGAAATAAATAAAAGACAAATAAAAAATAAATAACCTCAGCGATGCAGATGTTAGATATGCATCGTAGCCTAACATAGCCTACAGAATATTCTACGTGTACATCACCTACTGGCGCATGTAGGATTCAGAACACAGCAGATGATTGCAGAGTTATAATCTGATTCAACCATACATAACCTAGTACCAGACAGCAGATTTTTCACCTCCAGCACTGACGGGCTCATGTTGCCATTTAGAAGTTGTTTGCATTGTTGTTCGATTTACAAATAGTATACTGGTCTTTAGCTGCATATTTTTACTTTACAAGATAGGCATCAAGTACCTTTTACATTTTGGGCAGTTTTAAGTGCATTTTGGAGGGTTTTGAACATATTTTGGGCTGGAAAACGTCAGCAGTATCTGGCAACACTGAACAGTGCATTAAGCAGAGGATGCAATTCTTATACACAGCGAATATACATGTACTGTATATTTATTAATCAAATAACAGGCTACTGTAAGGTACAGCACAGGGGTGAGTTTCCTGATAATGTTGCACTTTAGGGATAAATGAGGAGTTTAAACTAAAGACGCTCTGAACCAATGAACGTTTTCCCAAACTCACTCATGAGGAGTCTGAAGAGCTTCTTTGCAATGTGCGTCCTCGCTAAAGGCATTAGTAGCTGCTCAAAGCATTAATAGTGGCTAAAGCCAATCGAAGAAGTCACATGGTGTTCATTTTTAACCAAAAACCAATAAAATATCGTCGCTGAACCGGACTTGAGACGAACCATGTTTGGTTGACTTGGCCAGAATTGCAGCAGTAGGGCAGCCGGTTCCTTTCTGCGCGTGCACACACACACACACACACACACACACACACACACACACACACACACACGCACACCTATGAGCAATTTAGAGTAGGCAGAACACTCTGAGGTCCTGGGCCTGTCAGACACTCTGTGGCAGTCTGATAAACCTTGACATTAAGTATTTCATCTAACTAAAAACATCCATGCAAAAGTGACACACATGGTTATATTCTGGACACCCTCAGCAATAATAATAATAATAATAATATGAGAGAAAAGTGAATGTAATGAAATTTGTTTTTATTTAAATTAAGTGCAAACACAACCTTACAAAAAACTATTTTCAGAGTCTTCAAACCTTGTAAAAAACACACACACACACACACACACACACACACACACACACTATAAATATATCTGCACAAGACTTTTGAAGTCTGAACCTTGTAAACATAGGTTTTGGCTACATCAAAGTAAGAACAGCATTCAGAAATGTTATTTATTTTTTTCGCGGTCCAAATCCTGCGCTCTGATTGGCTGGCGAGCGGGTCCGTATCCTATGATATGGACCCCAGTTACGGACCTCTGGCGACTCGGTCATTCACAACAACAACAACAAACATAGTAGCATTTTTTGTCAACATTTATCTTTTTTTAAATAAGATTTATTTATTTATCTCATCTCATTATCTCTAGCCACTTTATCCTTCTACAGGGTCGCAGGCAAGCTGGAGCCTATCCCAGCTGACTACAGGCGAAAGGCGGGGTACACCCTGGACAAGTCGCCAGGTCATCACAGGGCTGACACATAGACACAGACAACCATTCACACTTACATTCACACCTACGGTCAATTTAGAGTCACCAGTTAACCTAACCTGTATGTCTTTGGACTGTGGGGGAAACCGGAGCACCCAGAGGAAACCCACGCGGACACAACATGCAAACTCCACACAGAAAGGCCCTCGCCGGCCCCGGGGCTCGAACCCAGGACCTTCTTGCTGTGAGGCGACAGTACTAACCACTACACCACCGTGCCGCCCCATTTATTTATAAGATTATCAAAAATCTTATAAATGTTTGCCAGCATTTCTCAGGAGAATAGCATTAATTTTACAGCATGGATAGCGATAATGACAGTCTTCACAGCGAAAGCAAGTTTTACTACCCTGAGGAAGACAAATTAAAAGAAAACATTTCAGGAGAAAGCTAAAAACCTGTAACTTGCTAACACCAAGCAAAAACATGGCTGAATCCTGAATGACTCCTATTTGTATAAATAGGGGACTACATAGGCTGCAAAATGTATTTTTTTCCTGCCATGGAAGTGCACTTGTATACCGAGGCGGAAGCAATTTGCATTACAGCTGTGAATGAGGATTCAAAATGGCGGCTCGGCTCAGTTTTCCTTTTCGGGCGCTCTCGTTTTCTGTTAGAATTTAGTAAAGAAAAAAATTAATATATTATTTACCAACTTAAGGTCGGCCCGTATGGTGAAATACCGTGACCTCGGCCCAGAAGGCCTCGGTCAGTACTTTGAAGACCTCGGTCACGGTATTTCACGATACTGACCGACCTTAAGCTGGTAAATAACATATATATAGTTTCAATACTAATTGTAGAAACTTCAGACTACCCATGTTTTCTCCAAAGCCAGTTGCCCTTTCAAATGTATATTGATGAGGTAGGTGTAATTCACCTGTAATCCTCCCTTCCCTCTGTCACCGTCAATAGTCCATTTGTCAAAGACAAAGACCCTGGCCCTGGCCACTGTACTTCCCTGCCCCCAAACCTCCCTGCTTGGAAAGTTACTGCAAAGAAAAGAAGCCCTAAAAGCCAAAGCTATCACAGTCACAGATTAAATATTCTGGCTTTTTCTAAATCTTATAATAAATATGACCTCTTCAACTGTAAGATACTCAATAAAATGTTCAATAGCTAATGATCATCCCTGGATTGTGGCTCTCTGCTGTCAGTCCTCATCACAGTCCTCATCTGGATGCCAAGCATCATAACAGTTCCTGTCAGGTTGAAGGCAAAGGAAAACATCACACGTTTTGCACTTCCACAGGGTTTTTGTTTTCCTTCCCTGCAACCTGCAGTACACACAGGCTCTGCGACCATCACCGGCCCTATTCCCATTTGTGTTCAGCTCAAGTCAAGTCAAGTCATTTTATTTATATAGCACATTTAAATACAACAAAGTTGGCACCAAAGTGCTTCACAACATAACACAAGATTTGGAACAATGTTTACAGGGAAACAGAATAAATAGAGAAATTGGACTAGATTAAAACCCAGGCTAGCAAGAAAGTGTAGAAAAATGGCGTGAATATGAAAAATATAAAGATAAATAAACAAAACAATTTATAAAAGTAATAAAAATAATTAAAAGGGGTAGACTTGACATCACCAGTTAAAATTGAAAATAAAATCAAAATTAAAAAATGAAAATAGAAATTACTACCTCAGATTGTACCAAAAGCAAGGGAGAAAAAATGCGTCTTTAAATTGGATTTAAAACAATCAATGGTGGGAGAGGATCTGACATATATAGGAAGACTGTTCCAGAGCTTAGGGGCAGCAACAGAGAAGGCTCTGTCACCTTTGGTTTTTAGGCATGTGCGGGGCACTGAAAAAAAAAGTTGTGATGAAGACCTGAGGGATATGGGAGCAGAACAAGGTGTGAGGAGATCAGAAATGTACTGAGGGGCCAGACCATTTAAGGCTTTAAAAACAAACAACAATACTTTAAAATCAATTCTGTACCTCACAGGTAACCAGTGTAGCTGTGCTAGGATGGGAGTGATGTGTTGCCTTTTCTTTGTACCAGTAAGGAGCCGAGCTGTAGCGTTTTGGACCATCTGTAAGCGTGTGAGGGTGGAATGAGGCAAGCCCAAATAAAGTGCATTGCAGTAGTCTAACCTAGAAGTAATAAAAGCATCAATAACCATTTCTAGGTCTTTTGGAGCTAATATTGGTTTTAGCTTTGCAATGTTTCTCAAATGATAAAAACTACCTCTCACCACATTTGCCACCTGCTTGTTAAAACTCAAAGTATTGTCCATAAAAACACCAAGGTTTTTAACCTCACTGTGCAAATATGCAGACAAGGGACCAAGGGTGGGGGTGATACTGGCGGCTGAATTGGAGGGGCCAAAGATGACCACCTCAGTCTTGCTGTCATTCAGCTGAAGGAAGTTTCCTGCCATCCAGCGTTTAATGTCATTCAGGCAGCTAATGAGGCTGTTTGTGGAGTGGGGATCAGGTGAAGCTGGCAGGTAAAACTGAGTATAATCTGCGTAGCAATGATAGGAAATATTGTGTCTCTTAAAAATTGACCCAAGCGGAAGCATGTATAAAGAAAACAGAAGGGGACCCAGGATGGAGCCTTGAAGGATTCCACATTTGATGGGGTGGAGGAGGATGAGCAGTTTCCAATCCTGACAGAGAAGTGTCTGTTTGTTAGGTAGGAGTGGAACCATTTTAGTACCTGCCCCTTCAAACCAACATCATCTTCTAGTCTTTTACAAAGGATGTTGTGGTCAATTGTGTCAAAAGCTGCACTTAGATCAAGCAGTACTAAAATAGCACAAGACCCAGAGTCAATAGTGAGAAGGATGTCATTGTGTACTTTTAAAAGAGCAGATTCTGTGCTGTGCACAGATCTAAAGCGAGACTGAAATTTATCATAAATATTGAATGTTTTCAAATAAGAGGAAATCTGGTTAAAAAAACTTTTTCTAGAATCTTTGACTTGAAAAGCAGCTTAGAGATGGGTCGATAATTTATGAGGTTGTCAAGTGAGGGTTTCTTGAGGAGTGGCTATACAATGGCATGTTTAAAGCTCAAAGGGACACTGCCACTCATTAGAGAGCTGTTGATGAGGGCCAAAACAATGGGACAAAGGATAGAGAAAGCCTCCTTAAAGAGATGTGATGGCAGGATGTCCAGAGGGCAGTAAGTAGGCTTCATGTTTTGAACCACTTCTGTTAGCTGTGAGCATGATACTGGCTGAAAAAGTGTTGAAATCCCACAAACTGGCTTGTGAGCCTTGCTAACTTTCTTCAGAGGAGCCTTTGGGGCCTCAAAGTTTCTCAGTTGGTATGGAAACAAGTGAACATGTGCGCTTGTTTATACCAGTGAAATGGGGTGTATTCTCACCTCCCCTTGCTACACAATGAGCGAATGACGACACTGATGTTCCATGCGCTTAACATGTGAATAGCTGATGGGTGTGTCGTTAAGAGGCTGCAGCTGGCTGAAGTACTGAAATTCGTAAGATTTGTTTTTATTCACTTTACAAAGTGTGAAAGATAAAGTTTGTTTTAAAGATATATATATATATATATATTTGAAAACTAGAAGATTCAAGGTTTCTGTTGGTGTTACTTGAATGTTTCTAGCACAAAAACTCGCGGCACTTTAGATGTGTGTTTACTAACAGTCCTAAAAGTCACCTGTGGGGGGTCGGCGACCTGAGAGAACCTGCATGTCTTTGGACTGTGGGGGAAACCGGAGCACCCGGAGGAAACCCACACAGACACGGGGAGAACATGCAAACTCCACACAAAAGGCTCCCGTCTGCCACTGGGCTTGAACCCAGAACCTTCTTGTTGTGAGGCGACAGTGCTAATCGTTGTACCACCATGCCACCCCCAATGAAATATAAAGTGCTTAAATATGTTAATATATTGTATCATCGTTAAACATATACACACACACACACACACACACACACATTTTATATATATATATATATATATATATATATATATATATATATATATATATATATATATATACCAATTTACCAATTAATTCATTAAAAATCCTACAATGTGATTTCCTGGATTCTTTCCCCCCATTCTGTCTCTCTGTTGAGGTATACCTATGATGAAAATTACAGGCCTCTCTCATCTTTTTAAGTGGTGTTTTTCACAATTGGTGGCTGACTAAATACTTTTTTGCCCCATTGTATGTATATATATATATATATGTGTGTGTGTGTGTGTGTGTGTATATATATATATATATATATATATATATATATATATATATATATATATATATATATACATACACACACACACACATATATACACACACATATATATACATACATATATACATACATACACATACAGGGCTCTACATTAACTTTTGAAACCACTTGTCCTGTCGGGCAAGTTGAAAGGAAATTTACTTGTCCGAATGTGAAGTTGACTTGTCCGAAGAAATATTTGAGAAAAACACAAAAACTATTTGTAACCCAACAATCTTTATGGCATTTGTTTCCGAATTCACAACATATGCATAATATCTATGAATCAAAAGTAATCAATACTTGATATACTGAGGCAAAAGTTCAAAAATATAGTAAAACAGACTGATTAATACCATAATTCACCAATTATTATGCTGAAGTTCAGAAGCAATATATTCCAATAGAGTAGAAATTATGAACATAAAATTTTAAGAACAAAATAACTATACTATGAGATCCAGAAACACTAACCATTATATACACACAGATCAGTACTCTGCAGTTCAGTAACAAATATCACAAAAAGTAACATTATCATAAAATTTACGACTTGATGAGATATCACTAGTTTGGACAAGATAAACAAATAACAATGCTACAAATAAAAACAACTGATAACAAAATTGACTGATTAATACTGTAAATCACTGATTATTATACACTGAAATCTAGTTATCAAATGACAAGATAATATATCTTGTTATGAAAACCTCCACACCTCTATTGACTCACAGATGAATGGATACAAATAAAGTTTCTATTCATCTTCATCTATCAACCCTTGAGTTCTGCTCCATCAATTGGACTCCATCAATCATTAATTTATTTATGAGAAATTGAAAACCAGAAAATTAAAATTATATATATTTTCATTTTTAAATGATTAATTTTTGAATATATATCCTCCACTGATTAATTGTTGTTGTCTAATTATTCAGTGTGGCTCCTGTATGGTATTTAAAGGTCCCATGGCATGGTGGTTTGTTGATGCTTTAAATGGGCTCGTGGAGGCTTCCGGATGTTATATCCGCAGCCTTTCTCGAAATGAACCCTCGGCACGTAAATATAGCCTCCTGGGAGAAAGCCCCATTTCAGCGCTTTTCCCAGTGCGTCGTTTTGCTAATGAGAAGCAGGAGGCGGGGAAGGGTAGAGGGTGGGGGCGGGCCATGGGGGGAGGGGAGGGGCTTGACCAAGCTGCACACACACATACTCGCTGCTATCAGTGCCTGTAGCCACGCTGCTAAGACAAAACCCTGTTCTCCCTCGGACTCCTTTCGTAAACTCAATGTGACACAGAGAACAGAGAGTGAGAGTGTTCAGAGTGGTAGTTTACGAACGTATAATATCCTAGGCTTGAACACGCACTCCATAACCAAAGAGGATAGAAGCAGCAACTACAGCAACATATCGCTTATCCAACAGAAGACATGCATTGCGGAGCAATAGTCAAACATAAGCTCATAAGTTACAGTCAATTTCCAGACTAAACTCAGTTTACCAGAGCATGCTGCATGCTCTTTAGTTTTGTAGCGCAGATTACCTGGCTAACTGCAGGAAGCGGTTAGCTGCACAGCTAATGTAGCCATTGCTAGGCTAACACACCGATTTTAAAACACGGCAAAACGACCAGTTATACACTTACTTGTTCGGTTTTTGTGGCTGATGCGGCAGGGATGCTTGGTACGGACCCAGGCTTCAGTGACAGTTGATGTGCAAAACCTGCCCTGTACTGTCCCAAGTTGTGGAAACATTCCTCAGGAAAATGCTTCCGACAAACATACACCGTCTTAGGTAGACTCGACGGTGTATTATTGAAGTAAATAAAATTAAGCCACTGCGTCTTCGGGGGCTCTCCCGTCGGCAGTAAAAACAGACTCTTTTCTGTGTTGTCACATCCATGTACAGCGCAATTTCCACGTTTCGCTCGCTTAGGTGATGCCATGTTGTTGTGTCCTCTATGGTCTCCTCACTACAACTGGGCGGGCAATCCATACAGTGGGTGGGAATCCAGAGGGGGGGCGTGGGGATCATCTCCCTTGCTGACGTAGTAAAGGGAAGAGCTTATCAACGCGCCGTTTTGACGCGCCATTCTCAAATGTTGGGCATAGTTTGGTTTACACATTATGAAATTTTTAGCCACTGGGGTGACTTAAGAAGGTCAGAGGAACTCATTTTAACGTTAAAAAACCTCAGAAAGTGAAAATTTCATGCCATGGGACCTTTAATGGTAAAAAAAGATAATTTCAAATAATCCATAATTATATCTAAATTATAGAGCCCTATGTTTCAAATCCCTAAACTCCCATTACTAATTAGTTAATTAATACAGCCGGTAACCTAATTAGCAGCCATTTGACAGCTTGGTATTTCCTAGATAACTTTCCCCACTCCTACCTCACTCCCTGTCAATCCACACGCATGCAGGCGCACATTCCAAGCCCAGCCAATTCAAAGATTTTTAATTACCACATACTCAACGTAAATATACAGTTGAATAATGATCCCGCCAGCAGAAATGTCAACAAATCCACGTGTATGACACGATTAAAACCAATCATAAACGACCGTTTACTTTTCAGCTCAAATACACGCAGCGGTATTGGCCGGTTTCGCAAGTGGAATATTGCGCATGCGCACATTGCTCTTTCCGAATAGAAACATCCGGCGATTCATCAAAACAATATGTCGAGTGAGATGCTTCGGAAATCATGTGAATAAACTGATAAATTTGATATGTAACCCGAATATCGGCGTATTTTGGCATTTGTCCGATCAGACAAGTAACTGAGACGATGAACTTGTCCGACATTAAGTATCACTTGTCCCGGACAAGCGGACAAGTGTTAATGTCGAGCCCTGCACACACATATATATATATATATATATATATATATATATATATATATATATATATATATATATATATATATTTACACACACACACATACATACATACATACATACATACAACATCCCAGAGTTGAAGCTGTTCTGTACGGAGGAACGGGCTAAAATTCCTCCAAGCCGGTGTGCAGGACTGACAGTTACTAACAGTTACCGGAAACGTTTAGTTGCAGTTACTGCTGCACAAGGGGGTCACACCAGATACTGAAAGCAAAGGTTCACATACTTTTGCCACTCACAGACATGTAATATTGGATCATTTTCCTCAATAAATAAATGACCAAGTATAATATTTTTGTCTCATTTGTTTAACTGGGTTCTCATATCTACTTTTAGGACTTGTGTGAAAATCTGATGTTTTAGGTCATATTTATGCAGAAATATAGAAAATTCTAAAGGGTTCACAAACTTTCAAGCACCACTGTATATATGTGTGTGTGTGGTAATCAATAATTAAAAGTATTTAAAATTTTTGGGACAGTAACATTTTTTTATTCCAAGCATGTTTTTAAATTAAATGAACAAATGTTCACACAAAAGAATGAGCAAATAATAAGGGAAATATTTCAGTAAAATGTTTTCCTCTTTGCCCACACATTTCTTTGCTTAATGTCCCTTATAAATCAGCATGCAGCTGGGTGGTATCTGGTGGATGAAGGAGGTATAGTATCGATCCCATCACCTTCCCAGACTGCCGTGCCTTCCCAACCCCCATGGCTCCGTTAACTCCTCATCCCCTGGACCCTCTCGGCTGACCACTTCCCAGTCTGCAGGCAGTCAGAGTCCAGCTGGCTGATTGTCAGTGCAGCTTAACACTGAGAAGGAGCGGCTCCAGTTGCACCAAGCCCCACATGACCAAAGGGAGCAGGTGGCCCTTAAATGGACAGAACTAGACCTGCTGGCCAGACAAGTGGAGCATCAGAGGGGATTCGCTGGAGTGCAGACATGATTATTTTAACTGTTCTACACAATGGCAAGTTGGCAATGTTTTACCATACAGTGCCCTCCACAATTATTGGCACCCCTCGTTAAGATATGTTCTTAGGCTTTTAATAAATTCATTTTTTAAAAATAATATAGGACAACAGTGCAAAAAAAGAGAAAAATCCAACCTTTAATTCAAGTGCATTTATTCAGTGGGAAAAAAATCCCACATTAAGAAATAATTATTTTACAAGAAATCATGTGTGCCACAATTATTGGCACCCCTGTTGTTAATACTTTGTACAACTCCCTTTTGCCAACAAGACAGCACTTAATATTCTCCTATAACATTTCACAAGATGGGAGAATACAGAGAGAGGGATATTCGACCATTCCTCTTTGCACAATCTCTCTAAATCATCCAGAGTCCTGGATCCTCTCCTATGCACTCTCCTCTTCAGCTCACCCCACAGGTTTTCAATTGGGTTGAGGTCTGGGGACTGAGATGGCCATGGGAGGAGCTTGATTTTGTGTCTGGTGAACCATTTTTGTGTAGATTTGGCCACATGTTTAGGGTCATTATCTTGCTGAAAGACCCAGTGACGACCCATCTTCAGCTTTCGGGCAGAGGCCACCAGATTTTGATTTAAAATGTCCTGGTATTTCAAAGAGTTCATGATGCCATGCACCCTAACAAGGTTCCCAGGGCCTTTGGAAGAGAAACAGGCCCACAGCATCACCGATCCTCCCCCATACTTCACAGTGAGCATGAGGTGCTTTTCCGCATACTCATCTTTTGTGATGTATTAGAGTGTTTGTTGTCAAAATGCTGTATCTTGGTCTCTTCTGACCAAAGCACACGGTCCCAGTTGAAGTCCCAGTACCGCTTATTGAACTCCAGACGTTTATGTTTATGCTTGTAAGTGAGAAAAGGCTTTTTCCCTGCATGCCTCCCAAACAGCTTGTTGGCATGTAGATAGTGCCTGATGGTTGTTATGGAGACTTTGTGACCCCAAGATGCTACACTTTGATGCAATTCTCTAACACTGAGCTTTGGAGAACTTTTTACTTCTCTTACCATCCTCCTCACTGTGTGTGGTGGCAAGATAAACTTGCATCCTTGTCCAGGCTTGTTTTCCATTGTTCCAGTTGTTTTAAACTTCTTGATGATTCCTCTGACTGTAGATATGGGCCACCGACTGGGCTGGATTGTGGAACCGGCGATATTGGTGGGGGACCATATTCTTTTAGCTATTTCTGTTTCTTTTAAATACTTGATAACAATTTTTGGGGTTTTGTTTTTGAGTCGAGTTTTTATTTCATGCTCAGTTGGTTCAGCAACACGTTCCGCCATTTTGTTTTTCTCTACTCATGGTATATGAGCTGATATCCTAGTAGTAGAGTAGCCAGAGAGCGTGATTGCTCATATCCAGTGAATGTAGATAGAATATATATATATTAGTGCTGTCAAGCGATTAAAATATTTAATCGCGATTAATGTCGCGACTGTCATAGTTAACTTGCGATTAATCGCAATTTAATCTCACATTTTTGTCACATGAAAAACCATTGTAATTCTCTTAGCAGCATAAAAAAGTGAATGGGCTTGCTTTGTACCAATGTTTTTTTTTTTATTGCAGAGCATAGCACGTCTTGTCACAGCCACTGACATCCATAACTTCCATATTAGATGAGAAAACCAAGGGATGAAAAATAAAGTGCATATCACTGTGAAAATAAAAAAAAATGTTTTATTTTACTCTTCATTAGTTTCTTTTGAAGAGAAGTATTTGCCATAAAAGAAGAAAAAAACATAACAAAAATAAAAACATTCATCATACGTTCAAAAACGTTCGTCATAGTGTGGCACTGTATTATCTAATTCTCACTGCTTATAACTCTACACCTACCTGGTGGAGATGAGCTGGGAAACTGAAGACTGAAGGAACAGTATTGAAAAGTATTTTTCCAGTCTCACCTGTGAAAGGTAATCCCATGTGAGCTCGTTTGGACGGTAAACCTGTTGGTACAGTTAAACGCAGTACATGAATGAGGCATCTTTATTCTCGGCTACTGTCTAGACGCTATACCAGAGATGGTTGAAGAATCTCCACTTTGCCCCATCCAATATGGCGGCGAAGATGTTTATATGTCTATGCCTTTCTCCATCACTCACACTTACTCTTATTGAAGCAGCGCGAGACAAGCCTCAACAGGAACTACGTGTTAGGGTTTTGCTGGGATTTGAACCTGGTTCGTTGGTGTGATGATCCAGCAAACCCCCACTAGGCCACCAGGGGAATGACTCAAATGCAGAGGCGTGAGGCAGAAGTAGAAAAAGTAACAAAAGGTTTATTTATACTATGTACACTATATACAATCCAGGGCAAAACAAAAAAAACAAAAACAAAGAGTATAATTCAAAAAGAAAAAGGCAAAAATGCAAAAGCTCAGAAGATCCACAAAACACAGTACAAAGGAAACTGGAGATAAACATAACAGCACAAAGACTCCGTGACAAGAGGACTGAACTCAGGGGTATAAATACACAAACTAATTAAGGACACAGGTGAAGATAATTAGGACTAACAGGCAATTAACAAAAAAAAACACAAAACACAGGAACAGTGGCGGCCTCTAGAGGCCAAAATAAATATGACACGAAAAGGAAATAACAGCGGCCTCTAGAGGCCAAAACAGTCCAAGTCCTAACAGGACCCCCCCCTCTAGGAGCGTCTCCTGACGTTCCCAGGGCGATCCGGATGGGCCGAATGGAAGTCCCGACACAGTTCTTTATCCAGGACATCCCGAGCAGGAACCCAGCAGCGCTCCTCAGGACCATAGCCCTCCCAGTCCACCAGATATTGCAACCCGCCGCGGACCCGGCGGGAGTCAAGCAGGCGATGCACAGTGAACACAGTCTGCCCCTGGAAGATGCGGGGGGGTGGGGGGTTCCTAGGGGCAGGGGCATACGTAGACGTCAGTACAGGCCGCAACAGGGAAACATGGAAAGTGGGGTTGATCCTCAGAGTCCGGGGCAACTGGAGCCGGTAGGAGACAGGGTTCACCCTGCGCACCACCTTGAAGGGGCCAATGTAGCGAGGAGCAAGCTTGCGGTTCTCCACCCGCAGCGGAAGGTCCTTAGTGGACAGCCAAACCCGCTGCCCAGGGCGGAAAGTGTGTGCAGGTCTTCTATGGCGGTTGGCCTGAGTCTGGTTGGTTCTGGAGGTCTGTATGAGGGTCTTCCTGACCTTGCTCCAGGTCTTGCGACACCGTCTCACATATTGGTTGACCGAGGGCACCCCCGCGTCCTCCTCCTGGTCCGGGAACAGAGGTGGCTGGAACCCGAATTGGCACTGGAATGGCGACAGCTTGGTGGCCGATGACTGCAGGGTGTTGTGGGCGTACTCTGCCCATGGCAGCCAGGTGCTCCACGATGTCGGGTTATCCATAGCCAGGCCTCGCAGGGTGGTTTCCAGGTCCTTGTTGAGCCTCTCCGTCTGACCATTGGACTGTGGGTGAAACCCAGAGGAGAGGCTGGCAGTGGCTCCGATGACCTTGCAGAACCCGTGCCACACTCGGGAGGAGAACTGGGGCCCTCGGTCTGAGACGATGTCCTGTGGAAGACCAAAGACTCGGAAGACATGATTAAATATAAGTTTCGCTGTTTCAAGAGCAGAGGGGAGTTTGCACAGAGGTATGAAGCGGCAGGCCTTGGAGAATCTGTCAACAATGACCAAAATGACCATGTTACCTTGTGACTCAGGGAGACCCGTGATGAAGTCGACTGCCACGTGGGACCAGGGACGCCGGGGAATGGTCAGAGGATGCAGGAGACCCTGGGGACGCTGTCGTGGGTTCTTGGTTCTGGTGCAAACCTCACAGGACAGGACAAATGACCTTACTTCCTGCTCCATGTTAGGCCACCAGAAGCGTCTTTTCAGGAAGTCCAGGGTCCTCCGAGCTCCCGGGTGGGCAGTGAGAGGGGAAGAGTGACCCCACTGGAGAACCTTGGCCCGGGCTTGATGTGGGACGTACAAGAGGCCCGGTGGCCCCGTCCCAGGACCGGGGTCCTGGCGTTGGGCTCGTCGAACAGCCTCCTCAATACCCCAGCGGACAGGGGCCACAATCCGGGACACCGGGATAATAGGCCCGACTTCATTCTCCCTGTTAGTGGCAGAGAACAGCCTGGACAGTGCGTCAGGTTTGGTGTTCTTGGAGCCGGGACGGTACGAGAGGGTGAAGTCAAACCGACTGAAAAACAGGGCCCACCTAGCCTGTCGAGGGTTCAGTCTCTTGGCTTGCTGGAGGTACTCCAGGTTCTTGTGGTCAGTCCAAACCAGGAATGGATGTTGCGCTCCCTCCAGCCAGTGCCTCCACTCCTCAAGGGCCAGTTTGACCGCTAGCAGTTCTCGATCCCCCACATCGTACCGGGACTCTGCAGGACTCAGGCGGTGGGAGAAGTAAGCGCAGGGGTGCAGCTTTCCTTCCGAACGTTGAGAGAGTACCGCGCCGACACCACTGTCCGAGGCGTCCACCTCCACGATGAATGGTTGGGAGGTGTCCAGGAGGACCAGAATGGGTGCCGTGCAGAAGCAGGCCTTGAGGTCTTTGAACGCCTTTTCTGCCTGAGGAGACCAGCCATAAGATCCACCTGTCCCTTTGGTGAGGTCTGACATGGGTGCTGCCACAGAACTGAAGTTCCTGATGAACTTGCGGTAGAAGTTAGCGAATCCTAAGAACCGCTGAACCTCCTTAACGGACTTGGGAGTAGGCCAGTCCCGGACGGCCAGGGTCTTGGCAGGGTCCATTTGGAGTTGGCCTGTCCGTACAATAAATCCCAGAAAGGAGACCTCGGGAACATGAAATTCGCATTTCTGGGCCTTGGCGAACAGATTGTTCTGTAGCAGCCTCTGGAGAACCTGGCGGACATGGTGGCGGTGCTCCTGCATGGTCTTGGAAAAGATAAGGATGTCATCGAGGTAGACAAAGACGTACAGGTTAATCATGTCCCTTAAGACGTCGTTGATTAGGGCCTGAAAAACAGCTGGTGCGTTGGTGAGTCCGAAGGGCATCACCTGGTATTCGTAGTGCCCAGACGGGGTGTTAAAGGCAGTCTTCCACTCGTCTCCCTGTCGGATACGGATGAGGTGGTATGCGTTCCGTAGGTCCAACTTGGTGAAGACGGTGGCGCCTTGGAGCAGGTCGAAAGCAGTGGACATCAGCGGAAGGGGATATCGGTTGCGCACAGTGATCTTGTTCAGGCCCCTGTAGTCAATACATGGTCGAAGCCCCCCATCCTTCTTGCCGACAAAGAAGAAGCCGGCACCAGCAGGTGAGGTGGAGGGTCGAATGAACCCAGAGACCAGGGCGTCTTTGAGGTATTCCTCCATAGCCTTGCGTTCTGGCTGAGAGAGGGAAAACAGTCTGCCACGAGGAGGGGTAGTCCCAGGGAGCAAGTCGATAGCACAGTCGTAGGCCCGGTGCGGAGGAAGAACGGCGGCCCTGCTCTTGCTGAATACCTCCTTGAGATCCCAGTACTCTGTGGGAACTTGAGATAACTCGGTGAGATCAGGGGGCTCGGCAGGAGACACAGGAGAGCTAGAGAGCAGACAAGAGGCATGGCATGCAGGGCCCCATTCCACAACCTGGCTTGTTACCCAGTCTATGCGAGGGTTGTGGCGAGTAAGCCAAGGAAGGCCTAGAATAACTGGGAACTCAGGTGAAGGAATCAGGTGCAGGGATATTTCTTCCTTGTGACCTTGAGACTGGAGGAAGACTGGAGAAGTAACTTGAGTGACTCTTCCATCACCTAACGCTTGGCCATCGAGGGCAGACACAGACAGAGGGACTTCAAGAGGTGCAGTAGGTATATTGATGCTTTGGGCGAAGTGAATATCCATAAAGTTCCCAGCCGCCCCTGAGTCTATCAAAGCTTGACAAGAGTGGACAGACTCACCCCAGGAGATGGAGACCGGGATGTAGATTCCTTGGCCAGGGAGTCCGGGAGAGAGGGTAGGCCCCGTCACAACCCTCCCTCGGCTGGACGGGGCGGTCCTTTTCCCAAGAGTTCGGGACATGATGCTCGGAAGTGACCAGGCTTGCCACAGTAGATGCAGCACTTGTCCCTCCTTCTGCGCTCCCTCTCAGATGCGGAGAGGCGAGTACGACCCACTTGCATGGGTTCTGGACAGTCACTGAAGGAGGTAGACGGTCTCCAGGTAGAGGTAGGGAGGCTGGGGGGGCTCAAGGCTTGGTGGCGTTCTCTCATCCTGTTGTCCAGACGAATAGCATGTGAGATGAGGGTTTCGAGGTCACTTGGGCATCCAATAGAGGCCAGACCATCCTTGATGGGGTCAGACAGACCATGGTGGAAGGCTGACACCAGGGCAGTCTCGTTCCATCCACTTACTGCTGCGAGTGTTCGGAACGAGATGGCGTAATCTGCGACGCTTCCTCCTTGCCGGATGGACATGAGCTTTCGGGCTGCGTCGGTACTGATGTCTGCCTGATCGAAGACCCGAAGCATCTCTTCAGAAAACAGCTGGAAATCAAAGCACTCAGGTCCCTGTCTTTGCCAGATAGCAGTAGCCCAGGCTCGCGCCTTACCAGCTAATAAGGTGATCACAAAGGCAATCTTGCGGCGATCCGTAGTGTAGGTGGTAGGCTGAAGCTCAAAGGTGAGTTGACACTGGGTAAGGAACTCTCGGCACTCACTGTGCTTGACGTCATACCTCTGTGGTGCAGGAAGGCTGGGTTCGCGAGGTGAAGAAGGCAGCATGGCAGGAGGCACTGGAGCAGGAGTGGGAGCTGGATCAGGAGCAGGAACTGGATCAGGAGAAGCAGGCAGAGATGTCAGCTGTGCCAGGGTTTTCCCAATTTGCTGAAGTAGTTCCTCGTGGCGAGCAAGGGCCTCACGTTGGCTGGTGAGCGTACGTCCATGAGCGTCCATGGTCGCTCCGAAGCGTGTCAAAGCTGCCATAATTCCCTGAAGGTTAGCCGGGTAGACAGTTGAAGCAGCCTCTGCTGAGTCGGTCATGACGGAGTCTTTCTGTTAGGGTTTTGCTGGGATTTGAACCTGGTTCGTTGGTGTGATGATCCAGCAAACCCCCACTAGGCCACCAGGGGAATGACTCAAATGCAGAGGCGTGAGGCAGAAGTAGAAAAAGTAACAAAAGGTTTATTTATACTATGTACACTATATACAATCCAGGGCAAAACAAAAAAAACAAAAACAAAGAGTATAATTCAAAAAGAAAAAGGCAAAAATGCAAAAGCTCAGAAGATCCACAAAACACAGTACAAAGGAAACTGGAGATAAACATAACAGCACAAAGACTCCGTGACAAGAGGACTGAACTCAGGGGTATAAATACACAAACTAATTAAGGACACAGGTGAAGATAATTAGGACTAACAGGCAATTAACAAAAAAAAACACAAAACACAGGAACAGTGGCGGCCTCTAGAGGCCAAAATAAATATGACACGAAAAGGAAATAACAGCGGCCTCTAGAGGCCAAAACAGTCCAAGTCCTAACACTACGGGTGACTCGCAAGGCCAAATTAGAATTTGCGTTAACGGCACTATTTTTTTTAATCGCGATAAATTGAGATCGTGTTAACGCGTTATTATCGCGTTAACTTTGACAGCACTTATATATATATATATAAGAACTAGAGACCAGAGGTTTAAGTTGTGACATGTGGAAAGTGGGGTGAATATGTCACATGGTGAGTGGTAATGCCAGTCTGATGGAACATAGATTGATTACCTTGCTGATGAGGAAGGGTCCTAGGTATCTGGGGGCCAGCTTGCGGGAGACGGTTCTGAGTGGCAGATGGCGCGTGGAGAGCATGACTCGCTGCCCCACCTGGTAGGTGGGTGCCTTAGAGTGGCGTTTGTCGGCCTGCCTCTTGGATGCTAGGGCGGAGTGCATGAGTCTTCTCTGGGCCAATGCCTATGTCCTCCTGCAGTGGCGTATGAAGATCTGGGCTGAGGGTACGGCGACCTCCTCCTCTTCGTTGGGGAAGAGTGGTGGTTGGTAACCTAGGGAGCACTGGAAGGGCAAGAGACCTGTGGCAGATGAAGGGAGAGTGTTGTGAGCATACTCGACCCAAGGTAAAAATTTACTCCAAGAACCAGCATCCCTGGACGCCATGCACCTGAGTGCCACCTCCAAATCTTGAGTCGCCCGTTCCGCCTGGCTGTTGGTTTGAGGATGGAACCCTGAGGAGAGACTACAGAAGGCCCCAATGAGTTTTCAGAAGGCCCTCCAGAACTGCGCAGTGAACTGAGGACCCCAGTCGGAGACGATATCAGTGGAGAATCCGTGTAGGCGGAAAATGTGAAAAATGAGTAATTTGGCAGTTTCTTTAGCTGTGGGAAGCTTTGGCAGAGGGATGAAATGGACTGTCTTGGAGAAACAGTCAATAACTGTGAGGATGCATATGTTGCCACCTGAGTTGGGGAGTCCTGTGACGAAGTCCAGGGTGATGTGAGACCAGGGTTGATGAGGAATCGGGAGGGGTCTTAGCAGGCCGGCAGGGGTCGATTGGCTGTCTTGTTCTGGGCATATGTGTCACAGGCTGCCACAAACTCCTGGATGTCTTCCTTGATGGATGGCCACCAGAAGTGCTGTTGGATGAGTGCCAGGGTTCAAGCAGCTCCTGGGTGACAAGCCAGCTTGGAGCCATGACCCCACTGCAGCACCTGGGTTCGCACAGAACAGGGAACAAACAGATGGTTAGGTGGTATGTTGCTTGAATTACCTTCTCCGGGGTCCTGCTTCAGGGCCTTCTGCACCAATGTCTCTACCTCAAGTAGGGCGGCCCCCACCAGACAGTGTGGAGAGAGGATGGTTTCAGGCATACTAGACTCCTCCTAGCAGGCAGAGAATATCCTGGACAGGGCATCGGGTTTGCCGTTCTTGGAGCCTGGGCGGTAGGAGAGCATGAATCGGAACCGGGAGAAGAAGAGAGGCCATCAGGCTTGTCGTGAGTTAAGGCGTTTGGTGGACTTGAGGTATTCTAGGTTTTTGTGGTTGGTCCAGACAAGGAAGGGGAGATCTGACCCCTTGAGCCAGTGCCTCCACTCCTCCAGGGCTAGCTTGATGGCCAACAGCTCTCTGTCACCAATGTCGTAATTTCGTTCAGCAGGCGAGAGAAGAAGGAGCAGGGGTGGACCTTGTTACCACTGGCACTCTGGGAGAGAATGGCTCTGACCCTGGACTCAGAAGCGTCGACCTCCATGATGAACTGTTTGGTCGGATTGGGTATGGTGCGAATGGGTGCTGTGGTGAACTTGTGCTTGAGCATGGAGAAGGCTTTCTCTGCTTCCTCCCCCCACTTGAACGAGGTCTTAATTGAGGTCAAGGCAATGAGAGGTCCGGCCACCATGCTGAAGTTGCAGATGAAGCGCCTGTAGAAATTGGTCAATCCCAGGAAACGCTGGAGCTCTCGTTGTGAGGATGGGGTGGGCCAGTCAGTGACTGCCTCAAGCTTGAGGGGGTCCATCTGGATCCTATCTGGGGAGATGATGAACCCCAGAGCGAATTCTCTGGTGGAATTCGCTCTTTTCCATCTTGACAAACAGCTTATTTTCTAGCAGGCACTGGAGGACCTGCCAGACGTGGCCCCGATGTTCCTCCAGGGAGCGAGAAAAGATCAGGATGTCATCCAGGTACATGAAAATGAAGATGTTAAGAAAGTCCCTTAGGACGTTGTTGACGAGTGCCTGGAAGACTGCGGGTGCATTGGTCAGGCCGAAAGGGACCACGAGGTACTTGTAGTGGCCAGTAGTGGTGTTAAAGGCCATATTCCACTCGTCCCCCTCCCTGATCCTGATGAGATGGTAGGCATTACGTAAGTGCAACTTGGTAAATATCTTGGCTCCCTGGAGTAGTTCAAAGGCCGTGGTCATGAGCGGTAGTGGGTAGTGGTTCTTGACCGTGTTGGCATTGAGACCTCGATAGTCAATGCAGGGGCGGAGGGACTTGTCCTTCTTCTCCATGAAGAAGAATCCCACCCCTGCTGGGGAGGAGGAAGGGTGGATAATCCCAGCTGCCAGAGACTTGGAGGTGTACTTCTCCATAGCTTGCCTTTTGATGGGAGAGAGAGAGTAGAGTCACCCTTTGGGCAGGAGGTCGATTCTGCAGTCATAGGGTCTGTGAGGAGGGAGGGACACTGCTTGGGTCTTGCTGAAGATGAGTCTTAAGTCCAGATATTCCAGAGGCACGTGTGAGAGGTCAGGAAACTCGCTGGCTGAAGGCTGTGGTGGTTTGGTGGGAGGCAGAGCGGAGTTCAGGCAGGAAGCTAGGCAGGAATGGCTCCAGCCTAGGATGATGTTATCGGCCCAGTTTAGGTGGGGGTTGTGCTGCATTAACCAGGGTAATCCTAGGATGATGGGCACGTGGGGGTTGTTCATGACGTGGAGTTGGATGGTTTCAGAGTGGTTGCCGGAAATTCTCAGGGTGAGCGGGGCAGTAAGGTGGGTAATGGTGGTCAAGCTGGTGCCATTGAGTGTCAGGACTGTGAGAGGGATGTCGAGGGCGAGTAGCGGGATTTCCAGATGCTTGGTGGTGGCAGAACAGATCAGGTTCCTGTCCGCCCCTGAGTCGACGAGGGCCTGGAGATGGTGATGCTGGTTGTCGTGGATGACGATGACAGGGAGTAATGGTCGATCAGCGGGGGGCTGGTTCTGAGCATTGCCCACCAGGGCCCCTCGATTCACTGGTGGTCTCGTTCCCTTTAGCAGGCAGGCTTGGCAGATGTGTCCTCACTGACCGCAGTAGAAACAGGCCCCTGTGCTCTGCCGGCATTGTCGTTCCTCTGCTGACACCCGTACCCGGTCTACCTGCATGGGTTCGACGGACGAGGAGGGAGGTGGAGAGGAGGTGAAGCTGGGGCAGGTCTTCTCTCTCCTCCGTTGCTGGAACCGGGCATCGATGAGACTGGAGAGGTCCGACGGCAGTTCCCACGATACCAGTTCATCCTTAGTGGTGTCGGACAAGCCATGCAGGAACGTGTCAACCTGGGCACTCTCGTTCCAACCACACAATGACGCCAATGTCCGGAACTCGATGGCGTAGCCCAAGGTAGACTGGGACCCCTGCCACAGCTCCATGAGTTCCCTAGCCGCCTCCCGGCTGGACAGAGAGCAATAAAAAGTTCGCTCCATCTTCTCGGAGAAATCTTTGAAACTGGAGCAACAGGGAGCATCGGCGTCCCAGACCACTGTCCCCCGCTCCCTGGCCTTGCCGGTGAGGAGCGTGATGATATATGCCACCCGGGATCGTTCTGTGGGGAAGGTCAGAGGTTGTAGCTCAATGATCAATGAGCATTGAGATAGGAACGATCTGCAAGTACCTGGCTCTCCATCATAGGGCTGAGGCGCTGGGAGTCTCGGCTCGTGGAGAAAAGCAGTGGCAGGAGCTGAAGTAGGCATAGGTGGTTTTAAACGGGGGCCGGGGGGGCCAGTGCCCCTGTAAAATTGCTCCTGGCCCCTGTTGTGGCCCCTGTGCTGAACAGATAATAAGATTTATTAATTTCGACGTGCGCTGGCTCGAAGATCAGAACTGACATGACGGAGTGTTCTACACGGACTTCTTAAAGCGCTACATGCACACTGTTACCTGCAGCAGAAAGACCAGCAGCAGCGTGAATTGTAAACTTCGGATGTGAGAGATAACAGCTGCAGCCCTGCAAGGACTAGGCTAGTGCAAAGAGGCGAAGGTAAGGAAAATTATTCGATTTCGTAACGTCAGTGTTTGCACATATCCGTGTTTTACTGTTGTTGTTCACTACAATAATAAATCCGTTTTATTGCGCTTTCTTAAAAGTGCGTTGCACAGCAATAAGTAGCCTAACTTAATATTTTTGGGAAATGGGTAAAATAACCGACAGTGTTTAACCTTCTTGTAAAACTTGAATGGCCTTGTGATATGTAGAGGCTACATTCCTCTCCGTTTACTTTTTAGTATAGGCCTACTGTAGGCTATCATCATGAAAAGGAGCAAGAAGGACATTATGTCCTTTTTTGCCCCTGTTGGCAAAAAGGAACAAAGAGAGAGTAAGGAAGATGAAGATTATGAAAGAGATCAGGAGCAGAAGGAGAGAGAGCCAGAGGTGGAGAGAGAGCCAGAGGTGGTGGTTGGAGAGGTGGAAAGTGAGGCATCTGAAAGGCAATCTTGAGTGAGAATGAAGACATTCAGGATCAGATTGAGGGACAGAATGAGGGACAACCCAACGAGTCATTGGGACAACCAGATTCACCATGCATATCAAGTACAGCACCATCAGGTTTGTGATGTTGAACAAATGTATGTGTGTGTGTGTGTGTGTGTGTGTGTGTGTGTGTGTGTGTGTGTGTGTGTGAGCAGTGTCGGCCTACAATTCATATAGCCTACCCTGAAAGTGTGAAGTCTGAATAATAATTAATAAATATAAAATAAAAATAATAGATATAATAATAAATTAATAAATGAATAATGATAAATAAATGTTGTTCTCAGTTGCACTCTCATATTTACTGTATTCATCTTTCTCCAGATATCAGCAAGTGCTTGGACGACGCTCCAATAATAAGATTTATTGAGCACAATTTATTTTATGTTTAGGCTATTGAGACAGAATGTTTATCTCATTGTATTTATGCTCAATGTATTTTGTTTTGGTTTTAAATAAACTAAACAAAACATTTTGAGCACTTAAATATTGCCAAGTTTTGTTCTTATATGTGCCCCCTGAAAAAACACTGGCCCCACCTCGGCCCCCCTAGTAATTTTGGTCTAGAACCACCACTGGAAGTAGGAGACGGTTGGACAGGGGTAGGCACGGCTTGATAGTGCTACATTTGTGTGGTGAGGAGGTTGAGTGATTTGGACAGGGTGGTGAGGTTCTGGGTGATCTGCTGGAGGTCTTGTTGATGGGTCCTGAGGAGAGTCCCTTGCTGCTGGATGGCCGTTCTCAGACGGGTGAGTTCTGCTGGATCCATGTTGCCCAGAACGTACTGTTAGGGGTGGTGGAGGTGTGGTGAGATAGGATGCAAAAGCAGAACACAGACAGTTATCAAATAAATAAGGTGATTTAATCCAGGGAAAAAGGGCCTGGCAAAAAGGTAAACAAACAGGACAAGAAACAAATGGCAAAAATAGTTTGGGGAAAAAAGAGACAAAAAACTTGACAAAAACACGAGACAGGCAAGGGAAAAAACGCTAGTGCAAAAAAAAAACATGAACAAGAATAAACGCTAGTGCAAAAACCATGAACAAGAAAAAACCTAAAAACCTTAGTGCAAAAAACCATAAACCAGAAAAACAGCTAGAGCAAAAACCATGAGACGCAAAAAGGCACAGAAACAGCTAGAGTAGCAAACGAGACGTTTTGGAGAAGTTAGAGTCTGAGAACGGCGTATTTATAGGCAGCGGTGAATACAGGTGAGGTGGAATTCCCATCCTGGATCCGGATCGGCGCTGGCATGAGAGATCCGTAATCTCTGGAGTGGATGTCCGGGACAGAGCATGACATATTGAGTGTATAAATGATCATTCCTTTCAGAAGTTGGACATTTCTGTATTGTAAATCCTTTTTGAATGATCTTAGGAAATATTCACATACTCCCTCCCTGTTCTGCCCCTCCTCCCCCCTCTGCCCCCTGCCACAGATTCTGCTCACACCCCCCCCTGCTCCCCCTTCAGCATCTGACATGTCACCCTCACAGTTTCCCCCCCAACACACACACACACACACACACACACACACACACACACACACACACACACACACATACTCGATAGCACTCTTTCCTTCCAATCCCACATTAATAACATTACCCGGTCTGCATATTTTCATTTACGCAATATCAACCGTCTCCGCCCCTCCCTTACCCCCCATGCCACTGCTATTCTTGTCCACAGCCTCGTCACTTCTCGTCTGGATTACTGCAACTCCCTCCTCTCTGGTCTCCCTCACAAATCTGTCCATAAGATCCAACTGGTCCAGAATTCAGCTGCCCGCATCATCACCAGAACCCCCTCCATCCACCACATCACGCCCATCTTGCAGCAGCTCTACTGGCTCCCAGTCAAGTTTCGAATTGAATTCAAAACCCTTCTGTTAACTTTCAAGGCCATGCACAACCTCGCTCCCCCATATCTGTCCGATCTCCTCCATGTTGCCACTCCCTATCGTTCCCTCAGATCTTCTTCTTCCATCCACTTGACTGTCCCCTCCGCCCGTCTCACCACCATGGGGAGCAGACCTTTCAGCCACTCTGCTCCCTGGCTTTGGAACTCATTACCTCCTGAACTTAGAAATATCAACTCCCTTCCACATTTCAAATCCTCACTCAAAACACACCTGTCCAAACTTGCTTTTCAACTTTAAATCACTGCACTGTCAAATTTTGAATTGTAACTTGTTTTAATGTTTTGTTTTCTTTTTTTAATGTGTATTTTATGGTTTGCCTTTCATTTTTGTATGGTGTCCTCGGGTGCTAGAAAGGCGCTGTAACAGTTCGTGTACCGTAGGTGGGTGGAGCACAGAAGGATGGCAGGCCAGAACTGAGTCCACAAAACTCTTTTTATTTAGCTTTTCAGCTTTTAAATTTACTCTCTCACACACTCAGACACACGCACATACATCAGTCGTCTGGTTGGGGAGAGAGCTCCCTCTGCTCTCGCTCTCTCTCTTTAAATAGGGCGCGGTCACTGGGGAAGACACACAAACACATTAATTAACATCAGGTGTAGTGATTCTGCCACTTACCTTCCCTGACTCCGCCCTCTGGTCACAGACTGATGCTTGACCACGCCCCCGCTGCCACATACCCCCACCTCCTGACTCAGGCCGGGCGTCCGTCCGGCCTGCAGCCAACTCCCCCCCCCCTTGACGGGAGAGGAAGTCCGCCATGACCATCTGCGCCCCCGGCCTGTGGATCACCTTGAAGTTAAAGGGTTGGAGTGCCAGATACCAACGGGTGATCCGCGCGTTAGCATCCTTCATGCGGTGGAGCCACTGGAGGGGCGCGTGGTCCGAACAGAGGGTGAAAGGGCGTCCCAGCAGGTAGTAACGGAGGGCGAGGACCGACCACTTGATCGCCAGCCACTCTTTCTCAATCGTGCTGTAGCGCCCCTCACGCACCGACAGCTTGCGACTGATATACAGTACTGGGCGATCCTCCTCCTCCACCTCCTGGGACAAAACAGCCCCCAGCCCTCTGTCCGACGCATCCGTCTGTAACATAAAGGGGAGAGAAAAGTCAGGGGAGTGTAAAAGTGGCCCCCCACACAGTGCAGCCTTTACCTTAGAAAAAGCCCACTGGCATTGCTCCGTCCACTGGACCGGATCTGGTGCCCCCTTTTTAGTCAGATCAGTCAGCGGGTTGGTGACGTCTGAATAATTAGGTATAAACCTACGATAATAGCCAGCCAGCCCCAGGAACTGTCTCACCCCCTTTTTGGTCTTGGGCCTCGGGCAGGCCGCAATTGCTGCTGTCTTGTTAATTTGGGGATGCACCTGCCCGTTACCCAAGTGGAAGCCCAGATACCGTACTTCCACCTGCCCAATCGCACACTTCTTTGGGTTGGCTGTGAGACCCGCTCGCCTCAGCGACCTAAGGACGGCCCTCAGATGTTCGAGGTGCCTCAGCCAGTCATTACTATAGATAATAATGTCGTTGAGGTAGGCGGCCGCATAGGTGGCATGGGGCGGAGGACCCTATCCATCAGCCGCTGAAACGTAGCGGGCACCCCAAACAGCCCAAAAGGAAGTGTGACAAATTGGTGTAAGCTGAACGGTGTGGAAAAGGCCATTTTTTCTCGGGATAATGGAGTCAAGGGGATCTGCCAATAACCCTTTGTTAAATCCAGTGTCGAGTAAAAACGAGCCGTGCCTAGCCGATCGAGCAACTCATCAATACGAGGCATTGGGTACGTGTTGAATTTAGACACCGCGTTGACTTTTCTATAGTCTACACAGAACCGGACCGACCCGTCGGCCTTGGGTACCAAGACCACCGGGCTGCTCCAATCACTGTGGGATTCCTCGACGATGCCCATTTCGAGCATGGCCTCGAGTTCTTCCTGAACCACTTTCTTCTTGTGCTTGGGTAACCTGTAAGGGCGGCTATGCACTACCACCCCCGGGGGCGTCTCAATGTGGTACTCTATGAGGTTGGTGCGGCCGGGCAGGGGCGAGAACACGTCCGAAAACTCGGTCTGCAACTGGGCAACCTCCGCGAGTTGGGTCGGGGAGAAGTGGTCTCCACAGGGGACCGGAGAGGTACGTGATGCCAATGTTCCCTTTTGAACCTCCGGCCCCAGCTCCGCCTTCTCCGGAACCACTGACACCAACACCACGGGGACCTCCTCGTTCCAGAGTTTGAGCAGGAGTTCACACACCGAACTCAGGGACTGCACATTTCACTTTTACCTCGCTCATTTGCACTATTCCGCACTACCTCACCTTAACAGCTATTAGTTTATTGTTTATACTGCTTATTTCATGTTTACCTCCTATACCTCAAGTGCCCTTGACTGTTTATTTGCTCCAATTTTGTGTGTGTGTATATGCGTGTATATATATATATATATATATATATATATATATATATATCATCTCATTATCTCTAGCCGCTTTATCCTTCTACAGGGTCGCAGGCAAGCTGGAGCCTATCCCAGCTGACTACGGGCGAAAGGCGGGGTACACCCTGGACAAGTCGCCAGGTCATCACAGGGCTGACACATAGACACAGACAACCATTCACACTCACACCTACAGTCAATTTAGAGTCACCAGTTTACCTAACCTGCATGTCTTTGGACTGTGGGGGAAACCGGAGCACCCGGAGGAAACCCACGCGGACACGGGGAGAACATGCAAACTCCACACAGAAAGGCCCTCGCCGGCCACGGGGCTCGAACCCGGGACCTTCTTGCTGTGAGGCGACATCGCTAACCACTACACCACCGTGCCGCCCTTTTATTTATATATATATATATATATATATATATATATGTCTAGTTCTTATCTAGAGTGTTTATACTGTTTATATTGTTTATTTCAATTACTCTATTTTTATTTATTGCATTGCCTGTTTGCACCGTGGGTCAGAGAGGACTGAAATTTCATCTGTGCTGTATGTCGAGCATGTATAGCATATTTGACAGTAAACTTGACTTGACTTGATAATTTGAGATACTGGATTTCTGAGTTTCATGAGCTATAAGCCATAATCATAAAAAAAGGCTTGAGATATTTCACGTTATATGTCATGAATACAAAATATATGAAAGTTTACTTTTTTGAACTAAATTACAATAAAATGAACTTTTCATGATATTTTAATTGTTTGAGATGCACTAGTATAGTATGTGCTAGGCCTTTGACAAGTCAAAGAATACTGGATTTTCAAAATTCCAAGTGTTTTCAGGTGGAGTAATAAGCACACACTTATTTGTTTTGCCTAACAGGTTTTGTCTTGTTTTGAGATACCTAGACTGTTTCTCTTGCAAGCTTATTGTTGATGCAGAAATGGACTGCTGGTGGCATGTGCACGAGTCAAACTCGCCTCGATGGTAAAACTTCGAGATGGTCTGGTGGGATCTGAGATGGGCTGACATGGCTGTGCAAGAGATTCGGTGAGCCACAAGAAATGGGAATGTGATTATCTGACACATGAACTTAGCTTCCCTTTTTTCCATTCATGAGTTTCCCAAAGAATTCTTAGCCACTGGAACAACTGGATATTCTCATCAACAATGCAGGAAAGTCCTGACTGGTCATATTTTAAAAGGAATTAATAACTAGAGAAAAACTGTCATCAGAGATTTCATTTAAAGCTGTGAGGAACACAAGTGAATCCTCATTTCAGCTGTATTCGACCAAATAACATGCCTTGAAAAGGCAGCAATGGGCTGTAAAGTTCCAGGTCAGATTTGGGCACAAAATTTAGATATAATATTAACAGGGCAGTACATTTTATAAACAGAAAATTTAGTTAAGGGTGAAAGGTGCTTATTGGATCTATCATTGTCTCGCCTGCATAGCAGTTTTACGAGACATAGCGGTCACGTTTTTGGACGTCTGTCTTTCTGTCTGTCTGTAAAAACTTTGACATTTTCATGTATCTCCAAAAGTAAAGGTGATCCTGTGCCCATACTGCATATGCATATTCGCCATGAGGAGGGCTTCTACTCCAGGGGTGAATTTTAAAATTTCGACCTTTGACCTATGATGAAAAATTTGACAAAAAACTTCAACATTTTCAAATATCTCTAAAAGTAATGAACTGTATGTACTGAAGACCACATTTTAACATCCACCCTGAAGAGGCCTTCTCCCCCAGGGCTTTTTTTTTAATGTGAACTTTGATCTTTTCTCTTAATGCAATGTGAAATTATGTTTGCTTGCTTCTGAGCAGGCGAGACTTTGCTGTGCTTCTGGTTTCAGTCATAATGGTCATTGTGAAACAGTAGCAAATTCTGTTGAATTGAAGAATATCCTTGGATGGATTGCATAAGGTTCTTATCTTGAGTCCAATTGCCTTAACATTTAATTGTTTGACTATAAGGTGTTTGGTACATGAGTTACTCTGTAACTCTGTAAAGAAGTCTCTTCTGTCATGATGTACCCCAAGTGGATAACAGTGGATGGCTTTGAGACACAGCTAGCCATCAATCCCTTGGATCTTTTCTTGCTTATCAATCTTCTGTTGGGAATTCTTCAGAGCTCCGCCCCACATTGTACTGTGAATGTGTCCAGTATTGCACATGTTGGTGGTAATCTCTTTTTAATTAAAACTCAGTGAGATCAAGCTTCTTGGCAAATCTCATTCAAGGTCAGACTGTCTTATTAAAGAGACAATAATTATGTGAATGTTTTTGTGTGGGAAAGATTCATTTTGATGATCTGTTTTTTGAAAAGAGACCATACAATTCTCTGGATAGCTAGAGACAGAGCAAACTGGCCAACAGAGGTGGACGAAGTACCCAACTTCGTTACTTAAGTCAGAGTACAGATCCCACTGGTCAAATGTTACTCTGATACAAGTGAATGTTGTCCAGTCAAATTTTTACTTAAGTTAAAGCACTGAAGTACTTGCTTTTAAAAATACTTAAGTATTAAAAGTACATTGTCTGTCAGTGCATTGTTGTATTATTGCCACAACACTTACAAAACCTAATGCCGTTACCAAAGACAGAAATGTGAATTCACAAAATGAATACATGCTGTGCCATCATGGTGGTTTAATGTTAAGCTAGCTAGTCAGTGAAACTCCACCTGACATGCTAGCAAATGCTTTTCAAACTCTAAATCATATTGGGTAGCTAACGTTACTAGAAAAGAAAGATTTCTACATTCTGTTTATTTGGCAAGATTATGCTCAAACATTTCTGAAAGGACTTCAGATAAGTTAACATTATTCATGTTAGCGTAACTCCATTTTTACATGCTAACTAACAGTGTCCAAGTTAACTAGCTATGTGTAAATGTTAGTCATGGACAAGGCTATGGCAACTTGGCTGGCAAATCCATAGAAAGTCATTTGACTAACCAGACTGCACAGCTATTGCAACGTTATCGCTAGCTCTAAAAGCACAGACAACTTCATTGCAAGCTTTCTCTTGGAATAAAACATTCACATCCTTCAATGTGCTTCTGCAGGTTGGACGGCGAGTTTTTATAGGCCATGATGCGGTTAGTTTTCGGCAAACAAAGCAAACATTTAAAACGAAATGAATTTTTAATCCTTTCAGAAAACTGAAACATAGGTTCTAGGTATGGCTGTGCATGTGTGCATTCCCCAGAAGAACCACCTCCTTCCATTCTGCCATCAACTGATCATGTTAAATAATGCTGTTGAGAAATCATTGACCTTTATTTTATACAGTTTATGGACGTGATGTGACCCTAATGATTACTGATAGGCTGTCTCAGTGTCACCTGTGAAAAAAACAATCACGTTTTAGAAAAGCAAAGAAAAAAACATCCACTTTCAAAGCTGCTTCATAGTAACGAGTAACGAGGACCTTGATAGAAATGTAGTGGAGTGAAAAGTATGATATTTGTCTTTCAAATGTAGTGAAGTTAAAGTCATAAGTTTCCAAAATCATCACCATATCTTGTCACGATAGTGCTTTATCCAGGAGATGGCAGTGTTGGTGACTTCTCTCAGGTCCACATCAGAGCAGTGAGGACCTAGTGGACAGTCCTGTAAGACGTGGTCCATCGTCTGTTCTTCGCCGCAGGGACATCTTGCATCTGTTGCAATACCCCAACGTGCCAGGTTCTTCTTCGTTTTACCCACTTTACTCCTTGCCCGGTTCAATGTCACCCAGTCCTTACGACTGAGAGAGCTTCCTGTTGGCAACTGCTCTTGATATTCAGGAAGCGCTGCGTTGAGATCCGCGGCGTTTAGGTCTTTCCATCTTTCAAGACGGAAACTTGTTTCCAAAATAATAATACTCAAGTAAAGTACAGATACTCAAAAAGTGTACTTTAGTACAGTTCTCAAGTAAATGTACTTTGTTGCTGTCCACCTCTGCTGGCCAATGTGCTTTTCTTCAGAGAACTTGCTCAATGGACAAAAGGTAAAATGTAGCTGAGTTAATCATGCGATCACCACCATCATTTGTGTGTTAATCATAGGTTGTCTGTTATTGTTCTTAGAAGTTTCTTGTAAATTAATTTTTTATTTTTATTTTACAAAGATAGATAGTAAGCTTTAATGGTCTAAGCTGTAACCAACTGCAAGTGTAGATAATACTGTGTCCATGTTGTATGTTTAACACATATACAGTATCAATATATTGTCATTTCTAACACCATTGTTTGTTTCAGTGGTACTGGGGTGACTTCCTACAGCTTGCACTCTGCAGTGATCCATATGGAACTGAGCTGTCATGTGAAGTCTCAGTACCCTCTGCTAAGTTCTGTATTTTCATCCATTTCCTTCCTGTTGATGAAGAAACCCTGACAGGGAGCACAGATGTCCATCTACTGTGCTGTGACAGAGGGCCTGGAGGACAAGTCTGGATGCTATTTCAGTTAATTATGATATTATGCAAACGTAATGTTATGATGGTATGTAATGTAAACATAATTGTGCTTTTCTGGAGAATGTTTATTTAGAGGTGATTGTTAGATTAGATTGTTTTTTTATTAGCCACACGACCAAGGCCAGTGGAATTTGTTTTTGGTACAGTATGTACATACATGGACAACAGCAGACATGCCACATATTATCAACATGTGACAATAAGTCACAACGATGTTGGCGACATCAGGAAAACTTGACCAATGACAACTTCTATTTAACAATGTGTGAACTGATTAGTTTCACCTTGACTTCTGTCTTCTGGCACAGTGGACAAATTGATAATGTTAAGGGCAAAGATGATGAATAAATTAAAGATCAAGAAATAACATTGTCACAGATTTCAGCTTATCAAATTATCACATTATCAAAAAAAAAATAATTGTGCTATTTTATTCAGTCTTGCTCCAACATTAGGCTGTGACTATTCTGAGCTGTAGCCCTGCGATGACCTGGCGACCTGTCCAGGGTGTACCCCATCTCTCGCCCATAGTCAGCTGGGATAGGCTCCGGCTTGCCTGTGACCCTGTACAGGATAAGCGGTTACAGACAATGGATGGATGGATGGATTCTGACCTGTTTGCATTCCTGCTTAGTCTACTTGATTTGACCTCTGTTTATTTTCTATTCACCCACACTGCCTGGCCTAGTTTATGTCTGTTTACTGATTGCCTGACTTTCTTCCTGCCCTTCGTTTTGAAAATTGTTCCCTTGGACAGAAACCCACCAACCGTGACAGAAGACTTTACCAGTAACATCGATACATCAGGTTTCAGAGTTGTCAAGCCCTCACTTCTTCTTAAGGCATATAGTGAGCAAACAACAGCAGTAAATCTCTGTCCTTCATGCCCTTCTAGTTGATCCCACTCCTGGTTCTACTCCCATAAAACCAGTCTCTCAAAACTGATTACTTGCTCTTCAACAAGTATGATAAAAATCTGTCTAAATGGCAAGGTCGGGGCAGCACGGTGGTGTAGTGGTTAGCGCTGTCGCCTCACAGTAAGAAGGTCCTGGGTTCGAGCCCAGTGGCCGGCAAGGGCCTTTCTGTGTGGAGTTTGCATGTTCTCCCCATGTCTGCCTGGGTTTCCTCTGGGTGCTCCGGTTTCCCCTACAGTCCAAAGACATGCAGGTTAGGTTAAATGGTGGCTCTAGATTGACCATAGGCATGAATGTGAGTGTGAATGGTCGTTTGTCTCTGTGTCAGCCCTGCGATAACCTGGTGACTTGTCCAGGGTGTACCCCGCCTCTCGTCCATAGTCAACTGGGATAGGCTCCAGCTTGCCTACAACCCTGTAGAACAGGATAAGCAGCTACAGATACTGGATGGATGGATGGATGGATGGATGGCAAGGTCTTCTGGTACAGTACTCGCTGTACTTTTCATCACAAGACATTCAATCTGATCAGAACAAAGTAGCACAGCTCATAACCAGGACCAGAACCAGGGCTCTTGACAGTGAACTAATCCATCTCAGCATTGCCTAGATTCCTTATTGTGCTTGGGTTGCCATGGCTTCAACATCACAGCTCTAAAAGTTAATGGTCTTATCAAGGAATTACCACCTGGTCTCCGCATTGCCAGTTACTTTGTTAGTTATAGTTACAATAGTGACAGTCTCAGTTGAAAGCCCGAATGTAAATCAGCCCATAGTGATCCATAAACGTTGCTCTGAATTCCAAGTAAAAATTCAGATTATAGCTTGTGCTCTGCCTTTACACCTTATGACTTAGCAATTGACTATGTCTCCAACATATCCCAACTAGATTACACATTTATCCTTTAGCCCCAACTGAGAAAAAAAAATTGAGCAGTATGGATATCTCTGAGGCCCTTGCCCAAGGTTATATTTGACCCTCCACATCAATTCATGCCCAAAAAAAAGGAAGGGGGTCTGCATTCCTGCACTGATTCCTGTCCTCAATCAGATTACTGTCCACTACCAGTATCCACTGCCCCTTGTTATATCGGTCTTAGAACAATTTTCTGATGTCTTCATCAGAAAACCTGACCTCAGAAATGCTTATAACATAATAAGAGTTTGTGAAGGAGATGAGTCGAAGACGGCTTATAGCACTATGAATATTTTGTAATGCTCTATAGCCTGGACAGTGTCCATTTTGTTTTCCAGGTGTTTGTGAATCACAGTCACAAACTGGCCTGTTCCCCACACCATCCAGGAACTTTAGAGGCTTCTAGGCTTTGCCAACTTATAAAGAATATTCATTCAATATTTGGTCACTGACTGGACCCCTCAGATTCTTGTAAAAAGGAATGCACAAGCTGAAATAGCATTCTCCGTCAAATAAATTTATTACAGCTCCCATCCTCAATTAGCCAGATCCTTGTCTGCAATTTGTAGGCAAACTTGATGCCTCAGAAGAGGGGATGGGTTAGACTTTAATTCCTTGTAAAGTCTAGCTCCATGTCTGCCCATTGATTGCCTCACTTTCTGGCAGTCCTCCATTTTAATAATTGCCTGGACTCTTAGATTTTTCTACTTTAGATAGTTAATTAAACCAGCACTAGCTTTTGTCTATCCACTAACCATGAGAATTATCCATATATCCATACAGCATGTATCGCTTATTATCCCCCCTGGCATATAATGCAAGGGGATATAGCTATTGCTCTGTCTGTTCGTCTGTAAAAATGTTAGTTTCCAGAGCATAACTCAAAAACTGTTAGGATTTTTTTTTCATGAAACCTCACAGTTATGTTAAGTGACTAGAGGAGTTGTGCCTTTTGACATTTTGGGATTTCTGTTATTTTTATTTTTTCTGTATTTCCATGGCAACCAATTCAGCTTCATGTGGGGACAAGGGGGATATGTCATCTCCTGGTGACTCTTGTCCATCAGTGTCGCAGGGGAAGCTGGAGCCAATTCTGGCTGATAGGTGGGGTACACCCTGGGCAGGTCGCCAATTTATCACCTAAACCTAAGGGTAGTTAGTTTGGACTGTGAGAGGAAACAAGAGCACCTGGAGGAAACCCATGCAGGCATAGGGAAAACACGTAAACTCCACACAGAAAGTCCCTAGTCGTCCGTAAGGTTTGAAGCGAGAACCCTTTTGCTGTGAGGCAACAGTGCTAACCACTGCACCACCACACCCCATGGGAGTTATTTAACTGTCAGTTAGATGATTCATTTTTCTATAGGTTTATCTATTTATCAGTTGATTTATTGATTTTTTAAAAATTGTTTTATCCATTGAAGAATTTATTATTGCGTGGCACAAACAGGCCCTCATACAGTGGTGCTTGAAAGTTTGTGAACCCTTTAGAATTTTCTATATTTCTGCATAAATATGACCTCAAACATCATCAGATTTTCACACAAGTCCTAAAAGTAGATAAAGAGAACTCAGTTAAATAAATGAGACAAAAATTATACAACCCTGATTCCAAAAAAGTTGGGACAAAGTACAAATTGTAAATAAAAACGGAATGCAATAATTTACAAATCTCAAAAACTGATATTGTATTCACAATAGAACATAGACAACATATTAAATGTCGAAAGTGAGACATTTTGAAATTTCATGCCAAATATTGGCTCATTTGAAATTTCATGACAGCAACACATCTCAAAAAAGTTGGGACAGGGGCAATAAGAGGCTGGAAAAGTTAAAGGTACAAAAAAGGAACAGCTGGAGGACCAAATTGCAACTCATTAGGTCAATTGACAATAGGTCATTAACATGACTGGGTATAAAAAGAGCATCTTGGAGTGGCAGCGGCTCTCAGAAGTAAAGATGGGAAGAGGATCACCAATCCCCCTAATTCTGCACTGACAAATAGTGGAGCAATATCAGAAAGGAGTTCGACAGTGTAAAATTGCATAGAGTTTGAACATATCATCATCTACAGTGCATAATATCATCAAAAGATTCAGAGAATCTGGAAGAATCTCTGTGCGTAAGGGTCAAGGCCGGAAAACCATACTGGGTGCCCGTGATCTTCGGGCCCTTAGACGGCACTGCATCACATACAGACATGCTTCTGTATTGAAAATCACAAAATGGGCTCAGGAATATTTCCAGAGAACATTATCTGTGAACACAACTCACCGTGCCATCCGCCGTTGCCAGCTAAAACTCTATAGTTCAAAGAAGAAGCCGTATCTAAACATGATCCAGAAGCGCAGACGTCTTCTCTGGGCCAAGGCTCATTTAAAATGGACTGTGGCAAAGTGGAAAACTGTTCTGTGGTCAGACAAATGAAAATGTGAAGTTCTTTATGGAAATCAGGGACGCTGCGTCATTTGGACTAAAGAGGAGAAGGACGACCCAAGTTGTTATCAGCGCTCAGTTCAGAAGCCTGCATCTCTGATGGTATGGGGTTGCATTAGTGCATGTGGCATGGGCAGCTTACACATCTGGAAAGACACCATCAATGCTGAAAGGTATATCCAGGTTCTAGAGCAACATATGCTCCCATCCAGACAACATCTCTTTCAGGGAAGACCTTGCATTTTCCAACATGACAATGCCAAACCACATACTGCATCAATTACAGCATCATGGCTGCGTAGAAGAAGGGTCCGAGTACTGAACTGGCCAGCCTGCAGTCCAGATCTTTCACCCATAGAAAACATTTGGTGCATCATAAAACGGAAGATATGACAAAAAAGACCTAAGACAGTTGAGCAATTAGAATCCTACATTAGACAAGAATGGGTTAACATTCCTATCCCTAAACCTGAGCAACTTGTCTCCTCAGTCCCCAGACGTTTACAGACTGTTGTAAAGAGAAAAGGGGATGTCTCACAGTGGTAAACATGGCCTTGTCCCAACTTTTTTGAGATGTGTTGTTGTCATGAAATTTAAAATCACCTAATTTTTCTCTTTAAATGATACATTTTCTCAGTTTAAACATTTGATATGTCATCTACATTCTATTCTGAATAAAATATGGAATTTTGAAACTTCCACATCATTGCATTCTGTTTTTATTTACAATTTGTACTTTGTCCCAACTTTTTTGGAATCGGGGTTGTACGTGGTCATTTATATATTTAGGAAAACGATCCAATATTACATATCTGTGAGTGGCAAAAGTATGTGAACCTTTTGCTTTCAGTATCTGGTGTGACCCCCTTGTGCAGCAATAACTGCAACTAAACATTTCTGGTAACTGTTGATCAGTCCTGCACACCAGCTTGGAGGAATTTTAACCCATTTCTCTGTACAGAACTGTTAGGGTTTTGCTGGGATTCGAACCTGGTTCGTTGGTGTGATAATCCAGCAAACCCCCACTAGGCCACCAGGGGGATGACTCAAATGCAGAGGCGTGAGGCGGAAGTAGAAAAAGAATCAAAAGGTTTATTTAAACTATATACACTATATACAGGGCAAAACAAAAGACAAAAAAAAACCAAAGAGTATAATCCAAAAGAAAAGCAAAGTGCAAAAATACAAAAGCTAAGAAGATCAAAAAACACAGTACAAAGGAAACTGGAGATAAACATAACAGCACAAAGACTCCGTGACAAGAGGACTGAACTCAGGGGTATAAATAGACAAACTAATTAAGGACACAGGTGAAGATAATTAGGCAATTAACACAACACAAAACACAGGAACAGTGGCGGCCTCTAGAGGCCAAAATAAACACGACATGAAAAGGAAATAACAGCGGCCTCTAGAGGCCAAAACAGTCCTAGTCCTAACAGGACCCCCCCCTCTAGGAGCGTCTCCTGACGTTCCCAGGGCGATCCGGATGGGCCGAATGGAAGTCCCGACATAGTTCTTTATCAAGGACATCCCGAGCAGGAACCCAGCAGCGCTCCTCAGGACCATAGCCCTCCCAGTCCACCAGATATTGCAACCCGCCGCGGACCCGGCGGGAGTCAAGCAGGCGATTCACAGTGAACACAGTCTGCCCCTGGAAGATGCGGGGGGGTGGGGGGTTCCTAGGGGCAGGGGCATACGTAGACGTCAGTACGGGCCGTAACAGGGAAACATGGAAAGTGGGGTTGATCCTCAGAGTCCGGGGCAACTGGAGCCGGTAGGAGACAGGGTTCACCCTGCGCACCACCTTGAAGGGGCCAATGTAGCGAGGAGCAAGCTTGCGGTTCTCCACCCGCAGTGGAAGGTCCTTAGTGGACAGCCAAACACGCTGCCCAGGGCGGAAAGCGTGTGCAGGTCTTCTATGGCGGTTGGCCTGAGTCTGGTTGGTTCTGGAGGTCTGTATGAGGGTCTTCCTGACCTTGCTCCAGGTCTTGCGACACCGTCTCACATATTGGTTGACCGAGGGCACCCCCGCGTCCTCCTCCTGGTCTGGGAACAGAGGTGGCTGGAACCCGAATTGGCACTGGAATGGCGACAGCTTGGTGGCCGATGACTGCAGGGTGTTGTGGGCGTACTCCGCCCATGGCAGCCAGGTGCTCCACGATGTCGGGTTATCCATAGCCAGGCCTCGCAGGGTGGTTTCCAGGTCCTGGTTGAGCCTCTCCGTCTGACCATTGGACTGTGGGTGAAACCCAGAGGAGAGGCTGGCAGTGGCTCCGATGACCTTGCAGAACCCGTGCCACACTCGGGAGGAGAACTGGGGCCCTCGGTCTGAGACGATGTCCTGTGGAAGACCAAAGACTCGGAAGACATGATTAAACAAAAGTTTCGCAGTTTCAAGAGCAGAGGGGAGTTTGCACAGTGGTATGAAGCGGCAGGCCTTGGAGAATCTGTCAACTAAGACCAAAATGACCGTGTTACCTTGTGACTCAGGGAGACCCGTGATAAAGTCGACTGCCACGTGGGACCAGGGACGCCGGGGAATGGTCAGAGGATGCAGGAGACCCTGGGGACGCTGTCGTGGGTTCTTGGTTCTGGTGCAAACCTCACAGGACAGGACAAATGACCTTACTTCCTTCTCCATGTTAGGCCACCAGAAGCGTCTTTTCAGGAAGTCCAGGGTCCTCCGAGCTCCTGGGTGGGCGGTGAGAGGGGAAGAGTGACCCCACTGGAGAACCTTGGCCCGGGCTTGATGTGGGACGTACAAGAGGCCTGGTGGCCCCGTCCCAGGACCGGGGTCCTGGCGTTGGGCTCGTCGGACAGCCTCCTCAATACCCCAGCGGACAGGGGCCACAATCCGGGACACAGGGATAATGGGCCCGACTTCATTCTCCCTGTTAGTGGCAGAGAACAGTCTGGACAGTGCGTCAGGTTTGGTGTTCTTGGAGCCGGGGCGGTATGAGAGGGTGAAGTCAAACCGACTGAAAAACAGGGCCCACCTAGCCTGTCGAGGGTTCAGTCTCTTGGCTTGCTGGAGGTACTCCAGGTTCTTGTGGTCAGTCCAAACCAGGAATGGATGTTGTGCTCCCTCCAGCCAGTGCCTCCACTCCTCAAGGGCCAGTTTGACCGCTAGCAGTTCTCGATCCCCCACATCGTACCGGGACTCAGCAGGACTCAGGCGGTGGGAGAAGTAAGCGCAGGGGTGCAGCTTTCCTTCCGAACATTGAGAGAGCACCGCGCCGACACCACTGTCCGAGGCGTCCACCTCCACGATGAATGGTTGGGAGGTGTCCGGGAGAACCAGAATGGGTGCCGTGCAGAAGCGGTCCTTGAGGTCTTTGAACGCCTTTTCTGCCTGAGGAGACCAGCCATAAGATCCACCTGTCCCTTTGGTGAGGTCTGACATGGGTGCTGCCACAGAACTGAAGTTCCTGATGAACTTGCGGTAGAAGTTAGCGAATCCTAAGAACCGCTGAACCTCCTTAACGGACTTGGGAGTAGGCCAATCCCGGACGGCCAGGGTCTTGGCAGGGTCCATTTGGAGTTGGCCTGTCCGTACAATAAATCCCAGAAAGGAGACCTCGGGAACATGAAATTCGCATTTCTGGGCCTTGGCGAACAGATTGTTCTGTAGCAGCCTCTGGAGAACCTGGCGGACATGGTGGCGGTGCTCCTGCACGGTCTTGGAAAAGATAAGGATGTCGTCGAGGTAGACAAAAACGTATAGGTTAATCATGTCCCTTAAGACGTCGTTGATTAGGGCCTGAAAAACAGCTGGTGCGTTGGTGAGTCCGAAGGGCATCACCTGGTATTCGTAGTGCCCAGACGGGGTGTTAAAGGCAGTCTTCCACTCGTCTCCCTGTCGGATACGGATGAGGTGGTATGCGTTCCGTAGGTCCAACTTGGTGAAGACGGTGGCGCCTTGGAGCAGGTCGAAAGCTGTGGACATCAGCGGAAGGGGATATCGGTTGCGCACAGTGATCTTATTCAGGCCCCTGTAATCAATACATGGTCGGAGCCCCCCATCCTTCTTGCCGACAAAGAAGAAGCCGGCTCCAGCAGGTGAAGTGGAGGGTCGAATAAACCCAGAGACCAGGGCATCTTTGAGGTATTCCTCCATGGCCTTGCGTTCTGGCTGAGAGAGTGAAAACAGTCTGCCACGAGGAGGGGTAGTCCCAGGGAGCAAGTCGATGGCACAGTCGTAGGCCCGGTGCGGAGGAAGAACGGCGGCCCTGCTCTTGCTGAAAACTTCCTTGAGATCCCAGTACTCTGTGGGAACTTGAGATAACTCGGTGAGATCAGGGGGCTCGGCAGGAGACACAGGAGAGCTAGAGAGCAGACAAGAGGCATGGCATGCAGGACCCCATTCCACAACCTGGCTTGTTACCCAGTCTATGCGAGGGTTGTGGCGAATAAGCCAAGGAAGGCCTAGAATAACTGGGAACTCAGGTGAAGGAATCAGGTGCAGGGATATTTCTTCCTTGTGACCTTGAGACTGGAGGAAGACTGGAGAAGTAACTTGAGTGACTCTTCCATCACCTAACGCTTGGCCATCGAGGGCAGACACAGACAGAGGGACTTCAAGAGGTGCAGTAGGTATATTGATGCTTTGGGCGAAGTGAATATCCATAAAGTTCCCAGCCGCCCCTGAGTCTATCAAAGCTTGACAAGAGTGGACAGACTCACCCCAGGAGATGGAGACCGGGATGTAGATTCCTTGGCCAGGGAGTCCGGGAGAGAGGGTAGGCCCCGTCACAACCCTCCCTCGGCTGGACGGGGCGGTCCTTTTCCCAAGAGTTCGGGACATGATGCTCGGAAGTGACCAGGCTTGCCACAGTAGATGCAGCACTTGTCCCTCCTTCTGCGCTCCCTCTCAGATGCGGAGAGGCGAGTACGACCCACTTGCATGGGTTCTGGACAGTCACTGAAGGAGGTAGACGGTCTCCAGGTAGAGGTAGGGAGGCTGGGGGGGCTCAAGGCTTGGTGGCGTTCTCTCATCCTGTTGTCCAGACGAGTAGAATGTGAGATGAGGGTTTCGAGGTCACTTGGGCATCCAATAGAGGCCAGACCGTCCTTGATGGGGTCAGACAGACCATGGTGGAAGGCTGACACCAGGGCAGTCTCGTTCCATCCACTTACTGCGGCGAGTGTTCGGAACGAGATGGCGTAATCTGCGACGCTTCCTCCTTGCCGGATGGACATGAGCTTTCGGGCTGCGTCGGTACTGATGTCTGCCTGATCGAAGACCCGAAGCATCTCTTCAGAAAACAGCTGGAAATCAAAGCACTCAGGTCCCTGTCTTTGCCAGATAGCAGTAGCCCAGGCTCGCGCCTTACCAGCTAATAAGGTGATCACAAAGGCAATCTTGCGGCGATCCGTAGTGTAGGTGGTAGGCTGAAGCTCAAAGGTGAGTTGACACTGGGTAAGGAACTCTCGGCACTCACTGTGCTTGCCGTCATACCTCTGTGGTGCAGGAAGGCTGGGTTCGCGAGGTGAAGAAGGCAGCATTGCAGGAGGCACTGGAGCAGGAGTGGGAGCTGGATCAGGAGCAGGAACTGGATCAGGAGCAGGAGATGCAGGCAGAGATGTCAGCTGTGCCAGGGTTTTCCCAATTTGCTGAAGCAGTTCCTCGTGGCGAGCGAGGGCCTCACGTTGGCTGGTGAGCGTACGTCCATGAGCGTCCATGGTCGCTCCGAAGCGTGTCAAAGCTGCCATAATTCCCTGAAGGTTGGCCGGGTAGACAGTTGAAGCAGCCTCTGCTGAGTCGGTCATGACGGAGTCTTTCTGTTAGGGTTTTGCTGGGATTCGAACCTGGTTCGTTGGTGTGATAATCCAGCAAACCCCCACTAGGCCACCAGGGGGATGACTCAAATGCAGAGGCGTGAGGCGGAAGTAGAAAAAGAATCAAAAGGTTTATTTAAACTATATACACTATATACAGGGCAAAACAAAAGACAAAAAAAAACCAAAGAGTATAATCCAAAAGAAAAGCAAAGTGCAAAAATACAAAAGCTAAGAAGATCAAAAAACACAGTACAAAGGAAACTGGAGATAAACATAACAGCACAAAGACTCCGTGACAAGAGGACTGAACTCAGGGGTATAAATAGACAAACTAATTAAGGACACAGGTGAAGATAATTAGGCAATTAACACAACACAAAACACAGGAACAGTGGCGGCCTCTAGAGGCCAAAATAAACACGACATGAAAAGGAAATAACAGCGGCCTCTAGAGGCCAAAACAGTCCTAGTCCTAACAAGAACAGCTTCAACTCTGGGATGTTGGTGGGTTTCCTCACATGAACTGCTTGCTTCAGGTCCTTCCACAACATTTCGATTGGATTAAGGTCAGGACTTTGACTTGGCCATTCCAAAACATTAACTTTATTTTTCTTTAACCATTCTTTGGTAGAACGACTTGTGTGCTTAGGGTCATTGTTTTGCTGCATGACCCACCTTTTCTTGAGATTCACTTTGTGGACAGATGTCCTGACATTTTCCTTTAGAATTCGCTGGTATAATTCAGAATTCATTGTTCCATCAATGATGGCAAGCCGTCCTGGCCCAGATGCAGCAAAACAGGCCCAAACCATGATACTACCACCACCATGTTTCACAGATGGGATAAGGTTCTTATCCCAGAGTTTTGAAAAACACATCTCTTGTATTTTTAAATTCTATGAGAAGGCACATAACCCCTTCTGAAAATTGACTCAGACAGAAAAAAAGAGGAGGAGGTCAGCAACAAGTGCTTCTGTGGCTTCATCTGTTAGTTTAGCAAACAGCTGAGTTAAAATGAACTTTGCCTGGAAAATAGACCAATAAAATGGATTCAAATTATTGTTTTCTTTTGTTCTCCACTTTTAATGAAATCTTGCAATGATTGAAGCGTGCAGATTTTTTTTTTTTGGCTAGAGGAAACGTTATGGAAGTCCTGGATAATTAAAATGATTCAGTTGCTTAGTGTTCATGTGTGTGCGCGTGTTTACATTACAATTACTATACTGAGAAGGAGCCTGCTCCAGAAGCTAAAGATGATAAGGTGGCGCAAGAGACCGTGGGATGAAAGTGCTCAAGTGGTGGGCTCAACTACAGTGCAGTAGTCTCATCTATGCCTGCTTATTATTCTAAGATCTGATGAGGTTTCCTTATAGAATCCAGCTGTTTGGATTTTAACTGGTACCACTAGTGCACAACATGTGAACAGTACATAAATTGGCCTCATGATTAGTGCCATACAATTATACTTGTTGCTTAATTAATACTCTCTAATTATTAAAAGACTCACTGAGGCCTGTTTGTAAGTCTTCCGCTGATGAGGGAAATCATTTGCTTTTGGTTAGCTAATGGAGCCACTCGACTACCCCACATAGGCAATCTGATGGCATGTGAGCAGTCGAAACGAAAAGAGCAGCAAGTCATCACTCTTTATTGTCCCTGCTTTGTGTCACTCTGCTGGTGATGGTAGCTGCAGTCCAAATGCTTGCCACTGGTTATTTTGAATTTGGTTTTGAATCAGATTCTGAAGTACTTTGATTAAAACTGATATTTTTATATCACCTTGTGCAGTGTCTTGTGTGCTGGCCTTATCTAATTTCAGTGAGTCTTAATTATAATAAGAAGAATCACTTCTGACCCCTAGATGGAAGCAAAGTAAGGCAAAGACTTTATTGGTCTAGTCACTGTATGTTAAAAAAATGCATGTATAGTGGTTACTGTGTATAAAAATGTTAATGCAATATTTTTGTTAAACCCATTGAATTAAAGCTGATAGTCTATGCTTCAATCACATGTTCATTTCAAATCCACTGTGCTTGTGTACAAAGACAAAACTCTTACAGTGGTGCTTGAAAGTTTGTGAACCCTTTAGAATTTTCTATATTTCTGCATAAATATGACCTAAAACATCATCAGGTTTTCACACGAGTCCTAAAAGTAGATAAAGAGAACCCAGTTAAACAAATGAGACACAAATATTATACTTGGTCATTTATTTATTGAGGAAAATGATCCAATATTACATATCTGTGAGTGGCAAAAGTATTTGAACCTCGACGATTAGCAGTTAATTTGAAATTAGAGTCAGGTGTTTTCAATCAGTGGGATGACAATCAGGTGTGAGTGGGCACCCTGTTTTATTTAAAGAACAGGGATCTATCAAAATCTGATCTTCACAACACATGTTTGTGGAAGTGTATCATGGCACAAACAAAAGAGATTTCTGAGGACCTCAGAAAAAGCGTTGTTGATGCTCATCAGGCTGGAAAAGGTTACAAAACCATCTCTAAAGAGTTTGGACTCCACCAATCCACAGTCAGACAGACTGTGCACAAATGGAGGAAATTCAAGACCATTGTTACCCTCCCCAGGAGTGGTCGACCAACAAAGATCACTCCAAGAGCAAGGCGTGTAATAGTCGGCGAGGTCACAAAGGACCCCAGGGTAACTTCTAAGCAACTGAAGGCGTCTCTTACATTGGCTAATGTTAATGTTCATGAGTCCACCATCAGGAGAACACTGAACAACAATGGTGTGCATGGCAGGGTTGCAAGGAGAAAGCCACTGCTCTCCAAAAAGAACATTGCTGCTCATCTGCAGTTTACTAAAGATCACATGGACAAGCCAGAAGGCTATTGGAAAAATGTTTTGTGGATGGATGAGACCAAAATAGAACTTTTTAGTTTAAATGAGAAGCGTTATATTTGGAGAAAGGAAAACATTGCATTCCAGCATAAGAACCTTATCCCATCTGTGAAACATGGTGGTGGTAGTATCATGGTTTGGGCCTGCTTTGCTGCATCTGGGCCAGGACAGCTTGCCATCATTGATGGAACAATGAATTCTGAATTATACCAGTGAATTCTAAAGGAAGATGTCAGGACATCTGCCCATGAACTGAATCTCAAGAGAAGGTGGGTCATGCAGCAAGAAAATGACCCTAAGCACACAAGTCGTTCTACCAAAGAATGGTTAAAGAAGAATAAAGCTAATGTTTTGGAATGGCCAAGTCAAAGTCCTGACCTTACTCCAGTCGAAATGTTGTGGAAGGACCTGAAGCGAGCAGTTCATGTGAAGAAACCCACCAACATCCCAGAGTTGAAGCTGTTCTGTACGGAGAAATGGGCTAAAATTCCTCCAAGCCGGTGTGCAGGACTGATCAACAGTTACTGGAAACGTTTAGTTGCAGTTTTTGCTGCACAAGGGGGTCACACCAGATACTGAAAGCAAATATTCACATACTTTTGCCACTCACAGATATGTAATATTGGATCATTTTCCTCAATAAATAAATGATTAAGTATAATATTTTTGTTTCATTTGTTTAACTGGGTTCTCTTTATCTACTTTTAGGACTTGTGTGAAAATCTGATGATGTTTTAGGTCATATTTATGCAGAAATATAGAAAATTCTAAAGGGTTCACAAACTTTCAAGCACCACTGTACTTATGAACATGTGTGTGTACAGTGCTAGTCAAAAATTTGGATACACTTACTCATAACTATGAATGCATAAGTGTACCCAAGTTTTTGACTGGTCCTTTATGTGTCTGTGTATCAAGCTTTGTTACAGGATGTGGTATCCACAGGGAAATTTTACATTCTGATAAAGAATAGCTGTTAACAAAAGACTCGTTCGTGGTTTATACTTCACAATGTCAACAATTAACATTGTCTCTATGGTTCCTCCAATGGAACAATTTACTGATGACAATTCACATGATACAAGAACAATCCAGAAAATATTATTGTGGTTTGGTTCATGTGGTTATCATACAAAAAATTAACCTTGTAATGTTATTTCCCCACATACAGTGGTGCTTGAAAGGTTGTGAACCCTTTAGAATTTTTGATATTTCTGCATAAATATGACATAAAACATCATCAGATTTTCACACAAGTCCTAAAAGTAGATAAAGAGAACCCAGTTAAACAAATAAGACAAAAATATTATACTTGGACATTTATTTATTGAAGAAAATTATCCAATATTATATATCTGTGAGTGGCAAAAGTATGTGAACCTTTGCTTTCAGTATCTGGTGTGACCCCCTTGTGCAGCAATAACTGCAACTAAATGTTTGCGGTAACTGTTGGTCAGTCCTGCACAGCAGCTTGGAGGAATTTTAGCCCATTCCTCCATACAGAACAGCTTCAACTCTGGGATGTTGATGGGTTTCCTCACATGAACTGCTCGCTTCAGGTCCTTCCACAACACTTCGATTGGATTAAGGGCAGGACTTTGACTTGCCATTCCAAAACATTAACTTTATTCTTCTTTAACCATTCTTTGGTAGAACGACTTGTGTGCTTAGGGTCATTGTCTTGCTGCATGACCCACCTTCTCTTGAGATTCAGTTCATGGACAGATGTCCTGACATTTTCCTTTAGAATTCGCTGGTATAATTCAGAATTCATTGTTCCATCAATCATGGCAAGCCGTCCTGGCCCAGATGCAGCAAAACAGGCCCAAACCATGATACTACCACCACCATGTTTCACAGATAGGATAAGGTTCTTATGCTGGAATGCAGTGTTTTCCTTTCTCCAAACATAACGCTTCTCATTTAAACCAAAAAGTTCTATTTTGGTCTCATCCGTTCACAAAGCATTTTTCCAATAGCCTTCTGGCTTGTCCACATGATCTTTAGCAAACTATAGATGAGCAGCAATGTTCTTTTTGGACAGCAGTGGCTTTCTCCTTGCAACCCTGCCATGCACACCATTGTTGTTCAGTGTTTTCCTGATGGTGGACCCATGAATACTAACATTAGCCAATGTGAGAGAGGCCTTCAGTTGCTTAAAAGTTACCCTGGGGTCCTTTGTGACTTCGCCGACTATTGCACGCCTTGCTATTGGAGTGATCTTTGTTGGGAGACCACTCCTGAGGAGGGTAACAATGGTCTTGAATTTCCTCCATTTGTACACAATCTGTCTGACTGTGGATTGGTGGAGTCCAAACTCTTTAGAGATGGTTTGTAACCTTTTCCAGCCTGATGAGCATCAACAACGCTTTTTCTGAGGTCGTCAGAAATCTCCTTTGTTCGTGCCATGATACACTTCCACAAACATGTGTTGTGAAGATCAGACTGTGATAGATCCCTGTTCTTTAAATAAAACAGGGTGCCCACTCACACCTGATTGTCATCCCATTGATTGAAAACACCTGACTCTAATTTCACCTTCAAATTAACTGCTAATCCTAGAGGTTCACATACTTTTGCCACTCACAGATATGTAATATTGGATCATTTTCCTCAATAAATAAATGACCAAGTATAATATTTGTGTCTCATTTGTTTAACTGGGTTCTCTTTATCTACTTTTAGGACTTGTGTGAAAATCTGATGATGTTTGAGGTCATATTTATGCAGAAATATAGAAAATTCTAAAGGGTTCACAAACTTTCAAGCACCACTGTATATAGCAGTAACTGAAATGGGACCAGGAGAATTTCCTTTTTGCTAATACTGCAAAGTACACAGAGCTCTCAAATTTAGCTCATCCAGCCGACAAGTGATGAGTTTATGCCACCATGTGTTGTCTGTTGTCCGTTCAGCGTCGTCCACGTTTCACAAAAATCGCTTCTTCTCTCAATTCTTCACCAATTTTTATTCTTTTTGTCAGGAAGGTAGGTCTGCCTGGTGCGCATTTAGCTTCTACCCGAATTTGCATAATTGCAATTAATAATGAAGATATGGAGTAATTAAGCTCTAACACGTAGTTTCCACATAAATCGCTTCTTCTCCCTTAATTCTTCACCGATTTTGATTCGTTCTGGCCTGAAGGTAGGGGTACCTAGGGTGCATATGACTTCTACCCAGATTTGATTTTTCATGGGATCAGAGTGAGCTATGCCATCATTGAGGGTCTGGTTTAAATTTTAAATTGAGAATAACTTATCCACCTCCTGGCATGTTGTTTTTTGGAAGGTTGAAGCACAATGGAGTACCTGAAGAAAACCCATGGAGACTCAGAGAGAACACTCAAAACCCCATACAGACAGTAACCTGAGCTCAGGATCGAACCTCAGATGCTGGATGTATGAAGCTAGGTCCAAAGTGTGAGAGAAATTGTGCAAAAATAACAGAAAAAAATACGGAATGCTTTAAAACTACATTAGCAGTTCAGTTAGTTAACAGCTGCAATATTTAATTTTTCTTTTCATGCACCTAACATCATGCAGATGCCAAACTTTCATAGTGTGCAGTAACACAGTTAAGTGGTATTTTTAAAAATTATTTATTTATCATTTATTGGTGCTCATATATAGGTTGTCATATTCTATAATACAAACTCAGTTTGATACTATACAGTATAAATGCAATAAGATTGTACTTTATAGTTAATATAACACTTCTTACATAGACAGTATTGTGTCTGGTTTCATTTAAAAGTGTAGAAAGGATCATGTCCAATCAATGATCTGTCTGTAGACTGTCCCACATGGGACTCTTGCTCTCAGTCTTCATGCACGTTGGATTGTATTGACTAGAGGTCTATGGGTTCTTGTCTGTATGATACTTATCCACCAATTATAAAGCATAAAAGAGAAAGGCATATCGGATATTAGGTGATGAATCATCTAATACAACAGATATTAAATGCATTATGCATGTGTATTCTTTAAAATTTAAGTGGATCATAAATAATTTGTATCGAAACTCCAAGACTGGCTAAAGCCTCTGAGCAGTTAGCATCGAGAAATGTTAAATTTAATATTTACAGAAATCTTTATTGCATGCTTCATGAGTGATTCAGGAGTGTGTGTTTAACCAGTGCACTCCTACGTGACAGCTACTTACAACCCTGAAACAGTGGTTATAAATTAGGCATGGCGTGATACCATATTTCTTTTCCAGTACTGAAACCATTCTTTAAAATTTTGTTTTCTTTAAAACTACTAAGCATTAAAGTGCTGTGTTTTTGTTTGAGAAATTTGAAGTAATATTATATTATACCACAGGATAAGCTGAAAGAGTAATTATATAAGCAAAACCTTCTTTTGCATTTTTAGTTTACATGTGCCAGTAGTCAGAAAGATTTTAGGAAGTCTCCATTTATAGATCATGGGTTATTGTTACATACTGTAATCCTGGATAATCATCTTTACTCCACTGGGAGTATTTGTGGGGAATTGTGCTCGGGAAACAAAAACAAAACAAAACAAAAAAACCCCCAACAACCCAGAATCCATATTTCCCAATGCCCCATGTTGCTAGTTCCAGGAACTGAAATATCAAACTCGGTAACTGCTGAGTTGTCCCTTATGGAGTCTATTAAATTAAGTCTAACAGAGAATATGATTTAGCTTAATTGCCTTGAGTCAGAACAGCAATGATTGGTGATTGTTCATTGATGGATATGGGCCACTTCATTTAGCCCATAAAGCTTACACATCCATACAGTGCAACGGAAACTCAATTTCCAATTAAAACCGAAAGTAACGTTACTGATGTAAGGCAAGAATGCTATCTGACTGTTATAATTCTTCAGCTATGTTTGTTAAGCATAGGCCTGGTAACCCTGTTTATCATTAATAAATATGTACCACTGATACCCTTGGCCTAAGACTGTTTTGATGTTATATACTATATTATACACATACAGTGGTGCTTGAAAGTTTGTGAACCCTTTAGAATTTTCTGTATTTCTGCATAAATATGACCTAAAACATCATCACATTTTCACACAAGTCCTAAAAGTAGATAAAGAGAACCCGGTTAAACAAATGAGACAAAAATATTCTACTTGGTCATTTATTTATTGAGGAAAATGATCCAATATTACATATCTGTGAGTGGCAAAAGTATGTGAACCTTTGCTTTCAGTATCTGGTGTGACCCCCTTGTGCAGCAATAACTGCAACTAAACGTTTCTGGTAACTGTTGATCAGTCCTGCACACCGGCTTGGAGGAATTTTAGTCCATTCATCCGTACAGAACGGCTTCAACTCTGGGATGTTGGTGGGTTTCCTCACATGAACTGCTCGCTTCAGGTCCTTCCACAATATTTTGATTGGATTAAGGTCAGGACTTTGACTTGGCCATTCCAAAACATTAACTTTATTCTTCTTTAACCATTCTTTGGTAGAACGACTTGTGTGCTTAGGGTCGTTGTCTTGCTGCATGACCCATCTTCTCTTGAGATTCAGTTCATGGACAGATGTCCTGACATTTTCCTTTCGAATTCGCTGGTATAATTCTGTATTCATTGTTCCATCAATGATGGCAAGCCGTCCTGGCCCAGACACAGATGGTTTCACAGATAGTGTAGTGTACCGCTTTAAGAGAAGCGGTGATGTCACGACCAGGAAGTCATGCGCCCGGATCTGTAGGGTGACTGTGGCCCTGTCCACACGGCAACGGATTCAGGTGAATCCGATAAAATTGTTTATCGTTTCGGCCTGGCGTCCACACGGCACCGGCGTTTTGGGTGCCCCAAAACGCAATCTTTTGAGAACGGGTTCCAGAGTGGAAAGATCTGGCAACAGCACCGTTGTGAAGTTGTCTGGATGAGTAGAACGGATTTGTTTATGATGACGTCACAACCACATGTGCTTCACGCCGGGTAGAAGTGTAACGAACTCGATGTGAGTTGTCAACAAATCCTATAACTTGGTTCATGAAACGCGCTTACAAAATATTTTCACTGTGAATATTTATTGTGTAATGGTGCAAAGTGAGAGAGAGAGAGAGTGAATAGCCCTTAGGGCAGAGTCAATCCCGCCAGCAAAAATAGGGGAAAAAAAGGAGCGATCTCACCTCTTCAGATGTTGGTTTAAGTCCTACAATACATTCTTCAAAAAGGGCGTAGAAGAACAAATTAATCCATCAACGTGTAGCATTCAATTTATTCCGGACCATTAAAGACGCCGCCTTCCACGTAGAATCATACGTCATCCTCGCCGCCATATTGGATGGGTCAAAGCGGAGAATAAAGATGCCTCATTCATGTGCTGCGTTTAACTGTACCAACAGGTTTGCCGTCCAAACGAGATCACATGGTATTACCTTTCAGAGGTGAGACTGGAAAAATACTTTTCATTGTATTTGGTCATTATAATGTAATTTTACGAACAGATTTTTCTGACTTTGTGGCTAATATGAAGTCTCGCGCATAATAGTTTATGCGCATGTGTCCTTACTTCTTCTATTGTTCTGGTGTCTCCGAAGGGACCGTCTTACAGCGCCCCTAGAGGTGTGGCATGTGTATTGCATCATTTTCAGCAAGTGTTGCGTTGCCATATGTACCTGATATTTTACTGATCCATTGCCCATGTGGACGCGATATTTTTTTTAATAACATCTCATTGCCATTGTCGTGTGGATGTAGCCTGTGTTAGCCTGAGAATGCTACAGCAAGCCTGATGTTATTTATTGTAAGTTACTGCAATAATCATTCAGTAAACATTCAAACTTAATATCCTTTGAGTGGACATTGAATCATTACATTGGCAACGAGGATGCAGCATAATCGCTGAAAAGAATCCACGCACGACTTCTTATTTTTCCTGCAAAACGGCACCCGTTGTGAATGAGAAGCTGCACATCGGAGATTGCCCTCATTAGCTAACAAAGTGAAGGGACGTGACTTCAACGAAACACTTGCATGTCAAAAAGTAATCTCATAAAAGAACGTCTGAACTGTTAAGCAAGGTTGTTATTGCAAATATTAAATGATCATTGGACTGATAATACTGAAAAATTTTTTAACTGTAGCAACTGACTGAAATAACGAATTACTTCAGCAAACTAAGCCAACTTTACATGATATCTGGAGGAAAACAAATCGAAATAGATAAATAAAAAATTGCCAAATAAATACATTTATAAATTCGCTGTCATCTATCAAACATGGCTACTGGTGGGGAACTGCCTTCTTTTCCCTGTTTTGATCTAAACACTGAGCTTGCTGCACTAGTTACGAAATGGAAGAAATGGGTGCAGAGATTTGAAACTTTCCTGATTGCAATGGGGATTACTGACAAAACACAGAAGAGAGCTATGCTTTTATACTATGCAGGGGAGGAAGTGCAGGATATATTTGAGACATTCCCAGAAAAAGGTACACTTGATGACTACGATAAAGCTGTTAAGTTACTCAAAGATTACTTTCAGCCTAGTCACAATGTTGAATATGAAATTTATGTCTTCCGCCAGTCAAGGAAGATCCAGGTGAAACAGTTGATGTTTATACTACAAGATTAAGACAACTTGCCCAGACCTGTGAATTTTCTGAGGTGGACAGGGAAATAAAATCACAAATCATACTCAGTTGCACCTCATCATGGTTAAGGAGGAGATCGCTTAGAGATGCAGACCTAACTCTTAAAGGTCTTCTCGACCTTGCTAGGGCATTTGAGACATCTGAAATTCAGGCGTCAGGCATGGAAAACCGAAATGAGCATGAACGGGTTGCAGCAATTTCAAATACAAGAAACAGGAAGTGGGCTAATACATGTCAACAACAGACAGGACCTACACAAGAGAGGAAAGAAAAAACAATATGCAGGAACTGTGGAGGTACATTTCCTCATCAGGGTGGCCAGTCAGCATGCACAGTGCAAGAACTCACATGCAAGGCATGTGGTAAACTTAACCATTTTGCTCGCTGCTGTCTATCAAAGCCATTGACAGAACAACGAAAACAATTCCTACAGAAACTGGCACAAAATGAACAAAGAGACCATCAACATCAGAGGGTGAGAACACTTCAAACAAATGAAGGTGAAGCCACTCCGGTAGGTCATGTCACCACAGACAACTCAAGCACAGATGATGAATATGTTTATGTCACACGAGACACAAAGACACTGAGACAACCAATGACAAAAATATGGATCGCTGGCAACTCTGCTGAGGTTCTTATTGACACTGGAGCCTCAGTTAATCTGTTGGATGAGAACACTTATCAGAAAGTCAAGTCAAATGTCACACTTGAGCAGTCCAATAAAAAATCTTACCTTATGGCACACAGACACCGCTAACACTCCTCGGGAAGACAACCACTGAGGTATCCGCCAATAGTAAGACTACACGTGCTGTATTATATGTTGTACAAGGTCATCATGGATCCCTGCTCAGTCACATGACTGCATCTGAACTTGGACTAATACAGGTAGTGTGCGCAACCAAGTCCATGATGCCTGACCTGTCCACGGCTGACCAGCTTCTGCTTCACTATCCAGACATCACAACTGGCATTGGAAAACTGAAAAATTTCCAGGTCAAGCTTCACATTGACCAAAGTGTGATTCCCGTCAAACAGCCACATTGCCATATTCCCTTTCACATTCGGAAAAAGGTGGAACAGGAACTTCAGCTCTTAGAGGACCAAGGAATCATTGAGAAAATAGAAGGTCCAACACCATGGGTGTCTCCTATTGTAGTGATGCCAAAGCCCAAGAATCCAGATAAAATATGCATCTGCATAGATATGCGTCTGCCCAACACTGCCGTGCTCAGAGAAAGACACATCTCTCCAACAGTGGATGACATTATACATGATCTTAATGGTGCGACCATGTTCTCAAACCTGGACCTCAATGCAGGATATCATCAACTGGAACTTGCACCTGAGTCGCGATACATTACCACGTTCTCAACACATGCCAGATTAAGAAGATACACCAGGCTCATCTTTGGGATCTCTTCAGCAGCTGAAGTATTCCAACACATCATCCAGAATGTTCTCCATGGCATTCCAGGAGTCAGAAACTTCAGTGATGACATCCTGGTCTATGGCGCCACGCCAGAAGAACATGATTGTTCATTAGAAGCTGTCTTTGAGCGACTACACAATAATAACCTGACAATCAACAAAGCAAAGTGTGAATTCCACAAAACATCCCTGGAGTTCTATGGCTATATCTTCTCAAAAGATGGTGTCTCACCCGACCCAAAGAAGGTTGAGGCAATCATCCACATGTCTCCTCCTCAGAACCCAAGTGAAGTACGTAGCCTTCTAGGAATGCAAACTACTGTGCACATTTCATTCCTGACTTCTCTTCAATCACTCAGCCACTGTGTGAACTCACAAAGAAAGATACAGAATGGTCCTGGGTAACAAAACACAATGAGGCACTCAACATCCTCAAAGCCAGACTTGGTGATCACCCAGTGATGAACTATTTCCATCAGAACAGAGAAACAAATGTCACTGTGGATGCCAGCCCGGTTGGTCTGGGTGCTATGCTCACACAAACTGACAGAAAGACTCACAAAATGCATGTCGTGGCATATGCCAGCAGAGCACTCACACCAGTCGAACAAAGGTACTCGCAAACTGAGAGAGTAGCCCTTGCTATAGTCTGGAGCTGTGAACACTTCCATCTATATCTCTATGGTGCTCAGTTCAACATGATCACAGACCATAAACCATTGGAACTCATCTTTAGCAACCCCAAGTTCAGACCACCCGCCAGAATTGAGAGATGGGCTCTCCGACTTCAGCCTTACAAGTTCAAGGTCATCCACAAGGCAGGAAAAACAAACCCTGCAGACTGCATGTCTCGCCATCCGCAAAGCGTTCGCACTCCCGTGGTCACAGATGATATAGACACAGAAATGCAAATCCGTTTCATTGCAACCCATGCCGTGCCCAAAACAATGACTCTGCAGGAAGTCAAAACCGAGACTATGAATGATCCGCTACTTCAGCACCTGGCTAGGGTCATTCGTTCAGGCCACTGAGAGAATCTGCATGACAATGTTCCAGTGGACACAGATCGGTCATCCCTCAAAGCATTCTACAACGTTAGGAATGAACTGAGTGCCCTCGACGAAGGAACTCTCATTCTTCGAGGAAACAGGCTAGTAGTGCCTAAAACACTGCAGGCCAAAGCACTTGCCCTTGCACATGAAGGTCATCAAGGCATTGTTAAGACAAAACAGCTACTTAGAGAAAAGGTCTGGTTTCCTGGACTCGACAAACAGGCAGAGCAACTGATCTCCCACTGCACTCCCTGTCACTTATCCACTCCTAAAACAGAGCACCAGCCACTGCAAATGTCAGAACTCCCACAAGGTCCCTGGCAGAAAGTCGTGCTGGATTTCTGTGGACCCTTCCCATCAGGTGACTACCTCTTAGTCATTCTGGATGAATACTCCAGGCTTTCATTTGTTGAGATCATGTCATCTACCTCTGCAAACAAGACAATCCCCCTCATTGAAAAGGTCTTCTCAACAGTTGGTATACCTGTTAGGACTAGGACTGTTTTGGCCTCTAGAGGCCGCTGTTATTTCCTTTTCATGTCGTGTTCATTTTGGCCTCTAGAGGCCGCCACTGTTCCTGTGTTTTGAGTTTGTGTTAATTGCCTAATTATCTTCACCTGTGTCCTTAATTAGTTTGTCTATTTATACCCCTGAGTTCAGTCCTCTTGTCACGGAGTCTTTGTGCTGTTATGTTTAGCTCCAGTTTCCTTTGTACTGTGTTTTTTGATCTTCTTAGCTTTTGTATTTTTGCACTTTGCTTTTCTTTTGGATTATACTCTTTGGTTTTTTTTTGGCTTTTGTTTTGCCCTGTATATAGTGTATATAGTTTAAATAAACCTTTTGATTCTTTTTCTACTTCCGCCTCACGCCTCTGCATTTGAGTCATCCCCCTGGTGGCCTAGTGGGGGTTTGCTGGATTATCACACCAACGAACCAGGTTCGAATCCCAGCAAAACCCTAACAGAAAGACTCCGTCATGACCGACTCAGCAGAGGCTGCTTCAACTGTCTACCCGGCCAACCTTCAGGGAATTATGGCAGCTTTGACACGCTTCGGAGCGACCATGGACGCTCATGGACGTACGCTCACCAGCCAACGTGAGGCCCTCGCTCGCCACGAGGAACTGCTTCAGCAAATTGGGAAAACCCTGGCACAGCTGACATCTCTGCCTGCATCTCCTGCCCCTGATCCAGTTCCTGCTCCTGATCCAGCTCCCACTCCTGCTCCAGTGCCTCCTGCAATGCTGCCTTCTTCACCTCGCGAACCCAGCCTTCCTGCACCACAGAGGTATGACGGCAAGCACAGTGAGTGCCGAGAGTTCCTTACCCAGTGTCAACTCACCTTTGAGCTTCAGCCTACCACCTACACTACGGATCGCCGCAAGATTGCCTTTGTGATCACCTTATTAGCTGGTAAGGCGCGAGCCTGGGCTACTGCTATCTGGCAAAGACAGGGACCTGAGTGCTTTGATTTCCAGCTGTTTTCTGAAGAGATGCTTCGGGTCTTCGATCAGGCAGACATCAGTACCGACGCAGCCCGAAAGCTCATGTCCATCCGGCAAGGAGGAAGCGTCGCAGATTACGCCATCTCGTTCCGAACACTCGCAGCAGTAAGTGGATGGAACGAGACTGCCCTGGTGTCAGCCTTCCACCATGGTCTGTCTGACCCCATCAAGGACGGTCTGGCCTCTATTGGATGCCCAAGTGACCTCGAAACCCTCATCTCACATGCTATTCGTCTGGACAACAGAATGAGAGAACGCCACCAAGCCTTGAGCCCCCCCAGCCTCCCTACCTCTACCTGGAGACCGTCTACCTCCTTCAGTGACTGTCCAGAACCCATGCAAGTGGGTCGTACTCGCCTCTCCGCATCTGAGAGGGAGCGCAGAAGGAGGGACAAGTGCTGCATCTACTGTGGCAAGCCTGGTCACTTCCGAGCATCATGTCCCGAACTCTTGGGAAAAGGACCGCCCCGTCCAGCCGAGGGAGGGTTGTGACGGGGCCTACCCTCTCTCCCGGACTCCCTGGCCAAGGAATCTACATCCCGGTCTCCATCTCCTGGGGTGAGTCTGTCCACTCTTGTCAAGCTTTGATAGACTCAGGGGCGGCTGGGAACTTTATGGATATTCACTTCGCCCAAAGCATCAATATTCCGACTGCACCTCTTGAAGTCCCACTGTCTGTGTCTGCCCTCGATGGCCAAGCGTTAGGTGATGGAAGAGTCACCCAAGTTACTTCTCCAGTTTTCCTCCAGTCTCAAGGTCACAAGGAAGAAATATCCCTGCACCTGATTCCTTCACCTGAGTTCCCAGTTATTCTAGGCCTTCCTTGGCTTACTCGCCACAACCCTCGCATAGACTGGGTAACAAGCCAGGTTGTGGAATGGGGCCCTGCATGCCATGCCTCTTGTCTGCTCTCTAGCTCTCCTGTGTCTCCTGCCGAGCCCCCTGATCTCACCGAGTTATCTCAAGTTCCCACAGAGTACTGGGATCTCAAGGAGGTATTCAGCAAGAGCAGGGCCGCCGTTCTTCCTCCGCACCGGGCCTACGACTGTGCCATCGACTTGCTCCCTGGGACTACCCCTCCTCGTGGCAGACTGTTTTCTCTCTCTCAGCCAGAACGCAAGGCCATGGAGGAATACCTCAAAGATGCCCTGGTCTCTGGGTTTATTCGACCCTCCACTTCACCTGCTGGAGCCGGCTTCTTCTTTGTCGGCAAGAAGGATGGGGGGCTCCGACCATGTATTGATTACAGGGGCCTGAATAAGATCACTGTGCGCAACCGATATCCCCTTCCGCTGATGTCCACAGCTTTCGACCTGCTCCAAGGCGCCACCGTCTTCACCAAGTTGGACCTACGGAACGCATACCACCTCATCCGTATCTGACAGGGAGACGAGTGGAAGACTGCCTTTAACACCCCGTCTGGGCACTACGAATACCAGGTGATGCCCTTCGGACTCACCAACGCACCAGCTGTTTTTCAGGCCCTAATCAACGACGTCTTAAGGGACATGATTAACCTATACGTTTTTGTCTACCTCGACGACATCCTTATCTTTTCCAAGACCGTGCAGGAGCACCGCCACCATGTCCGCCAGGTTCTCCAGAGGCTGCTACAGAACAATCTGTTCGCCAAGGCCCAGAAATGCGAATTTCATGTTCCCGAGGTCTCCTTTCTGGGATTTATTGTACGGACAGGCCAACTCCAAATGGACCCTGCCAAGACCCTGGCCGTCCGGGATTGGCCTACTCCCAAGTCCGTTAAGGAGGTTCAGCGGTTCTTAGGATTCGCTAACTTCTACCGCAAGTTCATCAGGAACTTCAGTTCTGTGGCAGCACCCATGTCAGACCTCACCAAAGGGACAGGTGGATCTTATGGCTGGTCTCCTCAGGCAGAAAAGGCGTTCAAAGACCTGAAGGACCGCTTCTGCACGGCACCCATTCTGGTTCTCCCGGACACCTCCCAACCATTCATCGTGGAGGTGGACGCCTCGGACAGTGGTGTCGGCGCGGTGCTCTCTCAACGTTCGGAAGGAAAGCTGCACCCCTGCGCTTACTTCTCCCACCGCCTGAGTCCTGCTGAGTCCCGGTACGATGTGGGGGATCGAGAACTGCTAGCGGTCAAACTGGCCCTTGAGGAGTGGAGGCACTGGCTGGAGGGAGCACAACATCCATTCCTGGTTTGGACTGATCACAAGAACCTGGAGTACCTCCAGCAAGCCAAGAGACTGAACCCTCGACAGGCTAGGTGGGCCCTGTTTTTCAGTCGGTTTGACTTCACCCTCTCATACCGCCCCGGCTCCAAGAACACCAAACCTGACGCACTGTCCAGACTGTTCTCTGCCACTAACAGGGAGAATGAAGTCGGGCCTATTATCCCTGTGTCCCGGATTGTGGCCCCTGTCCGCTGGGGTATTGAGGAGGCTGTCCGACGAGCCCAACGCCAGGACCCCGGTCCTGGGACGGGGCCACCAGGCCTCTTGTACGTCCCACATCAAGCCCGGGCCAAGGTTCTCCAGTGGGGTCACTCTTCCCCTCTCACCGCCCACCCGGGAGCTCGGAGGACCCTGGACTTCCTGAAAAGACGCTTCTGGTGGCCTAACATGGAGAAGGAAGTAAGGTCATTTGTCCTGTCCTGTGAGGTTTGCACCAGAACCAAGAACCCACGACAGCGTCCCCAGGGTCTCCTGCATCCTCTGACCATTCCCCGGCGTCCCTGGTCCCACGTAGCAGTCGACTTTATCACGGGTCTCCCTGAGTCACAAGGTAACACGGTCATTTTGGTCTTAGTTGACAGATTCTCCAAGGCCTGCCGCTTCATACCACTGTGCAAACTCCCCTCTGCTCTTGAAACTGCGAAACTTTTGTTTAATCATGTCTTCCGAGTCTTTGGTCTTCCACAGGACATCGTCTCAGACCGAGGGCCCCAGTTCTCCTCCCGAGTGTGGCACGGGTTCTGCAAGGTCATCGGAGCCACTGCCAGCCTCTCCTCTGGGTTTCACCCACAGTCCAATGGTCAGACGGAGAGGCTCAACCAGGACCTGGAAACCACCCTGCGAGGCCTGGCTATGGATAACCCGACATCGTGGAGCACCTGGCTGCCATGGGCGGAGTACGCCCACAACACCCTGCAGTCATCGGCCACCAAGCTGTCGCCATTCCAGTGCCAATTCGGGTTCCAGCCACCTCTGTTCCCGGACCAGGAGGAGGACGCGGGGGTGCCCTCGGTCAACCAATATGTGAGACGGTGTCGCAAGACCTGGAGCAAGGTCAGGAAGACCCTCATACAGACCTCCAGAACCAACCAGACTCAGGCCAACCGCCATAGAAGACCTGCACACGCTTTCCGCCCTGGGCAGCGTGTTTGGCTGTCCACTAAGGACCTTCCACTGCGGGTGGAGAACCGCAAGCTTGCTCCTCGCTACATTGGCCCCTTCAAGGTGGTGCGCAGGGTGAACCCTGTCTCCTACCGGCTCCAGTTGCCCCGGACTCTGAGGATCAACCCCACTTTCCATGTTTCCCTGTTACGGCCCGTACTGACGTCTACGTATGCCCCTGCCCCTAGGAACCCCCCACCCCCCCGCATCTTCCAGGGGCAGACTGTGTTCACTGTGAATCGCCTGCTTGACTCCCGCCGGGTCCGCGGCGGGTTGCAATATCTGGTGGACTGGGAGGGCTATGGTCCTGAGGAGCGCTGCTGGGTTCCTGCTCGGGATGTCCTTGATAAAGAACTATGTCGGGACTTCCATTCGGCCCATCCGGATCGCCCTGGGAACGTCAGGAGACGCTCCTAGAGGGGGGGGTCCTGTTAGGACTAGGACTGTTTTGGCCTCTAGAGGCCGCTGTTATTTCCTTTTCATGTCGTGTTCATTTTGGCCTCTAGAGGCCGCCACTGTTCCTGTGTTTTGAGTTTGTGTTAATTGCCTAATTATCTTCACCTGTGTCCTTAATTAGTTTGTCTATTTATACCCCTGAGTTCAGTCCTCTTGTCACGGAGTCTTTGTGCTGTTATGTTTAGCTCCAGTTTCCTTTGTACTGTGTTTTTTGATCTTCTTAGCTTTTGTATTTTTGCACTTTGCTTTTCTTTTGGATTATACTCTTTGGTTTTTTTTTGGCTTTTGTTTTGCCCTGTATATAGTGTATATAGTTTAAATAAACCTTTTGATTCTTTTTCTACTTCCGCCTCACGCCTCTGCATTTGAGTCATCCCCCTGGTGGCCTAGTGGGGGTTTGCTGGATTATCACACCAACGAACCAGGTTCGAATCCCAGCAAAACCCTAACAATACCAATAGAAGTAAAATCGGACAACGGCCCTCCATTCTCCGGCAAAGAGTTCTCAGACTTTGCACAATATCTTGGGTTCCACCACAGGAAAATTACTCCCTACTGGCCACAAGGCAATGCAGAAGTGGAGAGATTCATGAGAACCCTGACCAAGGCAGTCCACACTGCAACAGCTGACGGTAAACCATGGAAACAAGAGCTGCACAAGTTTTTAAGAAACTACAGAGCTACTCCTCACCTCATGACTAATCGCTCCCCAGCTGAACTGCTCTATGGGCGCCCCATATCCATCAGACTTCCCACCATCTTTTCCCCTCCAGATAATGATGCACTGCGCCACACAGACGGCTCAAAAAAAAGAAAAGATGAAAATCTATGCCGACAAAAGGAGGAACGCATCACAGCACAAACTAAGGGCAGGAGACGTTGTATTCATACGTCAGAAGAAGACAGGCAAACTTGTAACTCCGTTCAACCCCAAGCCCTACAAAGTCACAGCTGTGAAAGGCACCATGATCACGGACCAGAGACATGACCACGTCATCACAAGAAACCAGTCATACTTCAAGCTCCTGAAACAACAAACAGAAATTCCACTGACAACACCAGAAAGCAATGAAAGTGATGATGATGATGAGTTCCATGCACAGGCCGATCCACAATACCCTGTGGAGCAACATGGAAATGCTTCCCAAGCCATAAGGAGATATCCACAAAGGGTCCAGAGACAAGCTCCTAAGAGACTGTTACTTGAAATATAAACCAAAGGACATTGTAGTTGATAAGTTTCCCACCTGTTTGAGGGACAATGGTATCTGCTGTTCTTGTTCAATTAAGTTTTGTTATAAAGCCATTGATAGTCATTTGTGCAAAGCACTAGTAAAATAATTTAAATGTGCTGTTCCTGAATGTTCTTACAATGCTGACAGATACTGAATGGTGGTCAGGAAGTTTACTTTTATTTTGAAAGAAAAGGAGGGATGTAGTGTACCACTTTAAGAGAAGTAGTGATGTCACGACCAGGAAGTAATGCGCCCGGATCTGTAGGGTGACTGTGTTAGCCTGAGAATGCTACAGCAAGCCTGATGTTATTTCTTGTAAGTTACTGCAATAATCATTTAGTAAACATTCAAACTTAATGTCCTTTGAGCGGACATTGAATCATAACAGATGGGATAAGGTTCTTATGCTGGAATGCAGTGTTTTCCTTTCTCCAAACATAATGCTTCTCATTTAAACCAAAAAGATCTATTTTGGTCTCATCCGTCCACAAAACATTTTTCCAGTAGCCTTCTGGCTTGTCCACATGATCTTTAGCAAACTGCAGACGAGCAGCAATGTTCTTTTTGGAGACCACACCATTGTTGTTCAGTGTTTTCCTGATGGTGGACTCATGAACATTAACCAATGTGAGAGAGGCCTTCAGTTGCTTAGAAGTTACCCTGGGGTCCTTGTGACCTCACCAACTATTACATGCCTTGTTCTTGGAGTGATCTTTGTTGGTCGACCACTCCTGGGGAGGGTAACAGTGGTCTTGAATTTCTTCCATTTGTACACAATCTGTCTGACTGTGGACTGGTGGAGTCCAAACTCTTTAGAGATGGTTTTGTAACCTTTTCCAGCCTGATGAACATCAAAAACGCTTTTTCTGAGGCCCTGAGAAATCCCCTTTGTTCGTGCCATGATACACTTCCACAAACATGAGTTGTGAAGATCAGACTTTGATAGATCCCTGTTCTTTAAATAAAACAGGGTGCCCACTCACACCTGATTGTCATCCCATTGATTGAAAACACCTGACTCTAATTTCACCTTCAAATTAACTGCTAATCCTAGAGGTTCACATACTTTTGCCACTCACAACTATGTAATATTGGATCATTTTCCTCAATAAATAAATGACTAAGTATAATATTTTTGTCTCATTTTTTTAACTGGGTTCTCTTTATCTACTTTTAGGACTTGTGTGAAAATCTGATGATGTTTTAGGTCATATTTATTTAGAAATATAGAAAATTCTAAAGGGTTCACAAACTTTCAAGCACCACTGTAGGTCCTGATTTACCTAGAGCTCAGATTATGAGTACTAACTTCCATGTAATCTCTGATAAATTTTGTGTAATTAGTGGGAGTTTTGCAAGTAATTTACAAAGAATAATTGTATAAAATGATATGATGTGCAAAGTATGGGCTGGAAACAGTATTTTAATGAGGTTTTGGCAGATGCTCTATGTTCTGGAGAGCTGTGTCATGTTGGGATCTTAAAGAGATTTCCTGGAAGAGTAACGTGACCCTTGCCACACATATGCATAATTCTGCAGATTAATGGCTGAGAGACACATCGACCCATCCATTATCTGTAGCCGCTTATCCTGTAGGGTTGCAGGCAAGCTGGAGCCTATCCCAGCTGACTATGGGTGAGAGGCGGGGTACACTCTGGACAAATCGGCAGATTATCGCAGGGCTAACACATAGAGATAAACAACCATTCACACCTACGGTCAATTTAGAGCCACCGATTAACCTAACCTTCATGTCTTTGGACTGGGGGGAACCGGAGCACCCAGAGGAAACCCATGCAGAGACGGGGAGAACATGCAAACTCCACACAGAAAGGCCCTTGTCAGCCGCTAGGCTCGAACCCAGGACCTTCGTGCTGTGAGGCGACAGTGCTAACCACTACACCACTGTGCTGCCCTGAGAGATACATTGAAAAACTAAAATATGATAAGAATGTAAAATAAAGGCGTGTAGACAGGAGTGTATGTTCTGGTTATATATGTGAATAAGGAACCAACTTTACAGCTCATCTCATCTCATTATCTCTAGCTGCTTTATCCTGTTCTACAGGGTCGCAGGCAAGCTGGAGCCTATCCCAGCTGACTATGGGCGAGAGGCGGGGTACACCCTGGACAAATCGGCAGATTATCGCAGGGCTAACACATAGAGATAAACAACCATTCACACCTATGGTCAATTTAGAGCCACCGATTAACCTAACCTGCATGTCTTTGGACTGGGGGGGGGGAACCGGAGCACCCAGAGGAAACCCATGAAGAGACGGGGAGAACATGCAAACTCCACACAGAAAGGCCCTTGTCAGCCGCTAGGCTTGAACCCAGGATAGGGTGACCAGATTTCCCTAGTCTGAAACCGGGACACTTTTGTGCGCGACCATGCTCGTGCACGCACACTTTTTTTTTTACATAAACGTGACACTCAGAGAGGTGCTCTTATCATTTTGTTGAAGCTCACATTTATCAACATCTCACATGAAATAAAACAGGCATTTTGTTATCTAGTAGCATAGTGGTATACAGATCAGTTAAATTATGGTCAGACAACAGATTTTGTAATGGCTGAGAATAGACCAGGCTATGTCCATAGGCCAAATTTAAACTGATTTATTTCACCTGTTTGTGAGAACACCAAGAAGAATGCATATGCACATGTAGGCTATATCTCTAAAATTGTATGCACTATAGCATGAACTTAAAAAGTAGATATGTGACCTCAACATAGCCTAGGTCAGAATCAACCTTACTAACCATTCCCCACAACTGAATGAATAAAGCAAGAAGATGTGTACAAAAGTGAACACTTTAATGGAAGGTGCAACAAGCTTTTCAACACAGCAATATGGCCAAACTGTCAGAATGTTAAACAGAATCCTTTTTTTTTATTCACCTTGTTATCCCGAGATAACGACAATTAATTCAGGATCTCAAGAAAACACCACAACTAATTCGAGATCTCGAGAAAACAAAACCGTTATTCCGAGATCTCGAGAAAACAAAACAATTATTTCATGATCTCGAGTAAACAGCTGAGAAATGGTTCATTCAGGTGCGCCAAGAGACTTGTGATATGCTGACTTTGGGGCTATTTCTCATTCTGTACAGACGCAACTTTGGTCATTAGAATGTCTAGAATAATCGATCACCTAATAAGGCAATATTTTGATCAGGGGTTGATACAGGGAGAGATTGCATTAAGTCTTTTAATAAGGGATAATTTCAAAATTAGTCCGCGGCACCTCCGCAGAAGACTGGCCCGGCTTCGTCTCTACCCACGGAGATACAGTGATCCAGCTGAGATCATGAAATAATTGTTTTGTTTTCTCGAGATCTCAAATTAGTTGTTTTGTTTTCTCGAGATCCTGAATTAATTATGTCGTTATCTCGGGATAACAAGGTGAATAAAAAAAAAGATTATATGAAGGGCCTCTCATGGCTTCCCTAAATACACACTCAAACAAAACAGCAGTAAAGGAGGAGAGGGGTGACAGCCCGAGGAAAGCCCCCACAGGAGCGCACAGCATTTGCAGCATAGGCTGCCCAACTCAGTACAAGAACAAAGCACTTACAGTGTGTGCAGTAGGCTTCGTGCGCATTGTTCTGCACCTCTCAGAGGAAGGGGTAGGTGCCCTGTAAATCTTTGGAAAAGGTACATTTTCTTTTCGGCATAATTGCTGCAGCATTACTGCTGCTAGACAAAGAACATTCGCGCCAGTTAATGTTTATTTTATTGTTGCATGGCAACACGTTCTGTTGTCTGGAATAATGTGGCTAAATAAACACCCATGCCACAGGGCCAGGGGGCAGTAAAGGCCAATTTATGCTGACAATGTAGTCCTCGCAGATGGCGTCGCAGATGGCGTCGCAGATGGCGTCTGCGTAGCCCCCCTCGCAGACGCTCTGCGCGCACCTCCCAAAAATTGTGACCACCGCAGAAGCCTCGCAGACAGCGTCGCAGACAAGAGGGCTCTGATTGGTCCACTCTACATCCGCTGTACACGCACTTCCGCTTCCCTACTTTCCCGGTTTGGTTTGTTTTCACTACCGCTGTTTTTAAAACACGAGCGAAGATAGAGCAGCACAAAGAGCGGTTGATCGAGGAAGTATGTACATCTATACGACTCCAGTTCTAGTCATTATAAGTAACCGGAGGATAAACACTCCACTAACCACACCCACCAACTACTCCTAGCGATTTCGCGACTTCGCGCCCCCTTGCGTTGTGGCGGTGAATAACATCGCGCACGCCTATTACTCCCCGCTCAACGATAGATTACAACTGTCTGCGAAAAGCTGTCTGCGAAAGCCTTGTCACAAGAGCATGCAGAGGCCTTTACAGTGTGTGCAGTAGGCTTTGTGCGCATTGTTCTGCACCTCTCGGAGGAAGGGGTAGGTGCCCTGTAAATCTTTGGAAAAGGTACATTTTCTTTCCGGCATAATTGCTGCGGCATTACTGCTGCTAGACAAAGAACATTCGCGCCAGTTAATGTTTATTTTATTGTTGCATGGCAACCCGTTCTGTTGTCTGGAATAATGTGGTTAAATAAACACCCATGCCACAGGGCCAGGGGGCAGTAACCAGGAAAGTTTGCGATTCCTGTCCATTCATCAAAATAGTAAATGCAGACATTTCTCCGCTAATGATTCCCACGCTGCTCAGTCGCAAACGTCGCGAGTGGCGAAAACCGGGACATATCCGTGTCCTGACAGACTTTTGTCAGGACTCGGGACACACAACCCCAAATCGGGACTGTCCCGGTAAAACCGGGACGTCTGGTCACCGTAACCCAGGACCTTTGTGCTGTGAGGCGACAGTGCTAACCACTACACCACTGTGCTGCCCTGAGAGATACATTGAAAAACTAAAATATGATAAGAATGTAAAATAAAGGCATGTAGACAGGAGTGTATGTTCTGGTTATATATGTGAATAAGGAACCAACTTTACAGCTCATCTCATCTCATTATCTCTAGCTGGTTTATCCTGTTCTACAGGGTCGCAGGCAAGCTGGAGCCTATCCCAGCTGACTACGGGCGAAAGGCGGGGTACACCCTGGACAAATCGGCAGATTATCGCAGGGCTAACACATAGAGATAAACAACCATTCACACCTATGGTCAATTTAGAGCCACCGATTAACCTAACCTGCATGTCTTTGGACTGGGGGGGGGGAACCGGAGCACCCAGAGGAAACCCATGCAGAGACGGGGAGAACATGCAAACTCCACACAGAAAGGCCCTTGTCAGCCGCTAGGCTTGAACCCAGGACCTTCGTGCTGTGAGGCGACAGTGCTAACCACTACACCACTGTGCTGCCCTGAGAGATACATTGAAAAACTAAAATATGATAAGAATGTAAAATAAAGGCGTGTAGACAGGAGTGTATGTTCTGGTTATATATGTGAATAAGGAACCAACTTTACAGCTGATTTATTAAATCCTAATTCTGATACCTTATTACTTTGAGATACTGAAATGCTTTAAGAAAACAATATAATTGTTTAAAACATAAAAAGTCTAAAAATTGCAGAATTAAAAAGTATTCCCTTTTTGTCCCCCTAAAACAAAAACAAAAAACAAAACAACCCTCCCCCCCCAAAAAAAAAACCCCAACATCTCACAGTGGAAATGGCAGATCATATCAGTTCTTCTTGTCATGAAGAACAAGGAACTGCCTGTGAAGCTTCAAGATGAAGTTGTGAGGAGGAAAAAAGATGGAAATAGTTAATAAAATCTTAGCAAATCTAGAAACTTTTTTAGGATCAGTGCGAACTTAAAGTGGAAGAAAGTCAACCAAATTTCTGCATTTAGGATGAAAATATATGTCCAGCAAGACACTGGGCTAAAGCACAGGACAAAAACTACAAAGGAATGGCTTGCGAAACAAGATGGCAGAGTCAAAGCCCAGATTTAAATCCAATTGAAAATCTGTGGCATGACCTGAAAATGCTGTCCATGAACATTCTTCATCTAATTTGGCAGAGTTGGAAAAACTGTACACATCTGAGAGAACTCAAATATGTAACTGCTGCAAAACGCAAGTGTCAGGTAGAGCCTAGAGGCAGATGCAAATGCGAATGGACAGGCAAGAAGCCAAAAAATGAAGCAAAAACCTCATCAAAACAGGCAAGGGTCAGGCGATCAGCAAGCAACATGATCTCGGGCAGGCAAGAGCAAGATGAGAAAAACCAGAGCCACAATCACTAAACAAACAGCTTGGTATAGACTGGTATGTAAACACAGCGTATATTTCAGTCATCGAGTGGAAATGAGAGTCCTGAAATACTATGAGAATGGCTGTGAGGTAACTGAGTCCAGGCGTGTGTAATCAGTAATCTGGTGAGTGTGAATGTTAGAGCAGCCTTTCTCAACCTGGGTGCCGCGGCACCCTGGGGTGCCGTCTGGCTTCGTTAGGGGTGCCGTCAAAAAAAATTATATATTCTAACATTGAAATAAATAAAATGAATTAAAATTCCAAAAAACGATAGTTACACTAATGCAGATCATCGCCACCTCATGCATCATCAAAATTTGTCTCACGGCCCCCTTTCCCATGTCACAACGTCACTGCCGGGGTCAGCGTATGGTCAGCGTGACTGCGTATATTTTATATGGGGGTGCCTTGAGAATTTGCATACTTCTGAAGGGTGCCGTGACTGAAAAAAGGTCGAGAAATGCTGCGTTAGAGAGTCTGTGGTGTTTGGGTGTTGTAATTCTAAGCAGCCATGTTTGTAGACCGTGTTGTGTTCTGGGAAGCAGAATCTGGAATGGACTCCGGTGCTGACAAGTCACTCTGAGAGGGTGAATACATACTGTAATAATTCATCAGCTTTTAGATTTCATTTTCAAAAATTCTAAGGGCATCTAAATAGTGAATTTTATTTTCTTTCTGTAGACAGTCACCACTCTGATATGCTTAAATTTGATGTTGCAAAGACAACAAAAAGAGAAATAATCATTGGAGTGTGAATACTTTTTGGAGGCACAGTATAGTCATTGAAACAACAAAAGCTAAATAGACTAGCTGTGCTAATTCGCTCATTGATGGACAATTTTAGCGAACCAGCTTTTGTTAGTGTTCGCAGGTTTTCACATGTTTTATGCATGAAACCCTTCAGTAAATTAGAACCAGAGTATTTAAACTAGTAAAGATGCCTGAATTGAACATCTATAAACAAGCAAGCTGTCTTTAAATTGATAGAATCAAACAATGCTCATCTTTTAAACTCCAAATGAGGTTTATAATATTTAGAGTGGCTATGTTTTAGTCCACAGCTGTGTTGTAGAGACAGACTGAGATAATGGGAGTTGAAGCTCATGCTCAGTGAAGGAGGATAGGCAGCTCATGGCTGGGGTGTAATTAACATTGAGCTTATATGGCAGCTTATAGTTGGTGGGGTGCAGTAATCACTGCTCTGTATTACACTACTGCATGCTGCATGTAGGCATGCTCTAATCAGTGCTACTCACAGAATCAGTGGGATTGTACAGAGACAGCCTACGCTTTGAGGCACATACAACTAGTTCATCAAATAAACCACTTGCTGTGAAAGAGCTGTGTAGACCAGTGGCGGCTGGTAGTCTTTCAAACAGGGGAGGCTGGTCGGTTACGATATTTCCAGATTTTAAAAGAAAAAAGAAAAAACACATCAATTTTGCCCATACTCTTGCCTCTGATCTGGCTGATTGTTGGCAGGGTCACAAACTGTGAAATAACAGGCTCTTTTGGCCCATTAGCCGACTGTCCAATATACATGATGGTGGTGTGTGTGTGTGTGTGTGGGGGGGGTATATTTTAACATTTTATATTTTAAAATTGTGGCATGTTGTTTAAAAATTGATCATTATTGAAAGCAGCTCTTTGTCAGGAACCTCAGCAGTAACAGCAGAGTGTTCTGGAATAGGCACAAGCACTGACCTTGGGGAGCCAAACATAGAGCTGGGTGCCACACATTTCATTCAATGACACTTTCCCTATATTTTACTTATTTTGACTGAGAAATGTTTTATTGACAATTTTGATAACCCTTCACTTTTAATCCAGGTCTGTAGTGTGAAATGTTCTCGGCTGTGTTTTTGTTTAAAAATGTTTTCCAAATTGTAGTTGTGTTTAATTCATATCCAGGAAAATATATATTCCAATATAATATACTCAGCATAAACATTTTAAATAGATTCTATATTTTTGGTCCATCCATGACATATTACTAAAGTAGCCTATTTACTGTTGTTGATGTGGGTCACTTGCTGTTAGCCAATTCACTTTCTCGTACCAGGAGAGCTGAAAGGAACGAGTATTATTCCCTACCTTTTTCACCAAGTCAATTTGAGGCGTTGGTCTACCCTGCTCTTTAATTTTGATTTTTTCCTTGAAAGGAAGACTGGCAAATGGCTTCGCCAAAATTAAATCAACAATACTTGGCATCCGTGCGCAGCTTTCTTGCTAGCTGACTAGCCCCCTCAAGTTCAAGTTCAGTCACTCAAATAAACAAAATTTCTGGAACTAAGATAGCAAACTTGACAACACTATATTTACACTTGATTTACAATGAAAATATATACAAACTAAAAAAGCTGGTAGAAACCGTATGTAATGAATGAAATCGAAATGTAAGCTGATCTCTTATAATACACCACAGCACTTGCGAATCCGCATGGGACTGAACTGAAATTCGCCGCTGCCTGTCTATATTTGAAACGAGCTGTCAATCAAAGAAAACATCTGGCCGCTTTCACCAATCACCAGTCTCCTCGTGGAAAGCTTTGCCATGTCCCTCCCACTGTGAGGCTGGGAGTCCGGTGGGCGGGCGTTTTCGCAGTATTTGTCCAATAACCGTCTTGCATTTTGAGATTGAAAAGCGCATAGCTCCCAAATGCCATTGAAGTCCACTGAGGCTGGGAGTCCGGTGGGCAAGCGTTTTCGTAGTATTTGTCCAATAACCGTCTTGCATTTTGAGATTGAAAGCGCATAGCTCCCAAATGCCATTGAAGTCCACTGAGGCTGGGCTGCATCGCGTTGTCACGAGGGGGAAAAACTCAAGCACACATTAGGCGAACTGGGGAAAGTTATAACGGAATGATTTCGCACTGTAGTTGGGTTGAGCACATATATTTCTATGATTCTGGATCTGAAATAGCAATGTTATAAGGTCGGCTATAACATTAGCCTAGCGCAATTCATCCTACACGATGTTCATCATTTTTAGAGGAGGCTGAGCCTCCCTCGTTGTCTTAGAGCAATCGCCCGTGGTGTAGACAAACCTCAGTTTCTCAGCTTTCCACTTTGAACACATATCAATTTAAGCCAAAGAAATTTTGTCAAATATAATTTTCAATAAATTTTTTTGTGTGTAATGGATTTCCTTGGTGAACTCAAAGTTAATAGTATTTCATTCAAAAAAATTTTGAAACTACTTTAATGCTCTGTGAGAGTTCTTCAATTAATTTTCACTATTAAATATTTGGGTTGTGGGCGGTATGTTGGTGGAGTGAGTAGTGTTACCATGTTACAGCTCCAAAGTCCCCAGTTCAAATGTGAGCATAGGTTCAAGTTTTGCATGTTCTCTCTATGTTAATTAACAGTTATTCCACAAAATCGAGTTGTATATGAGCTGATAGCCAATAAGGCGCGTAGCACTGAGTTGGCTATAAGCCATGTACAATGACATTGAGTGGAATAATTGTTTTATTCTAACCACACTGACTGGATTTTGAGAAACAGAGCATTTTTATTTTTTGCAAATTCGATAAATAAAAATTTTGTACAAAACATTTGACAAAATCATTTCTGCTTAGAATCTAAAGAAACTGATGAAATGACTAGCAATTTGCTATAATAATTCTTGAAAAATAAAAGAGACATTCTTACCATCAAATACTTTTATTCCATATTTTGTTGGTTTTTTTTTGTATTTTTGGGGGGTTTTGTTTTCGAGTTAAATTTTTATTTCATCCTTGGTTGGTTCAGCAACATAGTCCGCCATTTTCTTCTTCTTCTTTAGGGTTATTTTGGCAGTTGGCAAACCAACTTAAAGGTGCATTACTGGGCTGGAGTGTGGAACAGGAAATATTGGGCGGGGACGATATTCTTTTAGCTATTTCTGTTTCTTTTAAATACTTGGTAACAAAGTGATATATCTGACTTGATGCAGTCTGCCATTTTGTTTTTCTCTACTCACGGTATATGAGCTGATAGCCTAGTAGTAGAGTAGCCAATCAGAGCATGTGATTGCTCATATCCAGTGAATGTGGATGGAATAATGTGAGTTTCCTTTGGACTCTCTGGTTTCCTCTGACCTCTCAAAAACATGTTGGTGGGTGGATTGGCTACACTAACCAAGTTATAGGATTTGTTGACAACTCGCATCGAGTTCGTTACACTTCTACCCGGCGTGAAGCATTCACAGTCATGTGGTTGTGACGTCATCGTAAACAAATCCGTTCTACTCATCCAGACGACTTCGCAACGGCAACGTTGCCAGATCTTTCCACTCTGGAACCCGTTCTCAAAAGATTGCGTTTTGGGGCACCCAAAACGCTGGTGCCGTGTGGACGCCAGGCCGAAACGATAAACAATTGTATCGGAGTCACCTGAATCCATTGCCATGTGGACAGGGCCTAAATTGCTTCTAAATGTTAGTGAGTGTTTGTGTGTATGGTGACTGGTAATGGATTGGTGTCCCATCCAGGGTGTGTTCCTGCCTCACACTCAGCATAATCTGGATAGGCTCTGGATCAACTGTGACTAATGAGCCATCCATTATCCGTAACCGCTTATCCTGTGCAGGGTCATGGGCAAGCTGGAGCCTATCCCAGCTGACTATGGGCGAGAGGCGGGGTACACCCTGGACAAGTCGTCAGATCATCACAGGGCTGACACATAGACACAGACAACCATTCACACTCACATTCACACCTACAGTTAATTTAGAGCCACCAGTTAGTCTAACCTGCATGTCTTTGGACTGTGGGGGAAACTGGAGCACCCGGAGGAAACCCACACAGACACGGGGAGAACATGCAAACTCCACACAGAAAGGCCCTTGCCGGCCACTGGACTCAAACCCAAAACCTTCTTGCTGTGAGGTGACAGTGCTAACCACTACACTGCTGTGTCACCCTGTGACAAATGACGAATTAATGAATATTTGTGTTGGATGTTTATTTTTAGTGTGCAAATTGCCCTTGTTTAGTCATATTCAAATGTGCAAGAAAACATCATATGTGAGAAATGTATCATATGGCAAACTGATTTTTAAATGCTTTGGTAGTATTAAAGAACGTTAATTACTTTAAATTAATTTGACATTCATATTCAATTGGGAGATGTTTTTATCCCAAGTGACTTACAGTTACAATGCAAGCATACAGCTGAGCAGTTATGAGTTAAAGTTCTTGCTCAAGGGCCCAGCAGTAGCTCTTACAATCTTCTCATTGCTAGCATTTACTACTGCATTAAAGAAATCATTACCACTAATATACATCCATAAACATTTGTGCAAAGCCATGGCCATTTTCACTCATCAGAGGCAAAATGTCTTTTTCAATTCTAATGGACCATGAAGAAGAATGTTTACTGGTCATCAGTTTATTTCCTGTGCTTTATAGTCAATGCAGATGCACTTGCATGTTCCACACTTATGGCCTTTTGAGATAAATTTCACTGTGCTTGAGTGTGCATGTGACAAATAAAAGGCTCTTCTTCTTCTTCAATGATTCTTCTAAGCAGCGATAAAAAAGATTAACTGCTTTATTTGAAACAGATTATGAGAGTTATTTGTTATATACTTTTTGGATGGTATGGGAAGCATTTAAAATTTCACTTCCAATATTTTAAGAAAAACTGTAGCACTCGAAGTATAGCTTTGTTACTTAGACAAGCTTAAAACATTGTATCAAAGTGAGTCTTACTCAGTAAAATAGCATTGTGTAATGAACTAAATGTCACTATAATATTGTCCTGTGGGCCATTGGCTTCTAATGATAGTAAGAGAGCAAGAGAGATTATTGATCCCCAAATCTTTGATTGTGTTATCTAACATAATGTAGCTTCTGGCCATTTCCAGTGTGTAACACAGCGCACAGTCCTTCGGAAAACAAATGCAAAATAACCTATGAAGGAGACTCGGACATACAAACAGATGTGATGTGATGTGTTTGAACCAGTCAATATCATACTGCTCTGTTCTGAACTGACATAGCAGCATGTGTGTAGCTGTACTGTATACTGTCTCAGGCCATATAACACAATGCTGATACAATGTCTCTCTTAAATGACTATCCCTGAAGGTGATAGGCTAATTTTTAGTACTGCAAAAAACACATTATATCTTTGTATAAATTTTTTCCCCTTACACTCTTCCCCCTCATCCTGGCCATTATAAACCGCTCTTTATTGAATGGAATTGTTCCTGTTAGTTTTAAACATGCTATTGTGCAACCACTCTTAAAAAAACCTAACCTTGATCCGAATGACCACAAAAATTACAGACCCATCTCTAAGCTACCTTTTATTTCAAAGGTTCTTGAAAAAGTTGTCTTCATCCAAGTGTCATCTTATTTGAATAATTTCCAAAATAGGAAATTACTCATTTTCCTCTGCTCTCATGAAACGTGGCATCCCCCAAGGCTTCATTTTGGGACCTCTCCTATTTTCACTATACATGCTTCCCCTTGGTTCAATTTCTGAGAAATATAGCATCTAATATCATTGCTATGCAGATGACACAGTTTTACCTACCAGTTTAATCTAACAGTACAGTACATGTTCTATGACGAACCTATTTAGCTGTGTGGAGGACATCAAATGCTGGATGCCAGGAAATTTCCTTCAGTTGAATGATAAGAAAACTGAAGTGACCATTTTTGGACCTTCCAGTTCAGTCTCCAGTATCAGCTCTACTCTTGGTCCTCTGTCTGCACATTTGCCTAATGAGGTTAAAAATCTTGGTGTTTTTCTAGACAGCTTGTTGAATTTCAATAAACAAGTGAATAATGTTGTGAAAGGCATTTTTTGCCATCTTAGAAATATTGCAAAAGTAAAGTCACTATTGCTCCCCAAAGACTTGGAAACAGTAATCCATGATTTTATTACTTCTCAGCTGGACTACTGTAATGCTCTGTATCTGGGGTTGACCCATTCAACTCTTTTGCGACTACATTGTCAGAAATTGAGGTACAATAGGAGTCCATTTCTGTCCCCTAAGGTACAATCTACACTAATATACCCCCTAGGGCATATTATTGGTCCTTACACTAACTATGTGTATCTTTTTAGGGCCAAACAGGTATGCATATGTCCCCAAGCAGTATATAAAGGGTACAAATAAGTACTTTAGAGGGTACTGCTCCAGTGACAAGCCATTGTACCCCTAAAGGTACAATATACTTTATTTTCTGAGAGTGTACAAATGGTCCAAAATGCAGCAGCTAGACTTTTGACCAGAACTAAGTAAAGACAGCACATCACTCCCATCCTGGCTCAACTGCACTGACTTCAAAGACATGTGGTTAGGCTAACATGAGGCAGCCTTGGGCTGAAGTGCCCTTGAGCAAGGTGCCTAACCCCCAACTGCTCTCCGGGCGCTGTAGCATAGCTGTCCACTGCTCTGAGTATGTGTGTGTGCTCATTGCTCACTTGTGTGTGTGTGTGCATGCGTGTGTTCACTGCTTCAGATGGGTTAAATGCAAAGGATGGATTTCACTGTTTGAGTTTGTATGTGACAAATAAAGACTTCTTCTTCTGAAGTACACAGTTGATTTTAAAATGTTACTTTTTGTTTTTAAAGCGTTAATGATCTAACCCCACAGGACATTTCTGATCTGCTTACACCAGGGGTGGGCAATTATTTTTTCCATGGGGCCACATGAGAAACAGAAAATTTTGTGGAGGGCCGGACCAAAAGGCTGAATTAAATTCTGCATAATATTAATTGTATTTCTTTATATAAAGCAGTAAATAACATTGTTTTTACAAGCTGCTAAGACTGGTAAGAGTATGGAAAAAATGAGGTTGCCTTACAAAAAATGTCATTTATTCAATCAAATTTCCCAAAACAATGGTTAACAAAATGTGAACGTTTGTACCATTTTTTTTCAGTCACATTCACCCCAAAACACAATAAAGACATCACAATATTGTCTTTCTACTCCAAACATCAAGCAAGATGCATCATATTATAATAATGATGCCCACATTTGTAGTTTAATCACCTCATTTGGTGTTTTTCAGTTTTTTATTTGTTCAGTGAGAGAAATCTAGTCTCTGTTGGTCTTTAACGAGTGCATCAAAGTCAGGTTGAATGTCTGAGGTGGAGATGTGAAGCACAGCTGACAGATGATCATCAGTCCATTCGGTGTAGGTATCAGATCTACAAATCGGCTCGGGCTCCGGCGCCTGCTGGTGACGTCACACTATGTGATTGGCTGGACCGTTTGAAGGATGACGTACAAGTTTGTGGTTGGTCTGGACAAATTACGGAAGTAGTTATCACGGGATTAGGTTTCGTGGGATTTCATGTCATGTTCATGTCGTGCGCATTGCGTTTTTGTTGAACACAACTTCAAAATAAAAGCAATGCACATTCAGTCCATGCATGAGGTAAAATTAGAAAATACGTTTATTTGGTAATTTCTAATTAACCTTATGCGGGCCGGTCAGAATGAACCAAAGGGCCGGATGCGGCCCGCGGGCCGAAAAAGGCCCAGGTCTGGCTTACACCATACTCTGCTCCCAGATCACTTAGATCATCTTCATAATTACTACTCTCAGTATCCCATTCACGCCTCAAATCCAAAGGTGACCATGTCTTTTCCATTGTTGCCCCCAGAGTGTAACAATCTCCCATTTCACATCAGATCCTAGCCCACCACTGATAGTTTTAAATTGAATTACCGGGTATCTGGGTTCGATTCCGACCCTAGGTCATTTCCCGATCCCTCCCCGTCTCTCTCTCCCGCTCATTTCCTGTCCCTACACTGTCCTATCCAATAAAGGTGAAAAAAGCCCCCCAAAAAACTTAAAATAAATAAATAAATAAATTGAATTTAAAGACCCACCTTTTTTCTCTTGCTTTTAGTTTAGTTTGAGGTTTCTAAGTTGTGTTGTCAAGTCCACTCCCCATACACTTTTATTCTATCTCATATCAATTGTATTTTATTATATTTAATTTATGTGGCTTTTATTTACCTATTATTATTATTATTATTATTATTATTATTATTATTATTATTATTATCCATCCATTATCTGTAGCCACTTATCCTGTTCTACAGGGTCGCAGGCAAGCTGGAGCCTATCCCAGCTGACTACGGGCGAAAGGCGGGGTACACCCTGGACAAGTCACCAAATCATCGCAGGGCTGACACATAGAGACAAACAACCATTCACACTCACATTCACACCTATGGTCAATTTAGAGCCACCAATTAGCCTAACCTGCATGTCTTTGGACTGTGGGGGGAAACCGGAGCATCTGGAAGAAACCCACGTGGACACGGGGAGAACATGCAGACTCTACACAGAAAAGCCCCCGTCGGCCACGGGGCTCGAACCCAGAACCTTCTTGCTGTGAGGCGACAGCACCACCGTCACACTAATTTTAAACTATTTCAGAATTACTTCCTGAGGTGCTGAGTTGATTTCTGTGTTTTATAGCACGGAAAACAGTAAAATATACAGTGCAGGTGAACTTAAACACTCTGAAATTCTAGAATTTGTAAGTACTGTGCTATATATTATCATTATAATGCAGTTATAGCACTCTTGACTCAGTTCCAAAGTGTTGAAATGAAAATGTGAACTACTTTACAGATTCAACAATACAAATTCAACTATAGTAAACAAAATGAATAAAGGATGGTCTGGGATAAATTGGAATGCTGACTGCACCCTGACATCAGTGCTTGACCTCATCAATGGTTTTGTGGCTGAATGGGCAAGTCCCTACAGCCCAAAATCTCCTTCAGAGCCTTCTCAGAAGATTGGAGCATATTATAACAGCAAAGGGGGATAAATCTGGAATTAATTTACTCTTACATATGGCCGTGATGGTCAAATGTCTACATACATTTGCCATATAGTGTATGCTAGCAAATTGCATACAGAATTATAATGTCCACTATACTATACTATACTATACTATACTATACTATACTATACTATACTATACTATACTATACTATACTATACTATACTATACTATACTATACTCAGAGGTGGAAAAACCCGGGTGCAGAAAGTAAAAACCCTGCCACATTTTTGCTCCAGCCAATTCAATGAACCAGCTGATCCTAATTACCACATCCCCAAAGCCAGGTTGATGAGCTAATTGGTGAAATCACCTGTGTTGAGAGCACAGGCAGAAGGAAAACCTAAGCAGGACTTTTACTTATGCCGCTTTTCCACTACAAACGCGGCTGAGTCGGGCTGAGCCGTGCTGTGCTGAGTTGGGCTGAGTCGAGCTGAGCGGGGCTATTGAAGTTGCATTTCGACTACAACCACGCTGAACCGTGCTGGCTGGAAGTGGGTGGACACATTGGGTGGAGTTAGCGAAAGTGGGTGGACGTCACGTGATGTCGTTAAGCAGCGCAAACAGTGACATCAGTGAGCTTTTAAGCGGTAGTCTCACGACCCGGATAGTAAACAATAAACATGGAGTCGTTAGTGTTGCTGGTCTTGGTGCTGTGGCTTGTTGTCACCGACAACGCCAACAGATACTGGCAAGAGCGTATAGATGAGGCGAGGCGCATAAGGCTTCAGAAATTCTCGTAATTCGTAATTCTTCTTCTTCCGGGTTTACGGTGTTTACAGATCCCAGTGTGCTCGCGGGGCGTGTGTGGGCATGTGAGGACACTCCTCCTCATCAATCAGTGCACAGGGGAGTGTCTGCTCACGCCCCCAGCCTCACTCGGCTCGCTTTGGCTCGCTTCAGCCCCACTTCAAAACGGTGTGAGTTTTAGGGGCTAAGCAGGGCTGAAGCGAGCCGAGTCGTGCTGTTCTTTGGTAGTCGAAACGCGAGCCGTGTCGGGCTGAAGTGAGCTGAAAAAGGGTAGTGGAAAAGGGCCATTTGTCAATCCAGTTTTTCCACCTCTGACTATACTATACTATACTATACTATACTATACTATACTATACTATACTATACTATACTATACTATACTATACCAGTGGTGGCTGGTAGTCTTTCAAACAGGGGAGGCTGGTCGGTTGCGATATTTCCAGATTTTAAAAGAAAAAAGAAAAAACACATCAATTTTGCCCATACTCTTGCCTCTGATCTGGCTGATTGTTGGCAGGGTCACAAACTGTGAAATAACAGGTTCTTTTGGCCCATTAGCCTACTGTCCAATATACATGATGGTGGTGTGGGGGGGTATATTTTAACATTTTATATTTTAAAATTGTGGCATGTTGTTTAAAAATTGATCATTATTGAAAGCAGCTCTTTGTCAGGAACCTCAGCAGTAACAGCAGAGTGTTCTGGAATAGGCACAAGCACTGACCTTGGGGAGCCAAATATAGAGCTGGGTGCCACACATTTCATTCAATGACACTTTCCCTATATTTTACTTATTTTGACTGAGAAATATTTTATTGACAATTTTGATAACCCTTCACTTTTAATCCAGGTCTGTAGTGTGAAATGTTCTCGGCTGTGTTTTTGTTTAAAAATGTTTTCCAAATTGTAGCTGTGTTTAATTCATATCCAGAGAAATATATATATTCCAATATAATATACTCAGCATAAACATTTTAAATAGATTCTATATTTTTGGTCCATCCATGACATATTACTAAAGTAGCCTATTTACTGTTGTTGATGTGGGTCACTTGCTGTTAGCCAATTCACTTTCTCGTACCAGGAGAGCTGAAAGGAACGAGTATTATTCCCTACCTTTTTCACCAAGTCAATTTGAGGCGTTGGTCTACCCTGCTCTTTAATTTTAATTTTTTCCTCGAAAGGAAGACTGGCAAATGGCTTCGCCAAAATTAAATCAGCAATGCTTGGCATCCGTGCGCAGCTTTCTTGCTAGCTGACTAGCCCCCTCAAGTTCAAGTTCAGTCACTCAAATAAACAAAATTTCTGGAACTAAGATAGCAAACTTGACAAAACTATATTTACACTTTATTTACAATGAAAATATATACAAACTAAAAAAGCTGGTAGAAACCATATGTAATGAATGAAATCGAAATGTAAGCTGATCTCTTATAATACACCACAGCACTCGCGAATCCGCATGGGACTGAACTGAAATTCACCGCTGCCTGTCTATATTTGAAACGAGCTGTCAATCAAAGAAAATATCCAGCCGCTTTCACCAATCACAAGTCTCCTCGCGGAAACTGCCATGTCCCTCCCACTGTGAGGCTGGGAGTCCGGTGGGCGAGCGTTTTCGCAGTATTTGTCCAATAATCGTCTTGCATTTTTATATTGAAAGAGCATAGCTCCCAAATGCCATTGAAGTGCACTGAGGCTGGGCTGCATGGCGCTGTCACGAGGGGGAAAAACTCACGCACACATTAGGCGAACTGGGGAAAGTTATAACGGAATGATTTCGCACTGTAGTTGGGTTGAGCACATATATTTCTATGATTCTGGATCTGAAATAGCAATGTTATAAGGTCGGCTATAACATAAGCCTAGCGCAATTCATCCTACACAATGTTCGTCATTTTTAGAGGAGGCTGAGCCTCCCTCGTTGTCTTAGAGCAATCGCCCGTGTACTATACTATACTATACTATACTATACTATACTATACTATACTATACTATACTATACTATCTCTTTAGTTCAGAAGAGCAAACAAAACACAAAATGTGTGTAAATGACTGAAGACGGAATCTTTTTTATATTTAAATAGCAGATCACTATAGATAAAATCTGCATTAACTTGATTAGACAACTCTAAAGCAAACCTCTGCAACAGGTCGAGAGGGTAAACATAGCATATTTATGCCTTATGAATAATGACCAAACCAATAAAAGATGCTTTAATAATTGATTAGGAGCACTCAGATCTCAGTGTAACCTTTGATTACTACTTGTCCTTAAATGCCAAAACATCATGTCCAATATACGACAGAATATAATAACCAGTGAAAAATGGTTGAGATCATATTAATGAATTCTCACATTTAGACCTGCATGTATTTTGTTGTAAATTACTGAGGCTTTTACAGGAAAATCTTTACTTATTATTACCCAGTTAAAGAGTCCGTCCAGTACATGGCCACTCAGTAAGGCTCATCAGTCAGCAGAGAAAATACTCAAGCCCATACAATTCCTAATTTAGTAGTTCAGAGGCCATACAGCAGGGATTTACACTTCGACACACCTTGTTGATTTAAGACGTGTTGATAAGTGTTGTGGGCTGCCAATTGTTTTTCTTTTCCGCAATGTGTATTACAAAAACATCACTAAATCTCACTCTTTTGAGATTAAGAGGAAACTGGCATCATGTCAGTGCTGAACTGAAATAGTTCCAGGGATTTTTTTTTTTGGAAAGATGGTTCTTTGACAAGAGAGTGTCAATGAACATTCCTGTTCTTGGCTCGCTCCATAATTGATGGGTGTACAGAGTAGGGTTGCAGGGCTAGCGTTACAAGACCCAGGTGCATCTCACTTCGCCAAATATAGTGTTAATGTTCATACAAAGGTGGACTTGCTTACAGTGGTGTCATAAATCCAATTATAAAAATCCAGGTATATTTATATAAATGATGAAGAATTAATATATTCTCTTTGTAGTAAAAATATTTTCTATAGACACCTTCAGAAGTCATGCAACAAAATCTTCCTCTTCTCATATGTCAGCCATTAACTGTATACTGCAGATTCGTTAGCTACCTCAGGAGAGCTACCCAGGGTGGACATGAAGGATGTAGAGCAGTTCCCACCCAACCTTTCACACCAATGGGCAATTTATACCCTGTCCACACTAGGGATTTTGTACCGATGCGAAACTACTTTCGTACCGCAACACCTGTCCACACTAGCAACTATACCGGTACTGTAGCGGTATAACTGTATCGGTACGAAACCCACAAATGTATGGGTTTCGTACCGGTACAGTATCGGTACTGTAGCGCTTCGCTGTAGTGTGAACAGATGAAGCGGTTCTGTATCGATACAAATATAATGCGCATGCGCAAAGTCACACACCTCAATCGATGGCTTTGCTGAATAAAATAGTGAAGAACGGAGATTCGTTTGTTTCTTTCTCAACTGCCTCGTGCGTTTTATACGATTCGACTGAATAAATGACCACCAGAAATACAGACTGTACATTGACAACAAAAAGCACACACACGTTGTTTCATCCGTACGGAAGCCGAGAGAGGCCCTTCATATAATCCTTTTTTTTATTCACCTTGTTATCCCGAGATAATGACATAATTAATTCAGGATCCTGAGAAAACAACACAACTAATTCGAGATCTCAAGAAAACAAAACAATTATTTCATGATCTCGAGTAAACAGCTGAGAAATGGTTCATTCAGGTGCGCCAAGAGACTTGTGATGTGCTGACTTTGGGGCTATTTCTCATTCTGTATAGATGCAACTTTGGTCATTAGAATGTCTGGAATAATCGATCACCTAATAAGGCAATATTTTGATCAGGGGTTGATACAGGGAGAGATTGCATTAAGTCTTTTAATAAGGGATAATTTCAAAATTAGTCCGCGGCACCTCCGCAGAAGACTGGCCCGGCTTCGTCTCTACCGACGGAGATACAGTGATCCAGCTGAGAGCATGAAATAATTGTTTTGTTTTCTCGAGATCACGGAATAATTGTTTTGTTTTCTTGAGATCTCAAAATAACGGATGCCATATATTCTCGGAAGGAAGTTACTCGGTAACCACGGAAACATTTCGCGCACGCGCATTTCAACTACCGTGAAAGAAAACCGCAAACATTTCTCGCTAGCGTGGACAGATGCACTAAACTGTACCGGTATACTTTGTATCGATACAGTTATACCACTTTCGTACCGGTATAAGTGTGAACACAGCATTAGAGTAGCCAGTTAACCTAACCGCATGTCTTTGGATGCTGTGAGAAACCAGAGCACTTGGAAGAAGCCCACACAGACACGGGGAGAACATGCAAACTCCATACAGAAAGGCCTCTGTTGGCCACTGGGCTCGAACTCAGAACCTCCTTGCTGTTAAGTGACAGCACTAACCACTGCACCACCCATGAAACAAAATAATTGGTCAAGTTAAAATTAATCTATGCAGTCTATAAAAAATATTTATTCTTTTTTTTCTATTTTAATGTGTCCTAAGCATTATTGAAGCTGTTAATACTGCAGTGCAACAGAATTTCTCACATCTTTACCTTTCTACCCATTTAATACAACAGGAGATTGTCAGTGACCAGGTACAGTTACAGCAAGTCATTGATTTAATGGAACAATCAATGCTCCAGAAATATCTTATAACAGAAATTAAATTCATTTCTTTTATAGAAGAAATATTGCATTATTTGGATTAAAAAAACACTAATACAGACTTATATTTTAATACTTACAGTGGCCTTCATGATTATTGGTCCCCCTTGTAAAGATTAGAAAAAAATCCACCTTTTGGTGAAGTAGCTTCATTATGCACTGAAAAAATGAGAAAAATCCCACCTTTAATTGAAATATATTTATTCAAAGAAAAACACATCGCTCATCAAGAAATAATTATTTAAAACAAACAAACAAAAAACATACACTATTAATAATAATAATAATAATAATAATAATAATAATAATAATAATAATAATAATAAATATAGTTTTTTCACTATAAAATGAGATGTGTGATAGTTACAATAATTGTTTTAACGCTATATTTTCCAGGTATCACTTCCAGGAAGCTACGTATATTACTGCTGGCTAGCACTGAGGGGCAAACTACAACAAGCACTAAGGGCACTGCAGTTTGCTGCTATTGCTAGCTAGCACTGATGCTCACTTGCAAATGCATGAAAAGCCTGAAACCTGAGATTCTTGAGTTTTTTTCCCTTTCAGATTTCCTTCATTTTGTTATAATAGGCTATCCTACAGGTAAAAACTAAAGCTAAATTTTGAAAAGGCATCTGAAAAATCGTATATAGGGGTGCTGAAGACTTTTGCACAATACTATATTATACACACACACACACACTTCTGCATTATTGAGTCAGTAAAAAAAAAACATTTTAGAGTCCAAACGTTCGTTTTCCAGCACAAAATTAAATGTTACAGAAAAAAATGTTTGCATCTAAACAGCATATTACATAAGAGAGCACTTTTCAGATTAAAAAAGAAACCATAATGAAGCCTACTGGGTTTTGCTGCAAAATTAAGAAGTGAGTGTGACAAAGTGTCCAGAAGAACTGTGGCTGGTTCTGCAAGATGCTCAGTAAAACCTACAGCTCATTTCCTTATAAAACTGCACTCGTTGACCTCATCTCATCTCATTATCTCTAGCTGCTTTATCCTTCTACAGGGTCGCAGGCAAGCTGGAGCCTATCCCAGCTGACTACGGGCGAAAGGCAGGGTACACCCTGGACAAGTCGCCAGGTCATCACAGGGCTGACACATAGACACAGACAACCATTCACACTCACGGTCAATTTAGAGTCACCAGTTAACCTAATCTGCATGTCTTTGGACTGTGGGGGAAACCCACGCGGACAACATGCAAACTCCACACAGAAAGGCCCTCGCCGGCCACTGGGCTTGAACCCGGACCTTCTTGCTGTGAGGCGACAGCGCTAACCACTATACCACCGTGCCGCCCCACGTGTTGACCTGAGACTACTAATTTTTTTTTAAAGCAAAAGGTTGTCTCACACCAAATATTGACTTTGTTTCATTTATTATGGCTTACTGCTGTTTATAGTTTTTTTAATGTTGAAACATTTCATTTCATTATTTTTAAGCCATTTTTGGTCTGCAGCATTTCTTTACATTTGCCTAAGACTTTTGCACAGGACTGTATTTTCAGTCATTCTTAGGAGCTTCTTAGGAGAATGTGGGGTTATCTAAGAGTGGACTGTCTATGACTACCTCTTGATGGTGAGCCTGACCTAACATTAACTAGCTAGCTAAAACCAGTGTTGTAGTCGAGTCACTAAACTTTGAGTCCAAGTCCAGTCTCGAGTCCCCAGTGTTCAAGTCTGAGTCAAGTCCAAGTCATTAAAAAAAATTTAGAGCTGAGTCCGAGTCGAGTCCACTATTGATCCGAGTTGAGTCCGAATCAAGTCTGAGAACAAGACTCCAACTGTACCATTTGACAGTGGTTGTTTTAGCACCATTAACATTAGTTTGTTCCTGAACATGACATACGAACAGGTGAATGTGCGTTCTCTTTGTCAGGGAGTGTGAAGTATTCTGTCAGCGATGGTTGGGAGACGGATGTAAGTGCAGAAGGTGTGTTTATTAATACAAGTGAAGAGGGTAAACAATCCAGAACAGCAGGAAAAATTGTAAAACAGTGAAACAGGCAATAGGTCAAGCGAGGCACAAACAGGCTATCGTAGACAAGACAGAATCAAAGATGAGAAACAGGAAACCAGGGATCAGATAACCAAACAAGGAAATAAGGTTCAGTAATGTGTCAGCAACGCACCTCAATACTTCACAAAGTAAGTGTGTTTCCACAGTTTTTATATAAGCGTGCTGATTACGCCATAATCCTTTGCAGGTGCAAGTCATTTACGGCGTGCGCACGAGAGTCCGTTTGGCGCGCGCGCTGTCCGGAGCACGCCCGAGAGTCTATCTGATGTACGCACCAAGGCACACAGGTGTGACACTCTTGCACAAAATTAGTACAAAAATTCATCTCATTCTCATCTCATTATCTGTAGCCGCTTTATCCTGTTCTACAGGGTCGCAGGCAAGCTGGAACCTATCCCAGCTGACTACGGGCGAAAGGCAGGGTACACCCTGGACAAGTCGCCAGGTCATCACAGGGCTGACACATAGACACAGACAACCATTCACACTCACACCTACGGTCAATTTAGAGTCACCAGTTAACCTAACCTGCATGTCTTTGGACTGTGGGGGAAACTGGAGCACCCGGAGGAAACCCACACGGACACGGGGAGAACATGCAAACTCCACACAGAAAGGCCCTCGCCGGCCATGGGGCTCAAACCCGGACCTTCTTGCTGTGAGGCGACAGCGCTAACCACTACACCACCGTGCCGCCCCAGTACAAAAAATTAATGTAGATATAAATATCTTATGCCAAATTATTATGGCATGTTACAAAAAATAAAGAAAAAATCTGAGTCTTTGTCTCCAATTTACGAGTCCGAAGGCAGTTAATGTACAAGTCCGAGTCCAAGTCTGAGTCATCAGTGCTCAAGTCCAAGTCAAGTCATGAGTCCTTAAAATTAGGGCATGAGTCGGACTCGAGTACTACAAGCCTGGCTAAAACAACTATAAAATAAGTGGGCAATGTAAGATTTTGAAAGTCCACAACAAAGCTAAGTTGGCTCTTATTTTTGAAACTAGTTAATTACCTAATGACTAAAATATCTCTCCTGTTCAGCAAAAAAATTCATGTCTTTCATTCTTGGACCCCTTAAAATGGCAGCGCTATTGCCATCTTTACTTTGTTTTAATTTCAGTCTTGTCTCTCCCTATTTTTACTATCTATTTCTTTTCTTTTCACTTGTCCACCATTCGCACAGCAGAGGCTAGCATGGGTTGATATTTGGTTGCATTCTTCATTTTCAACCTACTATTTTTTTCTACTTTAAACTTGTCTTCACAACACTGTTACTGAAATAGTGACCTTCTTTTATGCCTAAGGTTGAGATATGTAGGCAGTATGTAGCTGAAAAATTTGTGCCAAATCTGACCTGAATGCTGTGACTTTTGATCAATATTTTAGATTTTCCTGAGGATATAACGCACACACATCAGAGTAGAGTATCAGAGTACGGAACTCAAATCACTGAGGATTTATCTTGCTTTTTAAAGTAGCCTGATATTTAAAATCTGTCTTAAAACAGTCATGTTATCAAATGTCTGTACTGGTTGTACCACTCAATACTGTCCATTATGTTCACCCTAATCCATCAATTCACTTATATAATCCACACAAACTGGGTCTTTTCCTGGATATCTGCGCTTGACCCCATTCCCCATGAGATTAGTGATGTGGACACACACACACACACACACACACACACACACACACGATATAATGTGATTGTAAAGTAAAATCCAAGAAAGCTGCCTTTTTCCTATGATATACACATTCTTGCCAATGTCAATCAAATGTTTTTGTTTCTTCAGTAAGGAGAAGATGGCTCAGTGCTTAACTTTGGCTCAGTTAAGTTTGGCTCATACACACATTATAATGGCTCAGTTGTTTTAATCCCTCTGTGTATTTAAAAAAAAAAAAAATTATCACGCAACAAGGGACAGAGCAGTATGATGACTCAGGTTGACCTAGCGTTTAACTACCTGCAGTCTGGTCATTCAGATACTTGCTCGAGGACCCAGTATTCCATGTGAGATGGGGTTTCACTGAATCTTTCATTTGCTAGTGTAAGGTAACAACAAAAGAGAGACAGCAACATTCCTAATATAACTCTCATACTGAACGCATCACTTTTAGATGTGTGAGAACTGATAGACCCATACATATCTGAGAAGTAACACTGACTCTCACTGATAATGCGCATTATAGTTCACAAATTGGTTCATATAAATGTCAATAAATATTATAGAGAGACATTGGCAGTATAATAATACAAAAGCATCATAAGACAGGCAAATTTATTGAGAAATACACACATATAGAGCTTTCCCATCAAAGCTAGATACGTATTTGCAGACAAGATACAACAAGTGCCTGAATGTATAAAACCCACATCCAAGACTTGTGGTTGTGATCTGTTCCTCCAGCCAAAACTAAACACAACAGGGACAAATTGGCCAATGTTTTCTGTCTCTGTGTATGTGCACTTCTGAAAGGCCATTTGACAGTTTAAAGCAAGATGTTGTTCCACTGTAAATAATCACGTGCTGCAAACTTCACAAAACCGTAGCTTTGCTATGTCAAGGTCTTCAGCTGAGTCAGTGTAACTGAGTCAGAAGCTGACACTCTCTAACTTTAGTACTCCGTCTTTTTTAAAAAAAAAAACCCCACGTGTCTATAAAGAAGCAGTATGTCAGAGAACTGTAGAAGAAACACAATAATTACATACTGTAATGCTATCTTAAGGAGAAAATCTTATATTTAGCCTGTAATCATAGGGTATATTTCTTAACAGGAAGATGTTTGTGTATATTTCTGTCTCATGACCTTGGATTCTCCAAAGTGTTGAGGGATTTTGAAATGTACAGATGCATGGTGTAAATGCTTCAGACTTTAATTCCCTTGGAAGAACAGCAGTTGAAGACATTATTCTTTTCAGACATGCCTTGAAAAAACTAAACCATGAAAATTGCAGATATCTCTTTTAATAGGATTTCAAGCCCCAACATGACACCACATTGTTTACTGGATATGTTTAGCCTTGGGGAGCAAAATGCTTGTACTTTTGTTCTACTATATAAAGTGCTGTGTATTACTGATGATGCTCTATCTGGGGGAACAACTGAAAAATATGTCATTACGCCTGATTTTTTTCAGTGAGCAATATAAGGAAAAAGGAAAGACTATACAATAATGAAAAAGTACGAATCATCTCATTTGGGAAGTCAGATAGTGCTATATTTGCATGTAAAAGTCTGAAAAGTGTTGCTTTATTAGGTCTGGTATTTAAGGTGAAAATGCAAGAAGTGTAGATTTTCCTTTACACAAGCATAAATTTACAGCAAAAAGGGCCATGTGACTTTCCAGTATAGGGAAAGCTTTATTTAACTTTTGAAACATGCATTTGTTAATTCAAATCTATGTGATGCACTCAAGAGTTTAGACATTTGAACTCATGGACCAAAGCTTAGATTCTTTGGGGAAGTAGAGACTCAAGGGAAATTAGAGTAAGAGTGGATTTACTTAGTTTAAAACCTTAAAGTTAAAGTTGCCATGTCCATTAAAGGGTTTACTATTTCTCAGGTTTAAATTTATTGTGCTAATTCACATAAAAAAAGACTATGAGTTTACAGGTAGCTGAAGAAAGGAAGAATTTCAGAGAAACATATACATCTATATACTGTATGTTGAGTATGCTGCAGTGCTATGAATCGGGATTAAAAAGTTACTTAATTTTAGTTGCACTATACACCCAAGGAAAATCCTGGTGTAATGGATTTTTTGAGAACACTTTTTCTTTCATATAATATAGTGATGTAGAAGATAAAGTTGCACAGAACAGAATTGCTGAAGTATTACTAAGATCTATTTAAGTATAATAAATATGCACTTGATTACTTTCAACCACTAGATATTTTGTCTCTTGCCCCATGTTTCCTTTATTTATGAAACATGTAGTCATTGCTCAGATTAACATCCATCCATCCATCCATCCATCCATCAATCCATTATCCATAACCGCTTATCCTGTGCAGGGTCATAGGCAAGCTGGAGCCTATCCCAGCTGACTATGGGTGAGGGGTACACCCTGGACAAGTCGCCAGGTCATCGTAGGGCTGACACATAAGAGACACACAACCATTCACACTCACATTCACACCTATGGTCAATTTAGAGCCACCAATTAGCTTAACCTGCATGTCTTTGGACTGTCAGGGAAACCGGAGCATGCAAACTCTACACAGAAAGGCCCCCATTGGCCACTGGGCTTGAACCCAGAACCTTCTTGCTGTGAGGCAACAGTGCTAACCACTGCACCACTGTGCCACCCAGATTAACATTATCTTTATAGTTCATCACTCAGTGCTAGATTACACACAAACATTAGTCTTATGTCAAACTTTTACATTTTCCTACATTTGACTGTAGTGGGAATATGGAGCATGTCCCAGTCTAAAAGACACTGGTCAAGAAGCACCCACAAGATCCCACTAGTACGGATGTATTTGTCCAAGCTTGTGTAGGATTCCATTGGTGGATAAACTCAGATCACCTGATTTTCAGTTCCTGACTTTGCTGTTGCCCAAAATTTCACCTCAGCCTATCACACAGTGCATTGGTGGGGAAATAGTACTCAGTCTTTCAGTTTCATAAGTGATAAATATTATCATATATGAAAAACCCTGACTGTAATTCTGTAGATGTGACCAGTAACATCTGGAAACATGTATAAAATATACAATTTATTTATGTTTTCAATACTGTTATGTTTTTACATTTTCACATTTTTCTTTGGGTTAAGTCAAAGACAAAATTTTGTTTTTACATAATACATAAATTAAAGGGAGGCACGGTGGTGTAGTGGTTAGCGCTGTCGCCTCACAGCAAGAAGGTCCGGGTTCGAGCCCCGTGGCCGGCGAGGGCCTTTCTGTGCAGAGTTTGCATGTTCTCCCCGTGTCCGCGTGGGTTTCCTCCGGGTGCTCCGGTTTCCCCCACAGTCCAAAGACATGCAGGTTAGGTTAACTGGTGACTCTAAATTGACCATAGGTGTGAATGTGAGTGTGAATGGTTGTCTGTGTCTATGTGTCAGCCCTGTGATGACCTGGCGACTTGTCCAGGGTGTACCCCGCCTTTCGCCCGTAGTCAGCTGGGATAGGCTCCAGCTTGCCTGCGACCCTGTAGAAGGATAAAGCGGCTAGAGATAATGAGATGAGATGAGACATAAATTAAAGCTATGCATTTTGAATGTAGTTGATTCGCTAAGTATGGTGTCCAACGTTTTTAGTAGTATATGGTAACGTTTTTAGTTTTATAGCTAAAAATTACCTAACCTTTCATCAACTTTTCTGGGTTTCCTCTGGGTGCGCCAGTTTCCCCCACAGTCCAAAGACATGCAAGTTAGGTTAACATGGGGTGGCCTTGGGCTGAAGTGCCTAACCCCCAACTGCTCCCCGGGTGCTGTAGTATGGCTGCCCACTGCTCTGTATTGTGTGTGTGTGCTCATTGCTCACTTGTGTGTGTGCATGTGTGTGTTCACTGCTTTGGATGGGCTAAATGCAGAGGATGAATTTCACTGTGCTTGAGTGTGCATGTGACAAATAAAGGCTTCTTCTTTTCTTTAAATATCTGCTACAAAATTCACCCACTTTTTCAATAATGTTCAATAATGTCTTGCCAATATCATTCAAAACACTGTTGACTTAGTGATCTGTAGTCTACTGTACAAATGAACAAAACTTTGCAGTATAATTGAATGTTGTAATGTCATCCATCCATCCATCCGTTATCTGTAGCTGCTTTTCCTGTCCCACAGGGTTGCAGGCAAGCTGGAGCCTATCCCAGCTGACTACGGGTGAAAGGCGGGGTACACCCTGGACAAGTCGCCAGGTCATCACAGGGCTAACACATAGACTTAGACAACCATTCATACTCACATTCACACCTACGGTCAATTTAGAGTCACCAATTAGCCTAACCTGCATGTCTTTGGACTGTGGGGGAAACCGGAGCACCCGGAGGAAACCCACATGGACAGCATGCAAACTCCACACAGAAAGGCCCTCGCCAGCTGCTGGGCTCGAACCCAGGACCTTCTTGCTGTGAGGCGATAGTGCTAACCACTACACCACCCTGCCGCCTGTTGTAATGTCATTTTGGAAATTATTTATTTCACAGAATTTGGAAGCATTTCACTGTCTAGGCCCTGCCACAGAAAGTTTGAAGGTGGAATTATACAGGAAAGCTGGATGTTATGTGCATGACAATATAGATAATTTTGAAATTAAATATAGACTATTGCAGCTATTTGACAAAATAAGGACCAGGACTGTAGTCCAAACTGCTTGAAAGATTACTGTTTAAGTTTGAAAGATTAATAGTCAAGTCTTCTTCTTTTGACTAATCCTGTTAGGGGTCGCCACAGCGGATCTGTTCCGTATATTTGAATTGGCATAGTTTTTACACCGACTGCCCTTCCTGACACAACCCGCCTCAATCTATCCGGGCTTGAGACTGGCACTAAGTATGCACTGGTTTGTACAACCCAAATGGCTGGGTATTTTTACCAAATCTGCATGTCTTTGAATGGTGAGGGAAACCGGAGCGCCTGGAGGAAACCCATGCAGACACAGGGAACACATGCAAACTCCAGACAGAAAGGCTCCCGTTGGCTGTGAGGTTCGAATCTTCTTGCTGTGAGGTGACAGTGCTAACCACTGCACCATCGTGCTGCCCAAAGCTTAATATTTAAGTATTCATTAAACAAGTAAATCACTATTATAACAAGAATAATATCTCAATATTTAAGCTGTAGAATAATGGACTAATGTTGTTTTGCTTGGATCTCTGTGTTTAGAATGCATTTACCAGTAATGTAATCACTTTAAATACACTATGATATTAGCTACTTGGTCACCGATCAGGGTGGGAAAGTCTCATCAAATCATTTTCTAGTGTCTGGTGTTAAACTCTCTGACCACTCTGAATCTGATTGGACAATTATAGTTAGGAATCAACTTAATAGAGCTTGGACAGATTCGCAGTGTGATTGCTAACCAGCAGAGCACCATTTCGCTGACAGGTCTCTCAGAAGACCACCTGCTATTTATAGATGTGACCTTTTCCCTCACAGCAAAGTGAGATGTGAGGGTGAGCAATTTCTAAGAGGACTTGATGTTATCAGGGTCAAAACTATTTAGTGAATAGGCACTTAAGAGATCTACAGATAGTAAATTGCTAGATATTTTTGGATATGAAATACATAGATATATAGTCACTAATAATTTATGTCTCTCTTTCTAAAGTGGATCTTAACTATTCTAAAATTACCCCAAGCCTCTTACTTAAAAAACAACAACAACAACAACAACAACAACAACACTTTTTGGTTGTTGACTGACTTGAGAGAGGCTCCATAAGCACCTTTCCACCGTGGTTGTGCAACAGGCCTGCTAAAACTGGGGCAGTGCTACTGGATTAGTGAGTGTTCTTTGTCTGATGCCTCTCTGTGATTACTTTTGTATCATAGTGCTTAATGTTTACAAATAGCAAATAAATAGTCCACTTCAACCAGAAATAAATGACATTACATATTAACTCCAAATTCAGCTTCGTCATCTCCTTAGCTAAATTTCACTATTGCCCGTTGTATAAAGACACATCGGCTTGGAACATGATCTCAAGCTAATCTCTGAAAAGATACAGAAGGGACAAATTAACCAGCTGTCCAACATGCATAATAGATGATGATATGTATAAATGTTGTTAAATGGATTAATTAACCGAATTAAGTAAAAATAATTAGCCTCAAACACCAAATCACATGGGCAGCATGATGGTGCAGTGGGCAGCATTGCTTTCTCACATCTCGAAGTTTCTCTGGTTTGATCCTGAGCTCAGGTTACTGTATCTGTTGAGTTTCACATGTTCTGTCCATGTTCATGTAGGTTGGTTCTCCAGTTTCCACTCACAAAAACATGCCCATTGGCGATTCTAAATTACAAATAAATTGCTGTGATTGAGTGTGTACAGCATGGGCGATTGCTCTAAGACAACGAGGGAGGCTCAGCCTCCTCTAAAAATGACGAACATCGTGTAGGATGAATTGCGCTAGGCTTATGTTATAGCCGACCTTATAACATTGCTATTTCAGATCCAGAATCATAGAAATATATGTGCTCAACCCAACTACATTGCGAAATCATTCCATTATAACTTTCCCCAGTTCGCCTAATGTGTGCGTGAGTTTTTTCCCCCTCGTGACAGCGCGATGCAGCCCAGCCTCAGTGCACTTCCATGGCATTTGGGAGCTATGCACTTTTCAATCTCAAAATGCAAGACTATTATTGGACAAATACTGCGAAAACGCCCGCCCACAGACTCCCACGGACTCCCAGCCTCACAGTGGATTTCAATGGCATTTGGGAGCTCTGCGCTTTTCAATCTCAAAATGCAAGACGATTATTGGACAAATACTGCAAAAACGCCCGCCCACAGACTCCCAGCCTCACAGTGGGAGGGACATGGCAAAGCTTTCCGCGAGGAGACTGGTGATTGGTGAAAGCGGCCGGATATTTTCTTTGATTGACAGCTCGTTTCAAATAGACAGGCAGCGGTGAATCTCAGTTCAGTCCCATGCGGATTCGCAAGTGCTGTGGTGTATTGTAAGAGATCAGCTTACATTTCGATTTCATTCATTACATACGGTTTCTACCAGCTTTTTTAGTTTGTATATATTTTCATTGTAAATAAAGTGTAAATATAGTTTTGTCAAGTTTGCTATCTTAGTTCCAGAAATTTTGTTTATTTGAGTGACTGAACTTGAACTTGAGGGGGCTAGTCAGCTAGCAAGAAAGCTGCACACGGATGCCAAGCATTGCTGATTTAATTTTGGCAAAGCCATTTGCCAGTCTTCCTTTCGAGGAAAAAATTAAAATTAAAGAGCAGGGTAGACCAACGCCTCAAATTGACTTGGTGAAAAAGGTAGGGAATAATACTTGTTCCTTTCAGCTCTCCTGGTACGAGAAAGTGAATTGGCTAACAGCAAGTGACCCACATCAACAACAGTAGGCTACTTTAGTAATATGTCATGGATGGACCAAAAATATAGAATCTATTTAAAATGTTTATGCTGAGTATATTATATTGGAATATATATTTCTCTGGATATGAATTAAACACAGCTGCAATTTTGAAAACATTTTTAAACAAAAACACAGCTGAGAACATTTCACACTACAGACCTGGATTAAAAGTGAAGGGTTATCAAAATTGTCAATAAAACATTTCTCAGTCAAAATAAGTAAAATATAGGGAAAGTGTCATTGAATGAAATGTGTGGCACCCAGCTCTGTGTTTGGCTCCCCAAGGTCAGTGCTTGTGCCTATTCCAGAACACTCTGCTGTTACTGCTGAGGTTCCTGACAAAAAGCTGCTTTCAATAATGATCAATTTTTAAACAACATGCCACATGCCACAATTTTAAAATACAAAATGTTAAAATATACCCCCCCAACACCACCATCATGTATATTGGACAGTAGGCTAATGGGCCAAAAGAACCTATTATTTCACAGTTTGTGACCCTGCCAACAATCAGCCAGATCAGAGGCAAGAGTATGGGCAAAATTGATGTGTTTTTTCTTTTTTTCTTTTAAAATCTGGAAATATCGTAACCGACCAGCCTCCTCTGTTTGAAAGACTACCAGCCGCCACTGGTGTACAGTATGTAAGGTACCTTGTGAAAGTCTGATGTCCCCTATCTGATGGCCTCACACCCAGTTCCCTGCATCCTTGGCAACTCTGATTCTTCTTCTTCTCATAGCCTGCAAGGACCATAGGGGCACCACTGATGACATTTTAATAGTCCCTCATTGGTGTGTCGAGGGCATTTAAACTTGGCGGAACCTATCCCTCTCCAAGCTTGATCAATGGATAAGTTAGAGTAGCCAGTTAGCCTCACTGCATGTCTTTGGAGTATGGGGGAAACCGGTGCATCTGGAGGAAACCCATGCAGACACGGGGAGAACATGTAAACTTCACACAGAAAGGCCCCTCATTAGCCATGAGGTTTGAACCCAGAACCTTCTTGCTGTGAGGTGACAGTGCTAACCACTACACCACCATGCCACCCACAACTCTGACTAGGATAAAGCAATTAATGATAATGAATGAATGAATGAATGAATCAAGACAAAAATGTTGATAAAATCTGCACTTTATCCATGTATTTGGGCTATTTTTGACTTGCTGCTGCTGACTGAGTTTCATGTTCCTAGGTTGGGGCTTTTTGTTGTTTTACATCCATTCTAACAATTAAATTGAAGCTTTGCAAGCAAATAGACTCAATAGTCTGAAAAAGAGACATTGTCCATTTTACAAACAGCACATAGTTACATAGTTGTGACCGGCGAGTGGCCTAGTGGTTCGCGTTTCCGCCTCTCGATTGGGAGATCGTGAGTTCTACTTGTGGTCGGGTCATACCAAAGATCATCATAAAATGGTACCTACTGCCATCTGGCAAGGCACACTGTGGGGAGTCAAACTCTCGCAGTTACCAGAGGACTAGCCCCCTACTGTAACTCTAGCTATGTAATATAGGCAAGAGACAGAGGGCTACAGAAATGGAGATCGGTGCCACCTAATGCGCCATATGGTGCGGGAAGGACTTTAGACTTTAGACATAGTTAAGGGAGTGTCTGAATTGCTTCCCAGTTAAGGAGGAAGAGTTACATCTGAGTAATTAGTTAGAGTTGAATGACTTCACTGTTGCATTAGAGGAGAGTAGCCAGTGATTCCTCAGTTACCGAGTTAAAACAAGAGTAATCAGGAGATGACATATCCCCCCAGACATCACATGAAACCCCACTCCAAATTTTCCTAAGTTGAATTGGTTGCCATGGAAATATGTAAAAAATAAAAAGCACAGAAATCCCAAAATGTCAAAAGGCACAACTCCTCTAGTCACTTAACATAACTCTCAGGTTTCATGAAAAAACATTTCTAATAGTTTTTGAGTTATGCTCCAGAAACTAAAATGTTTACAGACGGACAGACGGACAAGAGCGATAGCTATATCCCCCCGTGTTATATGCCGGGGGGATAATGAGGAACATTCAGAAGAATACATTAAGCTGTTCACTGCTGAAGTAGAAACAATTTATTGCACTTACTGTATTGAAGAAGTGCCATAATTCATTGCGCCAGTTCACTTGTATTTGATTTTTGTTGGCACATGTGTAAATCAGATGACTAAGATCTATTTTGTCCTCAAACAACTCAGTAAAGTTTAGCAGACTCAGGCTAGCACTTGGTCTCACATAAAGAATGGGATGATCTCCATGACAAATGCAATCCACCTAAAGAAACCGAAATGCTTGCAGTTTCTATACAGTACTTCCTAAAGTGTTTGCCTGTAGAAAGAACACACTAGTAAGCAAAACTGCAATAAACATAATTTTATAGGTTATAAACAACTATAGTTTTATAGTTTTAAGTTTGATTTTAGCCTGACATCCCATAATGCATGCATCCATTATGAACAGATATAATTAGTCATCTTTGACATGGGTTCCAGTCATGCCTGCATGCTATTTTTCATTATCAATTCTGATCTTTTAGAGAATTACCAAGTTCACAACACCAAAAGCCATTCAATGTAAGTGGAGTTGAGCTGAAACACTCATGATCGTATACAGTCCGTGCTGTCAACCGCTGAACCACAGTCCGGATTCAGACTCAAAATATTACAGTGACTCAAACTGAGCACTTGAAAAACTACTGTAGCAGAACCAGTCAATCTATGTAAAAAAGAGAACTGGCTGTAGTTCTGTGACTTCAGTTTTCTAAGCATGAACTGAAAGATGAACAAAAAAATTGAACAGTGAAACAGAATGCTTCAGGACAACTAGCCAGAGAAGAATGTTCATAACAGATATGTCTTATCTGAGTCCATGGTAGTCAGAAACTGTAAAGTGAAGAACCAGTAAGAAACAAAACATAAGCAGTTCACATTGATGTTTCTTGTTTATAGCCATGAACTAATCAGTAATATAAGGAGCCCCTAAGGTCCCAAAAGGTAATTTTTTTTTAATTCTTGTGTGCACAAGTTAATATCGTGTGGGGACAAGATAATTATCTTGTGCACACAAGATACTAAATTGTGTGCACAAGTTATTATATATCCCCCAATCGACCATAACATTATGACCACTGAGAGGTCAAATGAATGACATTGATTATCTCTTTACAATGGCACCTGTCGAGGGGTGGGATATATTAGGCAGCAAGAGAACAGTTTTTGAAGTTGATGTGTTGGAAGCAGGAAAAATGGGCAAGTGTAAGGATCTGAGTGACTTTGACAAGGACCAAATTGTGATGGTTAGATGACTGGGTTTGAGCGTCTCCAAAATGGCACATCTTGTGGGGTGTTCCTAGTATGCGGTGGTTAGTACCTACCAAAAGTTGTCCAAGGAAGGGCATCTGGTGAACCGGCGACAGGCAACCATTCACACTCACATTCACACCTACGGTCAATTTAGAGTCACCAGTTAACCTAACCTGCATGTCTTTGGACTGTGGGGGAAACCGGAGCACCCGGAGGAAACCCATGCGGACACGAGGAGAACATGCAAACTCCGCACAGAAAGGCCCTCGCCAGCCACGGGGCTCGAACCCGGACCTTCTTGCTGTGAGGCGACAGCGCTAACCACTACACCACCGTCCCGCCCGGAACTAGTTCTTATCTCATCTCATCTCATCTCATCTCATTATCTCTAGCCGCTTTATCCTTCTACAGGGTCGCAGGCAAGCTGGAGCCTATCCCAGCTGACTACGGGTGAAAGGCGGGGTACACCCTGGACAAGTCGCCAGGTCATCACAGGGCTGACACATAGACACAGACAACCATTCACACTCACATTCACACCTATGGTCAATTTAGAGTCACCAGTTAACCTAACCTGCATGTCTTTGGACTGTGGGGGAAACCGGAGCACCCGGAGGAAACCCACGCGGACACGAGGAGAACATGCAAACTCGACACAGAAAGGCCCTAGCCGGCCACGGGGCTCGAACCCGGACCTTCTTGCTGTGAGGCGACAGCGCTAACCACTACACCACCATCCCGCCCGGAACTAGTTCTTATCTTGTGCACAGAATTAAAAAAAAAATCATGTTACTGGGTTTTAGGGGCTCCGTAGTAGTGCTAAATATTACAAGGTAACTTATGTATCTGGGCCTTCACAGATGTCGTGTTGTCCTGTATGTTGTGTGTGCAGCTCCCTCCTCCCTCCTGCAGAGTGCTCATGGCGCTGTGATGAACACAGGGGGCGCTGTGGAGCACCAAGCATGAGCAGCACAGCGGCAACTTCTTCAAACCCATACAAGTGTGTTCTCACACTTCTAACGGGCGGAGGAGAGCGATGGCAGCACCAGTGTGTGTGCGCTACCAGAAAGCTGATCTCTATTGTTGACGCGCAGGAGAGACTGGAACGCACAGCTCCATGTGAAGCGCACCGCCTGGGAGGAGAGAAACGAGGCGGAGTGAAGAGACTCGAGCCTGCAGTTAGTTTCCCACCTCGATCAGACTGGACTTATTTTGGAAAAACACAAAACACAGATCAGACTGAAGCAACGGGATTAATTCGAGGGGACTCGAGCAATCTCATGATGAAGAAGAACAATTCGGCGAAGCGGGTACGAGCCCCACCAGAGTCACTGTCGCTTTAACTAACGCGCGTCTTTGTGGTTTAACACTTTGTCTCTGGATACATTTGGGAAACATAATTATGCTGATGCTCGATCTGCTCCATTCTGCGCCATTGTAGCATTTTTTTGTACGTGTGGGCTGCTGGACTCCATCACTAATCCTCATTTGTTGTTGCAGAACTGACATTTTCCATCTCTGTTTTTCTCCTTTTCTTCACTTGCACGTTTTTGTTGTTGTTCCATGCCTGAATTAGTGGACAACATAAAGTAAAGACCCATTGTGTCCTTCCACTGATCTCTTGTGGAAAGTTCAGCACTGACTCCAGCTCACAGTTGGTGTTGCACAAAGAATGGGAAGATCTCCATGACAAAGGCAATGGTAGTGTGTTTTGTATGTGTGTGTGTGTGTGTGTGTACCACTCCACCTACAGTATGCAGATTTGTGAACTAGACAACCTCCAGGACCAGTACTCAGGACTGTTGTCTAATTGCTTAGTGGTGTGTGTGTGTGTGTGTTTTGAAGGCTTTGCAGGACTCCAGCCAGCAGCCTGCTCAACCCGACAAAGTGGGATGGATTCGCAAGTATTGTGGCAAAGGCCTTTTCAGGGAGATCTGGAAAAACAGATATGTGGTGCTGAAAGGAGACAAGCTGTACATCTCGGAGAAAGAGGTCAGTTTCGAGAATACTGACAAACGTGTTCATAAAAACCATATTTTTAAACATCACTAATATCAATAAAGGCGATGCTGCCCACTTGACAGATACAGCATAAAAAAGTTAGAAAGATTAGAGATAGGCTTAATGCTCACAGCCTCATTCATTAGAAATCCAGTGACTTCTCCGTTACTTGTTCAGGTTCATCGAAATGCTTCTTTTGAGTGCTTGAGACTGGTTCATCCGATCCGAAAAGCCTACACTACCGTTCGAAAGTTTGGGGTCACTTTGAAATGTCCTTATTTTTGAAAGAAAAGCACTGTTCTTTTCAATGAAGATCACTTTAAGCTAATCAGAAATGCACTCTATACATTGCTAATGTGGTAAATGACTATTCTAGCTGCAAATGTGTGGTTTTTGGTGCAATATCTCCATAGGTGTATAGAGGCCCATTTCCAGCAACTCTCACTCCAGTGTTCTAATGGTACAATGTGTTTGCTCATTGCCTCAGAAGGCTAATGGATGATTAGAAAACCCTTGTACAATCATGTTAGCACAGCTGAAAACAGTTGAGCTCTTTAGAGAAGCTATAAAACTGACCTTCCTTTGAGCAGATTGAGTTTCTGGAGCATCACATTTGTGGGGTCGATTAAATGCTCAAAATGGCCAGAAAAATGTCTTGACTATATTTTCTATTCATTTTACAACTTATGGTGGTAAATAAAAGTGTGACTTTTCATGGAAAACACAAAATTGTCTGGGTGACCCCAAACTTTTGAACGGTAGTGTATGTTTCTGTTTTTGATATGGAAAATCAAACAGAAAATGGTATGATGTTATTACATTGTGATATCAATATCACACACTATCTACTTCTATCACAGCTCTCTTGAATGCTTGATTCTGATTGGTCAGAAGTTGTGGATTCACTTAAATATATACTCTAGAAACCCATTTCAGATCACTCATTTCCAGCTGCAACGTTTATATCAGTGTGCTTGTTCTAATAATGATCATTTTTTTAGTAACACTTTACCCATTGGACTAGCACGGCACATGCTCCACGTAAATGGATAAACAAAAATACGTAATTATTAATACAGTGATGTTTTTAGTAAGGAGAATTTTATTTCGCATTTTTGTTAGGAGCCTCAATGGTCAGAACTTGTAACTGTCCAAGGTCAAGTTACAACGGCTTTTCTAGTTTCTTGGTAACATGACAAGCTGCATTTTATTGTCTTGTAACTTTACAAGAGAGGAAAAAATAGATGGTGGTGAGAGAACAACTGGTTATAGCTGTTGTAATAAGTGATAACAGGAACTAACTCGGGGGCGGCACGGTGGTGTAGTGGTTAGCGCTGTCGCCTCACAGCAAGAAGGTCCGGGTTCGAGCCCCGTGGCCGGCGAGGGCCTTTCTGTGCGGAGTTTGCATGTTCTCCCCGTGTCCGCGTGGGTTTCCTCTGGGTGCTCTGGTTTCCCCCACAGTCCAAAGACATGCAGGTTAGGTTAACTGGTGACTCTAAATTGACCGTGAGTGTGAATGGTTGTCTGTGTCTATGGCTACATTTACATTAGACCGTATCTGTCTCGTTTTCTTCGCGGATGCACTGTCCGTTTACATTAAACTGCCTGGAAACGCCGGGAAACGGGAATCCGCCAGCGTCCACGTATTCAATCCAGATCGTGTCAGCTCCGGTGCTGTGTAAACATTCAGAATACGCGGATATGCTGTGCTGAGCTCTAGCTGGCGTCTCATTGGACAACGTCACTGTGACATCCACCTTCCTGATTCGCTGGCATTGGTCATGTGACGCGACTGCTGAAAAACGGCGCGGACTTCCGCCTTGTATCACCTTTCATTAAAGAGTATAAAAGTATGAAAATACTGCAAATACTGATGCAAATACTGCCCATTGTGTAGTTATAATTGTCTTTAGGCTTGCCATCCTTCCACTTGCAAGTGGTAAGTGATTTGCGCTGGGATCACACACACAGCGGCTCAGTCCCGAATCACAGCTTGTTCACTTCACTCGCGCGCTCTGTGAGCTGCGCAGGGCCGGAGTGCGCACCCTCCAGAGGGCACTCGCCGTTCAGGGCGGAGTGATTTGGAGCGCAGGATGCCTGCGGAGCCGAGCGTATCCGTGTATTGGTATTGCTGTGTGCACGCGAATCGTGTATTGGTGTTGCTGTGTGCACACTAATCGTTTTAAAAACGTTAATCTGATGATCCGCTGATACGGTCTAATGTAAACATGGGCTAAGTGTCAGCCCTGCGATGACCTGGCGACTTGTCCAGGGTGTACCCCGCCCGTAGTCAGCTGGGATAGGCTCCAGCTTGCCTGCGACCCTGTAGAACAGGATGAAGCGGCTAGAGATAATGAGATGAGATGAGGAACTAACTCGTTCTGTGGATTTTCATAATGTTATATATGAATATAAATGAATAAAAAGTATATGTGTCTTTAATTAATGAAAAAAATTGAATAATTGGCAAATTGTTGCAATATAAGAGGAATAAAGCACTTCGGACATGCTGTTATTGGAAGATAATCAGTTTCGGGGTCCTAACAGTAACACACATCTGACACGTTCGTATGAGCCTTCAGAAAAAAAACCCCCAGCAACTTCAGAGGGACATTTGAATATTGATCCTTTGTGCTTAGTTGTTCTGTTATACTTTGTACAATTAATAGAAGCTGGAAGTGATTGACATGAATTTTGTGGAATTTTTTGGTGATTTCTGTACAGGATGTACATTTATAGCTTGGAGTATGTGCACAGTTCACAAATGCAACATATACAAATTTTGAAATACGTGAGAAATACGTGTTAAATATACAGACATATTTTACATTGTAAATCATTTTACCCTCATTGTCTGACAGTTGTCATGTTAAGGTTTTCATTTTGTTAAACAGTGCTGCGATATTGTCTGGTTTTAAAACTATCAAGTGGTCCCACCTTTTGTTGATGAGAGATGATAAAGTAGCCAATTTCTCATTGATGCAGTTATGTGAAGTCATTAAGTTAAGACTCTCGAATACCCAGAGTTGGACAGTACCGAAGTACATTTACTTGAGTATTGTACTTAAGTACACTTTTTGAGTATCTGTACTTTACTTGAGTATTATTTTTTTTGGAAACTTACAACTTTAACTTCACTACATTTGAAAGGCAAATATCGTACTTTTTACTCCACTACATTTCTATCAAGGTCCTCGTTACTCGTTACTATGAAGCGGCTTTAAAAGTGGATGTTTTTTTTTTTTGCTTTTCTAAAACGTGATTGTTTTTTTTTGCAGGTGACACTGAGACAGTCTATCAGTAATCACTAGGGTCACGTCACGTCCATAGACTGTAGAAAATCAAGTTCAGTGATTTCTCAGCAGCGTTATTTGAACACGATCAGTTGATGGTAGAGTGGAAGGAGGCGGTTCTTCTGGGGAATGCACACACCCACGGCCATACCTAGAACCCATGTTTCAGTTTTCTGAAAGGATTAAAGATTCATTTCATTTTAAATGTTTGCTTTGTTTGCCGAAAATGAACCACATCATGGCCTACAAAAACTCGCCATCCAACCTGCGGAAGCATATTGAGGGATGTGAATGTTTTATTCCAAGAGAAAGCTTGCAATGAAGTTGTCTGTGCTTTTAGAGCTAGCGATAACGTTGCAATAGCTGTGCAGTCTGGTTAGTCACATGACTTTCTATGGATTTGCTCACCAAGTTGCCATCGCCTTGTCCACGGCTGACGTTTACACATAGCTAGTTAACTTGGACACTGTTAGTTAGCGTGTAAAAATGGAGTTACACTAACAGGAATAACGTTAACTTATCTGAAGTCCTTTCAGAAATATGTTTTAGCATAATCTTGCCAAATAAACAGCATGTAGAAATTTTTCTTTTCTAGTAGCGTTAGCTACCCAATATGATTTTGAGTTTGAAAAGCGTTTGCTAGCATGTCAGGTGGAGTTTCACTGCCTAGCTAGCTTAACGTTAAACCACCATGATGGCACAGCATGCGTTCATTTTGTGAATTCACATTTCTGTCTTTGGTAACAGCATTAGGTTTTATAAGTGTTGTGGCAATAATACAATGATGCATTGACAGAAAATGTACTTTTAATACTTAAGTATTTTTTAAAAGCAAGTACTTCAGTACTTTAACTTCAGTAAAAATTTGACTGGACAACTTTCACTTGTATTGGAGTAACATTTGACCAGTGGGATCTGTACTCTGACTTAAGTAATGAAGTTGGGTACTTTGTCCACCTCTGCGAATACCTTTGCGGATAATAATTGTACATCCATAGTAAAATTGTGCTAGTTTACATATGGTTAAATGGAGGGTAGCAGTGTTTAAAGTGTAATTTGCCTGTGATTTTTGCTGCCATCCTGCACAACCACAGGCACCTAGTGGTCAACAGTCATCTGCCTTACACCTGGTCTGGGGGTTGTTTAGGAGCTGTCAGCTGTATGTTAGAAAATCGGTTTCCTGTGCAAACTTTTAATTCCCTGTGCATTTTCCGAGGGCACCTGTTTTGCTTTGCTGAGCAAGCAAGCAACTGTCCTCCCCTGATGTGAAAGACAACATTGTCCATGGGAAAATGCAATGAGCTGAGCTGAGTTTGCCAGACAACATCATGACCCTATCTTAATTAACTGTCTTGTAGTGAAATATGCAGTTTGTTTTTTAAAGCAACAAATTGCTTTACCTGATTGTGAAAGGTTCGGCACGGTGGTGTAGTGGTTAGCACGGTTGCCTCACAGCAAGAAGGTTCCGAGTTCGAACCCAGCGGCCGGCAAGGGCCTTTCTGTGTGGAGTTTGCATGTTCTCCCCGTGTCTGCGTGGGTTTCCTCCAGGTGCTCCGGTTTCCCCCACAATCCAAAGACATGCAGTTAGGTTGACGTGGGGCGGCCTTGGGCTGAAGTGCCCTTGAGCAAGGTATCGAACCCCTGACTGCTCCCCGGGCGCTCTGGGCTGCCCACTGCTCTGGGTGTGTGTGCGTGTGTTCACTGCTTCAGATGGGTTAAATGCAGAGGATGAATTTCACTGTGCTTGAAGTGTGCATGTGACGAATAAAGGTTTCTTCTTTTCAGGAAGCTGTCCATTATTGCAACAGTGAACCCACAATTACTGAGACATGATTTCAACCCAAGTTATTTGGGTTAAAGTATCAGAATGTATAGAATGATGTTGTGTACTAAAGAGGATTTGTGTCCAGACCTGACCTTTTCTGTTGGCATAAATATTGTCAGTTGCAGTTTTGAAGTGATCAGCGCGTATTTAACAGTTATTCCACGAAATCGAGTCGTATATGAGCTGATAGCTGACAAGGTGCGTAGCGCTGAGTCGGCTATAAGCCATGTATGCCAAGATTGAGTGGAATAACTGTTTTATTCTATCCACATTTACTGGGTTTTGAGAAACAGAGCATTTTACTTTTTATGTTTTGCAAATTCGATAAATAAAAACTTTACACAGAATGTCTGACAAAATGATTTCCGCTTAGAACGTAAACAAACCGGCGAAATGACAGTAGCAATTTGTGAAAAATGCTATAATAATAATTCTTGAAAAATAAAAAGATAGATTCTTACCATCAAATACTTTTATTCCATATTTTTTTTACTTTTTTTGTATTTTTGGGGGTTTTGTTTTCGAGTAGAGTTTTATTTCGTCCTCGGTTGGTTCAGCAACACACGCTGCCCTTTTTGTTTTTCTCTACTCACAGTATATGAGCTAATAGCCTAGTAGTAGAGCAGCCAATCAGAGCGCGCGATTACTAATATCCAGTGAATGTAGATAGAATAAATTTATTTATACCTGCTATCTCCAAAAGTTTACATTAGAGACCTCAGAATTATAAGTGTAATTGTTGTAAAAGTTTTCACTTATGTACAGAAATACAGCATGTAAGTGACATTTATAACATTAACTCTTTTTTTTTTTGCTAAAATCATCATAATGTCAAAGTCTTCATGCAACACCAAAAGACTCAAAGACAAGAGACACATTCACACTGAGATACATTTGCTCAGGCAGTACATTTATATTTAACTATCTAAACCACACTTCACCCAGCTGCTTCAATATAATCATTCAAACAGGAAGTTTGTACAGAAATAAATACATACGTGTACTCCGAGAAAAGTGACATGAAAACTTCTTCCTAACCGTTATAGATTTTCTACATATGGTATTTAGTGTGGTTTTGATTATTCCAGTTCTCATGTATGGCCAAGCACCTATTATTAATTTAGTATAGATTAGTTACAGATGATCACATTTCTTTCTTCAATCTGAGCCCCAAACCAGTTTAACTTAGTTCGAAGGTTTTATATAACACTATTGCATGCTTCAGCACATCCATCCATTATCTGTAGCCGCTTTATCCTGTTCTACAGGGTCGCAGGCAAGCTGGAGCCTATCCCAGCTGACTATGGGTGAGAGGCGGGGTACACCCTGGACAAGTCGCCAGGTCATCGCAGGGCTGACACATAGACACAGACAACCATTCACACCTACGGTCAATTTAGAGCCACCAATTAGCCTAACCGCATGTCTTTGGACTGTGGGGGAAACCGGAGCACCCGGAGGAAACCCACATGGACACGGGGAGAACATGCAAACTGAAAGGCACAGAAAGGCCCTCGTCGGCCGCTGGGCTTGAACCCAGGACCTTCTTGCTGTGAGGCGACAGTGCTAACCACTACACCACCGTGCCGTCCTGCTTCAGCACATGGCTGTATTAATAACAATATTGCATTTATAATGCTGCATATCAGCAGTCAGTCACTGGTTGATGGAAGGAAAATAGCTGATAGGGATGTCATGGAAAACAGGAGGCAGTTAGTCTGGCTGAAGGATTTAAGAGGCTTTCGACATTGCATTAACACCTTGATCCAATTGTGAACACACTACCTGGGTCAGAATATAACAAAGTTGCTATCAGTAAAATTTGATTTTGAAATTTGGTATTGTAAAGGTAGATGTTTTTTCTGTAATGTTTTTTTACCCCTGAAAGCTTTAACTGGCTCCTGTAAGCATGCCCAATATAAATAGGCCATTATTCATCTCACTTTTTTCCCACTAAGGGAAAGGGAGATGGAACAAGCTTGAGTCATGCTCACGCAGAAAGCTGTTTGCTGTGCTCAGCATCGGATCAAACAATGCCGAGCCAGCATATGGCCTGTGGCTACAGGGAGGAACGACCCTTTTAGTGCTTAACACACTGATGTTTCATCACACTGGTGACTGTTTTCTGCAGCTGTCTAGACACATGCCATTAATCAAACAGCTTCTGTTGTTTTTGTGTCATTTTTATTAAGTGAAGGACAAACAAGAAACATTTTCATGAGGACCTCCAAAAGGCATAGTTGAGAAATTATTCTTTAATGCTAAGAGACATCTGGAAGTATATCAGTTGGCCTGGTGTTTGGACTTACAAAAGCTCCTTTCACATACTAAGTCTGTTATTGTATGAGATAAAAACAACAGGGGATCAATATCAAATTTTCATTCCCATTCAGTCTTCCATAACAGAAAAGTAAGGGATATTGTGTAATCCCACCTGACTGTATTTAACAGAATGCTAAGGAGTGCAACCCTCGGTGAGATGTGTAAAATATGCAAGACCGGATATGGCGTATACTGTAATTCACGAGGTGGCACGTCCACTGTTGTAAAAAACCCAAGCTGAGACATTAGCTAGTTAGCAACAACACAGTATCACAAACAGTTAACAGTTATTCCACGAAATCGAGCCGTGTATGAGCTGATAGCCAACAAGGTGCGTAGCACCGAGTCGGCTATAAGCCATGTATGATGAGATTGAGTGGAATAACGGATTTATTTGATCCACATTCATTGCATTTTGAGAAACAGAGCATTTTTTTTCAAATTCGTTAAATAAAAACTTTATACAAAACATCCGACAAAATAATTTACGCTTAGAATGTAAACAAACCGACAAAATGACAATAGCAATTTGTGAAAAATACTATAATAAAATTTTTGGGGAAAAAAAAGATACGTTCTTACCATCAAATACTTTTTTTCTGTATTTTGTTGCTTTTTTTTTTTGGCTTTATTTATTTATTTATTTATTTATTTTTATTTAAACATATTTGGGGTCAGAGTTTGCCCCAGGAGCATTAAAGCTCATCTAAGGAGGCTAAGGGCCTCTGCATGCTCTTGCGACAAGGCTTTCGCAGATAGCTTTTCGCAGACAGTTGTAATTTATCGTTGAGCGGGGAGTAATAGGCGTGCGCGATGTTATTCACCGCCACAACGCAAGGGGGCGCGAAGTCGCGAAATCGCTAGGAGTAGTTGGTGGGTGTGGTTAGTGGAGTGTTTATCCTCCGGTTACTTATAATGACTAGAACTGGAGTCGTATAGATGTACGTACTTCCTCATTTCCTCGATCAACCGCTCTTCGTGCTGCTCCATCTTCGCTCGTGTTTTTAAAAATGGCGGTCGTGAAAACAAACCAAACCGGGAAAGTAGGGAAGCGGAAGTGCGTGTACAGCGGATGTAGAGTGGACCAATCAGAGCCCTCTTGTCTGTGACGCTGTCTGCGAGGCTTCTGCAGTGGTCACAATTTTTGGGAGGTGCGCGCAGAGCGTCTGCGAAGGGGGGGGGGCTACGCAGACGCCATCTGCGACGCAATCTGCGAGGACTGCGTTGTCAGCATAAATTGGCCTTTACTCTGAATAACATTTTACATTGATATATAGAACAAGACAGCAGACAAAACAAACAAAAGGGGGGAATGTAAGCAAACAGTTGGCCCAACTATTCTTGTGTGTGGAATCGTTTAGATTCCTCAATAAAAGGAATTTTTTGGGGTTTTGTTTTTGAGTAGAGTTTTTATTTGGTCCTCAGTTGGTTCAGCAACACGCTCTGCCATTTTGTTTTTCTCTACTCATGGTATATGAGCTGATATCCTAGTAGTAGAGTAGCCAATCAGAGCGCGCGATTGCTCATATCCAGTGAATGTGGATGGGCTAATACCAGATATCCTATGAGCAATTTTGTCTTCATCATGAACAGCCAACAGTTCTTTTATTTTCAGTGTCGTTCCAGTTTCCAGGCATATCTGGCAATGTGTTCTTTGCTTGTTGTTTTGAGTTTGTCATGGGCATTGTGTGTAGTTCAGTTGCAATATCACTACATCATCATTTACATCACTGCCAGCAACGTCACTGTACGTTATTCTGATGGTTCTGATTCCCACTGGAGCCTTGGCAAAAGATCGCCATTAATGTTACTACGTCACCAGGGGATAGATTCTGTTTTAGCCAGCATTAACCTTTTCAGCAGTTTGTGCTACAGTAGCTTTTCTGTGGGATTGGACCATATGTGCTAGCATTCGTGCCCCATGTGAATCAATGAGCCTTGGCCACCCATGACCCTGTCACCGGTTCATCAGTTGTCCTTCCTTGGACCACTTTTGATAGGTACTAACCACTGCATAACGGGAACACCCTACAAGATGTGCCATTTTGGAGATGCTCAGACCCAGTCATCCAGCCATCACAATGTTGTCCTTGTCAGAGTTGCTCAGATCCTTACATTTGCCCATTTTTCCTGCTTCCAACACATCAACTTCAAGAACTGACTGTTCTTTTGCTGCCAATACACCCCATCCACTGCCAGGTGCCACTGTAATGAGATAATCAATGTTATTATATCCACATTCATTGGATATGAGCAATTGCGCACTCTGATTAGCTACTCTACCATGCAGATATCAGCTCATATACCACGAGTAGAGAAAAACAAAATGGCGGAGCTTGTTGCTGAACCAACCGAGGACGAAATAAAAACTACTCGAAAACAAAACCCATAAAAAAGCAACAAAATATGGAATAAAAGTATTTGATGGTAAAAACATATCTTTATTATTTTTCAAGAATTAGCATTTTAGCATTTTTCACAAATTGCTACTGTCATTTCGCCGATTTGTTAAGCAGAAATGATTTTGTTGGATGTTTTGTATAAAGTTTTTATTTATTGAATTTGCAAAAAATAAAAATGCTCTGTTTCTCAAAATCCAGTGAACGTGGATAGAACCAGGGCTTTGAACCGGTTCAAGGAACGAAAACGAAAACCGGGAACTTTTTCTATTTCACATGGAACAGAAACGAAACCAGAAACTTTATTATTTTTTATGTTCCGGAACAGAAACGCTTATTAAAAATAATGGTAACCGGTTAATACCGGTTTTTATTTCGTTCCTCAAAGTTTCTGTAGCCTATACAAATAGTCATTCTTCTCCTGCGCAAGTTTCTATGACCCGCTGGGGTTCACTTCCTGTGTGACGTTCGCTGATTGAATGGAGAGAGCGGGAAGGTGGACTGCCATCATGTCTCCATTACTGAGTGTCTGAGCAAAGGAGAGCCTGAACGATGCAACCTCCCTATTGGCTGTTTGTAAAAATGTATCAATTGTTGCCCTTCCCACGGGAATCATCGCGGGCTCGAGAGACGAGACCTGACGAGTTAGTTCGTTGGTAGCAGAACAAAATGTCTGGACACAAATCGGGTTTTCAGAAAAGGAAAGAAAATAAACGGAGGGTCGAAAATACAAAAAAGGAGGCAGAAAATGCAAAACGAGTTTTAAGGTAGGACAAATGGTTACTTTTCTGAGGCAGCCCGCCGTGGCTGCCTGCAGGCTGATTTATTATAGCCCATTTAGTTAAAATAGTTGATATAAAATGTTTATAGTTATAGTTATGTGATGGTTGTCCTGATTTAGACTGTTTTTTTTTGGGGGGGGGTTTGCGCGATGTTGCACCCGGGTCCAGATTAGGGCAGAACCGGCCCTGGCTACATTTCAGCTGTAGTTTGTTATGAATGTATGTACTTGCATAGATGTGTACTTCCAATATGGCGCCTAACAAAATCTCGCGGCGCGGTGACGTCATGCGGTAGCCCTCTATAGGGCCTGACTAGCCTTTGGTAACACACTAAACGAATTATCTTTCATTTTTGGCACTTTTTCTGTTTGTGTAGATGGGAAGACATACTGAGAATCCAAATCACCAACATCTGAAATAATAATTGTTTTGAATTATTTCTTGTCTTATTTAATGAAGGTTGTAATAGAATTAGCCTACATTTGGCTTAAGCTGGATGAGACAGAGACATAATTTTATAGCCATTTGTTAAACAGCTGACAGGGAACGTAATTAACCGTTCCGGGAACGAAATTTTTTTGTTCTAACCGGTTCGGGAACGTCTATTTAATGGTGGAACCCAAAACCGGAAACGTTAAAATTCCGTTTCTGTTCGGAACGAACCAATAGGAAAAAAATTCCGGTTCAAAGCCCTGGATAGAACTAAAGCTATTTCACTCAACCTCGTCATACAGTACATGGCTTAGGGGCTCATTTCACCAAGTATGATCTGGAAAAAATCGCACGCGACCACGCGCGACTATGATTGCAGCTATGTTTTCCTGTAGTCGCGGGCAAAATCTGTGCGACCTAAACCCATTATTTTCTGTGTATGCTCTATGTTCGATGTTATCTCGTTCAACCTTCGATGTGTACGCTCTACCTGCGTCCTATACGCTCTGTAGACGCTTTACATACACTCTACTTGCGTCTATCCACTAGGGCTGGGTATCACCAGATACCTCACGATACGATACTATGGCGATATTTTGCCCACGATAACGATAATATCACGGTAGAGCGATTCTGCGATAATCGATATATTGCAAGAAATTTCAACCACATCACGATATCTGTGTCACTGAAGAAAATCAGAATTTATTGACCACTGTAAAATTACATTTCACATACATAACTACACACTCTTGCCAGACATATATTTGTCTCTATTCCACTGCTGGCAAAACCAAGAGTTGCTTCACTACAACATACAGAAAATTCCCATTTCTGTGCTAGTATTATCAACTTTTCTGTAAGCATGGACACATCAGTGCTGCTTAACAAGCAGAATCAAATTGTTTTATGAAAACTTAAAACTTGCACTGCAGACTGCACATACATTTCAGTGCTAACACTAATATCAATTTGTTCTTTGTAAACTTGAGAACATATACTGGAGAACATTTAACTTGTGCTTATTTTGCAGGAACAACACACTGTCTGAAACACATTGAAAAGTGCAGTGTGCATCTTAGTCTCCTACTGCGCATGCGTGAAGCCTACTGCGCATGCGCAGAACACATGAATTAGCAAGTTCTCATACAGACCGGTTTATTATTCAAAACAAGGCATTACAAATTATTTGACTCGGCCAAAGACTCGACCAATACGCACAAAACATAAAAATCGGCAAATGCATGAAATACTCACCGATTTTCTATCAGCCCAGCTGATCGGTAGGACAAAACTACTGTTGAATTTTCCTACCCTCCTGGATTTCGCGCATGCGCAGTAGGCTTGGTAGGACAAATCCAAGAGGTAGGATAACTTTACAGAACACCGGCTCACTGTTTTTTTCTCCTTTCCTTTGGAATCCAAAGTGCCTCCAAACATCTGCCTTAAAGTTCGGCGGTGTCTCTAGGTTTACGTTAACAGCCATGCTTGCTTGTTTTTTTTCCTCACTGCAACCGCCGGGGAAAAAAGAGAAGACGAAGAGTGCCTTGCAGTGAGGGAGCGACACCTCGCGGAGCGGAGGTGCGGAAGTCGTACTGGATTTACAACCCATCTGAAACATGATTTATTATTTGAAAAAATATCGATATTCAAATTTTGAGTATCGATATTGAATCAGAAGACAAAGTATCGCGATATATCGCCGTATCGATATTTTTGCACACCCCTACTATCCACTCGATCTGATGCGATCTTAACACGACCAAGGCTCGTTCTGTTCGACCAATCTGCGACATAGCGTCGATCTCTCAGCGATCTATCCTCGCAAGTGCACGACCTTGGCCGATCAAGGCTCAATCTTGGCCGATCTAGCTACGTACGAGTTGCAATGTACCCTCGATCAATACGATTTAGCCTGCGATATAAATGTTCTAGCCTCGCTCTGTACGCTCAATTCTTGAGCTTTTCTAGACAGATTCTCGCCTGAGCTACGCGCAAATTTGTCACGGCCGCCCGGATTTGCATGCGACCAACTGTGACCGTATAAAAAGGCCCGGCGATCGGTGGCCGACCATCAGTTTTTGACCAGCCTCTGAAGGGACAACATGGACCCAATCGCTCTGCATCATGCTATTGCGCCCTATTTATATGACGTTCAGTAGGCGTAGCTTATGCGCCCTATTTATGCGCCCTATTTATATAACATTCAGTACACGTAGCTTTAATTGGATTAGGCGACGGTCGGTCGCAACTTAAGCGATGGTTGATCTTTATTGGTTGAAGTAGGTCGCACCTTAATCCTCTTTAGAATCCAATCGTGGGAAGAATAGGGAGCGTACGGGTCTAGGGAAGGTCTGGGACAGGTTGCGCGGAGCGAGGCTTGATCGCAAAAGAGTGAAGCTAGATCGCACGGATCGAGTGAGTGTCGAGGACGGGCCGAGCAGCACAACCATGCGCGCAATCAGTTCTCACTCGAGAAGACTGAGCATCGCTCATCCCCATTCTAGCCTCGATTGTCTCTTGACCAATGCATCCTTTCTTTGACCTTGTTCGCTCTTTCGATGCTCTCTGTGTGACTTTTAGGTCGAGGCTTAGTTTTTTGACATGCCAGAAAACCGAGCTACGATCTCTTTGTCGGGGAGACCATTCCTCGACCATGTGCAACCACGGAATACCAAGGCGTAACCAACCCTCGGTCAACCGTCGACTGCGTACAACCTACGGCGACCAAGCCACGCTCTGAGATCGCAGCGCGGTCTTCCGGGAAGATTTCTCAGTGAAATGACCCCCTTACAGACAACTCGGCACTATGCGCCTCATCGGCTATCAGTGCATGTACGACTTGATTTTGTGGGATAACTTTTAATTATTCACTTCACTTGTCAGTGGTTTTAATGTTATGGCTGATCACTGTATATTTTATTGTCTGAATTTTTGCCTGGTCGTGAATGATAAAGCGGCAGGAGGCTGTTTTATAATTTGTGCGTTAAAGTCGTTGAGTGTTAGTGATCTTGCTAATGTCTGCCACACTTGGCCACAAAAGAAGTCCACCCACTCTCTTCAGTCCCACACCCTCCATCTAAATTTTCCTCCAGAGTCTCTCCCTTCATAAACATTCACACACAGAGCAGTGGAATCATGATGTAATAATACGATCCAGAAAGTGCTGGTGTGGGTGCAAGTTTTTATTCTATTCAGACTGTTACACTACTCTGATTCCTGATTAAGAAGCTTAGTAACATCTAAATTGATTTGATTTGTAGGACTGTCTGAGTGTGCGACTTGGCTGGTTACAAAAAGTCTGCATTCACAACAATTCTACAATACATCCAAGCAAACAATGTTCATATTCAAACGTTGGCAGACATCCACGTATTGTTTTTTGTCAAACTAACTTTGCTGAATACAGATGACAGTTTTGGAAGATAGTTTTTTGGGAGCATAACAAATAACCTACCGGTAGTAAGCAAATGAAATTCCTCTCAATAAGAAGAAAAACAAACTGGCTACAGTTTTTAAGCCCTGTGAATCTCTCAGATCTCTATCTTTTCATTTTCTGCCATTCCTTCCACAAGATATCGTACTATCTCAACTATAATCTATCACTGTGTCTAAAATGACTCCTTATTCCCTCTTCCATGCAAACTGTGAAGTGCATTATGGGTGTTCTGCATTCTCTAAGCAAGTGGTTTTAAAGTGGAGTCTGTGAAGTATAGCCAGGGGGTCAGTCTTTTTTTAATTGAGTTACATTGGTGAAAATCACAACCTGTCATTATATGTTATATATTATATGTATTTTTATGTTACTAGTTTATCTGACATACAACTTGAATCAAATGGGTTTAATCTAAACCTCAGTAACTTAGAAAAATAGACTATAAATATTGCCAAATTGGAACCAGTATGTTCTGTTAATGGAAAGTTCACGAGTAATAACTTTCCAGATATAAATCTGCACTGAGGGGTGCCATGGAATTTATTTTACAGTTAAAGAGATCTCTGGCTAGGAAAATTGCCCTGCCCCAGGCTGTATTGCTTGAACTGTAACCTACTGCAATGCATTGTGGGATATCATGAGTGTACTGGATATTATGCGTTATATTTCCAGACATGATTTGAAAAATGGTAAAACTCAATAAACTGTGCAGTATATAGAGAATATCCACTACTCCACCAAGCTAATGTTTCACCTTTTATTTATAGCACCTAGACTTATGTTTTCAAATTTTTATTACAGCAGATTTAAGTGTGCATTACGAGGCATTTGAAATTTTGACTTAATACAAGGTGTTTCAAAAAATTCGATATCATTTCACAATCTAATAACTTTGCCAATTCTTGTTCAGTTGACTTCAAATTTTAACAGCATGTGTGGAAACGGGTCAAAATTTTATGTTTAATGTTTTTTGTTTTGATCTTTTTAGGTATAGAAATGCCATTCACTGGAAAAGAAAAGGCGTTTTGTGTATTAGAGTACACTCGAACACAGTCGAACAAGACTGCAGCATGCATTTATGAGAGAATTCTCTAAAAATGCACCGACTGCAATGTAGATTTGAACACGGCCCAAAAAGTTAAAAGAGGAAGGCTGTCTGTGTGTCTCTGTCTCAGGCGGTGCACATACTGAAAATTTGTGAAATTGTTCATGGAATCCACATACCTTTGAATTCCTCATTCAAATTTTGAGGAATAAATCTTATACTGCTAAACATTAAGCCTGTTCAGTTTCATTTGCCTAGACTATGTAGTTTCTGGGATATTTACATCTCAAATAATGTCAAATTTTTTGAAACACCCTGTGTGTGTGTGTGTGTGTGTGTGTGTGTGTGTGTGTGTGTGTGTGTGTGTGTGTGTGTGTGTGCAAAAAGAGGAAGACTGTTAAAAAAAGGCTGTAAAAAAAGGCTGTAAAAATTATTTATATATATGTATATATGAGTGATTCCACGCTTATGGGTACTGAAATGGGGACATGAACTTATTCACCTAAAACCATTTCTTTTTTTACCATCAGGTCACAAAACATGTAATCTTTAATGAATGATATGTTAAAAGATAACTTTAATTTTCTGAGATGTAATAAAAACATATTTATATGCCAAAGTCAGAACGTAACAGAAGTGTTGTGGACATATATATTCTCAATTTTAACAATGTAGAATTACTTTTTGAAACATAGGAAGGTGATGTTTTAGCAAATATAATTAATAAACATGTGTAGTAGAATAAACATACACATTCTTTCAATAAGATTAACATGGTATATAGCTAGATTGTAATTAATTTGTAACAGACGCGAGATGGACAATCGTAACAGAAGTAATGTAACAGACATCATTTTGGAACTCATAGGCTTGACTTTGGCATATAAATATGTTTTTATTACATCTCAGAAAATTAAAGTTATCTTTTAACATATCATTCATTAAAGATTACATGTTTTGTGACCTGATGGTAAAAAAAGAAATGGTTTTCGGTGAATTTTTAAAAATAAGTTCATGTCCCCATTTCAGTACCCATAAGCGTGGAATCACTCATATATAAACACCCTGTATTTTAGTCATGTCAGAGTTCATCCAAGCTTCTCAAATGACTATTTATTAAACCCTTGATGAATTGGAACAGATGGCAAAAAAGGATGTATAGTGTCTTTCTGTTCTTTATCCAAATAAGGCTGTCTTCTTATATGTTTGTATGTTGAAATACTTTCCTGATTTCTGTTCTGCTTTTGGAGTATATTTCCACATTTTGGTTTGCCTTTGTTATGTTGTTTCACTTCCCCTTTATTGTTGGCCTTTATTTAGTTTTCCACATATTTGATGAAAAGGATGTGACACAGTACAGTCCCTTTTATAATTCTAGTACAAAATGGGCTAACTATTTGTGATGATCAAATGACAAATCAGTAGACGCTCTTCATGATGTATGTTCTTGCAATTTGTTGCTACTTTTGCAGAAATGACCCACAATCAAAGTTCCACAGAAGATGCTGTGATGCATAAAAGCAAGTGAATCAGTATCAATGTAGAGTTAGATTCTGAAATGCAGTATTGTTGGTATGAGGAAGATATAAACCTGCACACTAAAACTTAAACAGCCTTCATAGGCTGACCGTGTTTACAGTGGTGCTTGAAAGTTTGGGAACCCTTTAGAATTTTCTATATTTCTGCATAAATATGACCTAAAACATCATCAGATTTTCACACAAGTCCTAAAAGTAGATAAAGAGAACCCGCTTAAATAAATGAGACAAAAATATTATACTTGGTCATTTATTTATTGAGGAAAACGATCCAATTTTACATATCTGTGAGTGGCAAAAGTATGTGAACCTCTAGGATTAGCAGTTAATTTGAAGGTGAAATTAGAGTCAGGTGTTTTCAATCAATGGGATGACAATCAGGTGCGAGTGGGCACCCTGTTTTATTTAAAGAACAGGGCTCTATCAAAGTCTGATCTTCACAACACATGTTTGTGGAAGTGTATCATGGCACGAACAAAGGAGATTTCTGAGGACCTCAGAAAAAGCGTTGTTGATGCTCATCAGGCTGGAACAGGTTACAAAACCATCTCTAAAGAGTTTGGACTCCACCAGTCCACAGTCAGACAGATTGTGTACAAATGTGCCCCTTTTCCATCAAAGCAGTTCCAGGGCTGGTTCGGGGCCAGTGCTTAGTTTGGAACTGGGTTTTCTGTTTCCACTGACAAAGAACTGGCTCTGGGGCCAGAAAAACCGGTTCCAGGCTAGCACCAACTCTCTGCTGGGCCAGAGGAAAGAACCGCTTACGTCAGTGGGGGGGCGGAGTTGTTAAGACCAACAACAATAACAAGACTGCGAAAGATCGCCATTTTTAAGCGACGAGAAGCCGCAGCTGTACAAACGCTTAGTCATCCATTATTATTATTGTTGTTGCTGCTGTTGCTGCTGCTTCTTCCGTGTTGTTTTTGCTTCGATATTCGTGCCAAGGTTTATGCAAACGTAGCGACGTAACTGATGTATACAGCGACGTAATGACGTATACAACGACGTAACTGACTGTGGCAGCGGGGGCGTGGTCAAGCATCGGTCTGTGACAGGAGGGTGGAGCCGGGGAAGGTGAGTGGCAGATTCGCTACACCTGACGGTAATTAACCTGTGTTTTGTGTGTGTTTTCCCAGTAAACCGCTCCCTATTTTAAGAGGCTGAGAGAGAGCAGAGGGAGCGCGACCCGGGAGTGGAGGCTGAGAGTGTGTCTGTGTGCTGCGAGTTCTTTTAGACTGAAAAGTTTATTAATAAAATACGCTGTTACTACCTCCCAAACGTTGTCCTGCCGTCCTCTGTGCTCCACCCACGCATTGTCCGCGCTACAGTGGTGCCGAAACCCGGGAAAAGGTGGAGCACCAGTGCTACAGCTCCATGGAATCCTCCCCGTTCGCGGACTTGGTCCACGCCCTCGCCACGGCTCAGCAGAGCCAGCACCAGGCACTCGTCACGCTCCGAACGGAGCAGGAGCGCCGCTTCGAAGCCCTGGTGCTGGCTCAACAGGAAGTTCGAGAGGCGTTCCGGCGGCTCCTCGCGTCGGCGGGGTCCACCAGCGCCCCGGCCGCGGGCCCGTCTCCCCTCACTGTGACCAAGATGGGCCCGCAGGACGACCCCGAGGCTTTCATCACCTTGTTCGAGCAGGTCGCCGAAGCCTCGGGGTGGCCGATGGAGCAGCGCGCGGCGCGCCTCCTCCCCCTCCTGACTGGAGAGGCGCAGCTGGCCGCATTACAGCTCCCCGCCGACCGCCGGCTGGCCTACGCTGACCTTCGCCGGGCCGTCCTCCAGCGCGTGGGGCGCACGCCGGAGCAGCAGCGCCAGCGCTTCCGCGCGCTGCGGATGGAGGAAGCCGGCAGCCCGTTCGCGTTTGGCCAGCAGCTCCGGGACGCCTGCTGGCGGTGGCTGAGGGCCGAAGATCGCGACGCCGAGGGAATCATCGACCAGGTGGCGCTGGAACAGTTCGTTGCCCGCTTACCAGCCGGAACCGCGGAGTGGGTCCAGTGCCACCGCCCGGCGTCGCTGGATCAGGCCGTAGGACTGGCGGAGGATCATCTGGCGGCTGTACCGGCGGCAGGACAACGGATGACATCGTCTTCTGTCTCCTCTTCTCTCTCTCTGTCTTCCCCCCCTCTCTCTCTGTCTTCCCCCCCTCCTCCCGTGTCCCGTCCTCGCCCCATTCCCCCACCACGGAGGCGGGGGCCGGCCCCACCCCAGCCGGCCCGCCGCACCCGTGGTGCCCTCCCGTTTCTCCCTTCTGTGTCTGTCTCTCCCCCCCCTCAGGTGAGTGAGCCCCAGAACACAGTTGCAGAGGGGAGGCCCGGGCCGGTTTGCTGGCGCTGCGGGGAACCGGGCCACCTGCAGCAACAATGTGCAGCGATGGAGGTGGGGGCGGTGGTGCGGATCCCCGACGCGCCAGAGGCTGCCCTCGATCGGGCCGGAGCGTATCGCATACCGGTAAGTGTACAAGGGGCTACATATCAGGCGTTGGTGGATTCAGGCTGCAATCAGACCTCGATCCGCCAAAGCCTGGTGCAAGACGAGGCATTGGGGGGAGCACAAGGGGTGAAGGTGTTGTGTGTGCACGGGGATATTCACAGCTACCCGTTGGTGTCAGTCCACATATATTTTAGAGGGGAAAAATCTATAGTGAAGGCGGCGGTTAATCCTCGCCTTACCCACTCTTTGATCTTGGGGACCGATTGGCCGGGATTTCGGGGTTTAATGGCACGCCTAGTAAAGAGTGGGTCCTGCCGGTTGACGGGGGAGGGTCCCGGTGTCGCTTTGGCTGGAGCGGCGGTCGCAGAGCCGTCTACATCACCTCCGCGACAGGGGGAGGAGCCGCCGGCCCCTCCTCTTTCTATTGGGGAATCCCTCGTGGATTTCCCACTGGAACAATCGCGAGACGAGACTCTGCGACACGCGTTTGACCAAGTGAGAGTAATCGATGGTCAAACGCTCCAGCCGAGCGCCACCCCGTCCTTCCCCTATTTTTCCATTTTGAAGGATAGATTATATCGAGTGACGCAGGACACTCAGACGAAAGAGCGAGTCACCCAGTTATTAATTCCAAAGAGCCGCCGGGAATTGGTATTCCAGGCGGCCCACTTTAATCCCATGGCTGGACACCTCGGGCAGGATAAGACACTCGCCCGGATAATGGCCCGATTCTATTGGCCGGGGATTCGCGGCGACGTCCGTAAGTGGTGTACGGCGTGCCGCGAATGCCAGTTAGTAAATCCAGCGGCCATTCCAAAAGCGCCCTTGCGCCCCCTACCATTAATCGAGACCCCGTTCGAAAGAATTGGGATGGATCTCGTTGGGCCATTAGATCGGTCAACACGAGGGTACCGCTTTATATTAGTCCTGGTGGACTATGCAACGCGATACCCGGAAGCGGTGCCTCTTCGCAATATCTCAGCACGCAGTATTGCAGAGGCCCTCTTCCACGTCATCTCCCGGGTTGGAATCCCGAAAGAGATTCTGACTGACCAAGGCACCTCGTATTGATGAGCTGCTCGATCGACTAGGCATGGCTCGCTTTTACTCGACACTGGATTTGACGAAGGGATATTGGCAGATCCCCTTGACTCCATTATCCCGAGAGAAAACGGCCTTTTCCACACCGTTTGGCTTACACCAGTTCGTCACACTTCCGTTTGGGCTGTTTGGGGCGCCCGCTACGTTTCAGCGGCTGATGGACCGAGTCCTCCGGCCGCACGCCACCTATGCGGCCGCGTACCTAGACGACATCATCATTTATAGCAATGACTGGCAGCGGCACCTGCAACACCTGAGGGCCGTCCTTAGGTCGCTGAGGCGAGCGGGGCTCACAGCCAACCCGAAGAAGTGTGCGATTGGGCGGGTGGAAGTACGGTATCTGGGCTTCCACTTGGGCAACGGGCAGGTGCGTCCCCAAATTAATAAGACTGCAGCGATTGCGGCCTGCCCGAGGCCCAAGACCAAAAAGGGGGTGAGACAGTTCCTGGGGCTGGCTGGCTACTATCGTAGGTTTATACCTAATTATTCGGACGTCACCAGCCCGCTGACTGACCTCACTAAAAAGGGGGCACCAGATCCGGTCCAGTGGACGGAGCAGTGCCAGCGGGCTTTCTCTGAGGTAAAGGCTGCACTGTGTGGGGGGCCACTCTTACACTCCCCTGACTTCTCTCTCCCTTTTTTGTTGCAGACGGATGCGTCGGACAGAGGGCTGGGGGCCGTTTTGTCCCAGCAGGTGGAGGGGGAGGACCGCCCAGTCCTATACATCAGCCGCAAGCTGTCAGTGCGTGAGGGGCGCTACAGCACCATTGAGAAGGAGTGCCTGGCGATCAAGTGGGCGGTCCTCGCCCTCCGTTACTACCTGCTGGGGCGCTCTTTCACCCTCTGTTCGGACCACGCGCCCCTCCAGTGGCTCCACCGCATGAAGGATGCCAACGCGCGGATCACCCGTTGGTATCTGGCACTCCAACCCTTCAACTTCAAGGTGGTCCACAGGCCGGGGGCGCAGATGGTCGTGGCGGACTTCCTCTCCCGTCAAGGGGGGGGGGAGTCGGCTGCGGGCCGGACGGGCGCCCGGCCTGAGTCGGGCGGTGGGGGTATGTGGCAGCGGGGGCGTGGTCAAGCATCGGTCTGTGACAGGAGGGTGGAGCCGGGGAAGGTGAGTGGCAGATTCGCTACACCTGACGGTAATTAACCTGTGTTTTGTGTGTGTTTTCCCAGTAAACCGCTCCCTATTTTAAGAGGCTGAGAGAGAGCAGAGGGAGCGCGACCCGGGAGTGGAGGCTGAGAGTGTGTCTGTGTGCTGCGAGTTCTTTTAGACTGAAAAGTTTATTAATAAAATACGCTGTTACTACCTCCCAAACGTTGTCCTGCCGTCCTCTGTGCTCCACCCACGCATTGTCCGCGCTACACTGACGTATACAGCGACGTAATGACGTGGCTTCCATTAGCACCACGAGCTATGGAAAAGCAAACTGGTTCTCAGCTGGCTTGCAAGTTGAACGAGTTGTGAACCAGCACCAGCACTGGCCCTGAACCAGCCCTGGAATTGATTTGTTGGAAAAGAGGCAATGGAGGAAATTCAAGACCATTGTTACCCTCCCCAGAAGTGGTCGACCAACAAATGCCGCTTTTCCACTACCAACGCGGCTGAGTTGGGCTGAGCCGTGCCGTGCTGAGTCGAGCTGAGTGGGGCTGTTGGAGTTGCATTTCGACTACAACCGCGCTGAACCGTGCTGGCTGGAAGTGGGTGGACACACTGGGTGGAGTTAGCGAAAGTGGGTGGACGTCACGTGATGTCGTTAGGCGGCGCAAACAGTGACATCAGTGGCCTTTTAAGCGGTAGTCTCACGACCCAGATAGTAAACAATAAACATGGAGGACATGGAGTCGTTAGTGTTGCTGGTCTTGGTGCTGTGGCTTGTTGTCACCGACAACGCCAACAGACACTGGCAAGAGCGTATAGATGAGGCGAGGCGCATAAGGCTTTAGAAATTCTCGTAATTCGTAATTCTTCTTCTTCCGGGTTTACGGTGTTTACAGATCCCAGCGTGCTCGCGGGGCGTGTGTGGGCGTGTGAGGACACTCCTCCTCACCAACCAGTGCACAGGGGAGTGTCTGCTCACGCCCCTAGCCCCACTCAGCTCGGTTTGGCTCGCCTCAGCCCTACTCCAAAACCGTGCGAGTTTTGGGTGCTAAGCAGGGCTGAAGCGAGCTGAGTCGTGCTGTTCTGAGGTAGTCGAAACGCGAGCCGTGTCGGGCTGAAGTGAGCTGAAGCGAGCTGAAGTGAGCTGAAAAAGGGTAGTGGAAAAGGGCCAAAAGATCACTCCAAGAGCAAGGCATGTAATAGTCGGTGAGGTCACAAAGGACCCCAGGGTAATTTCTAAACAACTCAAGGCCTCTCTCACATGGGCTAATGTTAATGTTCATGAGTCCACCATCAGGAGAACACTGAACAACAATGGTGTGCATGGCAGGGTTGCAAGGAGAAAGCCATTGCTGTCCAAAAAGAACATTGCTGCTCATCTGCAGTTTGCTAAAGATCACGTCGACAAGCCAGAAGACTATTGGAAAAATGTTTTGTGGACGGATTTAAACCAAAATAGAACTTTTTGGTTTAAATGAGAAGCGTTATGTTTGGAGAAAGGAAAACACTGCATTCCAGCATAAGAACCTTATCCCATCTGTGAAACATGGTGGTGGTAGTATCATGGTTTGGGCCTGTTTTGCTGCATCTGGGCCAGGACGGCTTGCCATAATTGATGGAACAATGAATTCTGAATTATACCAGGGAATTCTAAAGGAAAATGTCAGGACATCTGTCCATGAACTGAATCTCAAGAGAAGGTGGGTCATGCAGCAAGACAACAACCCTAAGCACACACGTTGTTCTATCAAAGAATGGTTAAAGAAGAATAAAGTGAATGTTTTGGAATGGCCAAGTCAAAGTCCTGACCTTAATCCAATGGAAATGTTATGGAAGGACCTGAAGCGAGCAGTTCATGTGAGGAAACCCATCAGCATCCCAGAGTTGAAGCTGTTCTGTATGGAGGAACAGGCTAAAATTCCTCCAAGCCGGTGTGCAGGACTGATCAACAGTTAAAGGAAACATTTAGTTGCAGTTATTGCTGCACAGGGGGGTCACACCAGATACTGAAAGCAAAGGTTCACATACTTTTGCCACTCACAGATATGTAATATTGGATCATTTTCCTCAATAAATAAATGACCATGTATAATATTTTTGTCTCATTTGTTTAACTGGGTTCTCTTTATGTACTTTTAGGATTTGTGTGAAAATCTGATGTTGCTTTAGGTCATATTTATGAAGAAATATAGACAATTCTAAAGGCGTCACAAACTTTCAAGCACCACTGTATTTTTGTTAAGCAAAGCTAAGGCCCTGGTCAAACTACAGCTTGTGATGGGTTTGCAAATACTTGGTGATGAAAAATTTGTAGCATCCGCACCAATCGTGCGATCCAAGGCGAATGTTCTCCGAGCTTTGCGAGTTGTTTTTGACGTATCTCTGGCTTGTGAATGAAAAAAAAAATAACATCGCGAAAAATTTCAGTGCATGCATTGAAATTGGGTGCTGATGTTTTTGCCAGCAATCTAAGCAGCGAATATTCGCAGATGGGTTTGGAAATACTTGCCGAAGCTCAGGGAAGCATCGCCATCAAATGCCTCATTTTCATTGATAACCCATTGCAAAGCATTGCGAGCTGTAGTGTGACCGTAGCCTCAGTGCTGTTTCTGTTTGAGCCCTTCTTAAACAGCTATATACTGCTTATTTCTTTTCATTCATGTTTTTATACAGTTCTGTGCAAAAGTCTTAGGCACCCTATTTTTTCATACAAACTTTGTTATAGATTTCTATTTTATGACTTCTACATTATCGAGTCAGTACAAAAACATTTTATAATCCAAACGTTCGTTTTCCAGCACAAAATTAAATGTTACAGGGGGAAAAGGTTTGTATCTGAGCAGCATATGACATAACAGAGCACTTTCTCATTCTCATCTCATTATCTCTAGCCACTTTATCCTGTTCTACAGGGTCGTAGGCAAGCTGGAGCCTATCCCAGCTGACTACGGGCGAAAGGCGGGGTACACCCTGGACAAGTCGCCAGGTCATCACAGGGCCGACACATAGACACAGACAACCATTCACACTCACATTCACACCTACGGTCAATTTAGAGTCACCAGTTAACCTAACCTGCATGTCTTTGGACTGTGGGGGAAACCGGAGCACCCGGAGGAAACCCACGCGGACACGGGGAGAACATGCAAACTCCACACAGAAAGGCCCTTGCTGGCCACGGGGCTCGAACCTGGACCTTTTTGCTGTGAGGCGACAGCGCTAACCACTACACCACCGTGCCGCCACAGAGCACTTTTCAGATTAAAAAAGAAAACATAATGAAGGCGACTGGGTTTTGGTGCAAAATTAAGAAGCGAGTATGACATTCAAAGTATCCAGTAGAACTGGGGCTGGTTCTGTAAGATGCTCAGTAAAACCTACAGCTCATTTCCTTATAAAACTGCACTCACTGTACCTGAGACTACTAATTTTTTTTTAACGCAAAGGGTCTTCTCACACCAAATATTGACTTTGTTTCATTTATTATGGTTTACTGATTACTGTTTATAGTATTTTTTAATGTTGAAACATTTCATTTCATTATTTTTAAGCCATTTTTGGTTCACAGCATTTCTTTACATGTGCCTAAGACTTTTGCATAGTACTGTATTTTCCTCATGGTGTGACACTGTAGCTGTTTTTGTGTAATGGTCATCACTTACCTCTTTCTTGCAGACTGAGATACAGTATTTGAATTAGCCACTTATTCTCAGAGATTTGGACTTTGCTGATGACCTAACCTTGATCTCAGAATCCATAAAAGATGCAGAGTTATTACTACAGTCGCTAGAATATGCCGCTAGTCAAGTAGGCCTCTACTGTAATGAGGGAAAGACAACATTTTTATCTACGTCTTCCTTACCATGCGATCTTAAATCCCTAAATGCCACTAACATCAAAAAAGTAGATGATTTCAAATACCTGGGATCCCATATTGCAGACTCACAAAAGGAATTCAAGATCAGAAAAGCCCAAGCGTGGGAAACCTGTAATAAGCTAGAAAAAAATCTGGCAGTCAAATTTAACTAAGTCTATTAAGGTCCAGACATTTAGAACTTTAGTAGAGCCAGTTCTTCTGTATGGCTCAGAAACCTGGACCCTAACTACCAAGCTTGAGAGTCGTCTTGACGGATGCTGTACAAATCTGTTAAGAAGAGCACAGAACATCAGCTGGAGGGACCATGCCACTCTTGGCCAAATCTATGGAGGATTACCCCAAGTATCCCAGAAGCTTAAGCAAAAGCGTCTAGTTTGCTGGCCATTGCCATTGTGCCACAGGCGAAGTAATTTCCTCTCTCCTTCCATGGTGCCCTTCTGGCAAAGTTGTATCCAGAAAGTTAACATACCCAGACACCATTGCCAGAGACTTGGGCATCGATATTGAAGACCTGGGTTCAGCGATGCAGGACTGCTGTGTCTGGAGAGAGTTAGTCATGGGAATCTCGCCCACCCCTGTTGTCGAAGGATGATGATGATGATCATTCTCAGAGAGTAAAAGCAGTATAATTATTCTTCTCCAGCTCTAACCTCATTACTGGTTCAGTTTATAAGTGAAGATTCATTAATGAGTAATTTCCTCAGAATCGATCTGCAACTGGATATGCTTTTACTGAGCTAATTGTTAGCCTGCTGCTAACTGCTAGGTTACTGTGAGGAAAGAAAGAGTGCTGACAATAAAAGTAAGTCGCAATATTATTGTAATGGTCCATGATATTTCATACAGTGAGTTAAATTTCCACTATGTTAAAATTCATAGTCTCATGAATAAATGAACAATGATTATATGAATGAATCCTCACCTGCTTTGGAATTCTGATTGGTGTTGATTAATTTTCTATAACAGCAGCTCTGACAGGAGTTCGAGGTACAAGGCAAATCAGAGGTTTATATTAATGTGCTTGGGCTTAAACACTTACACAGGGATGTTGGATGCGCCACATAAATGGATTTTAAAACTATTATTTAAAAGCATATATATATTTGCCATTCTTTAATAAATAAAAATGGGTAGAGTTGGCTAATTGTTGTTGTATGAGAGCGATAGAGCACTTCGGGACATCCTATTATCGGAAATTATTATACATACAGGACACTTTTTCAATGGAATAAAAACATGTATTCTATTCCCTTCTAGCGGGTTTCATTCATTTGGTTTGATAGCATGCAGTATTGTTAGCATATCGCTTATCCTACGTGTATTATGTCACTCTACCCAGTGGAGAATGAGCGTTGAATATAGTTTATGATATTGCATGGTTGTCAGGACAACATGATGTCACATGTCAGAGACGTAAAATGTTCATGCTAGCGAGTGACTGTAACAATTTGTAAATAAACATGGCCACCAGGTTTCCTTCGTTAAATACAGAAGATTTTGAGAGAAATAAAAAGAGAAAGACGCGTTGAACACCCGAAAGGAATGTGTATGTATAATAATAATAATAATAGGGGCGGCACAGTGGTGTAGTGGTTAGCACTGTCGCCTCACAACAAGAAGGTCCTGGGTTTGAGCCCAGCGGCCGGCGAGGGCCTTTCTGTGCGGAGTTTGCATGTTCTCCCTGTGTCTGTGTGGGTTTCCTCCGGGTGCTCCGGTTTCCCCCACAGTCCAAAGACATGCAGGTTAGGTTAACTGGTGACTCTAAATTGACCGTAGGTGTGAATGTGAGTGTGAATGGGTGTCTGTGTGTCAGCCCTGTGATGACCTGGCGACTTGTCCAGGGTGTACCCCGCCTTTCGCCCGTAGTCAGCTGGGATAGGCTCCAGCTTGCCTGCGACCCTGTAGAAGGATAAAGCGGCTAGAGATAATGAGATGAGAGATGAGAGATGGATGGAATAATAATAATAATATTGGCTGGCTTTTCTTCGTGGTATATCAGATATATTCCATTCAGCTAGCATGATACTGAACGAGTCGAAGGCAAGTTCAATATCATGCTAGCTGAGTGGAATATATCTGATATACCATGAAAAAAAATAGCCAATATTATTTAAATAATTAACTTTGGGCTGGGGTGGCACGATGGTGTAGTGGTTAGCGCTGTCGCCTCACAGCAAGAAGATCCGGGTTCGAGCCCCATGGCCAGCAAGGGCCTTTCTGTGTGGAGTTTACATGTTCTCCCCGTGTCTGCGTGGGTTTCCTCTGGGTGCTCCGGTTTCCCCCACAGTCCAAAGACATGCAGGTTAGACATACTGGTGACTCTAAACTGACTGTAGGTGTGAATGTGAGTGTGAATGGTTGTCTGTGTCTATGTGTCAGCCCTGTGATGACCTGGCGACTTGTCCAGGGTGTACCCCGCCTTTCGTCCGTAGTCAGCTGGGATAGGCTCCAGCTTGCCTGCGACCCTGTAGAACAGGATAAAGCGGCTACAGATAATGAGATGAGATGAGAACTTTGGGCTGATGACAGACAGCCCTCCACTTCACATCAGGCTGGATCACACAATCCTGTTCCTTACAACGTTGTGTTTTCAAAGAGGATGTTATTAGATGCCATGTGACACAGCAGCAACTGTGCAAAAGTACTGTTATGTTCTTAGAAAAAAAGTGGCCCACTTGTAATATCTGGTACTTTTTCAAAACAGATAGATCACCTTTTTTTAAAAAAAAAAAAAGTAAAATCTTTTAAATGTTAAAATTTGGAAATACTCACATTTTTGTGATATTATCCATGTTGGTTTAGTTGAAAATAATACTACTAATTCTATACTAATGTTATACCATCATTTCAGTATACTGTCACGCTCTTAAGTTGGACTATTGCGAAAGACAGTTTAGTTTTGTAAAATGAAGCATCTTCAGAATCGGTATACCTTTCTTTCATGTTTAGTGCACAGTACTGACTTGGAAATAGTTGTTGCAGTAGACATATGAAGCTTAGAAGATATGGATGCATTTTGGCGATGAGAGATTTGTCGATGAGTGGGTTGAGTGCTAGTGCGTGGGTTTTGAGAATTATTCCAGGAATATGAGATGAGTAGCTTCACAGTGAAAAGTGTGAGAGGACTTGTTTATTGCAGGGCAGTGGTACATAACATTTGGAAGGAGTTCTGAATAAGAACAACGGCCACATGACTAAATGTATGTGTAAATAATGTCAGATTGAAAAGACTTTGATGAGTTGCTGATATTTGTTAATGTGTCCAAACATATTGCTGTCCACTGCTGCCACCAGTCTTACTCCTAGTTTTTTGGAACAGTGGTTTGCAATACATGTGTGAAACCAGTAAGGCAATGGATAATACACATAACACTGAACATTATTATTTATTCTCATGCCCTGACACTAATAGATTAGGTTATTCTGAAAAAGTTGGCCAAAATAGTGCAACAAGTCGCTCTGAAAAACTCAGTTTACGCTTAGCACTTACAATTTACATCCTAATAAGTGTCAGTTTTCATACTCTTTAAACAGTGATACTGCTGAGGCTTTGAAAACAAACAGAGTCCGATTTCAGCATCTGACCGAATGTCACAAGCCGCTTTGTGCGTCTAAGCTGACTGATAATCGTCCCTGTCTCGATGGCCAGAGCCGAGGGTGATAAGCTTCAGGCTGTATAAATATTGCAAATGCAGCTTTGTCCTTAGATTGCCTTTTGGCAAGTTGGATATATTTAAGTAGTGTCATTTGCGCTCTGATTGTTGCCAGGGACTTAAGTTGCCACACTGGAGGCCAAGTGGTTTACATATTGCCTTAGTTGTGGCAGAAGACCTAATTGTTAAATTAGGACCATGAATCCTAAATCAGTTTAATTATAAGTGTGAAATGATTACTATTAGTTTTCTGTAGGGGATGAGGCTTGATGTTGTGAAGACAAAAAACGTGTTTGCTAATGTGATTACCTTATTTTTATAGATATGCTTTAAAGCCAGGGACAGTGATGTCTGCACTTTTTGTGGGACAGTGATGTCTGCACTTTTTGTCATGCTTGGCGAAACCACATTCTGGTGCTGTGGAGCCCAAGGCTGTGGAGAAAAAACAAACAAACAAACAAACAAACAAACAAACAAACAAACAAACAAACAAACAAACAAACAAACGTTATGGACCTCCAACATGGAACCAATGAGAACAAGGAGGTGTTCATACCCAGTTGTTGATCATGTGTCCTGTCGAATCTTGCCCTAGCTTTCAGGTGTTCAGGGCATGACGTCGGAGTGTTGACTGAGGGGAGGCATTGGGTTTTTACATTTACGTTACATCCAGAGTGGCGTACAACATATCCAGAGCAGCCTGGGGAGGCACCCTGGGGAGCAGGTGAGGGTTAGATGCCTTGCTCAAGGGCACTTCAACCATTTCTGCTGGTCCAGGGAATCAAACCATCAATCTTTTGGTCCCAAAGCTGCTTCTCTAACCATTAGGTCATGGCTTCCCCATTGTTGTTTAAAGTTTGAGTTTCAAAACAGCTATAGATTGATGGCAAGTTTAAGGAAACACTGATTGCACTATTATTATTTTTTTGCTGGTATGGCTTGGATCCAAATAATATATTCTGGATATTTTCCCATATTACCATAAAGAAGGAGGATAATGAAACAGATAAACAGATTTTGTTCAGTGCAAGTGAATGTGGCTGAAAGGTCTTAAGGACCACACAGTAGGACTTTCATCTCAGTTTGGCAGAGGCTTGTAGGCTTCCCGCCCCTTTTACACTAGCCAAGATTTTGCTGTAGTCCTGCTCAGTCTAAAGGTCAGGAGTCCTCAGGACTCCAGCAATATTATCATTCAAATACGGAACAAATAACAGTCAAATAAGGATTGGATTAAATGTATGTAAATCTATTGCTCTCCTTAGGTGAAGGATGAGAAGAAAATTCAGGAGGTGGTGGACCTTACAGACTATGAGAGATCTGAGGAGCTTCGTAAAGCCAAGAGCCGGACCAAGAAAAATCACAGCAAGTTTACGCTGCTGTGTGCTCGCCAACCAGGCAACACAGTGAGTAATGCAGAGTCTCTTGGTTAATGCTCAAAATAGGGTGGTTATCAAAACAAAACAAGACAATAATTAGATTCCAGTGCAAACTACATCATCGAGATATTCTGTGGAAGTTCTGTCAAAATCCCTCCCACAGCAGGATCTGGTCTTCCAAGGCAGTCTCCTGTCCCAGTACTACTCAGGTCTTTGAGGCACACGGGTGTGGCGCCAATCTCCATTTCGATAGCACTCGGCCTCTTACCCATTATAAGGCAAGGGTTACAGTGGGGGGGGGTAGTCCTCTGGTAACCACGAGAGTTTGACCAGAGTCTCTTGGTTAATGCTCAGGATAGGGTGGTTATCAAAACAAAACAAGACAATAATTAGATTCCTGTGAAAACTACATCATCTAGATATTCTATGGAAATACTGACACAATGCAATTCTCAGATTTCAAGAAGAAGGTTACTTTTTGTGGCTACTGCCTCATGTAGAGGCGGTAGCCACTATGTCAGTCAGTGCGTTTACATGCACATCCAAATCGAGCTACTGTCGGTAATCAAGCTAAGGGTCCCAGCAGGGGTGCCAGAGAAATCCAATCCTACATTCACACAAGGAAATCGAGCTATTGTGAGAGGTACATTGTGCACCCGAGCCACAGGTGGTGCTACACGCGCCATCGTGTTGGTACACTTCCAGTTGTCGTCATGAAGAAGAGCTATTCAAGAGTATAAACAAAGTTATCGCAGTGTTGCCAGATACTGCTGACGTTTTCCAGCCCCAAACTTGTTCAAATCCACCAAAATGCACTTAAAACTGCCCAATCTGGCAACACTGGCAGTTCCGTGTTCACAAGTTCCGTGCTCAAGCTGTTAGGCTTGCTCTAACAGACTGTATGGCTACAAACTGTCCTGCGCAGACCACTGTTTTGTAAGACAACTTATTTTGCACAATTGTATATTTTTCTAAAGTCCATTTTTTGCTTACAAAATTTTTTTTTTTGCTTACAATTTAACTTATGTCTTAATAAACACACAAAAAGTTCAATTGTTTAATTTTTATTGACATTCTTCAGATGTTGGACATATATATACATACACACAGACAAATAGAATGACTTGTTTATGTACACAATTCACAGCTATGCAACAGCTGTACAGATGTATTTGGTGATACAGTAAGTGAGCTAAATTTTAACAGTGCAAACAATGCCACAAAAAGAAAAGATTCATGCCGTTGTCATGCCGACCGAGGCTGTTGTGTTTCCCGCTTGTGGTCTCGTCACTCGTCACTTCCAGAAGGGGCAATGCTGAAGTAAGTAGCTCGACTACGTAGCTCGATAGGGTTTACATGCACTAAGTAGCTCGGCTAAAATCGCATAATCTAGGTCGTGTAGCTCAATTACGAGAAATCAAGTTCGGTTCGATTTCAGCCGAGCTAAGGTGTTTCCATGGCATTTAGAACTTCGATTTCAGTCGAGCAACGGCAGAAATTCGATTTTCTCTATGTGCATGTAAACGCACTGATTGTGCTGTAAGAATGTAAGAGTGTAACAATCGCGCACTGCGCATGTGCATACGCATAAGGATTACAATAGCACGTGGGCATTACAATCACCAGAACGGTGAATCATGATCGCGCGATATGAACAGTTGTTCTTGCGTTATCATCATGTTGTAAGAATGAGTGTAACAATAGTGCAGTGTGTATGCGCATAAGTATTACAATTACCAGAACGGCGAATCGTGATCTCACGATATGAATAGTTGATCTCGCGTTATCAAAGGTACACAAGAACGAGTATAAGAATGTAAGAACGAGTGTAACGATCAGAGTTGGACAGTACCGAAGTACATTTACTTGAGTATTGTACTTAAGTACACTTTTTGAGTATCTGTACTTTACTTGAGTATTATTTTTTTTTTAAACTTATGACTTTAACTTCACTACATTTGAAAGGCAAATATCGTACTTTTTACTCCACTACATTTCTGTCAAGGTCCTCGTTACTCGTTATTATGAAGTGGCTTTGAAAGTGGATGTTTTTTTTTTCTTTCTTAAAATGCAATTAATTTTTTTGCAGGTGACACTGAGACAGTCTATCAGTAATCACTAGTGTCACGTCACGTCCATAGACTGTATAAAATCAAGATCAATGATTTCTCAGCAGTGTTATTTGAACACGATCAGTTGATGGCAGAATGGAAGGAGGCGGTTCTTCTGGGGAATGCATGCACCCATGGCCCATGAACCCATGTTTCAGGTTTCTGAAAGGATTAAAGATTCGTTTCATTTTAAATGTTTGCTTTGTTTGTCGGAAACGAACCACATCATGGCCTACAAAAACTCGCCGTCCAACCTGCAGAAGCATATTGAGGTATATAAACATTTTATTCCAAGAGAAAGCTTGCAATGAAGTTGTCTGTGCTTTTAGAGCTAGTGATAACATTGCAATAGCTATGCAGTCTGGTTAGTCAAGTGACTTTCTATGGATTTGTCTGCCAAGTTGCCATCGCCTTGTCCACGGCTAACGTTTACACATAGCTAGTTAATTTGGACACTGTTAGTTAGCATGTAAAAATGGAGTTACACTAACATGAATAATGTTTACTTATCTAAAGTACTTTCAGAAATATGTTTTAGCGTAATCTTGCCAAATAAACAGCATGTAGAAATCTTTCTTTTCTAGTAATGTTAGCTACCCAATATGACTTTCAGTTTGAAAAGAGTTTGCTAGCATGTCAGGTGGAGCTTCACTGACTGGCTAGCTTAACGTTAAACCACTATGATGGCACAGCATGTGTTCATTTTGTGAATTCACAAAATAATCCAGTAGGTTGCTTCAAAGGCATGAGGTTTTGTAAGCGTTGTGACAATAATACAACAATGTGTTGACAGAAAATGTACTTTTAATACTTAAGTATTTTTTTAAAGCAAGTACTTCAGTACATATATGTTATTTACCAGCTGGGAGGTCCATACGGTGACCGAGGTCTTGAAAGTACTGACTGAGGCCCTCTGGGCCGAGGTCACGGTATTTCACCATACGGACCGACCTTAAGCTGGTAAATAATATATTTATTTTTTTCTTTACCAAATTCTAACAGAAAACTAGAGCGCCCGAAAGGGAAAACTGAGCCGAGCCATTTTGAATCCTCATTCACGGCTGTAATGCAAATTGCTTTCTCCTCGGTATACAAGTGCACTTCCATGGCAGGAAAAAAAAACTACATTTTGCCACCTATGTAGTCCCCTATTTATACAAAATTGAGTCATTCAGGAGTCAGCAATGTTTTTGCTTGGCGTTAGCAAGTTAGAAGTTTTTAGCTTTCTCCTGAAATGTTTTATTTTATTTCTTCTTCCTCAGGGTAGTAAAACTCTCTTTTGCTGTGAAGACTATCATTATCGCTATCCATGCTATAAAATTAATGCTATTCTCCTGAGAAATGCTGGCAAAAATTTATGAGATTTTTGATAATCTTATAAATAAATCTTATAAAAAAAAGAGAAATGTTTACAAAAAAAATGCTACTATGTTTGTTGTTGTGAACGAGCGAGTCGCCAGAGGTCCGTAACCGGGGTCCGTACCGTAGGATACGGACCCGCTTGCCAGCCAATCAGTGTGCAGGATTTGATGGAAACCGCACCGCGAAAAAAAGAATTTAACTTAAGTAAAAATTTGACTGTACAACTTTCACTTGTATCGGAGTAACATTTGACCAGCGGGATCTGTACTTTGACTTAAGTAATGAAGTTGGGTACTTTGTCCACCTCTGGTAACGATAGCAAAACTTTGTAACCAATTAATCAATCAAGTTTCAATCAAGTTTATTTGTACAGCGCTTTTAACAATAAACATTGTCGCAAAGCAGCTTTACAGAATTTGAACGACTTAAAACATGAGCTAATTTTATCCCTAATCTATCCCCAATGAGCAAGCCTGTGGCGACGGTGGCAAGGAAAAACTCCCTCAGACGACATGAGGAAGAAACCTCGAGAGGAACCAGACTCAAAAGGGAACCCATCCTCATTTGGGCAACAACAGACAGCCTGACTATAATATTAACAGTTTTAACAGGTATAACCCTCAACTGTCCTCATGGGGCCGTCCTTCACAGGAGTGGGGCGATAAAACTCCGACCAGACACAGGGCACCAGGATGGATCAAGCAGGTCCGAGGGGCAGAAGAGGCCAGCATCTCAATCCCAGGATCAACATGTAACTCAGAGGGACAGATTGGGGGGGGGGAAGAGAGAGAGAGAAAGAAAACATGTTGTTAGGTATGCCCTAAAAATGACAAGTATTAAATCTGTGTGGTAGGCTCGCAGAGACAAGAGTCTTTACATCAGGCATGACACACAATGGCATGTTAATATGGTAAAAGAATATATCATGACCTGCTCTGGCTGGATGCTAGATTGGGTGATGGGAGCACACTCCTCAGCAATGATGAGATGCAGATGGGACCCTTAGGCCTGGCCAAGACAATTCAGTTACATTTCACCGGGTCTGGGACATGCGACAGAATGTCTGACGGCCGATTCCCTGCAGGCTACGATAGCCAGTCGAGGTCCCCACCGTCTCCACCGGTTAGCACTTATCCTGATCAAGTTTGATTACCCGTTCGATTTCTTGATAATCTTCAGAGCTAATCAGAACTAGAAATGAAATAAGAAAAACCTTGTTATAACTTTGTAGTATCGGAAGGTAATCGGCATATAAAAAGACAGACGAAATTCACCTCGTGGTTTGCTGAGGCTACTGATTTGATATCAAGTAAATGGTGTTATTTTAAGAAAATGTACCTTTTGATTGTCACAGCTTTTGTTTGGTTCTTCTGAAAGGTCAAATGAAAGGTTTTGTAAATTGTTGAGCTTTTTGGCAGATATTTAGGCTAAGACAATTCATGAACAAGTGCTTTCTTACTATTTTGAAAATAGATATTAATTCACAGCACTGTATTTTGAACAAAGCCCTGATGCTGCTCACAGCTTGGTGATGTTTGCAAGAGATGAGGCGAGTATAATTGATAACATGCATATATTTACTGTATGGACACTGTATCAGAAAACAATTTTATTTATAAGCAGTAGCCACATGTACCCATAGGGTACCTATTATTTTTTAAAGAAAACCCAAGAAATGAGTGATAGATCACAAACAAGAAGTGATGCAAACTCTTGTTCATCATCTTGTACTCGGTAATGAGCTGTCAGTAAAAATGCTAGTCGCCTTTCATAAGTCCTCACTCATCCTGTTCATGTGACAAGAGCCTTGTCCATCAGACCAGAACACGTCTCATGTCAAAGATACCACACAAATGCTATCCCTTAACATCAGCAGTTATTTTAGCTGATTTTAACTGATCACATGTTCAGCATTAAGGCTGATTTACTGGAATCCAGCACTGAGGCTGGTGCTTAATCCCAAGGCCTGAGTGGAACCAGTCAGCAGCGCACACCACCATGTGGCTAATGTTTCCCACTGCTTTATAAAGGTATACAAGGCAAGAGCTCTGGAGGAAAAGACCAACAGTGCTGATGTTCTCTTTTTGTGCCAAGTTGCAGATGATCACACAGTACTGGTTGGCTGTGAACGTTTCTATTATAGTCTCAAAAGTAAAGACCAGTTCCTTTGGTATTGCAAAACTACTTAGACAGCAATAAAATACATATGCTGTAAAGCATAACAAGACTGCTGCAGTCTCAGGAGATTTATATTTTGAACACTTAGAATTTTGCACCACGATAGTGTAGCTTCTTGCTCCTTTTTTGTTGCATGTATAGTTTGGAGCTTGAACCACTCGGTTTTTTATAGGCTCAGTTTTTTTGTGGGTGGAAGCATAAACTGCACTGTAATGCCAGCATAGTGCTAAATTAGTCGAGTATATGCCAGTTGCTTCCTGTATGCACTCAGTTGATATTTTTGTGCTTAAAAATACACACAAATTTAAATTTAAAAATTTAATGTCACAGTGGAATTTTTGGTTCAAATTTATCCTTGCGTGGAATGGAATTTAACCACGAACAAAAATAACACATTACACACACACACACATACAGTGGGGCAAATAAGTATTTAGTCAGTCACCAATTATGCAAGTTCTCCCACTTAAAAAGATGAGAGAGGCCTGTAATTTTCATCATAGGTATACCTCAACTATGAGAGACAAAATGAGAAAAAAAACAAAACCAGAAAATCACATTGTCTGATTTTTAAAGAATTTATTTGCAAATTATGGTGGAAAATAAGTATTTGGTCAATAACAAAAGTTCATCTCAATACTTTGTTATATACCCTTTGTTGGCAATGACAGAGGTCAAACGTTTTCTGTAAGTCTTCACAAGGTTTTCACACACTGTTGCTGGTATTTTGGCCCATTCCTCCATGCAGATCTCCTCTAGAGCAGTGATGTTTTGGGGGTGTCGCTGGGCAACACGGACTTTCAACTCCCTCCAAAGATTTTCTATGGGGTTGAGATCTGCAGACTGGCTAGGTCTCTCCAGGACCTTTAAATGCTTCTTACGAAGCCACTCCTTCGTTGTCCGGGCAGTGTGTCTGGGATCATTGTCATGCTGAAAGACCCAGCCACGTTTCATCTTCAATGCCCTTGCTGATGGAAGGAGGTTTTCACTCAAAATCTCACGATACATGGCCCCATTCATTCTTTCCTTTACATGGATCAGTCGTCCTGGTCCCTTTGCAGAAAAACAGCCCCAAAGCATGATGTTTCCACCCCCATGCTTCACAGTAGGTATGGTGTTCTTTGGATGCAACTCAGCATTCTTTCTCCTCCAAAACACAAGTTGAGTTTTTACCAAAAAGTTCTATTTTGGTTTCATTTGACCATATGACATTCTCCCAATCCTCTTCTGGATCATCCAAATGCTCTCTAGCAAACTTCAGACGGGCCTGGACATGTACTGGCTTTAGCAGGGGGACACGTCTGGCACTGCAGGATTTGAGTCCCTGGCGGCGTAGTGTGTTACTGATGGTAGCCTTTGTTACTTTGGTCCCAGCTCTCTGCAGGTCATTCACTAGGTCCCCCCATGTGGTTCTGGGATTTTTGCTCACCGTTCTTGTGATCATTTTGACCCCACGGGGTGAGATCTTGCATGGAGCCCCAGATTGAGGGAGATTATCAGTGGTCTTGTATGTCTTCCATTTTCTAATAATTGCTCCCACAGTTGATTTCTTCACACCAAGCTGCTTACCTATTGCAGATTCAGTCTTCCCAGCCTGGTGCAGGTCTACAATTTTGTTTCTGGTGTCCTTTGACAGCTCTTTGGTCTTGGCCATAGTGGAGTTCAGAGTGTGACTGTTTGAGGTTGTGGACAGGTGTCTTTTATACTGATAACGAGTTCAAACAGGTGCCATTAATACAGGTAACGAGTGGAGGACAGAGGAGCCTCTTAAAGAAGAAGTTACAGGTCTGTGAGAGCCAGAAATCTTGCTTGTTTGTAGGTGACCAAATACTTATTTTACCGAGGAATTTACCAATTAATTCATTAAAAATCCTACAATGTGATTTCCTGGATTCTTTACCCCCATTCTGTCTCTCATAGTTGAAGTGTACCTATGATGAAAATTACAGACCTCTCTCATCTTTTTAAGTGGGAGAACTTGCACAATAGAGATCTTGCAGTCACGTGACCGGAAAGTACACAGACGCCATCTTGTCGGTCAACAACACAGCTGAATACTGCTGCACTCGTGTACAGAATGGATCAATTTCAACCGACGGACTACACGGCTCATTTTTCTAATGAACAGATAACTAGATATATGTCTAAAATAAACGATCTGCAGATTACTGACCCATATGGCTTACCGGACGGAGTTTTCACGACCGTGTCAGTGGATATGGAACTGCCAGCGGAATACCCAGACGTGTATAATTACCTCATCAACTTTCCCTCACTGTTCAGTGGTGAAGCACTGCATGCTTATAAATCTCTGGACAGTTATCTTTACAGAAATTCAGGATTTGTCAGCAACTCAGATGTGGCATCTTGTAAACAAGAAAATGATCCTCACTGGATGGGTAAGTCACTTAAGTATTACTAGTACTGCACTGACCAGCCGATTATAGAATAGAATAAGGTAATTCCAGCTGTAATTCCAAATCGTCCGTCTTGTTTACATGGATCTGGCGTTGGAGAGGTAGAGGCTTAGCAGTGGAGGTTTGAGTAGCTGTTTTCTGAGCTTAGTCAACAGGCCGGCTCTGCAGCCTCGCTTTTGCTTCCGCTCCTGGCGCCGCCTCCTTCGCTTTGCTTCCGATAACAATCCACGGAGACCCCGCTGGTCTCGCTATCTCGTCCGGAATGTTTTTTTTTTTCTCGTCCAGAATGTTGTGCATGCGATGGAAATCGCTACAAACCGTCATTTTCTGCTGGAAACCAACGTCCAGTAAGTCCATACGGTTGTAGTGGATATTGAAGTCCGGTACAGATTAACAACACGCAAAAATACACACAAAAAACATAAAAAACGTGCACAGGTACGGAGAGCTTGTAGCCGCAGCCGTTGTAGTAGAATTGTATATAGTAGGGTTTTCCAGAAGAAAAGGCAGAAGTAGAAGCAGAAGTAGAAGGCGGAAATATGGCGTTTGACCGACAAGATGGCGTCTGTCACAATCTGGATTGGCTGTGACGTCACATGCAACATGCAAGTGCTCCATTGGTGGCTGACTAAATACTTTTTTTTGCCTCACTGTGTGTGTGTAAGGGAGTTGCATCATTATTATGCATAATATTATTAACAACAGGGGTTCTCAACCTTTGAGGCCCACCTATTCATACTTGTAACGAGTCGGGGCCCATTAAAAAAGATCCCCAATTATTTTGGCTTATCTATTCTATTAGAATCTACTAATCTATTGTAAAGTGTATTAACAGAATGCAGCATCACTCCCTGTTACAGATGGGAGCCCAGGAATTAAATAAATGTAATAAAACCAAACTGTTTTTAATTGTAGGTATTGTATTTAAAACTGTATGGATGTGTCAGAAGCCAACATAAAACCCTGTATGCAGGTCATTCTCAGTCAAAAGGGATTAATGATCCAAAAGTGGAGTCTGGTCCATTAACACAAGAACTTCTTGCGATGTTTGTGTACAGAAAACAAACAAGTTATTAAAACCAAGAAGTACACTCAAAAGAAATGGATACAGAAACCACTCAATGGGATTAGATCCTTACATGCTAACAAAGAAGTATTTTTCCTATGAGTTGGAAAATTATCCGTCTGTTGAGTTCCCCAACATCTCAAACTACCTGGTGCTGCAGACATCGTTCTACACGGACACACAGATGACAACCTGGAAGAGCATGGAGGCGAACAACTTTTTATATGTGGCTGGGTTAAAGATCTGGGGATCAGGACACTGCAAGATAGATGGCGGTAGACGGATCTAAGTGCAGGAAGAGTGTTTATTAGCAGGCATGATATTTAAGTCAAGTTTATTTTTATAGCGCTTTTAACAATAGACATTGTCGCAAAGCAGCTTTACAGAGAATTAAAGACTTCAAACATGAGCTAATTTTATCTTTAATTTATCCCTGATGAGTAAGCCTGTGGCAATGGTGGTGAGGAAAAACTCCCTCAGATGACATGAGGAAGAAACCTCGAGAGAAACCAGACTCAAAAGGAAACCCATCCACATTTGGGTGATAACAGATAGTGTGATTATAAATAACTTGCTTCTATAACTGTGTCCTAGAGAGTCACAAGGTATAAATAGTTAACCAGGAAATTCATTATAGTTTTAACATGAAGTCTGTTTTGCTGAAGTTATAAACTCTTCATTGATGGAAACTTGAATGCAAAACTGTTCATGACAACCGCAGTCCTAAAGTTAGCAAGTCAACTGTAGTCCTAAGACATAAATGCATTTCTGTAAGTGTCCAGAGCCAGCTTCCAAATGTTTTTTTTAACAAAAGCAAAACAGAAAGCAGGGTATTTAAATAGTGTTATAAACATGGTTAGAAACAAATGTGACCGTGATGATGAGGATACTTCGCAAAGCCTCTGTGAAAACAGCGTCCGTGAGCGCGTAGCCACTTGAGCTGCGCCAGACTCAAGTGCGCAAAGGCGTGACAGTCAAGTGTTCACCTACTGTGTGACCACAACTTTTAGCTCACGTGTATATCGTCATTAAAATGCCTCATTTTCATCGATAACCCATCGCAAAGCATCGCGAGCTGTAGTGTGATTGTAGCTTAATGAGGCGGATGTGATGTTGGATGTAACCCAGCAAGTGTACCCTACTACGAGTAAAAATTAGCTTCCTCTTGAAAAAAAATTTGTGGCCCACTAGATGGCGCTTGGCCCAGTGGTTGAGAAACACTGATTAACAACCATCAGTAAAATGTCCAATAAAATGAATTTAAATGCCAAACTTAACAAATTAATTGAGATCATATTTCAGGAGTAGATTTAACAGCTATGTTTGCATGTCCCTTAGGTTCCAGATCTGGTTTTCCTGGCTGTCAGTCCAGAGGAAAAAGAGTCATGGATCAATGCCTTAAATATAGCCATCACCAGGGGCAAGAACCGCATTCTGGATGAGGTGAATTAACCCTGCAAGCACACACACACACACACATATACATATATATATATATATATATATATATATATATATATATATATATATATATATATGTCTCTCTGCTGCCCCCGATGTTCATTTTCTAAGATGTACAGAAAGCACGAAAGAATACAAATGCACATTTTTAGTCACGCCCCTTATTTTGCAAGTGAAGCCTTTTTTTTTAAAGGTATCTGTAACTAGTATCCAAACTGCGCTGAAAGATGCAACAGCTAAGACATAAGTTCTGTGTATAACCTCTGAATCAAGATTTTGATATTTTAGAGGTGCATTTTTTTCCCCAGCTAAACTGTCCATTTCTCAGATTTAGTAGCAGTGACCACACCTATTCTGTGATGCACTGAGCAGCAAATTGGCTGCAACACAGTGCTCTCATAAAAAAAAAATCTTGAGTTGAGAGAGTCTGAGGGAATATTCATAGTTGAGTCATCATTGCTTGCTGATTGAAGAGCATCTCCTGACTGGCATGAAAACTTTCCACTAGAGCCGACTTGCTACTTGCACTTCTCATATACTCATCAGGAGAGGAAAGGATGGAGAGGATGGAGTCAGCACGCAATGCCAGGTCTGCTGTGAACAGATTGTCCCTGTAATCTAGGAGATAAACCTCAGAGCCTGCAGTTTCACACATGACTGCCTTTACTCTAGTGCAAAGGCTGTATGGGCTTAGCATAACACCTCTTATTCTGCTCTTTGGCATATTTATTGCAGTCATGAAATGCTTTAAACTGGACTTTGGTTTATTATGTGGAACAGTAATGTGTTCAAAAGTGTTTCAGAGTTTGGACTAAGTTTTAAATAAGCTAATAACCTTGATTATAAAAAAATCTACTAATTTACTAATCTACTTATTGAATGTATGTATGAATTTATTTGATTGTATGTCTTGCAGGGCTAGTTATAATTACAGGTCAAATATGGGATATTTTTACATAATGCCAATGTGTGTGACTGATCTATCCTAATCCTCACGTCCCTTTGCGTAACTTTTCAGGTTACAGTGGAAGGTGAAAGCTGTTTGGTTCATCCCACACGAGACCGAGCTAAAATCCCACACACACGCCGACTTCCCACCCGCGGCCACCTTTTGGCTGTGGTGAGCTGTCCATATCTTAACATCAGAGACAAACTAATTCCTTAAATAGCTTAGTGTAGCTGTTACGTGCAACACATTTTCTTCACCATTTTTCCCCAGGACTTGCTAGTAGTATATGCAGCTGCTTTATTTCTTTCTATCTTTTTTAGGCCTCAGCATCTACATCCGATGGTATGCTGACCCTTGACCTCATTCAGGAAGAAGATACGCCATCTCCCGAGGCACAGGACCAGAGCAAATCTGCAAACTCCAGAATGGACACCTGTCAACTTCTGCCTGATTGTGAGGATACAGTCAAATCTCAGAGCCTGCCACGTAAAAGCGAGAGCTCTTGGACCTGGTGTGAGAGCCAAGCACAAACGCCCAGGGCTGGAAAAAAGTTCCGAACCACGGACAAGAACCGCTGCGCCTCCATGGATGAGATCCTTTCTCACTCAGATACTAAGAGATCGATCCCACACTGTTCAGCCTCAGCCCCCGCACACTCCATCTGCCAGCTCCAGGAGCTTATCTCTTTAAAACTGGAGAGAACTCAGGACCTGCTGAGTGAGGTGCGGGGTCACAGCCAGGGTTGTGGTGCAGATTCTGCCTCTGGCAAGGAGGCAGAACGCCTGCTGGAGGAGGCAGCAAGTGCCTGGGGGCAGGCCAGAGACGTGCTGGAAGAGGTGAAGGAAATCAGAGTGCTGTGCAGGCAGCTGGAGGAGGTCTCCTGCCCCAGTGACAAGCTGAAGAGCCCACAGCAAAATCAGTTCAGGAAGAGCCTGATGTGAAGATGTGGACAAGGTGACGCAATGAGGCCTGGTGATGCGGATTAAAAATGAATAAAAATTGGACTATGAGACTGATCAGCATTCGATTTGGACAAAAACGCCTCTAATTTGTCAGTCTACACACCCCCAGCATTGTCCCAGCTTATCAGAAGCTTTGTAAAGTCTTCTTAAATGTTAAAGAGTGTTTAAAGACATGTTCCTCTACTGTCTTCTGCTACCTTCTACAATGGTTTGTATTTTACAAAACCTTCAGTGGTCTCACCCTGGAACATCGGAAGTCATGGCATTTATAGCACACAACAGAAATCACTGAGAGACCTTATTTATTTTATTTTGCAGAAATGGTTTGATTGGGATGCCACACGATACCTGAATTTTGTCAATTTCCTCAAAGGACTCTCATGACTGATTTCTTACTAATTGATTACATGACAGTTAGCATGTGTGTTAACATTTCAATTGACACGATGTCGAAGGTTATCCAAAGCCAGAAAAAAAGAAATTTGCCATAATCCAGTCACTGATGATGTTACAGAAAGTGCATGTTGTAGCCATTGTGAATTTCTGTCTGCTTTACAAAAATCCTGATTTGTTCTTCTTCCCTCAGTGGCTGTGGCCGAGTGAAGCCAATAATATACACTCCCTAGACATTTTCATAGTGACACATGCAAACATGCTCAGCCTATCATGTGGCAGCAGCGCAATGCATAAAATAAAATGAAATAATGCAGATTCAGGTCAAGAGCTTCAGTCACTCTGTACATCAAATATTAAAATGGGGGAAAATATGATCTCAGTGACTTTGATTGTGGCATCGTCTTTGGTGCCAGAAGGCTTGATTTGAGGATATCAGAAACTGCTGATATCCTGGGATTTTTGCTCAATACTGTTGATGAGAGAGGTCAGAAAAGAATAGCCAGATTGGTTCGAGGTCACAGGAAGACTATGGTAACTTAAATAAGCACTCTTAATAATTGCAGTGAGCAGAAAACCATTTCAGAATGCACAGCATAATAAAGCTTGAGGCAAATGGGCTACAACAGCAGAAAACCACTGCTGGACAGATGGAGATTGGAAAAAGTCCAGATTATGTTTTTCCAGTCTTCCGCTGTCCAGTTTCGATGTGCCTGTGCTCATTGTAGGCTCAGATTCCTCCTTTGGCTAACAGATGTTATTCTGTTCTCATTCACTGGATATGAGCAGTTGAGCACTGATTGGCTACTCTACTACTAGGATATCAGCTCATATACCATGAGTAGAGAAAAACAAAATGGCGGAGCATGTTGCTGAACCAACCGAGGACGAAATAAAAACTTCACTCAAAAACAAAATCCCAAAAATACAAAAAAAGCAACAAAATATGGAATAAAAATATTTGATGGTAAGAATGTATCTATTTTTATTTTTCAAGAATTATTATTATTATTATTATAGCATTTTTCACAAATTGCTACTGTCATTTCGCCGGTTTGTTTACATTCTAAGCGGAAATGATTTTGTCGGACGTTTTGTATGACGTTTTTATTTATCGAATTTGCAAAAAATAAAAACGCTCTGTTTCTCAAAATCCAACGAATGTGGATAGAATAAAACAGTTATTACACTCAATCTCGTCGTACATAGCTTATGGCCTCGTCGGCTGTCAGCTCATGCACGACTCGCTTTCGTGGAATAACTGTTAATTGTAACCTATCCTAGAGACTGTTGAATGTGAATATCCCAAGAAATCAAATCAGCAGTTTCTGCAATACTCAAACCAGCTGGTCTGACAAGAATAACTACAACCCCGATTCCAAAAAAGTTGGGACAAAGTACAAATTGTAAATAAAAACGGAATGCAATGATGTGGAAGTTTCAAAATTCCATATTTTATTCAGAATAGAATGTAGATGACATATCAAATGTTTAAACTGAGAAAATGTATCATTTAAAGAGAAAAATTAGGTGATTTTAAATTTCATGACATCAACACATCTCAAAAAAGTTGGGACAAGGCCATGTTTACCACTGTGAGACATCCCCTTTTCTCTTTACAACAGTCTGTAAACGTCTGGGGACTGAGGAGACAAGTTGCTCAAGTTTAGGAATGTTAACCCATTCTTGTCTAATGTAGGATTCTAGTTGCTCAACTGTCTTAGGTCTTTTTTGTCGTATCTTCCGTTTTATGATGCGCCAAATGTTTTCTATGGGTGAAAGATCTGGACTGCAGGCTGGCCAGTTCAGTACCCGGACCCTTCTTCTACGCAGCCATGATGCTGTAATTGATGCAGTATGTGGTTTGGCATTGTCACGTTGGAAAATGCAAGGTCTTCCCTGAAAGAGACGTCATCTGGATGGGAGCATATGTTGCTCTAGAACCTGGATATACCTTTCAGCATTGATGGTGTCTTTCCAGATGTGTAAGCTGCCCATGCCACACGCACTAATGCAACCCCATACCATCAGAGATGCAGGCTTCTGAACTGAGCACTGATAACAACTTGGGTCATCCTTCTCCTCTTTAGTCCGAATGACACGGCGTCCCTGATTTCCATAAAGAACTTTAAATTTTGATTCGTCTGACCACATAACAGTTTTCCACTTTGCCACAGTCCATTTTAAATGAGCCTTGGCCCAGAGAAGACGTCTGCGCTTCTGGATCATGTTTAGATACGGCTTCTTCTTTGAACTATAGAGTTTTAGCTGGCAACGGCGGATGGCACGGTGAATTGTGTTCACAGATAATGTTCTCTGGAAATATTCCTGAGCCCATTTTGTGATTTCCAATACAGAAGCATGCCTGTATGTGATGCAGTGCCGTCTAAGGGCCCGAAGATCACGGGCACCCAGTATGGTTTTCCAGCCTTGACCCTTACGCACAGAGATGCTTCCAGATTCTCTGAATCTTTTGATGATATTATGCACTGTAGATGATGATATGTTCAAACTCTTTGCAATTTTACACTGTTGAACTCCTTTCTGATATTGCTCCACTATTTGTTGGCGCAGAATTAGGAGGATTGGTGATCCTCTTCCCATCTTTACTTCTAAGAGCCGCTGCCACTCCAAGATGCTCTTTTTATACCCAGTCATGTTAATGACCTATTGCCAATTGACCTAATGAGTTGCAATTTGGTCCTCCAGCTGTTCCTTTTTTGTACCTTTAACTTTTCCAGCCTCTTATTGCCCCTGTCCCAACTTGTTTGAGATGTGTTGCTGTCATGAAATTTCAAATGAGCCAATATTTGGCATGAAATTTCAAAATGTCTCACTTTCGACATTTGATATGTTGTCTATGTTCTGCTGTGAATACAATATCAGTTTTTGAGATTTGTAAATTATTGCATTCTGTTTTTATTTACAATTTGTACTTTGTCCCAACTTTTTTGGAATCGGGGTTGTATAACACTGGTAAAATCACCGAGATCACACAATTGCATGAATGAGTAGGGGTACAGCTGTTTCTATTAAAGTGGCTGGTGAGTGTATATTGGTCCATAATATAAGAATCCAACAGACAGAAATTTGCTGCTGCTCTTATTTTTTTTTTTTCCCTGCACTGAAACCAATATAGCATAGGTCGTGGTATTTTGGAGTATAAGCTCTAACTCTGCTGTCATGGAGCCCTTTATGAAGTGGATTATTATGGAAGAGCAAAGCATCCCAGGCAGTGGAGCTGCTGAGAAAACCATGGACATCACCAACCTGCCACAATGTGAATGTTTTATTTTTCTACTTAATACACTGGAACAGCTCTGGTTTATTGAGGATCAAAGTCTCAAAGACTCTGGATTTTATGGGGCTGTGAGAGTCTTTGCTGCTTCTTTAATGTTTTCTGAATAATGCTCGGCACACATGGTGTATTATATACAGTACGTACAGGACATAAGTATGTACACAGAATAAATAAGATGCAGCCAATAGCAGTGGCGGCCATGGTGAAGAGGCTTCCTGCACACATGCAGAAGAAAGCTGATGTTGAATTTTATGATGTTTGCTCGGTATTTCTGTATACTTTCTCTGCAAACTTCCTTTCAAAGTAGGTGGACTCAAATTAAAAAAAAAAAAAAAGCCATGTGTAGATATATAGTCAGGAATACAGATCAAATCTGGTGCCAGTGTTGCTGTAGGATTTGGAAAGAGGAAGAGACAGAACTGCCATTAGATGTCAGAGTCGGTGTTTGTGGAGACTTGAAAGCTTAAAGGAAATGGATAATAATCTCAGATTTGCACTATTGAATGCTGTAAAACTGAAGTGAAACTGGCAAGCTGTCTTTTTATCCCCTAAGGCACAGAGCAGACAATCTAACAGTAGCTAGCTCACAGTCAGTTACCTGAAATGTTAGTACAAGGATTAAAGAAAAAGAAAAAAGATTAAAATGCTGCCTTAGTGTACGCTCCAAGGGCACATGCAATTTGCATGTCAGTTTCAAAGACATTTGTCTTTTCCATGAATGAAATTTAACCTTCAAGTTGCCTGAACCAATAAGAGGTGAGATGTGCAGCGGCATAGAGGCCTTTACCTAATTTGCAGATAGAAAACTATGCAATATTGCATACAAGCCTGAAATAAACAGGCATCAAGACTTACTGGTGATGTGAAATGTGGTACTGTAACAGACCAAAGGGTATGTGCTGCCAGTATCAAACATTTTGTTTTACAGTTAGTAGCTCATTAATGTGTTTGCACAATTCTGTAGGTATGATTTAAATCTGTTCTGTCATTTAGACCTGATTACAAACAGTGTTATTTTTTGTACATTTTATTGTAAAATGCATTTTTGTAGAGTCAGTAAAATATTCTAGAAAGGTCCTCCCACCCCCCAACTGATTGACTTGTGTAATGCTCACCTGGACAAAAAGCTCAAATCACATTGTTTGAATCTCAGGCACTATGGTGTGTTGAGGAAAACCTTTTAACATGTAAAAAGGTAACAAAGCACAGGATGTACAGTGGTGCTTAAAAATTTGTGAACGGTGGCCCAAGTTTGTGAACCCTTTTTAAAATTTTCTATATTTCTGCATAAATATGACCTAAAACATGATCAGATTTTCACACAAGTCCTAAAAGTAGATAAAGAGAACCCAGTTAAACAAATGAGACAAAAATATTATACTTGGTCATTTATTTATTGAGGAAAACGATCCAATATTACATATCTGTGAGTGGCAAAAGTATGTGAACCTTTGCTTTCAGTGTCTGGTGTGACCCCCTTGTGCAGCAATAACTGCAACTAAACATTTCCGGTAACTGTTGATCAGTCCTGCACACCGGCTTGGAGGAATTTTAGCCCGTTCCTCCGTACAGAACAGCTTCAGCTCTGGGATGTTGGTGGGTTTCCTCACATGAACTGCTCGCTTCAGGTCCTTCCACAACATTTTGATTGGATTAAGGTCAGGACTTTGACTTGGCCATTCCAAAACATTAACTTTATTTTTCTTTAACCCTTTGGTGACTGACCCCTTGAAAATGGTTCCTCCAGGAACGATGACGTTTCAGTTGTCAAGACAACGGAAAAACTAAAATACAAGAGCATTTTGTTTTGTGCACAAGAGCATTGTGACGTATCTTTCTGTTTTTGTATTTTAGTTTTTCCGTTGTCTTGACAACTGAAAAGTCATCGTTCCTGGAGGAACCATTTTCAAGGGGTCAGCTGCATGACCCACCTTCTCTTGAGATTCGGTTCATGGACAGATGTCCTGACATTTTCCTTTAGAATTTGCTGGTATAATTCAGAATTCATTGTTCCATCAATGATGGCAAGCCGTCCTGGCCCAGATGCAGCAAAATAGGCCCAAACCATGATACTACCACCACCATGCTTCACAGATGGGATAAGATTCTTATGCTTGAATGCAGTGTTTTCCTTTCTCCAAACATGACGCTTCTCATTTAAACCAAAAAGTTCTATTTGGTCTAATCTATCCACAAAACATTTTTCCAATAGCCTTCTGGCTTGTCCACATGATCTTTAGCAAACTGCAGATGAGCAGCAATGTTCTTTTTGGAGAGCAGTGGCTTTCTCCTTGCAACCCTGCCATGCACACCATTGTTGTTCAGTGTTCTCCTGATGGTGGACTCATGAACATTAACATTAGCCAATGTGAGAGAGGCCTTCAGTTGCTTAGAAGTTACCCTGGGGTCCTTTGTGACCTTGCCGACTATTACACGCCTTGCTCTTGGAGTGATCTTTGTTGGTCGACCACTCCTGGGGAGTGTAATAATGGTCTTGAATTTCCTCCATTTGTACACAATCTGTCTGACTGTGGATTGGTGGAGTCCAAACTCTTCAGAGATGGTTTTGTAACCTTTTCCACCCTGATGAGCATCAACAATGCTTTTTCTGAGGTCCTCAGAAATCTCCTTTGTTTGTGCCATGATACACTTCCACAAACATGTGTTGTGAAGATCAGACTTTGATAGATCCCTGTTCTTTAAATAAAACAGGGTGCCCACTCACACCTGATTGTCATCCCATTGATTGAAAACACCTGACTCTAATTTCACCTTCAAATTAACTGCTAATCCTAGAGGTTCACATACTTTTGCCACTCACAGTCATGTAATATTGGATCATTTTCCTCAATAAATAAATGACCAAGTATAATATTTTTGTCTCATTCGTTTAACTGGGTTCTCTTTATCTACTTTTAGGACTTGTGTGAAAATCTGATGTTTTAGGCCATATTTATGCAGAAATATAGAAAATTCTAAAGGGTTCACAAACTTTCAAGCACCACTGTATTAATGCTCCCTTTGCATTTTTGTCTCTGTAACAGATATAGAGTGAATCTCATTTCCTTTCGAAATGCAGTGTTAATGCTGCAGAAATGTCAGTAATGTCTGTCGAACTGATTTGAATATGTAACATCAGTGAAATCACCGCAATTTATCCACCAAGTTATGATTAGAAGCTCATTTCCCACACATCTGCCAGACACTGAGGCATATAATTCCATTTGGCTGAAAACAGATTGGACCCCAGAGGAGAAAATCGAAATCAATTAACATTATACAGGCTGTAGACAGGATGAGGCTACAGACAAATAACACGTACACTACCGTTCAAAAGTTTGGGGTCACTTTGAAATGTCCTTATTTTTGAAAGAAAAGCACTGTTCTTTTCAATGAAGACCACTTTAAACTAATCAGAAATCCACTCTATACATTGCTAATGTGGTAAATGACTATTCTAGCTGCAAATGTCTGGTTTTTGGTGCAATATCTATATACAGTAGGTGTATAGAGGCCCATTTCCAGCAACTATCACTCCAGTGTTCTAATGGTACAATGTGTTTGCTCATTGCCTCAGAAGGCTAATGGATGATTAGAAAACCCTTGTACAATCATGTTAGCACAGCTGAAAACAGTTGAGCTCTTTAGAGAAGCTATAAAACTGATCTTCCTTTGAGCAGATTGAGTTTCTGGAGCATCACATTTATGGGGTCGATTAAATGCTCAAAATGGCCAGAAAAATGTCTTGACTATATTTTCTATTCATTTTACAACTTATGGTGGTAAATAAAAGTGTGACTTTTCATGGAAAACACAAAATTGTCTGGGTGACCCCAAACTTTTGAACGGTAGTGTACCTTTACAGTGATAATGTTATTTTTCCCTGTTTGCTTTCTTCACAACACTGCAAAAATGTCAGCAAGTGAAAATATCTTGAATACAGTCAAATCTAAAGTATTTCCGATTATAACATTACAGTAAACCAAATCAATGATTACTGAAACTACTTCTTGACATGCTTTATTAATTTTCAGCTTGAAATTGTCTTGTTCTGTCGGCAGACACTTCTAATATTAAAGTTATTTCTGGAAAGAAGCAAAATTTATCTGCGAACAGAATAAGAACATTTAAAGTGAGTGAAAGCATTTAAACAGGCTGAATAATCTTGTATTTGATTTACAATCATTTCATAATAAGAAATATTAATTTGCAATATCACATACTAAGATATCTAGTGTGACCATGTAACGCTTAAATTTTCTTCTATTCAAAAATTCTTCCTGTAAGCCATATAATCTACCAATTGCAACAAATTCGCTTGATTTTTGGAATGCTTCGTTTTAATTGCATTTTTATTAATGAATGAATGAATGAATGGCTCTGGCCTGATTTGTCAGATTTGTTGCCCCAGGCGAGGCATGAAATACTTTCATAATAGTGAAAATGTGAACACATTCTAGTTCAACTCTGGCTCTGTTTTATTTTTAAAGTTATATGTACCAGAATAAATCCTAAGAGGGTTTTGTTTCTACACTGATTTTACTGTGATTGTAGAGCAGTAAGTGTTGGTGCAGGGGGTTTTGAATGTTAATCATGTTTATTCTCTGGACTATCTCTGATTCTCTGGTTGATGTCATACCGTTGCTGAGATGCCATGCAGTCACAGACTGCTGGAAATACCTCAGAAATGCAGCTTCGTACCTCAAACACCTTAATCATTTCAGTATATCTGCTTAGTGTTTTGTAAAATTGATAGTGTGTCCCCTCAAGTCTCCTTAACGCCGTGCTTCAGGTATAGCATAGCAAGATACATGTGGTTACGTGTGAATATGTAATTGTAGGTGTTGCACTTATTTTTTTTTTATGCTCAGGATTGGTGAATCTCTGATATACTTGAGACAGACCAGTTGTGCAATTAAAAACCATTCTAACTCCATAACCACATTTAAATACTGAGTAAATGTCTGTTTCTTCCATCAGTAGCAATAGCAACAATATTCTGCACTCGCAGAAAAACAACAACAACAAAACGGTTCTCCAGGATCCTTGGAATAGTTAAGTCTTTAACTTCCTAAAGTGTCAGTTTTAGGGTTCCATGCAGAACTTTTAAAGTTTCCCCAGAAGGACAAACTAGGGAACCTTTAAAGATTCTTTAGATTGTTTTTTTTTTTCTAAGAGTGCAGATCTATGCCAAAGACACACAACAGACCACTCCACTTATGGTTAATCTTTTTAATTTCTATTAAGCAAGGTAGGTATATGCATAATTCATAACTTGTAACTGTATCAAGATTAACTCTTGCACAGTGTAAAATGGCCAAACAGATCAAGTGCTGTGTGAGTGCACTGGGTCTTAAATATAGTGAATGAATTTAATTTTTTATGCCTCTTTTTGCCTTTAAAATCAAAAGTAATCATCTATTTCTGTGTGGTAAAAAACATCCTGTCTCATTTCAGTGTTTCACGGTTAATAATAAGAATAAGAATAATAAGAATAAAAACAACTACTTGCTTGAATAAGGTTTCATAATGCCAAGAGAATCTATTTATACACATTGTTTGGTGAAAGCATTTTACAAAAATCCACTCTTTTTAAATCTGATCTTTGGAGATTTGTTTGAAATAAAATAATTCATGAACTGTATCTCTATCTTCAGGAGTTCATTAAGCATATCTGGCTTATACATGCGAAATATTCACTGAATAGTGAAATAAGTTTTACTAGATTTTCTGTCCCAAGGAACGTCTACACACAAAACTACCATTTAATAATACGGCACCGAAAGGCTATAAAGGTGAACAGCAGTGTGTGTCAGTGTCAGTCTGAAATTACATGGTATAAACTCCATCATATGGTATAAAATATCAAGAGAAACTTTAGCAGCTAATTAGAGCTGCATGAGGTGTCGCTGTGAACACAGTTGGCTGATGAGGTGTCACTGTCTGAATTAGGCCCAGCAAAGCAGAGAAGAGTGAAAGCACAACAACAACAACACAAGATTCATCACAATACTACATATAATGTTGCTTCATAAATACTGTATAATTATTCATACACATTATAATTATTGAGTCACAAATTAACAACTTAAGAATAACTTCTAATTGGAACAAAATTGAATCTGTAATAATCTTCAGAATAATCACTTACTGTAATTGTCATTTTAAACATGGAAAAAAATAAGTACAGTGATATTTTGATTAATTGACTAATTATAAAAAGATACTTTTTTATGCACAGTTCATTACCATGAGGAAATTATAAAACCAAACTGTGATACAGTAGTGCTTGAAAGTTTGTGAACCCTTTAGAATTTTCTATATTTCTTCATAAATATGACCTAAAAACATCATCAGATTTTCACACAAGTCCTAAAAGTAGATAAAGAGAACCCAGTTCAACAAATGAGACAAAAAATTATACTTGGTCATTTATTTACTGAGGAAAATGATCCAATATTACATATCTGTGAGTGGCAAAAGTATGTGAACCTTTTGCTTTCAGTATCTGGTGTGACCTCCTTGTGCAGCAATAATTGCAACTAAATGGTTCGAGTAACTGTTGATCAGTCCTGCACACTGGCTTGGAGGAATTTTAGCCCGTTCCTCCGTACAGAACAGTCTCAACTCTGGGATGTTGGTGGGTTTCTTCACATGAACTGCTCGCTTCAGGTCCTTCCACAATATTTTGATTGGATTAAGGTCAGGACGCTGACTTGGCCATTTAAAAACATTAACTTTATTCTTCTTTAACCATTCTTTGGTAGAATGACTTGTGTGCTTAGGGTCGTTGTCTTCCTGCATGACCCACCTTCTCTTGAGATTCAGTTCATGGACAGATGTCCTGACATTTTCCGTTAGAATTCGCTGGTATAATTCAGAATTCATTGTTCCATCAATGATGGCAAGCTGTCCTGGCCCAGATGCAGCAAAACAGGCCCAAACCATGATACTACCACCACCATGTTTCACAGATGGGATAAGATTCTTATGCTTGAATGCAGTGTTTTCCTTTCTCCAAACATGACGCTTCTCATTTAAACCAAAAAGTTCTATTTGGTCTAATCCATCCACAAAACATTTTTCCAATAGCCTTCTGGCTTGTCCACGTGATCTTTAGCAAACTGCAGATGAGCAGCAATGTTCTTTTTGGAGAGCAGTGGCTTTCTCCTTGCAACCCTGCCATGCACACCATTGTTGTTCAGTGTTCTCCTGATGGTGGACTCATGAACATTAACATTAGCCAATGTGAGAGAGGCCTTCAGTTGCTTAGAAGTTACCCTGGGGTCCTTTGTGACCTTGCCGACTATTACACGCCTTGCTCTTGGAGTGATCTTTGTTGGTCGACCACTCCTGGGGAAGGTAACAATGGTCTTGAATTTCCTCCATTTGTACACAATCTGTCTGACTGTGGATTGGTGGAGTCCAAACTCTTTAGAGAGATGGCTTTGTAACCTTTTCCAGCCCGATGAGCATCAACAACACTTTTTCTGAGGTCCTCAGAAATCTCCTTTGTTTGTGCCATGATACACTTCCACAAACATGTGTTGTGAAGATCAGACTTTGATAGAGCCCTGTTCTTTAAATAAAACAGGGTGCCCACTCACACCTGATTGTCATCCCATTGATTGAAAACACCTAACTCTAATTTCACCTTCAAATTAACTGCTAATCCTAGAGGTTCACATACTTTTGCCACTCACAGTTATGTAATATTGGATCATTTTCCTCAATAAATAAATGACAAAGTATAATATTTTTGTCTCATTTGTTTAACTGGGTTCCCTTTATCTACTTTTAGGACTTGTGTGAAAATCTGATGATGTTTTAGGCCATATTTATGCACAAATATAGAAAATTCTAAAGGGTTCACAAACTTTCAAGCACCACTGTACCTCCTGATCTTTTGTCCTTGATCTTTCTATTATTTTACTGTAATATGTTCATAGTCCTGGTGAGCTACTGTGCAGCACATTTCCCCCATTGAAATGATTATAAATGATCTTTATTCCAGTGACGATAATTCCAGTGTACTGTATATTCAAACTGATAAACAATATCTGCCCATTTTGCCATCAATATTAGCACTCATAACATATGGAGCACGACCTTGAGAGAGATGCAGCATGATGAAATAGCAACTCTGCTCATGAAAAACTTTAACCAGGGGCTCTCAGTGAGCTGATAAGAACCATGGTTACAAGAAGAATCTGTTTATGCACAACAAAGCATTTATCTCCTTCTCCCCAAACTCACTGCAGCCCATTTTGGGTGATGTTTCCTTCCCAAGTTTTAAATCATAACTACAGTATGTCACTTGGATGAAAGTGCAATACAAAGATCTTCAATGCAAAATAAACAAGAAAAATCACTGAAAAGGGTTGACTGTTGAGTACTTAAGAATGAAACAGCATGGTTCATGCTCTGGGGTCTAGCAAGACTTCACTCAATATACAAACGAATAGTACTTAGAACAGTTTGCTCTGAGAACACTGCTTTAATTTAGATCATTTAACATCCGATTGTATTATATGTGGGCGGCACGGTTGTGTCCTGGTTAGCACTGTCGCCTCACAGCAAGAAGGTTCTGGGTTCGAGCCACGTGGCCAACGAGGGCCTTTCTGTGTGGAGTTTGCATGTTCTCCCCGGGTGATTCTCATGAAGCTGCAGTGAACATGTCCAGGACGCATTTTCCAAAATCAATACTTAATTCACATAAACTCTGATATTTTGTGTAAAGAAAATAGGGAGCACTGTATGGACAAATGGTTTTCATCATCATATAAACTAATTTTTATATCAATTAAACAAAAAATCTATGGAAATTCTCATTACCGTTGTGTCCGCATCCCTTTTTTTAATGTTTACTTTAAATCATATAAAAATTCCTAATTATATAAAAAAAAATACAGTGTAAAGTTATTTTAAAACATCTATATTTATGCATAATATTAATATTTTTTGTGTTGAACAAAAAAAGGTACTTGATTTTAAACAAAATAACTGTGTGCGCACCAAATGTTTCTCATTACCGTTTCATGATTTCACCCCCCCCATAAAAAGTACACCGTGCCTTTAAATTGATCAGCTATCCCATGATGCATCACTTCAGATACAAGATTCAAAATGGAGACAAGGTCAGTTGCTCACTCTTCTCTTACTTTGTGATATTTATGTTAATGTTGCTAAATCTGTCCTCAGTTACACTGTCTATTATCATTACCGTTATGGTTTAATACTCATTACTTTTAAAAATAAAAAAAATTATTGTTTTATGATTATTATCACAATATAAGGCTTTAACATGTGGCAAAGTTATAGGTTGCTAGCATTTCAGGTTATTTGTGAAATTAGCCAAGAGTATCTCATTACCGTTACTCAATAGTCTCATTACCATGCACTGTGAGGGCAATAACGGTAATGAGAACCATTGATATGGTAATGAGATTCTTATGTAAGATTACTAAAATAGGTATTTCATCGATTTTATTTTAGTATTTACAGTTATTTTATTATAGTAGTTATTATCTATTAGTTAGTTTACATATATATAGCTTATATATTATAATATCATAATATAATAAATACATATATAATATAATATAATATAATATAATATAATATATAATATATATCATATTATACAATGAACAACAATATACATATATATATTATAATAAATTATGTGTATACAGTATAGTTTGTTATTGTATGTATCTATATATACAGTATATATCAATTGGTATTGTATGTGAGTGTGTTTGTGTGTGTAATGTTTATTATTTCACAGCTTGGAATTATAAAACATTTTATAGGCATATGTAACAGTGACATTGATGTTTTTACTCTGTTTTGAGTAGTCTAATGATTATATTAATTGTTTGAAGATTGACAGACACTGAGCGCAAGAAAGCAGCAGCCAAAGCTAGGGTGAAAAGGCAGAGAGATAGGATTTATGCTGATCCTGTTCTGCTTGAGGAATATCGGAGAAAGGAAAGAGAAAGGTATAAGTCAGTGAGGGAATATGTCTGTACACTAATTATTTAATGCAACTTTCTTCATACCAATATGTGACTTATTTGTTATTAAAGCTCGCCAAGGTTATAAATGTTTTGTTATTGATTAAAACGGTGTTTATTAGTCACAATAGGATCTTTTGTTGTAGACTCATATGAGATTTGGAGGGTTGATATTATATCACCAATGAATACGTCTGTAATGATCTGTAACATCTGTAACCTCTGTAATGATCTTTAGCATCTGACTCTGACATCTGAAAACTTTTATCATAGGTACCAAAAGCGCAAATTGATGGGGAAGTTGAAATCTGCCTGTGAGCTGGACACCAAATCATTAAAAAGACAACAACAAAAATGGAGACAGAATTCGGCACGATATTACAAAAGGAAAAAAACATTAGACAATGTGTTAGATCTCACCCCTCCCTCCTTCACTGAAGATCCACCTGGACCATCAAGAAGGGTCTTGCTTCCAATAGAAAATGGAGGAAGTAATGAAACTCCACGGACATCAACACCAGCAAAAAGAAGACCTGCTGTGTCAAACTTGTAATTTGCTTGTGTTTCTGGTTCCCTGTTTTGTTACTCAATTGGTTTAACCTAGTAAGTTTCACTACCGTTACATTAATTCTAATTACCATTTTATTATCTCCTCATTACCATTATGCGTGGAAAATGATTAATTTTTAAAAATGTTTTTCATCCAATTATAACTCTGGCTCATTTTTCTGTAGTATATTCTCCACCTGTTGTCCACATGAGTTTTTTATCAAACATATTCTTATAACATTTCCATCAATTAAAAAATTAAATTATATATTACATATTGTGTATCGGTAATGAGAGTTGCGTAACTTTAAATAAATGTAAAAAAAAAAGTAATTGTCATGGACTGTGCTGTTCATTTAATGGGATATTTTGTGGAAATATGAAATAAATTGTCAAAAAATGTTTTTAACTCATGATCTAGCTTCATCATTTACTGTAACGGTGATGAGAATTATTCTGGATCATGTAAGCCTCAAATAAGAATAAAATTCTATTAAAATATTTTTCCATTAAAAAAAGATCAACATAGTAAAGTTCACACTCTATTTTAGGCTCTCAACTTGAAAAAAATACTGAAATGAGGTGAAAAACTTTATGTTAATGTGAAGGTCTTCATGAGAATCCCCCCCCCCCCCCATGTCGGCGTGGGTTTCCTCTGGGTGCTCCGGTTTCCCCCACAGTCCAAAGACATGCAGGTTAGGTTAATTGGTGGCTCTAAATTGACCGTAGGTGTGAATGTGAGTGTGAATGGTTGTCTGTGTCTATGTGTCAGCCCTGTGATGACCTGGCAACTTGTCCAGGGTGTACCCCACCTCTCGCCCATAGTCAGCTGGGATAGGCTCCAGCTTGCCCGCGACCCTGTAGGACAGAATAAGCGGCTACAGATAATGGATGGATGGATGCTGCTTTAACTGGTTACTTGAAGTGATTTGGCTTAATTCAATCTAAATACCTCAAAAGCAGTAAGGTCTCTGAATTATGTCAACTTGGGGCTCATGTGGCCTGCCAGCGGAAAGTTCAGGAATAAAAAGTTCATATCGCTCTAATAAATAGCCACAATATTGTATTTAAATAATGAGGCTATAGTTGAAAAGTTGGTTTACGTTCATAAAATAATCTGTAATGAGGCGTTTGTGGAATTAGTTTAATAATTAAAAGGGACCAAATGTTTGAGAGCCTTGCAGTAAATTATTTTCAGCTCCTTGTGACAGGAAACAACTTATCCCTCGACAGTTACCCAATCCAGCCACCAGAGGGCGCGACGTTCTCACTTATTGCTCTCAATAACAAAAGAACCTGTTTATAGACCAAAATCAACTCTAAACTATGTGACTTTATCAGCATTTATATGAAAAGAACATTCTGAATGCACAAAAGGATCGAACACATACAAAAGAGATGAACAGACAGGAAACAAACGACAGATTTAAAAACAAAATAATTTTACCACAAAATGCATAAGTATTCACCCCCCTGAACCTTTTCCACTTTCTGTAGTTCTACAATCTGGAACTGAATTAACTAATCACTGTATTTACACATGAGATTACATTGTTGTGAACAGTGGGGGTGAATACTTTTTTGTTTTGAAAGGGACATGGTTACAGCGCCAAATTTTAGCTTGCAAATGAAGATATATATCATTAACCCTTTGGTGACTGACCCCTTGAAAATGGTTCCTCCAGGAACTATGACTTTTCAGTTGTCAAGACAACAGAAGAACTAAAATACAAAAACAGAAAGATACGTCACAATGCTCTTGTGCACAAAACAAAATGCTCTTGTATTTTAGTTTTTCCGTTGTCTTGACGACTGAAACGTCATCGTTCCTGGAGGAACCATGTTCAAGGGGTCAGTCACCAAAGGGCTAAAAACAATTTCTAATTTTGGAGCACTACAGCCATTGCTCCATTTTGCCCCCAACAATTGAGATGTGAGATGCAAAACTGCATACTGTGTGTATATATATATATGAGAAAAAGACAGAACCAATAAATAAACCTACTTATTATTGAAAAATATAACATTTAAATTGACGTTCTCAGGTACTCCATAGGGGCGGCACGGTGGTGTAGTGGTTAGCACTGTTGCCTGCCTCACAGCAAGAAGGTTCTGGGTTCAAGCCCAGCGGCTGATGGGGGCCTTTCTGTGTGGAGTTTGCATGTTCTCCCTGTGTCTGTGTGGGTTTCTTCTGGGTGCTCCAGTTTCCCCCACAGTCCAAAGACATGCAAGTTAGGCTAATTGGTGACCGTAGGTGTGAGTGTGAATGGTTGTTTGTCTCTATGTGTCAGCCCTGCGATGACCTGGCGACTTGTCCAGGGTGTACCCCGCCTCTCGCCCATAGTCAGCTGGGATAGGCTCCAGCTTGCCCATGACCCTGCACAGGATGGAGTACCTCCATCCATAACCGCTTATCCTGTGCAGGGTCATGGGCAAGCTGGAGCCTATCCCAGCTGACTATGGGCGATAATGGCTAACCTTCTTTTGTTGGGTAGTTAGCAGGGTAGATATACAGTACTGTGCAAAAGTCTTAGACACATAAAGAAATGCTGTAGACTAAAAATGGCTTAAAACTAATGAACTGAAATGTTTCAATCTTAAAAAATACTATAAATAGCAGTAAACCATAATAAATGAAACAAAGTAAATATTTGGTGTGAGACGACCCTTTGTTTAAAAAAAATAGTAGTCTCAGGTATAATAGTGCAGTTTTATAAGGAAAACAGCATCTGTATATGTGCATGCTGATTGTGCTCAAATCAGCATCAAGTGTTTCCCATAACGCCTGGGTCCCCAGTGTGACTTGGTCACAATGCACTATGAAGGATCCCCAAATGTAAAATGCACTTTTCAACTCTCAGTGAAGATTAGGCCATGCTGAGCCGCTGTGTTAATGAGGCTCCCATGCGCATCAGGGACATGGATTCGAGACAATTACAACTCAAGAGGCTCAACAAAGGTTCCTCAAGCTTTGGGAACTATTCCCAAACCCATCTGCGAGTATTCACCACTTAGTTTACCGATGAAACCATTGCCACCAAATTTCAATGCATGCATTGAAATTTTTCGCAATGTTTTTGGCCACTCACGAAGCAGAGAGACATCAAAAAAACAACTCGCGAAGCTCAGAGAACATTTGCCCCATGCACTGCATGATTGGTGGTGATGCTACCAATTTTTCATTGCCAAGTATTTGCAAACCCATCGTGAGCTGTAGTGTGACCAGGGCCTAAGTGCATTTGTAACCTAATGGAAAAGGCCCTCTGCTTGATGCTGATATTGTCAGGAATAAACAGTATCCTTTCATTCATTTTCTAGAGCCTACCGCTTATCCATTGAGGGTCGTAGGGGAACCTGGAGCCAGTCCCAGCTGAAATTGGGTGAGAGGTGGGGTTCATCCTGGACAGGCTAACACAGAGAGACCAACAAGCCTTCACATTCACACCTATGGGCAATTTGAGTTGCCAGTTTCACTCATCTGCAAGTGTTTGGACTGTGGGAGGAAACCAAAGCACCTGGAAGAAACCCACACAGGCACGAGGAGAACATGCAAACTCCACACAGAAAGGCCACAGTCGACCAGCAGGTTCTAACCCATAACCTTCTTTCTGTAAGACAACAGTACTAGCCACTGTACCACTGTGTCACCCTGAGCAGCATTTGATATAGAAAATAAATATGAAAATTTTTTTTGAATTTGGATTTGATGGTTATAGAAAAATGTGCATAATTTCTATTAAAAATGCTTCTGTTTTATATTTTTATGTTGTAAGGTTCCATCACTGCAAACTGAAGTGTTGAAAAACAATTACTGTCCTTATAAGGCCCTTTCAAACAAACATTATTGAAGGGACAAACTAGTCTGCAACCTCCCTCGTTCTTCACATGTCACCCCTCTGCTTGCTGACCTGCACTGGCTACCTATCGCAGCTCGCATCAAATTTAAGACGTTGGTGCTAGCTTACCAGGCTCTCAAGGGGTTCGGGCCAGCATACCTCCAGAGTCTGATCCGCCCCTACACACCAGCCAGATCCCTACGCTCTGCTACTACTGGTCACCTGGCCCCTCCTCCTCTCTGCTCCTGCCCAGCCCGCTCAAGACTGCTGTCTGTCCTGGCTCCCCATTGGTGGAATGACCTTCCCATTGAGGTCAGAACTGCCGACTCCCTGATCATCTTCAAGCGCAGACTGAAGACTCACCTCTTCAGGCTGCACCTCTCCCCTGCGTAACTGCCCACTGTGTAACTGTGTTTTGGTCTCAACCAACCCAGGCTGTGTACGGTCTAGCCTGGGGTTAGCTGTTCTGAGTTCTCTATTTAGTTATACTTTCTATGGTTGGTTTGTTTTCTTTTCTGTTTGAGTATTGGGATTTCAACAGCATATTACACTAGGTATTGCTGTCACTTGTTCAGTTGGCACTAGAACTTTCTTGTCTAGAAGTTCAGCACTTTGTGGACCTGACTTTTGCACTCGTTGTATGTCGCTCTGGATAAGTGCGTCTGCTAAATGCCATGTAATGTAATGTAAACTCATGGACACATTGCCATGTTATGAATCCACTGCCTGTTTCTTGTATTGCATTTTCATCCAAATAAATGAACCTGAAATGAGGAATGTGAGAGGAAATTACACTAACCGTAACATATCAGTTAAGTCCTTAAGACTGTCTTCTTTCATCTTAGGGACAGTACAATAATTAACTTTTTGTCAGCAAGAAGTTATATTTTTGACTTACACTTTTGTTTTTCCTACAAAGTTCACTATACTGTACCTAATACCGCTTTTCCACTACAAACGCGGCTGAGCCGTGCCGTGCCGAGTCGAGCTGAGCGGGGCTGTTGGAGTTGCATTTCGACTACAACCGCGCTGAACCGTGCTGGCTGGAAGTGGGTGGACACATTGGGTGGAGTTAGCGAAAGTGGGTGGACGTCACGTGATGTCGTTAAGCAGCGCAAACAGTGACATCAGTGACAGTGGCGGAACAAGTCAGAGCCGGGCTGGGGGCGGGGCAAATGACCGGGCCCTTTATTAAAGCTTATCATAACATCATTTTAGGCTACAAAATGTCCGCAACTGCGGTGTTTACCAATTTCAACACTACCGGGTGCAACTATGTTATTTAGTACATCAATTCCTTCAAACGAACATGTAACTCAGAAACAAAAAACATTAGGATACTGTACATGGCTCATAATAAAACATCAATAGCCTACTGCGTTCATTATTTGAAGGGCATACGAATGAGCGCTCAGAGGTTGCAACGGTGACAGGAAGAGTCAGAAATAAAAGGAGGGCGGTGCAAACCTCACTGAATGCACTGTGTTTACCAATTTCAACACTACGGGGTGCAACTATGTTATTTTGTACATTAAGTCCTTCAAACGAACATGTAACTCAGAAACAAAAAAAAACATTAGGCGACATACTGTACATGGCTCATAATAAAACATCAATAGCCTACTGCGCGCATTATTTGAAGGGCATACGACGAGCCTTGCGCTCCGCAAACTCGTCCACGATGCTCTGTATGTCACTGATTCAGTGATCTTTTAAGCGGTAGTCTCACGACCCGGATAGTAAACAATAAACATGGAGGACATGGAGTCGTTAGTGTTGCTGGTCTTGGTGCTGTGGCTTGTTGTCACGGACAACGCAGACAGATACTGGCAAGAGCGTATAGATGAGGCGAGGCACATAAGGCTTCAGAAATTCTCGTAATTCGTAATTATTCTTCTTCCGGGTTTGCGGTGTTTACAGATCCCAGCGTGCTCGCGGGGCGTGTGTGGGCATGTGAGGACACTCCTCCTCACCAATCAGTGCACAGGGGAGTGTCTGCTCACGCCCCCAGCCTCAGTCGGCACGGTTTGGCTCGCTTCAGCCCCACTCCAAAACGGTGCGAGTTTTAGGGGCTAAGCAGGGCTGAAACGAGCTGAGTCGTGCTGGTTTTTGGTAGTCGAAACGCGAGCCGTGTCGGGCTGAAGCGAGCTGAAGTGAGCTGAAAAAGGGTAGTGGAAAAGGGCCATAAGTACAGTGCTTTACATAATTATTTACCCCCTTGAACTTTTCTACATTTTGTAGTATTCCTGAAAGATCCTGGAACTGAAATTGTCTTAGCTAGTATTACATGTGGCGGCACGGTGGTGTAGTGGTTAGCGCTGTTGCCTCACAGCAAGAAGGTCCTGGGTTCGAGCCCCAGGGCCGGCGAGGGGCTTTCTGTGTGGAGTTTGCATGTTCTCCCCGTGTCCGCGTGGGTTTCCTCCGGGTGCTCCGGTTTCCCCCACAGTCCAAAGACATGCAGGTTAGGTTAACTGGTGACTCTAAATCAGGGGTGGCCAACCAGTCGGAGCCCAAGAGCCACAATTCTTACTGTGTTATGGCAAAGAGCCACATCGGCACATGAACATTGGCACACAATTACCCTTCCTTCTGCGCGCGCGGACACACACACACAGCCACATTGATGTCATACTCCAACTTAACCAATGCCCCACACCAACATGATGATACATTTACTGCAGTACCAAGACCACAGGCCAGTCATTTTCAAGAGTGGCGACTGGTGAAGAAAATTGTAGGTGGGGCACAAAGGCAGACATTGTTTACATGTGGGGATTCCCCCCATTGGGGGGGTTCCGGGGGGCCTCCCCCGAAAAATTTTGGATTTCTTAGATGCAATTTCCTGTATTCTAGTGCATTTTGGAGTTACCTGTTTAACATCGAAAATGCAAAAGCCATTTTGATTCAGCTTGAATTCTCAATTGCATGACCTGCACAAGACCTGCATTCAAATAAATAAGTATTCAAATAAATACAGTCAGTCGGAAAATGGAAATTAAAGTGCTAATTTAATTTCCTCAAACAGTACAAGCTCCATAGGCACTGGGAACAGTGATCAGTGCAAGTGCAAATATAGATAAAATATAATACAATGCTCAAATTTTTTAAAGAAGAACACACACAAATTGATAACTGGAAAACAAATGAACAAATACATAATGTATATACACTACATGACAAAAGTTTGGACACACCTTCTCATTCAATGTGTTCTGTGTTCTCATGACTATTTACACTTACAGTATACTCTACTCTCACTCAAGGCATCAAAACTGAATGAGCACTCACCCACTACTCAGGCTTGCGCGCCCAGCGCGTATCCCAAGCCTCAGCAGCAGGGATAGTACAATACTCACACACGCAGTTAGCATCACAAACGGTCACCCGCTACTTCAATGAGAAGGTATGTTCAAACTTTTGGCCTGTAGTGTATCTGAATTCACATCAGCACACATTCACATACTCAAATGTACACACATACACACACACAGCAGCAGAAATGCTACTTGTAGGGGAATTTAGCATATCATCTCACGCACCTGCGCATTTGTCATGATGTGAAAATACCGTAATGAAACCAAGCGAAGCACCTTTAATAAAATAACCGTAATTAACTGCAGTGAAGCGAAAACGCACATAAAACCACAAACGAACACCAACTTGGACGTGAAGGTGAGAGCCGCATGACACCAGGCAAAGAGCCGCATGCGGCTCGCGAGCCGCGGGTTGGCCACCTATGCTCTAAATTGACCGTAGGTGTGAATGTGAGTGTGAATGGTTGTCTGTGTCTATGTGTCAGCCCTGTGATGACCTGGCGACTTGTCCAGGGTGTACCCCGCCTTTCGCCTGTAGTCAGCTGGGATAGGCTCCAGCTTGCCTGCGACCCTGTAGAAGGATAAAGTGGCTAGAGATAATGAGATGAGATGAGTATTACATGTCACTCACAAATTTACACAAATTAGGCCATGATACTCAATGCTGTGTGTGTGGGTTGTTGTGAATACGAATACAACACAATGTACCGATGGAATCACATCACATCACATCACATTATCTCTAGCCGCTTTATCCTTCTACAGGGTCGCAGGCAAGCTGGAGCCTATCCCAGCTGACTACGGGCGAAAGGCGGGGTACACCCTGGACAAGTCGCCAGGTCATCACAGGGCTGACACATAGACACAGACAACCATTCACACTCACATTCACACCTACGGTCAATTTAGAGTCACCAGTTAACCTAACCTGCATGTCTTTGGACTGTGGGGGAAACCGGAGCACCCGGAGGAAACCCACGCGGACACGGGGAGAACATGCAAACTCCACACAGAAAGGCCCTTGCCGGCCCCGGGGCTCGAACCCAGGACCTTCTTGCTGTGAGGCGACAGCGCTAACCACTACACCACCGTGCCGCCCACCGATGGAATATTACTACTATTATTATCGCTGTTCTTCTTCCATTTGCTTTGCTCTCATTATATACAGTGGAATACATTGTAAATCAGAGCTACTGAGAGAATTTGTCTTTGAGTGTCTACAGTACATTTGTGCCAGCATACAGTTAGGTATGTTAGTCCTCAGGCTAAACTGACATGGTACATGACATCCCTCTGGCAATGCAACAAGAATAAAACTTTCTGTCCCATGTATAATTTAGTACAGGTTTTACACCTGACAAAACCTGCTGCTAGACTTGCATAAGAAATCTGTGTCTGCTTGGAAAAACTTGTTGCTAGAAACTGTGACATGGCACAAAGCTTTTTGTATCCCCCCCCAAGTATTCTTAGCAATGCTGACATATTGAACAGCAAAACTTTAATTCAGTTTCAAAACCTTTTGAAACTGAATTAAATGCAGGAAGTAATTTCAGATGGCTTTTCACACATGCTATATTATTCCTCAAACAGCAGTGTTGTGGGGTTGTAGCCAGACGCACAGCTTGTGAACAGGCAAGGCAGGCAACTGCTTGGGGCCCCCTGGCCTAGGGGCCCCCTGAGAGTCGGGGCCCGAGGGCTTATTTATTTTATTTTTTATTGTTTTTATTGTTCTTTACCACTGTACTTTCACATTTGGAATTTAAAAAAAACTTTGGTTTCATACATTTTTTGTTGGTGTCAGATTAATTATTATTTGTTGGTGTCAGATTATTCGTCTTTGTTGCGTCCATCAGTCTCAAGGCGCACATACTCCCGTGAGTTTCTGCTCGACATCCGCAGAACTATATTCATGGATATAAATCCAGCGGACGCGAAAGTGCTATGCGGCTACGGTTTGCTCCGGAGGCCTGCTCAATCACCGACCCCCACTCCTGCATCCAGCCCGCAGTGGAAGCGCCACAGGCGGAACAGGCAGAAGCAGAAGAGAGGCAAGCGCGGAGGTATCCGAGCTAGGCTAGCGGCTAGCCCTCACTGGCCGGCTATCCCTACCATCACTCTGGCCAACGTATGCTCGCTGGACAACAAGCTGGATTATGTCCGCCTGCTCCGCTCATCTTTTAAGTCTGTGAGTGAGTGCTGTGTCCTTGTGTTTGTGGAAGCATGGCTTAACGACAGCGTCCCGGACTGTGCCATTCAGCTAGCCCGGCTAACATGCTACCGGTCAGACAGAGCGCTAGTCGAGGGGGGGAAGACTCGCGGCGGAGGACTCTGTGTTTACATCAGTGATGCCTGGTGCCGTGATGCTGTAGTGGTCTGCAAACACTGCTCACCTCTGGTGGAGTTTATGATTATTAAGTGCTGGCCATTCTACCTGCCGAGGGAATTTACAGCCATATTGCTGGTAGCGTTATACATCCCTCCCGGCTCCAATAACAACAGGAGTGAAGCACTGAATGAACTCTATCAGCACATCAGTGAGCAGCAGACAGCCCACCCAGATGCTTTCCTCATCCTGGCTGGGGATTTCAATCATGCAAACCCCAAAAGCGTGTTTCCAAAACTCTATGGACATATCAACTTTCCCACACGTGGAAACAATACTCTGGACAATGTTTACACCATGCATAAAGATGCCTACAAAGCCCTACTCCTCCCCCACCTTGGGGCCTCAGATCACTCCACTGTTATGCTAATGCCAGCATACAGGCCGCTGGTTAAAGTCACCAAACCAGCTACAAAACAGATACGTGTGTGGCCAGAAGGGTCCTCAGAGGCACTCCAGGACTGTTTTTCCACCACTGACTGGAGCATGTTCAGACAGGCGGCCACCTACAGCAACATCACAGATCTCCAGGAGTACACAGAGACCGTCACTGCCTACATGAGGAAGTGCATGGACGACGTTACGGTCACCAGAACCATCTCCATTCGGGCCAATCAGAAGCCATGGCTGACAGGGGAAGTCCATAGGCTCCTGTGGGCTCAGAATGCCGCCTTCAGAGCTGGGGACGAGGTGGGCCTGAGGACAGCTAGGGCCAATCTGTCACGAGGCATCAGGGTGGCCAAGAGACAGTATTCCAGGCACATTGCTGACCACTTCAACGACAGCAGAGACACCAGGAACCTGTGGCGGGGGATTCAGACCATCACAGACTACAAGCCCTCGCCGCAGACCTGTGACAACTCCACGTCTCTGCTGAATCAGTTGAACGAATTCTTCGTTCGCTTTGAGGCAGACAACAGCACCACGGCACAGAAGACCCCACCAACTCCCGGCGACCAGGTATTGATGCTGTCCCCAGACAGCGCGAGGAAAGCTCTCAGGACGACAAATGCATGGAAAGCCCCGGGTCCTGATAACATTCCTGGTCGTGTCCTGAGAGACTGTGCCAAGGAGCTCACAGATGTCTTTACAGACATCTTCAACGTCTTGTTGAACCAGGCTGTTGTCCCCACGTGCCTCAAAACCACCACCATCATCTCGGTCCCAAAGAAGCCGTCTCCCTCCTGCTTCAATGACTACCGCCCTGTCGCACTCACTCCCATCCTCATGAAGTGCTTCGAGCGGCTAGTCATGCGGCATATCAAGTCTGCCCTCCCCCCTGCCCTGGACCCTTTCCAGTTTGCATATCAGTCCAACTGTTCGACTGATGACGCCATCTCCACTGCCCTCCACTCAGCCCTCACCCACCTGGAGAAAAAAGACTCGTATGTCAGAATCCTGTTCATAGACTTTAGCTCAGCATTCAACACAATCATTCCTCAGCAACTCATTCATAAACTGGACCAGCTGGGACTCAACACCTCCCTGTGCAACTGGCTGCTGGACTTCCTGACGGGGAGACCACAGACTGTACGGGTCGGCAGCAACTCCGCCAGCACCATCACACTGAACATGGGGGCCCCCCAAGGATGTGTGCTAAGCCCCCTCCTCTTCACTCTGCTGACCCACGACTGCACACCAACATCCAGCTCAAATCTCTTCATCAAGTTTGCGGATGACACGACTGTGGTGGGTCTCATCAACAATGGCGATGAAACAATTTACAGGAGTGAGGTGAGCCGCTTGGCCATGTGGTGCAAGGACAACAATCTCCGTCTGAACATGGAGAAGACGAAGGAGATTGTTGTGGACTTCAGGAGAGAGCACACCCAGCATGCTCCACTATCTATCGACAGTGCTGCAGTGGAGAGGGTGAGCAGCACCAAGTTTCTGGGTGTGCACATCTCTGAAGACCTGTCCTGGAGCAACAACACCGCATCACTGGCTAAAAAAGCCCAACAGCGTCTGTACTTCCTCTGCAAACTGAGGAGAGCAAGAGCCCTGGCCCCCATCATGCACACTTTCTACAGAGGCACCATCGAGAACATTCTGACCAGCTGCATCACCGTGTGGTACGGCACCTGCACCATGTCCTGCTACAAGTCTCTGCAGCCCATCGTGAGAGCAGCTGAGAGGATCATTGGTGTCTCTCTCCCTTCTCTAATGGATATTTATAACTCCTGCCTCACCTGCAAAGCCATCAGGATTGCAGGTGACCCCAGCCACCCATCTCACAGCCTCTTCAGCCTGCTGCCATTGGGGAGGAGACTGCGGAGTCTCTGGGCCAAAACCAGCAGGCTCAAGAACAGTTTCTTTCACCAGGTGGTCAGGAGACTCAACTCCCTCCCTGTTCTGCCCCTCCTCCCCCCCCTCTGCCCCCTGCCACAGATTCTGCCTGCACACCCCCCTGCCCCCCCTTCAGCATCTGACATGTCACCCTCACAGTTCCCCCCCCCCAAACACAAACACACACACACACATTCATACATCTCATCGTTCATTAACACACTGAACTCAGGGACCGCACATCTCACTTTACCTCGCTCATTTGCACTATTCTGCACTACCTCATCTTAACAGCTGCTAGTTTGTTTATACTGCTTATTTCATGTTTACCTGCTATACCTCAAGTGCCCTTGACTGTTTGTTTATTTGAACCAATTTGTGTGTGTGTGTGTGTGTGTGTGTGTATATATATATATATATATATATATATATATATGAGTGTTTAGTCTACGTCTAGTTCATATCTAGAGTGTTTATACTGTCTGTTTGAGTGTTTAGTCTTTGTCTAGTTCTTGTCCAGTGTTTACACTGTTTATATTGTCTGAGTGTTTAGTCTATGTCTAATTCTTCTTATCTAGTGTTTATACTGTTTATTTATACTGCTTATATTGTTTGTCTGAGTGTTTAGTCTATGTCTAGTTCCTATCTAGTGTGTTTATACTGGTTATATTGTTTGTTTGTTTTTTTTCAATTATTCTATTATACTATTTTTTCAATTATTCTATTTTTATTTATTGCATTGCCTGTTTGCACCGTGGGTCAGAGAGAACTGAAATTTCATCTGTGCTGTATGTCGAGCATGTATAGCATATTTGACAATAAAGTTGACTTGACTTGATTTATAACATATTGGTGATGAACACTGGTCAGAAGGGCCCCCTGGAAATTTTTGCTTGGGGCCACAACAGACTCTAGAATCGCCTGTGGTTGTAGCAAAGTAAATTTCCAGGATTTACTAAATGTCACTACTACAAATAGAAGGAAAGCTAAATTCATACATAGTTTCATTGAAATTTGCACTGAAACCTTTTATAGGTTTGGTAGAATGATGAACAGAATGTTAGAAAAGTTGAGAAGGAGGTACAATAAGCTCAGCAGTAGCGTTAAAAAAATTATACTGAAACCGAGAACATGAGATACACAAAATTCACTTCATCAAGCAGAATGCACGTGCGCGAGCACACACACACACACACGTGCACACACACACACAGCTGGCCTAAAAAATGTTGGTCAATATTTGTTTAATGCAGGTCAAGTCTAGAGATGAGGAAGACAGAATTTTGTAGAGACATTTCCTAAGGTGAAAGCATTTAAAACAAACAAAAAACAAACAAACCAACTATATCCTTATATTCTTTTATATGTACAAAATTAGAGTTAGACTCTTTGTTTCAACAAATCTCTGAGTGAAAGGAAATGGACATATTTCCTATGAGGTAAACAAACAAGCAAACAAACAAATCACAAAATGTCAGTCCTGCGTGCTGTGGCGTGTGCACCTGAAGGCGCACCTCAAGGCCAATTTATGCTGACAACGCAGTCCTAGCAGACGGTGTCGCAGATAGCATCTGCGTAGCCCCCCCACCTTCGCAGACGCTCTGCACGCACCTCCCAAAAATTGTGACCACCGCAGAAGCCTCGCAGACAGCGTCGCAGACAAGAGGGCCCTGATTGGTCCACTCTACATCCGCTGTACACGCACTTCCGCTTCCCTACTTTCCCGATTTGGTTTGTTTTCACGACCGCCATTTTTAAAAACACGAGCGAAGATGGAGCAGCATGAAGAGCGGTTGATCGAGGAAGTGAGGAAGTACGTACATCTATACGACTCCAGTTCTAGTCATTATAAGTAACCGGAGGATAAACACTCCACTAACCACACCCACCAACTACTCCTAGCGATTTCGCGACTTCGCGCCCCCTTGCGTTGTGGCGGTGAATAACATTGCGCACGCCTATTACTCCCCGCTCAACGATAAATTACAACTGTCTGCGAAAAGCTATCTGCGAAAGCCTTATCGCAAGAGCATGCAGAGGCCTTCAGGCTGCGTGCGAGCCGTGAACAAGGCGCACCTGAACTCAATTAGAGAACTAGGTGTTTGGCTATTTAAAGCGTATACGCAGAGCCATGGCCTTACTTTCGTTTCTAAATGCTTTGAGACCTCAAGAATGGCACAGGAATAATTTTAAGCGTTAACAATAAATCTAATATAGTAATTTTTACGATTAAAGTGATTTATATAGGTAGCGGTCCAAGTGAATGACCTTGACGTCTGTAACGTCACAGCAGGAAGTCTATTGGTCTCATCGCTATTTCTGCTATACTAAAAAACAGAGCTGACTGCAACTCCAATCCTCCATTTTGAGCTAATTTATCGCCATGCCACATATGTGTTACTGGCAGGTGCAGCAACACGACAGAAGGTGGATTTACGTTGTATTCATGGCCCAAGAATGTTCAAACTGCAAAGATTTGGACGCGTTTTGCGAGAAATTCACGGGCACATTGAGCACCTACAAAGTGGTCTCTCCTCTCCTCTGCACATTTTACTGAGGACTCATATGAAACCTCTGATCTGTTGAGGAGTGTTGGCTATAAGCTCGTATTGAAAGAAGGTGCAGTACCAACAATTAAATAAAGCTACAAGAAAAGGAAAGCATTTATTTTATAAATTTTTTTTAAACGGAAAGTAAGTTCAGTTGCACCAATTCTCCCGGAGTGTTGTTGGTAAAACCTGATATGGAACGGGACGGGACATATCACAGTGACCGCCCCGCGATTGTTGCTAAAACCGGTGACGTTCTGTTCCATCCCAGGTTTTAGTAATTGCCTGAGCCAAGCAGTAATGGCGGAGTACTCAGTATGGAGAAAATGGAGAATGAGTGGACCAGCAGTCTGATTTCTTCACTGGATATTGCTGCCATCTCGCCCTTACGTGGAAGAAGTGAATGAACGGAGAACTGAATGAACAACTGAAAGTCAGATTGTTTCAAAACAATCAGCCACAAGGTCGGCCTTCAAGAAGCAAGAACATAGACAGGTAAGCTGTGATTGTCATTTGGATATAAAACAACAAAAACAACACGGTGTTTACCTGCATTTAGATTAATACATGTAACTTATATTGTGTGTATAAGTTACCGGTATAAGATTATTTAATTTGCTTCAGAATGTGATTGTCTCAGTTCATCTGATTATTTAATTAGCCTTTAACATTTTATCAGTAAAAATGCATGCATGTACATGTATGCTGCATAAGTTATAACACCTATCCTGTTTTAATGAGAGTCAACCCACAATCAATGAAGTCAAATCAGTCTTAGTTGAGCAAGTCGGTAACGGTATTTCTTACGTTCACCATAAATTTTTATTTATATGACTTTGGTCTATAGCTGTCAAAGGCCTCGGTCTTAAAACCGGTTACCGCTGTGACATCATGCACTCGGGGCTGGCTGGCTCAGCGGGCAGTTCGAATGCCAACTTTGCGGTCGATTTTAACTCTCAAAAATATATATTTTTAATTCCCAGTTATGCAGCATACAAGAGTCAAGGGTGGAGATACTATCCACTCAGAAATTTATTTAAAAAAAAAGGTTCTGCGTATCTCCTTTAAGGACTGTGCTGATGCAAAAGCAATGCGAAGTATTACACTATGTTCAGTGTGCATTACCGAGCCTTTCTTCCCGTGTTTGTGGTTTCCCTGGTTTCTCGATTTTTGTTCCTGTTTCTAGTTCTTGTTCTCGTTTTGCCTCCGACATACTGTTTGTACCTCAACCGACCCTTTATCTATATTCTCGTTTATGACCTTGCCTGCCAATGTGGACTGTTTGCATTTTGTTTTTTTGTATACATGTATGCACTTTTATTAAACCAAATACTTCTGCACATACATCCGCCTCTCTCGCATACTTGACAGAATACTTCGCCATACAATGGATGTAGCAGATGTGTTTCAATACGCGATTCCACATCGCTTCTGGGTTTCCCTGTCCCTGCTGCTAGCCTCATATTTCCGCTGGCATACTGATGCTTACCCTCCACCCTACAATGGAGAATATCACCCATGTGGATTCCGCATCCAGTGTGGGGTCCTCTATGATGACTTCCAAGAGCCTAAGCCACCTGAACCCATCTGGGTGAGCTTCAACCTGACATTCATTGCTGGACGAGCACACAGATGGGTGGACTATCTGATTCGGGTTGAACACCCATGCCTTCGAAACTCTCAGACTTTCTTTGCCATGCTCAAGTTTATCTACTGTATGAATCATTAGTAAAGGAGGAATCCCGTGAAAATTTTGGGGGAGGGGCAATCAGGCCAGTGGGCGACTCAGCAGAGGAGGCTGTCGCTCTCGAGCGCCTCCTAAAGGCAACCATTCCTGTGGCTGACTCAGCTGAGGAGACCATTGCTCCAGAGCTCCCTCCAGTGGCCGACTCAGCTAAGGAGGCTGTCGCTTCAGAGCTCCCCCCACTGGCTGATACAGAGACAGCAGAGGAGGCTGTCTCTTTTGAGCTGGTTTCTCAGCCAGAACCAGCACCTGAATCCATGCCTGAACCTGTGCCAGCATCTGCTTCTGTGTCAGTGCCAGTGTCTGCTCCAGTGCTGGAGCCTGCGCCAGGGCCCGCTCCAGTGCCAGAGCTGGTGCCTACTCCAGAGCCTACTCCAGTGTCAGAGCCCGAGCCATCTCCAGAGCTCGAGCCCAGTCCAGAGTCCACATCATCTTCAGAGCTCGAGCCTACTCCTAGCCAAGAATCCAAGTCGTCTCCAGAGCCTGAACCCCCACCGGGGCCAAGTATGATGGATTTTCGCTTCCAGAGGGAGCTCTTGGGAGGGGGTTCTGTCTGTCCTGCATGCTGTGGCGCATGCACCTGAAGGTGCGCCTTGGGCTGCACACACGCCAAGTGAGCTCCAGCATGCGCACTGCGAACAAGGTGCACCTGAGCTCAATTAGAGAACTATGGGTTGGGCTATTTAAGGACTGTGCAGATGCAAAGGCAATGAGAAGTATTACACTATGTTCAGTGAGCATTATCAAGCCTTTTGTCCCGTGTTTGTGGTTTCCCTAGCTTCTCAATTCTTGTTTCTAGTTCTCGTTCTCGTTTTGCCTCCGACATACTGTTTGCGCCTCGACCAACCCTTTGCCTGTATTCTCGTTTATGACCTTGCCTGCCGATTTGGACTGTTTGCCTTTTGTGTTTTTGTATATATGTATGCACTTTTATTAAACCAAACACTTCTGCACATACATCTGCCTCTCTTGCGTACTTGACACAAAACACTTTCGATATAGCATCTACATGCTCGGTGTTACAACTTTACACACACACACACACACACACACACATTAGATTGATTGAACAGCCAGTCACAGCCAATCCATCAGAGTTAGAGAACAAATGGTGAAGTAACTAATGTTATGTGCACGAGAAAAGGGCTTCTGTAGCTGTCAACAAATTCAAGGTATGAAATGATACTGCATTAGGCTATGTAGATAATTAGTAATGTAGAATTGACTCCATTTTCAATTCCATTCAGTTGAACATGTTATGCTTAGCACACCCAGCAAGATATTATACTGGTATAGCACCAAAAATGAACCCAATCAGAGAAATTCTTTCCCTTTGACAGGAACTACCCTGTATTCTACTATTGACCTTTAAAGCACTGAATGGTCTCACGCCACAGGACCTGAGTGAACTTCTGGTCTTTTATGACCCACCATGCCTACTTAGATCAAAAGGTGCAGGCTATCTGTTGGTACCTCATATAGTGAAGGTTACATCAGTTGGAGGAGCCTTTTCTTACAAAGCCCCACAGTTATGGAACAGCCTTCCAAATAGTGTTTGGGACTCAGACACTGTCTCAGTGTTTAAGTCTAGGCTGAAAACATATATGTTTAGTCAAGCCTTTTGTTAATAGTGTTTATGAGGTAAAGGAGTAGATCTGGAGGGTCCTCAGACATAGTGTTTTGGTAAACTGAGATGTATGGATGCTGTCGTCTCCCACTCTCACACATTCACTCTGGTTTGTTGACAGTGGAGTGGCTGGCTGCTTTATCTCCCAGGGCTCCCTCATGTCTAAACCTCATGTTTAGTTATGCTATCATAGTTAGTCTTGCTGGAGTCCCTGCTTGCACTCAGTGCAAAATGTATACTGTTCTTCATCATTAGTTGACACTGGGCATACCTAACAACCCCTCTCTCTCTCTCTCTAAGTTACACGTCAATCCTGCGATACCAGTGATGCTGGCCTCTGCTGCTCTTTGGACCTGCCTGATCTATCCTGATGCCCTATTTCTGGCTGCAGTCTCATCATGATGGTTTAAGACTACAATTTGACATAAATTTATGACTGCAGTTGTCATGAGCAGTTTTGCACTCCAGTCTCCATCAATGAACAATTGATAACTTCAACAAAATAGACTTCCTACTAAAACTATGATGAATTTCCTGGTTACACAATGATACTCTTTGACTAAATAGGACACAATTATAGAAGCAAGTTATTTATAATCATGCTATCTGTTATCACCCAAATGAGGATGGGTTCTCTTTTGAGTCTGGTTCCTCTAAAGGTTTCTTCCTTATGTCCTCTGAGGGAGTTTTCCTTGCAACCATTGCCACAGGCTTACTCATTAGGGATAAATAAATTTTATTAAAATTTGTATAGTGCTATACAAATAAACTGTGTATACTCTTTCCTGTGCACATTGACAACATTTGCATGACTAATTGCAGCTAATGAACTTGTTAGACCAAAAATGTACTTCAAAGTCAGGAGCCTGGAACACAAAGTAAGTACATATCAGGTTGGGTTTATTTTTGGCCTTTCATTGGAGACTAGCACACATGCATCAGTAATTCAGTGTCCACTGGTACACAGCATAATTGTTAACATTCTTCATTAAATTGAGCAAAAACTATTGTGTAAAAATATAGTCTTTGTTCTAACAAAGAAATACACACATACATACATGTGCTGTCTCTCTCTCTGGAACACCTGCACACTTTCACATTCGTCCAGTTGTTTAATCATGTAAGTCACTGAAGGGCTGGTTTGAGTATATCAGAAACTGCTGATCTCCTGGAGCATTTACACACAACAGTCTCTAGAGTTTACACAGAATGGTGTGGAAAAAAAACCTTTAGTGAGTGACAGTTCTGTGGGTGGAAACAGCTTCCTGTTAAGAGGTCAGATTGGTTTGAGCTGCCAGGAAGGATACACAGTAGCAACTAAAATAATCAGTCTTTGCAACTGTGGTGAGCAGAAAAACATCTCAGCATACACAAAACATTGAACCTTGAAGTGGATGAACTATAACAGCAGAAGCCCACATTGGGTTCCACTCCTGTCAACCAAGGACAGGAATCTGAGGCAATCCTGGGCACAAACTCACCAAAAGGACAGTTGAAAATTAGAAGAAAAAAAATTCACCTGATCTTTTCCCAGCCTTTAGCTGTTTTGATGAGTTTGACAACCAAACAAAAATCAATGTTTTGCAATCCGTAGGTGCTAAAGAAGGCAACTGGACTTGCTTGAAATTCTTGAAGATGTTTCACCTCTCATCCAAAAGGCTTCTTCAGTTCTGTCTGACTTGTGAGGAATCCCAGGTATTTATCCTCTAGTGGACCAAAAGCAAACCTAAGGAGAGTTGTTGAGGTCACATTGGCCGTTGACACTCTGAGGCCCTGTCCACACGGCAACGGATTCAGGTGAATCTGATAAAATTGTTTATCGTTTTGGCCTGGCGTCCACATGGCACCGGCGTTTTGGGTGCCCCAAAACGAAAGTTTTTGAGAACGGGTTCCAGAGTGGAAAAATCTGGCAACGGCGCCATTGCGAAGTCGTCTGGATGAGTAGAACGGATTTGTTTACGATGACGTCACAACCACATGAATAGAACAAGCAGCACTCTCGCTGTTTTGTATGAACCACTGCATTGCATTCACTTTTGTATACAGCTTTTCTTTTAAATAAACAAGTAACTGAACCATTTCTTGAATTTCTTTTTTTATTGGATAAGACTGCTTTTCAAAATGTTCACACACAATAAGCAAATTAAGTTATATAAAACTATGCACACTAATAAAACTAATTTGTGTTATATCCTGGCTCCTTTATGGAGCTACACTTAATTATAGATTAACGACACAGGAGGCATGAAGTCGGATACACTCTCTGTATTGTACAACCCGGGAATCTGCATACACAATGTAAACAGTTGTATATAAAGGAGTGGAGAGTGGACGGAATGAACAGTGGGACAAACTTAACCTGCCAATACACAACAATTTGTACACACAGAAGGCACGATTTCCTCGCGTAGTCGCAGCCATCTTCTTCTTCTTGTTGTTGTGTGTTTGTTCCTGTGAGTGCTTTGCCGGGTAAAAGAAGGGGTTTATGCGCATGCGTCCTACTTCTATTGTTACACTACAGACAAAAAAATGATATCAGTGTGTTCAGGAAAGCCTTGTGGCACTCAATGTGAAAGAATTTTGTTAATATCTCCTTCCATTTTTGTGTAAATCCCCGTTGTTTGGAGGGAGCACTCTGAGGAAAAACTGCCCTTTTTGTGTGCTTCTCTGTGTCTGTGCTCGCAGCGCGCGGGTGGGGGAGGGGATGCTCACTCTCGCACACGCACACACACGGGAGGGAGGGGCTGCTCCCTCTCAGAGAGACACAGGCTTGTAGCTTCATGGCAAGTCACACATTCACACAGTACAGCGCACGTAGAGGTGTGGCATGTTTAGTGTTGCCACCTGTCCCGGTTTTTCCTGATTGTCCCGGATTTTCATGGTCTGTCCCGGAAAAAAAAAAAAAAAATCTGGGACACTGAATGTCCCAGTTTTTTGTACATGATGGGCAAAACGTGTGTTTCAACTTGCGAGCTAGCTGAGAACCAGTTTGCTTTTCCATAGCTCGCCGTGCTAAGCGGAGCCATGTCATTACGTCACTGAATACGTCATTACGCCGCTGTATACGTCACTTACGTCGCTGTATACGTCACTTACGGCACTACGTTTACATAAACCTTGGTGCGAATATCAAAGCAAAAACAACACGGAAGAAGCAGCAGCAACAACAACAATAATAATAATAATAATAATAATGGATGACTTCGCGTTTGTACAGCTGCTGCTTCTCGTCGCTTAAAAATGGCGATCTTTCGCGGTCTTGTTATTGTTGTTGGTCTTAACAACTCCGCCCCCCCGCTGACGTAAGCAGTTCTTTCCTCTGGCCCAGAGTTGGTGCTAGCCTGGAACCGGTTTTTCTGGCCCCAGAGCCAGTTCTTTGTCAGTGGAAACAGAAAACTCGGTTCCAAACTAAGCACTGGCCCCGAACCAGCCCTGGAACTGCTTTGGTGGAAAAGGGGCAATGGAGGATGCTTGGACTGATAAAAGAAACCGACTCTCTGTTGCAATGGTGAAGGCTGAGCTTCAAGTCAGGCTAAACTTTCAGTTGTCCTGTACTGAGTTCAAGACATTCATTGAAAATCAGACAGGACTCATAGCAGCAGCAAAGAAAAACACCAAATATAAATGGAAGATTAGGTAAGGTTTTGGTGAATTAAATGAAATAGTGTAGTACATACTCCTGTATGTGCCCAGTTATATCAGTTACATGTCCTCCTATGTATTTGTTTAGCCAAGAGCAGCAGAGGCACAGGCAAGCACAAACAAAGCACACACCACACTCTAAGCAATCAGGTAAGCTGTTTGACACTACACCTTACATTGTTACATTCAGGTATTCTTAGATACAATGAAAAATTAGATTATTTATTTTTATTCCACATAAGCAAACAAACAGAACTTAATTATGTATTCCCCTTTTACCTGTGCCCACTACTGCCCCCAGGTGTCCACAACCAAAAACTGTTGGAAATAAACCAAAATAATGAAGACCTGCTATATTATGTAAAGCAATTAACTAAACAAATAACTAGCAAAAGCATCATTTTTACTAATTAGAGCAATACGATTTCAGCGTAGAAGGGCGATTTTTGTCTTGGGTTAGATGTGCGAAGGGCGCCGTTGCTTACAAGCAAAAAGGTCGATTGGATGGTCGAAATGTCCAGGATTTTTGTCAGACACAGGTGGCAACCCTATGTGTATTGCATCGTTTTCAGCAAGCGTTGCGTTGCGTTGCCATATGTACCTGATATTTTACTGATCTGTTGCCCATGTAGACACGATATTTTTTTAAATAACATCTCGTTGCCATTGTCATGTGGATGTAGCCTCAGATCACCTCCTCTGTTCAGTGATGGTCGTTCCAGGTTGATGAAGATGGCTTCTTTTACTCCTCTTTCAAACTACCGGTCTTCTCTGGCTAGAATGCGTACACTGTAGTCCTGAAACAAGTGTCCTTTGTTATTGAGATGAAGCTGGACTGCAGAGTCCTGGCCTGAGGAACTGGCTCTCCTGTGTTGAGCCATGCACTTGTGAAGCAGTTGTTTTGTTTCCCCAATGTACAGGTCTGTGCATTCTTCACAGTATTGAATTGCGTACACTATGTTGTCCTGTTTGTGTCTGGGCACTCTGTCCTTAGGGTGGACCAATTTCTGCCTCAGAGTGTTACTGGGTCTGAAGTGTACAGAGATGTTGTGTTATGATGACCTGGATGACTGAGAACCTTCACAGACAATTGTTTTGCAATGATCATCTCAATTCTGTATGGAAGATTGGAACAAAATCCAACTGTGGCAGGGGGCCGTGGCCGAGCATCGGTTTGTGAATGGAGGGCGGAGTCAGGGAAAGCGAGTGGCAAAATCGCTACACCTGTCATCAATTAATGTGTGTGTGTGTGTGTGTGTGTGTGTGTGTGTGTGTCTTGCAGTGATGATGGAGTATAAAAGGAGTAGGAGAGCAGAGGAGTACAGTGGTGCTTGAAAGTTTGTGAACCCTTTAGAATTTTCTATATTTCTGCATAAATATGACCTAAAACATCATCAGATTTTCCACACAAGTCCTAAAAGTAGATAAAGAGAACCCAGTTAAACAAACGAGACAAAAATATTATACTTGGTCATTTATTTATCGAGGAAAATGATCCAATATTACATATCTGTGAGTGGCAAAAGTATGTGAACCTCTAGGATTAGCAGTTAATTTGAAGGTGAAATTAGAGTCAGGTGTTTTCAATCAATGGCATGACAATCAGGTGTGAGTGGGCACCCTGTTTTATTTAAAGAACAGAGATCTATCAAAGTCTGATCTTCACAACACACGTTTGTGGAAGTGTATCATGGCATGAACAAAGGAGATTTCTGAGGACCTCAGAAAAAACATTGATGATGCTCATCAGGCTGGAAAAGGTTACAAAACCATCTCTAAAGAGTTTGGACTCCACCAATCCACAATCAGACAGATTGTGTACAAATGAAGGAAATTCAGGACCATTGTTACACTCCCCAGGAGTGGTCAACCAACAAAGATCACTCCAAGAGCAAGGCGTGTAATAGTCAGCAAGGTCACAAAGGACCCCAGGGTAACTTCTAAGCAACTGAAGACCTCTCTCACATTGGTTAAGGTTAATGTTCATGAGTCTACCATCAGGAGAACACTGAACAAAAATGGTGTGCATGGCAGGGTTGCAAGGATAAAGCCACTGCTCTCCAAAAAGAACATTGCTGCTCATCTGCAGTTTGCTAAAGATCACGTGGACAAGCCAGAAGGCTATTGGAAAAATCTTTTGTGGACAGATGAGACCAAAATAGAACTTTTTGGTTTAAATGAGAAGCGTTATGTTTGGAGAAAGGAAACAACTGCATTCCAGCATAAAAACCTTATCCCATCTGTGAAACATGGTGGTGGTAGTATCATGGTTTGGGTCTGTTTTGCTGCATCTGGGCCAGGACGGTTTGCCATCATTGATGGAACAATGAATTCTGAATTATACCAGCAAATTCTAAAGGAAAATGTCAGGACATCTGTCCGTGAACTGAATCTCAAGAGAAGTTGGGTCATGCAGCAAGACAACGACCCTAAGCACACAAGTCGTTCTACCAGAGAATGGCTAAAGAAGAATAAAGTTAATGTTTTGGAATGGCCAAGTCAAAGTCCTGACCTTAATTCAATTGAAATGCTGTGCATGGACCTGAAGCGAGCAGTTGATGTGAGGAAACCCACCAACATCCCAGAGTTGAAGCTGTTCTGTATGGAGGAATGGGCTAAAATTCCTCCAAGCCAGTGTGAAGGATTGATCAACAGTTACCGGAAATGTTTAGTTGCAGTTATTGCTGCACAAGGGGGTCACACCAGATACTGAAAGCAAAGGTTCACATACTTTTGCCACTCACAGATATGTAATATTGGATCACTTTCCTCAATAAATAAATAACCAAGTATAATATTTTTGTCTGAGTTATTTAACTGGGTTCTCTTTATCTACTTTTAGGACTTGTGTGAAAATCTGATGATGTTTTAGGTTATATTTATGCAGAAATGTAGAAAATTCTAAAGGGTTCACAAACTTTCAAGCACCACTGTAGTTGGGACCAGAACGCGACTGTGTGTGTCTGTCTGTGTCTTAGAGTGCCGTTTCTGTGCTGAAAAGCAATTAATAAACGTGTGTTTGAACACTAGCAACCGGCTGCCGTACTTCTGTACTCCACCCACATCAGGGAAGCTTTCACACCAACCTTGTTAGACATTACAGGAGTACAAAATATCAATTATAAATGTGCTGTATGTTTAAGCTTGAAATATTTGCATGTGCATTTTTTTATATAAACATTTCATTTTTGCTTATCTTTATGAAGGATGTGTACCGTACTTTATCTCATCTCATTATCTGTAGCCGCTTTATCCTGTTCGACAGGGTCGCAGGCAAGCTGGAGCCTATCCCAGCTGACTATGGGCGAAAGGCGGGGTACACCCTGGACAAGTTGCCAGGTCATCGCAGGGCTGACACAAAGACAAACAACCATTCACACCTACAGTCAATTTAGAGCCACCAATTAACCTAACCTGCATATCTTTGAACTGTGGGGGAAACTGGAGCACCCGGAGGAAACCCATGCGGACACGGGGAGAACATGCAAACTCCACACAGAAAGGCCTTCACCGGCCGCTGGGCTCCAACCCAGGACCTTTTTGCTGTGAAGCAACAGTGCTAACCACTACACCACCGTGCCGCCCTGTTTTTGAACATAATGAAAGATATTCAGGTGTGCACTTAAACATAATACCTGTTTAAAGGATCGTGATAAAAAAAGTGTAGAGTCTACAAGGTGACAGCTGTTAGAGACATTGTGGTAAGTGATATTTGGCCCATTAATTGGCAATAATCCTTGTTCCATGGTTTTTCAAAAAAACTATTCTTCCATTGGGAAAGAATAGGCCTTATTCCCTCCATGACTTTGCAGCCTGAATATGACCCTGTTCTTGTAAAATTGGAGTTATTTCTATCTGCTTTTGACTGTGTTATGGCTGATGAATGTTCATGGACTGGGAATTTCCATGAGCTGCTCTGCGTCTGTCATATAGCTGTGCCTCAATCTGTCTGGGTCTCACAATTAACAAACTGAAAGCACAAGAATGACTCACTGCTCTTATTATACGACTGGCACATCCATCATCTGTAGCCGCTTATCCTGTTCTACAGGGTCGCAGGCAAGCTGGAGCCTATCCCAGCTGACTATGGGTGAAAGGCGGGGTACACCCTGGACAAGTCGCCAGGTCATCACAGGGCTGACACAGACAACCATTCACACTCACATTCACACCTACGGTCAATTTAGAGTCACCAGTTAACCTAACCTGCATGTCTTTGGACTGTGGGGGAAACCGGAGCACCCGGAGGAAACCCACGCGGACACGGGGAGAACGTGCAAACTCCATACAGAAAGGCTCTTGCCGGCTGCTGGGCTTGAACCCAGAACCTTCTTGCTGTGAGGCGACAGTGCTAACCACTACACCACCGACGATTGGCACAAGTTAATGACATTTCTGACTATACCTTTAAGGAAACTGAATGCATTGAGATGGTTGACTGTAAAAAGAGGGCAGATTAGGTGGTTCAAGGCATTAGTCACTACATTCAATATAAAAACTGTTTCTATTAGGAAAGATAATAGACTGTCCTCGCTATTCAAGGAAGAAGAGGAACCAACTTTAAAGCATTTGTTTTCAAGCAAACAATGAATTTCATTTCCCTCTGACAAACCTTCAAATAGCTAGTTCAGTCTACATTATTATTGTGAAATGCAGTCCAGGTCACTGGCTTCCTCTAGTAAAAAACCACAGTCCCAAATTGATGACAATTTACTTATATTTCACTTGTGAGCTACAAGAGTGCTGAGTTAATCTTAGTTCATGTTCCTCAACCTGTCTTAGCTAAAATTCTAAGGAAGTTTGGGAGGAATATTCTGAGATTTCTGAATAATTCTAAGGAAAACACATGAAGGAGCATGAGATTCCCCCCCCACAGATTTCTACTGCCTGTATAAGAATTTCACTTAGATATCTGTGAATGCAGTGTTTAATGCTAATGAACACTGAAGCTCATATAATATGACAATATATAAGGGATAATGTATAGTGAGCCGGCCATTATTGTGAAATAAACCCTGACAGGGTGATGCAGTACCCTGTTGTATAGTGTCATGGTCTTGAATCATCCTGAAGGGGTTTATTTTGCAATAATGGCCAACTTGCTGTACATTGTCCCACTTATGACATGGCTACTTACTAAAGAAATCAATAATTTGACACAAGATATTGACTGAAAAATTATTTCACTGATTTAAAAATTATATTATTGCTTCCGGGGCGGCACGGTGGTGTAGTGGTTAGTGCTGTTGCCTCACAGCAACAAGGTCCGGGTTCGAGCCCCGTGGCCAATGAGGGCCTTTCTGTGCGGAGTTTGCATGTTCTCCCCGTGTCTGCGTGGGTTTCCTCCAGGTGCTCCGGTTTCCCCCACAGTCCAAAGACATGCAGGTTAGGCTAACTGGTGACTCTAAATTGGCCGTAGGTGTGAATGTGAGTGTGAATGGTTGTCTGTGTCTATGTGTCAGCCCTGTGATGACCTGGCGACTTGTCCAGGGTGTACCCCGCCTTTCACCCATAGTCAGCTGGGATAGGCTCCAGCTTGCCTGCGACCCTGTAGAACAGGATAAAGCAGCTAGAGATAATGAGATGAGATTATTGCTTCTGCTAATGATGTAGTTCATAGTAATGAACTGTTATTGCTGGGTTTCACGTGATGTCACATCCACCTCATTAGTTATTCAGAACCTTAGCTGGTGGTCTACCAAAGCTCAGGTGACAAAGTGTTTGTATGGAGACGGTGCATTACTTGCATGAAAAATGCCTTACGCTTGTGTTGTTTTAGGTCGTTCGAATCAAACTGTGAAACTGATAAAAGTTTCTTCAGGGTTCCCCGTGAACTAATAAAAAAGGGTGAATGAACACAGGATTTCACAAAAAGATGTCGAGAAAGGTGGCTTTTGAACCTCTCACTGAAATCAAAGGGAGCCGAGTCGAAGCATGCTCGAGTTTACAGTGATCACTTAATGAAAGGTTTGTATCCCTCTCAGCTATGTCATTAGTGTTTTCCAAGTATTTTTCTTGCTATGTATCGTTATTTTACGGTACTTATTTTAGTCATGAAGCACGAAAGTCCCCAGCTGTTTCTTTGTTTACTACTCACTAAGTCCATATGCTTAAAAGGTCGTGACAAAATTCTTACCCAGCCATACAGTTACAATGCGCCGTGATCACTTCTCCATCTTGTTTAACTAAGCTCTAGGTCTTTAAAGAGGTTTCTGATGATCTTTGTGAATGATTTACCTGAGATATAAGAGCGAGCACAAGTGAGAATCAAGCGAACTGTTGTTTGTTTACACTTCAATTTACAGTGCTTCGTTGTAAAGACACGAACAAAAAGCTTAAAAAACCCCAGACTTACACGGGCAAAAACAATACAGGATTCATTCGGCAGCAACTTGATAGTGAGGTCCTTTACCCAGCCACATACAAAAAAGTTGTAAGCCTCCATACTCTTCCACACTTTCATCTGTTTTGCGCTGTAGAAGGACGTCTGCAACATCAGATAGTTCGAGATGTCAGGGAACTCGACTGAAGGGTAGTTTTTGAGATTGTATGACAAATCCTTCTTTCCCAGACTGTAGGGCTCTATTCCATTGCACATAGCAATCTTCTGAATATATCTAAAGCGAGCAGTGGCTTCTAGATTACGAGCATACTCTGATAAGTTATCGCTAGTTGTTTGCACTAGGCAGCTGTTTAGACCACCAGTTATTTCACTTCCGGTAAAACTGCTAAGAAAAGTCACGCAACTGAAACCCAGCAATACAGAAATAGCAGACCACAGAATGCTGTAATTGACCAATCAGAATCGAATATTCAACAAAGCCGTGTAATAAATAAATAATAATAGTATGAAATGCGGCGGCACGGTGGTGTAGTGGTTAGCGCTGTCGCCTCACAACAAGAAGGTCCTGGGTTCGAGCCCCGGGGCCGGCGAGGGAGGGCCTTTCTGTGTGGAGTTTGCATGTTCTCCCCATGTCCGCGTGGGTTTCCTCCGGGTGCTCCGGTTTCCCCCACAGTCCAAAGACATGCAGGTTAGGTTAACTGGTGACTCTAAATTGACCGTAGGTGTGAATGTGAGTGTGAATGGTTGTCTGTGTCTATGTGTCAGCCCTGTGATGACCTGGCGACTTGTCCAGGGTGTACCCCGCCTTTCGCCCGTAGTCAGCTGGGATAGGCTCCAGCTTGCCTGCGACCCTGTAGAAGGATAAAGCGGCTAGAGATAATGAGATGAGCATGAAATGCCACTGAAAATGAAGCTAATATTTTGTTATTCACTTTAATCAGTATTTTATATAATGAATGCTGTTAATCTCAAACAATACACATTGAAAGGCATCCAGTGATATTTATTTCCAGTACGTTGAAGATAAGAGATAATGTATTATACAATCTAATATTAACTATAAACATGCAGTAATTTTGAAGGACATGTCCAAAATCTTGTTTTAGAAATAATTTTCTTTTGTTAGCAAGGATTAGTAAGTTTTTAGTGAAAAATGGGTAATTTTTCATGAATTTTTTGTAATAGATAGATAGATAGACAACAGCTACTATGAAGAACCAAGGAACAAAAGTTAACTACTCAGGGTGGGATACTAATAATCAGGGGGATTTACTAAGCAATAATGGTGGTGTAGTGGTTAGCACTGTCGCCTCACAGCAAGATGGTTCTGGGTTCAAACTTCACAGCCAACGGGGGCCTTTCTCTGTGAAGTTTGCATGTTCTCCCTGTGTCTGTTTGGGTTTTCTCTGAGTGCTCCAGTTTCCTGCACAGGTCAAAGACAAGCAGATTAGGTAAAATAGCCAGCCACTGGGGTAGTACAAACCAGTGCATACTTAGTGCCAGTCCCAAGTCTGGATAGACTGGGGAAGGTTGTGTCAGGAAGGGCATCCAGTGTAAAACCTATGCCAAATCAAATATGTTGAACAGATCTGCTGTGGCGACCCCTAATGGGAGCAGCCAAAAGAAGAAAAGATTCACTAAACAATCATGACAAAATCTTCAATTTTTCTTGAAAACCTAAAAAACACCTCATATTAATTGTTAATCTTATTCCCACATACTGTAAAAAACTATAACCACATTAATTTATATGAAAATATTTCTTCTCTTTAACTCCAATTGTCAAGACAAGCTTTGGATATTGAACTTGAGTTTAAATGTTTTCAAAAATGAAACTTAAAGTAATCCATTGTCTTGACAACTTGTGAGTTTTGTCTGGGTTGTCAATGTTTATTTAACTCATATCTGTAAGTTATAAATTGAAAAGGGGAACGTGAAGCCGAGGAAATAAGCCAGTATCTCACTGGACTGTGACAGCTTGAGACAAATTGCGAACGTCATTCGTGAGAGAGTTTCAAAAGTGTCTTGAAACGTTCGCGGGGCTTCTCAATTTCCTCGCATGAGTCGCAAAGTGTCACTCCTTCGTCGCTGAAATTTTGAACATGTTTAAAAAATTCGTGCGACAAAATTTCTCTCAAAATAGCCGCAAATGTGTTGCTGATGTCGCAAAGCCGTCACAAACCCTTCTCAAGTCAGTTTCCATGAGACAGGAAGTGCGAGTGTATCTCACTGGGCTGCGACTAGTTGCAGACACAACAATTGCAATAAAACATGCGAATATCAATTCAGTGTGAATCCAAGTGAAAATTTGCATATTTTATCGCAATTGTTGTGTCTCCAACTAGTCCCAGGCTGTCGCAGCCCAGTGAGATACTACCCATACAGAGAAGCTGCTGTGATTCAGAAGTGATTCAGTGTGAGGTTTAAGGAAACTGGCAAACTTGCCATTATTAGACAAGATGAGAAATAAATCTAAGTAGAAACCATTTAAAAACATTAGTAATCTTAATTTAAAATAGCAATAGATATGAATGTGAGTGGAAACAGTGAGGAAGTTTATGTTTATTTGACAAGATAAAGTGAGTTTTCTTGAATGAATAATGTAACAGTAAGTTGTAACTCAAAGTATCAAATTGAAACAAATGATCTTTAGTGAAATAACTTGGATAATTTAACTTTTTGTGTTGAAACAAAGGTTATCTTCCAGTTGAGTTTACTCATGTTTTAAAGCAGAATTGAACCTTTGTTAAACTGAACCAGTTTGAATTTTTTTTTAGTGCATAAGCTCTGTATTAACATGCAGACCTGCTTACTGATTAAGTACTAAGTACCATATGCTAACATATCAGTGAGTAAAATGTAAAGTGTTTCTCACAGGAGCATGTGCCAGTGCTGGACTTTTTGCTAGCTGAAAGTAGTATATTGCCCTGTGCAGGGCCGTCGACAGGGGGGGACAACCGGGTATTTTGTCCCGGGCCCAGGCATGAGGGGGGGCCCAGAACTGGTCCCTCATGAAGATGCCATTAATCATTCTGTTTCATTTCAAAATGTGTTGATTTGGGGGAGAAAAATGTGCTATATTTGCATTCAATTAATGATTTCTGGTTCTTTTGCCTTTATTGTCTTCGAAAATAGATTCAAGAACCCACCTACCACCCCTAATGCAGAAATGGTTTGGTCTTTGATTAAGGCGCCAAATAACACGGCGCTATTCCATCATAACGCTTCGACAATAAGCGTGCGAGCCCGTTTGCCAACATGCACAAGTCAGGAGCAAAGAAAAGAAAAGAGAAAAAGAGCTGAAGAAGCCAAGAGCCTCAGGGGCTCACTGCAGACCCGGCGCCAGACACGGACTGACGGACGGGCCTTGAATTGCTTTGGGGGGGGGGGCACACATTTTATACGCCAAGCCAGGGCAACACAACTGTTTCTAGCAACCCAGGAGAGCAGCACAGACGTGACGAGTTAAATATTCTAAGAAACCTATAAAGCAACCAAAACAACTTTCCAAAATGTATCAAACATTGCTCAGCATATTAAAAGTTTTTTTTTTTTTTTTTTTGCTCCGCTGGCCTCACAATACACAAAGCTGATTTCGGGTATCGACCGGAAGATGTCGTGATATGATCCCGTCCAGCAATAAAATGTGATTGGCTGAGACAGCTGCTGATTTACCCAGATACCATTTGAAGGAAAAATGCGATTGGTCGGTTGGTTCATTCCATTACATTAACCCATTGGTTCCCAAGAAATATTAGTCCACGTTTATAGCAATGATCCAGAAACTATTACTAGTGTTTCTGTACTCACGGATAATAATGAATGAACCGATCAGCCGATTTCGAATAGTTTCAATACATTTTAAATTGAGCACATTTTTCTTTATTATTGTTATACTGAAAAACTTTGACTTGTAGTTTACGTTTTTTTTTTTTGAGGGGGAAAAAAAAACAAAGAAGAAGAAGCTGTGACGGGCTCCTATCAGGCCAAGTGCGGTCACTCGCCGGCCACTTTCAGGCATCTTTTTCGGATTAGTGAGACCAGACCCTCTGAACATGAATGGGGAGATATCAATACTGGACTCTGTGAAAACTAACGGTCGCGAAGAGCATAGGATTGAAATCGCCATGAAAAGTTGATTATACTTGAGTGTTCGGTTGGTTCTCATGACTCAGAAAAAGCTTTAAAATCCACTTTTCTCGTGGATTATTTTGACACTGCGCAGGCGCAGTACTTCTATAACGGCAGGAGAGGGACAGCGGAGCACGAAGCTGCAAGATGATTGGAAAGCTGTTGGTTCAGATCGACATATGATTGGTTGTTGGCAGCGGAACAGGCGGGATATTTGCAGACCCGTACTGCCGTCAGAGACGGTTGATTAGAATGTTTGCTGCCGTTACGAACTGTCCCCATTCATTTCTATGGACGATTTCTTCAGTGACCTGTCTCCTATGAAAAAAAAGTCTCTGCTCTGGGTTCCAGCAGGGCGGGCCCACATGAGTCTCAGGGCGGGCACGGCCCCCTAAGGCCCGCCCATGGCGCCGGGCCTGGCTCACTGCATAGATATTTTAGAAAAGATTCAGATGATGCAGCAGGTGGTGAAGGCAGTGGGGCAGCTTAGCCAGGTAAGACACAGATAACTTTTTTCCAGCCCCGTAATGTAACCCCAGCACGCGCGACGCGCCATTCATATTGACGACTTTGCCACAGCAAAAGTCCAGCGCATTGCATTTCGCACCTGAATAGTTGCAGACTAAGGAAATGTTCAAACTGTAAATATGTTGAAATGTTGAAATAAAATGGTTGACTGTTATAATGGGCTTGGAATACCTGTTAATTAAGGGTTGGAGTGAATGGAGACTGTGAAAAGAGGGGTTGGGTGTGGGTGGTTGCTGTGTGGCGATGTGCGTGCGCACGTATGTGTGTGTGTGTGTGTGGGGGGGCACTCAGATTATTTGGGGGGGGGCCCACTCAGATTATTTTGTCCCGGGCCCAGCCAAAGCTGTCAACGGCCCTGGCCCTGTGCATGCGTCCTATTAAAACATTCTTTGAGATATCGCCTTTAAAACTTAGCATTCGAATAATTGCTACATATTACATAATGACTGTGACGTGTCTTCTCTAAGGGGTTAATATTAACAATATTACTGAATCAAATGGAAACTTCATCACTACTGACATGCTAAAGTGCAACCAAGAATAATAAAGCTGCTGCGTGTTAGGATCTGCCTGGAGATTCATCTGTAGACAGGAGAACTATGTAACATACCAGACAAACACCTATGTAAACTAACCGAGTTAATCAACTAACAAACGTTTGGAAAAAGCCTATACAATAAAATTATTTTGATAAAGTAAAATGTCTATAGAGGGTGGCATAGTGGTGTAGTGGTTAGCACTGTCACCTCACAGCAAGAAGGTTCTGGGTTTGAGCCCAGTGGCCGACGAGGGCCTTTCTGTGTGGAGTTTGCATGTTCTCCCCGTGTCTGTGTGAGTTTTCTCCGGGTGCTCCGCTTTCCCCCACAGTCCAAAGACATGCAGGTTAGGTTAACTGGTGACTCTAAATTGACCGTAGGTGTGAATGTGAGTGTGAATGGTTGTCTGTGTCTATGTGTCAGCCCTGTGATGACCTGGCAACTTGTCCAGGGTGTACCCCGCCTCTTGCCCATAGTTGGCTGGGATAGGCTCCAGCTTGCCCACAACCATGCACAGGATAATGGATGAAAAATGTCTATAGATATTCTTTAATGAATTAATATTAAATAGGTGACAAATTCAAGGAAAAATCAGTGAATCTGTTATGTTGTGACAGACATTTAGCTGACATGGTTTGAGTCTTCTGACTGATCACTTTTACTCCCTGATGAAATATTTCTATTCTCATGGAGCACTTTCTTCCAGGATGCACCCATCTACAGTCACTGATGAGGACAAAATAATCTAAATCATATGTTTTTGGTGGCGGCACGGTGGTGTAGTGGTTAGCGCTGTCGCCTCACAGCAAGAAGGTCCTGGGTTCGAGCCCCGGGGCCGGCGAGGGCCTTTCTGTGTGGAGTTTGCATGTTCTCCCCGTGTCCGTGTGGGTTTCCTCCGGGTGCTCTGGTTTCCCCCACAGTCCAAAGACATGCAGGTTAGGTTAACTGGTGACTCTAAATTGACCGTAGGTGTGAATGGTTGTCTGTGTGTCAGCCCTGTGATGACCTGGTGACTTGTCCAGGGTGTACCCAGCCTTTCGCCCATAGTCAGCTGGGATGGGCTCCAGCTTGCCTGCGACCCTGTGGAAGGATAAAGCGACTAGAGATGATGAGATGTTTTTGGTCTTCAGTCACCAGATCTCAGTACAACCGAATACCTATTGGAGATTTCTGACTGATGTTAGACAGTGCTTTCTCCCATCATTGTCATCAAAACACCAGCTGAGGGAATATCTTTTGCAAGAATGTTGTTCATTACTCTGGTACATTTCCAGAAACTTGTAGCATCTGTGTTAAGTATCAAAGCTGTTCTGGTGGCTTGTCAGCTCATCAGCTTACGTCAGACATACTTTACATTTTATTTTTCCTTTAACTTGTCACCTGCCTGTAAGTTTATAAAAACCAAAGGACTAATAAGAGAGATGAGTTTGTATTAGCAGTCTGTTTTAGCCCAGCCCAGTCCTCTCCACCCTTTGACACTCTCCTGTACATAAATACAGCACACGGGGATATGCATGCGTCTCACTGCTCACAACATAGACACAGACTCTCTCTCTCTCTCTCTCTCTCTCTCTCTCTCTCTCACACACACACGCAGACACAGACGTGCACACACACACACACACACTTCTCCAGCATGTATGCAGAACTGCTCTCTCTGCTGATAACAGGGGCTTTGGTGCTGCCTCACTGTTTGGGTAAGTACAATGTCCCGTTTCATGTTGAAAAGTTACTTTGGAAATGCATTTCAGCAAAAAATATTGCTTGTGCTACAAGCCATCATAGTAAAAAAAAAAAAAAAAAAAAAAAAAAAAATATATATATATATATATATATATATATATATATATATATATATAAAAGCAGTTTTTCTAAGACTGTGGGAATTATATTTTTTCTTCAGGACTGATAGAAGCTGAAAAAGTAGATTGTAACTTTTTTGAACTGCCATGTATGATTTTGAAAGCTTAATAAAAACATATTGTTCAGGGTCAGTTTATTACTCTGTTGACCAACAAAGAGAGATAATTGTGAATGTGTGGCGGCCTGGGGAAACCCTTTAGATGGCGAAAAGTTGGCATTTTCTGCTGGATAATGTTTTGAAACCTTTTCTTAAACTGGCTTCTTATTTATTTAAAGTGATTTCTGCAGAAAGCCTGTGCAAGTTTACAAGATTAATACAGGACTTCCAGGACAAGTGTTAATTTGTTCTGTACAGAATTTTTTTGGGGGGGTCTAAAAATAGGTTATGACCGATTTTTTGGCTGTATGTCAGATTTCAACTGCTGGGACATTGGTTGGGTTTTCCCCATATTACTACAGATATGATCACAAGATTGTATGGTTGACCATAGAAACATGCAAGCATTGTCATATTTGCCATGCACTGTGGAACTGTTGCTAGACTGTGAAACACTTTGACACCAAGGTACTTTTTTCTCATACATCTCATTTTACCCTAACAACTCTTTATAAGGGGCGGCACGGTGGTGTAGTGGTTAGTGCTGTCGCCTCACAGCAAGAAGGTTCGAGCCCCGTGGCTGGCGAGGGCCTTTCTGTGTGGAGTTTGCATGTTCTCCCCGTGTCCGCATGGGTTTCCTCCGGGTGCTCCGGTTTCCCCCACAGTCCAAAGACATGCAGGTTAGGTTAACTGGGGACTCTAAATTGACCGTAGGTGTGAATGTGAGTGTGAATGGTTGTCTGTGTCTATGTGTCAGCCCTGTGATGACCTGGCGACTTGTCCAGGGTGTACCCCGCCTTTCGCCCATAGTCAGCTGGGATAGGCTCCAGCTTGCCTGCGACCCTGTAAGACAGGAAAAAGCAGCTAGAGATAATGAGATGAGATGAGCTCTTTATAAGAGATGCTTATCAGCTATCCTCTCATGCTGAGAAATGAATAGCAAATATAAAAAACTTGTCCAAGCATGCTCGAACACACACACACACACACACCAGAACAAGTACAATCATCTAACAATTTTAACCAGTTCATTTTACTGTCTAAAAGTGTTTTTTGACCAATAACTGAATGTGTGTGAATGAGGTGGCTGTCTACTGGCATCTACCTGATTGAGTAAGTGATTTATTTCACTTACACAATTATGTTACAGTTATATCAGGACTAAGGTAATGACTAAAAAGGAGAGTGGAGCCAATACAGAGTGGCTTTTGTAACTCATTCAAAACTGCCAGGGCGAAACCCCCCAAAAACAAAAACACTTTAGAGATATGAGCTATAGATATGAACTGCATTAAATCAAGACTGTAGAATGTATTAAGATCTTGTCTATACCTGTTCTGTAGTTGGGTAAAACAGTGAGCTGTCAGGCTCAGTGAAAGGAAACTCAATACCTGACACAGAATAAGAAAGGATTTGGACCATCACAATGTTTCAGTTGGTTGGATGTGGCTGAAAACCAGCAAATGTTTTCTGCCAGGTTTTATTACCTTGCACAACCTCATTGTTTTCCGGTCACATGGCATAACTATTCCACACATTATCCCCCAAATTCAGTCCACATCAGGACACAACATGAAATAAACCACCTTTGGTTATTCTAAAAAAGTTTGACATTTATTTTGGAGGGGTGGCACGGTGGTGTAGTGGTTAGCGCTGTCGCCTCACAGCAAGAAGGTCCTGGGTTCGAGCCCCGGGGCCGGCGAGGGCCTTTCTGTGTGGAGTTTGCATGTTCTCCCAGTGTCCACGTGGGTTTCCTCCGGGTGCTCCGGTTTCCCCCACAGTCCAAAGACATGCAGGTTAGGTTAACTGGTGACTCTAAATTGACCGTAGGTGTGAGTGTGAATGGTTGTCTGTGTCTATGTGTCAGCCCTGTGATGACCTGGCGACTTGTCCAGGGTGAACCCCGCCTTTCGCCCGTAGTCAGCTGGGATAGGCTCCAGCTTGCCTGTGACCCTGTAGAAGGATAAAGCGGCTAGAGATAATGAGATGAGATGAGATTTATTTTGGAATGACACTATATTGTTATTCAAAACCATTAAACACAAAAAAACCCACTACATTTTTGACTTACGTGCATTTTAAAACCTGATTAGTATTTTGACGATGAAAACCAAGTGTTAAACGCACTGTAAAACCTGATAAGTTCACTGAGCTCAAAAATTTTATTGAAACCGATTACGTAAAAATTTTTGAGGTAAGTAACTTAAATTTTTTAAGGTAAGATTTCTTAAAAATTACACTATAGTTACACTTAATTGTAATTTTTAAGAAATCTTACCTTAAAAAATTTAAGTTACTTACCTCAAAAATTTTTACGTAATCGGTTTCAATAAAATTTTTGAGCTCAGTGACCTTATCGGGTTTTACAGTGCGGCTTTAAAGATTAGAGTGTAACTCAAACTCTCCATAAACTCCATAAACATCTCAAACTCTCCATTCTCCATAAACATCTCCACATAATGACCTTCTATTTGTTTTTCCTCCCTTTTACAGGTGATCCAGATTATAGTTATGACTATGAATTTGTGACAACAACTGAAGACTATTCCGAATATACAGATTACGGCTTTGAATATGAGCCTGATAGTATGCTAAGTTATGATAAACCTAATAAATAATCAAAATTAAATGCATTATACAGTATACAGACATTCTTTCCTGTTATTATTAATTAATTTTTTTGTTGCAGGTGACACAACCACTGTAGATTATAGTTTGTATGAAACACCCAGTCGAGGCAGTAAACATGGACAATTTAATTTAGTAAAACAAGAATCAGTCCATGGTGGCATGAATGCGATAAATGATGAGGTAAATAGATATATGCATCAAAAACACAACCACAACGCACTCACAGTGATAGTACATAATAATTAAAATATACTTGTAATATGATTCAGTGGTGCCTTAATAAATATGAAATATAAACTCTACAGAAATTAACAAATCATAATAAAACATGTTAATCAATGTTAAAGGACCGTTACAGTTATAGTACTTATAAATAAGTCTTCACCCCGTTGAATTATTTCTCATTTTGTATTGTAAACAAACCCCATCCTAGACTTTTTGAAAGGTCCTTCGTCATTATGATGCTATATGTTCTCTCTGGGCCCTTCCAGAAACAGATGTATTTATACTGAGGTCACGCTTAGATGCAATCAACCACTTATATGACTTTTGGTGGCAACTGATTAAACCAGAACTAATTTAGGGGTTCAGCAGTCACAGGGCTAAATACTTATGCTGTCACAAATTTGACTTTTTTTCATTTTACAGTTGTAAATAATTTTGCGAACTATATAGATTTGTCTTGTACTTCAATATTATGGGCAATTTTGTGTAGCTCCATGACATAGTATAATCCCAATGATGTCCATTTCATTTCCATGTTGTAACACTACAAAATGTGGAAAACTTCAAGGGGGCTAATACTAATGCAAACCACTGTAAAAACATAATTGTCAAAATTGGTTTTGTATATTAAAGGACATAATTTTTAGATGGCAAGTTAAGATTTTACAATGTTAATGCTCAGCATAGTTGGATGTTTCTCAAATTAACACACTTTTCTTGACCGTCAGGCCTCAACAGTATGTCGATACTATGCTATAGGACTGGGACTGATAGTGCAACGGTTCTGCCAACAAACATGACTGGGATTTTGACACACATGGGCTGAACAAAGGTGGGTTAAGCAGTAACACGCCATGATGCTAGATTTGCAATAAAAATACAGAAAAAGCCAGAACACACTGGAAAATGGATGCAATGTGAATACTTGTTTTTCCTCCCTAATTCTTTATAGGGCTGAAAGCATTTGGATTTTAAGGCACTGCAGGATCCCATTTGGAATGTCCAAGCAGACTGACATTTTCTTCAGAGAGTACACTTTGTTATTTTTTACTTTTCTTTTTAAGACTTATTCTGAGCTTTGCAAAACCTTCATTAAATATTAAAGTGCACACTGTAGAATTTGGCCAAGTGTTGGTGCCTTGTACATTGGCTCATGAAATAACATGTACACTCATTATTACACATGCCTAATTCACTAGTAATATATTAAATGTAATAATAATAATAATAATAATAATGAACAAAAAGTTTAAAGCATCAAACTTTTCATTGTGAAAGCACCAGATCTCATTCAGACTTACTTTGTAAATGAAATAAAGTTGGACATGAGATTGATGGAGAGGTACAAATAGAGATGGAAATAGAGAGGAATGTTTTTTTTAACTCTTTTTTTTTTACACAGTTGTTACAGTGATGTGAAAGTTAAAAAAAATCTAAATATTCAATATTACTACACAAGTGTAGAACACTCATTCATAAGTGTTTTGGCAAGCTCTCTAGCATAAAAAAACACATAATTTGCTTACACTCTTACAACCCCAAATCAGAAAATGTTGAGGCAGTGTGGAAAATGCAAATAAAAAAAGAAAGCAGTGATTTCTAAATTTACTTTGTCATTGCAGACAGTGTGAACCCAAGATATTTTATGTTTTGTTGGTCAACTTAATTTCATTTGTTAATATACATCCATTACTGTGTTTCAGGCCTGCAACACATTAAAAAAAAAGTTGGGACGGGCAATTTAGGGCTAATAATGAGGTAAAACAATTAAATAATGATGTGATTTGAAGCAGGTGATGTCAACAGGTGATGATAATCATGATTTGATATAAAATCAGTATCCAGAAAAGGCCTAGGCTTTGAGGAGCAAAGATGGGCTGAGGATTTCCAGTTTATCAACAAATGCGTGAGAAAATTATTGAAATATTTAAAAACAATGTTCCTCAAAGTAAGTTATGAATGGATTTGGATATTTCACTCTCTATGGTGCATAATATCATTAAACGATTCAAGAAATCTGGAGGAATTTTGGTGCATAAAGGGCAAGGGCGCAAGTCTAATCTGAAAACCCATGATCTCCGATCCCTCAGATAGCACTGCATCAAAAACTGTTATTCATCTATAGCTGATAAAACCACATAGGCTCAGGGCTTCATTTTCACAAACCTTTGTCAAGCACTACAATACAGAGTTCCATCCACAAATGCCAGTTAAAACTTTACTGTGCAAAAAGGAAGCCTTATACTAACTGTGTCCAGAAGCATCGTCAACCTCTCTGGGCTTGGAGGCATCTGGGATGGACCATCACACAGTAGAGACATGTATTGTGGTCAGACAACTCAGTATTCCAGGTTTTTTTTTTTGTAAGAAATGGATGCTGTGTGCTCTGGACCAAAGACGAAAAGGACCCAGACTGTTACCAGTAACAAGTCCAAAAGCCAGGGTCTGCCATGGTATGGGGTTGTGTCAGTGCCCTTGACAAAGATAACTTACAGTTCTGTGATGACAGCATTAATGCAGAAAAGTACACTGAGATTCTGGAGCAACATATATGCTGCCTTCAGGATGATATCTTTTCCACAAGACAATGATATTTCAACAAAACAATGCAAAACCACATTCTGCACACATTACAAAGGTATGGCTATGGAAGAGGACGGTGTCTGTCCCCTCTGTTCCCAGTAGACAATGTGTGGTGAATTTTGAAATGAAAAATATGACAAATGACAACTCTGTGCTGTTGCACACATTAAGACCTGTTTGCAGAAAGAATGGAACAAAATAACACCTGAAACACTTCATCACTTGGTGTCTTTGTCCCTGAAGGTTTTTTAAGTGTTGTGAGAAGGAATGGCAACATTGTAAAGTAGTACATGCTTTACTGTCCCAATTTTTTTTAAATGTGTTGCCAGAATCTCATCTCATCTCATCATCTCTAGCCGCTTTATCCTGTTCTACAGGGTCGCAGGCAAGCTGGAGCCTATCCCAGCTGACTACGGGCGAAAGGCGGGGTACACCCTGGACAAGTCGCCAGGTCATCACAGGGCTGACACATAGACACAGACAACCATTCACACTCAAATTCACACCTACGGTCAATTTAGAGTCACCAGTTAACCTAACCTGCATGTCTTTGGACTGTGGGGCACGGGCGCAGATAGAGGGTGGGACGGGGGGGATTCGTCCCACCCAGATTTAAATTCACTTCGTTCGGTCCCCCCCACTTATAGGGAGGAAAAAACGTCTATGCTGTCTTTCTTTGCATAAGGCAAACCTCACGGAAAAATCAAAAGACTAATTACCATTCGGTTTATTGAGGTGCACAGCAGTGTATACATAGTTGCAACAACTCACATAAAACAAAACAAAGACTGATATTCGGTTGGTTGAGCTGCGCAGACTGCACAGGTTGCGAGCTCGAGCTTGGTTGCTATGGTAACCCATAACAAGTTTGACAGGCATATCGGGGTTGGGGTTGGTTTGCTGGCAGCTTTGTCCCCCCCCAGTTCAAAAAACGTATCTGCGCCCCTGCTGTGGGGGAAACCAGAACACCCGGAGGAAACCCACGCAGACACGGGGAGAACATGCAAACTTCACACAGAAAGGCCTTTGCCGGCCACGGGGCTCAAACCCGGACCTTCTTGCTGTGAGGCGACAGTGCTAACCACTACACCACCGTGCCGCCTGTTGCCAGAATCAAAATTGAAATGTGTTTGTTTTGAAAAAAAAAACAAAACAATAAACTTCATGAAGTAAAACATAAAATAATGTACTATTATATTGTTCTGAGAGCAATAAAGGTTATAGATTATTTACAAACCATTGTTTTTCAGTTTTAATTGTCCCAACTTCTTCCTGATTTGGGGTTGTACAAAAAAAAAAAGGTCCTGAGGGGATCTTTGGATAGTTAAAACAGTTACTTCCTAAAGAGCTTTACTTGAAACACTGCACATGTACGGTGCTCTGTTGTAGGGTTCCCTCAGACTGACAAAAAAAAAAAGAACTCTACTGTGAACCTTAAATCACGATGTTGTGGTAAAAAGAAATGTTTAATTTCCTTTCATCTCCAATACTTCAACCCCCCCCAGATAGATTTACTACATTTACCTTGGCACGTTGGTGAGTTTTGATTAATTCACCCTGAAGCAATTAGAATAGGTTTTGCAGGCTTATGCAATTTTAGAGTCAAGTTTGATCTTGTGTTGAATTGTTGACATGAGCACAGCTACCATTCTCTCTGATTTTAGGTGAAATTCTAGACACGTGTCAGTAGGGAAGGCAAGTTAATTTGGGGGCAGATGTACTATGTGCAGAAAGAGAGTTTTTATTGTAAAAGGAACACATGTGCAGTGTCTTGTGTATAGTTCAAAACAGCAGGCTGAATTAAAGAAAAACAAACAGGCAAAAGGTCAGACAAGGCACAAACAAGCTAAAATGGGCTAGACAAGATCAAAAACTCAGAACAAGAGTCAGGAAACCAGGAAGGGAATATAATACAATGTCTCAGTAATGGTGATCATAGATGTGACAACATGTTTAAAAATAACCACTATTTTTGTCTAATTTGTCACAAGAACAGTATCACATTTTAAGATGAAAGATTTGTTTTTGTCCGACTCTTGCAAGCCTTGGATATATATATATATATATATAATTTTAGGATGTTATATATAACTGTGGGTGGCACGGTGGTGTAGTGGTTAGCACTGTCGCCTCACAGCAAGAAGGTTCTGGGTTCAAGCCCAGTAGGCAATGAGGGCCTTTCTGTGTGGAGTTTGCATGTTCTCCCCGTGTCCGCGTGGGTATTCTCTGGGTGCTCCGGTTTCCCCCACAGTCATGCAGGTTAGGTTAATTGGTGGCTCTAAATTGACCGTAGGTGTGAATGTGAGTGTGAATGGTTGTTTGTCTCTATGTGTCAGCCCTGCGATGATCTGGCGACTTGTCCAGGGTGTACCCCGCCTCTCGCCCATAGTCAGCTGGGATAGGCTCCAGCTTGCCTGCGACCCTGCACAGGATAAGTGGCTACGGATAATGGATGGATATCTAACTGTCAGATGAAGGTAAAGTTGTTGAAAAAATGAGTAGTTTTTCAGTAACCATTCAGTATAAATAAGAGAATATTCAAACCAACATAGATTAAAGATTACAGAACATAATACAGAAAGTAATCAGTTCAGTGTGAATAAAAAATTCTGCCACTGATGGCTAGTGTGTGTGCCCCCCCCCCCCCCCCCCCCCTCATTGGTAAGAGTTGACTCCTTAATACTTCATTGCCATTTTTTATTCTGAACTGAACAAACTTTGTGATTTCACGACCAGTGATTGTTATTCTTTGCAAAAAATATGGCTAATTCTTTCTCATGAAATCTTGCTTTACCTTCTAATTAATGAAAAAAACATTACTTTGAAATAATTACATCAGGCACTATAAATATACATTGAAAAATACTGCAATGTCATTGTGCATGCTGTGTCTGTGTTTCATTAAGGAGATGAATTTGTTAAAATTGATCCTAACTGCTGATTGCCTCTGCTAATACATGCAGTACATCTTCAACAAGCAGCAGGTGGATTCTCTGTCGTGCAACCTCATATTCACAGCTATGTGTCCAACAGACATCTGCCTATTCATGCTAATGAACGGCTCAGATGGCAAAAAGTGGTTTCCCTGGAAACATATTGATTAAATTATACTAGAGAATAACAGCGAGAGTACAAGAGTAGCATCACTGCCTATATCTATAAAAAAGAGGCGACTTTTTTCTGAAACGAGTAATGACACATCATTACTGTCACAGATTGCAGATGCTAGAACTTATGTTTGCTTTAATAACATTGTGTTAAACTGGGTAAAAGAAATCAGCATGTCACTATCTCTGGTACACTGACATGTAAAATAACCATCCAGCCCTTCTGCTTGTGAAGTGCAAAGAAATTAGCTTCATCCAAATATTTGCTGTTTGAGTCATGTTTACCATTAGTCTAGATAGGAGAAATGAACACAGGAATTAATGTGGAAAACAATCACTATGACAGAAAATTATATAGGTTGGAATGCAGGCTGTGGGGGTATGCAGGACACATTAACACCTCACGCAATATGCAGGCAGGCAAAATAAGCCCTGATCCAGGAGAAGCAGAGATGCATATTAATTTTCTATAGGAGATGCAGAGACCAGATTCAACAAACATTTACTGGTTTGATAAATTTTTGAATTGTAACTATACATTCATAAGCAAGGGTGATACGGTGGTGTAGTGGTTAGCGCTGTCGCCTCACAGCAAGAAGGGCCGGGTTCGAGCCCTGTGGCCGGCAAGGGCCTTTCTGTGCGGAGTTTGCATGTTCTCCCTGTGTCTGCGTGGGTTTCCTCTGGGTGCTCCGACATGCAGGTTAGGTTAACTGGTGACTCTAAATTGACCGTAGGTGTGAATGTGAGTGTGAATGGTTGTCTGTGTCTATGTGTCAGCCCTGTGATGACCTGGCGACTTGTCCAGGGTGTACCCCGCCTTTCACCCGTAGTCAGCTGGGATAGGCTCCAGCTTGCCTGCAACCCTGTAGAACAGGATAAAGCGGCTAGAGATAATGAGGTGAGATGAGACATTCATAAGCCACCACACACAGTCGTGCTTGAAAGTTTGTGAACCCTTTAGAATCCAATCGAAATGTTGTGGAAGGACCTGAAGCGAGCAGTTCATGTGAGGAAACCTACCAACATTCCAGAGTTGAAGCTGTTCTGTACGGAGGAACGGGCTAAAATTCCTCCAAGCCGGTGTGCAGAACTGATTAACAGTTACCGGAAACGTTTAGTTGCAGTTATTGCTGAACAAGGGGGTCACACCAGATACTGAAAGCAAAGGTTCACATACTTTTGCTACTCACAGATATGTAATATTAGATCATTTTCCTCAATAAATAAATGGCCAAGTATAATATTTTTGTCTCATTTATTTAACTGGGTTCTTTTTATCTACTTTTAGGACTTGTGTGAAAATCTGATGATGTTTTAGGTCATATTTATTCAGAAATATAGAAAATTCTAAAGGGTTCACAAACTTTCAAGCATCACTGTAGACTAATCGTAGATCCTCTCTGATTTTTTCAATAATTTTTCCTTGTTTTATTTCCTTATTTTCATGTCTTTGCTCATCTCATAGGTGGGCTACCGGAAGTACACATTTGTCTAGAATGTCTTTTTATGCTGTAGCATTATAAGTTCCCTTCACTTGAACTAAGGGGCTCAAACCAGCATGACAATCTGCCTGCACAAAGCAAGGTCCATGGAAACATTGTTTGCCAAGTTTGGAGTGGAAAAACTTGAGTTGCCTGCACAGAGCCCTGACCTCAACCCTACTGAAAACTTTTAGGATGAATTGGGATGCCAACTGTGAACCAGGCCTTCTTGCCCAAAACGGTGCCTCACCTACTATTACTCTTGTGACTGAATGGGCACAAATACCCACAGCCACACTTCAAAATATAGTGGAAAGCATTCTCAGTAAATGTATACCTTTGTAAATGTATGCTCATCTTTCTTTGACTCCTCTAAACACACACATAAAAGAAACTAATACATTTGTGATGCTAGACTGTTGGATCATATTAGATCAGTTTCTAGGTGGAAATGAAAATTAGGGGGCAATGCATTGAGTCTCCAACTTCTTCAATCTTCAACTGTCCAGTTTAGGTGAGCCTGTGGATGAGTCAGTGTTGTAGTAGAGTCACTAAACCTCGAGTCCGAGTCCAGTCTCGAGTCCCCAGTGGTCAAGTCCGAGTCAAGTCCAAGTCATTAAAGAAAATTTCGAGTTGAGTCTGAGGCCCTGTCCACACGGCAACGGATTCAGGTGACTCCGATACAATTGCTTATCGTTTAGGCCTGGCGTCCACACGGCACCGGCGTTTTGGGTGCCCAAAACGCAATCTTTTTGAGAACGGGTTCCAGAGTGGAAAGATCTGGCAACGTTGCCGTTGTGAAGTCGTCTGGATGAGTAGAACGGATTTGTTTACGATGACGTCACAACGACATGACTGTGCGTGCTTCACGCCGGGTAGAAGTGTAACGAATATCACCAGGAAAAAGCCTTACAGAGCACTAGTGAGAGTGAAACACGAGCTTGGATATTATTATTATTATTATTATTATTATTATGTTCAGTGTTAGTTCACAGTAGTAATGCAAGAAGCAGAATAGTGACAGTAATAGTGAAGCAAAAACATGCAATTGTACAAACACTGCAGCTCTACAGCAAAATATTCATTTATGAAATGGTCTGATTCTTAACACCAGTAGTATCTTCTCATTGCGATGCGAGTTGTCAACAAATCCTATAACTTGGTTCATGAAACGCACTTACAAAATATTTTCACTGTGAATATTTATTGTGTAATGGTGCAATCCCGCCAGCAAAAACAGGGGAAAAAAGGAGCGATCTCACCTCTTCAGATGTTGATTTAAGTCCGACAATACATTCCTCAAAAAGGGCGTAGAGGAGCAAATTAATCCAGTTTATTCCGGACCATTGAAGACGCCGCCTTCCGCATAGAATCATACGTCATCCTCGCCGCCATTTTGGATAGGTCAAAGCGGAGAATAAAGATTAGCTGCGTTTAACTGTACCAACAGGTTTTCTGTCCAAACGAGATCACATGGGATTAACTTTCACAGGTGAGACTGGAAAAATACTTTTCATTGTATTTGGTCATTATAATGTAATTTTACAAACAGATTTTCCTGACTTTGTGGCTAATATGAAGTCTCGCGCATAATAGTTTATGCGCATGCGTCGTTACTTCTTCTATTGTTCTGGTGTCTCCGAAGGGACCGTCTTACAGCGCCCCTAGAGGTGTGGCATGTGTATTGCACCGTTTTCAGCAAGCGTTGCGTTGCCATATGGACCTGATATTTTACTGATTGTTGCCCATTTGGACGCGATATATTTTTAAATAACATCTCGTTGCCGTTGTCGTGTGGATGTAGCCTGAGTCCACTATTGATCCGAGTTGAGTCTGAGAACAAGACTCCAACCATGCCATTTGATGGTGGTTGTTGCTCTCTTTATGTGAAACCGTCTCTGCTGTTGTGTTTGACTAATGTTACTGCTTGACTGCCCCATTCCAGTTAATAGGATACAGATAAAAAGCTTGTTGATTGCTCAGCAAGCCCCGCTATCAACAGGGCAAACAACATGAGAGAAGGTTAACACTAGCGAGTTCATCTCTCAGCAAGGAAGCCCCGCTATCAACAGTGCAATGAGCATAGCGTGTCACTTCCTTCTCTGGCATTTTAGTGCCATTAATGTTAGTTTGTTCCTCAACATGACGTATGAACAGGTGAATGTGCATTCTCTTGCATGAAGTTAGTATAAAAATTAATGTAGATATAAATATCTTATGCCAGATTATTATGGCATGTTACAAAAAATAAAGAAAATATCCCAGTCCTTGTCTCCAATTTACGAGTCTGAATGCAGTTAATGCACGAGTCCACATTCAAGTCTGAGTCATCAGTGCTCAAGTCCAAGTCAAGTCACGAATCCTTAAAATTAGGGTATGAGTCGGACTTGAGTCTGAGTCCTGGACTTGAGCACTACAAGCCTGGGATGAGTCTGAGGGGAACCAGATGTGGTCTTCTGCTGTTGTAGCCTGTCCACCTCAAGGTTCAAATTGTTGTCCATTCTGAGAAGCTTTTCTACTCACCATGGTTGTAAAGAGTGACTTTTCGAATTAATGTAGTCTTGTGTGTGTGTGTGTGTATATATAGTGCTCAGTGTAAATGAGTACACCCCCAGGGCCGGCCCAAGCCTTTAAGGGGCCCTAAGCAGAATTTGATTTGGGGGCCCCACACACCACCAAAACTACACTGCTAGATGCCTTATTATTTCTTAGGCTACACAGTTAGTCTAGTTAGTCTAGCCACCCACCATAATCTGCGTTTTTAGTTGGTTTACATTATACTGCAACTTGTGGCTATTGCAATATAAAATATTCAGAGTGATGTGTGGCATATTTGTAAGTAAAACAACAAATCAGTAGACAAGACACTGTATATGTAAACAAGTTAACCAGTTTATTTTGCACTAATGTGCAAAACAAAACCTAACATACACAGTTCTTACAAACAGTACTTCATCAAGCCCACCTTCTCACATTTTTAAGTGCAACAACGCAAACTGTCAAGGAATAAAATATTTACAAAACAAGAAAGACATGATGCTGATGTCGAGGTTTTATTGGGCGTATTATTATTATTGCTATCAAATCAAATGCCCTTTCCTTAGTGCAATACGAAAGACATCAGAGAAGTTATTGCAATTTGTGTATTTTTTATTAAAAGGTGCACACATGCAGCCTCGACATCAGCATCATGTCCTTCTTGTTTTGTAAATATTTTATTCCTTGACAATTTGCGTTGTTGCACTTAAAAATCTGAGAAGGTGGGCTTGATGTAGGCTATCATTTATGGTAAAATGGTACTGTAAAATGTTTACTTTCATTGCACGAATCTGCTGATGCGTAACCTTTTGTAATGCGTAACAGCTCGTTTGGCTGGAATGCGCAAGCTGCCCTACCCCAGGTCACCATTCTCACCTGTCTCTGAATAATGCAAAATGCATCCCCCAAAACAGAACACTAAGGCTACGTTTACATTACGTCGAATCAGCGGATCATCAGATTAACGTTCTTAAAACGATTCGCGTTTACATAAAACCGTTAGCCGTGCACACAGCAACACCAATACGCGGATACGCTCGGCTCCGCAGGCATCCTGCGCTCCAAATCACTCCGCCCTGAACAGCGAGTGCCCTCTGGAGGGTGCGCACTCCGGCCCTGCGCAGCTCACACAGCGCGCGAGTGAAGTGAACAAGCCACGATTCGGGACTGAGCCGCTGTGTGTGAGATCCCAGCGCATATCACTTATTACTTGCAAGTGGAAGGATGGCAAGCCTAAAGACAATCATAACTACACAATGGGCAGTATTTGCATCAGTATTTGCAGTATTTTCATACTTTTATACTCTTTAATGAAAGGTGATACAAGGCGGAAGTCTGCGCCGTTTTTCAGCAGTCGCGTCACATGACCAACGCCAGCGAATCAGGAAGGTGGATGTCACAGTGACGTTGTCCAATGAGACGCCAGCTAGAGCTCAGCACAGCGTATTCGCGTATTCTGAATGTTTACACAGCACCGGAGCTGATACGATCTAGATTGAATACGTGGACGCTGGCGGATTCCCGTTTCCCCGCTTTTTCAGGGGGGTTAATGTAAACGGACAGTGCATCCGCGAAGAAAACGAGACAGATACGGTCTAGTGTAAACGTAGCCTAAGAACCAATGAAAGAAAAAGCACACTATTGTTCTTACAATAAGTTTACTTATTCTGCCTTATTCCGGCACGTTTATTTAGTTATTATTGCTATCAAATCAAATGCCCTTTCCTTAGTGTACGCCGGTAATACGAAAGACATCAGAGAAGTTAGTCAAGTCAAATCAAGTCAAGTCAACTTTATTGTCAAATATGCTATACATGCTCGACATACAGCACAGATGAAATTTCAGTCCTCTCTGACCCACGGTGCAAACAGGCAATGCAATAAATAAAAATAAAAATAGAATAATTGAAAAAAAACAACCAAACAATATAAACAGTATAAACACTCTAGATATGAACTAGACGTAGACTAAACACTCATATATACATACATACATACATACATACATACATACATACATACATACATACATACACATAAATTGGTTCAAATAACCAAACAGCCATGGGCACTTGAGGTATAGCAGGTAAACATGAAATAAGCAGGATAAACAAACTAGCAGCTGTTAAGATGAGGTAGTGCGGAATAGTGCAAATGAGCGAGGTAAAGTGATTTGTGTATTTTTTATTAAAAGGTGCACACATACAGTGTAATCACAACGTAGGCATCAAATTATATCCCCCCTCTTTCTGAAAAAAAAAAAAGTTGTTGAATGTTGACTGGAAGTAGGTTGTCTATTGTTCTATACGGTACATGAGTTGTGCTGTTTGAAAATGAACCAGATCTGTGAGTTTTAGTATTTTTGATTTTAAGAATAAAGGATTAGTATGTTCTCTGTAACCAGTGTTATGAATTGTCCTTATGGCTCTTTTCTGCAGTATAATCAGTGGTTGTGATGTACATTTATAAGTATTGCCCCAAATCTCTACACAGTAATTTAAGTATGGTAATATCTTTTACAATTCCCGAATAACATCAATTTAGTTTTGTTAAGGTTTAAAGATAATTTGTTCCTGTCGAACCACTTCTTTAATTTAGGCCCTGTCCACACAGCAACGGATTCAAGTGACTCCGATACAATTGCTTATCGTTTAGGCCTGGCGTCCACACGGCAGCGGCGTTTTGGGTGCCCAAAACGCAATCTTTTTGAGAACAGGTTCCAGAGTGGAAAGATCTGGCAACGTTGCCGTTGTGAAGTCGTCTGGATGAGTAGAACGGATTTGTTTACAATGACGTCACAACCACATGACTGTGAGTGCTTCACGCCGGGTAGAAGTGTAACGAACTCGATGCGAGTTGTCAACAAATCCTATAACTTGGTTCATGAAACGCGCTTACAAAATATTTTCACTGTGAATATTTATTGTGTAATGGTGCAAAGTGAGAGAGAGACTCTGCCCTTAGGGCAGAGTCAATCCCGCCAGCAAAAATAGGGAAAAAAAAGGAGTGATCTCACCTCTTCAGATGTGGGTTTAAGTCCTACAATACATTCCTCAAAAAGGGCGTAGAAGAAATTAATCCATCAACGTGTATCATTCAATTTATTCTGGACCATTAAAGACGCCGCCTTCCGCGTAGAATCATACGTCATCCTCATCACCATATTGGATAGGTCAAAGCGGAGAATAAAGATTCATGTGCTGCGTTTAACTGTACCAACAGGTTTAGACAGTTCTGCAGTGATCATCCCCAGAAGATCCTGTAAATTGTATGTAAAATGTAACTAGCGCAGTAACGTTAACTTGGCGGGGAGGGGAGGTGGGCACGGCCGGCCGACTTTGTCCACTTGAGCTAATATCGGTCATGACATTTAGGTTGGAGTTTGTAAGTAAAGCGACGGCTCTCAGCTTAGAACTAAAGATGATATCCGAGGCTACATTTTGTTGTGTTGGATAGCATAACGCTAGCTACTATGACAGACATTCTGTTAGCTAATCCAGCCAACCTAGCCAGAACATAGACAACCTTAATGACACAAAAATAGTAACATTGGACATTCAAATTTACCTTTTTCTTGCTGCTTTTTTTTCTTCCTCTTGTCTCTTCCTCTTCTCTGCCCCAGATGGATAATTTCTTTTTTGAGACATGGCTTAGCCATCTAGTCCACCTATCTTCCGAGGTGAATAACTCCTGTCACGTCACGTGCGTCTGGTTGTGCAGGAGCGCAGTGGCAGCAACCAGCAGCAAGGATTAGTTAACCTAATGTACCAACTATGAAAATGATACAAAAAACGTTATTTTGTGTCTTATTTTTGTGTCTTTTGTTTCTGCTATATCATGTCATTGATATTACGTTTTTTTAATTAAAAATATTTTCGCAGGGGGCGGCACGGTGGTGTAGTGGTTAGCGCTGTCGCCTCACAGCAAGAAGGTCCAGGTTCGAGCCCTGTGGCCGGCGAGGGCCTTTCTGTGTGGAGTTTGCATGTTCTCCCCGTGTCCGCGTGGGTTTCCTCCGGGTGCTCCGGTTTCCCCCACAGTCCAAAGACAGGCAGGTTAGGTTAACTGGTGACTCTAAATTGACCGTAGGTGTGAATGTGAGTGTGAATGGTTGTCTGTGTCTATGCGTCAGCCCTGCGATGACCTGGCGACTTGTCCAGGGTGTACCCCGCCTTTCGCCCGTAGTCAGCTGGGATAGGCTCCAGCTTGCCTGCGACCCTGTAGAACAGGATAAAGCGGCTAGAGATAATGAGATGAGATGAGATGAATATTTTCGCAGGTGGGCATTCCAACTGCTCTTGGGGGCCCCCTGGTGGTGTGTGGGGCCCTAAGCGGGCACTTAATTCGCTTATGCCTTGGGCCGGCCGTGTACACCCCCTTTGCAAAGTAACATTTTAAACAATATCTCACTGAACACAAACAATATCTCACTGAACACAAACAATTTCCAAAATGTTGACAAGGCAAAGTTTAATATAACATCCGTTTAACTTATAACGTGAAAGTAAGGTTAATAATATAACTTAGTATATTGGTATATTAGTAGTTTTTGTTTGATAGGTAGTTTAGATAGATAGTTTATTAAAAAAAACTCACATAGCAGTCACATGACTGAATTGTGTGACATATGTACACAATTGAAAAAATATATATAAACATACATACAACACATTTATAAATACATTTGAATAATTAATAAAATTTAGAAAATAGTTTGATTAACTAAAATTTCTACAAGATGTTCTCTATTACGAAAACTGCACTGCACACATAGCAGGTATAAAGGTGTTTCTATGCCTGTCCGTTTTAAACCACGGCAAGCAGAAGCTCCTATTTCATCTTAGCGTATACTTTGAGCAGTTAACTGGTGGCAAGAGGCAGTTTAGCTTGTGAGTAGGATCACTGGTGATAGCAGTGAAGAACTTGGCACAGATGTTGGAACGTCTCTCCTTGAGTGTAGTGAGACCGAGGTTGGCGATACCTTCACTATACGAGTACGACGAGTGTGGGGCAAGAATTTTAATAACGCGTTTCTGCACCCGTTCAAGTTCCTTGCTTAGGTATATTGGAAGCGCATGTAAACCGGCGCACAGTATTCCAATATGGGCCTGATGGTACAAGAGTAAAAATCCAGAATGTCTTTAACGGGAACATTGGCCCTTTTCAATGAAACAATGTAAAACAACCGTTTATTCGCTTTCTTAATGCATTCTCGTATGTGATCATTCCATCTGAGATTGTCCGAAATGGTAACTCCAAGAATCTTAGCAGATGTTACAACAGGGGGTTGATTACCTTCGATCACAAGAGGGGAGAAATCATGAGTGTCCTTCTTAAAATCAATAATTAACTCTTTACACTTATCAGCGTTTAGCTGCATGTTGTTCTTCAGTGAAAGTAAGGTTGATAATATAACTTAGTATATTGGTATATTAGTAGTTTTTGTTGTGGGGTGTACTCATTTGTGCACCACCCTAATTTGAGTAAAACTGAAAAAATGTGTAAAAGTTATATTATTAACCTTACTTTCATGCTATGAGTTAAACGGATGTTATATTAAACTTTGGCTTGTCAACATTTTGGAAGTTGTTTGTGTTCATTGAGATATTGTTTAAAATGTTACTTTGCAAAGGGGGTGTACTCATTTATGCTGAGCACTATATATATATATATATATATATATATATATATATATATATATATATATATATATATATAAAACCCCGATTCCAAAAAAGTTGGGACAAAGTACAAATTGTAAATAAAAACGGAATGCAATCATTTATATATCTCAAAAACTGATATTGTATTCACAATAGAACATAGACAACATATCAAATGTCGAAAGTGAGACATTCTGAAATTTCATGCCAAATATTGGCCGATTTGAAATTTCATGACAGCAACACATCTCAAAAAAGTTGGGACAGGGGCAATAAGAGGCTGGAAAAGTTAAAGGTACAAAAAAGGAACAGCTGGAGGACCAAATTGCAACTCATTAGGTCAATTGGCAATAGGTCATTAACATGACTGGGTATAAAAAGAACATCTTGGAGTGGCAGCGGCTCTCAGAAGTAAAGATGGGAAGAGGATCACCAATCCCCCTAATTCTGCGCTGACAAATAGTGAAGCAGTATCAGAAAGGAGTTCGACAGTGTAAAATTGCAAAGAGTTTGAACATATCATCTACAGTGCATAATATCATCAAAAGATTCAGAGAATCTGGAAGAATCTCTGTGCGTAAGGGTCAAGGCTGGAAAGCCATACTGGGTGCCCGTGATCTTCGGGCCCTTAGACGGCACTGCATCACATACAGGCATGCTTCTGTATTGGAAATCACAAAATGGGCTCAGGAATATTTCCAGAGAACATTATCTGTGAACACAATTCACCGTGCCATCTGCCGTTGCCAGCTAAAACTCTATAGTTCAAAGAAGAAGTCGTATCTAAACATGATCCAGAAGCGCAGGCGTCTTCTCTGGGCCAAGGCTCATTTAAAATGGACTGTGGCAAAGTGGAAAACTGTTCTGTGGTCAGACGAATCAAAATGTGAAGTTCTTTATGGAAATCAGGGACGCCTTGTCATTCAGATTAAAGAGGAGAAGGACGACCCAAGTTGTTATCAGTGCTCAGTTCAGAAGCCTGCATCTCTGATGGTATGGGGTTGCATTAGTTCGTGTGGCATGGGCAGCTTACACATCTGGAAAGACACCATCAATGCTGAAAGGTATATCCAGGTTCTAGAGCAACATACTGTATGCTCCCATCCAGACAACGTCTCTTTCAGGGAGGACCTTGCATTTTCCAACATGACAATGCCAAACCACATACTGCATCAATTACAGCATCATGGCTGCATAGAAGAAGGGTCCGGGTACTGAACTGGCCAGCCTGCAGTCCAGATCTTTCACCCATAGAAAACATTTGGCGCATCATAAAACAGAAGGTACGACAAAAAGACCTAAGACAGTTGAGCAACTAGAATCCTACATTAGACAAGAATGGGTTAACGTTCCTATCCCTAAACTTGAGCAACTTGTCTCCTCAGTCCCCAGACGTTTACAGACTGTTGTAAAGAGAAAAGGGGATGTCTCACAGTAGTAAACATGGCCTTGTCCCAACTGTTTTGAGATGTGTTGTTGTCATGAAGTTTAAAATCACCTAATTTTTCTCTTTAAATGATACATTTTCTCAGTTTAAACATTTGATATGTCATCTATGTTCTATTCTGAATAAAATATGGAATTTTGAAACTTCCACATCATTTCATTCCGTTTTTATTTACAATTTGTACTTTGTCCCAACTTTTTTGGAATCGGGGTTGTATATATATATTATGGCATGCCATTCAGGAAATTAATCTTTGAATATATGAAATGAAACCCTTTCAAAGTTTATATATATACACATACATACACACACACACTGTGTGTGTATATATATATATATATATATATATATATATATCTCATTCTCATTATCTTTAGCCACATTATCCTGTTCTGCAGGGTCACAGGCAAGCTGGAGCCTATCCCAGCTGACTACGGGCGAAAGGCGGGGTACACCCTGGACAAGTCACCAGGTCATCACAGGGCTGAAACATAGACTCAGACAACCATTCACACTCATACCTACGGTCAATTTAGAGTCACCAGTTAACCTAACCTGCATGTCTTTGGACTGTGGGGGAAACCGGAGCACCCGGAGGAAACCCACGCGGACACGGGGAGAACATGCAAACTCCGCACAGGAAGGCCCTTGCCGGCCACGGGGCTCGAACCCAGACCTTCTTTCTGTGAGGCGACAGCGCTAACCACTACACCACCGTGCCACCCATTATATAAAAAAAAAAATCTCCTTCTCACCCCCGGCGGGGGGGGTGGTGGTATCCATGTCATCCTCAAGCTCGGGTCCTCTACCAGAGGCCTGGGAGTTTGAGGGTTCTGCGCAGTATCTTCGATGTTCCTAGTACTGCACTCTTCTGGACTGAGGCTTCAGATGTTGTTCCTGGGATTTGCTGGAGCCACTCTCCCAGTTTGGGGGTTACTGCCCCAAGTGCCCCCACTACCACAGGGACCACGCAACCCTTGACCTTCCACATCCGTTCCAGCTGCTCTTTCAACCCTTGATACTTCTCAAGTTTCTCATGTTCCTTCTTCTTGATGTTGGCGTCAGCTGGGATCGCCACATCTATCACCACCATGCTCTTCTGCTCTTTGTCCACCACCACTATGTCCGGTTGGTTAGTGTAGGTTGAATTGGGATTAATTAAATTATAAATTATGTAATAATTGATAATTAAATTAATCAATTTATAAATAAAGATCAGTCTCATAAAATCTTAAATTATTAATCTTAATACTCACCATGAATGGTTACATTCAAGATTAATGGTAGCTCTGTATTAGAGGGGAAACCCAGTTGTGTACAAAAGCTAAATTCTGAAGGAAAAAGGAGTTCTAAATAGTTGACCTTGTGAATAAACAACAGGAACAAGTAAAATGCAATTCAATTTTATTAGCTTTTATTTGTCTACTACTCACTAATAATAATAAACTCAAAATACATTCAATGTCAGCAAAGGTAATAACAAGACAAAACAATGGAACAATTACACCTGGACTATAAATTTGAGGGAAAGAGAGAGAGAAAGAGATAGAAGGAAAAAGAAAAGAATCCCTTGTGTGTGCGTGTGTGAGGCTAGGGCAAGCCGATGCGTGTGTGTGTGTGTGTGACCTAGCTTGTCGTTAGCTAAAACAAAGGAATGTTAGCTAAAACAAAGGAATGTTAGCTAAATAGAACAAAGGATTAGCTCTGTGGCTAATGTGTGCTTTGTGTAGGTATCTGTGGGCAGATGCTAATGACTAGCCACTCTGGCAATGCTTAAACCAAAATGGCGGTCAGTGCCTAGGTGTCGTATCACAGGTAACTCAATGAGGAAGGTATCAAAATGGCGTCGGAAAAATGGCGCCTGCAGGCCTAGTCGAGAACACAAGCCTACCAGCTAGCGTATCACCCTGAGGTAGCTAGCAATAAGTTGCTAAGGAGAATCTGACCACGCTACAGCTGGATCCAAACACTGCACTTAACAACAATTTCCAACAGACTATCTAGGCAAAGAACTCAACGCGAGAGAGAGAGAGAGAGAGAGAGAGAGAGAGAGAGAAAGAGTGTGAGAGAGTGTGTATATGTGTTGGATGGAGAGAACTAGGCCTTGTAGCGGTCTAGCCTCGGAGCTTAAAATAACAAACTTGTCGCTGCGCTGCTAATCAGATAGGGAAGCTAGCAATGGAGTTAAGGAAAGATATCATGCAAGATACCCTGTCTAACAAGTTCAAAGAAAAAAAACAGAACCAAAACAAACAATAAAAACAAACAAACAAACAATAAAAACAAACAAACACCTTCCGTGTCTGAGCGGGTATGCTAAATAGCTCAAAGCTTAAACATGACCCTAACAACCATCTGAATAAGCTACAAATTAAAAATTTGCCCAAGTGCCTACTCAATGCGATGGAAGTTCTTTCTCCGATGTCCGCGCTGAGGGTCGCAGTCCGAGGAGAGGAGGTTAGCGGCGCGTTGCGTCCAACCGCGGCTAACGAAGCAGGGAGATGAAGGCCTAGCTGGCCCACGGTGCTTCAGGAGAAACCTCCGGTGATGCGTCGACGAGAAAAAGGCTGAGAGGAGCGAAGCTGTCCGCAAATGCCTCTTAGCGTGGAAAACTACTTAACTGTAGTTAAACTTTGCAAAGGTTTAGAATCGAAACCACTATATCGCTGAAACTTAGCGGGTCGTTCAAAAGTTCGGCCGAAACTAATTTGAACAGGCTGTTCTCAGACAATAGCGGTTAGTCTCAACACTGTAGCTTGCGTGCCTACAGTCCGTCCGACCACTCCAGTAGTCAGAACATGAGAGAGCGAATCGAGGCGCTCTCGATACAGTTAAAGCAGTTCCACTTCACGTCACATCCGGGTGGAGCGCGCAAGGAAATTGTGGGATCGTTATAGGGGGCGCTGGCGAGTTACCAACATTCCCCCCTTGGCCATAGGCGCTGAAAGGAGTGATACCCTATGGGCACATGGTGTTTAGTCTGCGGCCCACGGTCCCTAGTAATCCACAATGAGGTAGTTCCACAATGAGGTAGTTCCACAATGAGGTAGTTCCAAGGGTCCTTTCTGTGAAAAGTCTTTCAGACACAGTTCAACAGTTCAATTCATTTCATACAGTCCATAAGATGCATAGGCACTTGGGCATGAAAGCATAGGCACTTGGACATGAAAACAATTACACTATGGCTACTTAACTACCTTCTACATACAATATTTCACACAGCAAACAAAAATAATCAAAACTCCATAAAGGAAAATGGAAAAGAGGGGTTAGTTAGCGTGTTAGCAAGCCTACTCTTCAAGAAAGTTAGTGGAGGCCTTAGGCCTGATGGAGAATCGGACAATGCCACGATCTAATTTCTCAGGTGCGTAGATCGTTTTGTCCAGTTTGCGGTGTAGTGTCAGTATGTACCTGTGTAGAGTGATGGCTATGAAGACTGTGATAACCCAACCGCTAGCTAGAAATCCCAGCGCAATTCGGCTTATTAAAGATCCTTGATCGGACGAAGGGTTTGCGCGGTTATTCAAGAAAGTGGTAGCGATGCCAGTGGGCTTAAGATCGAATTGCACGGTTTTGGTCCCTTCCAGCAGTAGTTGTGCTTGGAGGGTGGAGTTTATCTCAAGTTCGTGACCTGGGAAGGCATCGGGCATTTCTATCTCGGTCTCATACTGGTCAGCGCTAAGGTGATGGAGGGTGATGTCACCCACGTGAACAGTGGCTCCTAGTGGGACACTTAGGAGAGAGGTTTCGTTAGGGATCTTCATTCTAGTGGCAGTGTTATGTTGATCATATGATACCAGAATCTCAGTTTGGGGAGTGTTGATTAGCCACCGATTACCAGCTCTTTCTACTCTAGTTCCTATTCCTTCATCTTTAATAGACAATTTGCCTGCACACTTCTGCTCGGGGACTTTTGTCAATCCACAGAGACGGTCTGTGGTGTCTCGGATAAAGGGATTGCTGGGGCAGACCCAGTGGATATCTTTGGTAGAGATGCACATGTCTAAGTTAGGGACGAGGTAGATAGAGGGGTTGTCATCGTGATAGGCTATGGTGGGAGGTGTCTGCAAACGTACGTGTACGTCGTTGTTCCAGAAACCTACATTAAGGACAGATTTGATTCTGTATATGTTTTGCCGTTCAATAACGGGGAGATTGAGGATGAAGCCTATTTCTAGGTTTTGAGGGTTCACAAAAATGGGGATAGCACTGCCAAGACTATAAGCCAGATGAATCTGTGATGAGTAAACGTTAGTCGTGGTAGTAGATCGGAGTATGCTGTCAACCATGCTGAGGGGTATCAAATATGGTGGGATTTTACCTCCACTCAGGGTGCTGAGAGAGCTACTTACTTCTCTCATCAGGTCCTGCATTAGGTCTCGGATTACTCGGACGTACTTGACTTCGCTTCTCATGATTGCTGCTAGCCTGTCTACGGCATGTACTGTGTTCTTGATTAATGTAGAATGCATGTTAACGGTTAGTATGGTTCCCTGCAGGGTTTTGCCTAGGCCCTGCAGCTCCTCCTGTTGAGTTAGTAGTCTACCCTGGATTTCTGGCATTTCTTCCTTAAGAATGTTCATTTCTCGTTTGACCGCGGTTAGGCTAACGGTGTTAACGGCAGAGAGGCCCATTGAGAACAGAGAGCCAATGGCGGATGCAGCAGTAAGTAGTCCTCCGAGGAACCGTTTAGGGCGTGTTTTGCCGCTGAGTTCCTCCTCAGTGACTATGAACTTCTGTAACTGTTCGAGCATGTGAACTGTGGTACGCTTGGCGTGTTCGATGTTGGACCCAATCTCGGAGTCAGGCCCGGTTTCGAGGTTTGTTTGTGTGGGCGATCTAAAATGCTTACGGTACACGTCCCAAGGATCGAGGCGGGTGTACACGCGCTGGGTATGGACGCGGCAATTGGTGAGGAGCAGTCCTGGGGCATCTTGGAGAACAATGCCACTCGGCGGACCTGGTTCCACTATGTTACCGGCCAATGTGGTCTGCAGGACTAGGAAGATGCCGAGGATCCAGAGAGGGGCCATTCTGCAACATACAGGAGTTTGTTATTCCGATTTGAGTGGTAACGAGGGTGGTTACTTATAGATGCACGCTTATGGATTGAGAGGCATGCAACTAAGTTGGGCAGGCTATAACTTATTGTTTGTCCACCCCCCTATGGAGTGTGGACTGCTCAAAAAGCTTTATTTGGTTGCTATGGACCCATCTATACGAAGGCGCCTGGCTGGGCTTCGAAGTTTTGATGCGGTAGGCGACGGGGGACAGTTTACCGACGATTTCGAAAGGGCCGGACCAACGGGGTAAGAATTTTCTGGCTACTCCTACCGGTTTGGTGAAATTGAAGTATAGGACTCTGTCGCCTACTTCGTACTCACGGTGTGTCGCCTTTCTGTCGTAGTAAGCTTTCTGTCCTTTCGCACTCTTTTCGAGGTGTTCCTGGGCCCACGCAAATGTGGCCTGCAAGTGGCGTTGCAAGTCGGTGACGTACTGGTGTGCAGTGTACGCAGTGGCAACGCTTAGGTCCTCTGGTCGGTAGAGGAGGTGTAAGGGAAGAACCATTTCACGGCCAGTCATCATTTCGAACGGGGTGACTCCGGTGGTGCGGTGAAATGAGTACCTCGGTCGGAATCAATGGATAGGGGCAAGCCCCAACGGCTGAACACATGGTTCATAAGAAGGAGAGCGGTGGTCTCTGCGGTTTCGTTTGGGGCGGGCAAGCATTCCACCCACTTCGTGAACGCGCAAGTGACGGTCAGGAGGTACTTATTACCTCGAGCTGATTTCGGCACCGGTCCGACCCAGTCTATCTGGAGATTAGACCAGGGGAATGAGATGCCTTTGCTTTGCAGTGGGGCGCGGTTCAACGGTTGGGCTGGTCGGAATTGGCAGCAAATCAAGCACCCTTTAACATACTCGGTAACGTCCTGAATCATGAAGGGCCAATAGACAATCTGTTGGAGTGTCTGGTAGGTCGCCTGAGCGTTCCTATGGCCCCCGCACGGGCTGTCGTGAGCGTACTGCAACATGACCCCCCTATGATCTGTGGGCACGACCCACCGGGGAGGTCCCTGGTTGCGTGGTGTGTACACCAGGAGTCCTTTCTCGAGTTTTAAGCCGTTTTTGAGATTGTGAAGGTGGTTTAAGTCTCGGGACTGTTGCAACTCTTGTGGGGAAATTGGGGACGCCACGGGGTCCGCAAGGAACTTACGGATTTGGTGGATCACGGGATCCCTTTCCTGCATAGACACCAGGTCGGCGTCCTGGGGCAGTCGGCCGAGTTGCACGGTTCCTGCTTGGGGTACTGCGTCAGTTTGACCTGCTCTAGCCTGTCGGCGAGTAATCGCGGTTACGTTATGGCGTGGCGTCTCGGGAAGCCATGACGGCTGGAATTCCCAAAGGGGGCCGTCCACGGCTCCCGCTTTGGCGAGGCCATCTGCCTCATCGTTACCGACTTTGTCAGGTCCTGGGACTTGAGAATGTCCCTTCACCTTCTTCCAATAGACGCACATTCCCTGTTCGGTTACGAGTCGATCGCATGCTAGGAAGAGTTCGGAGTGTTTCACTTCCTTGCCCCTTGCGTTTTTCATGTCCCGCACCTTCCACGAGGGAAAGTGTGAGACGAAGCTATGCCTGGCATAATTTGAATCAGAGCAGAGGACTAACCGCTTGATGTTCTCACGGGCAGCTTGTTGCAGGACGATGAGCACGGCTGCTACCTCCGCATATTGGCTAGTCTTAGCCCCGAGTCGATGTTGGTATTTCCCTTGTATAGGGCCGTTCGCTCATACGATACCGACACCGGCTTGGACTTTGCGTTCATGATGGAATGAGCATCCATCTATGTAAGCGGTGGGGAGGTCTTTGCAGACGTTCTCGTCATAGTAGTGGTGGTCGGAGGGGAGAGCAGGTACGGTTGTTAGTTCGGTTTGATCCGGACTATTCTCGCAGTCGCAATGCTGGCATTCCGCCAGGCCTCGGCCAAGCGCCATCTTGTGGTTCTGGGCGTACTTCACCTCGACGTCGTAGCCCTGTAGTGCCATCATCCAAGCTGCGATGCGACTGTTCGAAACTCTTCCCTCTCTCAGCCTCTGGCTGTTCAAGAACGAGACCGGTTGATGATTGGTCTCTATCACCACCTTCTGGCCACCAATGTAACTGCGAAAGTGTTCAACGGCCCAGACCGTGGCCAGCAGGGCTTTTTCGCAGTCTGAAAATTTCAACTCCACAGCACTGAGGGGCCGACTGGCGTATGCTACGACACGGCGATCTTTGTCATGCTGCTGTGACAGTGCAGCGCTCAGGCAGTGGGTGGAGAAACTAGCCTCCAAGAAGAACGGTTTGTCTTTGTCGGGATACGCGAGGCAGGGAGCGGAGCAGAGCTTCTGCTTCATGCTCTTGAACGCGAGTTCTTGAGGCTCACTCCACTGGAAGGGTTTATCCTTTCGGAGGAGCTCGGTGAGCGGTCGTGCTATCTCCGCGTAGTCCTCGATGAACTGTCGGGAGTAGTTGCAGACCCCTAAGAAGCTCCTGAGTTCGGATACGTTGGATGGGGCTTTGATATCTTGGATAGCCCGCACCCTCCCTGACTGGGGTTCAATGCCATCTGGTCCGACGCACAGTCCAACGTATTCGACTTTGGTGCGACACCACTGCCCTTTGGTGACAGAGAGCTTCGCTCCTGCTCTGGACAGCTGAGACAGAACATGGCGTATCTCTTCGAGGTGTGCATCAAAAGTCTGTGACCTAATGAGGATGTCATCGACATAGATCAAGTTGCCACGAGCTGCGGCATCGCTCATTGCCTTATGCAAGAAGATGTTGAATTCAGCGGGGGAGTTCGCGTAGCCGAACGGACATCGGTTGAAAGTTAGCTGGCGGTTCCCAAAGGAAAAGGCCAGCTTGTGCTGGTCAGCTGGATCCACGCGCATGGTCCAGAATCCACTCGCCACGTCGGCGGTGGAGAAGAACTTTGCACCCTTCACCTTGGCAAGTTCTTGATCCAGATGGATCATGGGCCATCTTGACAAGGGCACTTGCTTGTTCAGCTGCCTATAGTCAATGGTGAGACGCCACTTGCCGTTCGGTTTCAGCACTGGCCATAAGGGGGAGTTGTAAGTCGAGTTACACTCACGAATGATCTGCTTTTCCAGCAGAGTGTCCAGTGTTTCTTGTATTGAGTCGTATGCGGCTAACGGGATTTTGTATTGCCGCACGAACGTCGGTGGAGCGTTCGGATCTGTTGGGATTCGGACGGTGTGGATGTCCGTGACTCCGCAGTCATTAGAATCTCGCGCCCAGATCGCCTTGAAGTCGTAGAACAGTTCACGGAGCTGTCGTCTCTGGGTGTCCGTGGTCAGGCTGTCAGCTTTCACCAGCTGTTGTTGAACTTCTCGTTCGAAGCCTGGGTACGGTTCACCTAGAGCTGAATCGACGACCTCAGTTGCAGGGGTGTCGTTGCTCGATTGCGTGGCAAGAGCGTACACCAGCATGTGTTTCGGGGTGTCAGTTTTGGTCATGACTATGCGCTCGTCGCAAAGCATGTCGTGAGGTTCGACGCGGATCATGTGGAAAGGAAGAGTGATCCAGGGAGGTTCCACTGGATCGGAATGAGTGTCCGGCGTTGGCAGCTCACCAATGACTGGAATGGTGAGTTCAAAGTCATGGAATGCCTGGTCTATCAGAAGGCCTAAAGGCCGACGGGCGGGGATCGTGATGGCGTCCCGCGTGGAGTTTTGAACCAGGAGGTAAGCGGAACGATGACTCACTTCAAGCAGCGGAGTCCCACACACGGCTAAATCGAGCTCCATGAAGAATCTGAGAGGCTGGAAGAACGCCTGGGAGCTACGAAACTGTTGGTCTTTCATGATGACCAGCTTAAGAGGGGAACCAGCAGTCCTAGCGGGAATGACAATGTCAAATTCGCTAGCGACATGGCAGGCTTGGGGAATCGTTTGTCCTGACCGCATTTGTTCCGGGTCAGCTTGGAACGGGTGCTTAGCAGCGTCGGCTTGGGTCCAGATGACCCGGTTGACTAGGTCCAGTTGGGCTCCCAGTCTGACCAAGATGTCTGCCCCAATGACCAGTGGGTCAGGAAGTCCGGGGACGACACTCAAGAAATGAAGGAATTCTCTCTGACCGATGGCGAGCGACACGGCGCAGACGCCTGTGGCTTTGATGGGGCTCTGGGGTTGTTCGGCTGACAGTAGCCGGTGGCTCTTCTGCACAAAGACAGGGGAAGGAGTGCTCTGACGCACTATGTCGAACCACGTTTGGCTGATGGCTGACTTCTCTGACCAAAGCGCTAACCTGACGCCAGGTGCCGTGACGCCGTTGACAGCAATGTTGCCAGATATCCAGGGGTAGTACCTGGTTGGGGCAGATTCGCCAAGAAAGCAAAGGAAAGACGGGTGGCCATCAAGCGCGTTGCGGTTGAGAGGAGTGTCGGTTGAGTTTGGTGCGTCTTGACTCGGCTCAGGGTGGAGCGGAGTGGTCTCGAGGTTCTCGGGGACCTGCCCTGACTCAGCTATCGGTGGAGTAGCCTCCACGCTAACTTCATCGCAACAGGCTCGATCGTGACGACGAGGATCTGGGGTCTGTGGGGACGCGACCTGGGCCCACAGTTGCCCACGACGACAGTCAATGAGGGGCGCTAGCCTATCTAGTAGGTCTTGGCCAATGAGGAACGGTTCTACCCCAACAGAGCAGATGTAAGTGGGGTGAGTGATGGACATGCCCTGGAAGGTGAGTTCTAACCATGCAATGGTTGTTACTGGGGCTTGATTCTGGGTGAAGCTAACCAAGTTGACGTCACAACGTTCGGTTCTGATGGGTCTACCTTGCGCGCGCCGCGCATCAGAAACCTCTGCGAAGACTTTGGAACACATCAGGGTGATTTCTGACCCGGTATCCAAGAGAGCTTGGAGGGAAACGTTGCCTTCTACCACCACTGGGGTATAGATACGCTTGGCGTTGCCTTTCCTAACCAAATCTCCAAGAAACTGCGTCAGGGGTGCATCCTGCGGGTCAGGCTTCACTACCGGGGGGGGTGGTTTCAACTCATCGCTGCCTATTGGGCAGGGGTCCTTTCCCCACCCCACGAGGTAGACACGCGGTGGTGGTGGGGATGGGTCCCGGCCTAGTCATGCTGACGGTTCGTCCCTGTCCTTGCTCGGCTTACCCTTCCTGTTCTTATTGCTCAGCAGTTGTTTAACTCGTGCTAATTCGGTCCTCAGTTCTGCCATCCCAAGCGGCTCTTGGTTGGCTTGTTTAATCCGTGCTAATTCAGCCCTCAGTTCTGCCATCCCAAGCGGCTCTTGGTTGGCTTGTTTAGCGGTAGCTAGCTTAGGGCTCCGCTCCCTTCGAGAGGAGTTGCGATGGGGCCTTGACTGTCCGCTATTCTGAGATTTAGGGCCGTGACTGCCAGGTTTGCGGTTACCTTGCCCTTTGGCGTTGGGGCCCTGTTCCCCCTTGGCTCCAGCTTGTCGAACTTTCCAGTTACCTTTGGGTTGACTCGACGTCTGGTGGCCGGGGTTTGGGTTCGCCCAAGGGGGCCTGCGGTTTGGGGCTTCATCCCCTTCTAGGCCTAAGGACTGACCTTCCTGCTCATATAGGCTGAGGACTCTGGGATCGTCCTCGTGGCGGTCCGTGGGTCGGACGAACGTCTCCCACGTTAGTTGTGCGGTGCGACGCATTTCTCTCATAGTATGGGGGCGCTGGCGACACGCGAGTGTTACTTGGTTACGGATGCACGGGTGAAGGTTATGGAGGAAGAGGGACTTGAAGTTGCGATCTTCCTCTAGCCCGGGCTCGCTTCTGCCCTGAAAGTACGCTGCTCGGAGCCGACGGTAGTACTCGCGAGGGTGTTCGCTTCGTTTCTGTCTGATCAGAATGGCACCCATCGTCGCAGCAGTCTCGTCCTCGTACAACGAGTATTCCTCTTTCAAGTACTTGCGTATCTTCTTGTAGTTGTCGAGGACTGACTGCGGTAAGGTCTCAACGAATGCTCGTACGCCACTACCTAAAGTTTTCCAGACTAGTCTGGCCTTTTCATGCGACGTAGCCTCTGGCAGGTCCAGGAGGCTACGCTCGATTTCCCGGAAATAATCATTAACGCTTCGGTGTCTATGTTTTTCCGGCTCAAAACGCTCTATGTCTTTCGCAAGGACGTCGATTTGGCGGATCCTAGTTTTGCGTTCTGCGACGAGGCGTTTTGATTTTGACCCGTAGGGGTCCTCGCTGTCTTCGCTATTTGAGCTGCTCTCATATCGCCTATGTCTGCGTTTCGGCTTGTAGGCGGCCTCTCCGTCAGAGGAGTCTGAGGGTACGTAGCGCGGCGTTTTCTGCGGGCTAGAGGCTGCAGCGATATTGAAGCGTGAGGGGGTGTAGTGGGGAGTAAAGTAAAAACTCCCAGCGCCACGAGGTGGCGATCGCGCGACTTTCACGCGAGTTGAGCTTGAGTGCGGTGTCTGATCTACCGTTCTAAGCTCAGGTTCTTCCTCCTCCAGAGCGGAACTCTGTTCTTGGGAGGGTTTGGCCGATCCCTCATCTGAGCGACGTGCTTGCGTCACTTCTTCTCTGAGGTATTCTATTTCGCGCTTTAGTTCATCTTGTGTGGCTCTCAGGCCCACGAGGCTACTCTCCGCGCTTTCTGCTCTCCTTTGAGCTTCGGCCAGTTGTCGTTTTAGTGTTCTTTTCTCTTGTTCGAGGGTCATACACACATGTTCCATTTCCTTATAGTAGATCATGAACAATTTGGGTAGCCCTTCTGGAAGAGTCATAGTACGCTCCTTAAGTTCCCTAACGGCTATGTGTATTTCATCAAAGCGAGCCTTTTGGTCCAGATCACAGAAGTAATTTCTCCTATCCTCCGGGACTTGGCCTAAATCGCCTACAACGTCGAAGAGAGAGAGGAGGGGCCCTTCTGACTCCCTTGATGGGGAACGCGACATTTTGTTCGAAATGTATTAATTAACTTAAAGGAAATTAATACTAGGGGTTGATTAGGTTAGAATTTAATTCAATCCAAGTTGCTAAATAATTGATGTGGTTTCTTAGCTACTTTGTTTTCACTAATGTTTCACTTGTATTAATTAGCTCAATTAATAATTAGTTAACAATAATGATTATTATTATTAATAATATTAATTAAGTACTTGGATTAGATATTACTCTAATGTACTAATCAATTAAACCAGTTTATCAGCTAACTGTGGTTGGCAGCTGAATTTCAGTTCTGTGATTAACACACTGTTAATGATTCACCATTAAAGTCATCTGTGTTATACCTTGGCAGTTGATTTTGGGTATACAGCAGTTTACAAGTTATTGTTGAGAAATTCACAAGGTCATTAAACTATTCCTCACACGGGGCACCACTTTAATGTAGGTTGAATTGGGATTAATTAAATTATAAATTATGTAATAATTGATAATTAAATTAATCAATTTATAAATAAAGATCAGTCTCATAAAATCTTAAATTATTAATCTTAATACTCACCATGAATGGTTACATTCAAGATTAATGGTAGCTCTGTATTAGAGGGGAAACCCAGTTGTGTACAAAAGCTAAATTCTGAAGGAAAAAGGAGTTCTAAATAGTTGACCTTGTGAATAAACAACAGGAACAAGTAAAATGCAATTCAATTTTATTAGCTTTTATTTGTCTACTACTCACTAATAATAATAAACTCAAAATACATTCAATGTCAGCAAAGGTAATAACAAGACAAAACAATGGAACAATTACACCTGGACTATAAATTTGAGGGAAAGAGAGAGAGAAAGAGATAGAAGGAAAAAGAAAAGAATCCCTTGTGTGTGCGTGTGTGAGGCTAGGGCAAGCCGATGCGTGTGTGTGTGTGTGTGTGACCTAGCTTGTCGTTAGCTAAAACAAAGGAATGTTAGCTAAAACAAAGGAATGTTAGCTAAATAGAACAAAGGATTAGCTCTGTGGCTAATGTGTGCTTTGTGTAGGTATCTGTGGGCAGATGCTAATGACTAGCCACTCTGGCAATGCTTAAACCAAAATGGCGGTCAGTGCCTAGGTGTCGTATCACAGGTAACTCAATGAGGAAGGTATCAAAATGGCGTCGGAAAAATGGCGCCTGCAGGCCTAGTCGAGAACACAAGCCTACCAGCTAGCGTATCACCCTGAGGTAGCTAGCAATAAGTTGCTAAGGAGAATCTGACCACGCTACAGCTGGATCCAAACACTGCACTTAACAACAATTTCCAACAGACTATCTAGGCAAAGAACTCAACGCGAGAGAGAGAGAGAGAGAGAGAGAGAGAGAGAGAAAGAGTGTGAGAGAGTGTGTATATGTGTTGGATGGAGAGAACTAGGCCTTGTAGCGGTCTAGCCTCGGAGCTTAAAATAACAAACTTGTCGCTGCGCTGCTAATCAGATAGGGAAGCTAGCAATGGAGTTAAGGAAAGATATCATGCAAGATACCCTGTCTAACAAGTTCAAAGAAAAAAAACAGAACCAAAACAAACAATAAAAACAAACAAACAAACAATAAAAACAAACAAACACCTTCCGTGTCTGAGCGGGTATGCTAAATAGCTCAAAGCTTAAACATGACCCTAACAACCATCTGAATAAGCTACAAATTAAAAATTTGCCCAAGTGCCTACTCAATGCGATGGAAGTTCTTTCTCCGATGTCCGCGCTGAGGGTCGCAGTCCGAGGAGAGGAGGTTAGCGGCGCGTTGCGTCCAACCGCGGCTAACGAAGCAGGGAGATGAAGGCCTAGCTGGCCCACGGTGCTTCAGGAGAAACCTCCGGTGATGCGTCGACGAGAAAAAGGCTGAGAGGAGCGAAGCTGTCCGCAAATGCCTCTTAGCGTGGAAAACTACTTAACTGTAGTTAAACTTTGCAAAGGTTTAGAATCGAAACCACTATATCGCTGAAACTTAGCGGGTCGTTCAAAAGTTCGGCCGAAACTAATTTGAACAGGCTGTTCTCAGACAATAGCGGTTAGTCTCAACACTGTAGCTTGCGTGCCTACAGTCCGTCCGACCACTCCAGTAGTCAGAACATGAGAGAGCGAATCGAGGCGCTCTCGATACAGTTAAAGCAGTTCCACTTCACGTCACATCCGGGTGGAGCGCGCAAGGAAATTGTGGGATCGTTATAGGGGGCGCTGGCGAGTTACCAACATTAGCCAGGATCTGTTTGTCAGTCTGGAAGCTGAAGTCCCACAGAACCTTGGCCCTGTTGTTCTCAGCCACCTTCTGTGGTATGGCCCATTGGGACTTGGGTACTTCTATTCCATACTGGTTGCAGATGTTCCTGTATACTATCCCAGCCACTTGGTTGTGCCTCTCCATGTACGCTGATCCAGCTAGCATCTTACACCCTGCTACTATGTGCTGGACTGTTTCAGGGGCTTCTTTGTACAGTCTGCATCTTGGGTCTGATCTACTCTGGTAGATCCTGGCCTCTATGGCTCTTGTGCTTATGGCCTGTTCTTGTGCTGCCATGATTAGTGCCTCTGTGCTGTCTGTCAGTCCTGCATTATCCAGCCACTGGTAGGATTTCTTGATATCAGCCACTTCCTCTATCTGACGGTGGTACATGCCATGTAGGGGTTTGTCTCTCCAGGTTGTCTGTTCCTCCTCCTCCTCTGCACTCTCATCAGGGTTCTGCTGCCTGAGACATTCACTTAGCAGTTCATCCTTTGGGGCCATCTTTCTGATGTATTCTCGGATTTTCGATGTTTCATCCTGGACCGTGGTCTTGACGCTCACTAGCCCTCGGCCTCCCTCTTTCCGCTTAGTGTATAGTCTCAGGGTGCTGGACTTGGGGTGGAACCCTCCATGCATGGTGAGGAGCTTTCTAGTCTTGATATCTGTGGCTTCTATCTCCTCCTTTGGCCAGTTTATGATACCAGCGGGGTATCTGATGACTGGTAGTGCATACATGTTGATGGCTTGGACCTTGTTCTTACCATTCAGCTGACTTTTCAGGACCTGCCTTACTCTCTGGAGGTATTTGGCTGTGGTTGACTTCCTTGTGGCCTCTTCATGGTTTCCATTAGCCTGTGGGATGCCAAGGTACTTGTAGCTGTCTTGGATATCACCTATGTTGCCCTCTGGTAGGTCAATCCCCTCAGTCCGGATCATCTTGCCTCTCTTTGAGACCATCCGGCCACACTTGTCCAATCCGAATGACATCCCTATGTCATCGCTGTAGATCCGGGTGGTGTGGATCAGTGAGTCTATTTCTCACTCGTTCCTGGCATACAGCTTGATGTCATCCATGTAGAGCAGGTGGCTGATTGTTGCCCCACTACGGAATCGGTACCCGTAGCCGCTCTTCGTGATGATCTGACTGAGGGGGTTCAGGCCTATGCAGAACAGCAGTGGCGATAGCGCATCTCCTTGGTATATGCCGCACTTGATGTTGACTTGGGCAATGGGTTTTGAGTTGGCCTCTAGGGTTGTCTTCCACATTTCCATTGAGTTCTGGATGAAGGTCCTTAGGTTCCTGTTGATCTTATACAGTTCCAGACATTCCAGTATCCATGTGTGTGGCATTGAGTCGTAGGCTTTCTTGTAGTCAATCCAGGCAGTGCACAGGTTAGTCTGTCTCTTCTTATAGTCTCGGGCGACTGTTCTATCGACCAGTAGCTGGTGCTTGGCTCCTCTGGTGTTACTGCCAATTCCTTTCTGTGCCTCGCTCATGTATTGAGCCACATGCTTACTCATTTTTGCCGCAATGATGCCTGACAGGGCCTTCCATGTTGTGCAGAGACAGGTAATTGGCCGGTAGTTGGATGGGATGGGTCCCTTCTGGGGGTCCTTCATGATTAGGACTGTCCTGCCTTGGGTTAGCCATTCTGGGTGGGTTCCATCCCTCAGCAGCTGGTTCATCTGTGCTGCTAGGCGTTCATGGAGTGCAGTTAGCTTCTTCAGCCAGTACGTATGGATCATATCGGGGCCTGGTGCTGTCCAGCTCTTCATCTTTGACACTCTTTCTTGGACGTCTGCCATTGAGATGGTTACTGGTTCTTGTTCTGGGAGGTTGCTGTGGTCAGCTCTTAGGTCCACTAACCACTGGGCATCGGTGTTGTGTGATGCCTTTCTTTCCCATATGTCTTTCCAGTATTTTTCCACCTCAGCTCTTGGTGGGTCTGACCGGTTATTGTTCCCCTGCCACTGAGAGTACACCTTGGCTGGTTCAGTGGAGAACAGCTTGTTTATTCTCCTGGCCTCTCCCTCCTTGGTATATCTCTTCAACCGGGTGGCCAGAGCTGTTAGTCGCTGTTTAGCAGTTTCGAGTGCCTCTGGTATGGAGAGTGAGTTGTACTTCCTGGGTGCCCCTTTATTCACCATGTTCCCTTTCTGTAGTTCAGCTAGCTGGCTAACTTCTCTCCGTGCTGCCTTTATCTTGGCCTCTAATCGTCTCTTCCATGGTGGATACTGTTTGTTATGTCCCGAGCCCACCTTGTGTCCAAGCATCTCCATGATTACTGTTGCTGTACTGTGTATCAGCTTGTTGGTCTCAGTGATGGTTCTTGTGGAGATTGTCTTCAGAGCAGCATTCACATCTACTAGTAGATCTTCTGAAGGTACTTGGCAACTCAGCTTCGGTATTCGGTATATATATATATATATATATATATATATATATATATATATATAAAATGGCATGCCATTCAGGAAATTAATCTTTGAATATATGAAATGAAACCCTGAATATATGGAATGAAACTTTGTATTCTGCCCCCGCTCCCACAGCTTGGCAGATAGACAACAGGTCCCAAGAAAAACTCTGACTCAGAGGAGAGTATTAGAGTATCTTGAGAAACGCTGTAAAACTCGACAAACAAAATTTACAAATTAGTTTTATATACAGAAAATACCGTTATACAAATATGCGTTAGCTTCCGGCTAATGTTAATGGCAAAATTAATGTATATGCTAATGCTAACATTCGCCGCGATCGACGAATGCACAAGCATAGATTTAGACTTAGACAGACTTTAATGATCCACGAGGGAAATGACTTTGTCACTGTAGCTTCGTTGCACATAAAAGAAGTAAACACTAATAAAACCACAAGCATTCGCCAGAATGTTAACAATGTCTTTATTGTTTAAAATAGCCGCAACCAAATCCCGAGCCAACTGATTCATTTTTGCTGCAGGACGGCAGCAGTGCCTTCATGATGTCAGTCAAGTTTCATTCCATATATTCAGAGTTTCATTCAATATATTCAGAGTTTCATTCAAAATATTCAGAGTTTCAATCTTTGAATATATGGAATGAAACTCTGAATATATTGAATGAAACTTTGAATATATGGAATGAAACTTTGAATATATGGAATGAAACACTGAATATATGGAATGAAACTTTGAATATATGGAATGAAACTTTGAATATATGGAATGAAGCCCTGATATCTCATCTCATCTCATTATCTCTAGCCGCTTTATCCTTCTACAGGGTCGCAGGCAAGCTGGAGCCTATCCCAGCTGACTATACGGGCGAAAGGCGGGGTACACCCTGGACAAGTCGCCAGGTCATCACAGGGCTGACACATAGACACAGACAACCATTCACACTCACATTCACACCTACAGTCAATTTAGAGTCACCAGTTAACCTAACCTGCATGTCTTTGGACTGTGGGGGAAACCGGAGCACCCGGAGGAAACCCACGCGGACACGGGGAGAACATGCAAACTCCACACAGAAAGGCCCTTGCCGGCCACGGGGCTCGAACCCGGACCTTCTTGCTGTGAGGCGACAGCGCTAACCACTACACCACCGTGCCGCCCGTATATAAATCTAATTTGTAAATTTTGTTTGTTGAGTTTTACAGTGTTTCTCAATATACTCTAATACTCTCCTCTGAGTCAGAGTTTTTCTTGGGACCTGTTGTCTATCTGCCGAGCTGTGGGAGCGGGGGCAGAATACAAAGTTTCATTCCATATATTCAAAGTTTCATTCCATATATTCAGGGTTTCATTCCATATATTCAAAGTTTCATTCAATATATTCAGGGTTTCATTCCATATATTCAAAGATTAATTTCCTGAATGGCATGCCATATATATATATATACACACACTGTATGTGAACAATGGTCTCAGTCTGGCCACTCCTAGAAAAATTGTCTGGCTCTGCCACTGGCTAGCGATGATGACTGCTTCATTAGGATGCGCAGAAAAGCAGATGGGCCGCGAGGCCCATACCAGAGCAACATAAGGCCTAATGAAGTGCCTTGCACAGTAAGGTAAGACAAACGATGTTGTGCCCCCATCGTGTTGTCTCTCTGGAGCTCCACACCTGATGCCAAGTGGTGCACAAAAGTGCCACAGACCTGATGGGTATGGAAGTTGCCCCACAGTGACAACTGACTTGCTGAGTGATGCCGTCCATTGGCCATTTGAGTGGCTGTTCCGCATGCCATCTGGTGGTGTGCCATTGACCCTGTTGGGTTCATCTGCCACACTGCACTGAAAAGTGCCCTGCTGCCAGCGCCTTATTAGTGATGTACTATTTAACCCATAGCTGGAACCCAGGCAGGTGCTACCGCTCTGGGTCAGAGTGGACCTGGGAGCAATGGTGACCTGGGAGCCACTTTCCCCAACACTCAAGTCGTCCCAGACCTGAGACTCACCATCGGTTGCAGTTTAAAGTCATACCCAGGACTAACCTGAGTGTACCCTCACTGGGGAAGCCTCTTCTCTCATTGATTACTCATTTCATTTTAATAATTGGTACGTCATTAATGAGGTCCTTCAGTTAAGTTCCAGGTCACAGGCTTAATCAGCAAAATGTCAAGGAGTGATCAATTAGAGTATGTGAGTTTTGGGTTTTTAACACACAAGAGTAAGCATGAAATGATTCACTCAATTCACAATTCAATTTTCACACATTATTTAAAAAAAAAAGAAAATTTTATTACCAAAAATTAAATATTTATTTTCCTATTCTATATCAACTTAAATATTCCTTTTGTTAAATAAAAAAAACACAACTACTTTTGTTTCATTTTCTTAATAACATTAATTATTTACCCACATTTGTAAAGGCTGGACGGAAATATATTAGCCTGTTAACTAACATAGGGTGAATTCAGGTAATCTAGGACATTTTTTGGGGCATCATGGTGGTGTAGTGGTTAGCACTGTCGCCTCACAGCAAGAAGGTCCTGGGTTTAAGCTCAGTGGCCGATGGGGCCTTTCTGTGTGGAGTTTGCATGTTCTCCCTGTGTCTGTGTGGGTTTCCTCCGGGTGCTCCGGTTTCTCCCACAGTCCAAAGACATGCAGGTTAGGCTAATTGGTGGCTCTAAATTGACCGTAGGTGTGAATGTGAGTGTGAATGGTTGTTTGTCTTTGTGTCAGCCCTCTGATGATCTGGCAATTTGTCCAGGGTGTACCCTGCCTCTCACCCATAGTCAGCTGGGATAGGCTCCAGCTTGCCCGCGACCCTGCACAGGATAAGCGGCTACAGATAATGGATAGGACATTTTTTGCAATTTTGATTTCTGTGAGCCCTGTGATAACCTGGCGACTAGTCCAGGGTGTACTCCGCCTTTCACCTGTAGTCAGCTGGGATAGGCTCCAGCTTGCCTGCGACCCTGTAGAACAGGATAAAGCGGCTAGAGATAATGAGATGAGATGAGATTATACTTTCTGTAATTCATAAGATGTTTCTAACCACATCAGAAGAAAGAATGTCAATATCATACCCAGAGGAGACATGCCACACATCAGTATTCTCTGTACCAAACAAACAAACAAACAAACCCCCCTGCCCTACGTGAATTTGATCATCTGGGACAGATGGTTATCATCACTTTGTAATCTGGGACTCTTCTATAAAGTGATGATTGCTAGGACGCTACAAGTTTTAGTATCGGGTGTAAACAAACCACAGCTGCTCAATTCTCAATCCTCCCTGCTCTTCTCTCCAGGTAAATCATTCACAAAGATCCACAGAAACACTTTTAAGACCTGGATATTGGTGAAACAGGACAGAGATGTTATCACGGCTCATTGTAACTGCATGGCCGGGGAAGCAGTTTTGTGCTGTTTACTCATGAGCTCTGCTTTTGTGTTTATGTGGATCATCTCAATTATCTTATCTCTCTAGTTCAGTGTAGGAGCCCAATCTACATCATCATCCTTGTAAAGACTGCTAGGACATCCTGATAAATAAAGTGAAAACATATGCATTAGTTTACAATATGGTGATCACGCTCAAACAGTAAACAAAAACACATCTGAGGATTTAAGTCTCCTGAACTTCAAAACAGATTTAGATTAGATTAGATAAAACTTTATTGATCCCTTTGGGAGGGTTCCCTCAATAAAGTTTTATCTAATCTAATCTAAATCTGTCACGAAATAATGGAAAATGGCAAGAAAAGTGATTTGTGAATCCAAATGAAATAAATCAGAGGAATTTACAAACCTTTCACGAAGTGATCCTACAAACTCAAGTGTTCTTCAACTCCACTCCCTTCCATCGCAGAGAAATGTTCAAGAGCCATATTTCTTGCCATCTTTTGGTAAACTCCTTTGCTCTTTCACCCTTTATCATTTCACAGGGAACCATGAAGAAACTTTTATCAACTTCACAGTTTGTTTTATTCGAATAGCCAAAAACAACACAAGCGTAGGGCATTTTAACGACGAGCAAGACACCGCAGCGATAGTAACGCTTTGTGAACAGTGAGCTTGGCTGACCAACACTTCATGTCCTGCATATATAATGAGGTAGATGTGACGTCAGATGCAACCTACCTATTTGCCCTACCCCTTTCTGTGACATCACCCCCATGAAGTCATGTGATTTCAGTTACATGACATCCATGTTAAATCTATAGTAAAAGTCCATTTGACTAGATTTTGTTAGTAGAACAGAAATAAACTTCCTGGGGCTTAAGGTGTCCCATATTACCCCAATTCACAATACTAGTAATGAAAAAGGTTCATAGCAAATCAGCCATTTCGTAATAAAATTTATGAACATTACCTCTTTTTTTCTTTAGCTTTTGGCAGTCTATGATTGACAGATCCAGTATCTTCATAATTCTATTTGTACAGTCAATCGCACAACAGCTCTTGACATTTTAGATCTGCTTTTTTATGTTTCTTTGTTTTCATGGCATTAGAGCTGTGTTATTTCCGCCTATGGTGAAGTCACTTGTATTCTAGCTCTTTTACGTTATTGCCCCCTCTACTATCTAAATAACTCAACTACAGCTTGGGAAACCTAGGAGATGACACAGCCTGCTAATAACTGTGATTTATTTTGTATTTCACCAATTCTAATCTTCATAAATTTGTATCACGATTTATTGTTGCACAATATATCGTTACATGCCCACACAATGTGCCTACATGCCTTTAGAGTTTACACATAATGGTGCAAAAAAAAAAAAAGTGAGCAGCAGTTCTGTGGGTGGAAACACCAAAGTGGTCAGAGGAGAATGGCCAGACTGATTAGAGCTGACAGAAAGGCTACATTAATTCGAAAAGTCACTCTTTACAACCATGGTGAGCAGAAAAGCTTCTCAGAATGGACAACAATTTGAACCTTGAGGTGGACAGGCTACAACAGCAGAAGACCACATCTGGTTCCCCTCAGACTCATCCCAGGCTTGTAGTGCTCAAGTCCAGGACTCAGACTCAAGTCCGACTCATACCCTAATTTTAAGGATTCATGACTTGACTTGGACTTGAGCACTGATGACTCAGACTTGAATGTGGACTCGTGCATTAACTGCATTCAGACTCGTAAATTGGAGACAAGGACTGGGATATTTTCTTTATTTTTTGTAACATGCCGTAATAATCTGGCATAAGATATTTATATCTACATTAATTTTTATACTAACTTCATGCAAGAGAATGCACATTCACCTGTTCATACGTCATGTTGAGGAACAAACTAACTAACATTAATGGCACTAAAATGCCAGAGAAGGAAGTGACACGCTATGCTCATTGCACTGTTGATAGTGGGGCTTCCTTGCTGAGAGATGAACTCGCTAGTGTTAACCTTCTCTCATGTTGTTTGCCCTGTTGATGGCGGGGCTTGCTGAGCAATCAACAAGCTTTTTATCTGTATCCTATTAACTGGAATGGGGCAGTCAAGCAGTAACATTAGTCAAACACAGCAGCAGAGACGGTTTCACATAAAGAGAGCAACAACCACCATCAAATGGCATGGTTGGAGTCTTGTTCTCAGACTCAACTCGGATCAATAGTGGACTCAGACTCAACTCAAAATTTTCTTTAATGACTTGGACTTGACTCGAACTTGAACACTGGGGACTCCAGACTGGACTCGGACTCGAGGTTTAGTGACTCTACTACAACACTGACTCATCCACAGGTCACCTAAACTGGACAGTTGAAGATTGAAGAAGTTGGAGACTCAATGCATTGCCCCCTAACTTTCATTTCCACCTAGAAACTGATCTAATATGATCCAACAGTCTAGCACCACGGTGGTGTAGTGGTTAGCGCTGTCGCCTCACAGCAAGAAGGTCTGGGTTCGAGCCCCGTGGCCGACGAGGGCCTTTCTGTGTGGAGTTTGCATGTTCTCCCCGTGTCTGCGTGGGTTTCCTCCGGGTGCTCCGGTTTCCCCCACAGTCCAAAGACATGCAGGTTAGGTTAACTGGTGACTCTAAATTGACCGTAGGTGTGAATGGCTGTCTGTGTCTATGTGTCAGCCCTGTGATGACCTGGCGACTTGTCCAGGGTGTACCCTGCCTTTCGCCCGTAGTCAGCTGGGATAGGCTCCAGCTTGCCTGCGACCCTGTAGAACAGGATAAAGCGGCTAGAGATAATGAGAGAGAGAGTGTCTAGCATCACAAATGTAAGATATATTAGTTTCTTTTATGTGTGTGCTTAGAGAAGTCAAAGAAAGATGAGCGTACATTTACAAAGGTATACATTTACTGAGAATGCTTTCCACTATATTTTGAAGTGTGGCTGTGGGTATTTGTGCCCATTCAGTCACAAGAGTAATAGTAGGTGAGGCACCATTTTGGGCAAGAAGGCCTGGTTCACAGTTGGCGTCCCAATTCATCCTAAAAGTTTTCAGTAGGGTTGAGGTCAGGGCTCTGTGCAGGCCACTCAAGTTTTTCCACTCCAAACCTGGCAAACAATGTTTCCATGGACCTCGCTTTGTGCAGGCAGATTGTCATGCTGGTTTGAGCCCCTTAGTTCAAGTGAAGGGAACTTATAACGCTACAGCATAAAAAGACATTCTAGACAAACGTGTACTTCCGGTAGCCCACCTATGAGATGAGCAAAGACATGAAAATAAGGAAATAAAACAAGGAAAAATTATTGAAAAAATCAGAGAGGATCTACGAGTAGTCTACAGTGATGCTTGAAAGTTTGTGAACCCTTTAGAATTTTCTATATTTCTTCATAAATATAACCTAAAACATCATCAGATTTTCACACAAGTCCTAAAAGTTGATAAAGAGAACCCAGTTAAACAAATGAGACAAAAATATTATACTTGGCCATTTATTTATTGAGGAAAATGATCCAATGTGGCAAAAGTATGTGAACCTATATATATATATATATATATATATATATATATATATATATATATATATATGTGTGTGTGTGTGTGTGTGTGTGTGTGTGTGTGTGTGAGATATATATAAGGGCTCAAAATTCATAGATTTTTTCACCAGCCAGCCGGACTAGTTACCTTCCAAAGTAACTCGCCAAACAGAAAATCAACTCGCCAAAATTTGTTCATGTATGAATTTTACTTCCGTCAAAAATAACACAAAAGAGAGTAGTTACCATTGTTCATGACTAATGTGCATTTATTTCAAGACCCGAGTATTTTGATACTGTTTTTTTTCACACTTTACAAATTGGCATGTGCTTTTCCCCGTCCTCCTTGCGATATCCAAAAAAATGCCAGATGACTGACCCCTTACTAGTTCTGTTAGGAACCAATTCGTCCGCTTCCATTTTTAAATTTGTTGCTGAAATTGACAGAGCTTACACGGTAGCCTATGCAGCACCAGCGACTGCACGAACTGAGTCAGCGCTGTAAACCGGAACTAGAAAATCTTCCCGCAAGTTCCTTTCAGCACCTAGATGCCACCCGGGATTGATTGGCGAGTGTGTGACGTTATTGGTTTTTTTTTTTACCCTTAGGCAGCCTCTCACGTTACTGCCTGAGGGACAGGAAAAAGGTTTTAAACAAACACGAAACAAACGCAAGTCGGCAGATGACCATAAAATACTCGATAGTTACGATATAATAATTATATGTATCTCACACAGAATTTTCGGAGATATATCGAGTATATTCGATATATTGCACAGCCCTAGTCTGAATCTTCGCTTCATATATATTTTTTATTTTCAACTAGCCAACCGGGCTGGCTAGTGACAGGAATTACCCGCCAAATGACAAATTAAGTCGCCTCGGGCGCCCGGACCACCGCGATTTTCGAGCCCTGTATACAGTGCTCAGCGTAAACGAGTACACCCCCTTTAAAAAGTAACATTTTAAACAATATCTCAATGAACACAAACAATTTCCAAAATGTTGACAAGACAAAGTTTAATATAACATCCGTTTAACTTATAACATAAAAGGTTAATAATATAAACTTAGATTACACATTTTTTCAGTTTTACTCAAATTAGGGTGGTGCAAAAATGAGTACACCCCACAACAAAAACTACTACATCTAGTACTTTTGTATGGCCTCCACTTGGCCACTGAATCACTTTCACCCTGTTCTTCTTCAGAAATCCAACAGTGGCCTTAGTTGTGTGTTTAGTCATGTTGGAAAAGTGCACGACGACCAAGGGCACGGAGTGATGGTAGCATCTTCTCTTTCAGTATAGAGCAATACGTCTGTGAATTCATGATGCCATCAATGAAATGCAGCTCCCCGACACCAGCAGCACTCATGCAGCCCCACATAAGGACACTGCCACCATCATGTTTCACTGGAGGCACCATGCATTTTTCTTTGTATTCCTCACCTTTGCGATGCCATACAGTTTTGAAGCCATCAGTTCCAAAAACATTTATCTTGGTCTCATCACTCCAGAGTATAGAGTCCCAGTAGTCTTCATCTTTGTCAGCATGGGCCCTGGCAAACTCTAGGCGGGCTTTTTTGTGCCTGGGCTTTAGGAGAGGCTTCTTTCATGGATGGCATCCATGCATGCCATTCCTCTGCAGTGTATGCTGTATTGTGTCACGGGAAATAGTCACCCCAGTTTGGCTTTCTACTTCTTTAGATAACTGCAGTGAACTCGCATGCCGATTTTCTTCAACCCTTCTCATCAGAAGACGCTCTTGTCGAGGTGTTAACTTCTGTGGACGACCTGGACGTCTCTGTGAGATGGTCGCAGTTCCATCTTTCTTAAATTTTTGTACAGCTTTTGCTACAGTATTCTGACTGATAAGTAAAGCTTTGCTGATCTTCTTGTAGCCTTCACCTTTGTGGTGTAAAGAAATTATTTTCTTTGGGGAATTCTGAAGAGACAAGTTGAGCATCACTCTCCATCCAGCATCCAGTCACTAAAAGAGGTCATTGTTGAAGAATGGAAAAAGATTGATGTTGCAAAATGTCACCAACTTGTTCATTCCATGCCTAGAAGACTTGGTGCTGTCATTAAAAATCATGGAGGCCATACAAAGTACTAGATGTAGTAGTTTTTGTTGTGGGGTGTACTCATTTTTGCACCACCCTAATTTGAGTAAAACTGAAAAATGTGTAATCTAAGTTATATTATTAACCTTACTTTCACGTTATAAGTTAAACAGATGTTATATTAAACTTTGTCTTGTCAACATTTTGGAAATTGTTTGTGTTCATTGAGATACTGTTTAAAATGTTACTTTTCAAAGGGGGTGTACTCATTTACGCTGAGCACTGTACACACACACACACACACACACACACACACACACACACACACACACACACACGTGTATGTCAGTGGCGGCTGCTGGTTTTTAAAACAGGGGAAGCCCATTTTACGCATTCATCGTAAAACCTGTAGGCCGGATATCAAAGCATAGAAAGGTGTGCCCCATTAGCATAGTGAACTAGACAACCCCACCTAGTGGCAGAAAGTATTTTTGCTTGTACATTTCATGTTATAGTCTGGCTTGCCAGGTAGCGCCTCATATCCTTAATCAAAAATATCAAACATCCAAAAATCACTGGCTATTCAACGAAGAGCCTTGAACATCATACCCTGATATGCAACACAGGGTCTTTAACACAACACCCAGCTGTGCAACACATCCTTGAACATCTTCTGCAACACAGTCTGGAAATTCATAACCAGCTAGGCTATGCAACACACAGAACCTTGAATATTACCCAGGTATAACCTATAATACAGAGCCCACCATTCTCTTAACATTATTGAACAATATACACACTTCAGATTCATGAACATTATATGATGCACACTATTTATACACGCTCCTTTCCCAGAAAATGGTCTGTGACCGGGCGGCACGGTGGTGTAGTGGTTAGCGCTGTCACCTCACAGCAAGAAGGTCCTGGGTTCGAGCCCCGGGGCCGGCGAGGGCCTTTCTGTGTGGAGTTTGCATGTTCTCCCCGTGTCCGCGTGGGTTTCCTCCGGGTGCTCCGGTTTCCCCCACAGTCCAAAGACATGCAGGTTAGGTTAACTGGTGACTCTAAATTGACCGTAGGTGTGAATGTGAGTGTGAATGGTTGTCTGTGTCTATGTGTCAGCCCTGTGATGACCTGGCGACTTGTCCAGGGTGTACCCCGCCTTTCGCCCATAGTCAGCTGGGATAGGCTCCAGCTTGCCTGCGACCCTGTAGAAGGATAAAGCGGCTAGAGATAATGAGATGAGATGAGATGGTCTGTGACCCTGTCATACCAGCTGGTTGTGCTTTCCAGAGACTTCACCAATTTCTTCTCAATGGCCAGCAGAGCAAGACTACTTAAACGGTGTTGGCCCATTGTATTTCGAGTGAAAGACTTCACTCTTTTTAAACAAGAGAAGCTACGCTCTACTCCAGCTGATGTGGCGCCAATAGTTGCAACTAAAGACAGCAGCTTGTAAAGCTGGGGCATTGAACTGTTCAGCTCCATGTCTTTGAAAAACAACAGAGAATCACTCAGCTTGCCCAGAGTGCCCTGCAAGTCAGTGTTTTTATACCAAACCTGCAGCTCAGACCGTAGTCTCCCTAAATAAAAAAAATGACCATAAATTTTCTCAACACTCTGGAATGCTTCCTCTGGAAACACCAACTTCATTTCATCAAACCTTCCTGGGTTAACCAGTTCAAGGAAGCGCAGACTTTCCAGATTTGCAAAACGACGAGAAATCTGTTCAATTATGTTATCAAAGATGGCCATATACAAATTTCTGTAATGCTCCTGTGGATCTGACAACATGGAATGGCGCTTTCTCAAGGGCACATCTCGAGGGTCTGTTGTCATATTTGCAGCTTTGACATACACAGCTTGAAAAGCCTCCTCTGACCTTTTCTCCACTGCAAAAGAAAGCAGGGCCTCTACTCTCTTTTTGCAGAAAAGGACATCCATGGCCTTGGCTTGCACAATGTCAAACACAACATCTGTCTCACAAAAGATGTCATAGTAGGACTGCAGCAGGAAGGCAAACTCAAAGTCCTCCATCCTCATCACATACCCCTTGGCACAGTCAACTGTATCATCATCCATGCTTTTATCAGCAATTAAGCTGTCAAAAATCCTGATCAAGGCATCATAATTTTCAAGCACAGTGCCCACTATGCGGGAACTAAAATTCCACCTAGTAGGTGCATTTCGGGGCAGCCTTGAACATTCTGCAGATTCCAGAAAAGATGTTCTTTTAGTTGATTTTGCAAAGAATGTCGCAAACCCAGACAACGTTGCAAAAAACACTCTTGCTTGAGGTATGCATTTAGCACCCTGGGACAACACCAAGTTCAGTCTATGTGCATAACAATGCACAAACATGGCACTAGGAGCTACTGCCCTGACTCTGGCTTGCAGGCCATTGAGAGACGATGCCATAACTGCAGCCCCATCATATGTTTGTGCCACAAGTTTTTCCTCAAAATTGTAAGCATGCATATTCTGCTGCAAAACCTCAAACACAGACTGAGCATCGCGGCCTTCTGACACATCAAAAAATCCAATAAAATGCTCCTGGATTGCACCTGCCCCTTGTTGTCTGATTCATGACTCTCATTGTGCCCCCTGAATGACAGTTCCTGACGGCCAAGCAATGAGGTAACATCTATCAAACGTTTCAGGAAGGCCCTGTTTTGAGTGACTATTTCATTATGCCTTGCACACTGTATACGAGCACCTTCATCGATGGCATGTTCCACCCTGACCCTCCCCAGACAGCTAAGTCTTGCACATGAAGTGACATGCTCATTGCTCGTTTCATGCCTTTTGCAAGCCCTTTTGAAATTCACCAGGTCCCCAAACCCATCTTTTGACCAAACTGAATTTCCCTGAGAGGGCTTCATCAAAAGACATGGCCAACAGTACATTTTATTAGTCACAGGAGACCCAGTCAACCAGTTCACGTTTTCATACCAAGACACCTGAAAAGACCTGTTATGACCTGCTGATTTTTGAATGAGATTAAGCTTGGGCTTTGGTCTGCCTTGCTCTTTAATTCTCACTTTCTCCTCATATGGCAGAGTGTCAAAACGTTTTGACAAAAGCATGTCCACGACGTTTGCCATTATAGCAGATAGATACCAGCTGTTAGCAGCTAGCACTGCAGATCCCAATAAGGCTCAAGCTAGCCTACAACCTTGAACTACAAATTAAATAAACGAGTGAATTCATGAATTTAAAAAAAATCACGAATGATCAAACTGATAGAATGGATGAAAGTTAACGGAACACAACGAGTAATATTTACATTTATTTACAGAGTAATGTACAGAGACATCAATGAGAAGAAACGTTTATACGAAAAGAAATTCAGACAGCACTTTGGCATACGACTACACTTTATCGACATCCGCTAGGGACTGATCATGCTTCCGTGTTCCTCGCCGACGCCGAAGTACAGAGCCCGCCCTCCTCATGTCTTTCAAACACTACCTCCAATAATCCTTCATCAGCCCGGCTTCTTGGCCCTCCCAGTGTCTCGTTTAGTCCCAGAGAAGCCCGGCTTCCCTGGAAGTGACAATTTTGTTGATTTTAACCAATAACAACTAGCCGAAATTGGCTGTTCAGAGCCCTCTCATAGACTGCAACGGATACCCGGCTGCCAGCCATAGAGCCCATTGAAATAAGAAAGGTTACAGCCAGTGTTGCCAGATTGGGCGGTTTTAAGTGCATTTGTGGCAGATCACAGAATCCAGGGACACATGTCGGCCGAAACGAATCCGAGATAATCACAAAAGAAGCATTTTTTTTTCTAAATTTGTGATTTTTGTTTTTTTCCATCATGTGCAAGTTGAGATCTTGAAGAATGCAATCAGTATTTCAGATAATAGATTGTTTTGTTGGAAAAGCATACATTTTTTGTTGCAAATTGTCTCGTTTTTGTCAGGACTGTAGCCTGCTGGGGGGTGTGGGTAAATTACCATATGGGCCATTCACATGAAGATTTAAGTCATTTGTTTTGTTTTTTTCCACAAATCAGCTGTATGATCCGAGTAGAGCGCATGGCTACTTAACCTGCATACAGGCGTGTGATTTCACTATGGAATGAGTTACTAAACAGAGCGCAGAGGAGCTGACACACCACGAAGCAAACAGACACACGGTATTTACATCGGAGATCACCATTTCTAGCAAAAAAAAAAAACGCAACCTCGTTTTCCAGATTGAATGGAATACTTGAATGATTGGATGATACACGGACCGTTCTAGGATTACATTCCATCGGAGGCATTGGTGTGTGCAAGGCGCCGTTTCTCTTTCTGATGGGGTAAGTTTATTAATCTAAGGCTGTGTGGTTATTTTTGCATGTAACGGAGAGTGTTGTGGTTTGGTTAAGCCTAGGTCACAACCGGACGGACGATTTTTTGGCCGTGTGATTTTTGGTGTTTCCCAAATCACTGTGGTTTTTTTTTTCACGGAGAAAGACGCACGTTGGCCGTAAGTTTGTCTTGCAACCTGAAAAAAATGTAAGCGCCCGTAGAGTTTGTTTGACATGTTTTTTGCATGTAGACCGGCCGTAGGAGCGCGTACTGTACGGCCGGTTGTGACCGAGGCTTTACATGAAACTAGTGTTGTGTTAGTTGTGTCATCGTGCTATCTTTCTTTCTTACGGTGTGAGTAATTTTTCAACCACAAAACGTTAAAGTATACTTTAGGACTTATTTTTGTACTTCATAATTGTGTTGGGCATACTTTGCATGGAAGGAAAATTGACGTGGTGATCTTTGTTTACATGAAAGTAGCATCGTGCTAGCTCGTAGGGGATAGAGCTTTCCTTAATGTCATGCAAATGAGCACCATTATGTGCCCGCCCTACACCCAGAGTAGCTGAGATGGAAAACTTTGAGGGCGATTTTCTCCCTTTTCTGTTTTAAGAAGTATACACTTTTAAAAGGCCACGCATTCTTCAAATATTGTCAGATCTCCACATGGAAGGCATCATTGGAAAGCTTAGAAACTGCACTTTCTGAATCTGTCAATAACTCAAAATGCCCCCGGGCAGACATGTGTCCCTGGATTCTGTGATCTGCCACATTTTGGAGGGTTTTGAACATATTTTGGCTGGAAAACGTCAGCAGTATCTGGCAACGCTGGTTACAGCCTGGCAGCAAAGGTGATTCTCGTAGCGAACTGCAAGTTCGTCAGACATCACTCAAATAAGTTACAGGATAGTTATGAACGTAAATACAATCTTGGGCATATATTATGTTATGCAAGTTATTGTTTTAAATGAGAATTCAATGTCGTAGACGCCGCAGTTTGGGGAGAGAATTTTAGGGGAAGCTCGGCTTCTCTTGTTGTCTCTGAGAAATCGCCCCTGGTCTTCGCTCAATCGTTGACATCATGGTAATACTGAGAAAATTCAGCATTGTTTACAGACACGCTTTAAGCGGCTGCCATCCTAGTTGCTTTGTATATCCATCATGGCGGCCGCTCATGACGTAGCACATTTTGATCATATGATTGCAAGTCATCTATAGACAGCTACTTGTTCATCTTCTGTAATTGTATTGGTGGTGGTTGATATTCAAGTTGAGTGTATTACCACCCCCTACTGTTTGGGTGGAGAACTACTGGTTTTAGAGTGCGCTGTTGAATCGGGTCCATATGGGAACAACTGCATACAGACATAGTTCCGCAAAAAAGTTGACGACAAAGTGGTGTTGGCGTGGCCGGAGGGGTGGCCAGACATTAATTTAAGGTGGCCGTGGCCATCACTGGTCACCCATTGGCTCCGCCCCTGTCGCTAGCAATAGACAGCTACTGCCGCCACCAGTCAGGTGCTTCCCATGGGCAGGTCCAACAAATATGAAATACAAAGAACAACAAATACGAACCTATGGGTACAATTACAGGAATAATTACTACTTCAATCCACTTTTTAACATACTTTAATAAATCATGCAAATCTTCCAGAGTTGTTAGCCCTGCAATCAGAGCATTTTTTAAGGATTTTCCACTAGGAGACCAACTGGTCTGGGCAATACAATCACAGGCCCCAGAGTCCATGCAGCTGCACCGCTGCGGCATATTCTGTGATGCAAATTGCCGCATTACAAATCCTCGTTTCAGCCAGCATAATATCAACATAGTTAATGCAGTGCCAAGTTACCATAACTTCATCATAAGTATGGTAAAATACTAAAATTACACTATGAGTTTAAGTTATTGTTTTATCAACTTTCATAATATTATGTATTTTAAGAAACAGTGAAAAATAAGTAATAAGAAAATCTTCAATTTTATTGCTCAATGTGAAACATAGTATCAAATAACTGTATATTTAGTCTATAATTTGGAAATTGGAACAGTCTTGACAACCCAACTTCAATATTTCTTAAACATTCCAATCCAAAGAAAACAGTCTTATGAATTTGGACCAGCAATTCAAGCATCTCCCATAATCCCATTTTAGTTTTACCTTTCAGCATCAGTCTAACATAACTTGGTTTAAAATTTGGTCTCCCAGTGAAGCTGGTTTGGCATTGACTAGGAGACCAAATCTGGCCACTGGGAAACCATTTGGTCTCCCAGTAACTATGTTAAAAAATGCTCTGCCTGCGATAACTTGGCGACTTGTCCAGGGTGTACCCCACCTCTTGCCCATAGTCAGCTGGGACAGGCTCCAGCTTGCCTGTGACCCTGTAGAACAAGATACGGTAAGTGGCTACAGATAATGGATGGATGGAATCCTTAAGAGTTACAGCTTTTTCTTTAATCCTCTGCATATGGTATAAATTGCTTGTAGATCCGCAGCAGCCTTTCTGTGTGAAAAAACAGTGAGTTCCAACAGCTCACATTAGTTTGAATAAAGCTGTAATTTACATTCATGGTTGAGCCGCTGGTTTTATTTCACAGTGGACTGTATTTTGCATCGAGACATCCTTGTACCTTTTGCTGTCATAATCTGTAGCACTGAGAACAAATTTGAGTAAATTACATTCAGATGCCTCAGCAGTGGTGATTTAAGTCTCATGTTGTCATGAAAAATAGACACTGATACCCAACCTCAAAGTCATCTGAAGAGTCCCTGAGTCTGTGTCCTCCTGTGTATCTATAAGATTTTTCTCCATCACACACACACACACACACACACACACACACACACACACACACACACACACACACACACACACACACACATCAGATTAAAAAAGTCCCTATCTCTAGTTGCCTGTTAATCTTCTCCCTGATGTGATCCTTTTAATCTTCTCTGCTATCACAAAGACATTAAATTAAGAGATCTGATCTGTCCAGTGACAGGTGGAATCCAGGTAAATGTGTATTTTTGACAGAAGTCTGTTGGGCTACATAATTAATAGTATTATTTTTTTATATTTGTTTTCATGGTCTTAGTCGTTTTATGTATTTACTTGAAGTATGGGACTTCAGTGACAAAAAATTATGATTTTTTTCTTGTCTTTCCTGAGTACACACAGTATTAAGTATAAAGTTCATCACCCATTGCCTGGCTGTGCCTGTAAAGAAAACACATTTTACAACCAACCACTCATTTTTCACATTTACCTTCTTCAATGCCCTTATCAAAAATAAGTATACTTTAAGTTCATTTTATTAAGTATGCTTAAGTAAAGTTAAAGTTTATTTCCTTAAGTATACTTTTATGTACCAAGTATACTGATACCAATGTACTTACAGTATACTTATAAATAAACTAATCTAACACTTCTTGGGACTAAATTGACCCGCTTTTAGTTTATAAAAAGTATACTTTAAGTCTAAGAGAAGTAAACTTTGAATATACAACTAGTATTTTTTATTTTGTACTGCAAGTATACCACAATTTGATTTGATTTGATTTATTTGGCAATAATACAGTACATAAAAATGATAAACAGAACAAAATAATCCAAAATAAACATGAGTATAAAAAATACATAAAATACAAAATACTGTAGATATTGCCAGGGATAACACAAAAAAGTTAAAAACTTATTTCCATTGTGGTCCCCATAATACAAGATATGACATGAAAGAGAGATATAAACCTAATACTAATAAAAATATGCAAAAATTAATAAAAAACAAAATCATTATTCTCAGTAGAAGTCATAACATTATACATATAAGACTTAACATTTTTCTTAAAATTTAACAAAGATTGACTAGAATTGACTAAAGTAGAAGGAAGACTATTCCATAACTGAGCACCAGTGATACAAAATGAAAACTTATCAAAAGCACCAAAATGAGGAATGACAAGTGAATGTTGACTAGAATGAGTATTATGAGAATGTCTTCTTGAGATGGAAAGGAATTGGTCAGAAAGGTACTGAGGAGACATCCCATCAAGCACTCGGTACATATGATTTAGTTTTAATTGCTCTACTCTATATTGGATAGGGAGCCACCCTAAGATTTTGAAGTGTTCAGTAAATAATGATGTTCTTGGCTGTAAATTTAGAGTAAAATGAACCAATTTATTCTGAGAAATCTGCAGTTTTGTTTTTGTTTTCTTAGTCAAACTTGAGTACCAAAAAGAGCAGGCATAATCATAATGACATTGTACCAGTGCTGATGCTAACAGTTTCTTGGTTCTTAAATCTAAAAATTTTGATTTTTGATATAAAAATTGTAATCTGGCATATACCTTACTCAGTACCTTTTTGGCCATTGCCTCTCCATCTAAGGATTGGTCCAACTCTGCACCTAAATATTTAACTTTTGAGTAATATTTGATTTCAATACCTTTGCACACAATGTCCAAATTTGAATTTTTCTTCAAGTTACTTTTCGAGCCAAACAGTAGATTCAGTTTTTCCAAGATGTAAAGATAAACTGTTATCCCCTAGCCAATCACTAACAGATGATAATTCTTCACCAAGTTGATTTTGTAAAGTGACTAAATTGTGACCAGGTATTAATGATGCAGAATCATCAGCATACAGTGGTGCTTGAAAGTTTGTGAACCCTGTAGAATTTTCTATATTTCTGCATAAATATAATCTAAAACATCATCAGATTTTCACATAAGTCCTAAAAGTAGAAAAAGAGAACCCAGTTAAATAAATGAGACAAAAATATTATACTTGGTCATTTATTTATTGAGGAAAATGATCCAATATTACATATCTGTGAGTGGCAAAAGTATGTGAACCTCTAGGATTAGCAGTTAATTTGTAGGTGAAATTAGAGTCAGGTGTTTTCAATCAATGGAATGACAATCAGGTGTGAGTGGGCACCCTGTTTTATTTAAAGAGCAGGGCTCTATCAAAGTCTGATCTTCACAACACATGTTTGTGGAAGTGTATCATGGCATGAACAACGGAGATTTCTGAGTACCTCAGAAAAAGCATTGTTGATGCTCATAAGGCTGGAAAAGGTTACAAAACCATCTCTAAAGAGTTTGGACTCCACCAATCCACAGTCAGACAGATTGTGTACAAATGGAGGAAATTCAAGACCATTGTTACCCTCCCCAGGAGTGGTCGACCAACAAAGATCACTCCAAGAGCAAGGTGTGTAATAGTCGGTGAGGTCACAAAGGACCCCAGGGTAACTTCTAAGCAACTGAAGGCCTCTCTCACATTGGCTAACGTTAATATTCATGAGTCCACCTTCAGGAGAACACTGAACAACAATGGTGTGCATGGCAGGGTTGCAAGGAGAAAGCCACTGCTCTCCAAAAAGAACATTGCTGCTCGTCTGCAGTTTGCTAAAGATCACATGGACAAGCCAGAAGGCTACTGGAAAAGTGTTTTGTGGACGGATGAGACCAAAATAGAATTTTTTTATTTAAATGAGAAGCGTTATGTTTGGAGAAAGGAAAACACTGCATTCTAGCATAAGAACCTTATCCCATCTGTTAAACATGGTCAAAGTCAAAAGTCAAAGTATCTTTATTGTCCCAAAACAGGGAAATGGGTTTGCAGCCAGAAAGAGGCACACAAAGACACACAATACACAACAACAGATAACACATCATGGGCAGGGTCTGTACAAATTAAACATGAGCACTAGACAATTACAAACATGGAACTAACTGCCATTCAGCACCTGGATGGCAGTAGGGACAAAGGAAACCTTAAATCTCTTAGTCCGAAGAGCAGACATCTTCCACCGACGGCCTGAGGGCAACAGTACAAATTCAGACCGAAGGGGATGATCTACACACTCTAAGATTAAAGAAGCCTTCCTGAACACTTGTCTGTTATACAGATCAGTTAACTGAACTTGACTTCTCCATGTAACCTTACTGGCCACTTTAACAAGGTTACCAAGCCTGTTTTTATTGGCCAGGGTCAGATTTCCATACCAAGCAACAATGCAGAACATAAAAGCTGATTCAATAAAACTTCTATAAAAGAGGGTCATCATCTCTGAGCGAACATTAAAAGAGTACATTTTCCTCAAAAAATAGAGCCGTTGCTGAACTTTTTTTGCTGTGGAGGCAACGTGAGCATCAAAGCTTAATTTGTTGTCCACAACCACTCCCAGGTATTTATAGCTGTTTACCAGCTCAATTTCTACACCTTTAATGCTGGTTACTACAGGACAAGGACTGGACGTTCTAAAGCTGATCATCATATCCTTTGTTTTAGACACATTTAGTTGGAGAAAGGATTCATCGCACCAAGATACAAAATCATTTACAACAGGTCCATGAATTAGCTCTTCCCCTTCAAGAAGACTCACAATGACAGAATCATCAGCAAATTTAATAATGTATCTATTTGCATAGTTGCTGCGACAGTCATTAGTGTACAGAATGTATAGTAATGGGGAGAGACAACAAGCTTGAGGAGATCCAGAGGAGGACTGCAGCTGATTTGAAAAGCAGCCATTAACCCTCACACACTGGGACTGATTGGTCAAAAAGTCCAGTATCCAACCAACAAGATTAAAATCCAATTTAAAAAGACTGATTAGCTTCTCTGCTAACAGATGTGGCTGGATAGTGTTAAAAGCAGATGAGAAATCTACAAACAACAGTCTTGCCTGAGCTTTGGATCCCTCAAGGTGGCGATACAGAAAATGTAGCAGTGTGACGGTGGCATTCTCCAGACCTATACCTGGCTTACGGTATAAGCAAATTGTAGGGGGTCCAAAAATTCTTCTACCTGTAATAAAACTTCCTTTTTAATGAGCTTCTCCATCGTCTTCATAACTAAAGATGTCAGCGCCACAGGCCTGAAATCATTTAATGTAGAAAGCTTATTAATCTTTGCAACAGGGACAATAGTGGAATGTTTCCATAACTTAGGGACCTTTTGTTGCTGGAGAGACAGCATAAAAATAAAATGGAAAATGTTGCACAGCTGTTCAGCACAAGTTGCCAGAACATGGCCACAAATATTGTCAGGTCCTGGACTCTTACTCTTTTTAATTTGTTTTAAGTGTTTTTTCACACTTTGGACATCCAAAGCAAAAGCAGGAGGAGCTCTGGTGGTGTCCTTTAATGTATTCACCGTGTCAGTGAAGTCACGGTTATCAAATCTTAAATAGAAAGAGTTTAACTCATCAGCCAACTGCTTGTCAGAATTAAAACCAGTCAGAGTAATGTTGCTATGACCACTATTTGTACATCCAGTCATAAATTTCGTACCGTTCAGGGTTTTTTCTAGAAAAATTTAGTATGAGGGCGCTCACCATGGCGAGGGAGCGAAGCGGGGGGGGTGCCGGTTGTCCCCCCCCGCCGTGCAAAGCCTTTGAAAAATGCTCCAATGGGACATTCTGAGGCTATCTGAGAGGGAAATTGTAACAAATTGTCTGTCAACATTGAAAAAGAAAGAAGTAATCTTCTTCTGCCCCAGACAGTCTTTGGCTTTCTTCCGCTTCGTGCCGCGGGATGACATCTTTAAATGCCCAAGTGTCAACAAAAACAACTCGCAAACTACTTCTATCAAAAGCTCCCGCGCTGGTGGGTGAAAGGTCATTCAGTCTCGAGAAATCTCGCTCTACAAGTCAGCTGACCTTGTATGTAACCCATGTCAAATCTCGCGAGAGCAGCTGCGACAAGTAAACAACTAAACAACATGGCGCCTCAGTCTGGAAAACGCCAATTCGGATTGTTTTTGCACCGTCTGGTGGTGTATCTACTATGATTGGAATATTTTTGGAGCAATTATAACGTATTTGATGATCAGACACATTGTCACATAGTGTTGCTGGGATGTTTTCACGGAGTCGGTAAGGGGGCGCACGCCGAGAGTAAGAGGGCGCAGCGCCCCTGTTCCCCCGTTTAGACGAAAGCCTGCCGTTCCAGGCTTCTTTTAAGTTATTACTGCCCAGCTCAGCTTCAGTTTTGTCTTTATATACCGTACAAGTTTGGCCCTTTTAATTTCAGATCTAATCTCCTTCTTAGTTTCTTTTACCTCAATAACATTTCCCTCCTTGAAAGCGTTTTTCCTTTTCTGAATCAGGCCCTTAAGTACTGACGAGGCCCAAGGTTTATTATTGGGGAAAAACTTCACCACCTTAGTTGGAAAAACATTGTCTCTGCAAAAGGAGATGTAACTGCATACAACGTCCGTCAGTTCATCTGTATTGTCCGAGGAGTCAGTGAATACCGACCAGTCAGTGCAATCAAAGCACCCCTGCAGGGCGAGAGAGGACTCCTCGTTTCAGAGCATCACCTGCCGTTTGCGCACCTTCTCCCTCCTCAGCACAGACTTATAGACAGGATGAAGATGCACCGTATTGTGATCAGAGGATCCAAGAGCAGGACCTGCTGCAGAGTTATATGCTCCTTTTATGGAGCCATAACAGAGGTCCAAAGTTTTCTCATGACACGTAGGACAAATAACATACTGATAAAAACTATGCAGTGTTTTCTTTAAGTTACAGTGATTAAAATCTCCCAAAATTATATTGGGAGCATCATGGTGGTGGTAGTATCACGGTTTGCACCTGTTTTGCTGCATCTGGGCCAGGACGGCTTGCCATCATTGATGGAACAATGAATTCTGAATTATACCAGCGAATTCTAAAGGAAAATGTCAGGACATCTGTCCATGAACTGAATCTCAAGAGAAGGTGGGTCACACAGCAAGACAATGACCCTAAGCACACAAGTCGTTCTACCAAAAAATGGTTAAAGAAGAATAAAGTTAATGTTTTGGAATGGCCAAGTCAAAGTCCTGACCTTAATCCAATGGAAATGTTGTGGAAGGACCTGAAGCGAGCAGTTCATGTGAGGAAACCCATCGACATCCCAGAGTTGAAACTGTTCTGTATGGAGGAATGGGCTAAAATTCCTCCAAGCTGGTGTGCAGAACTGATCAACAGTTACCGCAAACGTTTAGTTGCAGTTATTGCTGCACAAGGGGGTCACACCAGATACTGAAAGCAAAGGTTCACATACTTTTGCCACTCACAGATATGTAATATTGGATCATTTTCCTCAATAATTAAATGACCAAGTATAATATTTTTATCTCATTTGTTTAACTGTGTTCTCTTTATCTACTTTTAGGACTTGTGTGAAAATCTGATGACGTTTTAGGTCATATTTATGCAGAAATATAGAAAATTCTAAAGGGTTCACAAACCTTCAAGCACCACTGTACAACAATAACTTACATTTCACAGCCATTTCCATATTGTTAACATACATCAAGAACAATAAGGGCCCAAGGATTGATCCTTGCGGCACTCCACGTGATATTTTCAAGATTAGATTTAACGCCTGAAAGATCAACAAGTTGTTTATGATTTAATAAATATTACTTGAACCAATTTACAGCAGAGTTAGAAAAACCCATACACCTCAATTTACCAAACAAAATCTCATGATTAACTGTGTCGAAAGCTTTCTGTAAATCAAGCAACACCATTCCTACATAGTTACTCTTGTCCATTTCTAGCCTAATATCATCATCATCATCATCTGTAGCCGCTTTATCCTGTTCTACAGGGTCACAGGCAAGCTGGAGCCTATCCCAGCTGACTACGGGCGAAAGGCGGGGTACACCCTGGACAAGTCGCCAGGTCATCGCAGGGCTGACACATAGACACAGACAACCATTCACACCTACGGTCAATTTAGAATCACCAGTTAACCTAACCTGCATGTCTTTGGACTGTGGGGGAAACCGGAGCACCCGAAGGAAACCCACGCGGACACAGGGCGAACATGCAAACTCCACACAGAAAGGCCCTCGCCGGCCACGGGGCTCGAACCCGGATCTTCTTGCTGTGAGGCGACAGTGCTAACCACTACACCACCATAGCCTAATATAATCAGTTAAATGCAATAAACATGTATCAGCAGAATAAGATTTTTGAAATCCAGACTGAACTTCATATAACAAATTTGACTCATGCAAATAGACATACAGTTGGTCATGTATCACGCTTTCAAATATTTTAGATATCACATTAAGAATAGACACAGGATGATAATTACCTTCACTGGTTTTACTATTCTTTTTATACAATGGAACAACTCTAGCATATTTGAGATCATCTGGTACAACACCATGTAATATAGATAAAGTCATCATATGAGTGAGTGGAGCAGCAATAATTTCTGCAGAATCTTTTACAAATTTTGCTGGAATGTTATCAAGTCCAGTAGCTTTGAAAGAATTTATATTTCTGAGCAATTTACAAACAATTTCTTCTGTTACCTGATTGATAGAAGATGTATTATGTGATATACTGTACCTTTATCAGCATAAAACTGTTCCACTTTGCTCATGCCAAATTTACCTGTAACAACTGAAAGTTTCTGTACCAGGTTTGTGAAAAACTTATTAAATTTATGTGCGACCTTAGATTTATCAAAAATAATTTCACCATCAATATCAAGACCAATATTACTAGTTGATAGTTTTGCTTTGCTGGAAGAGCCAAGATGTTTTAGAGTTTTCCAAAGTTTTTTTAGGATGATTTTCTCCTCTTCCAGCTTGTTTCGGAAAAATTCTGTTTTAGATTTATTGATCAGCCTTTGGGTAAAATTTTTTTAGCTTTTTTATACTGATTAAATTTTGATTCATCTCTAGTTTTCTTGAAGTCTGAAAACTGTGTCATCAAACCATGGTTCAGTATGCTGTTTAAACCATACTTCCTTCATAGGAGCAAGCAAGTCAATTACAAGTAAACTTATATACCGTACTAGTAGTTTACTAGTTCTATACTTGTAGTCCACTCTTTAGTTTACAAAAGCATACTTCACAGTATACTGGAAATATACTATGAGTTTACTTATTTTATACTTCTAGTCCGCTTTTTAACTTTACTATAGTATACTGGAAATATACTATTGGTTTACTTGTTACACACTTCTAATCCACTTTTTAGTTTACAAAAGTATACTTTATGACATATTGGAAATATACTATTAGTTACTGGTTATATACATCTCGTCCACTTTTTAGTTTTGAAGTATACTGCAATTACCCTTCTAGGTATACTATTAGTTTTCTAGCCCTAACCCTTACCTCATGCACACTACCAGGAGACAACTTAAGTGTTTTGAGCTGACCACAAACTTATGGTACATGTAGGTTTAAAAGATGAGATTTAAAACATGCTGCCGTATATCACAAAGAAGCCAATATGTGTGAAAAAGAAGTATTTTTTAGGCTACTATAAAAAGGATAAGCACAACTACAGGGCAAGTACACTTAAACATAAGGCACAAATATTTTAATACTTTATTACACTTTGTTAAGTATATCTTGATCAAAAGTTTAAGTATAAGCTTAATATACTTAGACTTTTCTATATACTTTTCAGTATAAGCCAAGTATACTTATGTATAATTTTATTAAGTATATCTCTGATAAGTAAATAAAAAGTAAACTGAAAGCATACTCTCTTATTTTCAGTTTAAAAGAAGTGTACTAGAAGCACACTTGAATAAACTTCTTTTTTGTAAGGGTGGTGTGTCGGGATCTTCTCCTTTGGAATGCTATATAAAGTAATTCTGATTCTGATTCTGATATAGCAATACTAGTAATGTGAACATAATTAATTGTCATTTAAAAGACAAGCTTACTTGAAAAAGACGAGCCAGCTAGCTAATGTTAAAGTGCATATTCTGAACCAATTTCGGGTTTTTTTTAATATGAAAGTATGTCCCTTTACACACTCATCCAGAAGGGTAATTTTGCACAAGGCCATCTGTCTACAGCAGAAAAAAATAAAATAACAACGCGTCTGGAAAAATCCCAAGGGAGTCTGGAGCCAGATTCGTGAAGTTACCTGCGGAAGCGCCAGCAGGCTGTGCGAGCCTGCACGATTTCAGTGCACAGCCTGCGTACACCAAGCACTCCCATTTCTCTCTCATTGTCCAGACTTTTGGAAAACGACGAGTACTAATTCCATCAAGATTGGTGTTGCTACACCCTCCTACGATAGAGCTGTTAACCATTTTAATAATTACGCGATAACATTGAAGAAATTTGCAGAAAACCACCAGGTTGTTTTCTCATAAACAAACCAGCGCTGATGTAGGATTCAGAGGGAGGCGTCCCGCACGTGACGTCACGAAAATCAATGTTTGCCGGGAAATCCAAATGCCAAGTTTTTTCAGAGGTGGACCAATTCGCCTCAAATGGCTTGATTTCAACTGAATTTTTCTGGTATTGCGCAAGGTAAAAAAATTGCACAGAATGCAGAATGTGACAGATATTTGACCAAAGTTTAATATAAAATAGGAGAATTACATTGATCTTGCTCCTGAATTTACCCGTGATATGCACTTTAATGAATGCAACAGGATGCAAATGTTTATTGTCTGAGTTGATTTGAGTGCCTTCTCACAAATGATTCTTCTAACATCAGTTTAGAAGAAAGTATCCAGTGTCACTATCAGTAATCGTCATTGATAAAATTAATTGTAATTTTCCATTAACATTTTGTATTGCATCACCTGCTTGTTAGCCAGCTAACAAAACTGATAAATGTTAGTGGTCAGCCTCATCATAAACATGACCACAGCTACCAAAAATATTTCATCAAATTCAATGCAGGATTCTTTTTGCATGCTAGCAACTGTTAAATAAAATATATATATATTTTTTCCCTGAGGAAAATATTTCATCCTGGTGAAGTCAGTTTTAATACACTACTGTTAATCAGCTAGTAATGAACATTAAAACGCTGATCACAGTAAATCTTTATACATTAAAGAAGCATAGATTTGGTTTAGTTTAAGCACAATGTACAAGGTTATACTGTACTTGAAATGGAGGATGGTTACAATGAGGGCAGTTCAGTCCAGTCACGTAAACATGTGTCTGGATTTTTCTGCCTGAGGAAAAGCAATGCCTTATTTTTTCAAAGATATAAAATACTATTTTTAACATAACAGTTTTTTCTTATTGCTGTTTCCATCAGTTGTCGGTTGTCTTGTTTATATATACAGTGATGAAGCCCTACCATCCATCCATCCATCCATTGTCTATACCATTTATAGGATTTAGAAGGATCTTTTAGTGGAAATTGATTATCATCCATCCATTATCCATAACCACTTATCCTGTACAGGGTTGCGGGCAAGCTGGAGCCTATCCCAGCTGACTATGGGCGAGAGGCAAGGTACAAGGTTTGGATTCTTATTTACGCTATGGTTTCTAATAGACAGGGTATTCATTAAAGTATACAATTTCAAAGGTGAATTAGACCTTTAATTGCTGTATGATTTAATGTCTGACTTGTTATTTTATATTTGTGAATTTCATAACGGGGTGGCACGGTGGTGTAGTGGTTAGCACTGTCACCTCACAGCAAGAAGGTTCTGGATTCGAGCCCAGTGGCCGGCGAGGGCCCTTCTGTGTGGAGTTTGCATGTTCTCCCTGTGTCTGTGTGGGTTTCCTCCGGGTGCTCTGGTTTCCCCCACAGTCCAAAGACATGCAGGTTAGGCTAATTTGTGGCTCTAAATTGACTGTAGGTGTGAGTGTTAGTGTGGGTGTGAATGGTTGTTTGTCTCTGTGTGTCAGCCCTGTGATGATCTGGCGACTTGTCCAGGGTGTACCCCACCCCTCACCCATAGTCAGCTGGGATAGGCTCCAGCTTGCCTATGACCCTGCACAGGATAAGCGGTTATGGATAATGGATGGATGGAATTTTATAACTGGTAAAGGATGACCTAGTTAGATTCTGTCAGCTGCAGTGAAACCTTAGGAGTTATCAAAATTTCGATTTCATATAATCAGAAAGGAATGGGGTAAATAGAAGGAACAGAATGCAATGGGGTGTGCTGTTATGGGAAAATAATCAATGGTAAGGTGGTATGTTTAAGCCTGATGTGAAGTGGAGAAGCTATAAACAGTTGTTCTCTCACCAGGCTCTGTTTTTCTCTCTGTCTGTTGAAGTTCATAAGACAAAACAAATAAACACAAACATAAAAAATGTTGTCATTTTCATCACATTATGTTAAAGACTGTTACAAAGCACTCACACTGGAGACTCCTACCATAAATGTTAAATAAATGTGTCCTTATAGAAAACTTCACCATATCAAACCATATCAAATACTGTGCATTTTTTTTTTGTGTGAAATAACATTTTTAAAAATGCATTTTTATTAAAATAGAAAAAGTTGGGATGGTTGGGTGATTTGTAAATAATCTTTGACCTACAGTATTTTGCACTCAAAACAATATAACAGGTGTTATTTTCTCTCATTCTTCCTGCAAATAAGTCCTAAGGTGTGCAACAGTACAGGGTCGTCTTTGTCATATTTTTTTTGTTTCAAAATTCACCACACATTCTCTACTGGGGACAGACGGGACAGACACCGTCTTCTTCCACAGCCATGCCTTTGTAATGTGTGAAGAATATGGTTTTGCATTGTGCATTTTGCACTGTCTTGTTGAAATCTCCCTGGAAAAGATGTCATCTTGAAGGCAGAATATGTTGCTCCAAAATCTCAGGATACTTTTCTGCATTAATGCTGCCATCACAGAAGTGTAAATTACCTTTGCCAAGGACACTGACACAACCCGGTACTATGGCAGACCCTGGCTTTTGGACTTGTTACTGGTAACAGTCTGGGTCCTTTTTGTCTTTGGTCCAGAGCATATGGTGTCCATTTCTTCCAAAAAAGACCTGGAATACCAATTCATCTGACCACAATAAACAATGTTTCCACTGTGTGATGATCCATCCCAGATGCCGCCGAGCCCAGACAAGTCAATGGACATAGTTAACATGAGGCTTCCTTTTTGCACAGTAAAGTTTTAACTCACACTTGTGGATGAAACTCTGTATTGTAGTGCTTGACAAAGGTTTGCCAAAGTAATCTTGAGCCCATGCAGTTATATCAGCTATAGATGAATGACAGTTCCTCTGAGGGATCGGAGATCACGGGTGTTCAGATTAGGCTTGCACCCTTGCCCTTTATGCACCAAAATGCCTCCAGATTCCTTGAATCATTTAAAGATATTATGCACTGTTGAGCATGAAATATCCAAATCCCTTCCTGTGTTTCTTTGAGGAACATTGTTTTTAAACATTTCAATTATTCTCTCACACATTTGTTGACAAACTGGAGATCCTTGGCCCATCTTTGCTCCTCAAAGACTAGGCCTTTCTTGGGTACTGATTTTATACCAAAGCATGATTACAGTGACCTGTTGACATCACCTGCTTCAAATAACATCAATATTTAATTGTTTTACCTCATTACTAGCCCTAAATTGCCCTGTCCCAACTTTTTTTTTGGAATGTGTTGCAGGCCTGAAACACCGGAGTGGATATATATTAACAAATGAAATGAAGTTCACTGGACAAAACATGAAATATCTTGGGCTCATACTGTCTGCAATGAAACATGAGTCAAAGTAAATTCAGAAATCACTGCTTTCTTTTTTTATTTGCATTTTCCGTACATCCCAACCTTTTATGATTTGGGGTTGTAGATTTAGATTATTTGGAGCATCCTGCATACAAGTCCCTGTGTAAGTTGATAGAAACAATGTATTAGAATTAATGCTTTAATATAAACCTGCGATTTCAAAAACAACCTGTCAGAGCTGCTGTTATAAAAGAACGAGACCATCAATGACAGCGTAGCTCGCTCCAGGGGCAGACAAAGTACCCAACTTCATTACTTAAGTCAAAGTACAGATCCCACTGGTCAAATGTTACTCCAATACAAGTGAAAGTTGTCCAGTCAATTTTTTACTTAAGTTAAAGTACTGAAGTACTTGCTTTTAAAAATACTTAAGTATTAAAAGTACATTTTCTGTCAATGCATTGTTGTATTATTGCCACAACACTTGCAAAACCCAACGCTGTTACCAAAGACAGAAATGTGAATTCACAAAATGAGCGCATGCTGTGCCATCATGGTGGTTTAACGTTAAGCTAGCTAGTCAGTGAAGCTCCACCTGACATGCTAGCAAACTCTTTTCAAACTCTAAATAATATTGGGTAGCTAACGCTACTAGAAAGATTTCTACATTCTGTTTATTTGGCAAGATTATGCTAAAACATTTCTGAAAGGACTTCAGATAAGTTAACATTATTCATGTTAGCGTAGCTCCATTTTTACATGCTAACTAACAGTGTCCAAGTTAACTAACTATGTGTAAACGTTAGCCGTGGACAAGGTGACGGCAACTTGGCGGGCAAATCCATAGAAAGTAATTTGACCAACCAGACTGCACAGTTATTGCAACGCTATCGCTAGCTCTAAAAGCACAGACAACTTCATTGCAAGCTTTCTCTTGGAATAAAACATTTATATACCTCAATATGCTTCTGCAGGTTGGACGGTGAGTTTTTGTAGGCCGTGATGTGATTCATTTTTGGCAAACAATGCAAACATTTAAAATGAAATGAATCTTTAATCCTTTCAGAAAACTGAAACATGGGTTCATGGGCCATGGATGTGTGCATTCCCCAGAAGAACTGTCTCCTTCCATTCTGCCATCAACTGATCGTGTTCAAATAAAGCTGCTGAGAAATTACTGAACTTGATTTTATACAGTTTATGGACGTGACGTGACCCTATGATTACTGATCGGCTGTCTCAGTGTCACCTGGGAAAAAACCAATTACATTTTAGAAAAGAAAAACTAAAAAAACATCCACTTTCAAAGCTGCTTCATAGTAATGAATAACGAGGACCTTGATAGAAATGTAGTGGAGTGAAAAGTTCGATATTTGTCTTTCAAATGTAGTAAAGTTAAAGTTTAAAAAAAAAATTCAAGTAAAGTACAGATACTCAAAAAGTGTACTGTGGCAGCGGGGGCGTGGTCAAGCGGTCTGTGACAGGAGGGCGGAGCCAGGGAAGGTGAGTGGCAGAATCACTACACCTGACGGTAATTAACCTATGTTTGTGTGTCTTCCCAGTAACCGCACCCTATTTAAGGAGGCAAAGGGAGAGCAGAGGAGACGCTCTTCCCCGGATGAGAACACAGTGTGTGTGTTTCTCTACAGTGTTTATTGTTAAACTGAAAAGTGTGGCTATAGAGATCTTGCAGTCACGTGACCGGAAAGTACACAACCGCCATCTTGTCGGTCAAAAACACCACTGAATACTGCTGCACTCGTGTACAGAATGGATCAATTTCAACCGACGGACTACACAGCTCATTTTTCTAATGAACAGATAACTAGATATATGTCTAAAATAAACGATCTACAGATTAGTGACCCTTATGGCTTACCGGACAGAGTTTTCACGACCGGATTTTGAACTGCCAGCGGAATACCCAGACGTGTATAATTACCTCATTAACTTTCCCTTGCTGTTCAGTGGTGAAGCACTGCATGCCTATAAATCTCTGGACAGTTATCTTTACAGAAATTCAGGATTTGTCAGTGACTCAGATGTGGCATCTTGTAAACAAGAATCCTCATTGGATTGGTAAGTCACTTAAGTATTACTAGTACTGATACTAGATGCACTGACCAGCCGATTATAGAATAAAGGTAATTCCAGCTGTAATTCCAAATCGTCCGTCTTGTTTACATGGATCTGGCGTTGGAGAGAGAGAGGCTTAGCAGTGGAGGTTTGAGTGGTTGTTTTCTGAGCTTAGTCAACAGGCCGGCTATGCAGCCTCGCTTTTGCTTCCGCTCCCGGCGCCGCCTCCTTCGCTTTGCTTCCGATAACAATCCACGGAGACCCCGCTGGTCTCGCTATCTCGTCCGGAATGTTGTACATGCGATGGAAATCGCTACAAACCGTCATTTTCTGCTGGAAACCAATATCCAGTAAGTCCATACAGTTGTAGTGGATATTGAAGTCTGGTACAGACGAACAACACGCAAAAATACACACAAAAAACGTGCACAGGTAGGGAGAGCTTGTAGCCACAGCCGTTGTAGTAGAATTGTATATAGTAGGGTTTTCCAGAAGAAAAGGTAGAAGTAAAAGCAGAACCAGAAGTAGAAGGCGGAATATGGCATTTGACCGACAAGATGGCATCTGTCACAATCTGGATCGGCTGTGATGTCACATGCAAGTGCTCCATAAAGCCTTCTAGTCACCTTAATCTCTGTCCTGCCGTCCTCTGTGCTCCACCCACACCTAAGGGACATTCTACATGTACTTAAGTACAGTTCTCAAGTAAATGTACTTCGTTACTGTCCACCTCTGGCTCACTCTGGGCCAAATCTGGGTAGAAGTTCTATGCACCCTTGGTACCCTTACCTTCATGGCAGAAAGAATCAAAATTGGTGAAGAATTGAGGGAGAAAAAGTGATTTGTATGGAAACTGTTCATTACTCCATATCTTCATTATTAAAGCCAGTATCTCACTGGGCTGCGACAGCCTGCGACTAGTTGGAGACACAACAATTGCGATAAAATATGCGAATTAGCAACAATTGTCACTTGGAATCACACTGAATTGATATTCGCATATTTTATCACAATTGTTGTGTCTGCAACTAGTCGCAGGCTGTCGCAGCCTGGCTTTCCCTCGGCAGGCAGGGGAAGCCTCACAGAAACTGACTTGAGAAGGGTTCGCGACGGCTTTGCGACACCTGCGACGCATTTGCGGCTATTTTGAGAGAAATTTTGTCACACGAATTTTTTTAACATGTTCAAAATTTCAGCGACGAAGCGACACTTTGCGACTCATGCGAGGAAATTGAGAAGCCCCGCAAACGTTTCAAGACACTTTTGAAACTCTGTCGCGAATGACGTTCGCAATTTGTCGCAACCCAGACTACCCTAATTGCAATTATGCAAATTTGGGCAGAAGCTAAATGCACCCCAGGCAGACCGACTTTCCTGCCAAAAAGAATAAAAATCGGTGAAAAATTGAGACAGAAGAAGCGATTTTTGTGAAATGTGGACGACGACGGACGGACGACAGACGATGGCGTAAACTCATCTTCTGTCGGCCGGATGAGCTAATAATAAAAAGATACATTTAAAAAAAAAAATCAACGCTTTCTAAACGTTCGATTCCTTTGCGCTTTCAACTAATGTGTACGCCTCTCAAAAGAGTCGTTCTAAAAGAACCGATTCGTGCACGAGTCACTCACGACGATGATGGGAGTGAGGTGTGAGCTGCGCTGGGGCAGAGCGCACAGCAGACAGCCACGGGGTTCTTCTTAACGGAACCGATTTGCTTCAGAATTTGAGGGGATGGAATTACACAGCGGATTTGGACCAACACATGCTGAAGAACTGCGTTTCCATTCTGTGTCGATCGCATCCCTTTAGCACAAGAAGATGCACATGACAGTCAGAGACAGAACAGGCTTCCGACTGCAAATACGCGTGTGATTTTATTGTAATCGGCTGACGGATTTTTGTTCGTTTTAGCTTAAAACTGCAGGCCTGCGAACTCGACTCCTTCAGTCCTGCCCTGCGACTGCACAGCTGGAGAGATGCCTGTGTTCCAGCACCCAAACACCACTGCAGGCGGTTCACGCACAGATTATGAATGGAGGTACGAATACTACGATGATGAAGAGCCGGTTTCCTTCGAGGGACTCAAAGCACACAAATGTAAGTCGTGCTTCCTTCTGACTGTGAATGGAGTTTTAGTCCTGATGGGGATGGATATATATATATATATATATATATATATATATATATATATATATATATATATATATATGCGCATGTTATACTACAGCACTCTTTATAAGCGTTTAAGCAACAATAGCTCTTTTTTTGTTAATTACTTTTTATTGATTCAATTTAAACCAAGACAAATAAGTGCAATACATTGGGAAAGAAAATTAAATGGGGGTGGGGACGTGTTTTACATACAATTGATAAGACAGAAAAAAATTTATTTTATTTTTCCGTCTTATCAGCTCCAAAGTCAGACAACTCGCATCACAGTTCTGGGTAGCAATCTTGTGATTTCACTGTTATGTATGATACAACCCCAATCTCACTCTAGACATGCACATTCAGACTGAGTAAATCAATCAGACCCAAAATCCACAGTGAATAATTCACAGCTGCAGTAATGAGAAGCTGAATGATACCAGGTTCTAACATGACATCAGTGATGCTTAAATTCAGTGTTTTGTTTCAGATTCCATTGTAATTGGATTCTGGGTGGGTCTTGCTGTCTTTGTCATTTTTATGTTCTTCGTCCTCACTCTTCTGACCAAGACAGGAGCTCCACATCCAGAGTAAGTCACATCTTTCTCACTTGTAAATGCTTGAACCAACTCAATCATGATTTAAACAGGTAGGCAGCAAATAGTCTACCTGGTAAAACAGCATCTCAATATACAGAGGCGATTCTAGAGTCTGTTGTGGCCCCAAGCAAAAATTTCCAGGGGGCCCTTCTGACCAGTGTTCATCACCAATATGTTATAAATAATCTGACACCAACGAAAAATGTATGAAACCAAAGTTTTTTTAATTCCAAATGTGAAAATACAATGGTAAAGAACAATAAAAAACAAAATAAATAACTAAATAACAAGGTTGTTACAGTACATTGTAAATAATTTGGCATCATATAAATATAAAAGGGCGGCACGGTGGTGTAGTGGTTAGCGCTGTCGCCTCACAGCAAGAAGGTCCTGGGTTCAAGCCCCGGGGCCGGCGAGGGCCTTTCTGTGTGGAGTTTGCATGTTCTCCCCGTGTCCGTGTGGGTTTCCTCCGGGTGCTCCGGTTTCCCCCACAGTCCAAAGACATGCAGGTTAGGTTAACTGGTGACTCTAAATTGACCGTAGGTGTGAATGTGAGTGTGAATGGTTGTCTGTGTCTATGTGTCAGCCCTGTGATGACCTGGCGACTTGTCCAGGGTGTACCCCGCCTTTCGCCCGTAGTCAGCTGGGATAGGCTCCAGCTTGCCTGCGACCCTGTAGAAGGATAAAGCAGCTAGAGATAATGAGATGAGAATGAGATAAATATAAAATAAAAATATAAATAAAATAAATAACTTCAAAATAGCCTATATAAACTTAGTACAAAATATACAATAAAAATATAAATAAAATAAATAACTTCAAAATAGCCTATATAAACTTAGTATAAAATATACTTTACACTGTAAATAACCCACATCAGTGCAGACTAAATTGTGCTGAAATTAACAAGTTTTCACATCAGTAGAAAGCGTCATGTACAGTACAACCAGGGCTTTGAACCAGAATTTTTTTCCTATTGGTTCGTTCCGAACAGAAACGGAATTTTAACGTTTCCGGTTTTGGGTTCCACCATTAAATAGACGTTCCCGAACCGGTTAGAACAAAAAAATTTCATTCCCGGAACGGTTAATTACGTTCCCTGTCAGCTGTTTAACAAATGGCTATAAAATTATGTCTCTGTCTCATCCAGCTTAAGCCAAATGTAGGCTAATTCTATTACAACCTTCATTAAATAAGACAAGAAATAATTCAAAACAATTATAATTTCAAATGTTGGCGATTTGAATTCTCAGTATGTCTTCCCATCTACACAAACAGAAAAAGTGCCAAAAATGAAAGATAATTCGTTTAGTGTGTTACCAAAGGCTAGTCAGGCCCTATAGAGGGCTACCGCATGACGTCACCGCGCCGCGAGATTTTGTTAGGCGCCATATTGGAAGACCAAGTACACATCTATGCAAGTACATACATTCATAAAACAAACTACACCTGAAATGTAGCCAGGGCCGGTTCTGCCCTAATCTGGACCCGGGTGCAACATCGCGCAACCCCCCCAAAAAAAAAACACCAGCCTAAATCAGGACAACCATCACATAACTATAACTATAAATATTTTATATCAACTATTTTAACTAAATGGGCTATAATAAATAAGCCTGCAGGCAGCCACGGCGGGCTGCCTCAGAAAAGTAACCATTCAATGACACAACTGAAAGCCTGCAGCCACGGCGGGCTGCCTCAGAAAAGTAACCATTTGTCCTACCTTAAAACTCGTTTTGCATTTTCTGCCTCCTTTTTTGTATTTTCGACCCTCCGTTTATTTTCTTTCCTTTCCTGAAAACCCGATTTGTGTCCAGATATTTTGTTCTGCTACCAATGAACTAACTCGTCAGGTCTCGTCTCTCGAGCCCGCGATGATTCCCATGGGAAGGGCAACAATTGATACATTTTTACAAACAGCCAATAGGGAGGTTGCATCGTTCAGGCTCTTCTTTGCTTAGACGCTCAGTAATGCAATTACTCACTTTATCATGTGGAGAAGTGATAGTAGTCCACCTTCCCGCTCTCTCCATTCAGTCAGCGAACGTCACACAGGAAGTGAACCCCAGCGGGTCATAGAAACTTGCGCAGGAGAAGAATGGCTTTTTTATTTGTAGGCTACGGAAACTTTGAGGAACGAAATAAAAACCGGTATTAACCGGTTACCATTATTTTTAATAAGCGTTTCTGTTCCGGAACATAAAAAATAATAAAGTTTCTGGTTTCGTTTCTGTTCCATGTGAAATAGAAAAAGTTCCCGGTTTTCGTTTTCGTTCCTTGAACCGGTTCAAAGCCCTGAGTACAACAATAAACAATGGAACAATAAAATGGTTTAAATAACTTGAAAAAAACCCATATAAACTTTGCACAAAATATAAGTATACAATTCTCTTCAGCACCTTGTACTGTAAGCACTGCCTCTAGAAATGCTGCTTATGGGCCTTGGATAGAGCAAATGCAGAAACTATTTCCTCTAGATCCAAAGCTCTTCGTACACTGCACTCTATAGACATGAGAGCCAGCCCTGAAAGTCTCTCCTGTAACATGATGGATCTGAGATAGGTCTTGATGAGTTTTAAGGAGGAGAAACTTCTCTCTCCAGAGGCAACAGTGACCGGAACAGCAGTCATTTACTGTTAATGTTATGCTTATATCATTATCTGCTCCACTTACCACTGTCTTTCTTTCTTTTTTCTTCATTCTCTTTTTTTCTTCCTCTTCTCACTACCAGATGGATAACTCCTCTTCATTTTCCCTCTGCTTCTTTTCCATTGCAGTCCGTTAACATCACACAGGTTAATGTGAGGTGGGATTGACGTGGGGCCCCATTCGGGAGGTTTCCTACTGAGATGATGTCATTGCAAATCACCCATTGTTGTTTATTTGATTTAACCTTTATTTTTAACAGGGAGGTCGGTTGAGAGCAAGCTGTATTTTTCAATTCTCTCTGTCATTGTTTTTTCAAACATAAATTTTTTTCAAATATATATATTTTTGAGACATTTCGGTACATAAAACAGCCCTCGGGCCCTAACTCTCGGGGGGCCCCTGGGCCAGGGGGCCCCAAGCAGTTGCCTGCCTTGCCTGTTCACAAGCTGCGCGCCTGTCAATATAATACACTCCAAAACACAGCTCCCAATTCAAGTTAATATCCATCTTATTCGTAACTGTTTGTGCGGTGTCAGTTGACTTGCCTCATTATCTACTCTTCGTGTGTGTGCACGTGTATCTTTGTGACCTGTGTCTTATTAGCTGTCTCATAGGTTCAGTTAAACCAAGTAATGGACCTAAGCTATCCATCACCTGAATGAATACAACTCTCAGACCACACCCAGAATTAGAAAGACAGTCTGAAGCAGGGCTATCGAATATAAAGGCATGTTATACTACAGCAGCCTTTACAAGCGTTTAAGCAACAACAGCTCTTTTTTTTTGTTAATTACTTTTTATTGATTCAATTTAAATCAAGACAAATAAGTGCAATACATTGGGAAAGAAAATTAAATGGGGGGCTGGGGTGGGGATGTGTTTTACATACAACTAAAATACAGCAAATGATCAATTGTACACATTACACATGGCTTAGACTGGCATACAAAATGATTAGGTCATCCATCCATTATCTGTAACCGCTTATCCTGTACAGGGTCGCAGGCAAGCTGGAGCCTATCCCAGCTGACTATGGGCGAGAGGCAGGGTACACCCTGGACAAGTCGCCAGGTCATCACAGGGCTGACACATAGACACAGACAACCATTCACTCTCACATTCACACCTACGGTCAATTTAGAGTCACCAGTTAACCTAACCTGCATGTCTTTGGACTGTGGGGGAAACCGGAGCACCCGGAGGAAACCCACACAGACATGGGGAGAACATGCAAACTCCACACAGAAAGGCCCCCTTTGGCCACGGGGCTCGAACCCAGAACTTTCTTGCTGTGAGGCAACAGTGCTAACCAGTACACCACCGTGCCGCCCCCATGATAAGGTCATTACATTTTTAATAAAAATAAATTAGTCCAGTAATTGATTTTCTTTTCAAGATTTTGCCTCATGAAATCTGGCTGCAGCCTCCTCCAGAATTAAAATATGTAAGAGGTCAGAATGCATATTTCGTTCAAACCAACCTTTCAAAATGGTGTTTTTGGAGGTGGTCAATGCTACCACTAATACATTTTTTCTGCTGTGGACATCTCACAAAATTTCTACGAGACTGCGGTCTGGTGACAGTGCAGGCCAAAGCGTTCCAGTGTGTTATTGTGCTTGTTAAACAAATCACACACAGACTGAGCCCTATGCACCCTTCATTCATCATCCTGTTATGTGGGAGTGTAATCTCAGTGTCTGGCCCACAAATGACCATTCATTTTTAAGTCTACACTAATATGATGTTCACGCAAAGCCCTAACACTCAGTGTTTCGTCATGCACCAGACAATAATGCAATAAACATTGAATGTTTCATGCTTTCAGACATTTTACTTATTTTGAGGCATAAAAACAACCATAACCTAATAGGTAGTCTTTGACACACTGAAGACAAGACCAGATACCAGAAAAGCAGGAAATCAGCCTGCAGTGATGCAGGAAATGTATCCACTGACTAATGATGTCTGTGTAACAAACTCATAATGCATTTTCATTATGGTTGTAGAGCTCATAAACATGAATTTGATGCATGTCTGCAACATTTGTTGAATGAAGTACAAACTCTTCTACATATGATTCAGAATAGGAGATTTTACACAGAGATTTTGGAGCAACATATTCTGCCTTCAAGACGGCATCGTTTCCAGGAATATTTCAACAAGACGAGGCAAAACCACATTCTGCCCATTACAAAGGCATGGCTGTGGAAGAAGAGGGTGCCTGTCCCCTCTGTCCCCAATAGAGAATGTGTGGGTAATTTTGAAACAAAAAATATGACAATGACCCCATACTGTTGCACACCTTAAGACCTGTTTACAGGAAGAATGGGACAAAATAACACCTGAAACATTTCATCACTTGATGCCTTCAGCCCTTAAATATCTTGTAAGTGTTATGAGAAGTAATGGCAACATTATAAAGTGGTAAATGCTTTCCTGTCTCAACTTTTTAGTGTGTTGCAAGAATAAAAATTGAAATGTCTTTATTTTGAAAAAAAAACAAAACAAAAAACAAAACCAAAACTTAATGAGGTAAAACATCAACTAATGTGCTGCTGTATTGTTCTGAGTACAATACAGGTCAAAGATTATTTACAAATCATTGTTTTCAGTTTTAATTTAAATTTCAACATACCATCCCTTTTTCTGATTTGGGGTTCTACATGAACTTCATCCAAATTTATTTGAGTACAGTATTATCCATCCATCCATTATCTGTATCCTGTTCTACAGGGTCACAGGCAAGCTGGAACCTATCCCAGCTGACTACGGGCGAAAGGCGGGGTACACCCTGGACAAGTTGCCAGGTCATCACAGGGCTGACACATAGACACAGACAACCATTCACACTCACATTCACACCTACGGTCAATTTAGAGTCACCAGTTAACCTAACCTGCATGTCTTTGGACTGTGGGGGAAACCGGAGCACCCGGAGGAAACCCACACGGACACGGGGAGAACATGCAAACTCCACACAGAAAGGCCCTTGTTGGCCACTGGGCTCGAACCCAGGACTTTCTGGCTCTAAATTGACTGTAGGTGTGAATGTGAGTGTGAATAGTTGTTTGTCTCTATGTGTCAGCCTTGCCATGACCTGGCAGTTTGTCCAGGGTGTACCCCGCCTCTCACCAATAGTCAGCTGGGATAGGCTCCAGCTTGCCTGCGACCCTGCACAGGATAAGTGGCTACAGATAATGGATGGATGGATAATCCATAATATCATCAAAAGATTTAAAGAATCCAGAGAAATCTCTTCATGTAAGGAGCAAGGCTGAAAACCCAACAGTGAACACTCATGATCTTTGATCCCGGAGGCAGCACTGCATTAAAACCGACATGATTGTATAAAGGACTTTCCTACATGGGCTCAAGAACACTTTGGAAAACTGTTGTCTGTAAACACAGTTTGTTGCTGCATCTACAAAGCAACTGTTGGACTGCAAAGCAAAAGCCAGATATCAACAACAAGAAATGCTGCAGAATTCTCTGGGCCTGAGCTCATCTGAGATGGACTGACACAAAGTGGAAAAGTGTACTGTGGTCTGATGAGTCCACATTTTGAATTGTTTTTGGAAATCAGAGATGCTGTGTCCTCTAGGCTAAAGAGGAAAAGGACCATCCAGATAGTTAAGCACAAAGTTCAAAACCCAGCATCTGTGATGGTACGTGGATGTGTTCATGTCCATGACATGGGTAACTTGCACATCTGTGAAGGCGCCATTAATGCTGAAAAGCACATACGGTACAGGCAGAGGTGACGGCAGGAAGTTTTGCATGGGGGGGTGGTGACGTGTTGCACGGTGAAGGCGCGCCAAATCTAGGGAGGTCTGGGGGCCTCCCCCAGGAAATTTTGGAATTTTTAACCCTCTAAAATGCTATTTCCCGCATTTTGAGAGGCAAATTTTGGCGGGGTAAAGCTAAGTTTAATGTCTTTCTGTACATTTCATCCATGTATTTTTTTCTATATGAAACATAACCAATGATACTATAACGTAATTACATCTACTTAGTATCGTTGAGAGGATAACACCCTTTTACCATGGGTTGCTGTCAACATGATGAAACCTCACACAGTGCTAGTCAAATATTTCACTGATTAGGTCAGATAGCCTTGGAAAATTTGAATAAACACATAATAATACCTAAAAACCGATCACATCTCTCAGCAATCCTGTTTTGACTAAGGAATAAGCCCGTATTACTCAAAGTAATACTCCCAATCCTTCAAGGACCGCTGTCAGCTCCTGGGAAATCCAACTGACTGGTAGTGACCGGTCATGACCCCAGATCGGGTGCAAATTAATTTTTTTTTCTGTTTGTTGCATATTTTTCAAATCAGAACTGTGTGATATTGGTGTATTGAAGCATGTATGAATGACATATGGGGCTATATAGGCAAATTGGAAAAACTACATTCCCTTAGTTTCCTACATGTCAACTTATACGGTTTCCCCATATTTTGTACGGGGAAATGCAATTTTTTGCTAATATGGCGTACACTGATTTTCATATGGGAAAATTACGTTTTGTATCATCTGAGATGTTTTCCATTACTCTGAGAAAATTTTCTTAGCATCCCCCATTTATTTTTTCAAACATGCATGCCCAATGAAACGGAACTATTTTCGATTTGTGGTTTTCTAGTTGCACGTGGTTTTCTCGGTCATTTGTAGTTGAGCAGTCCTTGTGTGCACATCAAATTTGACAAGTTTTTTCTTTTAAAAATGGCATCTGGAAACGCAATGGCAAAGAGAAAACATTCTGGAACTGGACATCTGAAGGAATGGGAAACTCTGGAAGGAAAATACAAAGGATGGATCCAGGCATCTTCGAATGGCCCCCAATATTCGCTCTGTGTTCTGTGCAGAAAGCACATTAAAGTGCATATTATGGGTAAATTCAGGAGCAAGTTCAATGTAATTCTCCTATTTAATATTAAACTTTGGTCAAATATCTGTCACATTTTGCGCAATTTTTTCTAACCTTGTGCAATACCAGAAAAATTCAGTTGAAATCAAGCCATTTGAGGCGAATTGGTCCGCCTCTGAAAAAACTTGGCATTTGAATTTCCTGGTAAACATTGATTTTCGTGACGTCGCGTGCGGGACGCCTCCTTCTGAATCCTACGTCAGCGCTGGTTTGTTTATGAGAAAATGACCTGGTGGTTTCTGCAAATTTCTTCAACGTTATCATGTAATTATTAAAAATGGTTAACAGATGTATTGTAGGAGGGTGTAGCAACACCAATCTTGATGGGATTAGTACCAGTGGCGGCTGGTAGCCTTTCAAACAGGGGAGGCTGGTCGGTTATGATATTTCCAGATTTTAAAAGAAAAAAGAAAAAACACATCAATTTTGCCCATACTCTTGCCTCTGATCTGGCTGATGGCAGGGTCACAAACTGTGAAATAACAGGTTCTTTTGGCCCATTAGCCTACTGTCCAATATACATGATGGTGGTGTTGGGGGGGGGTATATTTTAACATTTTATATTTTAAAATTGTGGCATGTTGTTTAAAAGTTGATCATTATTGAAAGCAGCTCTTTGTCAGGAACCTCAGCAGTAACAGCAGAATGTTCTGGAATAGGCACAAGCACTGACCTTGGGGAGCCAAACATAGAGCTGGGTGCCACACATTTCATTCAATGACACTTTCCCCATATTTTACTTATTTTGACTGAGAAATGTTTTATTGACAATTTTGATAACCCTTCACTTTTAATCCAGGTCTGTAGTGTGAAATGTTCTCGGCTATGTTTTTGTTTAAAAATTTTTCCAAATTGTAGTTGTGTTTAATTCATATCCAGAAAAATATATATTCCAATATAATATACTCAGCATAAACATTTTAAATAGATTCTATATTTTTGGTCCATCCATGACATATTACTAAAGTAGCCTATTTACTGTTGTTGATGTGGGTCACTTGCTGTTAGCCAATTCACTTTCTCGTACCAGGAGAGCTGAAAGGAACGAGTATTATTCCCTACCTTTTTCACCAAGTCAATTTGAGGCGTTGGTCTACCCTGCTCTTTAATTTTAATTTTTTCCTCGAAAGGAAGACTGGGAAATGGCTTCGCCAAAATTAAATCAGCAATGCTTGGCATCCATGCGCAGCTTTCTTGCTAGCTGACTAGCCCCCTCAAGTTCAAGTTCAGTCACTCAAATAAATGAAATTTCTGGAACTAAGATAGCAAATTGACAACACTATATTTACACTTTATTTACAATGAAAATATATACAAACTAAAAAAGTTGGTAGAAACTGTATGTAATGAATGAAATCAAAATGTAAGCTGATCTCTTACAATACACCACAGCACTTGCGAATCCGCATGGGACTGAACTGAAATTCACCGCTGCCTGTCTATAGTTGAAACGAGCTGTCAATCAAAGAAAATATCCGGCCGCTTTCACCAATCACCAGTCTCCTCGCGGAAACTGCCATGTCCCTCCCACTGTGAGGCTTGGAGTCCGTGGGCAGGCATTTTCGCAGTATTTGTCCAATAACCATCTTGCATTTTGAGATTGAAAAGCGCATAGCTCCCAAATGCCATTGAAGCCCACTGAGGCTGGGAGTCCGTGAGACTCTGTGGGCGGGCGTTTTTGCAGTATTTGTTCAATAATCGTCTTGCATTTTAATATTGAAAAGCACAGAGCTCCCAAATGCCATTGAAGTCCACTGAGGCTGGGCTGCATTGCGCTGTCACGAGGGGGAAAAACTCACGCGCACATTACGCGAACTGGGGAAAGTTATAACGGAATGATTTCACACTGTAGTTGGGTTGAGCACATATATTTCTATGATTCTGGATCTGAAATAGCAATGTTATAAGGTCGGTTATAACATAAGCCTAGCGCAATTCATCCTACACGATGTTCGTCATTTTTAGAGGAGGCTGAGCCTCCCTCGTTGTCTTAGAGCAATCGCCCGTGATTAGTACTCATCATTTTCCAAAAGACTGGACAATGAGAGAGAAATGGGAGCGCTTGGTCTACACAGGCTGTGCACTGAAACCGTGCAAAGCTCGCGCAGCCTGCTGGCGCTTCCACAGGTGACGTCACGAATCTGGCTCCAGACTCCCTTGGGATTTTTCCAGACGCGTTTTGTTATTTTATTTTTTTCTGCTGTAGACAGATGGCCTTGTGCAAAATTACCCTTCTGGATGAGTGTGTAAAGGGACATACTTTCATATAAAAAACGAAATTGGTTCATAATATGCACTTTAAAGTGTCAGCTCCAGGTTTTTCCAAACCAAGGCACATAAAGACTGCGTCGTTAAATGCAGGACCTTCAAGTCTATGGAGCAGCATTTTGGCGCAAGTGCATCGGCTCGGACTGCCCAGACTTCTGTGACGGCTGCAGAAGTTATGTTCTGACAATTTCTTGTGGAACACAACATCCCCCCGACTGTGGCTGACCATTTTTTGGAGCTAGCGAAAAAAATGTTTCCCGATTCAAAGACTACACAGGTAAGCATTTGTGTTTTATTTATTTATTTTTAAAAAGTTTTTACTGTTTGCATGTAGGAAAGCTTCCTCCATTATCATGATAATTTAGGGAGGCGATACTGGGAGGCACCATTTATACAATGGCAACTGTAGTTACCTGGCGATTTTGCTTCCCTAAACATTTTAATTGCTGACAGACATTTTATCCTCCTGAGAACCAAGCCATAGACTTGTGTCCTCTGTAGTTGACATTTGTTTTACGTGCACACCCTCTTAGTCTTTCGAGCTATTCACTTGAATCCTGGTATCTTGTAAAGAGTGCATCCTTTTGTTTGGAAAAAAATCTAAATTGTAAGTTGTTTTTTTAACCCTACTTAGTAAGGAAATCACAACAAAAGAGAAATTGAGAGACACATTTTTTCTTGGTTCCCAGGAGGATATGTAGTCACAGATGACCAACACCTGTTACTACCATCAGTCGTCAGTAAACTGGAAAAGTATTGAATGAAGAGTAATGGTGGTAATGACCATTGGTAACCTGTCTCTTAAATGTGTAGTAGAGGATGGAAGCAATTTAACACCATCTACATGTTTGCCGTGCTCTGATTTTCTTTTATTGACCAGGAAAATAATCTGTACTTGCCAGTTATGTACGTAGACCTAACCTTTTATTCATTTGTTGTTCACCCAGGATTTTGCATGCAAACGAACGAAGACGACCATGGTCGTCAAAGGAAGTTTAGCCCCTGCTTATACAAATCCTGTCGTCGAAAAAAATGCACCAGCAGCCGTTTAGCCTTATGATAGATGAGAGCAACGACAGAAACAGCACCAAGTGCTTGGTCATTCTGGCACGCATTTTTGAAGATGTCTGTGTAAAAACCAGAATGCTGGATTTACCAGAACTTGCTTCAGCGATATTTGAAGCTGTTGACAGCTTCATGAGGTAAGAATTTATTCTTTAAATTGTAAAACGGTGTGCCAGTTTGCTGAATCTGTATACCTGTTTAACAATCTAGACTGGAAGTGTGTAGTAATATGTATAATATTATAAATACCTTTGTAACTTTTAGAATTACAAAATGAGCACTAATGCATAATGCATATTTTCAGTGAAAATGACATCCCCTGGGCCAACATGGTTGGGTTTGCAATTGACAATTGCAACACCATGACTGGCAGGAAAGATTCTGACCAGGCTCCAAGCAAAAAGTCCCAAGATTTTTAGGTATGTTTCATGTGTCATAAGTTGATATATGTGTGTGTGTGTGTGTGTGTATATATATATATATATATATATATATATATATATATATATATATATATATATATATGAGTGATTCCACGCTTATGGGTACTGAAATGGGGACATGAACTTATTTTTAAAAATTCACCTAAAACCATTTCTTTTTTTACCATCAGGTCACAAAACATGTAATCTTTAATGAATGATATGTTAAAAGATAACTTTAGTTTTCTGAGATGTAATAAAAACGTATTTATATGCCAAAGTCAGAACGTAACAGAAGTGTTGTGGACATATATATTCTCAATTTTAACAATGTAGAATTACTTTTTGAAACATAGGAAGGTGATGTTTTAGCAAATATAATTAATAAACATGTGTAGTAGAATAAACATACACATTCTTTCAATAAGATTAACATGGTATATAGCTAGATTGTAATTAATTTGTAACAGACGCGAGATGGACAATCGTAACAGAAGTAATGTAACAGACATCATTTTGGAACTCATAGGCTTGACTTTGGCATATAAGTATGTTTTTATTACATCTCAGAAAATTAAAGTTATCTTTTAACTAGTGCTGTCAAAAATGTCGCGTTATTAACGCGTTAACTTGACTCAATTTTAACGGCAATAATTTTTTTATCGCGAGATTAACGCTCTGTGACATGATGTAGGTTTTTCATAAGCTTTTGAAACTGCCAGGAACTTGGAACATAGACTTTGCTTAGAAAACCGATAGCAGCTAGCCACGCCCCGCACAGCCAGAGTCCTCTGCCCTCCTCCCTCAAAGAACCAGCGCGGGCAGGGCGCACTAGTAGAGATGGGATTTATGGCTCTTTGATGGGATCCGCATCTTTGTGATCCGTTCTTTGAAAAGAGCCATTCAAAAGACTGGCTCATTTGGCTCTTTTTAAATATTTATTCAGTTTTAAGAAGACAGTGTCTAAAGAAGCCAGATCCCTCTGAACTGTAAACTCAATGCTATCCCAGAAATCCTTCCTGTAATATGCAAATTTGGCCGCCTCTGATTGGACAGCGCGACGCATCAACAGGCAGAAAGTGTAAAAGTACAAAATTTGTTAAATGAGCTGAAACAATAAAGATCAGATTCAATGCAATATTTATCAACGAACAACTTAAAGTTAATATAATAGTGTACTTTATATTATAATCAAGCATGTCAAGCCTACCGTCACTGTGTAACCTGTCTCTCTGATAGACTAACTCAAGCAGTAGATTACTTCACTCATGGTTCTCTTGTTAGTCTCGGGACGAAGAGCCCTGGTGCTCAGCTTAGGTTTCAGTTTGCAGTGGCTGTGTCAAGACGTGTTATGCTTTGCAATAAGAAAAACATTGGTACAAAACAGGCCCATTCACTTTTTTATGCTGGTAAGAGAATTACAATGGTTTTTCGTGTGACAAAAATGTGCGATTAAATTGCGATTATATCATTCATTAAAGAATACATGTTTTGTGACCTGATGGTAAAAAAAGAAATGGTTTTAGGTGAATTTTTAAAAATAAGTTCATGTCCCCATTTCAGTACCCATAAGCGTGGAATCACTCATATATATATATATATATATATATATATATATATATATATATATATATATATATACATATATGTGTATATACCATACATATATATGTGTGTGTGTGTGTGTATATACCATATATATATATATATATATATATATATATATATATATATATATATATATAATGTATGTGTATATATAATAATATGCACCAAAATTTTATCAGAATAGTACTCCGGTACTGTACTTACCGTATTCTACTGTTATTTCTGTTTCAACATTGGCTGCATTTGCCACTTGGCAAATCTTTGTGTGAAGGCCGGTGTGAAGGCGCTGCCATTTAAAGTAGATGACCTTCTGGTGGATGTCTCATCTCATCTCATTATCTCTAGCCGCTTTATCCTTCTACAGGGTCGCAGGCAAGCTGGAGCCTATCCCAGCTGACTACGGGCGAAAGGCGGGGTACACCCTGGACAAGTCACCAGGTCATCACAGGGCTTCTGGTGGATGTGTTCTACTTTTTCCACCACAGCTCAAAGCGCATTCAGGACTTCAAAGAATTTCAGCAGTTTACAGAGGTTAGCTAACAGACCTATCGTATCACTAAAACATAAGGAGCCTTTGAGATTCTCTTCTCGTAGTCTTCCAGCTTTTCCTCAATTAATTGTTCGACATTAAATTCTAGGTAAAGGAACAGCAGATCTTGAAGCACTGTCCTACCCGTTGGCTGTCCCTAGAGAAAGTCTGCAACCACCTGCTGAGCCAACTGCCAGCCTTGCGAAGCTACTTTGCCAGTCATAAAGATGTTGAGAAACCAGGCAAAGTCAAGTCGATAAATGACAGGCTACAGGAACCCCTGACTGAGCTGATACTGTTGTTCCTGCAGTACATTATGCCAGTGCTCAATCAGTTTAACATCCTTTTTCAAGGGGAGGATTGCATAGTTGGCAGTCTCCTCTCCGAGATGGACAGGCTTCTACGGAAGTTTGCTGTGAAGTTCTTGGAGCTGAAGCATGTCAAGTCCTGCAGGAACCTTAGAGAATTTGATGTAGGCAACCAGGAGCTGCAGCAGTCCAATGACAAGCTGGCAGTGGGGCCTGCAGTCAGAGCTCGCCTGGTGGAGCTAGAGGAAGACCTGGATGCAAAAACTGTCCAGGTCTTCTTCTCCTCTGTTAGAGGATTTTATGAGGCTGCTGCCAGGAAGATGATGGATAAATTTCCATTTGACAATGAGGTGTTGGTCAATCTTGCAGTGTTAGATCCATCTAAAAAGGATGACCTGGACTATAGTGGTGTTGTCAATTTAACTTCCTCTTTTGGCTTTTACCTGGACCTGGAGCAGTTGAAGGAGGAGTGGGAGGACTTTCAGCTTATGCCAGATGATGTTGTGCCATGCAGGGCAAATGATGGCAAAAAAGTAACAACAGATGTATATTGGGGAAAGGTCTTCAATGTAAAAACTGCTCTGGGTGTTGCCAGGTTTCCAGTGCTGAAACAACTTTTTACTGCTTTGCTGTGCCTCCCACATAGCAATGCAGATAGTGAGAGGGCTTTTTCATTGGTTAGGAAAATTCATATGGAGTACAGAAAAAAATATGGCTGCAGACACATTAACTGCATATCTGCAAATTAAAATGAACTGTGATGAGGAGCTACAACTGCTACCCAAGCAGTGATATTATAGCTAGTGCCAAATCTGCAACATCTTTGTACAACAAAGAATACTCCAAAAAGGAATAAGATTTGAATTCTTGTTATAAATTACTGAGAAGATTTTCAATTAAACTTCATTACTTATTAATATTTTCACTTATCCTTGTTTAGATAATATACTTGATGTGGTTCAGTCATCTTTAGTTGACTTAATATTGATTTATTATTAATACATTTTATCTGCAAAATTTACATCAATAATTCTGGTATTACTGATACAATGTATATTAAATAATTAAGTTTATAGTTCAGTCATTCTCTTTAGTAGATACAGTAATTGTTTACTTGACTGTACATATAGTCCTTTTTAATTCAGTTGTTTTCTCTGGGATCTAAAATTTCTTTTTATTCAGTACATGCTTATTTGATCCCTTTAACTTGATGCAATGTTATATGTATGTAATATGCCTATTGATGTAATATGCCTATTACAATAGAAGTGTATAATGTGAAATAAAACAATCAGTGTTTTGGATATTAGTATCGTATACTGTTGCTCAATGGAAACTTACTTGTATGGCACTTCATGTTAGCTTTTATCTTGTGTTTGTCCTTGCTGTGTATTTTCCTCACTTGTACAGTAAGTCACTTTGGAGAAAATCTCATCTCATTATCTGTAGCCGCTTTATCCTGTTCTACAGGGTCGCAGGCAAGCTGGAGCCTATACCAGCTGACTACAGGCGAAAGGCGGGGTACACCCTGGACAAGTTGCCAGGTCATCACAGGGCTGACACATAGACACAGACAACCATTCACACTCACATTCACACCTACGGTCAATTTAGAGTCACCAGTTAACCTAACCTGCATGTCTTTGGACTGTGGAGGAAACCGGAACACCTGGAGGAAACCCACATGGACACGGGGAGAACACTTTGGAGAAAATCATCTACCAAATTAATGTATGGAATATAATGACATTGTTGTGCTATAGGCATCAACTGATTGCAAGGTCTACATTTTAAAAAAATTGTAAATAAATTTGAAGTTTTCTTTCAGTTCAGTATTATGGGCTATATAGCGTAGTTTCATGACATATAATGCCAATTTGTGCAAGTCCAGTTGGGTTTCATGATATATAATTTCCAATATAAGTCAATTTCACTGAAAAGTAAATGAAATTTTCTGTGAAATAGTTAATCCCAATATCGTTTCTCACACAGGAGTGCTGAACCGTGTGAGGATTGCATACATCTCACTAGCTGTGTTGAGGAACTAGGCCGTCCTCGGGAGCCAGAGAACACTAGAGCTGGTTTACCTCGACCTTTCCTGGAAGAATCTCGCTTTCTCTTTAACTGCTACATTAATGAAGAAGAGCAGGCAGGAGAGCAGTCCCTGATCCGAGCCTGTCGAGCCCACACACAAGCAAACAGCAGTGAGTTAAGTGGCCACATGAAAACCGGTGGCATAATTGGCCAGAGTACACAGTTAGAGATGATGGAAGATAATGAAGCAGCTTTTCTAGCTTATTTCAACATCCCCAACTTTGTGAACTCTGAGCTCAACTCCACACTGGCTGAAGATGACTTACTGCTGGGTGAGCCACCCATCATAATGGAAAGTGAATCTCATTCATGCAGTACTAGTCACATTAGAGACTAAACACTTGAACCCCAGAATTTTGCCAAAATGAGTCTGACTGGAACAAATATGTAAGGATGCTAACTAAAGCAGCATGTCTGCTCCAAAAGGCAGACTGAAGTCCATCATTGAACTTATACCGTTCATATTTACACAGAACTCATTCATTTTCTGTGCCTCACAGCTGTGCACTGAGCAGATTCTTGTGTATTTTCTAGTTCAGAGATAGGCTGAGGTCCTGTAAGACCATATGAAGTGCCTCTTGGTGAAATTGTAATCAAAACATGTATCCTTTATCCTCATCTGTCCACACTCCATCACAGCTACTGTATGTTTCGCTCTAAGTTCTACGTGGAAGTATCCATGACAAAAAAATGTTTGATGAAAAAGGCAAATGATGAATGAAATAACTAAATTTTGCAGAAGAAATTTTAGATTTGCTTGTGGTGAAAGGTTTGCACAGATAAAGCTTGTTTAATTATAATAATAACACAGCAGTTAAACTATGTAATAGCAGTAAATTTAAGGTTTGTATGGACAGTAAGGGTACCATCACTGTAAATTATCATTTTTAGACTTGTTCAGCATACCGGCCTGTAGAATTCTGCCCTTATCCAGCGTCAAAAAAAATGTGTGGTGTCTATTATATTGTTTTACACAAGATTTTGTGAGACCATCATAGGTAGACCTGGATTGGACCCTCTTGGGGGTGGGGGGTCTGGGGACATGGTCCCCCAACATAAAAAAATTGTAGATTTTAAAATTAAATTCATATGCACTTAATTTTTGCTCAGAATCTGTCCTGTTGAGAGGAACATTGGTGGGGAAACAGGCATGTGACCAAAAGCAAGACTCACCAAATACCAAATACATGTACCTTCAATACTTTTAAAACTACTACCTAATAAATCTGGTGGGGAATTAGGGACAAATGATGTACATTATTAATTGTCTCATAATACATTTTCCCAAACATATTGTTGAACTGTTATTATAAACTGAACCCAGTTACAGAGAACATAAAAACAATGTTCATATACATTCATTCATACAGTAGATAAACTGTACAGTAACAAGTAGCACATTGAATATTTTTACATTATGCCATTATTTAAATTACTTATACAGATATTTTTCTCGCTTGGTATATAGACTATTTTTTTAAGCACTAAATAAAAATTATATTGACCTCACTGTATTTCATAAAGCTGTTTTCAGTGTTGGATGGCCAATTTGTACAGATGCATGTGCAGTTTTACAGTGGGCCTCATTTACAATGTTTCAGCTAAGTTGTATATAAACGTTTGCAGAAGAAAATATTTAATATTAATATCAACACTAAAAATTTTCCACCAGATTTATGAAAGTTTCTGAAATGCTGATGTTCTTTGTCCTCACATGTGTATTTTGATCATCCGTAGTGTAAAACTCATTCCTGATACAGCTCATTTGCATTTACGGACACCCACAAAACTCCATGAAGAGAAAACCTCAGAAAGGGCTGGAAACATGAAATAACTTCTAAGTGGTGAAAGAAAAGGCAGAAAGGCAGACGTGGAAGTTATTCTGGCTCATTTCTATGCCAATAAAAAAACATTTAGCAATGTAAAACACCTAAAAAAAATCGAAAGACAAATTAGAGAGGTCAATTAGGTGTGAATTAAGTGAGGAAAAAGAAAATGGTGTATATACAGGGTGTTTCAAAAAAAAATTGATATAATTTCACAATCTAATAACTTTGCCAATTCTCATTCAACTGACCTCAAATTTTAACAGCTTGTGTGGAAACTTTGTTTAATGGTTTTGTTTTAATGGTTTTTTAGGTATAGAAATGTCATTCACTGGAAAAGAAAAGGCGTTTTGTGTGTTAGAGTACACTCGAACACAGTCGAACAAGACTGCAGCATGCATTTATGAGAGAATTCTCTAAAAATGCACCGACTGCAATGTAGATTTGGACATGGTACAAAAAGTTAAAAGAGGAAGGCTGTCTGTGTGTGTGTCTCAGGCAGTGCGCATATTGAAAATTTGTGAAATTGTTCATGGAATCGACATACCTTTTGAATTTCTCCTTAAAATTTTGAGGAATAAATATTATATTGCTCAACATTAAGCCTGTTCAGATTTATTTGCCTAGACTATGTAGTTTCTGGGATATTTACATCTCAAATAATCTCAATTTTTTTGAAACAGTCTGTGTGTGTGTGTGTGTGTGTGTGTGTGCGTGTGCGTGCATATTACACACACACACACACACACACACACACACACACACACACACACACACACAGTGTCTTGCAAAAGTATTCATCCCCCTTAGTGTTTGTCCTGTTTTGTTGCATTACAAGCTGGAATTAAAATGGATTTTTGGAGGGTTAGCACCATTTGATTTACACAACATGCCTACCACTATAAAGGTGATTTTTTTTGTGACACAAACAATAATTAAGATGAAAAAACAGAAATCTGGAGTGTGCATAGGTATCCCCCCAAAAAAAGTCAATACTTTGTAGAGCCACCTTTTGCTGCATTTACAGCTGCAAGTCTCTTGGGGTATGTCTCTATTAGCTTAGCACATCTCGCCACTGGGATTTTTGCCCATTCCTCAAGGCAAAACTGCTCCAACTCCTTCAAGTTAGATGGGTTGCGTTGGTGTCCAGCAATCTTGAAGTTATGCCACAGATTCTCAATTGGATTGAGGTCTGGGCTTTGACTAGGCCATTCCAGGACAGTTAAATGTTTCCCTTTAAACCACTCCAGTGTAGCTTTAGCAGTATGTTTAGGGTCATTGTCCTGCTGGAACGTGAACCTTCGTCCCAGTCTCAAACCTCTGGCTGACTCATACAGGTTTTCCTCCAGAATTGCCCTGTATTTAGTGCCATCCATCTTTTCTTCAGTCCTGACCAGCTTTCCTGTCCCTGCAGATGAAAAATATCTCCACAGCATGATGCTGCCACCACCATGATTCACTGTAGGAATGGTGTTCTCAGGGTATTGGGTTTGCACTGCACATGGCATTTTCCATGATGGCCAAAAAGTTCAATTTTAGTCTCATTTGATCAGAGAATCTTCTTCCATGTGTTTGGGGAGTCTATCACATGCTGTTGGGCAAACTCCAAATGAGTTTTCTTAAGCAATGACTTTTTTCTGGCCACTCTTCTATAAAGCCCCACTCTGTGGAGTGTACGGCTTAAAGTGATCCTATGGACAGATACTTCCATCTCCACTGTGGACCTTTGCAGCTCCTTCAGTGGTATCTTTGGTATCTTTGTTGCATCTCTGATTAATGCCCTCCTTGCCTGGTCTGTGAGTTTTGGTGGGTGGCCTTCTCTTGTCAGGTTTGTAGTGGTGCCATATTCTTTCCATTTTGCTATAATGGATTTAATGGTGCTCCCTGGGATGTTCAAAGTTTGGGATATTTTTTATAACCCAACCCTGATCTATACTTCACAACTTTGTCTCTGACCTGTTTGGAGGCTCCTTGGTTTCCATGTTGCTTGCTTTGTAGTGTTGCAGAGTCAGGGTCCTTCCAGAACAGGGTGATTTATGCAGACATCATGTGACAAATCATGTGACACTTTGATTGCACACAGGTGGATCTTAATCAATTAATTATGTGACTTATGAAGTGAATTGGTTGGACCAGATCTTATTTAGGGGTTTCATACGAAAGGGGGTGAATACCTATGCACACTCCAGATTTCTGTTTTTTTTCATCTTAATTATTGTTTGTGTCACAATAAAAAATTTTCACCTTTATAGTGGTAGGCATGTTGTGTAAATCAAATGGTGCTAACCCTCGAAAAACCCATTTTAATTCCAGCTTGTAATGCAACAAAACAGGACAAACACTAAGGGGGATGAATACTTTTGCAAGACACTGTATATAATATGGACATGTGTGTTTTACTGGGAAATACACCACCCATATTTTTCATATGCGCTATATCCAGGACATCGAGAACAGCAGCTGTGACATAAATCTCAATATGCCACTTTTGAGGATATTGATGAATTGTTTCGATTAATTTGGGTACTTTTTGTTTGTGAATGTGTCTATATAATAAAAATAAAATCACACGTTAGCTTGAAGATATGAAGAAGTTTAGCTTCTCATGTGGAAAAACTTGTATTTTTCATACAAAATACATCGTGGATCTGCGTGGCATACTTCTGATATTTCACTCCGATGATGTCACGCCCAGTGTTTTCCCACTGACTGGACGCATGTTATCAAAATGGCGAGCTGGTTCAAAATGAAAATTCTTTGGAATAATTTGCATATTTTTTGTGCGTGTGTGGATGTGTCCATATAATATAAAAAACATTACATGGTTGCATGAAGATATGAAGTTTATGTTTGAGTGGTGAATGTATATTTGCATATTTCATGAATGAGTGAAACAATTCATAGATTCATCAATTTACTCAGGAGTGACATACTGAAAAAAAAAAAAAAATATATATATATATATATATATATATATATATATATATATATATATATATATATATGAGTGATTCCACACTTATGGGTACTGAAATGGGGACATGAACTTATTTTTAAAAATTCACCTAAAACCATTTCTTTTTTTACCATCAGGTCACAAAACATGTAATCTTTAATGAATGATATGTTAAAAGATAACTTTAATTTTCTGAGATGTAATAAAAACATATTTATATGCCAAAGTCAAGCCTATGAGTTCCAAAATGATGTCTGTTACATTACTTCTGTTACGATTGTCCATCTCGCGTCTGTTACAAATTAATTACAATTTAGCTATATACCATGTTAATCTTATTGAAAGAATGTGTATGTTTATTCTACTACACATGTTTATTAATTATATTTGCTAAAACATCACCTTCCTATGTTTCAAAAAGTAATTCTACATTGTTAAAATTGAGAATATATATGTCCACAACACTTCTGTTACGTTCTGACTTTGGCATATAAATATGTTTTTATTACATCTCAGAAAATTAAAGTTATCTTTTAACATATAATTCATTAAAGATTACATGTTTTGTGACCTGATGGTAAAAAAAGAAATGGTTTTAGGTGAATTTTTAAAAATAAGTTCATGTCCCCATTTCAGTACCCATAAGCGTGGAATCACTCGTATATATATATATATATATATATATATATATATATATATATATATATATATATATATATATTGAAGACACTGAAAAGACAATGAAAATCAGAATATCCTTTCAGTAAGTGGTCTTGCTGGTTTGCCTTTCGTCTTTTATAACAATGTGACAGAGACATGGTTATGGATGTAGCTATCTCTAATGATCAGTGATGATGTATGGTTCTTTATTTTGCAGATAATCACATTATCTCTCATTGACATTTTTAGAGTTATTTAAAACCAATGAAGCACTTGAGGATTTGAAATGGAATCGGTCACAGTGACACACCTATCTGTCCAAATTCATCTGGTCTCTGACTCATTTTTATTTTGCTGTGACTGTGGGGTTTTCTAGCTGAAGATTTGTCAAGTTGAAGAAAAATGCTCTTTGTATTCTCAATGGTGTTCTGTAAAGAAACCGTGCTCATAAAGGATAAACAAACATCCTATTGTCTTGTATTGTACTTTTGTTCTTGTCTGTTCTTTCCGTTTTACCTGTTGTGCAAGCAGATGTATGTTCTTTTTCCCCCTCTTTTCTTTCTTGTGGGGTGGACCTCAAATACTGCTGTCCTTTAATCTGAGGGGTATAATTCAAAGTAGATTAATTAGGTTATATTGTGCACCCATATAGTCTGACAAATAAAAAAAAACCATATATATTTATATACATACACACACACATACATATATATATATATATATATATATATATATATATATATATATATATATATATATATATATATATGGAAAGAATATCATCAAACAGATTGATGAAATGTTGTGTATTTGGTAATTTGCCAGAAATCACATAATCTCATTCCTTCCTGAGCACTTCCAAAAAAAAAAAAAAAACAAGTCCAGATGAAATTAGGGGATTGTGCTACCCACCGCATTCAGATATATTGATTAAAGTACCCAGACATGAGGAGCATACAAATTAGATCACTGACTATTCAGTTTAAATTACTTTTGGCAGAACTGTTTATTTCCACATGGAATTTCAGTCATTAAACTTAAAGAAGATTTCTGATCAGGACTAATGGAGTACAGTACTACTAAATTTTTGTCAAATTGTTTTAAATAGTGTAAAAAGAACATTATTGCAGTTTATTTATACATACATTAGATGATCATCAGTTCATTATGGCCTGTGGGATCTTGGCCCATGAACATGGGCAGGACTCATTTAAATGCTGAACCCACCTAACTATTGAAATAACAACTTCTTGTTCCGGCTGCTCCCGTTAGGGGTTGCCACATCAGATCATCAGCAATTTATGATCCATGTTTTTTATTTGGCATAGGTTTTACACCAGATGTCCTTCCTGATCCAACCCCAATCTATTTGGGCTTGGGACCAGCACTAAGTATGCAGTGACTTGTACTTTTATCTAATCTGCATGTCTTTGAACTTTGGGAGAAAGGTCACCATCGACTGTGAGGATTGAACTTGGAACCTTCTAGCTGTGAGGCGACAATGCTAACCACTGCACTATTGTACCTCCCAACCACTGAAACTTAATCTCCCCCAACAACAAAAAAGACTAATCTTACCTTCAGACAATGAGAAATGTCAGCATGATCACTCTTCAACAGTTCAAAAATAATGGCTCTGCAGAAATGGAATTTAAAAAAATAACATTTTTTTCTGAGGCTGACCAAAGGGTCAGCAGGGTTATTTTTCTTTTAAAAACAGTAGAAATGTGTAACGTATTACCACAGGGTGACTGCATTAATACATTCCTAGTATTTAGAATTTATGGCAACTGTGTCACTTTACTATGAATAAATTTCAAAACCTTGGAGTTAAGAACTGTGCATAGATGCATCACAGCCAATTACAATTTTAGCAGTGAGCTTTGCAAACACATTGCATGGCTTGTTTTGTAGTAGACTTATCCATTATTCAAATCACATGGCATCTGAACTCAAACCCTAGTGTTAGGTCTCACTTCAGTACTGTTCAGCAATTCACCTACCATATCAGGAATGAAATTAAATTCAGCTTGCACAAAACAAAGTGGGATGCACAGGACAGACTTTGGCTCATACACAGACCTTTGAAAAATTAATCAAAGATTTTCATCTGCCCTTTTTAATCAGTCTCTAAGGTTGGTCTGCAGAGGTTTACATTTGGAATTTGGTTCAATTCAGCCATTAAAATATCCATCCATCTGTAGTCGCTTATCCTGTGTAGGGTCGCGGGCAAGCTGGAGCCCATCCCAGGTGACTATGGGCAAAAGGCGGGGTACACCCTGGACAAGTCGCCAGATCATCGCAGGGCTGACACATAGAGACAAACAACCATTCACACTCACATTCACACCTACGGTCAATTTAGAGCCACCAATTAGCCTAACCTGCATGTCTTTGGACTGTGGGGGAAACCAGAGCACCCGGAAGAAACCCATGCAGACACGGGGAGAACATACAAACTCCACACAGAAAGGCCCTCATTAGCCACTGAACTTGAACCCAGGACCTTCTTGCTATGAGGCGACAGCGCTAACCACTACACCCCATTAAAATATCATTTTGGTTTAAAGTTAGTGAAACATTGACACATTGTGTTACAAAAGATATAGTTGTCCATAAGGTATAGTTACCATTAAACAATGCCCTTTACACTTAAAAAAATAGCTGTATAAAATAAAAGCATATCTCATGTGATTTCACTGGACTTGTGAGCTCAGCTACTTTGGAAGAGGAGTGCTCCAGGGCATGGCCAGCCAACACACATTCTATTTCTCTTTGGTGGTCAGCCTTGAGCAAGGCCAGCTGTTCCAGGTTTCACTTCTTATCCCTAAACAAAAGCACAGCTCTGGAATTCAGTGTCACACTTCAAAAAAAAAAAAAAAAATTCAGCTTTATGCACAGGGGTGGTTCATATCAATGGGCTGTCAAAAATGACTAAAGGGTTTCATTTTGGGCATCCACGTTATCTTTGTCTCATCTCATCATCTCTAGCTGCTTTATCCTGTCCTACAGGGTCACAGGCAAGCTGGAGCCTATCCCAGCTGACTATGGGCAAAAGGTGGGGTACACCCTGGACAAGTCGCCAGGTCATCACAGGGCTGACACATAGACACAGACAACCATTCACACCTACGGTCAATTTAGAGTCCCCAGTTAACCTAACCTGCATGTCTTTGGACTGTGGGGGAAACCGGAGCACCCGGAGGAAACCCACACGGACACGGGGAGAACATGCAAACTCCACACAGAAAGGCCCTCGCCAGCCACAGGGCTCGAACCCAGACCTTCTTGCTGTGAGGCAACATCACTAACCACTACACCACCGTGCCGCCTTATCTTTGTCTATGCTTAACAAATGTTTTAAAGAGGATTCTATATATATTTTTGGAACAGCACCACTAGCGGTCATACAAAACAAACAAACAAAAACCTACAATGATATGATGTGAGGCCATGGGCTTACTGTAAAAAACCAGTGCTGTTGGTTCATGCAGCCAATCAGTGACAATTGTGTCATGTGAATATACAGCATGACACACACCCCTAGTTTTGAGCTCCAATGAGCTAATATACAGTGCCCTCCAAGATTATTGGCACCCCTTGTAAAGATTAGTAAAAAGGGTTAGAAAAAATCCACCTTTTGGTGAAGTAGCTTCATCTCACACTGAGAAAAATCCAACCTTTAATTTCAATACATTTATTTGGAGAAAAATAAATTCGTATTCAAGAAATAATTATTTGAAAAAAAAAACCCCGCACGTGCCACTGTTATTGCCATTCCTGGAAATGATAGTGAACCCAATGTAACTGAAGCATGTTTACCATTTTAAATTGTCAATTTTTTGAGTTGACTGGAGTGTGTAGGAACTTTCAAGCTGTAATCCATGACTTCCTGATTAACTGGGGCACAAATATAAGGTGACACAGAGACCAAATTCCCTTACTCATCCATCAACATGGGAAAGATAAGAGAACACACAAACCAAATGAAGAAGTGTGTTGATGTTCATAAATTAGGGAATGATTATAAAAAAATAGCTACTTGCCTGAAAACGCTCAATTCTAATGTTAGTCAAGTCAAGTTTATTTGTATAGCACTTTTAACAATAAACATTGTCGCAAAGCAGCTTTACAGAATTTGAACGACTTAAAATATGAGCTAATTTTATCCCTAATCTATCCCCAATGAGCAAGCCTGTGGCAACGGTGGCAAGGAAAAACACCCTCAGACGACATGAGGAAGAAACCTCGAGAGGAACCAGACTCAAAAGGGAACCCATCCTCATTTGGGCAACAACAGACAACATGACTATAACATTAACAGTCCTAACATAAAGTCAGCTTCGTTGATGCTATAAACCCCCCACCGACGGAAACCCGAGTGCAAAACTGTTCACGACAACTGTAGTCCCAAAGTCAGCAAGTCAACTGCAGTCCTAAAGTCAGCAAGTCAACTGCAGTCCCCAGCCACAAAAGCACCACTGCAGGAGTCCAGAGCGTCCTCCAGGCATGACCCCCAATTGTCTACATGGGGCCGTCCTCCACAGGAGCGATGCGATGAGACTCCAACCAGACACAGGGCACCAGGATGGATCAGGCAGGTCCAAGGAGCAGAAGAGGTCAGCATCTCGATCCCAGGACTGACATGTAACTCAAAGGGACAGATTTGACAGACAGGACAATAATAAAGTGGACACAACTGGAACTGTTACAAACTTGCCTGGAAGAGGAGCCAAGTTTATTTTGCTCCCATGTACAGTGAGAGGATGGTAAGAGAGACAAAAAAAAATCCCCAAGGATAACTTTTGGTGAATTACAAGACAAAGACTTGCCCTCATGTGGATTAGCCTGAACAGATCTTTCAGAACCAGGAACACACATCAAGTTGGGAAGACTGTACTAAATACAGTACAAATATACTGCCATATAACTTCACTGCTACCACAAGATGCAATCATCTCACATTCTAGTGAAATTGAAGATGCAAGTCTCATCTCATCTCATCTCATCTCATTATCTCTAGCCGCTTTATCCTGTTCTACAGGGTTGCAGGCAAGCTGGAGCCTATCCCAGCTGACTACGGGCGAAAGGCAGGGTACACCCTGGACAAGTCGCCAGGTCACCACAGGGTTGACACATAGACACAGACAACCATTCACACCTACGGTCAATTTACAGTCACCAGTTAACCTAACCTGCATGTCTTTGGACTGTGGGGGAAACCGGAGCACCCAGAGGAAACCCACGCGGACGACATGCAAACTCCGCGCCCTCGCCGGCCACGGGGCTTGAACCCGGACCTTCTTGCTGTGGGGCGATAGCGCTAACCACTACACCACCGTGCCGCCCGTATATAATAATAAAAACAATAATAATAATTAAAAAAAATAATTTTAGCCTTTTGTTAATTAGGTGTCCAGATAATTAATTTATGATTTGTCCACCTGTACAATATCCCTTTTTTAAATTTGAGGTCCGTTCTATGGTTAAGTACTGTGAATAAGTACATTTTTAATAGCAATTTTTGCCCAGGACTTTTGGATCAGGGCTAATGTCAACACTCTTTATAATTTGGTATAATATTCAGAATAACATAAATTTTCTGACATTCAGCTGTTTTATGTTAGTGTATTTGGATTTAAAGTCTTGAGACCATGCTTGTTACACATCTATAATTCTCATTCTCACTCCAGTATAAACAGCAGATCTCTGACTTGGAGCAACAGTTAGCTGATCAAAGCCCAGAGTGTCACGACTGCTCATCTAAGAAGTCAGAGATGAATTTCCACTCAGTGCTGGAACAGTGAAGGAATTGCATGTCATGTTAGTGTCTGCATGGGTTTTCTCCCACAGTTCAAAGTTATGCAGATTAGGTAAAACTACCCAGCCACTGGGGTTGCACAAGCCAGTGCATACTTAGTGCCGGTCCCAAGCCCAGATAGATTAGGGAGGGTTGCATCAGGAAGGGCATCTGATATAAAACCTATGCCAAATCAAATATGTGGATGCAGATTAACCAACTGAAGTATGTTAGATTTAAACATAGATACTGTATGAAGTGAAAAGCTCTGTTTTGATAAAGAGAGACTATTTTTTTTTTTTGTTAGATGAGAGGCAAGCTATGCTGGTGATCTCTGCATATGAGATATTTGTCTGCAGGGAAATACAAATAGAAAACTAAAAGCCTTCACACACAATCTGCTTGGCCTGTGCATCTGACGTAGGAAACTGTCAACCCTGGCATTGAAACAATACAAACTGATCTTTTCCAAAATGATTCACAATTACTTCTTAATCAGTGGGGGTCATTTCAGTTTTCTGTATTGTCAGCAGGACCTTGTTGCCTAGGATGACATAGGCCCTGTCCACATGGCAACGGATTCAGGTGAATCCGATAAAATTTTTTATCGTTTCGGCCTGGCGTCCACACGGCACCAGCGTTTTGGGTGCCCCAAAACGATATTTTTTGAGAACGGTTTCCAGAGTGGAAAAATCTGGCAACGGTGCTGTTGCGAAGTTGTCTGGATGATTAGAACGGATTTGTTTATGATGACATCACAACCACATTACTAGAACAAGTCATCACGCCGGGTAGAAGAAGGGGTTTATGCGCATGCGTCCTACTTCTTCTATTGTTCTGGTGTCTCCAATGGGACCGTCTTACAGCGCACGTAGAGGTGTGGCATGTGTATTGCATCGTTTTCAGCAAGCGTTGCATTGCCATATGTACCTGATATTTTACTGATCCGTTGCCCATGTGGACGCGATTTTTTTTTACCCACTAAAAAAAAAATCTCGTTGCCGTTGTCATGTGGATGTAGCCATAGAGGGAAAACCAATACGATATCCACTCACTGAGCACTTTATTAGGACCACCTGCACACCTACTCATTTATGCAATTTTCTAATCCGCCAGTGGCAGCAGTGCAATCCATAAAATCATCCAATATCATCTGTCAACCAAATCATGATCTTGATTATTTTGACTGTGGCATGATTGTTGGTGCCAGGTGTGCTGGTTTGAGTATTTCTATAACTGCTGATCTCCTGGGATTTTCACACACAGTGTCTAGCATTTACTCAGAATGATGCAATAAAGAAAAAACATCCAATGAACGGCAGTGTTGTAGAAATGCCTTGTTCATGAGAGAGGCCAACAGAGAATACCCAGATTAGATTGAGCTGACAGAAAGGCTACTGTAACTCAGATAAGCATTCTGTACAATTTTGGTGAGCAGAAAAGCATCTCAGCATGCAAAACAAGTCAAACCTTGAGGTGGATGGGCTACAATAGCAGAAGACTACAACAGCAGAAGTCTACTTCTGTCAGGCAAGAACAGAAAGCTGAGGCTGTTGTGGTCACAGGCTCACCAAAACTGGACAGTTGAAGACTGGGGGGGGGGACCAAAAAAACAATAAACATAGTCTGGTCTGATGAATCTTGATTTCTGCTAAGGCACACAGATGGTTGGGTCAGAATTTGATGACAACAACAAAAATCCATGGACCTAACCTGCCTCGTGTCAGCTGTCCAGGTTAGTGGAGGTGGTGTAATGGTGTAGGGAATATTATCTTGGCACACATTGTACCCATTAATAGCAATCAATCATCACTTCAATGCTACAGACCAGAGGTGGGCAAACTACGGCCCGCGGGCCACATCCGGCCCGTTGGCGTTTTTAATCCGGCCCGCGGAAGACAATCATATAAACACGATTGAGCAGATCTATAAACTATAAGCGTCAGTGTTATCACGTAGACAGGTGTTCTAGAGATCCGTCTTTCCAGTCAGTCGTATTCACGCGAGATTACATTTGCAGAGTGGTGCAGCGCGTGCCATGGAAGTCATTCTGGCGCCCGTGCCACTGATGATCTCGAGAACACAGGATAAAACTTTACAGTGAGTGGTCCTAAAAAAAGAAAAGTGGACAGTGAGTGCAGGGTGTTCAATAAAGAATGGACAACTAAGTATTTTTTTGCTGAAGTCCGATCAAAGGCTGTATGCCTTATTTGCAAAGAAACTGTTGCAGTTTTAAAGGAATATAACATCAAATGGCACTTTTCCTCCAAGCATGCTAATTATGCTAACAACCAGTCAGCGCAAGCACGGACGAATACAGCTCAGCGGTTGCTGAGTTAATGTGAGTATTAACACTTTCTCTTTTTAAAACTATGTTGGAGCTGTAATAAGATGGTAGTCACATGTTTACAGACATAATAATATAAAAAGTATAACTCTTAGTTATTTTGGTTGTCGTGGGTGGCTGCTGTAGTGCTGGTGTTTGTTTTTATGTGTATATATTTTTTTATGTGCCAATCTATTGAACTGCAAGCATTTTTCTGCTCTGCCTTTGTTGACTGAGAACTAAAATAAATGTCAGTCTGATCTGCATTTGGGTTTCTGTCAGTGAAGGCCTTACAATAACACTAAAGCTTTTCCGGTTTATGTTCGATATGTATGAATTTGGTGTTGGCCCGGCCCGCCTGGCAAATTTCAAAAGTCAATGTGGCCCCTGAGCCAAAAAGTTTGCCCACCCCTGCTACAGACTATTTGAGTATTGTTGGCCTTCATGGCCACAATTTACCATCTTCTAATGGCTCCTTCCAGCATGATAATGCACCATATCACAAAGAAAAAGTAATCTCAAACTGGTTTAATGAACATGATAATGAGTTCAATGTGCTTCAGTGGCCTTCGCAGTCACATGATCTGAATCCAATAGAATATCATTGGGATGTGGTAGAACAGGAGAGTCGCAGCATGAAAAATCTACAAGAATTGTGTGATGGACTCATGTTAACATGGACCAGAATCTCAAAGGAATGTTTTCAACATCTTGTGGAAGTCATGCCATGAAGAATTGAGGCTGTTTTGAGAGTAAAGGGAGACCCTACTCCCAGCATTAGTATAGTGTTCTTAAAGGTTCAGTGAGTGTATATTACCAATATAACTATATTTTGCACTAGGTATATTGCACTTTGTAGTGAAACAGAAGATATACAGTAATAAAAAATGTGCATAGTAGCAACTGTAAACCATATGCAAAGTGTCGAGTGCAGTATATACACACTATAGTACAAAAGATAATTGTGCAATGCCATTAGAGTCAAGGTAGGACAGCAGTTTTATAACTCGTGGGAGGAAATTGTTTTAGAGTGTGTTCGTGTGTGTGTGTTAAAACTGCAGTAGTGTCTGCAAAAAGAAGGAATAGCCTTGTCTATAAATTTACTGGTGCAAATGGGTGACCTATATACTTATTGAATAGATGATATGATAGCTTGCATTATCTACGCATTGTGTTCTTTTGCAGTTAAGAAGAGCTACTGAAGACTTCGTCCTGAGGAATTTTTCACTTGATGCATTTTTTTTACCTGATTCTTTAAAGGAGAACTGAAGGCAAATTTTTTATTATCAAAATTCTATTTATCACATTTTATTAAATATAGGAATGCATTGTTGATAGATATTTTGTCACTGCTATAGCAAGTTATGAGTGTTTGAAATATGCTCTGTAATATATCAGTCCATATGTCAAAGCAATGGCTGTAAACGAGATTCGTTGAGACCTGTGCGAGACATCGTAGGACGGAAGTAAAACTTACAGCAGAAATCAAACTGACCAACATCTGCCAACGCTGTCAAAAGACGCGTGCACCCTCTTTCGAATGCGGACGTAATCAAGCCAGAAGTTTTGCTTGTTTTGATAGCAATCAGGAAAGTTGGAAAAAAGTAGGCAGTAATCGTCATTTGAATTTATTTTTGTGCAATATTTTATTTGGAAAACAGTTTTCAAAATGGCGGCACTGAGACCTGGCTGACACCTGGCTGACACTTCACGTTTCAAAGTCTCGCACAAGTCTCATGAAAATTGCGTGGATAAGCGACGCCTGCTGTGAACCAAACGAACTAAATTCAACATGGCTAAAAACTGAATAGGCCGATAAGTATAATATTTAATTGCAATTAATTGCCAATACGAGTCACGATATAAGGTTGCTAAAACCGAAAATGTAATTGAATAACACGTTAATGAAGAAATAAAGCAAGTTTAAAAATGACTTCAGTTCCCCTTTAAAGAAAATCTCTGGGATTTTTTAACCTGGGTCCTCATTTTCTAATGTTTGCAAAAGTCTCACAGAATTTGTGAAGAAGTCTGTTTTTAAATTAATGCATGAATATTTACAGTAGCTGACTAATATGAATGAGTGTCTGACAACATGGAAAGGCTCCCTTTTGTAAACATCAGAAAACAGCCCCCATGTGATCACCGACTACAGGCACTGAATAGGGGGCTGTGTCAGAGACCGGAAAAAGGAAAAAGAAGAAAAAGGTAAAACGATGACCATAGAAACAATCATTTTCTATAGTTTCTGTATGGATCCTTTCTGTGTTGACAGTGGTGAAAACAAGCGGTTTACTTTGATGCAGATGATTGCCCCATAGAATTATATTTGGGGTTGCAAGGTATAGCACTAACTCAATACTGGACAGACTTCAATTGCTTTTGACCCTAGTAAATATTTGGACCCAGAGAGATGGGAACATCTTGGAGATTTCCTTTAAGATCACATCAAAACAAGACCTGACTCACTCCCTAACATTTTATTACACTGAGCCTCATTTACCAGTCTTTTAGTAAAGTTTGTATAAGTGTTTATGTAAGCCAAACCAAACTAAAAATTTCTGCTGGATTTAAAAAAAAAAGTTTTGGAAAGACTGATTTTCTTTGTATGAACCTGTGTATGTTGATGAGTGCCTATCATCCATAAATTATTGAGCACGTAGTTTAGTTTATTTGATTTATCACATACATCACATAGTTTGTGACAGGGAAGGAATACAGGGCAAAATCCCAATTGATTTTCAACCCCTGTGATCTGGCATAGGTTTTTTACACTGAATGCCCTTCCTGACACAACCCTCCCCAAGCTTTCTGGGCTTGGGACCGGCATTAAGTATGCACTGCCTTGTGGCTGGGCATTTTTACCGAATCTGCATGTCTTTGAACATGCACAGCACAACTGATTTGCATTTAGTGATGCCCACAAAACTTCATCAAAGGCTAAGCTTACACAGTTGAAATGACAAGTGAACGGGAATAAAAGTGTTTTCTTGTGGTAGAAGTGAAAGTTACTTTGACTCATGCCTAATAAAATATGTATATCATAACAGTTCCTGAAAGGCCAAAATATGGAGTCAGTTTACATAAAACGTGAAATAAATGTGAATTAACTGAAATGAAAAGAAAATGATTTCACATCTCATCTCATTATCTCTAGCCGCTTTATCCTGTTCTACAGGGTCGCAGGCAAGCTGGAGCCTATCCCAGCTGACTACGGGCGAAAGGCGGGGTACACCCTGGACAAGTCGCCAGGTCATCACAGGGCTGACACATAGACACAGACAACCATTCACACTCACATTCACACCTACGGTCAATTTAGAGTCACCAGTTAACCTAACCTGCATGTCTTTGGACTGTGGGGGAAACCGGAGCACCCGGAGGAAACCCACACGGACACGGGGAGAACATGCAAACTCTGCACAGAAAAGCCCTCGCCGGCCACGGGGCTCGAACCCGGACCTTCTTGCTGTGAGGCGACAGCGCTAACCACTACACCACCGTGCCGCCTCATTATTATTATTATTATTATTACTACTAGTACTACTAATAATAATTTTTTAATGCAAAGTGAAGCATCTTTGTGACTCAGGCAAAAATGCATTGCACTCTCCCCAATGCCATGTTACAAAGGTAGAAGGGAATATGTCTCCAGGAAGCAGACGGTCTGCAGCATACAAAGGAGTATCTGGTTTACTGCAGCTTGAGAATTGCCAGACTGGTCAGTTATCGGTCACTTAGTACCAACTCGAATAGTGTTGCACAACATTAAACAATTATTTCATGGAAAATAGATCTACTTGTACACTGCCTGAGTCGTACCCACTGAGCTCTATATAAAATCTGGAGAGCTCATAGACTTGTCAGAGTGAAGCCAGCTGGACGCCATCTTACCACTCCCATCACGGAGCAGAACTGTCATTTAGACTACTGGAAGCTACACAAAATTGGACAAGTTATTTATGTAGTTGGTGAGAAAAATTAGAAGAAAAATGCCTACATGTGCAGCAGTAAACTGTACAAATCATCAGGTCAAAGGTTGTGGATGGACATTTCACCTGTGAGTATAATATATAATATATAACTCAATAGCCATCCATCCATTATCTGTAGCTGCTTATCCTGTACAGGGTTGCAGGCAAGCTGGAGCCTATCCCAGCTGACTACGGGTGAAAGGCGGGGTACACCCTGGACAAGTCCCCAGGTCATCGCAGGGCTGACACATAGACACAGACAAGGCAAGGCAAAGCAAGTTTATTTATATAGCACATTTCATACACAATGGCAGTTCAATGTGCTTTACAGAAGTAAAAACAAAAACAGTAAACAATAGAGAAATAAAATTACATAAAATAATTTTATTTTTATTCTAAAACAATTAATTAAAAGAATTAAAATAATTAAATGAAAATAATAAGAATTAAACAATAGTAGAAATAAAATAATAAAATGAAGTAGTAGTTCAAATAGGAGGAGAAAAAAGAAACCAGCAGAATAGAATAGAATAAAGAATAAAATAGAATAAAGTTAAAGTTAAAGTAAATTTAAAACATGCAGAGAAAGTAAAGATTATAAAAAATGTAAAGAAGACAATATTAATTATTTAACAGAAAGCATCTGAAAACAGCTTGGTCTTTAACCTAGATTTGAAGCTGCCAACAGCAGGAGCATTTTTAATGTCCTCTGGCAGTTGGTTCCATAGCTGTACTGCATAGTAGCTAAAAGCTGCTTCACCATACTTTGTTTTAACAACTGGTTTTAATAGTAAATTTTTCTGTTTCGATCTGTTAGATCTGATTGGGTTAGGCCGCTGCAACATATCAGAGAGGTAATTGGGCCCTGTACCATTTAGAGATTTGTATACCAGCAGCAATGCTTTAAAGTCAATTCTGTAGCTTACTGGAAGCCAGTGAAGGGACCTTAGAATTGGAGTAATGTGCTCTGTTCTTTTTGTTCGTGTGAGAACCCTAGCCGCTGCATTTTGAACCAGCTGAAGTCGTTTGATGGTCTTTTTTGGCAGGCCTGTGAAAAGGCCATTGCAGTAATCAACCCTACTAGAGATGAAGGCATGTATTAGTTTTTCCAGATCATTTTTAGACATAAGTCCTCTTAGTTTGGAAATGTTTTTTAGGTGATAAAATGACGTTTTAGTGATTGCTTTCATGTGACTGTCAAAGTTTAGCTCGTTGTCAATGAAAACACCAAGATTTTTAACCATTTCTTTAGTTTTAATCCCTTTTGTGTCAAGAATAGTGGTAATCCTGAGTCTTTCATCTTTTTTTCCAAATAGAATTACTTCTGTTTTATCTGTGTTCAGCTGAAGAAAATTTTGTGACATCCAGCTATTGATTTGATCGATACACTGGTAGAGACATTCAAGGGGGGCATAATCATTAGGTGATAGAGCAAAATAAATTTGGGTGTCATCTGCATAGCAGTGATACAAAATTGAATTTTTATTGATAATTTGCCCAAGTGGGAGCATATAAAGGTTGAAAAGTAATGGTCCAAGAATCGACCCCTGGGGGACACCACAGGTCAAGGACATTGACGTTGAGGAACAATTTCCCAGGGTAACAAAGAAGCTTCTATCTTTTAAGTATGAATTTAACCAATTGATAACTTAACCAGTCAATCCAACCCAGTGTTCAAGTCGATATAGCAGTATGCTGTGATCAACAGTATCAAAAGCTGCACTGAGGTCCAGTAATACCAGGACTGATGTTTTGCCTGCATCAGTATTAAGACGTATGTCATTTATAACTTTAATCAGTGCTGTTTCAGTGCTATGATTGGCACGAAATCCTGACTGAAAATTATCAAAACGGCTGTTTGATATCAAGAAGGCAGTTAATTGATTGAAGACAATTTTTTCAAGGATTTTCCCGATGAATGGTAAATTTGATATTGGCCTGTAGTTATTTAATACTGAAGGATCCAGATTACTTTTTTAAGTAGGGGCTTTACAATGGCTTTTTTTAGGGACATAGGAACAACACCAGTCTCCAGGGATGTATTTATAATTTGAAGCACATCTGTAATTATAAGATGAAGAACAGACTTTAAAAAGTTGGTGGGCAGAATGTCCAATTCAGATGTTGATGAACTGAGATTTTGTACAGTTTTTTCAAGAGTCTCATAATCAATTAAACAAAATTCTGACATTGTGTTGAAGTTATCTATCTGTGTCATTGGTGATTGCAGTTTTTCAATTTTTTTGCAACTGAGATATATTATGAGGAATATTCTGCCATATTTTATCAATTTTACCTTTGAAAAAGGATGCAAACTCATTGCATTTATTAACTGAGAGAAGTTCAGGTGCTAATTGTGGTGGGGGATTAGTTAGCTTTTCTACTGTTGAAAATAGCACACGGGCATTGTTCATATTCCTGCTGATGATGTTGGAGAAGAAAGACTGTCTTGCTTTACGAATTTCATAATTATAATTACAAAGCATCTCTTTATGGATTTGATAATGGATGTGAAGTTTAGATTTGCGCCATTTTATTTCAGTCTTTCTACATTCTCTCTTTAGCAGTTTAACAGCCGGGTACTGCTTCCATGGTGCTTTCTGCTTATCATTGACTCTTTTGATTTTGAATGGAGCAATATCATCCATAATTTGGGTCATATTTAAATTAAAAATTTCCAGTAAATCATCTACAGAGTCTGACATTTTGGTTGAGTTCTGAGAGAGAGCTTGCTCAAAGAGAGCACATGTGTTGTCTTTTATGACTCTCCTACCTATAGTCGTTGAGCTGTTCTGAATGTGAGGAGACATAGAAACATCAAAGAAAACACAGAAATGATCGGATAAGGCCAGGTCAACAACAGTATTACCCTTTGTGATAACGAGGTCAAGAGTATGACCACGAGAGTGGGTCGGCCCCTGTACATGTTGTACTAGGTTGAAGTTGTCAATAATTGCAAGTAGTTCTTTGGCATAAATGTTATCAGTATTATCTACATGCAAGTTAAAATCCCCAGATATAATAAGACAATCAAACTCTAAGCAAATGACTGATAACAGTTCACCAAACTCTTCAAGAAAGACTTTGGCTGAATGTCGCGGAGGCCTATAAATAGTTAATAATAATATGTTAGGAGAGCATGTAACAAGTGCACATAAGTGTTCAAAGGACGTAAAATCACCAAGTGAGGATTGTTTACATTGAAAAGAGACTTTGAATATATTTGCGATCCCTCCACCTTTCCCTTGTCGGGTAACATTCAAAAAATTAAAATTTGGGGGAGCTGCTTCAATAAGGGTGGTAGCACTATTTGCTTGATCCAGCCAGGTTTCAGTTAGAAGCAAAAAATCAAGATTGTGTTTGCAAATAAGATCATTAATTAAAAATGACTTGTTTAAAAGTGATCTAACATTCAGAAGAGCTAGCGTTACAGAAAGTCTAGAAGTAATATCTGCTTGTGCACTCTGATGCTGTTTTAAAACAGGAAGGAGATTAGATTGGTTCACCCCCAGGGTTAAATGTGCTCTATGTTTTCTGTTTCTTATCAACACAGGAATAGAGAGTGGCATAGGAACATTGGGTCCCAGCTGGTTTTCAACACTACACCCATTTGCAGGGACCCAGAGTACATCAAACAAGACTTTCTAAATGTTCCATTTGGTTTGAGGGTGAAAGGATTGGAGATGACATGCATCTTTTGGATGGTGAAAAAGATTTGTAGCCAGCTGAAAGTCCTGGGCGAACACAATTTTGATGAACTGGGTAAACTGCTTGTTGCGACAGATTTGGGCTGGAAAAAGAGAGTGTAGCCATTGGGAGCAATTTTTTCATGCTATTTGGGAAATCCATCCGAGGGGAAGTGGAGTCCTCTGTCTTTGAATGTTGGGAGTCTTGCAGGTCAGATGTCTGTGTGTCCTTGATGACGACTTGCAAAGATGATTGTTTAGGCTTTGTAACTATGTCAGTCTGCGACATCTTATCAACTGTTTTCCTCAATGCTGGCTGAGAAAAGATTGCAAGTCTGTAATGGTCTACTAAGACTTTGGCTCCAATCCAGCTGAGTTCATTGCTATTTGGCTTGTAAAATTCTCTGCGATTCCAGAAAAGGTTAAAATTGTCTATGAAGTTCATACCAAATGAAAAACAAGTTTTTCCAAGCCAGGTGTTAAGACTGAAGAGTCGAGAAAAAGCAAAACTTCCTCTCGCTGGGAGTGGGCCACTGATAAAAGATTGAATTCCAGTCTTATAGAGCTCAGAAAAAAGTTTTCTGAAATCATCTTGGACAAACAGCTGTTCTCTGAAAACATCATTTGCTCCCACATGCACAACAATACGTTTAATAGTTTTATGCTCGGACATGAGTTTCAAAATGCTGTCTTTGGTGTCAGAGATGGATGCATTTGGAAGGCAACAAATAATCATCCCATAACCTTTTAATTGTCTTACAGTGGAATCACCAAGAACAAGGGTCGTGGGATCAGGTGGTGTTATGAGCTGCTTTTTGCCTCTTCCCACAGCTCTTCGATCTTGGTGCGATCTCTTTTTACTATGTGTTTGTCCGCTTGAAAAATCCTCTTCCACATCCCTGAGGCATTCAAATTTGTTCTGAAGCCTTATGGGCTGTGGATTTTCCATAGGATTGTAGATCCTATTGTAATTTGTAGAATGAGCTGGTGTTGAAGTAATTACTCTTCTGTTTTTATTTTTGGGCTTACCACCCATCATTTGCCAGTTTTCTGTACTCACATTTTGCCCAGCTTGATTGATGAATTCTTCCACTTGATCTGCAATGTCCTCGGTCTGTCGGAGTGCAATCTCTGCATTCTCAGCCACTGTTTCTGTACTCCTTTCCTGAGATATCGCTTTTAATTTGTCCGTCTTTGGCAGAGCATCAATCTTTGATTCCAGAATAGAAATCCTCTGTTCTAGTTCCATGCATTTTCTGCAGGATTTTTTGCTCCCTGGCATTTTGTTTTAAAAACTAACTTATCTTATAAAGATGAAAAAAAAACAAAAAAAAATAGTGGAAATTAAATTAAAATTAAATTAAAAGCTTATAAAGATGAAAAATAAAATGAAAAAAAAATAGTGGAAATTAAATGAGAAAGTAAAGTATAGAAATAAAGATCAAGAAAGCAGGAGCAAAGCAAAGAAGCGTCCTACTCGCTTGAGTAGGAGGAGCAGAAGTCAACCATTCACACCTACGGTCAATTTAGAGTCACCAGTTAACCTAACCTGCATGTCTTTGGACTGTGGGGGAAACCGGAGCACCCAGAGGAAACCCACACAGACAGAACATGCAAACTCCACACAGAAAGACCCCCGTCAGCCACTGGGCTTGAACCCAGGACCTTCTTGCTGTGAGGCGACAGTGCTAACCACTACACCACCATGACGCCTAAATATAAAATATATATTATTTATTTTATTATAATATTATATAACCTTTCTTTTTCATATGAAAGAGAAAGGTACACTGTATAAGAGAAAAACTGAAATAATCTCTATAAAAATAATTATAGTAGTGAAAAAGAGCCATTAAAAAAAACCCAAAAACAAACCAGAGACTGAACTGGGGGGGGGCAATAACAGTGAAGAGGAGCGCTATAAAGATATGTAAGGAATGTGGGTAAAGTTGAGAAAATAAGAGGAGGTAATGAAAGGGGGAAAAAATTCAGGAGATACTTTTCTTGGGGCAAATTTGATCAGATACCATGGTTTAACACATAAGCCAAATACGTCTGTGAAGATTCTCAGTCATCCAGGTCATGGTAAACTGTGGGTGGTAAAAGAGAGCAACTGGACTTGCTTGAAGATTCTTGAAGACGTTTCACCTCTCATCCGAAAGGCTTCTTCAGTTCTGTCTGACTAGTAGGGAGTATCAGGTATTTATCCTCTCATGGATGAAAAGCAATCCTAAGGTGTTGTTGAGTCATCCTGTTGGTGTGGGTTAAATACACGCGATGGGGGTGGTAATATGGCGGCCAGATGGCCTCACCTATCTCTACAGTGGGGAATAGCCTATGAGCTCTTCAGATTTTATACAGCGCTCACTGGTCGTACCCGAGTTCTCCTTTTATACCGTTGCATTCTTAACTGAATTACAGGTCTTGTTAGTCATAATTTATGGTTTTATGTTGCTTGTTTTTCCACATCATTATAATGAAATATTTTCATATGAAATATTACTTTAGTTAATGTCTTAAAATGCAACGTCTGGGTTTCACAAACTATTCATTACATTTGTATGTAATTGAAATGTACATAAGCTATTTAAACTTAACAGCAAAATCTGTATATGAAAATGCAGTAATTCATCATGATTTATATGATTTGAAGCAAATCAGTTGAGATTTACATTACTTAGTCTTCTGATGTGTAATGGACACACACACACACACACACACACACACACACACACACACACACGCAGGAGCATGAATAGGGTACGCTGGATTTTAATGAATATCAAATTTATTGTATAAATGCTCTTATGAATGATTTACAATCAATCCATTCGTATCCAGCTTGATCAAGGAGGCCCACTGACTTTATAAACTGTTCCATTTCAGAGACAACTATGGACACTCTACAATGGTCTACAGTATCCAGAAACCATTTGAAAATGTAATGTGTATGTAGGAGTGAGATACTTTTAAAAAAGTGTTATGATCCATTAAATAATCTTTGCTTTTACAGCAACAGCTTCTATAAAGCATTCATTTCCTCTGAATCATAGTGTGGAGTACAGTGGCGGCTGGTAGTCTTTCAAACAGGGGAGGCTGGGCGGTTACGATATTTCCAGATTTTAAAAGAAAAAACACATCAATTTTGCCCATACTCTTGCCTCTGATCTGGCTGATTGTTGGCAGTGTCACAAACTGTGAAATAACAGGTTCTTTTGGCCCATTAGCCTACTGTCCAATATACATGATGGTGGTGTTGGGGGTGGGGGGGGGGGGGTATATTTTAACATTTTATATTTTAAAATTGTGGCATGTTGTTTAAAAATTGACCTCGGCTGTGTTTTTGTTTAAAAATGTTTTCCAAATTGTAGTTGTGTTTAATTCATATCCAGAAAAACATATATTCCAATATAATATACTCAGCATAAACATTTTAAATAGATTCTATATTTTTGGTCCATCCATGACATATTACTAAAGTAGCCTATTTACTGTTGTTGATGTGGGTCACTTGCTGTTAGTCAATTCACTTTCTCGTACCAGGAGAGCTGAAAGGAACGAGTATTATTCCCTACCTTTTTCACCAAGTCAATTTGAGGCGTTGGTCTACCCTGCTTTTTAATTTTAATTTTTTCCTCGAAAGAAAGACTGGCAAATGGCTTCGCCAAAATTAAATCAGCAATGCTTTGCATCCGTGCGCAGCTTTCTTGCTAGCTGACTAGCCCCCTCAAGTTCAAGTTCAGTCACTCAAATAAACAAAATTTCTGGAACTAAGATAGCAAACTTGACAACACTATATTAACACTTTATTTACAATGAAAATATATACAAACTAAAAAAGCTGGTAGAAACCGTATGTAATGAATGAAATCGAAATGTAAGCCGATCTCTTACAATACACCACAGCACTTGCGAATCCGCATGGGACTGAACTGATGTTGCCAGATACTGCTGACGTTATCCAGCCCAACATATGTTCAAAACCCGCCAAAATGCACTTAAAACTGCCCAATTGGGTGGGAAATCGCCCAATCTGGCAACACTGTCTGCTGCCTGTCTATAATTGAAACGAGCTGTCAATCAAAGAAAATATCCGGCCGCTTTCACCAATCACCAGTCTCCTCGCGGAAACTGCCATGTCCCTCCCATGTGAGGCTCGGAGTCCGTGGGCGGGCATTTTCGCAGTATTTGTCCAATAACCGTTTTGCATTTTGAGATTGAAAAGCGCATAGCTCCCAAATGCTGTTGAAGTCCATTGAGGCTGGGAGTCCGTGAGAGTCCGTGGGCGGGCATTTTCGCAGTATTTGTCCAATAATCGTCTTGCATTTTGAGATTGACAAGCACATAGCTCCCAATCCACTGAGGCTGGGCTGCATCGCGCTGTCACGAGGGGGAAAAACTCACGCACACATTAGGGGAACTGGGGAAAGTTATAAGGGAATGATTTCGCACTGTAGTTGGGTTGAGCACATATATTTCTATGATTCTGGATCTGAAATAGCAATGTTATAAGGTCGGCTATAACATAAGCCTAGCGCAATTCATCCTACACGATGTTCGTCATTTTTAGAGGAGGCTGAGCCTCCCTCGTTGTCTTAGAGCAATCGCCCGTGGTGGAGTAAAACACACAGCCAGGCTGTTTTTCTCTTTTGGTTTTGGCATTAAATGTTCAGTATATAAAGTGGCCTCCATGATTATGGAGGCTTTTTTCTGGCATACCTTCCAAATCTGTTGGCATGGAGGTGGAGTCTGATGGTGGTTTTGGAGACTTAGAAACCCCAAGATTTTACTTTTTCTCTTAATTTACCAAAAGTGACTCTTGGAGAATCTCATCTCATTATCTCTAGCTGCTTTATCCTTCTACAGGGTCACAGGCAAGCTGGAGCCTATCCCAGCTGACTACGGGCGAAAGGCGGGGTACACCCTGCAGGGATCCCAGACGTCCGCTATTTAGCGGAATTCCGCTATTTTCTAGCGAAAGTGTTTTTTTTTTTTAATCTCTTGTATATCCATTAAAAATATGTTTAAGTAAAATGACCAGCAGAATACGTTCTGATTTGGTTTGCTTGTTTAGCGATGTTTTCGTCGGCTTCGTTTGTTCTCGTTGACATTCGGGAACACTCGGAAGTTAAATTGATGTAAATACCACGAGCAGTGTTGCCAGATTGCGTGGTTCTCCGCCCAGTTGGGAGGTTTCAAATGCATTTTGGCGGGTTTTGAACATATTTTGGGCTGGAAAATGTCAGGAGTATCTGGCAACACTGACCGCGAGACTGTACGCGATAGAACAAGAAAACAATATGGCTGCGCCCATTTGCTAGAAAACATGTTTTAACTCCGTTCGTGCTTTTGTTTCTAATGCGCTGAACCTAATTCAGAGCACTGCAGGAACATCACAAAAGCAGAGAAAACTGGAGGAAAGACAGAATGCACCCCAGAAAAGAGCATTAAATTCCTTTGCAGTGAAACCTTTCAAAAAGAGAGAGGTTTAAATCAAATATCTCCAGTATTTGCTGTACATATGTACTGTACAGTGGTGCTTTAAAGTTTGTGAACCCTTTAGAATTTTCTATATTTCTGCATAAATATGGCCTAAAACATCATCAGATTTTCACACAAGTCCTAAAAGTAGATAAAGAGAACCCAGTTAAACAAATGAGACAAAAATATTATACTTCCTCATTTATTTATTGAGGAAAATGATCCAATATTACATATCTGTGAATGGCAAAAGTATGTGAACCTCGAGGATTAGCAGTTAATTTGAAGGTGAAATTAGAGTCAGGTGTTTTCAATCAATGGGATGACAATCAGGTGTGAGTGGGCACCCTGTTTTATTTAAAGAATAGGGATCTATCAAAGCCTGATCTTCACAACACATGTTTGTGGAAGTGTATCATGGCACAAACAAAGGAGATTTCTGAGGACCTCAGAAAAAGCGTTGTTGATGCTCATCAGGCTGGAAAAGGTTACAAAACCATCTCTAAAGAGTTTGGATTCCACCAGTCCACAGTCAGACAGGTTGCGTACAAATGGAGGAAATTCAAGACCATCATTACCCTCTCCAGGAGTGGTCGACCAACAATGATCACTGCAAGAGCAAGGCGTGTAATAGTCGACGAAGTCACAAAGAACCCCAGGGTAACTTCTAAGCAACTGAAGGCCTCTATCACATTGGCTAATGTTAATGTTCATGAGTCCACCATCAGGAGAACACTGAACAACAATGGTGTGCCTGGCAGGGTTGCAAGGAGAAAGCCACTGCTCTCCAAAAAGAACATTGCTGCTCGTCTACAGTTTGCTAAAGATCATGTGGACAAGCCAGAAGGCTGTTGGAAATATGTTTTGTGGATGGATGAGACCAAAATAGAACTTTTTGATTTAAATGAGAAGCGTTATGTTTGGAGAAAGGAAAACACTGCATTCCAGCATAAGAACCTTATCCCATCTGTGAAACATGGTGGTGGTAGTATCATGGTTTGGGCCTGTTTTGCTGCATTTGGACCAGGACAGCTTGCCATCATTGATGGAACAATGAATTCTGAATTATACCAGCGAATTCTAAAGGAAAATGCCAGGAAATCCATCCATGAACTGAATCTCAAGAGAAGGTGGGTCACACAGCAAGACAACGACCCTAAGCACACAAGCCGTTCTACCAAAGAATGGTTAAAGAAGAATAAAGTTAATGTTTTGGAATGGCCAAGTCAAAGTCCTGACCTTAATCCAATCAAAATGTTGTGGAAGGACCTGAAGCAAGCAGTTCATGTGAGGAAACCCACCAACATCCCAGAGTTGAAGCTGTTCTGTACGGAGGAATGGGTTAAAATTCCTCCAAGCCAGTGTGAAGGACTGATCAACAGTTACCGCAAATGTTTAGTTGCAGTTATTGCTGCACAAGGGGGTCACACCAGATACTGAAAGCAAAGGTTCACATACTTTTGCCATCACAGATACGTAATATTGGATCATTTTCCTCAATAAATAAATGACCAAGTATAATATTTTTTGTCTCATTTGTTTAACTGGGTTCTCTTTATCTACTTTTAGGACTTGTGTGAAAATCTGATGATGTTTTAGGTCATATTTAGGGAGAAATATAGAAAATTCTGAAGGGTTCACAAACTTTCAAGCACCACTGTATATATCTAATATTACTGAATCATTGATTTCTGCTCATATTCATGATTTTTGAAAAATGAATGTGGCTTATATTAGACTAGTTTTGACATTAACTTGAAACAAAAAAAATAAACAAATGAGATGAACTATGGATACTATTGTTATAACAAAATCAGTGGAATATTTAGGCAAGTATATTCTTCAAAGCTACATTTTCGTCTAATTTTTATAATTTTTTTTTGCCACTTATGTCATTGATTACAAAATATGGCATCAAATAGATACACATTATGGTTAAATTCTGTTGCTTTTCTATGTTAAATCTATGTAAAAAATGTGTTCTATAGCATCTTTAAATGTTAAAATCTCAACAGCTTCAGGCAGCCCCCTTGACCCCTGCTGATAGTTTCTCATCTCATCTCATTATCTGCAGCCACTTTATCCTGTTCTACAGGGTCGCAGGCAAGCTGGAGCCTATCCCAGCTGACTACGGGCGAAAGGCGGGGTACACCCTGGACAAGTCGCCAGGTCATCACAGGGCTGACACATAGACACAGACAACCATTCACACTCACATTCACACCTACAGTCAATTTAGAGTCACCAGTTAACCTAACCTGCATGTCTTTGGACTGTGGGGGAAACCGGAGCACCCGGAGGAAACCCACGCGGACACGGGAAGAACATGCAAACTCCGCACAGAAAGGCCCTTGCTGGCCACGGGGCTCGAACCCGGACCTTCTTGCTGTGAGGCGACAGCGCTAACCACTAGCCTACACCACCGTGCCGCCCGGTGATAGTTTCTTACATTCCTCTATTTTTTTCAATTACTGCTGGGATCCCTGACCCTGGACAAGTCGCCAGGTCATCACAGGGCTGACACATAGACACAGACAACCATTCACACTCACACCTACGGTCAATTTAGAGTCACCAGTTAACCTAACCTGCATGTCTTTGGACTGTGGGGGAAACCGGAGCACCCGGAGGAAACCCACGTAGACACGGGGAGAACATGCAAACTCCGCACAGAAAGGCCCTCGCCGGCCATGGGGCTCGAACCCGGACCTTCTTGCTGTGAGGCGACAGCGCTAACCACTACACCACCGTGCCGCCCGACTCTTGGAGAATTTTTATTTTTTGCCTCTCTTACCGCCCCCCTCACTATACGTGAGGGCAAAATAAACTTGGGTCCTCTTCCAGGCAAGTTTGTAACAGTTCCAGTTGGTGTCCACTTTTTTTTTAATTGTCCTAGCAGTAGAAATGGACATTTTCAGGTGAGTAGCCATTTTTTAAATAACTATTCCTTGACTTATGAAGGTTAACACACTTCTCCCTCATTTGGTTTGTGTGTTCTCTTATCTTTCCCATGTTGATGGATGACTAAGGGAATTTGGTCTCTGTCACCTCATATTTGTGCCCCAGTTAATCAAGAAGTCATGGATTACAACTTGAAAGTTCCCACACACTCCAATCAATTCAAACATGTACAATTTAAATGCTTCAGTTACATTGTGTTCACTATAATTTCCAGGGGTGTGAATAATACTTGTAGTGGCACGTGTTTTTGTTGAAAATAATTATTTCTTGATGAGAGATTTGTTTTTCTCTGAATAAATTTATTTCAATTAAAGGCTGGAATTTTCTCATTTTCTCAGTGTGACATGAAGCTACTTCACCAAAAGGCGGAATTTTTTCTAACCCTTTTTACTGATCATTACAAGGGGTGCTAATACTCATGGAGGGCACTGTATTTCACTCATAAAAAGATACAGAAAACACAGCAGGACCAGAAAGGCTTGAGCACTTATGTTATTCTTGTTGTCTGCCCTTTAGACTCTGCTCTTCAGCACTCAGTATTGAAATGTGCATGGAACACACTGGTATGGGATAACTAGTCATAGGAAAAATAATTAACTCCAAGAGGAAATTGAATCCATCTTAAAAAGGTTGACTATCAATAACATTGTAGACATTTTAAACATAGATTTATACCATCCAGAGTACAAAATCATTTCTGATGAAAAATAACTGCTAGAGCAGTTAAATCCCATTAAAATTGAATTTTAATTTTACAATTAATTGCCTGTAATTTTATCCTGCCACAAAGCAAACATTAGTGCTACACTAATTCTTTGACTTGCCCTGCTACACTAATTCACTGAAATCATGTGAGACATGACATGATTTCTAACAGCATGAAAGAAAATATACATTTCCTTAGGTATCTCATCATAAACTTTATAATCATGTTAAACTTTTTTTCATTTCATTTAAATTTCATTTAATCCACTATATTTTCTTGTTGCTAATCTTTTGTGTGTCTTGCACATAAAAGGAAAAATTCACACAGTGAGGTTGAATCTAAAATGGCTTTACATTCACTAAATTATGTATAGGATGGCATAATAGTCTTACACAATGAGGTATACGCTAAATAGTAGGTCTGGTTACTTTTTTTGCCGTTTAAAGGCTGCATTTAAAGAAGCAGGAAAAGTATTTCGGTTAAGCTGCCAGGTTCATCAGTGTGGCCTTGTACAGCATATACATCCACCATGTACATGCTATTTATTTAATCAGATGCCATTTCTACTGATTGCCGTGCATAGCATGAATCTGATTTGGTCCCAGCCGATGTGCAGGGCTGATCAACAGTTACTGGAAATGTTTAGTTGCAGTTATTACTGCACATGAGGATCACACCAAATACTGAAAACAAAGGCTCACATATTTCTGCCACTCACAGATATGTAATTTTGGATCATTTTAAGTATAATCTTTTTGTCTCATTTGTTATTTTTGCAGAAACATAAAAAATTTAAAAGATTTCACAAACTTTTAAGCACCAGTGTAAGCACTGTGAATTACCGCTCTCATTCAAAACCTATACTATATGCACTACACTGTGAATCATACAAAAAGTAAATCAACCTCCCTTTTCACACATGCACTTTTATGCAGAAATTCAGGGGTAATTATTCAGGAAGGGGTTAAATAAGAACGCCAGCCAGAATCTAAATCCTGCTAAGATGGAAGTGGTAAATGACCAAGATGATAAAAATTACAGAAAGGACTTGTGCGAACAGAAGTCAGTACATTTCTGGGAATGAGGACAGTGTCCTGATGACTTTGTCCTGCAGCTCTGAAGAACACAAAGCCTGAAAAAAGAAAACTGCATCTGATAAGGGAGTGTCTGAAGAAGACACAGTAGGATTGAATTAAAAAAAAACAAAACACTGCAGCTCAGTTCTTACTGTGGTTAGGTACAGTGGTGCTTGAAAGTTTGTGAACCCTTTAGAATTTTCTATATTTCTGCATAAATATGGCCTAAAACATCATCAGATTTTCACACAAGTCCTAAAAGTAGATAAAGAGAACCCAGTTAAACAAATGAGACAAAAATGTTATACTTGGTCATTTATTTATTGAGGAAAATGATCCAATATTACATATTGTGAGTGGCAAAAGTATGTGAACCTCTAGGATTAGCAGTTAATTTGAAGGTGAAATTAGAGTCAGGTGTTTTCAATCAATGGGATGACAATCAGGTGTGAGTGGGCACCCTGTTTTATTTAAAGAACAGGGATCTATCAAAGTCTGATCTTCACAGCACATGTTTGTGGAAGTGCGTCATGGCACGAACAAAGGAGATTTCTGAGGACCTCAGAAAAAGCATTGTTGATGCTCATCGGGCTGGAAAAGGTTACAAAACCATCTCTAAAGTGTTTGGACTGCACCAATCCACAGTCAGACAGATTGTGTACAAATGGAGGAAATTCAAGACCATTGTTACCCTCCCCAGGAGTGGTCGACCAACAAAGATCACTCCAAGAACAAGGCGTGTAATAGTCGGCGAGGTCACAAAGGACCCCAGGGCAACTTCTAAGCAACTGAAGGCCTCTCTCACATTGGCTAATATTAATGTTCATGAGTCCACCATCAGGAGAACACTGAACAACAATGGTGTGCATGGTAGGGTTGCAAGGAGAAAGCCACTGCTCTCCAAAAAGAACATTGCTGCTTGTCTGCAGTTTGCTAAAGATCACGTGGACAAGCCAGAAGACTTTTGGAAAAATGTTTTGTGGATGGATGAGACCAAAATAGAGCTTTTTAGTTTAAATGAGAAGCGTCATGTTTGGAGAAAGGAAAACACTGCATTCTAGCATAAGAACCTATCCCATCTGTGAAACATGGTGGTGGTAGTATCATGGTTTGCACCTGTTTTGCTGCATCTGGGCCAGGACGGCTTGCCATCATTGATGGAACAATGAATTCTGAATTATATCAGTGAATTCTAAAGGAAGATGTCAGGACATCTGTCCATGAACTGAATCTCAAGAGAAGGTGGGTCATGCAGCAAGACAACGACCCTCAGCACACAAGTCGTTCTACCAAAGAATGGTTAAAGAAGAATAAAGTTAATGTTTTGGAATGGCCAAGTCAAAGTCCTGACCTTAATCCAATCGAAATGTTGTGGAAGGACCTGAAGCGAGCAGTTCATGTGAGGAAGCCCACCAACATCCCAGAGTTGAAGCTGTTGTGTACAGAGAAATAGGCTAAAATTCCTCCAAGCCGGTGTGCAGGACTGATCAACAGTTACTGGAAACATTTAGTTGCAGTTATTGCTGCACAAGGGCGGCACACCAGATACTGAAAGCAAAGGTTCACATACTTTTTCCACTCACAGATATGTAATATTGGATCGTTTTCCTCAATAAATAAATGACCAAGTATAATATTTTTGTCTCATTTGTTTAACTGGGTTCGCTTTATCTACTTTTAGGACTTGTGTGAAAATCTGATGATGTTTTAGGTTATATTTATGCAGAAATACAGAAAATTCTAAACAGTTCACAAACTTTCAAGTGCCACTGTAAGTAACTGAAAAAAGCAGATGTTTCCTGAAAACAAACAAACAAACAAATAAAAACTCATACTGCATAATGAGACCAGTGAGGAACTCAGAGCAAACAAAGACCACCTCTGCCGAATGTATGTGTACCTGCTGGGCAAGGTACACCTTTTTTTTGGTATCTCCAGGTCCTTCACTTTCTTCTGCTGCTGGTTAGTTTGCTTGGCCACATCCATCTTCAGGTTCTCCACGTTAAAGAAACACACACATTGTACATGTACTGCAGTGACTCAACAGCATGAAGGACAGCATGATCACAATGACCCAACCACTCTCTGACACCAGATTACACAAAAATCCTTTGGTGTTTTGCTGGTAGCAGGGTGCCACTGTGAAATTTAATCATTTTTGTCAAATTTGTTTGTGCACTGAAAGAGCCAAATTGTCTCCTCTGTTGTTGTTTTTTTTTTTCAAAAAATGACTTTGAGCCTCACTGTTACTCTGCTGCACAGCAGTTTTCTAAAAGTAAAAGCTTTTAATATTATGTAATAAATGTTCTTCTGCTTTAACCCACACATTAATACAATTTGAAATACCTCAGTAAATAGCGATTAAATTTATGCATTTTATGAGCTGTTCAGAAAGCGTGGAAGAATAGTTACCTTCCACAGATAGAAGATAGTCATTTAAAAGACTCATGGGTAAAGTATGCACACATTGGGAACATGTGGGAGGGCACTAATAGCAACCAGATTAAAGAAATAAGAATACACAATGGGAAGCCAAAGCAGCCCCTTTCTGGTTCAAATCAAGTTTTCTGTCTACAAAACCAAATAAGTATGAAATCTTTTTACTGACAATTTTATATCAGTAAGATTTCTCCAAAGAAAAGTTATATTTTACAAAAAATACACTTTGTTATATTTATTTCTCAAGGAATTTTTCAACCAGACAGCAAATCCGCTTCATAACGGTGGAGCGGCTGGCTGCTTTATGTCCCAGGGCTCCCTTTAAAAAGATACACTCCTTTAGTGCCAGCAACATGTTTCAAAACAGTTGGAACAGTGGAAACAAAATACAAAAAGAAAGAAAGTTTCATATTTAATGTTAAAAGTGTAATGTAAAAAAACAATTACGTTAATTGGCAACAGGTCAGTAATATGATTGGGTATAAAAAGAGCATCCCAGAGTGTCTGAGTCTCTCAGAAGTAAAGATGGGGAGGGATTCATCGCTCTGTGAAAGACTGCGTGGGCAAAAAGTGCAACAATTTAAGAATAACGTTCCTCAGTGTGAAATTGTAAAGAATTTGGGGATCACACCATCTGTGTTACATAATATTAAAAGATTCAGAGAATCTGGAGAAATCTCTGTATGCAAGAGACAAGGCTGAAAACTGACATTGGATGCCTGTGATTTTCAGGCCCTCAGGCGACAATGCATTAAAAACAGACACGTGTCTGTAGTGGAAATCACTGTATGGACTCAGGAACACTTCAGAAAACCATAGTCTGTGAAAACAGTTCATTACTGCATCCACAAATGCAAGTTAAAACCAGGTATAAACAATATCCAGAAACACCGCCACCTTTTCTGGGACTGAGCTCTTTTATGATGGACTGAGGTGACGTGGAAAATTGTCCCGAGGTTTGATGAATCAAAAGTAGAAATTCTTTTTAGAAATCATGGACACCACGTCCTCCAGGCTAAAGAGGAGAGGGACCATCCGGCTTATCAGTGCACAGTTCAAAAGCCAGCATCTGTGATGGTATGAGGGTGCATTAGTGCACATGACATGGGTAGCTTGTATATCTGGGACGGCATCATTAATGCTGAATGATATATACATGTTTCAGAGCAATATGCTGCCATCCAGACAAAATCTTTTTCAGGGAAGGCCTTCCTTCATTCAGCAAGACAATGCCAAACCACTTTCTGCACATACCGGTATTAAAACTCCATGGCTCCATAGTAAAAGAGTCTGGGTGCTAAACTGGCCTGCCTGCAGTCGAGCCCTGTCTCCCATTTAAAACATTTAGTGCATTATGAAGTGCAAAATATGACAAAGGAGACCCTGAACTGTTGAGCAACTGAAACTGTATATCAGGTAAGAATGGGACAACATTTCTCTTTCAAAACTACAGCAATTGGTCTCCTCAGTTCCCAAACATTTACAGGATAAAGCGGCTAGAGATAATGAGATGGGTTGTTCCTTGGCCCATAGCCCACCTTTCCTCAAAATTTCATCAAAATCTGTTCACTACTTGTTGAGTTATGTTGGGAAAAGGCAAACAAACGGAGTTGACAGAGACAATGTTGGCAGAGAGAATGAAGTTATGCAATTAAAATGGTTAATTAAGTGCATTAATTCACATGTTTATGCACACAGCTAAATATTAAAATGCTGCTATTTTATCAGTAGAGAATTATAGTGCCTTGAAAAAGTATTCATACCCCTTGAACTTTTTCACATTTTTCCACCTTACAACCACAAACTTAAAAGTTTTTTATTGAGATTTTATGTGATAGACCAACACAGAGTAGCACATAATTGTGAAGTGAAACGAAAATGATAAATGGTCTTCAAAATCTTAAAGAAATAAAAATCTGAAAAATGTGGTGTGCATTAGTATTCAGCCCCCTGTACTCTGATACCTCTAAATACAATCCAGTGCAATCAATTGCCTTCAGAAGTCATCTAATTAGTTAATAGAGTCCTACTGTGTGTAATTTACTCTCAGCATTAATACACTTGTTCTGTGAAGGCCTCAATGGTTTGTTAGAGAACACTGAAGAACAAACAGCATCATGAAGACCAAATAACTCACCAGACAGGTCAGGGATAAAGTTCTGGAGAAGTTTAAAGCAGGGTTAGGTTATAAAAAAATATCCCAAGCTCTGAACATCTCAAGAAGCACTGTTCAATCCATCATTCAAAAATGGAAAAAGTATGGCACAACTGCAAACCTACCAAGACATGGCCGTCCACCTAAACTGACCAAGCGAGCAAGGACAGCACTGGTCAGAGAAGCAGCCAAGAGCCCCATGATCACTCTGGAGGAGCTGCAGAAATCCACAGCTCAGGTGGGAGAATCTGTGCACAGGACAACTATAAGTCGTACACTCCACAAATCTGGCCTTTTTGGAAGAGTGGCAAGAAGAAAGCCATTGTTGAAAGACAGGCATAAGAAGTCTTGTTTGCAGTTTGCCAGAAGCCATGTAGGGGACACAGCAAACATGTGGAAGAAGGTGCTTTGGTCAGATGAGATCAAATTTGAACTTTTTGGCCTAAATGCAAAGCGCTATGTGTGGCGGAAAACTAACACTGCTCATCACCCTGCACTAGGGGTGGGCGTATCGATCTGAGTATCAATAGTATCGATACCAAGGTGAGTATCGGAATCGAATCGATACTAGCGTGATGAGATCGATACTTTCGTCGCAGTTTCTCTTCAATACGTCCAGTAAATTACTCGAATTTACTCACAGAGTTCATGCGAGCGTAGTTTCTCTCTAAATCTGTCTGTGTAAACAGCGCACCTCTCTCTCTCTCTCTCTCTGCCGCTCACACCTTGCCCCTCACCCTCCCTGCTTTGTCGGAGAGCAGAGATTCAGAGCACTGACTGACAGCAGGCCGTGATGGCAGAGAGAAAGAGAAGCGCCGTGTGGACATTATTCACTGCAGTTGACAAAGACAATGCCACATGTGATGTGTGCAGAAAAGTTATTCGCTGCTGTGGTAACACCACCAATTTATTTAAACATATTGAAGCAGTTCACCCCAGAGAGAACACTGAACTGCAAAAAAAGTTGAGGAAGGGGGAGATCCCCAAACCCAGGCCAGACCTCCCCAAACCCAGGCCAGACCTCCGACACAGAGGCAGAGGTCTCTGGAAGAGACTCTTCAACCCAAAACTCAGGAATATCCAGGTAATCTCCAGCATAAAGTAATATTTTCACAGCGTAATTGGTGATCAGAGATGCAATTTCAGCAGACTAATTAAACTATTATCATATATTCAGCCAGTTGAAAAAAAATTAGTTGTTTTACTGAAACTAAAAAATATACACTTATATATGTCTCAAAACTGAAATATGAACATGGCTGAAAATAAAAACCCTTTTGTGTTAACTGTTGAAGGAAAAATAGTATTCTTATTTAGGCTACATGCAGATTACAGTTACAGAATTAATTATCTTAATCATTTTGTTATGTCACCTAGATAATTCACAAAGAGCCATGGATATCACGAAGAGCATTGCCGAGATGATCGTGAAGGACCTACAACCCCTCTCTGTGGTTGAACAGGAGGGTTTTAAGAGTTTAATCAAGACACTTGATCCCTGCTACAGAATTCCAAGTAGGAATTTTTTCACGGGAGAGAAAATACCTTCAATGTATGAAGAGTGTCGCTCAAAAATAAGAATGTCTGGATGCTGCTGACAGTGCTGTATTGACCACTGATATGTGGACATCAAGAGCCACAGAGGCTTATTTAACTGTCACTTGCCATATTATTGATGAAAACTGGCAAATGCAAGCATATGTGCTAGAAACCAGTAGTTTCTCAGGAAAGCACAGTGCTGATAATATTTGCTCGGAATTAAAAAAAATCACAGATAAATGGGGCATAACTGCCAAAATTCAGGCTGTGGTCACTGATAATGCTGCCAATGTGGTTGCTGCTGTACACAGAGCAGGTTGGGCACATTATCCATGTTTTGCACACACCCTTAATCTGGTAGTAAAAGACTCCATTAAGACCCTCCCTGAGCTTCTTGACATCCAACACAGATGCAGTGCTATTGTAGCTTTTTTCCATCACAGCACAAAAGCAACAGAGAAGCTCAAAGAAATACAGAAACAATTGAAGTTTCCAGAGCACAAACTGATCCAATCAGTTGAAACACGCTGGAACTCTGTATTTTACATGTTTGAGAGACTTTGTGAGCAAAAGGAAGCAGTGACCACCGTACTTTGCCTTCTTGGCAAGAGCTCACTGTGCTTGAGTGAAGAGGATTAGTCCATGGTTTGTCTCTCCCTTGATGCCTTGAGACCATTTGAAGAAGTCACGAGGGAGATATCATCTGAAAAACACGTGTCAGTTTCAAAGATGATCCCCCTGGTAACATTACTTCTTAGATCAGCTACATCTCATGAGGCCCAAGGCAGCAAGCTAGCTGCTGTGCTGTCAGCACAGTGCCAGCACCGTTTCAGGAATATTGAAACCCACTATGGTCTCAGTACCAGCACCTACCTGGACACAAGATTTAAAAACTTTGGGTTCCGGGACATGGCAAATGTTAACAGAGTGAAAAAAAACTTGTTGCTTTAATGCAGTCACTGAGCCAGTCCTCAGTCTATTCAGAATCAGATCCTCAACCTAGCACAAGCTCTGCCACCAGCACTGCGTCAGCAATGGCTCCTGCAACTACCTCATACTACCCTGCAGGAGCTTCTCCATCCCCAGCTGCAGCAAAAGGCGGGATATGGACAGAGTTTGACCCTCAAATCCTGGAATCGCAGCAGCATCGCACAGCTGGCACTGATGCGACTATTGAAATGTGCCGGTACACGGAAGAGAAGCCAATTCCACGAGATGGAGACCCACTTCTTGGGTGGAAAATGAATGAACCTACATTTCCCTCTCTGAGCAAGATTGCAAAAAACCATCTGGGAGTAATTGCAACATCCATACCTGCAGAAAGGATTTTCTCTAAGGCGGGACAGTTAATAACTCAGAGAAGAAGTGCAATAAAAGGGAAGAATGTAAACATGTTCCTGAACAAAAACCTTTAAATCTGTTATCAACATGGGAACAGAGCCAAAAGGGCACCTCAAGGGATACTTCCTTGGAGGGCTTTGTGAGCAAAGAGCCAAAGGTTACGAGCCACTTGTAGTTTACACCTGATTTGCACTACTGACTTTATTTTTCACACATATTTGCGTGCAATGGAAGGGTTTTTTTTGTTGTTGTGTTGTTTATATTGTTATATTTATATTTATTACATTGTTGCTTTTGTTTACTTATTTTGCACTACTGACTTTGTTACTTTATTACTGACTTTATTTTTCACAAATATTTGTGTGCAATGGAAGGTTTTTTTTGTGGTGTTGTTGACATTGTTATATTTATATTTTTGTTACATTGTTATATTTATATTTTTGTTACATTGTTGCTTTTTTGTTATTTTGCACTAGTGACTTTTTTCTTAAACAATTTTGTGTAGCAGAAGGTGATAAGGGAATTATTTTATTATTAATATACTGTTATGTTGTTTTATATTGTTGTAGTTAGTTAATAAAAAACATTTTTATTTGCCTAAAATCTTTGTCCTGTGTTTAATCATACTCATAATCAACTAAAAAAGGCAAAATCACAAAATTATTCAATGATCATAACATTTCAAGTAAAAAGTATCAGTATCGGCAATACTAGCCCTGTATTTACTTGGTATCGGATCGATACCCAAATTACCAGTATCGCCCACCCCTACCCTGCACACACCATCCCCACTGTGAAACATGGTGGTGGCAGCATCATGCTATGGGGATGCTTTTCTTCAGCAGGGACAGGGAAGCTGGTCAGAGTTGATGGGAAGATGGATGGAGTTAAATACAGAGCAATCCTGGAAGAAAACCTGTTGGAGGCTGCAAAAGACTTGAGACTGGGAAGGAGATTCACCTTCCAGCAAGACAATGACCCTAAACATACAGCCAGAGCTACAATGGAATGGTTTAGATCAAAGAATATTCATGTGTTAGAATGGCCCAGTCAAAGTCCAGACCTAAATCCCATTGAGCATCTGTGGCAACACTTGAAAATTGCTGTTCACAGACGCTCTCCATCCAATCTGGCTGAGCTTGAGCTATTTTGCAAAGAAGAATGGGCAAAAATTTCAGTGTCTAGATGTGCAAAGCTGGTAGAGACATACCACAAAAGACTTGCAGCTGTAATTGCAGCAAAAGGTGGCTCTACAAAGTATTGACGCAAGGGGGCTGAATACTAATGCATATCACATTTTTCAGATTTTTATTTGTTTAAAATTTTGAAGACCATTTATCATTTTCGCTTCACTTCACAATTATGTGCTACTCTGTGTTGGTCTATCACATAAAATCTCAATAAAAAACTTTTAAGTTCATGGTTGTAAGGTGGAAAAATGTGAAAAAGTTCAAGGGGTATGAATACTTTTTCAAGGCACTGTAAGTCACCCAATTAGGGCTGTGATGGAGCATGTTGTAGAGAGGTCATGGTCTAGACAAACAGACCCACTAAAAGCTTTGTGTTGCATCATCTTCGAAGTCCATCTTAGAATAAGTCACTCACACCAACCGTCCCTTCTCCCCAATACCCGTAGGTGAAATGAACACCATGGCAACCATTGAAATAAATCCAGCCCTTATTATGACCTTCCTAAAAGATAAATTCATCCGATAAAACACAAAGTCTGCTGTAAACATGTAGAGTGAGACAACATTAGATGCACTTGAAGTTCGAGGCCCTTCTTTCTAGTTTTGTTAAACAGAAAAATTCCTCCTCACCTTCAGAGCATACACCCAACTATGGGACCAAAGACGTACCTAATGATCATTCGCCACTCTGTTGTTAAAAAACAGGTTTATTTACAACCCCGATTCCAAAAAAGTTGGGACAAAGTACAAATTGCAAATAAAAATGGAATGCAATAATTTACAAATCTCAAAAAGTGATATTGTATTCACAATAGAACATAGACAACATATCAAATGTCAAAAGTGAGACATTTTGAAATTTCATGCCAAATATTGGCTCATTTGAAATTTCATGACAGCAACACATCTCAAAAAAGTTGGGACAGGGGCAATAAGAGGCTGGAAAAGTTAAAGGTACAAAAAAGGAACAGCTGGAGAACCAAATTGCAACTTATTAGGTCAATTGGCAATAGGTCATTAACATGACTGGGTATAAAAAGAGCATCTTGGAGTGGCAGCGGCTCTCAGAAGTAAAGATGGGAAGAGGCTCACCAATCCCCCTAATTCTGCGCCGACAAATAGTGGAGCAATATCAGAAAGGAGTTCAACAGTGTAAAATTGCAAAGAGTTTGAACATATCATCATCTACAGTGCATAATATCATCAAAAGATTCAGAGAATCTGGAAGAATCTCTGTGCGTAAGGGTCAAGGCCGGAAAATCATACTGGGTGTCCGTCATCTTCAGGCCCTTAGACAGCATTGCATCACATACAGGCATGCTTCTGTATTGGAAATCACAAAATGGGCTCAGGAATATTTCCAGAGAACATTATCTGTGAACACAATTCACCATGCCAGCCGCCGTTGCCAGCTAAAACTCTATAGTTCAAAGAAGAAGCCGTATCTAAACATGATCCAGAAGCGCAGACGTCTTCTCTGGGCCAAAGCTCATTTAAACTGTTCTGTGGTCAGATGAATCAAAATTCGAAGTTCTTTATGGAAATCAGGGACGCCGTGTCATTCGGACTAAAGAGGAGAAGGATGACCCAAGTTGTTATCAGCGCTCAGTTCAGAAGCCTGCATCTCTGATGGTATGGGGTTGCATTAGTGCATGTGGCATGGGCAGCTTACACATCTGGAAAGACACCATCAATGCTGAAAGGTATATCCAGGTTCTAGAGCAACATATGCTCCCATCCAGACGACGTCTCTTTCAGGGAAGACCTTGCATTTTCCAACATGTCAACGCCAAACCACATACAATGCCAAACCACATCAATTACAGCATCATGGCTGCGTAGAAGAAGGGTCCGGGTACTGAACTGGCCAGTCTGCAGTCCAGATCTTTCACCCATAGAAAACATTTGGCGCCTCATAAAACGGAAGATACGACAAAAAAGACCTAAGACAGTTGAGCAACTAGAATCCTACATTAGACAAGAATGGGTTAACATTCCTATCCCTAAACTTGAGCAACTTGTCTCCTCAGTCCCCAGACGTTTACAGACTGTTGTAAAGAGAAAAGGGGATGTCTCACAGTGGTAAAAATGGCCTTGTTCCAACTTTTTTGAGATGTGTTGTTGTCATGAAATTTAAAATCACCTAATTTTTCTCTTTAAATTATACATTTTCTCAGTTTAAACATTTGATATGTCGTCTATGTTCTATTCTGAATAAAATATGGAATTTTGAAATGTCCACATCATTGCATTCCGTTTTTATTTACAATTTGTACTTTGTCCCAACTTTTTTGGAATCGGGGTTGTACAAGCCATCTTTGCTGAGTAATTTTGTCCACAACAGCTAAAAGTATTAAACTAGACCTTGTCAGGAAAAGTAACCACAGAGTTCCTTTCTGTGGTTTAGGAAATCCAGTATACTGAGATGACATGCAGTTATGATTACATTTATATGGATTACAAAAAAATATATGCAGTTTATATTGTATAATCAAGACACAAATAAAAAATAATAATAATTTACTGCCAAGTTCTCCTGTTTGAGAGCACTGATCTCCTTGCTGTGAACCTCCTGGAGCTGCTTCTCTCTGAGGACAAATTCTCTCTCATTCTGAGCCAGCTGCAGATGTATACGCTCCGGTGAGGAGTACAGCAAAATAAGGTCATAGCCTCTGATTGCAGCTCCCTCTTTCTCTCATTTTCACGTAAATGATGCAGAGGAAACAAACTGTTGATGACATTTGCACATTGCTGGCTAAAAAAGTGTAATAATAGTGTTTACTCACTTTGCTCTGTTTCTGCTGTGTGTTGCTGTCTGACTGATCAGGACAGCCAGTGTGTGGACTGTCTGCTTCTATTCAGTGTTAGAAAAATGCACAAATGGACTCTGTTGAAGTACCAAGTTCACCGTTTTAAACCAGAGTCTGACCTACACAGAAACATGCAGGGCAGTGAATGTTAATAAAGAAAAGAAAATACATCCCAAAACTGCCCATCAGCACAAAACAATTGCTTGGCAATAATTCTGAATACAGTTCTTGGTTTCACGTGTTTGTTACACATCACTCCTGAGATACCAGTGATGCTGACCTCTCCTGCTTTCTGGATCTGCCTGATCCATCCTGTGGCCTACTTCTGGCTGAAGTTCTCATTACTTCACTCCTGTGAGGATGGCCCCATATGTACAGCTCCTGATCCATCTTGATGCCTTACTTCTAGCAGAGGTTCTCATCGCTTTGCTCCTGTGGAGAGTGGCCCTATATGGACGGCCTAAAAATAGACTTAGAAGATGGCTCTGGACAATTAATACGAACAGTTTTGCTATGATGGTTTAGGACTACGATTGCCATAATAATTTTCGGACTGCAGTTATCATGAACAATTTTACCATCAATGAACAGTTGATAACTTCAACAAAATAGACTTCATACTAAAACTATAATGGATAGCTTGGTTACACAATTGCACTTTTTGACCATATAGGACACACTTAGAGAAACAAGTTATTTATAATCACACTACCTGTTATCACCCAAATGAGGATGGGTTCCCTTGTGAGACTGGTTCCTCTCAAGGTTTCTTCATCATGTCATCTCAGGGAGTTTTTCCTTGCCAGCATCACCTCAGCCTTGCTCATTAGGGATGAATTTATGAGTTCATATTTTTAAAATCTATATTTTTCTGTAAAGCTGCTTTGCAACAATGTCTATTGTTAAAAGTGCTATACAAATAAATTGACTTGACCTGACCCCAGGTTGAAAATATGTCTTCTTCTTCTTTTGGCTGCTTCCGATTAGGGGTCGCCACAGCGGATCTTTCGTCTCTATTGCTCCCTGTCTTCCGCATCCTTCTCTACCACACCTGCCACTTTCATGTCCTCTCTCACCACATCCATGTATCTCCTCTTTGGCCTTCCTCATTTTCGTGTGCCTGGCAGCTCCATCCTCAACATTCTCCTTCCAACATGCTCTGCATCTCTTCTCAGGATGTGCCCATACCATCTCAGTCTCATCTCGTCTCGTCTTCTTCCGCTTATCCAGGACCGGGTCGCGGAGGCAGCAGTCTAAGCATGGAAGCCCAAACTTCCCTTTCCCCAGACACCTCGGCCAGCTCCTCGGGAAGAACACCGAGGCGTTCCCAGGCCAGCTGAGAGACATAGTCCCTCCAGCGTGTCCTGGGTCTTCCCCGGGGCCTCCTCCCGGGGGGACATGCCTGGAACACCTCCCCAGGGAGGCGTCCAGGAGGGATCCGAAAAAGATGCCCGAGCCACCTCAGCTGGTTCCTCTCGATGTGGAGGAGCAGCGGCTCTACTCCGAGCTCCTCCCGAGTGACTGTGCTTCTCACCCTATCTCTAAGGGAGCGCCCAGCCACCCTGCGAAGGAAACTCATTTCAGCCGCTTGTATCCGCGATCTTGTTCTTTCTGTCATTACCCAAAGCTCATGACCATAGGTGAGAGTCGGAACGTAGATCGACCGGTAAATTGAGAGCTTCGCCTTTTGGCTCAGCTCCTTCTTCACCACGACGGACCGGTAAAGCGACCGCATCACTGCGGAGGCTGCACCGATCCGCCTGTCGATCTCACGCTCCATCCTTCCCTCACTCGTGAACAAGATCCCGAGATACTTAAACTCCTCCACTTGAGGCAGGACTTCTCCACCAACCTGGAGAGGGCAAGCCACCCTTTTCCGGTCGAGAACCATGGCCTCGGACTTGGAGGTGCTGATTCTCATCCCAGCCGCTTCACACTCGACTGCAAACCGCCCCAGTGCATGCTGAAGGTCCTGGTTTGAAGAAGCCAACAGGACAACATCATCCGCAAAAAGCAGAGATGAAATCCTGTGGTTCCCAAACAGGATTCCTTCCGGCCCCTGGCTGCGCCTAGAAATTCTGTCCATAAAAATTATGAACAGAACCGGTGACAAAGGGCAGCCCTGACGGAGTCCAACATGCACTGGGAACAGGTCTGACTTACTGCCGGCAATGCGAACCAGACTCCTGCTCCGTTCGTACAGGGACCGGACAGCCCTTAGCAAAGAGCCCCGAACCCCGTACTCCCGAAGCACCCCCCACAGAATACCACGGGGGACACGGTCGAATGCCTTCTCCAGATCCACAAAGCACATGTGGACTGGTTGGGCAAACTCCCATGAACCCTCGAGCACCCTATGAAGGGTATAGAGCTGGTCCAGTGTTCCGCGACCAGGACGAAAACCGCATTGTTCCTCCTGGATCCGAGGTTCGACTATTGGTCGAATTCTCCTCTCCAGTACCCTGGAGTAAACTTTCCCTGGGAGGCTGAGAAGTGTGATTCCCCTATAATTGGAGCACACTCTCCGGTCCCCTTTCTTAAAAAGAGGGACCACCACCCCAGTCTGCCACTCCAGAGGCACTGTCCCCGACCGCCACGCGATGTTGCAGAGGCGTGTCAACCAAGACAGCCCCACAACATCCAGAGACTTAAGATACTCAGGGCGGATCTCATCCACCCCCGGTGCCTTGCCACCGAGGAGCTTGCAAACCACCTCAGTGACTTCGGCTTGGGTAATGGACGAGTCCACCTCTGAGTCATCAGCCTCAGTCTCCTCAGTGGAAGACATGACGGTGGGATTGAGGAGATCCTCAAAGTATTCCTTCCACCGCCCGACAATGTCCCCAGTCGAGGTCAACAGCTCCCCACCTGCACTGTAAACAGTGTTGGCAGAGTACTGCTTCCCCCTCCTGAGGCGCCGGACGGTTTGCCAGAATTTCTTCGAGGCCGACCAATAGTCCTTCTCCATGGCCTCCCCGAACTCCTCCCAGTTCCGAGTTTTTGCCTCCGCAACTGCCCGAGCTGCAGCACGCCTGGCCTGCCGATACCCGTCGGCTGCCTCAGGAGTCCCGGAGGTCAACATGGCCCAATAGGACTCCTTCTTCAGCTTGACGGCATCCCTTACTTCCGGTGTCCACCACCGGGTTCGGGGATTGCCGCCACGACAGGCACCGGAGACCTTGCGGCCACAGCTCCGAACAGCTGCATCCACAATGGAGGTAGAGAACATGGTCCACTCAGACTCAATGTCCCCCGCCTCCCTCGGAAGCTGGGAAAAGCTCTCCCGGAGGTGGGAGTTAAAGACCTCCCCAACAGAGTGCTCGGCCAGACGTTCCCAGCAGACCCTCACCATACGTTTGGGCCTGCCAGGTCTGTCCAGCTTCCTCCTCCGCCAGCGGATCCAACTCACCACCAGGTGGTGATCAGTTGACAACTCAGCCCCTCTCTTCACCCGAGTGTCCAAGACATAGGGTCGGAGATCAGATGACACGACTACAAAGTCGATCATCGACCTCCGACCTAAGGTGTCCTGGTGCCACGTGCACTTATGGACACCCCTATGCTTGAACATGGTGTTTGTTATGGACAAACCGTGACTAGCACAGAAGTCCAATAACAAAACACCACTCGGGTTCAGATCGGGGAGGCCGTTCCTCCCAACCACGCCCCTCCAGGTGTCACTGTCATCGCCCACGTGAGCATTGAAGTCCCCCAGTAGCACAATGGAGTCCCCAGTCTGAGCACCCCTCAGTACCTCTCCCAGGGACTCCAAGAAGGCCGAATACTCTATACTGCTATTTGGCCCGTAGGCACAAACAACAGCAAGAGCCCTCTCCCCAATCCGAAGGCGCAGAGAGGCGACCCTCTCATTCACTGGGGTAAACTCCAACACATGGCGGCTGAGCTGGGGAGCTATAAGGAAGCCCACACCAGCCCGCCGCCGCTCACCACGGGCAACTCCAGAGAAGTGGAAAGTCCAGCCCCTCTCGAGGAGCTGGGTTCCAGAGCCCAAGCTGTGCGTGGAGGTGAGCCCGACTATCTCTAGCCGGTACCTCTCAACCTCCCGCACAAGCTCAGGCTCCTTCCCCCCCAGCGAAGTGACATTCCATGTCCCAACAGCCAGCTGCTGTGTCCGGGGATCAGGTCATCGAGGCCCCTGCCTTCGACTGCCACCCAATCCACACTGCACCAAACCCCTACTGCTACCTCTGTGGGTGGTGAACCCACAGGAGGTCGGGCCCACGTCACCTCTTCGGGCTGAGCCCGGCCGGGCCCCATGGGCAAAGGCCCGGCCACCAAGCGCTCGCATACGAGCCCCAACCCCGGGCCTGGCTCCAGGGTGGGGCCCCGGCTGCGTCCTACCGGGCGACGTCACGGTCCTGGATTTTTTCTCCATAGGGGTTTTTTGGTGAACTGCTCTTGGTCTGGCCTGTCACCTAGGACCTGTCTGCCTTGGGAAACCCTAACAGGGGCATAAAGCCCCCGACAACATAGCTCCTAGGATCATTCAAGCACACAAACCCCTCCACCACAATAAGGTGGCAGTTCTAGGAGGGGCAGTCTCATCTCTCTTAGCTTAATTCCCAAGCTCTCCACATGTGCCGTCCCCCTGATGTGCTCATTCCTTATCCTGTCCAACCTTGTCACTCCCATCACAAACCTTAACATCCTCAACTCCACCACCTCCAACTTTGTCTCCTGTCTCTTCATTAAGGGTACGGTCTCCAATCCATACATCACAGCTGGTCTCACTACTGCCTTATACATCTTACCTTTCACTTTTGCTGGGACTTTCCTATCACAAATGACTCCTGTAATCCTTCTCCAACTGCTCCACCCTGCCTGCACTCGCTTTCTCACCTCACTATCGCAGCCCCCATTTTCCTGCCAGTTGACCCCAGGTACTTGAATTCACCAACTTTTTTTACGTCTACTCCTCGCATCTTCACTACACTCTTATCCTCATTCTCATTGATGCACATGTATTCTGTTTTGCTACAGCTCACCTTCATTCCTCTTCATTCCAATGCATACCTCCATCTCTCCAAACCCAGCTCGACCTCCTTTCTACTTTCACTACATATCACAATATCATCCGCAAACATCATGTTCCATGGTGACTCTTGCCTCACTTCGTCCGTCAAGCTATCCATCACTATGGCAAATGAGAAAGGACTCAAAGCAGATCCGTGATGAAATCCCACCTTCACCTTGAACCATTCAGTCGTTCCAGCTGCACACCTCACTGCCATTTCACTGTTCTCATACATGTCTTGCACCACTCTAATATACTTCTCATTCACTTCACACTTTCTCATACAATACCATAACTCATCTCTCGGCACTCTATTGTATGCCTTCTCCAGGTCTACAAACACACAATGTAGCTTTCTATGGCCTTCCCTGTACTTCTCCATTAACATTCTTAAAGCAAAAATTGCATCTGACGTGCCCTTCCTTAGCATAAACCCATACTGCTGTTCACAGATTGCTACTTCTCTTCTCAATCTCGCCTCTAATACCCTTTCCAATACTTCATGGTGTGGCTCATCAGTTTCATCCCTCTGTAATTACTGCAGCTCTGTACATCTCCCTTACTCTTGTATATTGGGACTAGCACACTCTTTCTCCATTCATTCGGCATTTTCTCATTCTCTAAGATCATATTAAACAATCTCGTTAGGAACTCCACAGCCAGGTTGAAAATATGCAAGTTTCTTTAATCATACAAAAGGTTCTAGAGTAAAACCTTGATATGATCCTCATATGATCACTTACTCCCATTCACTCATATGACAAGATTAAACTATAGCTGAACTGAAACACAACTCAATTTGATTTATTTAGCAGCAGTAAACAGGAAGCAATTTCCTCTGGTTATATGACAAGTTATAACACCCACATGAAATTAGACAACCTGTAATTTTTAACCTATATCTTGATTTTGAGCAACAAATACAACCCTTTCCAAGTTCCGTAAAATAGTGGCTTGAATGGGTACATTTTATTTATAAAATACAGAAAAGAAAAAAGAAAATTCTGTATTTCTTCTCCAATTTGACATGATCCTGATGTCTCATTCATCTCATTATCTCTAGCCGCTTTATCCTTCTACAGGGTCGCAGGCAAGCTGGAGCCTATCCCAGCTGACTATGGGCGAAAGGCGGGGTACACCCTGGACAAGTCGCCAGGTCATCACAGGGCTGACACATAGACACAGACAACCATTCACACTCACAGTCAATTTTAGAGTCACCAGTTAACCTAACCTGCATGTCTTTGGACTGTGGGGGAAACCGGAGCACCCGGAGGAAACCCACGCGGACACGGGGAGAACATGCAAACTCCACACAGAAAGGCCCTCGCCAGCCCCGGGGCTCGAACCCAGGACCTTCTTGCTGTGAGGCGACAGCGCTAACCACTACACCACCGTGCCGCCCTGATCCTGATGTATAATTGTGTATTTTTTTCCCTTTTGGACCACAGTCATGTTGAACGCTTCATGGGTAAAAGAATATTAAAATGAACTGTAGGACTCCCTATGTGTGGGTGGAGCACAGAGGACGGCAGGACAGAGACCAGATTCCAAAATAGCGTTTTATTGCTAGACTTTTCAGCTAAACAATCATTCATTCAAAGCCAGACAGACACACACAACCGGCGTCTGGTTCAGGGCAGAGCTCCCTCCGCTCTCACTCTCCCTCCTCATATAGGGCGCGGTCACTGGGAAGACACACAAACACGTTAATTGCTCTCAGGTGAAGTGATTCTGCCACTTACCTTCCCTGACTCCACCCTCCTGTCACAGACCGGCACTTGACCACGCCCCCGCTGCCACATACCCCCACCGCCCGACTCAGGCCGGGCGCCCGTCCGGCCTGCAGCCGACTCCCCCCTTGACGGGAGAGGAAGTCCGCCACGACCATCTGCGCCCCCGGCCTGTGGACCACCTTGAAGTTGAAGGGTTGGAGTGCCAGATACCAACGGGTGATCCGCGCGTTGGCATCCTTCATGCGGTGGAGCCACTGGAGGGGCACGTGGTCCGAACAGAGGGTGAAAGGGTGCCCCAGCAGGTAGTAACGGAGGGCGAGGACCGCCCACTTGATCGCCAGGCACTCCTTCTCAATCGTGCTGTAGCGCCCCTCACGCACTGACAGCTTCCGACTGATGTAAAGGACCGGGCGGTCCTCCCCCTCCACCTGCTGGGACAAAACGGCCCCCAGCCCTCTGTCCGACGCATCCGTCTGTAACATAAAAGGGAGAGAGAAGTCAGGGGAGTGTAAAAGTGGCCCCCCACACAGTGCAGCCTTTACCTCAGAGAAAGCCCGCTGACACTGCTCCGTCCACTGGACCGGATCTGGCGCTCCCTTTTTAGTGAGGTCAGTCAGCGGGCTGGTGACGTCCGAATAATTAGGTATGAACCTACGATAGTAGCCAGCCAGCCCCAGGAACTGTCTCACCCCCTTTTTGGTCTTGGGCCTCGGGCAGGCCGCAATCGCTGCTGTCTTATTAATTTGGGGACGCACCTGCCCGTTGCCCAAGTGGAAGCCCAGATACCGTACTTCCACCCGCCCAATCGCACACTTCTTTGGCTTGGCAGTGAGTCCCGCCCGCCTCAGCGACCTAAGGACGGCCCTCAGGTGTTGCAGGTGCCGCTGCCAGTCATTACTATAAATGATAATGTCGTCCAAATACGCGGCCGCATAGGTGGCGTGGGGCCGGAGGACCCTGTCCATCAGCCGCTGAAACGTAGCGGGCGCCCCAAACAGCCCAAACGGAAGTGTGACGAACTGGTGTAAGCCAAACGGTGTGGAAAAGGCCGTTTTCTCCCGGGATAATGGAGTCAAGGGGATCTGCCAATATCCCTTCGTCAAATCCAGTGTCGAGTAAAAGCGAGCCGTGCCTAGTCGATCGAGCAGCTCATCAATACGAGGCATTGGGTACGCGTCGAATTTAGACACCGCATTGACTTTTCTATCGTCCACACAGAACCGGACCGAGCCGTCGGCCTTGGGAACCAAGACCACCGGGCTGCTCCAGTCACTGTGGGACTCCTCGACGATGCCCATTTCGAGCATGGCCTGAAGTTCTTCCCGAACCACTTTTTTTTTGTGTTCGGGTAGCCTGTAAGGGCGGCTACGCACTACCACCCCCGGGGGCGTCTCTATGTGGTGTTCTATGAGGTTAGTGCGACCGGGCAGGGGCGAGAACACGTCCGAAAACTCGGCCTGCAACTGGGCGACCTCCGTGAGTTGGGTCGGGGAGAGGTGGTCTCCACAGGGGACCGGAGAGGTACGTGATGCCAATGTCCCTTTTTGAACCTCCGGCCCCAGTTCCGCCTTCTCCGGAACTACCGACACCAACGCCACGGGGACCTCCTCGTTCCAGAGTTTCAGCAGATTGAGGTGGTAGATCTGTAGCGCCCCACCCCTGTCTGTTCGCCTCACCTCATAGTCGACGTCCCCGACTCGCCGTGTGACCTCAAAGGGCCCTTGCCACTTGGCGATCAATTTGGAGCTCGACGTGGGCAGCAGTACGAGTACTTTATCTCCCGGTGTGAACTCTCTAAGGCGCGTACCCTTGTTGTACAGGCGGGCTTGCCGTTCCTGGGCCTGCCGCAAATTCTCCTGAGTTAGGTGGGTGAGCGTGTGGAGCTTTGCGCGCAGGTCCATAACGTACTGAATTTCATTCTTACTTTGTGAAGGTCCCTCCTCCCAATTTTCCCGCAGCACGTCCAAGATGCCGCGTGGCTTACGCCCATATAATAATTCGAACGGGGAGAACCCCGTGGAGGCTTGGGGGACCTCTCGCACTGAGAACAGCAAGGGTTCGAGCCACTTATCCCAATTACGTGCGTCCTCACTTACGAATTTTTTAATAATATTTTTGAGGGTGCGGTTGAACCGTTCCACTAAACCGTCCGTTTGTGGGTGATAAACGCTGGTGCGGATCGGCTTAATCCCCAATAACCCATACAGTTCGCGCAGTGTTCGTGACATAAATGTAGTGCCTTGGTCAGTCAGAATCTCTTTCGGGATTCCAACTCGGGAGATGACGCGGAAGAGCGCCTCTGCAATACTACGTGCTGAGATATTGCGCAGAGGCACTGCTTCCGGGTATCGCGTTGCATAGTCCACTAGAACTAATATAAAGCGGTACCCTCGTGCTGACCGATCTAATGGCCCGACGAGATCCATCCCAATTCTCTCAAACGGGGTCTCGATTAACGGTAGAGGGCGCAAAGGCGCTTTTGGAATGGCCGCTGGGTTTACTAACTGGCATTCGCGGCATGCCGTACACCACCTACGGACATCGCCGCGAATCCCCGGCCAATAGAATCGGGCCATTATTCGGGCTAGTGTTTTATCCTGCCCCAAGTGTCCAGCCATGGGATTAAAGTGAGCCGCCTGGAATACCAATTCCCGGCGGCTCTTTGGAATCAAAAGCTGCGTGACTCGCTCTTTAGTTTGAGTGTCCTGCGTCACTCGGTATAATCTAGCCTTCAAAATCGCGAAGTAGGGGAAGGACGGGGTGGCGTTCGGCGGGAGCGTTTGACCATCGATTACTCTCACTTGGTCAAACGCATGCCGCAGAGTCTCGTCTCGCGACTGCTCTAATGGGAAATCCGCGAGGGATTCCCCAATAGAGAGAGGAGGAGCCGGCGGCTCCTCGCTCTGACGCGGAGATGACGTAGACGGCTCTGTGACAGCTGCTCCCGCCAAAGCGACACCGGGACCTCCCCCTGTCAAATGGCAGGACCCACTCTCTACTAGGCGCGTCATTAACCCCCGAAATCCCGGCCAATCCGTCCCCAAAATTAAAGAGTGGGTAAGACGAGGATTAACCGCCGCCTTCACTATAAATTTTTCCCCTCTGAAAATAATGTGGACCGACACCAAAGGGTAGCTGTGAACATCCCCGTGCACACACAAAACCTTCACCCCTTGTGCTCCCCCCAATGCCTCGTTTTGAACCAGGCTTTGGCGAATCGAGGTCTGATTACAACCAGAATCCACCAACGCCTGATATGTAGCCCCTTGGATACTCACCGGTATGCGATACGCTCCGGCCTGATCGAGGGCGGCCTCTGGCGCGTCGGGGATCCGAACCACCGCGCCCACTTCCATTGCTGTGCACTGCTGTTGAAGGTGGCCCGGTTCCCCGCAGCGCCAGCAAACCGGCCCAGGCTTTCCCTCTGCACCGGTGATCTGGGGCTCACTCACCTGAGGGGGGGGGGGGGGAGAGACAGACACAGAAGGGAGAAACGGGAGGGCACCGCGGGTGCGGCGGGCCGGCTGGGGTGGGGCCCCCCGCCTCCGTGGTGGGGGAACGGGGCGAGGATGAGACACAGGAGGAGAGAGAGAGAGAGAGAGAGAGAGAGAGAGAGAGAAGAGATGATGTCATCTGCTGTCCTGCCGCCGGGACAGCCGCCAGATGATCCTCCGCCAGCTCGACTGCCTGATCCAGCGACGCCGGGCGGTGGCACTGGACCCACTCCGCAGTTCCTGCTGGTAAGCGGGCGACGAACTGTTCCAGTACCACCTGGTCGACGATTCCCTCGGCGTCGCGATCGCTGGCCCTCAGCCACCGCCAGCAGGCGTCCCGGAGCTGCTGGCCGAACGCGAACGGCCGGCCGACTTCCTCCAATCGCAGCGCGCGGAAGCGCTGGCGCTGTTGTTCCTGTGTGCGCCCCACGCGCTGGAGGACGGCCCTGCGGAGGTCTGCGTAGGCCAGCCGGCGGTCGGCGGGGAGCTGTAGCGCGGCCAGCTGTGCCTCTCCCGTGAGCAGGGGGAGGAGGCGCACCGCGCGCTGCTCCATCGGCCACCCCGAGGCATCGGCGACCTGTTCGAACAACGTGAGGAACGCCTCGGGGTCGTCCTGCGGGCCCATCTTGGTGACAGTGAGGGGAGACGGGCCCGCGGCCGGAGCGCTGGTGGGCCCCGCCGACGCAAGGAGATGCCGGAACGCCGTGCGATCTTCTTGCTGGGCCAGCACCAGGGCTTCAAAGCGCCGTTCTTGTTCCTTTCGGAGTGTGACGAGCGCCTGGTGCTGGCTTTGCTGGGCCGTGGTGAGGGCGTGGACCAGGTCGGTGAACGGGGAGGATTCCATGGGGCTGCTGGGTTGGTGCTCCACTTCCCGGGTTTCGGCACCACTGTAGGACTCCCTATGTGTGGGTGGAGCACAGAGGACGGCAGGACAGAGACCAGATTCCAAAATAGCGTTTTATTGCTAGACTTTTCAGCTAAACAATCATTCATTCAAAGCCAGACAGACACACACAACCGGCGTCTGGTTCAGGGCAGAGCTCCCTCCGCTCTCACTCTCCCTCCTCATATAGGGCGCGGTCACTGGGAAGACACACAAACACGTTAATTGCTCTCAGGTGAAGTGATTCTGCCACTTACCTTCCCTGACTCCACCCTCCTGTCACAGACCGGCGCTTGACCACGCCCCCGCTGCCACATGAACATATTAAGTAGGGGTGGCATGGTGGTGTAGTGGTTAGCGCTGTCGCCTCACAGCAAGAAGGTCTGGGTTCGAGCCCCGTGGCCGGCAGAGGTGGAAAAACTGGATTGACAAAGTAAAAGTCCTGCTTAGGTTTTCCTTCTGCCTGTGCTCTCAACACAGGTGATTTCACCAATTAGCTCATCAACCTGGCTTAGGGGATGTGGTAATTAGGATCAGCTGGTTCATTGAATTGGCTGGAGCAAAAATGTGGCAGGGTTTTTACTTTCTGCACCCGGGTTTTTCCACCTCTGGTGGCCGGTGAGGGCCTTTCTGTGCGGAGTTTGCATGTTGTCTGCGTGGGTTTCCTCCGGGTGCTCCGGTTTCCCCCACAGTCCAAAGACATGCAGGTTAGGTTAACTGGTGACTCTAAATTGACCGTAGGTGTGAATGTGAGTGTAAGTGGTTGTCCGTGTCTATGTGTCAGCCCTGTGATGACCTGGCGACTTGTCCAGGGTGTATCCTGCCTTTCGCCCATAGTCAGCTGGGATAGGCTCCAGCTTGCCTGCGACCCTGTAGAACAGGATAAAGCAGCTAAAGATAATGAGATGAGACAAGAGACATATTAAGTAAAACTGCACAAGACCTATTTATATAATTAAAAGTTTCTTGACACGATGGATGGACAAGCTGATCTAATACAGATATATCGGGCCTTGATACATAACCTTAACCATTTAATGCTCGTGATATAAAGAAAAACCCAAGAGCTACTTCATGTGACCTACAGGCCTCTGCAAGCACATTAAATGCTTATGTTCATGACAGCACCATTAGAAAAACACTGAACCAGTATAGCTTTCATGGAAGAGAGATGAGGAAAAAAGGTCCCTTCTCTCCAAAAAGAATATGGCAGCATGACTTAGGTTTTGCAAAATTACATTGGAAAAAAGCTTAAAGGTACAGGAACAATATCCTTCAGACTGAGAAGACCAAGGTGGAGCTGTTTGGTCATCATGCACAGTGCCATGTTTGGTGAAACACAAAATCATACCAGCTGTCAAGCTTGGTGGTGGTGGGGTGAGGATTTAGGCTTTTAGGAAACTAGATAGAACTCGATGCCAACAGCGTCGATGGGGATGCCTCCGCCTGGTAGATTACACGCCTTATTAAGTTGTGATTTGGGGATGGACCTGTGACCTTTTAACCTCAAAATCTAATCAGTTAATGTTTGTCCCCAAATGCACAAATGGTGAAAGTTTGGTGAAATTCCTTTCATTTGCCTTGGAGATATTGTATTCACAAGGTTTTCAGACAGAAATTTGACCTCACAGTGACCTTGACCTTAGACCTTTTGATCTCAAAATCTAATCATTTCATCTTTGTCCCAAAGTGCACAAATGGTGAAAGTTTGGTGAAATTCCTTCCATTAGTCTTTGAGATATGGCATTCACAAGGTTTGGGGATGGACATTTGACCTCACAGTAATCTTGACCTATGACCTTTTAACCTCAAAATCTAATCAGTTCATGTTTGTCCCAAAGCGCACAAATGGTGAAAGTTTGGTGAAATTCCTTTCATTAGCCTTTGAAATATCGTGTTCACAAGGTTTCAGGACAGATGCACGCACGGACGGACGCACGGACAGATGGACAACCCGAAAACATAATGCCTCCTGCACCTTAAGGTGGCGGAGGCATAAAAACAAGATGAACTGTGAGCTACTGCTCACTTACGTATCCCCCCGTTCTCACTTATATCAGAATGCAAGGAATCGAAGGAATAGGACACTTATTATGAATGTTGACTTCAACAAATAATTAACCCTGAAACAAGTAAGTAAAGAGCAGTGTTCTCCCCAGGGATTTCAAACAGCATCCTGGCAAACTGTCATTTTGAAATAGCATTTTGCTTCTTGAAATAGCATCAAAATCCACCCTATATATTTCATAAATATATTCAGTCGGTAAACAGGAAGTTGATGTGGAACAGACCTGAAAACGGTATACACAGTATAGAACCCCAAGCTGAAGCTCGGTACCAAATATCAAGCAGTTGTGATTTGTAGTTGCTGACAAAAGTGTGATGAAAATTTTGTAAATCCTCCCTATATGTTTCGTAAATACATCAAGTCAGTAAACAGGAAGTTGATGTGGGACAGACCTGAAAACAGTATACACGGTATAGAACCCCAAGCTGAAGTTTGGTACCAAGTGGCTATGATTTGTGGTTGCTGAGAGAAAGGGTGCTTCAGAAAGAGAGAGGTTAAAAAAAAGTATACCCCCCTCCTTCGGAGCAGGGTTATAATAATGACTTCATATTGAAACCTGTTGTGCTATTTTGTTATCACGCGAGTTTGTTTTTTTTGATTACAGATGTTGGTGAGGACACATTCATGCAGTTAATCAGTTAGCCAATTATGTGGCAGCAACGCAAAGAATCATATAAATATAGGTCAGGAGCTTCAGTTAATGTTTACATGCTACATCAGAATGAAGAAAAAGTGTGATTTCTGTTACTTTGATGATGGCATGGATGTTTAACCAGAAAGGCTGGTTTGAGTATTTCAGAAACTGTTGATCACCTGGAATTTTCACACAAAAATCTCTGGAGTTTACACAGAATGGTGCAAAAAACAAAAACAGAGCGAGTGACAGTTCTGTGGGTGGAAATGACTTGTTAAGAGGTCAGATGAAATGACTAGACTGGTCTGAGCTGCCAAGTCAAATAATCATTCATTACAGCTATAGTGAGCAGAAAAGCATCTCAGCATGTACAAAACATTGACCTTTGAGATGGCTGGGTTACAACAGCAGAAAACCACATAGGGTTCCTCTCCCAAAGACAGCTCTCTGGTCTTCATGTTGGTTTATCTTTTTTAACAACACATACCATCTTCACAAGCAGAACCCAGGGCTCAAACTAAGAGTAGACGTTCAGAGCTATTAACTGTTTAAACATTATAGAGACTAAACTTTTGTTCCAACACATAAGGACTGGGACTTACTCGAATTTTTGACGGGCTTACTCCAGTCCTTGTCAAGGAATGACCCTCTGCTTCCGGCACATGACTTTATGCGATTGGAGCAGAGGATCAAAGGTTGTCAATAACCAGAACCTCTCCCCGTCTTTGTCTAGAGTCAGTTGAAGGGCCCTGATGTAGATGGCTTCTTTTACTCCTCTAGTGAAGAAATCTGGTTCACTGTCTAGTATTTCCACTATGTTGAGCATGACTGTATGTCCCGGTGATTCTAAATGGACGTGTTGTGATACCTCTGATGTTGTTGAGCTGGGTCGTTTGTGTTCTGAGAACCTGGTTTTCAATAAGCGTTCCGTTTCTCCTATGTAACGTTCTCTACGCTGGCCTTTGGAAGTTTTTCCCTGGCAAGGAATCTGGTATACAATCCCACACTTTTCCTCCTTGGGAGTTCTATCCTTGGGGGCAACAAGAAGACTTCTCAGTTGAAAATTCGGGTTAGTCCGAGTCCTTATGTGTTGGAACAAAAGTTTTGTCTCTATAATGTCATTTACCAACACAGATGAGTCTACATGCAAACTGTTTAAACAATTAATCTAAGAGAGCACACCTGGGCAAAAAGAAACACCTGTCAGTCACATGTTCCTATATGTATGATCACTTGAAAAATGTACAGGTTCAAACAAAAGGTGCCCTGGTCTAAATTATTTAACACATCAGGATTTAAAAATAAAAAAAATAACAGCTGAAATTCTGATCTATCTTCTCATATTCATCTTTTATCAAATCACCTTCAGTATATAGCAAAACCAAAGAATTTGCCCTGCGATTCCAGTACTTTTGGAAGGGACTCTATATTACTCTGCAGTATCTCTGTAGCAGAATGCATGCATAGTTTAAGAGTCCGGACCCACAACACCAATAACTATACCTAGAACTACAACTATGACTGAATTTAGTTCCAGTCTGGAGCAGTCACACCACAACTATAACCCCGACTATAATGTCCTGCCACTCAGGTAAATAAATATATGTGGTTGTTTAGCAGTAGCATTCTACTGCCGATGATCTTCCATACATCTTCATTTTTTGGCTCTATCTTTGTACAGCTTATGCTCTTTGTTATCAAGCATGGGATTCTTCGACACTTGTATTATCAGCTTCTCCTCCATGATACAACAAGGGTGTACAAAGATGCCCAGGAAAAAGAGCACAAGATCAGACATCACCACATGTAAACAATTACTTGATTGGTCAGATGTTTTATCAGATAGGTCCAGGCCTAGAAAAATCGCTCCAGAAGCAAACTCAACGATGCAGATAAACCCAGGCCTGGGCTGTAGGTATCGTTATCAGTCCGGTGTGACCACCAACCACATAAACTACAGGGGACTGATTTATTTATAGTTATCATTGTAGTTATAGTTATTAGTATTGTGGGACCGGACCTTTACAACATGTTGGTATCTGTATCATATACACGCGATGTAAAAGGTGTCAGTCATGGTCCAAAAAATAAATAAAAAGACAATGTAGGGTTACTGGATATCCTCTCAGGATGTGCTCAACTCTATGTGGCTCAGTTCATCTGCCATGAGCCTTCAGAAACAATGTGACAAAAGCAATGGTTATGTATGGATCTAACTCGGTTGAGGCCATGTAAAAACCAATTGTCTAATATATATTTTTAGAGGTCAGTGTCCTGCTCTTGGGCTTAACTGCATCATCTCCACAAAGCCTGTGGTCTTGCATCTAATAAATGTTTCAGCTATATTTATGCTTTTGCATCTTTCTTTTATTGAGCTTAAACTGAAGGATTTAAGAGTTTGCTCACAAGAGCAAATCACTGCCATCCAAATTCCTCTGCTCTCCAATTTATTTTTAATCTTGCTGTGCAGTCAACCTATTAACGCATCCAAACCTGACTGTAATTATGCTGTCATTTTCCAGCTGATGTTCTACCAAGTGGAAGGATACTCCCTGAAGCCAGTTTTACCTCAAAGAACTAATTTACACACCTAATTCTCTACTGATAAAATAGCAGCATTTTAATATTTAGCTGTGTGCATAAACACCTCCCCTGCTTTGAGACACTAACTACAGTGACTACATAATTGTAAACTTAATTAACCATTTTAATTGTATAACTTCATTCTCTCTGCCAACTCCGTTTGTTTGCCTTTTCCCCAACATAAGTAGTGAACAGATTTTGATGAAATTTTGAGGAAAAGTGGGCTATGGGCCAAGGAACAACTCATCTCATTATCTTTAGCCGCTTCATCCTGTTCTACAAGGTCACAGGCAAGCTGGAGCCTATCCCAGCTGACTACGGGCGAAAGGCGGGGTACACCCTGGACAAGTCGCCAGGTCATCACAGGGCTGACACATAGACACAGACAACCATTCACACTCACATTCACACCTACGGTCAATTTAGAGTCACCAGTTAACCTAACCTGCATGTCTTTGGACTGTGGGGGAAACCGGAGCACCCGGAGGAAACCCACACGGACACAGGGAGAACATGCAAACTCCACACAGAAAGGCCCTCGCCAGCCACGGGGCTCGAACCTGGACCTTCTTGCTGTGAGGCGACAGCGCTAACCACTACACCACCGTGCCGCCCCCAAAGAACATCTGATTACATTTTAATGCAAATATGAATATGTGGCCTGGCAGAGGTGTGCGCTATACTGACTGCCTCTCTAGTTCATTCATTTATTCACTCAGTAACCTCCTGGTTAAGGTCATGGTGGATCTAAAGCCCATCTTGGGAATGCTAGTCCCAAGGCAGAAATTGTGCAAACAACAGGCTCAAAAGAGATTGATAGAATGCAGTGTAGTTGGTGATTTGCCAGAAAAATCAACATGATGCTTATTAAGCACCTGACCAAAAAACAAGTCCAGATGAAGTTAGGATGAAAATGCTACCCAGTGGCTGCAGAGATATTGATTAGTACCCAGACATGATGAACAGAGAAAGCAAACCAGTGACAAAACAGCTTCAATACATTCAGCAGAATGACTGATTTCCACATGGAATTTCAATCATTAAATTCAAACACCGAGAACTTTTGATAAGTACAAATAGAACAGGTCAGGTTATTTTAAATAGTATGAAAAAATTAATCCCTTTTTACATCAGTAACATTAATTTATAATAAATTAAACAATGAAAACAGTGGCTCTACATAAATGGCATACATATTAAAAAAAAAAAAAAGACACCACTTTCCTTCAATGGAAATGTGTAAAATACTAGACAGGAGTAACATTAAAATTAATACATTCCTAACATTTACAAGTTCTGGCAATCATGCTTTCACTTTAATACAAATCATTATGAACTACAAACAGATGCATCATATATGGTGACAACTGCAACAATGAACTTTGCAAACACATTGCATGGCTTGTTTTGTAGCAAACTTATCCATTATTCAACTAGTATGGCACCTGAACTCAAATCCTAGTGCTCGGTCTTATTTAAGTACTACTCAGCAATTCACCTGCCATATCGGGAATAAAATGAAATCCAACTTGCACAAAAAGTGTGACGTGGAGGACAAACTTTGGAAAATTAATACCTTTGAAAAATTAATCAGAAAGATTTACATCTTGCCCTTTTTAAATCAGGTCTCTAAGGTTGGCCTGCAGAGGTTTACATTTGGAATTTGGTTCAATTTATCTGATAAACTATAACATTGGGTTATTTTTGGTGCAGCACTGAATTATTATTATTATTTTACAAAAGCTGAACATAAAATGTACTTTGCAAAGTATCTATAATTTGCTAACAAATAATGTTGCAATCTATAGAATTTCTGAAATTGACTTCACTGTGCTTACTTTCAATTATTACAAAACTATAAAAGATGTAATATTTCCCAATTTATGAAGACAATGTAAGAAATCTCTGAGAAAACATGCAACTGTAACAAAAACTGAATAGGATAAAAGTTTAATATGGAAACTCTGGCATGCCCCAACAGGCACTAGTATAATTCATTCAATCTGTAGGTTTTATTTATTTATCTTCAATAGTGCTCACCATAGTATTCAAGTGGATTTGTATTGTAAACAACGTTTTCAAGATGTACCTGAGTCTATTGCTTGGTTATACAGAAATGGGGACAAATAAATATCCCTATTTCAGGATCTAAGAGGCTGGAATATATAGCCAGCAGCAGAGGAGTGCTGTGAGGCAGGAATCACTACACCCTGTTTCTGCAGCTCTTTAAGCACATCCAGTATGGAGTCCAGCTCCTGCCGGAAGGCTTCCAGCTCTCTGCTTTTCCCCTGAGCCAGTTTCTTCCAGCGCGTTACCTCTACCTGCTGCTCCTGCTCCACCACCAAGCGTGTCCGAGATATTATCTGCAACACGAAGGACAGTAATTAGCTTGTGATTTTTTTTTTGTGCGCGCGTGTGCGTGTATATATATATACACACACACATATACATTTGACACACATACCTGCTGTAGTTCTTGCTCACGTTGATTGTATCGGAGCTCCATGGTATGGATTTTGTGCTCCAAGCTGGCAAAGTGTCTCAGTTCAGGACTGTGGGCCTCTTTTGCCTGCTTCAGCTCTTCTAAAAGCTTAGTCAGCTACACACACACACACACACAGTTTAACTCTATATGATCTCAGCCTTGGTATGTATGCCTTCACCTTTTGTTAAAAACGGCAATAAGCAACTGATCAATGATTCTCTATTACTGAGCTCATCAATACCAAACACAAATGGCACACAAGTGAGTGAATGAATGCTAAATTAAACTATCTGCCCCCTCTTATACATAGCCTTAAAAAGGAGAGCAAGCAAGGTAAACTTCAGACGGATACATAAAGAACGAGTAGAAAAAGACTGAAAAAAATGAAGTAACTGTGTATATGGAAATTAACAACTATTAAAAATATTCAGTGTTGGAGATTAAAAGAATTTAATTACCTGGTTCTGTAACGTCTCCTCTCGGAGTTTAGACAAAGCAAGAGCCTCTTTAGTTCTTTGTAGCTCCTTCAGTTGCTCACGCAAATGCAGTACCATGACCTGATCACCACACACAAACATATATATATATATATATATATATATATATATATATATATATATATATATATATATAAATAAAAGGAGACATACCCCTTTTCAATTACTTTATATTATTCCCTGAGATGCTTTTGTAAAGTGTGCAAGTTTTTTTTTTTTTTTTTGGGGGGGGGGGGGGGGGGGGGGGGGGGGGGAATAGAAGCCTAGGCTCATTTTTTCCTCATGCTGTTTTAGCCTGGTATAAAACCCCCTTAGGATAAAACAGGCCTATTTCATGTCTTTAAATTTTGGACATGTGCCTTTAAATTTAAGTACGTAAAACAGCATCATTTATGTCAACAGACTGGCTGACAGAATCTGGATGGTGGATGACAGAGTTGGATGTTCGCAAATCATGGCAAAATATTTACATATTTAAAAAGGCAGAAATTATAAAAAAAAAAAAAGCATCTCGGAAAACTAATAATAGAAAAATGTGTATAGCATATCCCCTTTAACAGTCTCAACCAATTTAATAATAATAATAATAATAAAGTTGTCTCAAAACATAGGAGACATACTGCTTTTGAACTACCTATGGGAAGAATGAACATATGAATATTAAATACCATTACTGTCATTGAATGAAATTCAGTAAAACATTTCTTCCCTGACTGGGAATTGATCCCAGACAGCAGCAGTAAGAGACAGACAGACAGACATTCAACTAACAAGTTAATAGCTCTAATGGTATTGTTGCCCCTGCAGCAAGTAAAGTCAATAACGTTCTAGAAAATCAGCATACATTTATTACCTCTGACGTTAGTGTTCGCTTGTGCTAAATGGCCAACACACATGGCAAAATTGCCTTTTAAATACTTACATGTTCCCAAGATTACAGTAATTAAATTCTCCCAAAAGAAGACCGGCGTATGAGTAGGTACGGTGGTACTTGAAAAAGTTTGTGAACCCTTTAGCAGTTTCTCTATTTATGCATACATATGACCTAAACCATCACCAGATTTTCACCCAAGTCTTAAAAGTAGAGAAAAAGAACCTGATTAAACAAATACAAAAAATATATATACACTGTAATTTATTTATTAAGGAAAATGATTCCATATTGCATCATGAGTAAATAAAAAGTATGTGAACCTTTGTTTTCAGTATCTGGTGTGATCCACTTGTGCAGCAATAACTATAAACATTTGCTGTAACTGTTGATCAGCACTGCACATCAGCTTGGAGGAATTCTAGCTCATTCCTCTGTACAGAACAGGTGATGGGTTGTTGATGGGTTTCCTCACATTAACTGCTCGCACATTTCTATTGGATTAAGATTAGGACTTTGACTTGGCCATTCCAAAACCTTCATTTTATTCTTCTTTAACCATACTTTGGTAGGATGACTTATGTGCTTAGAGTTGTTGTCTTGCTGCATGACCCACTTTCTCTTGAGATTCATTTCATGGATAGAGGCCCCAACATGTCACTTTAGATTTCACTGGAATAATTCAGGATTCGTTGTTCCATCAATGATGGCAAGTCTTCCTGGCCTGGATGCAGCAAAACATTTAAACCAAAATGTCTATTTGGTCTCATCTATCCACAAACTTTTTCCAATAGCCTTCTGGCTTGTCCAGGTGATCTTTAGCAATCTGTAGTTAGGCAGCAGTATACTTTTTGGAGAGCAGTAGCTTTCCCCTTGCAACCCTGCCATGCACACAATTGTTGTTCAGTGTTCTCCTGATGACTCATGAACATGAACCAATGTGAGAGAGGCCTTCAGTTGCTTAGAAGTTACCCTGGGGTCCTTTGTGACCTCGCCAACTATTACACACCTTGCTCTTGGAGTGATCTTTGTTGGTTGACCATTCCTGGGGAGGGCAACAATGGTCTTGAATTTCCTCCACTTGTACACATTCTGTCTGACTGTGGATTGGTGGAGTCCAAACTCCTCAGAGATGTTTTTTTTTTTAAAGCAATACAGCCTTTGGGACAGACAGAACGGATGTTTTGATAAGTTTCAGTCAGGTTTTCGTGCCAATCATAGCACTGAAACAGCTCTTACTAAAGTCATGAATGACCTACGTCTTAATTCTGATGCTGGTAAAACATCAGTCTTGGTGCTTTTAGACTTAAGTGCTGCATTTGACACGGTAGATCATTCCATACTGTTACATCGACTGGAGCATTGGGTTGGATTTACTGGTATAGTAATCAACTGGTTAAAATCTTACCTACAACAAAGATTTTTTTTATGTGGCCATTGGAGGCCACAGTTCATCACCTGTGTCCTTGAACTGTGGGGTTCCCCAGGGCTCAATCCTGGGACCATTACTATTCAACCTTTATATGCTCCCACTTGGACAAATTATTAAGAATAACTCAATAAACTTCCACAGCTATGCAGATGACACTCAGCTTTACTTAGCTATGTCACCTAATGACTATGCCCCTCTTGAGTCTCTTCATAGATGCATTGACCAAATTAACAAATGATGTCTCACAATTTTCTTCAGCTGAACGCAGATAAAACTGAAGCAATTATATTTGGCAAAAAGGAGGAAAGGCTTAGGATTGCCACTGTTCTTGAAACTAAGGGGCTTAAAGCAAAGGATACTGTCAAAAACCTTGGTGTCCTTATTGACAGCGAACTTAACTTCAACAGTCATATGAAAGTGGTAAAAAAGTCTGCATTCTATCACCTTAAAAACATTTCTAAACTCAAGGGTCTCATGTCAAAACATGATCTAGAAAAACTTATTCATGCTTTCATCTCCAGTAGGGTTGATTACTGCAATAGCCTTTTCACAGGTCTTCCAAAAAAGACCATCAAAGAGCTTCAACTAATCCAAAATGCAGCAGCAAGGGTTCTTACAAGAACAAAAAGGGTAGTCCATATCACTCCAATCTTAAGGTCTCTGCACTGGCTCCCAGTGAGCTATAGAATTGACTTTAAAGCATTACTTCTTCTATTTAAAACATTAAATGGGATGGGACCCAGCTACCTACTCGATATGTTTCAATTATATGCACCAACTAGGTCTCTAAGATCACAAGAGAAAAACTTGCTAGTAATACCAGCTGTCAAAACGAAGTGTGGTGAAGCAGCCTTTAGTTGCTATGCTGCTAAGCTTTGGAACCAACTTCCAGATTATATTAAAAATGCTCCTACTGTTGTTAGTTTTAAATCCAGGCTCAAGACAAAGCTGTTTTCAGATGCTTTCACTTGATTAATTTTTACCTAAAGTGTAATTAATTTCCTTTAACATAATTTCTTTTAATTTTGATTTTAATGATTTTACTTTCTTTAATTTCTTTTTAATCTTGGATTTTACTTTTACTTTAATTCTTTGTTACTGTTCTTATGCTTTTATTTTTTTGTGAAGCACATTGAATTGCCTGTGTGTATGAAATGCGCTATACAAATAAACTTGCCTTGCCTTTCAATTTAATAAGATTGGTGAAGTTTAGTTCCCTCTGAAAGTTGGCCATTGTGATACATGCTTATTTTTGTAATATCTTTAAAACAAACAAACAAACAAACAAACAAACAAACAAACAAACAAACAAAGGCCATTCTGTGGGTGGAAAGTTGTTTAATTTGAGGGGATTCCCGAGCAAATAATGTGCATGAAATCACTCGCTTTGCACAGTCAAGTAGACGTAATGAATAATAATAAATTCTCCGCTATTTTTTCTTGCTTCACCGTGACCCAATTCAAGGTATTAAATCATGCATCACGTGGCGGGCTTTCCCCATTCGCACAAGGCACTGTGGGATACAAATTTGAAACCGGAGAGAAAAATGGAGGATACGAATGAAACGTGAAAGACTGACTACAGTAACAGAAAGTAAGAAGACATTATGTTGTGAAGGAAAGGAAACGCAGGACCAAGCTAATAAACATCGGCGGTCAGCGAGCACCTCGGTGTGATCAGCTGTTCGTTTAGCGACAAGATGATGTAATTGTCAGTGCATGGTCAAGGTAAACCTGCACATACGCACATGGACTTCCTCGGTCTGCTTGACTGCACGAAGCAAGTGATTTCATGCACATTATTTGCTAAGGAATCCCCTCAAATTAAATAACTTTCCACCCACAGAATGGCCTGGGGTTTTGTGAGATATCACAATGACCAAATTTCAGAGGGAACTAAATTTCACAGATTTTATGAAATTGAAAGGCCATCTCTCTTTAATGGGATTCTAATCTACCTTTAGGACTTGTGTGAAAATCTTATGTTTGTCATATTTATGCAGAAATATAGAAAATCCTAAAGGGTTCACAAACTTTCAAGCACCACTGTGTTCTCATGTCCATTGATCATGTGCAGTTCTCTGAGGCTACATCCACACGACAACAGCAACGAGATTTTTTTTTTTTTTTTTAAATATTGCGTCCACATGGGCAACGGATCAGTAAAATATCAGGTTCATATGGCAACGCAACGCTTGCTGAAAACGATGCAATACACATGCCACACCACTACGTGCGCTGTAAGACGGTCCCATCGGAGACACCAGAACAATAGAAGTAGACGCATGCGCATAACTGCGCATGCGCACAGTGACTATCCCTGTCACTGTCACATGCACACACTTTCTCACTCCCTATCCTATGGATATAGTCCCTTTAAATCACGTGCTCGTTTTTTGAATGGAGACGCGCGGAAAGAGGAATGAACGGGGGTAGATAGAAGCCGGTACGCCAACATTCTGATATCCTCCAGAATTCTTTAATGGTCCGGAATAAATTGAATGCTACACGTTGATGGATTACTTTGTTCTTCTACGCCCTTTTTGAGGAATGTATTGTCGGACTTAAACCAACATCTGAAGAAGTGAGCTCGCTCCTTTTTTTTTTTTCCTATTTTTGCTGGCGGGATTGACTCTGCCCTAAGGGCTATTCTCTCACTCTCACTCTTTGCACCATTACACAATAAATATTCACAGTGAAAATATTTTGTAAGCGCGTTTCATGAACCAAGTTATAGGATTTGTTGACAACTTGCATCAAGTTCGTTACACTTCTACCCGGCGTGAAGCACATGTGGTTGTGACGTCATCGTAAACAAATCCGTTCTACTCATCCAGACGACTTCGCAACGGCTCCGTTGCCAGATTTTTTTCACTCTGGAACTCGTTCTCAAAAGATTTCGTTTTGGGGCACCCAAAACGCCGGTGCCGTGTGGACGCCAGGCCGAAACGATAAACAATTTTATCAGATTCACCTGAATCCATTGCCGTGTGGACAGGGCCTGAGTGCACTGTCCTTGTTGGCAGAGTGGGAATGGAAACACTCCGTATAATGCATTGCATTTCTCTGCAGTGGGTGGAGATATTCAGATGAGGGGGTGGTATAATTTTAATGAGCTCACCTCTTTGGAAAAGAAGGGGATGCAAATCTGAACGGCTTTTTGAAATTACGTTTCTTGAAATAGGCAATCGAAAAGAAACTGACTGGATGTCTTATTTCAGCATATGTGTGAGTTGGTAGAAATTCCAGATACCCAAATATACGTGCACAAGCAATGCAAAAGTGAGTTTTTCGTAATTACATTAATGGCATTTAGCAGACGCTCTTGTCCTGAGAGCAACATACCCAGAGCAGCCTGGGGAGTAGTTGGGGGCTAGATGCCTTGCTCAAGAGCACTTCAGCCATCCCTGTTGGTCCAGGGAATCGAACTGGCAACCTTTTGGTCCCAAAGCTGCTTCTCTAACCATGAGGACATGGTTAGAGAAGCATGTAATTTGTAATTTGAGGACATGTAATTTGTCCCCTTTAATATATTTCATACAAAAATAAAACCATCTGCTATATAACAAAATAGGCTTATCTTAATGCTATTATTAATTGTTTATTATTATGTTTAATATTATTTCTAATAATTAGAACTGGCACATGACTCAAATTGATTTCATCACCATGGAAAGGAGTTCAAACAGTAACCTGGATACACTGTCTTAAGGTTAATGAACTGATCTGAACCAATTTTATGCCACAAATGTGTAAGATGTTGATGGATACAGATCTTGCAATGTGGACATAGTGTCTGCTGACATCATGCTTGTGACATTTCAAGTAATTTCTTTACAGAGTTTGACATTAACTGACAAAGAAAAACAGCATAAACAAATGTGTGTGTGTGTGTGTGTGTGTGTGTGTGTGTGTGTGTATATATATATATATATATATATATATATATATATATATATATATATATATATATATATATATATATATATGCGTGTGTGTGTGTGTGTCATTTATAATTAAAACAAGAGTACAAAACAAAACCATACCTCCTGTGATTTCACTTCATTTGTGAGCTCAGCTACTTTGGAAGAGGAATGCTCCAGGGCATGGCCAGCTACCAGATGCTCCATTTCTCTTTGGTGGTCAGCCTTTAGCAAGGCCAGCTGTTCCAGGTTTTGCTCCTGAACCCTAGAAACCAGCACAGCTTTAATATAGATATTTAGTCACTGCCTAAAAGCAGAGCTCCTGATGAGGAAAATATTTCCAAGTGCACAAAATCAACCTGACTATAATAATAATAATAATAATAGTAATGAACCAGGCGGCACGGGGGTGTAGTGGTTAGCGCTGTCGCCTCACAGCAAGAAGGTCCGGGTTCGAGCCGCGTGGCCGACGAGGGCCTTTCTGTGCGGAGTTTGCATGTTCTCCCTGTGTCCGCATGGGTTTCCTCTGAGTGCTCCGGTTTCCCCCACAGTCCAAAGACATGCAGGTTAGGTTAACTGGTGACTCTAAATTGACTGTAGGTGTGAATGTGAATGGTTGTCTGTGTCTATGTGTCAGCCCTGTGATGACCTGGCGACTTGTCCAGGGTGTACCCCGCCTTTCGCCCGTAGTCAGCTGGGATAGGCTCCAGCTTGCCTGCGACCCTGTAGAACAGGATAAAGCGACTACAGATAATGAGATGAGATGAGATAATGAACCACTGAATTGTGTAGTGTCGTGTGTTTCACGCCTATAAACTGTTGCATTGTCTTGTGACAGTGATACCAATAATGAGATCCTCATCACCGTTATGAATACATATTTATTCCTTTCTTTGACACCGCATGCCATGCACCAGAAACACCACCACGACGTTTATTATGGTGCGAGTCTGCCTGGTGGACAGTAGTGAACCAGCGCTTTTACTTTACATCATTACTATATACTTATGATCAAATATCAAACCTGATGTGCCAAACAGTTGTCTGGTTACATCTGTCACGTTCACCAGCGTTGGAGCAGATTGCAAAATCACATGCACACCATTAGGACCAATTACCATGCACCTGTTCCTGATTAGAGCTCAATCACAGTGGATACATATAAGGACTCTCAGTAACACACAGACTTTGCAAAAGCCTTGTATTTGTACTTCTTTTCTGGTTTTGACCATGTTAGTGTTTTTGGACTCTGAATATTGTATTACCCTCCGATATCCTTTCTGTGCCTTGCTGACCGTTATTCAACTCTGCCTAGCGTGCTTCCAATAAAACTCTTCCTGCACTCACATCCGTCTATCGCTCTTACATGACAGAAACTGTCAACTGTCCAACAAACTTTTTTTTTTTTAATTATTATGGTCGGGTTCTTGCCCGAACTGATAATCGCATCATCAGTTTTTCTTTGGCTAATCAGACACAAGGTACACCACCACACTTGCTGGAGCATTTAGGGGTTAGGTGCCTTACTCAAGGGCACTTGAGCCAGTCCTGCTGGTTCAGGGAACTGAACCAGCAACCTTTTGGTCCCAAAGCTGTTCCTCTAACCATTTGGCCATGGCTTCCCCAACAAGCTAGTGGACTAATAAAACTGTTTCAACTAGTTTAACATGAAACGGTCATGAATATTTTCCCATAAAAACGTGTTAGTAAATAATACCACGTTATTTTTTTACAAAATCAAATAAAAATAACCACTGGATAAAAACTCTCTCTTATGTAAATAAAGATACAAATTTCATTGTCAGGTGGTCAAGTGTTTGAGATCATACGTTGCCTTGGGTTTCCTGTGGTGGTACATGTTTGCAGATACAGACATGATATGGTCAAAGCCATCAAAAATCAGGTCGACACATTTCTATAAAAGTGTGGGGTTCCGATCAGTAACGGAGCAAAACGCGTGCAAACATACCACCAATATGACCAGTTCATGACCAGTGGTTTACATACCTCTGGAGCTCAGCATGTGCTTGTGTAGCAGCATCCTGAAGTAAAACTTTTTCTTCTAACCACTGTTGTTCCAGCTGCTCCTGTCTGACCCTCAACCTCTCGTTCTCCTGCTGTACTTCAGAAATATGGGAGCCTGAGAAAACTCCAGGCTGATAGTCTTTTTCATCATGAGTAGATGGGAAAGTCTCAACCAGGACAAGGGAGGGATCTTTGCCTGTCTCTCTGGACAGAGTTCTGTTTTTTTGGAATTTTGGGCTAAATAACATGCTCTTCCTCTCTCTCTGCAGCCGCTCCACAGTGCGCTTCAGCTCCTGGATGGTGCGGCTCTTGGTGGCAAGCTCCTGGTTCAGGCGCTCCATCCGGGTGATATGTGCTGCTTCTGCCTGTTTCTGGTATCGTGAGAGTTTTTCTGGCTCTGCTAGGGAATGAACCTGCTGAAGTTGCTTCTTCAAAGTGGCCACTTCAGACTTCAGAGTGCTTACTTCACTCTGGTGCAGTTCCTTCAGTTGTTCCAGTTCCTGCACTGCGTGGGACTGCATCTCTGACATCTTAGATGAGCAGTCACTACACTCTGGGCTTTGCTCAGCTAATCGTTGCTCCAAATCAGAGATCTGCTGTTCATACTGGAGCTAGAACGAGAATTAGAGACGTGTAAGCAGCATGGTTTCAAGACTACAAATTCAAATACATTAACACAAAACAAAGGACGTCAGAAAATGCTCATGTTTATTCCAAATAATAAAGATAATTACAAAATGAATATTGGGTATATTCGCCCTGAGCCCAGTGCTATAAAAGAAATTTAATTGTTTACATATTTAATAATTATATGAAGAATTAATAGTACCAAGCCATACAATTTGTAAATGAACGAATGAAAATTACAAGGGTGGACAAACCATAAATTCATTGCACTGGGCTAAATCCTTTTATATTTATCCTAATTTTCCTCCCAATTTGGCCATTTGCAAATTCACACCCACTAGTTACCTCTTCCCTATCACATGGCAGCTACTAACTGTATGTGCTTTCAGAGAAACACGTCAAGTTTTTCCTGAGAGCCCACATGAGTGCCTGGGGCTACATATTTGTGTCCTTAGAAAAATGTTAAATAGGCAATCTCAGCAGAAACAAAGTTAAAGGTCTGAACTATGAACTGGGTGTCCAATTATTACCACAATATGAAATATGTTGATTATGTGCAGGTTGTATTATGAACCTTTAAAAATAAGCCACAAAATGCCATTCAGCATGGCACCATCAATGAATAATGTTTATAATCCCAATTTAAAACAAGATCAACTGTGAGCTACTGCTCACTTACGTATAAGCGAGAGTGGGGGGATATCAGAACGCAAGGAATCGAAGGAATAGGACACTTATTATGAATGTTGACTTCAACAAATAATTAATCCTGAAACAAGTAAGTAAAGAGCAGTGTTCTCCCCAGGGATTTCAAACAGCATCCTGGTAAACTGCCATTTTGAAATAGCATTTTGCTTCTTGAAATGGCGCCAAAATCCACCCTATAAGTCATTCAGTCGGTAAACAGGAAGTCGATGTGCAACAGACCTGAAAACAGTACACAGGGTATAGAACCCCAAGCTGAAGCTCAGTAACAAATATCAAGCGGCTGTGATTTGTAGTTGCTGAGAAAAAAAAGTGTTCCGAAAATCCACCCTGTATGTTTTGTAAATACATTCAGTCGGTAAACAGGAAGTCGATGTGCAACAGACCTGAAAACAGTATACATAGTATAGAACCCCAAGCTGAAGTTTGGTACCAAGTGGCTATGATTTGCGGTTGCTGAGGAAAAAAAAAAGGGTGCTTCGGATGGACGGAAACACGGAGATATGGACAGACAGAAGTAAAAAACCAGTATCCCCCCCCAAGCGGGGATATTAAAAAAAAAAGGCATAGAAAAAACTGCAAGTAAATAAGGTTAAACAAGTTCCCTGGGATTTAGAGCTTTAAACAGATATGCAGTTCTCACTGCTTCCTGCATCTTGACCTGCTCTCAGTGATTTAATTTCAGGATGAGAACACAGGAAAGAGCTTGGAGTACATTTTCATCTGTTCTGGTTAGTTCAAATTAATCAACGGAGCCAATACATTACTGCAAATAACTGCATGAACTTGAAGCAATTATATAATACTTTATTTAAAAAAATAAATTCCAGAAAGCAGCACCCTTTTGACTGTCAAACTGGTTACATGGCCACCAACAGACAGTCTTCCACAATTCATTCTTTGGTAGAAGGGAGCCAAATACATAAATACATACACGCACAACTCGGAGACGGTGCAGCACTGAGAGTCTGACATGTTGCTACTGTTCCCGTCATTTCAGCAAATGGTCTGCAAGTGGTTACTGCACAGTTCCTGAAGAAATCACTACAGGGCAGAACTATCACTACTGTTAGGATAGTGTAGCAGTTCGGATGGGTGGTTGGAGCACAGAAGGACGGCAGGCCAGACCCGAGTTCACAAAACCCGTTTATTACAGCTTTTCAGCTTGCTTTCACTCACACTTTCACTCACTCACACACATCTGTTGTGGTCAGGTTGGGGAGAGAGACCGCTCTGCTCTAGCTCTCTTCCTTAAATAGGGTGCGGTCACTGGGGAAGACACACAAACACATTAATCAACCTCAGGTGCAGTGATTCCGCCACTTACCTTCCCCGACTCTGCCCTCCGGTCACAGACCGACGCTTGGCCACGCCCCCGCTGCCACATACCCCCACCGCCCGACTCAGGCCGGGTGGCCATCCAGCCTGCAGCCGACTCCCCCCCCTTGACGGGAGAGGAAGTCCGCCACGGCCATCTGCGCCCCCGGCCTGTAGATCACCTTGAAGTTGAAGGGTTGGAGTGCCAGATACCAACGGGTGATCCGCGCGTTGGCATCCTTCATGCGGTGGAGCCACTGGAGGGGCGTGTGGTCCGAACAGAGGGTGAAAGGGCATCCCAGCAGGTAGTAACGGAGGGCCGCCCACTTGATCGCTAGGCACTCCTTTTCAATGGTGCTGTAGTGCCCCTCATATTTCAATGGTGCTGTAGCTTCCTACTGATATACAACACTGGGTGGTCCTCCCCCTCCACCTCCTGGGACAAAACAGCCCCCAGCCCTCCGTCCGACGCATCCGTCTGTAACATAAAGGGGAGAGAAAAGTCAGGGGAGTGTAAAAGTGGCCCCCCACACAGTGCAGCCTTTACCTCAGAAAGAGCCCGCTGGCATTGCTCCATCCACTGGACCGGATCTGGTGCCCCCTTTTTAGTCAGATCAGTCAGCGGGCTGGTGACGTCGGAATAGTTAGGTATAAACCTACGGTAATAGCCAGCCAGCCAGCCCCAGGAACTGTCTCACCCCCTTTTTGGTCTTGGGCCTCGGGCAGGCCGCAATTGCCGCGGTCTTGTTAATTTGGGGACGCACCTGCCCATTGCCCAAGTGGAAGCCCAGATACCGTACTTCCACCCGCCCAATCACACACTTCTTCGGGTTGGCGGTGAGACCCGCTCGTCTCAGCGACCTAAGGATGGCCCTCAGATGTTGGAGGTGCCTCGGCCAGTCATTACTATAGATAATGATATCGTTGAGATAGGCGGCCGCATAGGTGGCATGGGGGTGGAGGACCCTATCCATCAGCCGCTGAAAACATAGCGGGTGCCCCAAACAGCCCAAAAGGAAGTGTGACAAACTGGTGTAAGCTGAACGGTGTGGAAAAGGCCGTTTTTTCTCGGGATAATGGAATCAAGGGGATCTGCCAATAACCCTTTGTTAAATCCAGTGTCGAGTAAAAGCGAGCCGTGCCTAGTCGATCGAGCAACTCATCAATACGAGGCATTGGGTACGCGTCGAATTTAGACACCGCGTTGACTTTCCTATAGTCTACACAGAACCGGACCGACCTGTCGGCCTTGGGAACCAAGACCACCGGGCTGCTCCAGTCACTGTGGGACTCCTCGACGATGCCCATTTCGAGCATGGCCTCAAGTTCTTCCCGAACCACTTTTTTCTTGTGTTCGGGTAGCCTGTAAGGGTGGCTACGCACTACCACCCCTGGGGGCGTCTCAATGTGGTGCTCTATGAGGTTGGTGCGGCCGAGCAGGGGCGAGAATACGTCCAAAAACTCGGTCTGCAACTGGGCAACCTCCGCGAGTTGGGTTGGGGAGAGGTGGTCTCCACAGGGGACCGGAGAGGTACGTGATGCCAATGTTCCCTTTTGAACCTCCGGCCCCAGTTCCGCCTTCTCCAGAACCACCGACACCAATGCCACGGGGACCTCCTCGTTCCAGAGTTTGAGCAGATTGAGGTGGTAAACCTGTAGCGCCCCACCCCTGTCCGTTCGCCTCACCTCATAGTCAACGTCCCCGACTCGCCGTGTGACCTCAAAGGGTCCTTGCCACTTGGCGACTAATTTGGAGCTCGATGTGGGCAACACTACAAGTACTTTATCTCCCAGTGCAAACTCCCTGAGGCGCATACCCTTGTCGTACAGGCGGGTTTGTCGTTCTTGGGCCTGCCGCAAATTCTCCTGGGTTAGGTGGGTGAGTGTGTGGAGTTTTGCGCACAGGTCAATAACGTATTGGATTTCATTTTTACTTGGTGAAGGTCCCTCCTCCCAATTTTCCCGCAGCACATCTAGAATGCCGCGCGGCTTACGCCCGTATAACAATTCAAACGGGGAGAACCCCGTGGAGGCTTGGGGGACCTCTCGCACTGAAAACAACAAGGGTTCGAGCCACTTATTCCAATTACGTGCGTCCTCACTTATGAATTTTGTAATTATATTCTTGAGGGTGTGATTGAACCGTTCAACTAAACCGTCCGTTTGTGGGTGATACACGCTGGTGCGGATTGGCTTAATACCCAACAACCTATACAGTTCATTTAGTGTACGTGACATAAATGAGGTGCCTTGATCAGTCAGAATCTCTTTCGGGATTCCAACTCGGGAGATAACGCGGAAGAGCACTTCTGCAATACTGTGTGCTGAGATATTGCGAAGAGGCACTGCTTCCGGGTATCGCGTTGCATAGTCCACCAGAACTAATATAAAGTGGTACCCTCGTGGTGACCGATCTAATGGCCCGACGAGATCCATCCCAATTCTTTCGAACGGGGTCTCGATTAATGGGAGAGGGCGCAAAGGCGCTTTTGGAATGGCCGCTGGATTTACTAACTGGCATTCGCGGCACGCCGTACACCACCTACGGACATCGCCGCAAATCCCTGGCCAATAGAACCAGGCCATTATTCGGGCTAGTGTTTTATCCTGCCCTAAGTGTCCAGCCATGGGATTAAAGTGAGCCGCCTGGAATACCAATTCCCGGTGGCTCTTCGAAATCAACAGTTGCGTGACTTGCTCTTTGGTTTGAGTGTTCTGCGTCACTCAGTATAATCTATCCTTCATAATCGCGAAGTAGGGGAAGGACGGGGTGGCATTTGGCTGGAGCATTTGACCATCGATTACTTTCACTTGGTCAAATGCATGCCGCAGAGTCTCGTCTCGCGACTGCTCTAATGGAAAATCCGCGAGGGATTCCCCAATAGAGAGAGGAGGAGCCGGCGGCTCCTCACTCTGACGCGGAGCTGACGTAGACGGCTCTGTGACAGCTGCTCCCGCCAACACGACACCGGGACCTCTCCTTATTAAACTACGGCAGGACCCACTCTTCACTAGGTGACTCATTAATTCCCCAAATCCCAGCCAATCCGTCCCCAAAATTATCGAGTGGGTAAGGCGAGGATTAACTGCCGCCTTCACTATAAATTTTTCCCCTCGAAAAAAAATGTGGACCGACACTAAAGGGTAGTTGTGAACATCCCCGTGCACACACAACACCTTCACCAATTGTGCTCCCCCCAATGCCTCGTCTTGCACCAGGTTTTGGTGGATTGAGGTCTGATTACAACCAGAATCCACCAACGCCTGATGTGTAACCCCTTGGATACTCACCGGTATGCGATACGCTCCGGCCCGATAGAGGGCAGCTCCTGGCGCGTCGGGGATCCGAACCACCGCGCCCACCTCCATTACCGAGCACTGCTGTTGGAGGTGGCCCGGCTCCCCACAGCGCCAGCAAACCGGCCCGGGCTTCCTCTCTGCACTGGTGCTCGGGGGCTCACTCACCTGAGGGGGGGGGAGAGACAGACACAGAAGGGAGAAACGGGAGGGCACCGCGGGTGCGGTGGGCCGGCTGGGGTGGGGCCCCCCGCCTCCGTGGTGGGGGAACGGGGCGAGGATGAGACACAGGAGGAGAGAGAGAGAGAGAGAGAGAGAGAGAGGGGAGAAGAGGTTGTCTGTTGTCCTGCCGTCAGGACAGCCGCCAAATGGTCCTCCGCCAGCTCGATTGCCTGATCCAGCGACGCCGGGCGGTGGCACTGGACCCACTCTGCAGCTCTGGCTGGAAGACGCGCAATGAACTGCTCCAACGCCACCTGGTCGATGATCCCCTCGGTGTCGCGGTTGTCGGCCCTCAACCACCGCCCGCAGGCATCCCGGAGTTGCTGGCCAAACGCGAACGGCCGGCCGACTTCCTCCAAGCGCAAAGCGCGGAAGCGCTGCCATTGTTGCTCGGGGGTGCGCCCCACACGCTGGAGGACAGCCCGGCGAAGGTCCGCATAGGCCAGCCGGCGGTCGGCGGGGAGCTGTAGCGTGGCCAGCTGCGCCTCTCCCGTTAGCAGGGGGAGGAGACACGCCACGCGCTGTTCCATCGGCCACCCCGAGGTCTCTGCCACCTGCTCAAAGAACGTGAGGAAGGCCTCGGGGTCGTCCTGCGGACCCATCTTCTTCAGGGTGAAGGGGGACGGCCCCACGGCGGTGGACCCCGCTGATGCGAGGAGGTGCCGGAACGCCTGTTGCTCTTCCTGTTGAGCCAGCACCAGGGCCTCGAACTGCTGTTCCTGTTCCTTCCAGTGGGCGACTAGTGTGTGGTGCTGGCTTTGCTGGGCCGTGGCGAGGGCGTGGACCAGCTCGGCAAAAGGGGAGGACTCCATGGGGCTGTTCTGCTTCGGCGCTCCAAATCCCGGGTTTCGGCACCACTGTATCAGTTTGGATGGGTGGGTGGAGCACAGAAGGACGGCAGGCCAGAACTGAGTTCACAAAACCCGTTTATTACAGCTTTTCAGCTTGCTTTCACTCACACTTTCACTCACTCACACACATCTGTTGTGGTCAGGTTGGGGAGAGAGACCGCTCTGCTCTCGCTCTCTTCCTTAAATAGGGCGCGGTCACTGGGGAAGACACACAAACACATTAATTGACCTCAGGTGCAGTGATTCCGCCACTTACCTTCCCCGACTCCGCCCTTCGGTCACAGACCGACGCTTGGCCACACCCACGCTGCCACAGATAGGTACCACTCTTTCATGAAACACACCCCATGCAACAATAAGCAACATGTTTGCCTTTAGCCAGAGATTCTGGACATAGGAGAATAGGAGCCAGGGGCGAGAAGAGACTGAATGGGGTCATTATGGAGAAGGGTTACTTTTTTGATGTACTGAGATATATGCTTGTGAATCTATGTGCACCTTCTTTGTTTGATGTATGTTCAAGACTGTTGGGGATTTATACCCTAAAGGCCCGGTCCCACAATACCAATAACTATAATGATAACTATAAATAAATCGGTCCCCTGCAGTTTATATGGTTGGTGGGCACACCAGACCAATAACGATACCTACAGCCCAGGCCTGGGTTTATCGGGTTCAGAGAGATTGCTTCTGGAGCGATTTTTCCAGGCCTGGACCTGACTCGATAAAACATCTGACCAATCAGGTAATTGTTTACATGTGACATTGCCTGAGCATATGCCATTTTAACCCAGGCATCTTTGTACATCCTTCTTGCATCATGAAGACACGGAATACGGATTCACAGAAAATTTAAAAAAAAAAAAAAAAAAAAAAAAAAATGCATGGATCTTTTATTCACGGATATCTGATTTTCCATGAAATATCAAAAGTAAATTAATAAAGTAAACATATAAATGCAGGCAAGATATTTTAATTATGAACTTCAGCAGTCCAAAAAACGTAATTGTTTGAGACTTTTTAAATTTTTTAATCCGTGATGCATCATCCATACGAAATCGGTAACCAATCTGTAATATACTGAAACGTCTGTGACCAATCTGTAAATTATTAGCATCCGTATTAAAATCCGTAGCCACTCCGTATTTTGTATCCTTTATTATATTTCCATAGTCCATGACCTATCCGTATTATAATCAACCACCGGAGTATGTGATGGGTTATTTTGGAGTCCAAGCTGTACAGTATGACCTAGAATAATGTGCTCCTACTTGGGAAAAAAACTTCCATGACACTTCCTAAGTTGCATGCATTTATTTCCCTGAGTGGCAGGACCAACCGATATTATAGTCGGGATTATAGTTGTGGTGTGACTGCGCTAGACTGGAACTAAATTCAGGTATACGTATAGTCAGTTATCGGTGTTGTGGGACTGGACCCTTAGGGCCTCTGCATGCTCTTGCGACAAGGCTTTCGCAGATAGCTTTTTGCAGACAGTTGTAATTTATCGTTGAGCGGGGAGTAATAGGCGTGCACGATGTTATTCACCGCCACAACGCAAGGGGGCGCGAAGTCACGAAATCGCTAGGAGTAGTTGGTGGGTGTGGTTAGTGGAGTGTTTATCCTCCGGTTACTTATAATGACTAGAACTGGAGTCGTATAGATGTACGTACTTCCTCACTTCCTCGATCAACCGCTCTTCGTGCTGCTCCATCTTCGCTCGTGTTTTTAAAAACGGCGGTCGTGAAAACAAACCAAACCGGGAAAGTAGGGAAGCGGAAGTGTGTGTACAGCGGATGTAGAGTGGACCAATCAGAGCCCTCGTCTGCGACGCTGTCTGCGAGGCTTCTGCGGTGGTCACAATTTTTGGGAGGTGCGTGCAGAGCGTCTGCAAAGGGGGGGGGGGGAGCTACGCAGACGCCATCTGCGAGGACTGGGTTGTCAGCATAAATTGGCCTTTAGGAGTATATAAGTGAACTAGACCACTGCCTGCTTGGGCTGTCTGTCCATGCAGGGCTTTATAAAAGTTTGCCTCTCAGTTTGGAGATATTCTTAACTGAAGAAAGGTCCATGCACAAAGCTGGAGAAGATTTACAAAAACTGTATAAGCTACTGACATTTTCTTGTCCTCACAGGAATTCAGATGCAGAAAGACTTGAAAAGAAATTCAACATATTTAGGGCATCTCTAAACATATTGCAGGACTGAGAGTAGTGTGTTTTACATTACATTTAGCAGTGTTGTTCTAGGCTGTATGCAAATGCAAACAACTCATTAATGTAATTGGATTTGTGTCTGCAGTGGTCTTTTCTATAGCAGTTTCAATACAGTGCACTGAATATAGATTTGTATCCTTTTTTTATTATATTTCCATAGTCCATGACCTATCCGTATTTTGTCATGAACCAATGTAAAAAGCTCTCTATGCCCTACTTTTGCCCATGTTTTATTCCAGCTCATTACGCTCATTGGTTCCAATTAGTCCAGCTCAAGCTAAGATAAATTAAAAGGCTATGTGGTCCTGGGTCATGGACAGAGAAACAACAATAGCTATAAAAAAGCCCGGGTTATTATCTGTGGAGTTTCTCATATTCTTTCAGTGCGTGGGTTTCCTACCATCATAAATATGCCAGTATGTGGTCTGGCAACTCTAAATTGTCCCTAGGTGTGTGTGTGTGTGTGTGTGTGTGTGTACGGTGTCCTGCAATGGACCTTGTATCTAGTGTTAAATTGAGATGCATGTGGAAAATATCAACAAAAACAAGCTTGAGCATAAATATAAATTTTGTCCATAAATTTGAAGGTGCGAGTGGGCAGCCTATACATTTATCAAATAGATGCTATGATGGCTTGCATTGTCTATGCATTTTTTCACAATACTGGTTACTATGAGAGTGCACTTGAGATACTTGAAGGAAGTTCGATTTATCAAAAAAAAGAAATCTTCGTTTCTACAGCAACAGCTTCTGTAAAGCGTCTCTGTAGTCTGAATCATAAAGTGTGGAATAAAATACATAGGTGAGCTGTTTTTCCTTTCTTGCATTTGGTATGAAGAAGTGTTCAGTATACATTTCACTCATACAAAGAAAGACAATACAGCAGGACCAAAAAGGCTCAAATTATTCTTTTCTTCTGTCTTGTAGGTTCCGTTCTTGACCACTCCGTGTTGAAACCCACTTGGGTATGTGTCAAAATTTAAATCGCTTAATATTCACTATACAGTATATACATTCATTATGTATAGTGATAAAAATGGTACCGATTGTACACACTGTACTATATAACCAATCGCATGCGTTGCTTTTAAATCTTTTTTGCAATTTGAATATCTTTATTTTAAACCCAATTAGATCTTGTTCAAAGAAGCAGCAACAGTGTTCCGATTAAACTACTTGATAATTAGCGGGGCCTTTTTACAGCATATGTATGTGCTGTGCATCTGTGGTTTATTTGTGTGTTTACATTTTTTAACTCAAAAACACTCCCCCACAAATATTCATGCTCGACTGCATGTACATTCTTAATATAAATTATATGCCTGTTTTATAAGAGAATGGGTTCCTCATGTGGTCTTAGTGGGGTTTTTTCTTTGTTACTGTAGACTCTGGCTTGTACATTCCAGATGTGATTTCCTTACATTACATCAGTTCCCATTTCACCGAATTGGCCTTTTTAGCAGACACATCTTGTACATGTCTAGCCTGACTGTTCCGGAGGTGTTATTGAGAGATTTTGCCTCAATTTTGCAACAGAAAAGCAGCATAGTTTAACCAGAGCGTCAGTGACGCAGTAGCTCACACGGCCATACCATGAGAAACCAGACTCGTTTATAATTAGCCAAGTTCTTCTTCATGAGAACAATTAGATCTTCCAAACAAACCAAATCAATAAAAATCCATTGAAAACTCAGGGAGGAGTCGCGATTTTCCTCAAAGTTCATTAACTGGCCTAATTAGTAACCTGTTAATGAGAAATCACAAAACCAGGAAGTAACTTTTGTGCAGACTGATTAGATCTTCCAAACAAAGCAATCAGAATCAAAATCCAGTGAAAACTCAGGGAGGAGTAGCGATTTTGATGAATTGTGGGTGGACAGACGGCGGACGCTGCGTGATGGCAATAACTCGGCGCCCTACGGCCGATTAGGTAACAATGACAAACGCACTTGTTAGGTTCATGCACAAGAACTGCTGAAGTAAGCCACTCCGCATGTTTGTGTTTTAGATGCATGCCATTTATCATGCTGTTGGTTCACTAACAGGACAATAACTCTCATCTTACATTGTATAAATTTTATTCGTGCGCTATTAGCTACTTAATGACAATAACAATAACTGCATCCATCTCTACCCAGTAGGAATTTTATGATTTGAGCTTCAGTCAAAGAAAAATAGGGAACTAATTAAACTACTGAGTACTTGCAAGTAAAAAATTACTTCTAGGACAGATACTTTATTTTCCTATTTAATTATAAAATTAAAGGTAGACCGCCTTTCAGATTTTAAGTGTAGGTCAAAAAAGAATTTGCCCTGACACCCAATTATTTTTTTTTAGTGGACCGAAAGCTACTGAATTCGAATCACAGATTTCCAATTTTATTAGTTTTTTTTTTTTAAATAGAACAATTAATGAATTTAGGGCCACGTGGCTGTAAATTCTCCGCTATTTTTTTCTGCTTCACCATGACCCAATTCAAGATACTACGTCATGAATCACGTGGTGGACTTTCCCTGTTTGTGCAAGGCATTGTGGGATACAAATTTGAAATAGGAGAGGAAAATGGAGGACATGAATGAAATGTGAAAGACCGACTACAGTAATGGAAAGCGAGAAGAAAAGACATTGTGTTGTGAATGAAAGGAAACGCAGGACCAAACTAATAAATATCAGCGGTCAGTGAGTACCTCAGTGTGATCAGCTGTTTGTTTAGTGACATGATGATGTAACCATCAGTGCACGGTCAAAGTAAACCTGTAGATGGCAGTAATGCGACACTGGATGCCAGCTGCCGTAAAACCCAAAAGAACAAGGTGGTAAACCTGTGCATGGACTTCCTCTGTCTGCTTGACTGCGCAAAGCAAGCGATTTCATGCACATTATTTGCTAAGGAATCCCTTCAAATTAAATAACTTCCCAGTCACAGAATGGCCTGGTTTCTTTTGAGATATTGCAGAAATAAACATACAATGACCAAATTTCAGAGGGAACTAAATTTCACCAATTTTATGAAATCGAAAGGCCGTCTCGCTTTAAAGCAGCTCTCTACTCTGATTTTCCTACCTTGATCCTTTGGAAGTGCTGCTCCATGGCTCTGAGTGAGCGTTTGGCTTCCTCGTCATGGTCCTCAAGCTCTGCCTCTAGTCTGTGGATGCGCCTCTCCAGCAGGGCAGCAGAATGTGAAGGCTGAGGTGCTGCACATGGAGGACTTTCTCCTCCCCTTTCTCCACCTGCAGTTGCTGCAGCAAACATCAGTGCAGGCAGAGAGTTTGGGTGCCTACGGCGAAGAATCTCCTCCATTTCTTTCACCTGAGCGACAGATTTGAGGATATAAGCACTGGGAATGATCTCTCTTGTTGTTACAGAGATTCTTACAAACACAGTTGTATGTTAAAACGGTGTTTTTACTAAATACCAAACAGTTGCTAAAGAATGTATGGCAAAACATGCAAACAAATATGGCATATTAAAACGTACTCTGCTGTAGCATTCATGGCACAAACAGGAAACAATAAGTTCCCTTTTTACACATGCACGTTTACGCTGAAATTCGAGTGTAATTATTCAGTGTGAACACCAGCCAGAGTCAAAACCCTGGCAAGACTGAAGTGGCTTGAAGGAGGAAGAGAAAACAGCAGCTCAATTCCTGCTTAGGAAAGCAAGCCCAAAAGGCAGAAGTCTTGAATAAACAGACACTGCAGAGTGAGACAGCTGCCCCCCCAGCTGAGAGGAGCTCAAAGGATATGAGATACAGCTCTACCCATCATGTGTACCTGTCGCTCGAGATCCTGAATTCTCTTGGCCTCTGCAGCCCTCTCCTTCACTTTCTTCTGCTGCTGGTTAGTTTGCTTTGCTACCTCCATCTTCAGCTTCTCCACCTTAAAGAAACACACACACACACACACACGCACACACTACATGTACTGCAGTGACTCAACAGCATGAAGGACAGAATGATCACAATGACCCAACCACCCTCTGACACTGAGGAAATATTACACAAAAATCCCTTTGTGTTTTGCTGGTAGCAGGGTGCCACTGTGGAATTTAATCATGAGCAATTTGGGTAGTGGACCCTGCATACAAATGAGGTCACTAAAATGAATACATGTCTCATTTGTACAAAAAAAAAAAAAAAAAAAAAAACACTGACTTGCATTTGAGCCACTGTGCTGTATAGCAGTCTCATTTGATGGATGCTATAAGTAATATGTGAACTTCTGCTTTAACCCACATATAAAACACTAACAAAAAGGCATGGAAGAACAGCCATCTTACACAAATGGCAGACAGCGATTTAAAAACAAACAAACAAAAACTCCACACACTACTGTGTAAAGTATACACATATCTGATATGTGGGAGGGCATTAATAGCAACTTTATTAAATGCTAATAAGCCTGGAAAGCCAAAGAAGCCCCTTGTTGATTCAAAGCAAATTTTGTTTTTCTACAAAAATAATTATGAAATATTTCCCACTTCATACAAATTATATTTCTCCAAATAACTATATTTCACGAAACTAAACTCCAAGGACATTTATTTCTCAAACAACTCCTTCACCCAGAGAGCATAACCTCTCCGAAATATGGTCACTAGTGGACTGAGCAACATGACGACTGCTTTTGAATCTTCTGAATACAGAAACTATAATACATTCAAGAATGTTGTATAGCTCTATATAGTGAGCGGTTATGAAGAAGCCACCATAATATGCTTCCCACTCATGGACATCAAACAGCTAAAATCTGTACTTTCCAGTGTAAACCTTGTGAAGAGAAAAGATGTGGGCTGACTAATGATTCACAAAGGCTCTGGGGGTGCTGTGTATTCAGCACTGAAATATAATTAAGTAAACCAAAATGTCAAAAAGCCCCACAACCCTCACTAATCTCATGCACGCGCACACACTTTCTAGTTGGTAAATTTTCCAGAACGCAATAAAACTAAAAATCTGTGATTTGTTATTTCACATGAACATTTATTTATCACGAACAAAAGGACAAAGAAAAGATTTTCAATATAGTTTTACTGACCACCTTAATTGTATAGTGTAAATATAAACGAAGTTAGAATCTGATGCCTGTAACACACTCAAAAAAAAGCTGGGACTGAGACAAAATAAGACTGAAAAGATGATAGGAGATTCAAGTAACTCCATTTACAGTGGTGCTTGAAAAGTTTGTGAACTCTTTGGGATGACAATCCGGTGTGAGTGGGCACCCTGTTTTATTTAAAGAACAGGGATCTATCAAAGTCTAATCTTCACAACACATGTTTGTGGAAGTGCATCATGGCACGAACAAAGGAGATTTCTGAGGACCTCAGAAAAAGCGTTGTTGATGCTCATCAGGCTGGAAAAGGTTACAAAACCATCTCTAAAGAGTTTGGACTCCACCAATCCACAGTCAGACAGAATTCAAGACCATTGTTACCCTCTCCAGGAGTGGTCGACCAACAAAGATCACTCCAAGAGCAAGGCATGTAATAGTCGGCGAGGTCACAAAGGACCCCAGGGTAACTTCTAAGCAACTGAAGGCCTCTCTCACATTGGCTAATGTTAATGTTCATGAGTCCACCATCAAGAGAACACTGAACAACAGTGTGCATGGCAGGGTTGAAAGGAGAAAGCCACTGCTCTCCAAAAAGAACATTGCTGCTCGTCTGCAGTTTGCTAAAGATCAGAAGGCTATTGGGAAAATGCTTTGGTCTCATCCGTCCACAAAATAGAACTTTTTGGTTTAAATGAGAAGTGTTATGTTTGGAGAAAGGAAAAACACTGCATTCCAGCATAAGAACCTTATCCCATCTTTGAAACATGGTGGTGGTAGTATCATGGTTTGCACCTGTTTTGCTGCATCTGGGCCAGGACGGCTTGCCACCATTGATGGAACAATGAATTCTGAATTATACCAGCGAATTCTAAAGGAAAATGTCAGGACATCTGCCCATGAACTGAATCTCAAGAGAAGGTGGGTCATGCAGCAAGACAACGACCCTAAGCACACAAGTCGTTCTACCAAAGAATGGTTAAAAGAAGAATAAAGTTAATGTTTTGGAATAGCCAAGTCAAAGTCCTGACCTTAACCCAATCGAAATATTCTGGAAGGACCTGAAGCAAGCAGTTCATGTGAGGAAACCCACCAACATCCCAGAGTTGAAGCTGTTCTGTACAGAGGAATGGACTAAAATTCCTCCAAGCCTCCAAGGTTCAAATTGGTTGTTATCGCCGGGGTGGTTGTTTGAGGCTCTTTGTTCTCAACAGCCTTATAAAATGCCCCAATGGCTCAGTGCAAAATACAGCCTCTGACAACCAAGTCCCACTCCTGGCCTTCACGTGGCTGAACTGTTTCGTACCAACAGGAGATGGGGCGAAAAGCAGGTCACTGGCGCCTCAAAACCAGTTCTGGTGATGTGGTGTTCTTTGACTTATGGGTCTTTCTTTTCTTTGACATCTGAGTCTCCAACTCTTGACAGTTCTGTTTTAACATCTTTAGCTCGTGTACTTGTATGATTCGATCTTGTGTTATCCCATTTTGAACCCAGTCTCCCTGGATGCTGTGGAATTCCAGGTTGGTGTTAGGAAGGGCATCCAGCCGTAATACTCAGCTTCATATAGTGAATCATGGTTATTGTTTCTAATAGTGATAGTGAGTACAGGACCCCTAGAAATAGGGGTGTCGTCAACGGTAGAGTGGGTGTCAGGCATGGGCATCGCCAGATCGTCATCAAGCGACCACGCCAAAAGTTCCGGATAGCAACGCTAAATGTTGCCACTACGAAAGGTAGAAGTGGTGAGGTGGTGGAGACCATCTCAAGAAGTGGGATTGACCTGTGTTGTCTTCAAGAGATTAGGTGGAGGGGTGGCTCGGCCCATATGATTGTTGGTAAAGATTCCAAGTACAAATTTTTCTGGGTAGGAAATGAGAAGGGTACTGGTGGTGTCGGTTTTCTCCTTGCTGAGAGGTGGGTTGAGAGAGTTGTAGAGATTAATCGTGTCTCTGACAGAATCTCTACAATCAAGATCAACGTTGGTGTATCAATACTCACTCACTGTTCTCTCTGTGTATGCCCCACAATCTGGTCTGGATGAAAGAACTAAAGATGCCTTTTACGATCTGCTTCAATGTACTGTTTCAAAGATTGCTGACCCAGAGTGCTTATTTGTTTGTGGTGACTTTAATGGTCACATTGGAAGTGAGCCCTCTGCATATGATGGTGTACATGGTGGGTTTGGCTACAGTGAACGTAACATCGAGGGGGAGAGGATTCTTGAACTCTCTGTAGCCAATGACTGTCATCTGCAACTTCTTTCAGAAAAGGAAAAGCCACCTTGTTACTTACCAATCAGGAGGTGCCTCAACTCAGGTCGATTATATCTTGACTAAGAAACGTGATTTCAAATCAGTTCGTAATGTGAAAGTCCTGCCTAATGAGGAATGTGCTTCCCAGCACAAGCTGCTTGTTTGTGATCTCAGTCTTATTTTCCAGAAGCAACGGAAACAATCCTTTACTCCCAAGCTTCGTGTGTGGAAGCTGAAAGATCCTGTGGTGAAAAGAGAATTCCTGAGTGAGGTGAGGTTGGAAGTTAACAAAAGTCCCCATCCCTCTTCAGTGGATGGTCAATGGCAATTATTGAGAGACAGCCTCCTGAAAGTCAGTGACAAAATCTGTGGGTACACTAAAAAGGCAATTGGAGAAAAGAAACCTGGTGGTGGGATGACTCTGTCAGTTCTGCCATTGAGGAGAAAAGGTGCAGGTGGAAAGCCTGGAAGAAGGGTGGCAGTAAAGAAGATTACCTGCAAGCTAAACATATAGCTAAAAAAAAAGCAGTTTACACGGCAAAAAAAAAAAAAAAAAAAAAAGAGCTGAGGTGGGCAGTTTTGCAAATGTAGGGAAAGGTGATGAAGATATCTTTCGAATTGCGAAACAGATGAAGAAGATAAATAAGGATGTGGTGGGTGAGTGCTGTGTCAGGGATGATTGCGGAAACCTCACACTCAGTACTGAGGCAAAAGCGAAGGCTTTGAAAGATCATTATGAGCGATTATTAAATGTGGAGTTCCCTTGGTCAGTTGATGACCTGCCGACAGCAGAACCAGTACTTGGTCCCCCCCATCCTCATTAACACTGAAATGATGGCAGAGGCAATCAATAAGATGAAGCAAAGCAAAGCTCCTGATCCCTCTGGCATTGTGACCGAAATGTTAAAAGCCTCGGCTGAAGTCAGTTGCCCACTTCTCTGTGACCTTGCAAATGCCATAATCACTGAGAAAGTAATTCCAGACGATTGGAACATGAGTCATATAATCAATCTGTATCAGGGCAAAAGTGATGCTTTAGATAGAGGAAGTAACTGGGGGCTAAAGCTAACAGAGCACGGTCTTAAGGTAGTCGAGAGGGTACTGGAGAAGATCATTCGTTCACTGGTGGAAATAGATGAGATGCAGTTTGGTTTTGTACCTGGCAAGGGTACCAACGATGCCATTTTCATCTTGCATCAGCTGCAAGAAAAACATCTGGAGAAAAGCAAGAACTTGTATCTTGCCTTTGTTGATCTAGAACAGGGGTTCTCAACCTTTTGCAACCTGGGCCCCACCAAAGCTGGTTCATTGCAGTTGGGGGCCCCTCTTCTCGCCCCGCCCCCATCCCCCCCAAACACACTCACCCGCAGTGACGCCACCCGACCTACAGCACCTTATATCGACCGATAGATAGATAGATAGATAGATAGATAGATAGATAGATAGATAGATAGATAGCCCTGGGCTAGATTATTATTATTATTATTATCATCATCATCATTATTATTAGTAGCAGTAGCAGCAGCATTATCCATAGTAGACTAGCAGTAAGAAAACAACAAAAACAACAAATTATTTGGGTAGAGCTGAAATGGGGAAAGCAAAAATACAGTGTGGGGTAGTAGTCTTTAAAAAGACTGTTTGGGTTTTGCGCTGTATCGATGGATTGATGATAGTAGACTAGCGAGAGTCGGCACAAGTTAACTCGGCAAGAAACCAGACTAGTGTGTGTGTGGCAAGCACTCACACGGTGGCCACGGTATGCAGACTCACTCACGTGACGTTGCGTCATGTTCGCGTCACGGGCTTAAAATAACCTACACACAAGATTTTATGATAGATTGATGATAGATTTTATAATAGTATTGATTTGTATGTAATAGTCCAATGTCCTGCATTTTGACATGGGTAAATGTGTTGCATCTGCTTAGCTACTATAGCCTGTTAGCCCCAGATTTTTTTTTTTCCTCCATACATGAAGCCTACTCGCGACCCCCCGGAGTACCTCCGTGCCCCAACAGGGGGGCGCGCCCCCCGGTTGAGAACCACTGATCTAGAAAAAGCTTTCGATCGTGTCCCTCGTGAGGTACTATGGTGGGTGATGAGGCGACTGGGTATACCAGAATGGCTAATTTGTACTGTGAAAACTATGTACTCAAAAGCAAGGAGTAGGGTCAGGGTTGACAACTCCTTCAGTGACAGTTTTGATGTCCAAGTCGGGGTCCACCAGGGCTCGGTATTGAGTCCTCTGTTGTTCATCATTGTTCTTGAGGCCTTGTCTCGTGATTTTCGTTCTGGGTGTCCTTGGGAGCTGCTGTACGCTGACGACCCCGTACTTGCATCGGATTCCTTAGAGGGACTAAAGCAGAAACTGAGTTCTTGGAAAGCTGGAATGGAGTCAAGAGGCCTCCGTGTTAACATGCAGAAGACTAAGATCATGATCTCCGGACTAAACCTGGAAACACTGAAGGACTCTGGTGAACATCCTTGTGGTGTGTGCAGGAAGGGGGTCGGTGTTAATTCAATCTACTGCACTGGCTGTGCCCACTGGATTCACAAGAAGTGTAGTGGTATCCGTGGCAGATTATGGCCAAATCCCTCTTTCAAGTGCAGCAGATGTCTTGGTAAAGCCCGTCCCATCGATCGCAGACCACTCGACTCCTTGACAGTCGATGACCATCAGCTTGCAGTTGTCGATTCTTTTTGCTATCTGGGAGATAGCATATCTGTGGGTGGTGGCTGTGAGGCTGCCACAATAACCAGAGTCAGAGCTGCCTGGGGGAAGTTCAGGAAGCTGATGCCGATACTCTGTGCCAAGAGTCTGTCCCTGCACACCCATGGCAAAGTCTACGATAGCTGTGTTAGGGGGGCCTTGCTTTATGCTTGTGAAAGCTGGCCCTTGAAAAGATCTGACCTGGCACGTCTCCCAGAGGAATGAGAGGGCCATGCTCCGTTGGATGTGTGCTATTAAGCCTACAAATAACATCCGTTCACATGACCTCCGCCTGAGGCTAAACATAAAAGATCCTGATCTAGTCCTCAGGCGGAACCGTCTTAGATGGTTTGGCCATGTCCAGCGGAGTGTGTCTTGGACCAAGAAGGTCTGTTTCTTCTACGTGCATGGACGTAGGACACGTGGAAGGCCACAAATGAGCTGGCAAGAGGTGTTGCGAGAAGATCTTAAGTTATCTGGACTAGATACCAGAGATACTGCTAAATCGCGATTTGTGGAGGGAAAGAATAAATACCATGTGCCATCAAACCACATTGGTGGAAACATTGACGTAAACGGATAGTGAGTAAGTGAATGAGTGAAGCCGGTGTGCAGGACTGATCAACAGTTACCGGAAATGTTTAATTGCAGTTATTGCTGCACAAGGGGGTCATACCAGATACTGAAAGCAAAGGTTCACATAATTTTGCCACTCACAGATATGTAACATTGGATCATTTTCCTCAATAAATAAATGACCAAGTATAATATTTTTGTCTCATTTGTTTAACTGGGTTCTCTTTACTTTTAGGACTTGTGTCAAAATCTGATGTTTTGGGTTATATTTATGCAGAAACAAAATTCAAAAGGGTTCACAAACTTTCAAACACCACTGTAAAGGAGAACTGAAGTCATTTTTAAACCTGCTTTATTTCTTCATTAATGTGTTATTTAATTACGTTTTCCATTTTAGTACCCTTATATCATGACTCGTACTGGCAACTAATTGCAATTAATATTATACTTATCGGCCTATTCGTTTTTTAGCCATGTTGAATGTAGGTCGTTTGGTCCACGGCAGGCGTCACTTATCCGCACGATCTTCACGAGACTTGTGTGAGACTTTGAAACATGAAGTGTCAGCCAGGTGTTAGTGCCGCCATTTTGAAAACTGTTTTCCAAACGAAATATTGCACGAAAATGAGTTTAAATGATGACTACTGCCTACTTTTTTCCAACTTTCCTGACTGCTATCAAAACAAACAAAACTTCCGGCTTGATTACATCAGCATTCGAAAGAGGGCGTGTGCGTCTTTTGACAATGTTGGCAGATGTTGGCCACTTTGATTTCTGCTGTACGTTTTACTTCCGTCAGACGATGTCTCGCACAGGTCTCAACGAATCTCGTTCACAGCCGTTGCTTTGGCATATGGACTGATATATTACATAGCATATTTCAAACACTCATAACTTGCTATAGCAGTGACAAATAGCTATCAAAAATGCATTCCTATATTTAATAAAATGAGATAAATAAAATTTTGATAAAAAAATTTTGCCTTCAGTTCTCCTTTAAGGAGCTTCCACTATAAGCAGGTTAACTGGTAACAGGGGAGGGTATCATGATTGGGCAGAAAAGGAGCATGCACCAAAAGGCTTACCCTGTGTCCGAAATCACTTACTACTCACTATATGAAGGTAAGTCAAAAAGTTCTAAGACAGATGTTATAATTTCAAAAAGGTATGAAAGACAGCCCCCAGAATTCTACAAAGAAGGAATTCTCCAATGGAAACACCATTTACAGAAGTGTTTAGACTGAAATGGAGGATATGTAGAGAAATAGCTTTGTTAGTTTCATAAATAAAGATTTTTTTTTCAATTTGTCTTAGAACTTTTTGACTTACCCTCATATAGTGGACTATATTAGTGAGTTTGCCATTTTGTAGTGCTGTCCAAATGTACAGTGAGAATTATTACACCCTATATAGTGCACTCATAGTATCCCACAGTGCACTGTGAAAAGTAGTGTACAACCGATGGTCATTAACCAAGCAATATATACCATCAAGCATTGTGGTTGCATTGGGGGGGGGAGACCCCTGTAAGGTTACTTTACAGTTTACCGTGCCATGTATTCAGAAATACTGTAGGTCATGTGGTCTATGAACCACTTCTCTTTGTATTCATGCATGGGTTAGGTAAAGGTTAGGTCCTTCACATACCGTAGTTCCAGCGGTACGGTACATTCCCCCATGCATATATTTATTATTTTGAAAACCCACCAGCCAACTGATCTGGCACGTTTTAATTGTGCGACAGTAATGAAGTAAATAACGGTGCAGTGGAGTAGTGTCCGAAAGTTTTTTTTTCATTTTACCAATGAGCTCACTCATTTTACCAATGAGCTTCATTTTACCAATGTCCTCTATATAGAATTCCCTAGATAGTGAGTAGTGAATGAGTGATTTTGGACACAGCGTTAGTCTCACACTCACCCCCCCCCCCCCCCAAATGCTTGGACACACCCAATTCAATGGTCTAATTCATGTCTTAAAAGTAATGAGGGATGTCGTTTCTCTTTACTCAGTTGAGCGGTTCTTGATATAATATTGGTTACTACAGTCGTTGAACAGGGCTATATTTTTATCTGTACAATTTTAATCGAAAAGGCACAAAGCACACCTGTTAAATGAAAAGCATTCCAGGTGACAACCTCATGAAGCTGGTTAAGGTAATGCCAAAAATGTGCAGAGTCATCAAGGTAAATGGTGGCTACTTGGAAGAACCATGTTTCTTTCCTCACTTAACACTGTTGTAAAAAGGCATGACAACGCTCACTTTGAGGTATAATTTAAAAAAAAAAAAAATTGCTTTAAATCAGTATAATTTATGCCATCACCTTGGCCTAATCCAGTGGTTCCCAAAGTGGGGGGGGGTGCCCCCTGGGGGGGGCGCAGAGCCATTGCGGGGCACGGATAGAATGAATGAATGAATGAATTACACTGCTAGCATAACATGGAGAAGTTTTTGGCAGGGGGCGCGGGCAGCGCTCGAAACTAACGGTGTCCCGACGTCCCGGGGACCATAAAAAATGTCATCGGGACACAAAATTATTATATCTGGGACAATCCCGGGACAATGGAAAAAATAGATCTAGAAAAAAAGTTCTACATTAATATTATTTACAAAGCCGTAACACATACGTAGACATTCACCTAATTTGTCAATTTTAAAACGTTAACAGCGAAAAATACATAGTAGCTACACTTTCGATGCCCCTGCATCCGTAGGCTACAGAGCAGCGCATTCTGTTCTAGAATCTTCGGCCGGAGTCCGCATTATATGGACTTGGAATGGAATTGCTAGCGCACACGCTGCGCCGACTCTGGCCAGAACAAAAATGCTGAAGTGGTTGAAGCGGACCGACCGCGGGGAAGAAACTGAAAGCCCAGACATAACGTCTCCGGGACCTTCAGGATCCAAAGTGTCATCGCCTGGTCTGCAGGCAACGCTAGCAACTGAATGAACTTAATGAACACTGTTAGACACGTTATAAAATACAACAGGAATGATGTGGCTGGATAACGGAAAAAATGGATAAAATGGATAACGGAAAGTTCATAAAATGGATAACGGAAAGTTCATAAAAATGGATAACGGTAATGGATAACGGAAAGTTCATAAAACGGATAACGGTAATGGTGAAAATGATAAGTTGGCCTTATAAGTGCCAACAGATGTTCAAGGTATAAGTAGATGAAATGAACATAAAAGGGGTCTTATTTTCAACTAAAGTGTACTGCAGATGTAGGGAGTTGAAACATTTTCTGAATGAGCTAGTTGGCCCCTTTAAATAAACGGGTATCTATTCATACAGTGAGATCGCCAAAGTTTAATAAACTGAAAATGCAATAACTAATTTTGAAGTAGATGATGTATAGGACATGTGTCGCTTGTGTCTTGTGACTTATTGTAAAAAGGATATAAAGGGTTCAAAATCGCATAGTTACAAATATAATAGTAACTTCATATGATAATATTAACCACTGGTTATTTCAGAGAGGAAAAAAATGGGGACACTATTGCTTCCATTCGGGACAATACAACACAGAATTCGGGACCACTGGGGGACACAAAGAAAAAAAGTTAATTTCGATCCCTGGGCGCGGGGCTCCCACATAAACGCAAATCAGAGGATGAAGCATCGCCAAATGTGCTTCCAAAGCAAGTTCATTCCAAGGCAAAGACAAGAAAATATGACGACACATATCTTGTCTTTAGCTTCACCTGTCCAACGGTGGGTAATGAGGAGAGACCGCAGTGTGTTGTCTGTCTTAAAGTGCTAGCTTGTGACAGCTTGAAGCCGAACAAGCTAAGACGCCACTTGGAGACAAAACATCCAGAGCACAAAGACAAGCCAGCTGAGTTTTTCAGACAAAAACTCGTAAGCCGTGCTCAACAGTCCCTATTTACTAAAGCTGCATCCGTGCCCGCAAATGCTCAATTCGCCTCATATAAAAGTTGCCTACCGAGTGGCACAGTGTAAAAAGCTGCACACAATAGCGGAGGAATTAGTACTTCCCTATGCTATGGACATGGTATCAACTATGCTTGATGACACTGCAGCCAGCAAACTAAGGGCTATTCCTCTGTCCAACACCACCATCGGCAGGCGCATTTATGACATGTCAAAGGACATAGAGGAGCAGCTTAATGACAAAGTGCGTGACAGCCGCTTTTCTCTTCAGATGGATGAAGCCACTGACAGTAACAAAGACTGTTTATTAATTACTTACGTCAGATTCATAGATGGAGATGACATGAGGGAGGAATTGCTTTTCTGCAAAAAAGTTACTGGCAGAGCCACAGCAGAAGAACTGTTTAAAATCATTGACTCTTACTTGAAAGAGGCCAACCTGAAATGGGAGGACTGTGTGGGGATCTGCACTGACGGGGCGCAGGCTATGGCTGGGAAACGGGCAGGGCTGCAAGCACTCATCAAGCGCGTCTCCCTCAGTGTGCAGTGGACGCACTGCATGATACACCACGAAGCACTGGCATCTAAACAGCCGAGTCCCGAGCCGAATGATGTAATGACAGACGTTATTGCCACCGTCAACTACATCAAAACACGACCTGTCAAAGCCTGGATTTTTTCGGCACTGTGCGAGGAAATGGGCTCCGACCACACAGCTGTTCTGTTTCACAGCGAGTCCCGATGGCTGTCACGTGGGAAGGTGCTGTCCAGGGTCTTTGAACTGCGAGATGAAATCCGCATCTTTTTGAAGGAAGAGGGCAATGATCTGGCCCACAAATTTTACTGTAACAAGTTCCTCATGAAACTTGCATACCTCAGTGACGTGTTTCTGAAACTCAATGAAGTGAATTTGCAGTTGCAGGGCACAAATACACACCTCCCACATCTGGCAGATAAAATCACATCATTCACCAGAAAACTTGAGATGTGGCTGCAGCGAGTGAAGGTTGGAAATGTGGACTCATTTGAGAACCTGAAATCATTCACTGAAGACAACAAACTGCAGAACACAGTGATCCCATGCATGAAAGCACACATCTCTGCCCTTCAGAACCATTTCCAGAAATAGATGCAGGATCCCAAAGAATATGACTGGATCCGTGACCCCTCCAGTGCAACACCACCTGCTGACTCCAGCACATCAGAGGAGGAACATTTCATTGATGTCACCTCTGATTCAACAATGAGGCTGCAGTTTCAGTCAAAGACACTGGCTGCATTTTGGATTGGAGTGGAGAAAGATTACCCACTGCTACGTAAGAGAGCCCTGGCCATACTTCTTCCTTTTGCCACATCCTACCCATGTGTGAGAGGTTTTTCTGCTGTGGCCTCAATCAAGACAAAATACAGATCAAAGCTGGACATTGAAAATGAACTCAGAGTGGCAATCTCAAAACTGCAACCCAGATTTGAGAAGATCTGCAGCATGAAGCAGGCCCACACCAGTCACTGAAAAGATGCGAGGATTAAAGGTGTCATTTTTGCACAACAAATCTTTAGGTTTTTGTTTTTTTCTTCTCAGGGAGTTGGTCATGTTTTAAAACCCATTTTTGCAGAGGGGCAATGTTTGAAAACTGCATTGATAATGTTGAATATTAAAAAAAAAGAAACCTGTTACACAGTTAAGGTGCTTGAAAACAGTTATAATTATATTGCAACCTGTAGTTTATGGCAGTTTACTTTTATTTGTTCAAAAAAGGTTGAGGTTTGTATTAATAAACTGCAATGGAGTCTGAAAACAAAATGTGTATGTGTCCCCTGTTTATCTTTTTTTTTTTTTCTCTTTTTGTCGGGGGGGGGGGGGGCAAAAATTTTCTTATCTACCAAAGGGGGGCCCAGCAGAGAAAGTTTGGGAAACACTGGCCTAATCATTTAAATGGTCAAATAGTTTCAGCTCTCACAAATGTCCTACTCTTATTTCAGAGTCTAGTTATTACTGATAATCCATAAAACGGGCATTAAAAAATAATATTAATCAATTATGGTCCTTTCAAAGCCTCACAAAAATGCTAAAATGGGTCAAGCAGAAATTGATCGACACTCCTGGTATAAAGGGTTATGGCAAAACCGTCCGAGTTTGAGCATCATCTAAAGCCTCATTAACTAAATATCTATTTGGACGGCATGAAAATTATAGATCAAAACAGCTAAATGTACAGCTACATTTAGTCTAACCACAACTGGTCAATTTCTGCTTCGGTGAGGAATCTGGCAAAGAGTTAACTCTCACATTCAGATTTTATTGAGTGTCATGTGATGTCAGCACAATGACAAAGTGTAATTCATCAACAGTCTTTTACACACCAGGCAAATGAATGAATTCAAAATCAGATGGCTGGGAAAAGGTCAGTAATTAATGTAGTAAGATTACCACCTCACCTGCTCAGTTAGTCTCCGGGTCTCTGCAAGGATGTAATTTATTCTAATTCCCATGGGTCAACTGGTTCTTAAGGGAGGGATTAATCAAAGGGACATCACACCTCCAGATTTTATTGAGTGTCATGTAATCAAGGCTAAAGGCCTTATTCAGGTGTGAACCATCAGCATCCATTTACACACCAGGCAAACTAATTCCATCAGATGGCTGGGAAAAGGTCAATAATGACTGTAGTAAGATTACCACCTCACCTGCTCAGTTAGTCTCTGTATCTCTGCATTGGCTGATCTGAGTCTGGCTGCGTCTTTGTCCAGCAATTCCTGATTCTCAGCATACCACTGCAGTCTCTTCTTCAGCACAGCCACCTCTTCCTTATGCCTTTCCTGCAGCAGCTTCAACTCAAATCCTTTATCTCCTAAAACACACGACCACAGACCCACGCTGGAAAATGCCACATAATTCACCAAGGATAAATGTGCGGTTTGAAACACCCACACCAGCCTGCTGTACCTGAGGTAGAGATCACTTGTGCTTTTGCCAGGTCCCTTTCCTTTTTCATCATCTGCAAATCCACCTGCAGAGCCTGCTTCTCTTGTTTCCACCTGCGGCTTTCTTCCTGCAGCTGCAATTCCCTTCTCTGTACACACACACACACACACACACACACACACACGCTCTAAGACAAAACCAGCCATTTTTTTTTTAAAGAGCTAACAATTACAGGGTGTTTCAAAAAAATCTGATATTATTTGAGATGTAAATATCCCAGAAACTACATAGTCTAGGCAAATGAAACTGAACAGGCTTAATGGTGAGCAATATAAGATTTATTCCTCAAAATTTGAATGAGAAAGTCAAAAAAGGTATGTGGATTCCATGAACGATTTCACAAATTTTCAGTATGCACACCGCCTGAGAGAGACACACAGACAGCCTTCCTCTTTTAACTTTTTGGGCCGTGTTCAAATCTGCATTGCAGTTGGTGCATTTTTAGAGAATTCTCTCATAAATGCATGCTGCAGTCTTGTTCGACTGTGTTCAAGCATACTCTAACACACAAAACGCCTTTTCTTTTCCAGTGTATGGCATTTCTATACCTAAAAAGATCAAAACAAAAAACATTAAACATAAAATTTTGACCCGTTTCCACACACGGTGTTAAAATTTGAGGTCAACTGAATGAGAATTGGCAAAAGTTATTAGATTATGAAATTATATCAAATTTTTTGAAAACACCCTGTACATCCAAGCAAATTACCTGTGCAGCCTGCACCTCCGCCAATAGTTCAGTAACCCGGTATCCATGCACAGCAGTGTCCATACTCCCCACTGTCCTCTGCTTACTGCTCTTATTTAACTGTTCCCTACAAGATATTGGAGGTTAAGGCAGATTCTTGTGTGATAAATTCCTATGAATTAGAACCTGCATAGAAAGACTCAGTCTTGTATTCCAGAGTCCTGCATCATACTTTCTATAGAATACTAAAATCAAAACACACAATATTAAATATTTTAAACTCTTTAAACACTTTAGTATATTCCTAAATAATGAATTATGATAATAAAACAGGACTGGCATGATCTACATCTCATATGCCTCATGAACTGGCCACTCTAGAAATATATATATAATACTAATATGCTTTTCAGTCACCAAGTTCAACATAGACATTTATATTTTACAAATTATAATTTACAATGCTCAGCGTAAATGAGTCCACCCCCTTTGAAAAGTAACATTTTAAACAGCATCTCAATGAACACAAACAATTTCCAAAATGTTGACAAGACAAAGTTTAATATAACATCTGTTTAACTTATAACGTCAAAGTAAGGTTAATAATATAAACTTAGATTACACATTTTTTCAGTTTTACTCAAATTAGGGTGGTGCAAAAATGAGTACACCCCACAACAAAAACTACTACATCTAGTACTTTGTATGGCCTCCATGATTTTTAATGACAGCACCAAGTCTTCTAGGCATGGAATGAACAAGTTGGCGACATTTTGCAACATCAATCTTTTTCCATTCTTCAACAATGACCTCTTCCAGTGGCTGGATGGAGAGTGATGCTCAACTTGTCTCTTCAGAATTCCCCATAGGTGTTCGATTGGGTTCAGATCAGGAGACATACTTGGCCACTGAATCACTTTCACCCTGTTCTTCTTCAGAAATCCAACAGTGGCCTTAGATGTGTGTTTAGTCATGTTGGAAAAGTGCACAACAACCAAGGGCACGGAGTGATGGTACCATCTTCTCTTTCAGTATACAGCAATGCGTCTGTGAATTCATGATGCCATCAATGAAATGCAGCTCCCCGACACCAGCAGCACTCATGCAGCCCCACATAAGGACACTGCCACCATCATGTTTCACTGGAGGCACCATGCATTTTTCTTTGTATTCCTCACCTTTGCAACAGCATACAGTTTTGAAGCCATCAGTTCCAAAAACATTTATCTTGGTCTCATCACTCCAGAGTATAGAGTCTTCATCTCTGTCAGCATGGGCCCTGGCAAACTCTAGGCGGGCTTTTTTGTGCCTGGGCTTCAGGAGAGGCTTCTTTAGTGGACAGGATCCATGCATGCCATTCCTCTGCAGTGTATGCCGTATTGTGTCACGGGAAATAGTCACCCCAGTTTGGCTTTCTACTTCTTTAGATAACTGCAGTGAGCTTGCATGCCGATTTTCTTCAACCCTTCTCATCAGAAGACGCTCCTGTCGAGGTGTTAACTTCCGTGGACGACCTGGACGTCTCTGTGAGATGGTTGCAGTTCCATCTTTCTTAAATTTTTGTACCACTTTTGCTACAGTATTCTGATAAGTAAAGCTTTGCTGATCTTCTTGTAGCCTTCACCTTTGTGGTGTAAAGAAATTATTTTCTTTGGGGAATTCTGAAGAGACAAGTTGAGCATCACTCTCCATCCAGCATCCAGTCACTAAAAGAGGTCATTGTTGAAGAATGGAAAAAGATTGATGTTGCAAAATGTCGCCAACTTGTTCATTCCATGCCTAGAAGACTTGGTGCTGTCATTAAAAATCATGGAGGCCATACAAAGTACTAGATGTAGTAGTTTTTGTTGTGGGGTGTACTCATTTTTGCACCACCCTAATTTGAGTAAAACTGGAAAAAAAAAAAAAAGTGTAATCCAAGTTATATTATTAACCTTACTTTGACGTTATAAGTTAAACAGATGCTATATTAAACTTTGTCTTGTCAACATTTTGGAAATTGTTTGTGTTCATTGAGATGCTGTTTAAAATGTTACTTTTCAAAGGGGGTGGACTCATTTACGCTCGGCACTGTGTGTCATGTAAACAGTAATGGAAATAATGTCTTCATGTGTGTTGCAGAAATAAAAGCCAGACCACAATGTGTCTGTAGGTTTACATCCTGTGACTGATGTTATGGGACATTGTTTTAAAAGAAAGAATGCCATGATGACAAGACTCACTTAGTGATGGCTAATTCAGAGAGCAATCTCTGATTCTCTGCAAACATGGCCTCTTCATTTTGCTTACTTTGTACCTGGAGCGCCTTCAACTGCAGGTACAATTTTTCATTCTCCTGCAAAGTCAAAATCATTTAAACCAGTCAAGAGTTTAGTGTCACCAAAATGAATTTAAACAAATCAAGTACAAGGAAGAGACCGCTTTAAAATATTACGGGCTGAACCAAGGAATATAAATTGCATGAAAGAACAAGTGTGCTCCGAGAGCACAATATCCCCCGCTGGCAAATGTATTCATGCTATAAGTGCTTAATACACCCTTATGAAATTGTCAAAGTACAAGTTTGGTAATCAAGGGCCATAACTCTGGTAAAACGCAACTGAATTGAATGAAATTGCAATACGCGTATTATCGACATATAACAAAGAATCCTGTCAAGTTTCGTGAAATTCCTCCAAAAATTGAGAGAGGAGTTGATTTGAGAAGGCGAGTACCCTTCCCGGGATGGATGGATGGACAGACAGACGGACATCGCCACGACATAATCCCCCTTCGGACCTTTCAGCCAGCGGGGGATAAAAATGTACAAAAAAACAAATTTACTCCATTAAAGCCACAAATTCAAAGGAGAGGTACAGTATGAATTATCAGGACACATGTATTCATTGGCATATTAATTTCCTGAACTCTCAAATTATCTTCAGCTGGATTAGTTTTAGACAGGAAGTAAAAATTACTGTAAGTACTTAATCCACCCACATAGTCCAGTATGCTGCATCTTAATTCAAATGTATGCCAAGTGCAGAATTCTTAGCGCTCCAGCAGAGACAAGCTTACCAGATGGTAGCCTTGAATTAGTGTCTCCTGCTCCTTCATCTCCTTCTCAATCAATCTCAGTTTTTCATCTCTTCCTGGTTCCGAGGTCTCACCAAAACTCCATCTCTGCTGCTTGCTTGCCTCTTCTGCACTGTGCAACTGAAGGGCACGCATTTTATGACATACATTAAACTTGTTCATATAAAACAAGCTATAGGAACAATCTTTTTCAAAATTCCACAGTACACTCCACAGACGCATCATCTTGCTAAAAAGCAAAGTCACTTCTGATTCAGGTGCAACATGTTAATCTTAACTTATTTTACTGAGGTAATTATCGAACTGTTGTATCAGTTTTAATAGACAGGAACACTTAAACATCTGTACTTAGACTACCAAAATACGTCTGATGTAAAACCAACACATTTTGTTTAATCATTATACCAAAGCATTGTTGAATTCTTGAACCGGATTGGTTATAAGGTATTGATTAATTTTGTATAACAGCATGGTTGACAGTAGGACTAGCTGTAAGGTAGCGCAAAGGTTTTTAATAACGTGCTTGTTCTGGTACTTTATTATTTGTATAGTAACACCTAATTCACACAAACGGGTACACCAAACACTCCACGTAATCGAAGCTTAAAATAAAAAGATGTTATTGAACGAAGAAATTTTTATAATTATTTGCCAAAGTGAATAATGGTGAACAATAACAGAGACAAAGCTGAAGTTATTATTCAGTGATATTTACTGAGCCTAAGGTGGATAATTGTTTTAGTATAAATACACAGGTGATTATTTAAAAAAAAAAATCATATAAAAAAAATTTCAAATTTCAAAAGCAGCATGCAAATGTAATCAAGGCGTGCGCAGACTTGTCACTTATCTATGCTGAGTCACACAAAATACTTAAAATAAGTCACAATTCCACCTTACCTATAAATAGTTTCAGACCAAACTTTGTAGCATCTTTACTACATTTAGGAACAGCATTTTCTTTCATAATTTATAATTCTCTCTCTCACAGCGACAAAACGATTGACCACCATTTTGCCGAGTCGCTTGAGATGATTATCGAGAAATAACCCGAATCTTTTGACCAATCAGTGCATGCGATTTTCTTTAATCACCTACATATTTATACTAATTATCAGTATGGCGAAGCTTCCTCTAAAGTGACGTTTACATAACATTTATGGAAAGATGTTTTATTTCGTACGACACGGGACTCTCCAGGCAATGTGCAGTTCTCTGAAGCACTGACAAGCTGCTTTTTCCAAGTCTCATTAACTTCAAGAGGAAAAAAAGTGAGGCTAGTGAGGGAGCAAATGTTTATAGCTGCTATAATATAAAGGACAACAGGAACTAATTTGTTTTGAAGATGTTCCATAACATTAAACCTAACTATAACCAGATAAAAGTGTTATTCTTTAGTTAATAAAAAATGTAATTGTTGGCAAAATGCTGGAGTAAGAGATAGAAAGCACTTTGAGACATGCTGAAGTAATGAAAAAAAGTAATGAACTTTAGAGTGGTAAATCACACCACATCATTTTACTATAACATGCTCTGTTGTGTCCTTATTTAGTACAGGTTAGCAGCAATATATCAGCCTGCCAGACAAGCTCGGGAAGAGCTGAGAAATGGAGAGTGAAGATTAATAATAAAAAAATATATATGGGTCTGTCTCAGAACTGGGTACTGTGGGGGTACCCCATTAAATATACTCACAGTCAATAAACTATACGGTTTTGAATGGTGATGTTGGTTTTAATTTGAAATAAAACGATGAAAGAAATACAGATAAAACTAAATCTTTGCTATGAATACTCTATTTGGCAAAAATTCTGCAAATTTGTGAAAAATGGCGGCTTGATCTGGGACATGACAAAATGGTTGACTACATCGCATTCCCTTAAAAAGGTTGTAGTCCACTGAAAAGTCTACAGTTATCACTAATTGTATTTTAAGTTGTAACTTTATACACCTAAGGATTGGTGCGCTCACAGAATAATCATAACCGTAATAAAACATGCAAAATATTTGATCACCGTTGTAACTCCATTTTCCGCATACCCAAAACCAATACGATCGTGTGTTTTGATCTAAACGGAAAGCCTCAGGGTCAGGGTCACTACCTCACCAAAAGTAGTAACTTAATCACTACGCCATATAAAAATTTAGTTATAAATCTGCGATTTTGTTTTTTAAAACGAAAGCTGAAAGTTAGGCATAGAATATGTTTCTTACAGAATATGTTACGATGGTAGCTTGTCTTGTATGGATTTCTGAGCTATAGAATGAGTTGTGGTCCATTTTTTACCGTAGTGTGTTATTTGTGTGCGGGGAAGGACATGCATTAACAATTTGCATGTGTAGAATAGAATTTTCCACTCCAACAGTTAGAAGTTGATCGTGCTTCCATTTGCGGTCTTTCTGAACGCGGGTGATCTGTTCGGACGTTAATCACTGAAAAGGTGAGTTTTGGCAGTTTTATTTTGTTTTAGTCTTGCAGAATAAGGCAATAGAATGTTTCTTTTTCATCTTGCCTTCATATTTTGTAGTGTTTGCATATTTTTGGCCAATATTTTGCAACCATGGTCAATTTAGATCGAACTTTTGATAGAATCTACGGCCAGTCATTTTGCCCCGCCCCTGCCTCGCACTCTGTCCGGTGCGGTAGTGATGTCCCGTTGCTCACGCGCTGCAGCAGAGACCCGCGCGACCTTCAGCCGGTACAGTCACTGTTCTTTTACCACCGCCGTTATTCTCATCTTTCCGGTGTGTTCTTGATTTTTCCATTGTGTCCTCTTTCGCCATATCAAATACCGAAAATGTATCATATTATTCATATTTAAGTGAATAATCAATTCAGTCATCATAACTTGGCATTTTTAACCAAAGCAATCAAAAAGAGGAAATTTATTCAATATTTTTCACTCATCTGTGAAGGAGGGGCTTTAATTCTTCATGATGTAGTGATTTTATATGTAAATCAATTTTACAAAAGCATTTGAATTGTAATCAAAAAGTTTTGACAGTGGAGGCCAGATAAAGCAAGATGCTATCTTTATTCTTATTAAACATGGCAAAAGAAACATTGAGTGTTAGGTAAATGCAAAAAAAATAGTAAAATTAGAAAATTAATTTTTTGACCATAATGTCCCAAATGAGAGACCAGTTTCTGAGACGGACCCATACGGTATGTCAGACTTCGCCACCCAAATCAGGGCTATAACAGAAGCTGTGTATTGTAAAGAGCTTGTGATCTAGATGAATAGACCCACTAAAAAGCTTTGTGCTGCCTCATCTGGGAAGTCTATCTTCGAAAACACTCAGGAACAGAATACATCCCTCAGTGGGTGAACTGAACACCATGGCAACCACTGGAACTAATCCAACCCTTATTAATACCTTTCTTTTAAAACAAATTCATTAGAGAAAAAGAAAAGTCTGCCGAAAATGTGAAAAAGAAGGGGAAGACAGTATTAGATGCACTCCATGTTGAGCCTATTCAGAGATTCTTCTTTCTGGTTTTGTTAACATAATTCCTACAGACCAAATATGAGACTGAAGGAGGATCTAATAACTGTTCATCAAACCATAAAATTCAGACTGACTTTTTTTTTTTAATTTTTTTTTTTTAAAACCAAGCCACCTTTAAAGAGAGTAATTTTTGTCTGCAGCAGTTAAAATGGCCAACATGGGCATGGTCAAGAAAAGTAACCACAGATTGAGTGCCTCCCAGTGGTTTAGGAAAGTCATGATACTCACATAACATACAAGATGGATTACAATTACATAGCATATGCTGATACTGTACAATCAAGACATGACTGAAAATAATTTACTACCAAGGAACTGTAAGCAACTGAATCAAACCGAGAACTCATAAGATCCATAAATTAATTTATTAACCTTGCTCTGCAACATGTAGTTCTCCTGTTTGAGAGCGCTCATCTCCTTGCTGTGAACCTCCTGGAGCTGCTTCTCTCGGAGAAGAAACTCTCTCTCTTTTTGAGCCAGCTGCAGACGTATACGCTCCAGTGAAGAGTATTCCAAGGGAAGGTCACGGCCTTTGGCTGCAGAGCCGTCTTCCTCAGCCTCCCTCTATCACACAGATGACGCAGAGGGGAAAATAGACAGATGAAATGAGCACACTTATGGAACAAAGATTTAATAAACGTCTACATTAGCAGACTGATACAGCAGAAGTAGGGTGCATCAGTTGCCCCCTAAAAATGAAAAGTTCCTCCGATCATGATGCATTTTTGTTTTCATGTTCCTTTTGGGAAGAAAACACACAGGGTGAAATATTTTGACAAAATTCCAAAGTTTAATGGTGGCACCAGGAGCTCAAAGTTATAGAAAAAGCTGCTATTTTATGACTTTTATGACAAAATTTCGATCACTTTTCATGAAACATTATGGCACCTTATAGAGTATACCAAATATCTTAGATACACGTTTTTAGTACATATTCTAAATATATGATCAAGCACAGTTTGAGTTTTAGCTGTTCGTTGAATCATTGTTCAACTACTTTTAAACAATACAAATGTATTATGAAATCACATTAATGCTTCTCAATCCCTTGCAAAGGTTCTTAACATGATCTCTGGCTCACAAGAAATCAATAAATGGAGTCCAACATTGGGATTCAAACCTTACGTGAAAACATAAAATAAGCGTTTTTTGGCAAAAAATGAACCTCATGGTGCCACCATTAGACTTTTGAATACGGTCAAAAAATTTTACAGGATGTCTTTATTGGTGAAAAGGAACACCCAAACAAAAATGCATCAGATTTTATGAAAGTGAGGGCAACTGATGCACCCTAAGCAGAAGTGTTTACTCACTTTGCTCTGTTTTGTCTGCTGTGTGTTGTTGTCATCTGACTGATCAGGACAGCCAGTGTTTGGACCGTCTGCTTCCATTCGGTGTTGTAAAAAAGCAGCAATGGACTGTATTGAAGCAACAAGTTCATTGCTTACCTTCAAACCAGAGTCTGGACCTACAGAGACATGTAAATACACCCAAAAACTGCCGATCAGCAAAACTTTGCTGCGTTGCAATATTCCTGAACTTTGGCCCAATTCTGACTCATCTGTGACATCTAATGGTTTAACTTAAGTCTTGCAGATTGTAAACCCGATCACATAAAATACACTGAAACTGTGAATGTTGTAAAGGACCATAAATTCAATTTATATAACATTTAATCACAGTACATTATATCGTCACAGGTGGCTTGCAGGCTAAATATTTTTAGAGTGGTAATCACACCACCTTAAGTTCATATATTGCCTAAAATTTAAACCAGGCATGTTCGTGTATAGAATCATCCTTGCAATTCACATCACACATGTTCAACTATCACCAAAACACACAAGTGTCCACGAAACCTGGGAAATTGGGTTGTGTGTAAAACACGTTTTTTTTCGATGCATTTTTATGTATGTCTCACAAAAAGTGTGGTTTGAAATGCTGGTTAAAAAGGAAAGCATCTGCAGCACGTAGTGAAGCTAACAAGAGTGCTCTGAGAACACAATATCCCCCGCTGGCAACTATGCCATAACTCTGGTAAAATGTGACTGAATTGAATAAAATTGCACTCTTCACATTACTGACGTACTGTATAACAAAAGAATCCTGTCAAGTTTCGTGAAACTCCTCCAAAAATTGTGAGAGGAGCTGATTTCAGAAGGTGAGTACCCTTCCTGGGACGGACGGACGTCACCACGACACAATCCCCCTTCAGGCCTTTCGGCCAGCAGGGGATAATAAAAATTGTGAGGGAAGTTGATTTCCAAAAGCAAGCACACCTTGATGAATGCAACTGTTTGCTGAGGTCAGTGGGTCATCAGCTTGATGCAGTTAATGAAAGCAAGGGATATGCAACCAAATAGTAAGGATTATTTACTTTACTGTTTGTCCCTGTTCTTTTGCTTATCTAAAAATTGGGTGGTATGCCACCAAATGTGACATATTCAAAGTTTTCAAAACCACATCTAGATGTAAATATCAGTAAACGACAGCCAAAATTCTATGGGCTCATATTTAGCTTTTGATTTCAAACCCAAATGTCTTCGGTGTATAGCAAAAGCAAAAGAATTGGCCACCCTGTATCAATACTTTTAGAGGGAACAGTAAGTACAATATACAGTTGTGGTCAGAAGTTTACAGACACTTATCATGGGCATGGTTAAAAGGCATCACTGTTGACTTGAGGTGAAGTTGAAGAATTTGGAAGTTAAATTTTCATGTTAATTTTGGGCTGTTAATGATTTCCTTGAACTGTTCTTTTTCCAGGGTGGAATGATTGTACAGCATACATCTTTAATGACTTCAAAAAAAAAAAAAAAAAAAAAAAAAAAAAGAATTGAGTGCACAAGTTTGAATTTATTTTTTGGATTTTCTCTAATCCACACAGGGTCAAAATTATACATACAGGCTCAAATATATACATACACCCCCACTAAAATTTGGTGAAATGTCCCTTCGCAAGTTGCACCTTGACCAGATGCTTTTGGTAGCCATCAACAAGCTTCTGGCATAATTCTGGTTGGATATTTGACCACTCTTCTTGGCAGAATTGGTAGAGTTCATTTAAATTGGTTGTTTTCCTGGCACGGACCCGGCTTTTAAGAGTAGTCCACAAATTTTCAATAGGGTTGAGGTCGGGGCTTTGGGAAGGCCATTCCAAAACCAGTTTTGATGTGTGTTTGGGATCATTGTCCTGTTGGAACACCCAATTGTGTCCAAGTTTCAACCGTCTAACTGTTGACTTGAGGTGAAGTTGAAGATTTGGAAGTAGTCCTCCTCCTTCTTTATTCCATCCACTTTGTGCAATGCACTAGTAACACTGGCAGCAAAACAGCCCCAAAGCATGATGCTACCGCCACCATGCTTGACAGTTGGTACAGTGTTCTTAGGTTTGAAACGCTCACCTTTACTCCTCCTCTTGTCATTGTGGCCAAATAGCTCAAATCTTTGTCTCGTCTGACCATAAAACTTTTCTCCAGAAGGCATTTGGCTTGTCCATGTGGGCAGCTGCAAATTTCAGTCAAGCTTGAAGGTGTCGATTTTGGAGCAGGGGCTTCTTTCTTGGTCAGCACTCTCTCAGTCAATGGTGATGTAAAACTCGCTTCATTGTGGACAGTGACGCTGGTGTTCCGGCAGTTTCCAGTTCATGGCAGGCTTGAGTCTTGGTGGTTCCTGAACATTCTAATCAATTTCCTCTCATCTGAGGGTGACACTTTGGGTCTTCTTCCAGACCTTGCCAAAGTGGTGACACATCCGAATAACTTTACGTACAATTGTTTGAACTGATGATCATGGAATCTGCAGTTGTTTAGAAATGGCTCCAAGAGACATTCCCAACTTGTGCAAATCTACAATTCTCCTTCTTAGATCCTCACTGAGTTCCTTGGACTTTCCCATGGTCCTGAGTATTGGTCAATCCAATGAGTGCTGTCAAACAAGCACTTTTTATGCTGACAAAGAGAAACTACCAGTTGTAGTCAATCATGATCACTAACGAGAAGTTAATAAGCCTTGGCAAGTTAAAAGACATTGTAGAACCTTCAGCACCACTTAACAGATTTAAGTGAATGTATGTATATATTTGAGCCTGTATGTATAAATCCAAAATGAATTTAAACTTGTGCACTCATTTCTTGAAGTCATTAAAGATGTATGCTGTGCAATCATTCCACTCTGGAAAAAGAACAGTTCTGGGAAATCATTAACAGCCCAAAATTACCATGACATTCATGCCCATGATGAGTGTATGTAAACTTCTGACCACAAGTGTAAATACTGGAGCCTATAATTAATGTGAATATAGAGCAGAGGAGTCAATACCTTTTACAATACGTGTTTGAGAAAACATCCTTTTAGAGGTCTGGTTTTGACTCTTTCCTTGAGTCAGCGGAGATGGACGTTTAGCTAAACTGTTGGGCCTGCTTGGTGTGGAAGCCCTGGGTAATGGATTCATGCTAGCTTTCTTATTCTTCACAGAAGGGACTGAAGCTTTTCCAGAGGCAGCTGAAAAAGAAGCTGTGGTAGTGGGTCTGCAGTGGCCCTGCATGAAAAGTTCATAACAAACCAGTCATAATTAGTGTCATTATTACAAAATCACAGGAACACAGATGCATATGAAGAGAGAAAGCAACAATCTTAATTCATTAATGGTGATCATTGTTTTCAGGCTATGGCACAGAGACTACATTTATTATAACTTTTGATGTCTGAGAGACAGCCTGTGGCCTCACCTGGGACTTCTTGCCTCTGCCAGAGGCAACAGGAGGTACCTCAGGGAAGTTATCCTGCTCCTGCATGAGCCTATTCACCTCTTCTGTGATGCTCCTGTGTCTGTGATAGGAAGATATTTGATATGGCTCCACTGAGCTCTTGTTATCTGCTTCCCTAAGAGCCACAGGAGAGTACTTAGTTTTAGCCTTTGTAGTCTGGCCCTGTGAGTCCAAACATTGAGCCTTCCTCTCTATAGCTGCTTCACTAAAACACACAGAGAGAGAGACTCAACCTATCCATTCCTAATAAACACCACAGACATGTGAAATGCTCCAGAGAAATTACCTTAGGGCCTCGAGACACAAGCCAAAGGCGATTCCAGAATCTGGTCCAATAGCACGCATCAGTTCTTCAGCAGTGGGTAAATCTTCAACACAAACAAGGCTACCAGTGATTATGTTTGAGAAGCCTAGTGGTCGGTGGTATACTCAGAGAAATGAGACACCAGTAGAAATTTCCAACTGGGAGATATTTCAGTAAACCAGGGCTTTTCAAAGTGTGGGGCGCGCCCCCCCTGGGGGGCGCCAGAGTTCTTCAGGGGGGGCGCAACGTGAGAGACAAAATGGATCGATTTTTAGTACCTAAAGCTACAGTGAGTGAGGAGACGGCCAAGCAAAAAAAACAGAGCCTCCAGGATGTTGCGATTTGCAACTTCAGCGCAAATTCAACCAATCCCCCACGAATTCAGGGCGGTGCTGCAATTATATCCAATCACCGCAACTTTCCCGCAAATTTGACCAATCGTTGGCGTCGTCTTGAGGTGACATCGACAAACTACCTTCCGCCTTACTTCCGGATGTCTATGTTCAAGAGAAGCAGCATGCGCGCAGTGTTGCCAGATTGGAGGTTTCAAGTGCATTTTGGCGGGTTTTGAACATATTTTGGACTGGAAAACGTCAGCAGTATCTGGCAACATTGCATGATGTGCGAGTCAGTGTTTATGTAGGCTTAAATTCTGTTACTGAAAGTGTGTAAAGTGACTGTGTGCACTTTATTTTTTTACTTAATACAAGAAATTAATGGATGCCAACATTTTTGCCAAAATGGTATTTTATTTTCCATTGTTTAGGCAGCTTCAGCATCATACTGTGAGATTCTGTTCAAATTGTTTTTTTTTCCTTCTATGAAGCCTGAGCCATTTATTTTTAGTTTATAATTATTGTTTAATTTATTCTTCAGGAGAAACTGCCTGCACACGGTACTAGTATTAATAGTTTTTTTTTCTTACATGAAAGCTGAGGCATTTATATTATATTTTAAGGTAACTTCATGTTGTGCTGTGAGGTTCTCTGCACTTTAACTTTTGAACCAACAGGTGCATTTGGATAAGTAAAGCCTATTTTTCTGCATTTTTGTAGTCCTGGTAATCTTTTATATTAGTAAAGTTGTTTATAGGACCATTTCTCAGTGTCTTTGTTTTTTAATCAATAGTTTTTCAGTAATAACTTAATATTTAACATATCACTCAATTTTAATCACAAAAAGAGAAAATCGCAACAATTTCTCGCAACTTTCACTTCCTCCCGCAATGTAATCGCAACAAAAACCTAAAAAAAACACCGCAACTTTCATCGCAATTTTTTTGGAAACCCCCACAACAGCAGACATTTTAGCCCGCAACAATCACAAAAAAGGCCCACGGAATCCTGGGGGACTGGAAAAAGAAGGAAGTATGACCACGATTATTTAAAGTTTGGATTTTCATGGACTGGATCTGAAGATGCTCCACTGCCACAGTGTGTTGTCTGCCAAGAGGTGCTAGCTAACGATGCTATGAGATGTTTAAAATGTGTAAAACAAGATGTTTTAAAAAGCATAGATGTTTAAAATGTGAAAAAGAAAAAAATAATGTGTAAAACAACCATTTTTTTTTTTAAATACGAATGGAACATTAAGTATAGCAACAACAAAAATTGTAAGGGGGGGGCGCTGTTGTTTATTTGCTCTCCGAGGGGGTGCTGACTCTCCCACACTTTGAAAACCCCTGCAGTAAACCATTTAGAATGTTTTGCAGTGAGTACTGCATGATAAAATGGGGCATGTTTAGACTGAAAATGTGGATAAAGAAATGTGGCGTTTGGAAACGATTACCATGACTGAGCACACGTCCTTGTATAAGTTATAAACAAATTACGCATCACATTTATCTGCCACATGAATTAAATTGATCAGTTGTGCATCTCTCAAATCAACGACATACAAGATGCAGAGAAACAGCTGGCCCATGAATAATTGGTTTGGAGTGATTATCAAATTAAATGAGCAACAAGTGCTACTGCTCTTGAAAGCCTCGCCACGTTTTTTTGCAAATTTGTTTTCATTACATTAATGGCATTTAGCAGACACGCTTATCCAGAGCAACATACAACATTACCAGAACAGCCTGGGAGCAGTCAGGAGCCTTGCTCAAGGACACTTCAGCCATTCCTGCTGGTCCAGGGAATCAAACCGACAACCTTTTGGTCCCAAAACTGCTTCTCTAACCTTTAGGTCATGGTTTCCCATGGTTTTCCCATTTGTTTCTTTGTAGCCTTAAATATTATTATTATTACTACTACTACTACTACTACGATAGCCGGGTTTTTGCCTGAACTGATAATCACATCAGTTTTTCTTTGGCCAATCAAACACAAGGTATGCCACCACACTTGCTGGAGCACCTAGGGGTTAGATGCCTTACTCAAGGGCACTTGAGCCAATCTTGCTGGTTCAGGGAATCGAACCAGCACCCTTTTAATTCTTAAATTGTACATGATCATTAAAAGCATTCAATTCTTTGTGTGTGATGCCTTATGTCTGTAAAAGATTCCAGTGAATTTAAATTTAACTGTACGGGGTAGTCATAAAATGTGTCCATCACAAAATATAACAATATTACTATACAAAATGCTGAACCTAAACACCACCATTCAAAATTCAGGTTACATCTCACACTCCGAAGGGACCCGATTTCAAAACCTCAATATCCCAACTTATCGAAGTGACAGGCAGTTAAAGCACTTCAGTTCCATTAGAAACATGGCTACCTCATGTAAATGTTCATTATAAGCAGATCCCTGCAGACTTGCTCTTACTGACCTGATTCTGTAGTGGAGGCATGCTGGGTGGTTATTTTCAAACATTCTGGAGTGGAGAGAGAGGAGGGACTCCTGCTACGCTCCTTCTCTCGCTCTTCACACTCACCAACTGAGTGAGTGATCTGCTTGTAGGCCTCCTGCAGAGCCTCCATGTCACTCGCCCCGCTCTGACCATATGTCAGTTCTACAGAAAGTGGCAGCAAATGAAACAGAAAAGATAGAGCAAACATGAAAAAGGCACAAAAGCAAAGTAAAATAGGTAGCTAATTAAGACGATCATCATTAGCTCATTATAGCAAGAGAACATGTTTTCTACCCAAGAGAAATGTAAACAGACCCGTGGTGCTTGGTCTTGCTGCCTGTGCTGTTTTGGAGTCAGTGTACTCCGTGTTCTCTGCCACATCACTGCACAAAGCAGGCACTGGAGCTCTATCCGTGGAGTTCAGAGAGTCATGCAGTGACACTAGCAAGAGAAAAAAGTGTTTCAACATGTGCAGCAAACACACACACACACAAAAAAAAAACAAAAAAACACAAAGACACAAAGTATTAGGGCTACCAAAGGTAGCATGTAAATAACACGAATACATTTTAACATCTTTTTTTTTTTTTTAAACACCATTAATGCTTTTTACAAATATGCTCATTTCAATTGTCTGCAGTCCAATCTAGATTAATTACTTGCACACCAGAACTGATGATTGAATGATTGAGAAAGCAAGGACTTTTAAACAGGCTACTGGATGTAGATGAGTAACCTCAATTACCTCGAGGTTAAGGCACATTATGTTGATGAAACAGGAAACTGTGTTCTCATGCTCTGATTGTAATGAAAACAGAAACAATCACTACGCTGAAGCATGTGCCGACCATTTCACGGCTTTTAGAACACGTTGTACAGATAATCCAAGGAAATGACTGCAGCTGCGAGACAGCTTGCCTTCTGATTACCTGCTCTGCAGTCTGTTACCATCACAGTGAACTCCTAGAAATTGTCGGGAATAACAGTGTTCACCAAATTCCACAGAACTACCACAGCAGCAGCAAGGTGAAAATGAACACACCACTTTGTTCATTCTGCAATCTTTGTGCAGTGGACAATAATGCACTACTGCTTTACAATGTTGACAATATCTCTCACACAACAAGGTTTACATTTACTTATTCCCTTTTCATATACTACCTCAATATGCACACTCAACTCTGCACATTATGTCGTTTGTGTCATTTATTATCCGTTTATTATCGGTCTACTGTGTCATTTATTGTCTGCAGTGTTGCACTTTATGTTGTACTGTAGATTTGTAGTCCTGTGATGTTTAATGTAGCACCATGGTCCTGGAGAAATGTTGTTCCGCTTTAACTGTGTACCGTACCAACTATATATGGCTGAAATGACAATTTTTTTTTTTTTAAATTACCTTAACCTGTTAAAAATATCTTTCTTTAGACTCAAATTTGGGGGGAGGATGGATGGATGGTTACAGTAGACAGATTGCTATACAAATGAATGAAATTCATCATGGCTAATCCAAAATCATCTGAAGGCACTGTATATAATCACCTTTAGCCAGCATGCCACACCTTACTGGCTTCTGCAACAGAGGGGGAGGGGGAAGAAAAAACAACAACAAACAAACCTAAATTCGTTTACATAAGTCATTATATAAAATTCAGCAGCGGTGTCTTATTTACAATATCTACAGCAAAAGCCAGCAAAAAGATAAATGTGCAAAAGCACTAGTTCCATGACAAAATGTAAAACTATGGACACTAAATGATATACTCACCTTCTCTTCAGGTTCCTTATCGTTTGCTTCATCTTCAAAATCATCACTATAAGCAGGAGATGCTGCTGTGGAAATACAGGAGTTGATCGTTTACATTTTGAAATACATTTATATATTAAAAAAAAAAAATAAATTGTCCTCTGAGAGTCTCCTTTCGTGACAGGCTGAAAGGGCCACTGCTAACAACAAACCTGATGATTTGGTTTGTCAGAAAATGATGCTTAAGTGTTTTCCTCAGGGTATGACAAGTCAACATGACCATTCAAACTAGAACTGTGAGTAAACTCACAATAGAATACCCCCGCTTACAAGCCTGTCATAATATATTGCCATATATAAGGGAATAAGTTGAATTATATCCCCTTTGAAACATCAGACCAGGACTATTTTCCTTCAAGCACATGTTCAGGTGATATACTGCAGCAGTGTAAAGTTTCATCTAAATCCATCAAACCGTTTAGTAGGAGTTGCACTTACAAGACAAACTAACAGACGGATGGACAGGGTGATTCCTATATATCCCCCCCCCCCCAAACTTTGTTTGCGGGGATAATAATAAAGGCAGTGTCAGGGTGCATATACATAAACATCTCTAGTTCTAGAACGCGACATGGAAAGTATGTTTGTATATGATGGGATAAAATTACGACAAGAGAGATTGGATGCTTGGCGGAAACAAGATGAACTGTGAGCTACTGCTCACTTACATATCCCCCCACTCTCGCTTGCATCAGAATGCAAGTAATCGAAGGAATAGGACACTTATTATGAATGTTGACTTCAACAAATAATTAACCCTGAAACAAGTAAGTAAAGAGCAGTGTTCTCCCCAGGGATTTCAAACAGCATCCTGGTAAACTGTCACTTTGAAATAGCATTTTGCTTCTTGAAATAGCGTCAAAATCCACCCTACATGTTTTGTAAATGCATTCAGTCGGCAAATAGGAAGTCGATGTGGGACAGACCTGAAAACCGTATACACGGTGTAGAACCCCAAGCTGAAGCTCGGTACCAAATATCAAGCAGTTGTGATTTGTATTTGCTGAGAAAAATGTTATGAAAATTTTGTAAATCCACCCTGTGCGTTTTGTAAATACATTAAGTCACTAAACGGAAAGTTGATGTGGGACAGACCTGAAAACGGTATACACGGTACAGAACCCTAAGCTGAAGTTTGGTACCAAGTGACTATGATTTGTGGTTGCTGAGAAAAAGGGTGTTTCGTTCAGACAGACAGAGGTAAACCAGTATACCCCCCTCCTTCGGAGCGGGGGTATTAAAAATAAAATGTACATGTTTGGTAGGAAGTCATTGCTTATGCACCATTCTCTCACCTGGAGTGCCTTTCACAGAACTTGAATCGCTTTCTCCATCTACACTTTGCTTTGTCAAAGGGACATCGTCTTCCCTGAAAAGACACCCATGCACATAGACATGAAATACACAAGCACAAATGCATGAATATTTGCCACCATTTTTAAAAAGAATTCTACACAACTAATTCAAAGTCATATTTTCTCCACTGTCTTTGTAGCACCTTTGTGGAGACACAAAACCAGGGCTGAAGGATTCCTGCTCTTTATTCGGTCTCGAGTCTTCAGTCACAGACCTTGCTTGTTCCTCTTCCTCATTCAGAGTTTGCAAGTCCACAGCAGCAGCACTCTGTGCAGATCCATAGATCACTAGTGAATCTGTGCATCATCAAAAAAAGGAGGAAAAAGAAGAGTTTGATTCCTGCAATAATCATTACATGAGCCAATATGTCAAAAAGAATTAGGATTAAGAGAGAAAAACCAACCCTCCGGCTCTAGACTGTCTCTGCTGAACATGACCTCCTCGCCTCTGGGCTCATCATGAAAGCATCGCTCCTTTGCTTGATCATCAACCTCCTGGATGGTTTGGGACGCCCTTAAGGATTTGCGGAAGGTCTTCCCAAGAACTATAATTTCCACAAGTAACATAAAGGAACATTAGGAAACACGTACCAAAAACTGAAAGACGTCTCTTAGCAACACTAGACTGGAACAGAGAAGGTGCATTAGCTGCACTCCAGCACTGCGTTTTATATTTGAATTGAACAATCACATTTACATTTCAATTGTCATTTGAAGCCTCTCCATAAATAGTATTGTTCAGTCACATTTAATTAGAGCTAGTGTTTACAGAACTGCCAGGTGTATTACCAAGTAATGACTACACACACACACACACACACACACACACACACACACACACACACACACACACCCCATTTTATTTAAAAAAAAAAAAAATACAAAAAAACCCCAACCCACATCCTGAAATTACAGGCATTAGAAAAAACTTGAAGCAGGGTTTTCATTTAACCTGCTCCATTCCATCATTTTCCCAACTGAAAGTGAGCATTAGTAGACACATCAGGTGAAAATTCAAATTCAGTCCAAATTGCTGGAAACTGGATTCCTTGAATTCAGACTTGAATGCTGAACAACATACTTTTTACAGAGTTAAAATACGTTTATCCATTCTTGAGATATTACAAATCAAAGATTGAAGAAATGGCTTAATTTTTTAAAAAGCTGCTGTAATATTATGCCTGAGGATCACATGCTCCAAAATGGGCCTCATTAATGAATGAGATCAAATGTTTTTTCTTAATAATTTTTCTATTTTTCAAAATATCTACATGGAAATTGGCAGACACATAGATGGTTGTATACAAAAAAAAAATAGTAAAAACAAGTTATGCAAATTCATATCTAATTAGTATTAATTATGCTAATTAAGTAAAATGTTAAATCAGTACACTCTCTTCTTCAAAGTTTCACCAAATGGCTTTATTTGTGCAATATAAAGCTGATCTTAACTCTCATTTCTACATCACAAAGAAGGAGAAATCAATGTTAATTACAATTACAAATTCAATTACAAAATATGCATGAACAAGCAATGAATGTCATTCACATCTACTATTCTCTATCAAAAAAGTAATAAATTATTTCTAATATCCTCTTTGTGCTCTGTAGGGCTTCATATTTCTAAATGTTTATATGAAAGAATATAAATGATTATTTTGATTAACAGCTTTCACAGCTAACCTCGAAAAAACTGTGATCCACATCCAATAAACCAGGGCTTTTCAAAGTGTGGGGCGCGCCTCCCCTGGGGGGCGCAACGTGAGGAAACATGAACCAGAATAAGTTAATATTGCGGACATTTAGCGAACTTCAGCTAGCCTTTGCCAGAGACAAAATGGATCGATTTTTAGTACCTAAAGCTACAGTGAGTGAGGAGACAGAGTCTGGGCCAAGCAAAAAAACACACCCTCCAGGATTTCGCGATGCTGCGATTTGCAAATTCAACCAATCCCCGCGAATTCAGGGCAGTGTTGCAATTATATCCAATCACTGCAACCTTCCCGCAAATTTGACCAATTGTTGGCATCATCTTGAGGGGACGTCGACAAACTACCTTCCGCCTTACTTCCGTGTATGTATACGTTCAAGAGAAGCAGCATGCGCGCAGTGTTGCCAGATTGGACAGTTTTAAGTGCATTTTGAACATATTTTGGACTGGAAAACGTCAGCAGTATCTGGCAACACTGCGTGTGCGAGACAGTGTTTATAGAGGCTTAAATTCTGTTACTGAAAGTGTGTAATGTTTACAGTGAAGGACTGTGTGCACTTTACATTATTTTTTTATTTAAAGGTGGGGTATGAGATTTTTTTCAGGAGTATTTTTTACCATATTACTTGAAAAGCTCCTCACACCCATGTTGCAAGCAGTACAATAGAAAGTTTGACCCAAAAACGAAATATTTTAATCCAGTCTACAGTGTAAAATAAAGGAAAAACGCCATCCAATCCTATCGAGGTACCACCTCAAAATGATTGGATACTGACACGTCAATCAGACTGAAGCCTGCGAGCAGCCCGTCCCTTCTGTGTGTGTGAGAGAGCGAGCAGCCCCTCCCCCAACCCGCGCTCAGCATGGAGAGACAGAAATGTACAGAAAAAGGTCCCTCCAAACAACGGGGATTTACACGAAAACGGAAGGAGATATTCACAAAATTCTTTCACAGTGAGTGCCACAAGGCTCCCCTGAACACACCGATGTAATTTTTTTGTCTGTAGTGTAAAAAATGAGGTCACTAGAGTGAGTTAAAAACGAGTGACTTTTCTGGCAAGTTTATAATGGCAGTCTATGTGGCTGCGCGCCTGTCCTCTCCTCGCTTTCAGGCTTCTCATTCAAAAACTGCAAGTCCTATCGTGTAGGTAGACACATTGTGTGAATCAGGACAAGTGTGGCTACTACTTTGAGAAAATTATGTGTGTGGAGTGAAAATTGGGGCTGAAAACACAGTTTAAATGAGAAAGCTTGAGCTATTTTTCCAAGCTCTCTACACTCTAACTTAACGAGACGCGGGGGGTGGGAGCATGGCGAGGGCGGGCTTATTTCTTTTCAAAATATGGCTTGCGAGAATCGTTATTCCAAAATCTCATACCCCACCTTTAATACAAGAAATTAATGGATGCCAACATTTTTGCCAAAATGGTATTTTATTTTCCATTGTTTATTAGGCAGCTTCAGCATCATACTGTGAGATTCTGTGCAAATTGTTTTTTTCTTCTATGAAGCCTGAGCCATTTATTTTATTAGTTTATAATTATTGTTTAATTTAGTCTTCAGGAGAGACTGCCTGCACACAGTACTAGTATTAGTTTTTTTCTTACATGAAAGCTGAGGCATTTATATTATATTCAAGGGTGGCTGGTGCATAAGGGCGACTGGGCGACGCACTGCCAAAACGAAAAAAAAAAAAGTTTTTTTCTTTTTTTAAAACAAACTTTCACCAGCGCTGCTCGAAGCAGTTTTAATCTGTCTCTGGGTATCATTGTCCAATCAGGGTGGTCTTGCTTCTAGAGTACCGCCCCTTTTGGGGCGATTTCAGTCACGCTGAAAATCGCCCAAGAGTTCACTGATAGAGTCCCATGTTAATATATTTTTTTTCTCCTGACTGACACTTCAATGCAATCTCTATGGGTTCCGGGGGGGCTTGCCCTAACGTGCTTACGTCACTGCGAAGCGCGGCAAAGTTGCGTTCGATCCGCTCAGTTTCTGAGGTGAGATGGATGCGGAAAGCAATTCAGTGCGGTCCTTAAAAGAAGTTCCATTTAGTCAGCGATCAAATCGAGCTAAACTGGCAACAAAACAAGCTGGACCCCCTCAACCAAATCTAAACATAAAACAAATTTCGACAAGGGGGGGGAAATCATATACTCGAGGTTTTACTTCAACATGGTGCCAGCGCAAATCCTGGCGAGCTGGCTGCAAGGACACCTCAGCGGTTTTCTGCCCCCCGTGCTTACTTCTCCACCCTGGAGGTGGCTCCACGGACAACACTGCTTGGACGGTCACTGGAGTTTCGGGCATCATTTGTTGGAGAAAATAAAAAAACATGAGTCATCAAAGATTCACACGGGCAGCTGCCTGAAACTTTCGGCTTTTGGGAGAGTGAACATCGCTACACAGCTGGATGAGGGCTACAGGCTAGCAGTTCACCGCCACAACGATGAGGTGAGCAAGAACAGGCACATATTAAACCGGCTCACCCAATGCGTGAAATTTTGTGGCGTGTTCGAGTTAGCTCTACGAGGCAAAGACGAAACTGAGGGCTCCAGTCACCGTGGTGTTTTTCTGGGTTTGGTTGACTATTGACTTGCTACCTAGGTCAATTTACTTCAGTCCTGTGGACATTTATGGTCCGTGTAGACATAACGGGGGAAAATTGCCCCCCCTGAAAAAAAATTCAGGAGCCCCCACTGATTATATTTTTAAGGTAACTTCATGTTGTGCTGTGAGGTTCTATGCACTTTAACTTTTGAACCAACAGGTGCATTTGGATAAGTAAAGCCTATTTTTCTGCATTTTTGTAGTCCTGGTAATCTTTTATATTGGTAAAGTTGTTTATAGGACCATTTCTCAGTGTCTTTTTTTTAATCAATAGTTTTTCAGTAATAACTTAATATTTAACATATCACTCAATTTTAAATCACAAAAAGAGAAAATCGCAACAGTTTCTCGCAACTTTCCCTTCCTCCCGCAATGTAATCGCAACAAAAACCTAAAAAATACCGCAACTTTCATCGCAATTTTTTGGAACCCCCCCCCCGCAACATTAGACATTTTAGCCTGCAGCAATCACAAAAAAGGCCCGCGGAATCCTGGGGGGACTGAACAAAGAAGGAAGTATGACCACGATTATTTAAAGTTTGGATTTTCATGGACTGGATCTGAAGATGCTCCACTGCCACAGTGTGTTGTCTGCCAAGAGGTGCTAGCTAACGATGCTATGAGATGTTTAAAATGTGTAAAACAAGATGTTTTAAAAAGAAAAGCACAGATGTTTAAAATGTGTAAAAGAAAAAAAATGTGTACAACAACCATTTTTTTTTTAAATACGAATGGAACATTAAGTATAGCAACAACAAAAATTGTGAGGGGGGCGCTGTTGTTCATTTGCTCTCTGGGGGAGGGAGGCTGACTCTCCCAAACTTTGAAAACCCCTGCAATAAACAATTCCAATTAATTGAATTGAAATTGACACTCGTGTTTCTGACTTCCGTTTTGTTTTTGTTTTTTTAAAACATCATTCTGACCACTAAGATCTCAATATTTTTCATCAAAACAACTACAGTTATATTCTAAAAGTTATTTATTTACACGAATCTGATTTAAAAAAAAAAAAAAGTAGGTATGAGAATGAGATCAAATGTATGAAAACTCACTTCAAAGTCTCCTGTGAATCATAACATCAAAACTAGCTGACGGAAAATTTTACTGAATACTTCATCAGAAACAGTGAGAGCGAGAGAACATCCATACAAGTTATCTGATTGATATTCACGAGTAACCCAGTCAGAAACTGATCAGAAAACATAATTACGTCAACCTGCACAAGAACTATTCATATAATTAAAGATTTCTTGACATTATGGACAAACTGATCTAATACAAGCCCACAAGCATAATAAACGAACAAAGAAACATCGAATTACCAAAACTCCTATTACCTTGCAAATGCTACTTAGTACACTTGCACCTGACAGTCTGCCTGCCAGCCATACATACCGGTACATTTCCTCTTTTATGCATGAGGACCACTGCGCATCAGTTCGCCACTACCATTTTCACATTGCGTCGTACCTTTAATCTCCCACTGTTACAGCCTCATCAGTATTTATCATATTTTGTTACTTTCCTTATCCATTATGTTTTTCTATATTTTACTTGTTCACTATGTCTATGTATATTTTATTAACTTTATTACACCATACTCAGCCTCATTTGTACAGTCCTGTTGTCACCCACTCTGTATTTCACTATGCTTTGCACCCTGTATAACTGTATGTGACAACAAAAACTTTTGCATCCCATCTCAGGCATTACCCTTGCTGCTGTTCCATGGGTCACTCTTTCTGTTCTCTGTAGGAGGATTATCAGAGGTAGTCTCAGTGGAACTGTGGGAATTCTCAGTCATATCTGGTCTTTTACCACTTGAAACAGTGAGAGCGTCATCTTCTGAGGCACTACTTCCTTCTGAATCACTGGACTTTATGGAGGAATGAGCCTTAGGCTTTGATGCAATGTGTTCAGAGCTATCTGCGCTGTGAGACAGCTCCTGATTAGGTAGAAGCTTTCTGCCTTGATGGCCAACTTGGTCAAGTGCCTTGCTGCGTGGTTTAGGGATGGGCTTAGGGGGGACTAGTGGTAAAAAAATAAGGGCAAGAAATAAATACAAGTTGTAGAGCAAAAATGAAATAAAATGATTGTTGTTCAGACAAAAAAAAATTATATATAAAACGTACGTACGTACATACGTACGTACGTACGTATGTAAGTAAAATAGGCAGGGTGATATTTTATAGGGAAGCTACAGGGAACAAAGCAAGGAAGCAAAATGTGAAACAATGGTGGTATAGTTACTGTATAATGAAAGCAAGTGGTATGCGTACACACACACACACACACACACACACACACACACACACACAACTCAAAATTAGAATATTGTGGAAAAAGTCCAATATTTTCCAACAGTTATTTAAGAAAGTGAAAATTTAATATATTCTTTACTCATTACACGTAAACTAAAATGTTAAGCATTTTTCTATTTTAATTTTCATCATTATGGCCTAGAGCTAAAAAAAAAAAAAAAAAAAAAAAAACAACAACTCAAAATATTAGAATATTTCATATCCAGTTTGAGTAACATAGTATAAATACCATGTATCACTCAGTCTAGTTCAGTACACGCAACCACAATCATGGGGAAGACTGCTGACTTGACAGTTTTCCAGAAGACGTGCAAGTGGTTAGCACGGTCGCCTCACAGCAAGAAGGTTCTGGATTCGAGCCCAGCGGCCAACGGGGGCCTTTCTGTGTGGAGTTTGCATGTTCTCCCAGTGTCTGCGTGGGTTTCCTCCGGGCGCTCCAGTTTCCCCCACAGTTCAAAGACATGCGGTTAGGTTAATATGGGACGGCCTTGGGCTGAGGTGCCCTTGAGCAAGGCACCTAACTCCCAACTGCTCCCTGGGCACTGTTAGCATGGCTGCCCACTACTCTGGGTATGTGTGTGTGCACTCATTGCTCACGTGTGTGTGTGTGCGCGCATGTGTGTTCACTGCTTCAGATGGGTTAAATGCAGAGAGGAATTTCACGTGTGTTGAATAAAGTTGTGCTTTCTTTCTTTCTTAGACACCCTCTACAAGGAGGGTAAGCCACAGAAGGTCATCCCTGAAAAGGCTGGCAGGAAAAGGTGCACAAGCAACAGGGATGACCACAGCCTTGAGAGGACTGTCAAGAAAAGTTGATTCAAGAACTTGGGAGAGCTTCACAGAGTGGACTGAGGCTGGCGTCAGTGCATCAAGAGCCACCTCACACAGACGTCTTCAGGAAATGGGCAACAACTGTGGCATTCCTAATATCAAGTCAACATCAGAAGTGTCTTACCTGGGTGAAGAAGAGAAAGAACTGGACTGTTGCTCAGTGGTCCAAAGTCCTTTTTTTCATATGAAAGTAAATTTTGCATTTCATTTGGAAATCAGGGTCCTCGAGTCTGGAGGAAGAATGGAGAGGCACAGAATCCAAGGGATTTGAAGTCTAATGTGAAGTTTCCACAGTCTATGATGATTTAGGGTGCCATGTCATCTGCTGATGTTGGGCCACTGTGTTTTATCAAGTCCAAAGTCAACACAGCCGTCAACCAGGAGATTTCAGAGCACTTCATGCTTCCATCTGCTGACAAGCTTTATGGAGATGGCAATTTGCTTTTCCAGCAGGACTTGGCACCTGCCCACTGTGCAAAAAACTACTACCAAATGGTTTACTGACCATGATGTTACCATGCTTGATTGGCCAGCCAACTCGTCTGACCTGAACCCCAGAGAGTATTGTCAAGAGGAAGATGAGAAACACCTCACCCAAAAATACAGATGAGCTGAAGGCCGTGATCAAAACACCTCGGGCTTCAACAACACCTCAGCAATGCCACAGGCTGATCGCCTCCATGCCATGCCGCATTGATGCAGTAATTCATGGTAAAGGAGCCCCAACAAAGTATTGAGTGTATAAATGAACATACTTTTCAGAAGTTGGACATTTCTGTATTGTAAATCCTTTTTTGAATGATCTTAGGAAATATTCTAATAATTTGAGATACTGGATTTCTGATTTTCATGAGCTGTAAGCCATAATCATCAAAATTAAAACAAAAAAGCTTAAATTTTGACTTCACATGTAATGAACATAAATATATGAAGGTTTACCTTTCGAATTAAATTGCAATAAAAATGAATTTTCTCATGATATTCTAATTTTTTGAGATGCACCAAATATATCTATCACACACAAACATACAGAGTATGTAGCAAGGGGTATTTCTAGTGGTGATGCTTAATGGAAACACTCAGGGTGAATAAAAAAAAATATTTGTACCCTGAAATGGACTCCGTCTTTGTCTGCTGTCCATGGCATGACTGTCCACAGCATGGATTTTTTTACTCTTGACAAATTTAAACTTACCAGCTTCATGTGGGTTAGCAAATAGGAGAATTGAGGAATAAATAAGAAATTTGGTTTAAAAAAAAATGCATACACAAAAGAGGTGGATAGAAAACTGATTTGTCAGTACAGACCAAAGACAAAATTCAGGGAAGAGGATTTTATCAAGATGCCCTGGAGTAATAAAAAAGACAATTAAATCTCACAATTAAGTACCCAATGCAAATACAACTTAAACTTGTTTCCTAGAATCACATGAGCAGAAGGAATGACACACAATGGGTCTCGTTTTGGAAGCTGGATACAAAATAATTGTTCATAAATCATTCATAGGAGCATTTACACAAGAAATTTGATATTCACGAAAACTCTAAGTTCAGGGAGAGGGGGGAAAAAAACAAACAAACCCACAAGTCTTATGGGAGGTCCGGCGTGTGTGTAAATTTATTCCACTGATCAGCTTCAAATCACATAATTGGCAGGGATTACTAACATTTTATATTCAGATTATGCTGTTAAAAATTAAAAAGCTTATTTCTATTGTGCACACTAATGTAATGAAAAGGTCATTTTATATTAATGGCTCTCATTAAATAAATATTAAGTATGAAAAACCAAGAAAAGAAGAGAAAGAAACCAACAGCACAAAAACAAATTAAAACTAGTAAGACTAGTAATTGAATTAATGTAAGTAAGAAACGATGACCGGCTTGGTTGTGCATATTGGTGGCATTCGACTACAGGATGAATAAATGGACACTGCATGTAGATGGGAATATTTCGAGGTTGGTATGATTTCTTCTCCCTCCCCCCAGAGGATATAAGCTGGTGTATACATCAGATCTGTATTGGTACACAAGAGGCCCAAGAGACTTTTTGCTGACAGTCACTGAGACACTTAAAACAGCCTAGCAGTTTGTTTATACTGCTTATTTCATGTTTACCTGCTATACCTCAAGTGCCCTTGACTGTTTGGTTATTTGTACCAATTTATATAGTGTGTGTGTGTGTGTATATATATATATATATATATATATATATATATATATATATATATATATATATATATATATATATATATATAGAGTGTTTAGTCTAGTTCATATCTAGAGTGTTTATACTGTTTATATTGTCTGAGTGTTTAGTCTGTCTTATTCTTATCTAGTGTTTATACTGTTTATATTGTTTGAGTGTTTAGTCTATGTCTAGTTCCTATCTAGTGTTTATACTGTTTTTTTTTTCAATTATTCTATTTTTATTTATTGCATTGCCAGTTTGCACCGTGGGTCAGAGAGGACTGATATTTCATCTGTGCTCTATGTCGAGCATGTATAGCATATTTGACAATAAAGTTGACTTGACTTGAGTTTCCCTGTGCGAGGTCCTTGGTGTTCATGATCACCTGGGTACAGTGGAGGGATCCATTTTACTGCCTCTTTTTCCCCACCATGTCAAACCATTTTCACCTCAATTCATGTTTGGCCTTTTCAGTTGCCTTTACGCTGAATAATATTTTTTTAATTGGATAAGGTGAGGCAAAATAACTTCCACTTTTACCTCTGAGAAATTCGTTTACATACTTTAAATCACAAATTCATGCTTCCACCTCTGTGAGCATTTTGGAGTTCTGTGGGCATCACTAAATGGAAATCAGCCGTGGCATGCATGCGCTTTGTTAAAGCCGTATGTGGTTTAGTTTCAAAGAATTGCCAAAGAACTTGTGCAATTATATCTTTCTTTTTCAGAGATGATCTTTGAACTACCTGGCAGCAGCCACAAAGGCACATCAAGTTGGCTGGGCTTTGTGGGAGATGCAGCATTTCCCACACTTTGGCACCAGTCCCATTAAAAAAAGGGGGGGGGGGATTTATTTATTACCCCCCCCACCAAGAATTCAGTGCATCTCATTGCCAACTAGGCTGCGAGATAAACACGGTTCAGGGTCAGGGAAAGGACAGAGATAGAGATTTAGCATATGACTAAATTAAGTAGTCTAATCTTAGTTATTTCTAATATGGGTCATATTATCATACTATATAAAATCACAAGCTGTTGTACACATAGCCTTTTATTGGTATACCCAGTCCTCGAGGGGAAAAAAAAAAAATCTCCCAGCCTTACTTACCCAATGGGCAAGCAGCACCCAAAACATATTTGCCCGAAAAACAATTCCACTTGCCCAGAGCTTTATTTTATTTTGGAGAGGACAGAATACAGTTGATTTTTTTTATATAGGTGAAGCAGCAGAATTATCATAAATCCACCAAACCATAACACCAAAATAAGCACACACATTCAGAAAGTTCTACTAGCAGAGGAATTAGTAATTTAGGGTATATTAAACTGTAGCGTTTTGAAAGAGTATAATAATAATGCTGGAGCTTTGTTTCTGTTATCAAAGGAACACAGTCCTGTGCAAAATGTTACCATGGAACCAGAGTGTAAAAATGAACCTATAGTTCGAGAGAATTCTACACAAACACACTGAACTTTATAACAGCTGTACACATGTGAAATGGAAATAAATCGACTAAGGCAGGAAAAAGCTATTTTGGATAAAACGGTTATTGTCTGTTATACACTTAACCTGCGTGACTCAATTGTGCCTTTGAATCGAGAATAAATGAAAAGGGAACTGAACATTACCAGTTTATTGAAATTATTCTTAGAAGGGTGATTATAGTTACTATATAACTACAGCTACAACAGGAATGTGCTGATTTTGTTAGGCGTTTGTACTTATTGTACCATCCACTGTTAGATAAAATTAAAATAAAATCTTACAATATTGTTTGAAAGTCTAGAGCAAGATATTTTATTTTACAAATAATAACACCTCAGGTATTGTTTTAACAATAATAAGAGTCTCTGTATAAATGATTGAGTGCAGATAGCTCTGTAACTACAGTACATGTCCTTGGGGTGGCTGAGACATGGATGAGTGGGAATAAGATCTAGCCCACAGTTCAAGTCAAAGCTCTTTGAGAGTAAATGCTTTGGCTTTCATAACATTCTGTTCCCAAAAGCTGTCGTCAGGGAAAAAGTCTTTACACAAAGAAGGTTTTCTTGCTTCTGTAGTTTTTTTTAAAACTGTTCTTCCGTGTCGGGACTTTTCGGGAAAAAGAAGGTATATTCCAACATGTAGCTAACACTAGGCCACAAATCTGCACAGTCACTCCAATCGTTTTGAGGAATCTTGTACGGATCAGAACCGCTAATAAACTCTCGTTTCCGTGTATATCTATCCTGCGCTTCTTTCTGACCAAGATTGTCCAAGTAATCCGGTAATAGAGCTTTTTTTAGCTGTAGTTTTCTTTGGACAACAGCAACAGATGCCGGACATCTCTGCTTGGCTTCAGTATATGAACAGCCAATCAGTGGGTACCGTATGCGTTTACGATTTTTATGTCACGATTTACAACCAATGGGAGACACCCTTTGTCGGCTGTCCACCAATTACAGGCTCCCGTGCCACGATGGCGGTATGTTGATACATATTTAGAAAATAAAAATATCATTACAAAATATATGAAGTCATCAAGACAATTTAAAAAAATCATATTTATTATTATTTTTAAACACACACACACACACGTTAGAGGTAAGGAACATTATTTCAGTGATGTCATTTATTATTAACTCCAATCATGACATAAAAGTTCCAAGTTTGACACCTGCCTGCTTCAACCACACTGCTGGCACACGTCCTTGACCCTCGTCGCCCTTAGCCAATTGGCATAATTACATCATTACGTGGACCCCTCTGAGCTGAGCTTTTCCAGTACACTCGAACACATGCATACTTCAATGAATTATAACCAAAAACAGGGAAATTTGAATGATTTCCTCAAAATATTTTTGTACTTGTATATAGTGTTGAATAAAACCTTTTAATGCATTTCCTGTGAAACGAGTCAAGCTACTTTAGACTGGTCCCCTGCTCTCTTAGTGCCTGTGTTACTTAGGCCCTGTTTACATTATTTCGAATCAGCGGATCAGATTAATGTTTTTAAAACGATTCGCGTACACACACAAATAGCAGGAAGTGAAATCCGCGCCGTTTTTCAGCAGTCGCGTCACATGATCAACGTGGCATGACCAACGCCAGCGAATCAGGAAGGTGGATGTCACAGTGACGTTGTCCAATGACGACGTCAGTTAGAGCTCAGCACTGCGTATCCTCGTTCCTCAATGTTTACACAGCACCGGATCAGATACGTACTGGGTTGAATACGTGGGCCCTGGCGGATTCAAATTGTTCCGCCTGTGGAGTCGTTTCCCGGCGTACGGACAGTGCATCCGCACCGAAAATGGTACGGATACGGTCTAATGTAAACACCACCTTAGGTTGCTAGCACTAACTTTTGTCGTCCGATTGGACGATTACTATTAAAGTTTTACTTGTTCTTGCACAGACTTTAGTCGTCTGGGATGATCGGACATGAGGTTTTTCGAGTATTGTGTACCGTATGAAAAATCAGCACACCCAAATGCCAAAATACTGCAAGTAGCCCTAAATATGTTTTGAACTTGAATTCTTAGTTGTGGAAGATCTTTTTTTTTCCCTCCTGAGCACCAGCTCCCTATGAGGAGAGAGCAAACCCCACCACAGGCAGCTGCCAAGAGAACAAGAGTGCTCTGAGAGCACAACATCCCCCGCTGGCAACTATATCTATCTATGCTACAAGTGCTTAATATACCCTCATGAAATTGTCAAAGTGCAAGTTTGGTAATCAAGGGCCAATAACTCTGGTAAAATGTGACTGAATTGAAGGAAATTACAATATGCGCATATAACAAAGAACCCTGTCAAGTTTTGTGAAATTCCTCCAAAAATTGAGAGAGCAGTTGATTTCAGAAGGTAAGTACCGGTACCCTTCCCAGGACGGCTGGACATCGCCACGACAATCACCCTTCGGGCCTTTCGGCCAGCGGGGGATAAAAAGTGCTTCGAGCTGCTCCTTTTCAGGCACCCAATCATAAGCTGGTTAGCGTGTTGACATGTTTCAAAATATTGTTGTCATAGAAACAAAACTGATGCACAGCGTGGGATTGCTTTTTTGAAGATATGCATCCCAAACCCCTGCTAGTTCCTTTATTCCAGGGGGGAATCTATGGACACGCACCCTCACAGCCTATAGAGGGAAAATTAAGCTAATTTCATTTTAGTGTGTTGCACTGTTCATCTTAGTTTTGATTTAGTTTTCACTATTCTTGAAAACAGTTGTTTTAATTTCAGTTAATGGAATTTTTTTCACTGCTAGTTTTAGTCTTTGTTAACTATATTTAACACTGCTGTGGATTGGGGATCCATTTAACAAATGCACATGAATACCTTTTTAAATGCTTTGCTTTTGGATCATGTCCTGCCCTCCATGGCTATTCCACAAATTATGACAATATAAAAAAGGAGGGGCGGCATGGTGGTGTAGTGGTTTAATTCACTTAGGCCCTGTCCACACGGCAACGGATTCAGGTGACTCCGATACAATTGCTTATCGTTTAGGCCTGGCGTCCACACGGCACCGGGGTTTTGGGTGCCCAAAACGTAATCTTTTTGAGAACGGGTTCCAGAGTGGAAAGATCTGGCAATGTTGCCGTTGTGAAGTCGTCTGGATGAGTAGAACGGATTTGTTTACGATGACGTCACAACCACATGACTGTGAGTGCTTCACGCCGGGTAGAAGTGTAACGAACTCGATGCGAGTTGTCAACAAATCCTATAACTTGGTTCATGAAACGCGCTTGCAAAATATTTTCACTGTGAATATTTATTGTGTAATGGTGCAAAGTGAGAGAGAGAGAGAGAGAGAGAGAGAGAGAGAGAGAGAGAGACTCTGCCCTTAGGGCAGAGTCAATCCCGCCAGCAAAAATAGGGGAAAAAAAAGGAGCGATCTCACCTCTTCAGATGTTGGTTTAAGTCCTACAATACATTCCTCAAAAAGGGCGTAGAAGAGCAAATTAATCCTTCAACGTGTAGCATTCAATTTATTCCGGACCATTAAAGACACCGCCTTCCGCGTAGAATCATACGTCATCCTCGCCGCCATATTGGATAGGTCAAAGCGGAGAATAAAGATTCATGTGCTGAGTTTAACTGTACCAACAGGTTTACCGTCCAAATGAGATCACATGGGATTACCTTTCACAGGTGAGAAACAACAAATTAATCCATCAACGTGTAGCATTCAATTTATTCCGGACCATTAAAGACGCCGCCTTCCGCGTAGAATCATACGTCATCCTCGCCGCCATATTGGAGAGGTCAAAGCGGAGAATAAAGATTAGCTGCGTTTAACTGTACCAACAGGTTTGCCGTCCAAACGAGATCACATGGGATTACCTTTCACAGGTGAGACTGGAAAAATACTTTTCATTGTATTTGGTCATTATAATGTAATTTTACGGACAGATTTTCCTGACTTTGTGGCTAATATGAAGTCTCGCGCATAATAGTTTATGTGCATGCGTCCTTACTACTTCTATTGTTCTGGTGTCTCCGAAGGGACCGTCTTACAGCGCCCCTAGAGGTGTGGCATGTGTATTGCATCATTTTCAGCAAGCATTGCGTTGCCATATGGACCTGATATTTTACTGATCGTTGCCCATTTGGACGCGATATATTTTTAAATAACATCTCGTTGCCGTTGTCGTGTGGATGTAGCCTTAAAGGTGTAGTGGTTAGCACTGTCGCCTCACAGCAAGAAGGTCCTGGGTTCGAGCCCAGCGGCCGACAAGGGCCTTTCTGTGTGGAGTTTGCATGTTCTCCCCGTGTCTGCGTGGGTTTCCTCTGGGTGCTCCCGTTTCCCCCCACAGTCCAAAGACATGCAGGTTAGGCTAATTGGTGGCTCCAAATTGACTGTAGGTGTGAATGTGAGTGTGAATGGTTGTTTGTCTCTATGTGCCAGGGTCCTTAGGGTTTTTGTCCAGGTTTTTTTTTTTTTTGTCCAGGGTGTACCCCGCCTCTCGGCCATAGTCAGCTGGGATAGGCTCCAGCTTGCCTGCGACCCTGCACAGGATAAGTAATCTGTGGTTGGCAGAAGGGAGCAACTGGACTTGCTTGAAGATTCTTGAAAACGTTTCACCTCTCATCCGAAAGGCTTCCTCAGTTCTGTCTGACTAATAGGGAGTATCAGGTATTTATCCTCTCATGGATCATCATAGAATCAGAATTCTGATGGCTGCATTGTAGGTGGCTGATAAAAGATGTCTTAGACCCCACTGTTCAGTGATGGCCGTTCCAGGTTGACAAAAATGAACGATCCTCTCTGGCTAAGATGTCTGCCAGTTTTCTGGAAGTCCTCTCATACTCCCGCACCAGTCGAAGGGATCTCATCCCAAAGTGCGTCAACCTGGAACGGCCATCACTGAACAGAGGGGGTCTAAGACCTCTTTTATCAGCCACCTACAATGCAGCCATCAGAATTCTGATTCTATGATTATCCATGAGAGGATAAATACCTGATACTCCCTATTAGTCAGACAGAACTGAGGAAGCCTTTCAGATGAGAGGTGAAATGTTTTCAAGAATCTTCAAGCAAGTCCAGTTGCTCTCTTCTACCAACCACAGATTACTATGTACCTGGATGACTGAGAACATTCAGACATGCACAGGATAAGCGGCTACAGATAATGGATGGATGGATTAAAAAAAAAAGTCCTGATTCAAAAGTGGCTTTCATACAAGACGTCCATGCTAACTTGCAAATCGAGGCTCTAAGCAGCCCAACAGTCTTGTGTTTGCTTGTTTTTTGATGACTGCAAAAACCCTAAGGACAGGTACAGCCTCAAGAGTAACTCAATTACAAGCTTAGGTTTAGCTCCTATCAATAGTAGTGTTATGTACCAGTCAGCAAATTATTCTTGTCTTTTCTGTGTTCAGTTTCTTAAAGACAAATTTCAACAGGTCGTAAAGCTTGTTTGTTTTGTAAGTAGCAGCAGCAGCTTATAAAAAGAAAGGTGGATGCATGATGATCTTGTTTAATTTTTCAATGTTAAGGCACTAACAAATCAATAAAGCAGTACTGTATCCTACTTGTCTTAGTTTATCCTTCCGTTTGTGGCTTTGATCAATAAATAAAGTGAGAACAGATTAAGGCTACATCCACACGACAACGGCAACGAGATGTTATTTAAAAATATATCGCGTCCAAATGGGCAACAATCAGTAAAATATCAGGTCCATATGGCAACGCAACGCTTGCTGAAAACGATGCAATACACATGCCACACCTCTAGGGGCGCTGTAAGACGGTCCCTTCGGAGACACCAGAACAATAGAAGAAGTAAGGACGCATGCGCATAAACTATTATGCGCGAGACTTCATATTAGCCACAAAGTCAGGAAAATCTGTTCGTAAAATTACATTATAATGACCAAATACAATGAAAAGTATTTTTCCAGTCTCACCTGTGAAAGGTAATCCCATGTGATCTCGTTTGGACGGCAAACCTGTTGGTACAGTTAAACGCAGCTAATCTTTATTCTCCGCTTTGACCTCTCCAAAATGGCGGCGAGGATGACATGATTCTACGCGGAAGGCGGGATCTTTAATGGTCCGGAATAAATTGAATGATACACATTGATGGATTAATTTGTTGTTTCTCACCTGTGAAAGGTAATCCCATATGATTTCATTTGGACGGTAAACCTGTTGGTACAGTTAAACGCAGCACATGAATCTTTATTCTCCGCTTTGACCTATCCAATATGGCGACGAGGATGACGTATGATTCTACGCGGAAGGCGGTGTCTTTAATGGTCCGGAATAAATTGAATGATACACGTTGATGGATTAATTTCTTCTACGCCCTTTTTGAGGAATGTATTGTAGGACTTAAACCCACATCTGAAGAGGTGAGATCGCTCCTTTTTTTTCCCCTATTTTTGCTGGTGGGATTGACTCTGCCCTAAGGGCAGAGTCTCTCTCTCGCTCACTTTGCACCATTACACAATAAATATTCACAGTGAAAATATTTTGTAAGCGCATTTCATGAACCAAGTTATAGGATTTGTTGACAACTCACATCGAGTTCGTTACACTTCTACCCGGCGTGAAGCACTCACAGTCATGTGGTTGTGACGTCATCGTAAACAAATCCGTTCTACTCATCCAGACGACTTCACAACGGCAACGTTGCCAGATCTTTCCACTCTGGAACCCGTTCTCAAAAAGATTGCGTTTTGGGCACCCAAAACGCCGGTGCCGTGTGGACGCCAGGCCTAAACGATAAGCAATTGTATCGGAGTCACCTGAATCCGTTGCCGTGTGGACAGGGCCTAATTCACTTAAAGGTGCAATGTGCAAAAATTTGTCACTCGGAAAAGTCATACTCCACATTCTAAACAAATAAGTAGTGCATCACCAGAAAGTTGGGATGTCCACCCTGATCCTAAGAAACAATGAAATGCACAGTCCGCCCTCCCAAGCACCCAAATACACCACCACTCTCATAGAACTATTAATATGCCATTTTTACCTGATCCACAACTGTGTGCATACAATCTCACTTTACAGTCATCAGTTACATAAAAACACAACTACTGTCAACTAACAGCAGGGCAAAATTCAACAAAACTGTCGAAACTCTGACAGCCAGTCAAGATAACATTAATTTTCATGTGTGGCATTAACCTATACTTTATATTATAGCTTGCTTAGCTCAGTTTTTAGCAAGAAAACACCTACAGCAAGAATAACTGATGACAACTCCCACATCAGTAAGGCAGTAGCTCAGCTTTTAGCAAGAAGACAGGCACAGCAATCTGCACATCAGTAGTGCCCAAGACTGCTATGGGTCACGACATGGCAGATATGTAGCCTTTTTTTAAATTAATAAACATGGCTGATTAAAAACACACTGCCCATGACTCAGTAAAAAAAAAAAAAACCATAGCTGAATGTTTTGAAATGACATTCATGAAATGAATGTTTGGCTTTATAATTGGGCCAAAAAGAGGAATTCTACGTTCCCTTTATGAGAATGCGCTCTGACAGTTGCCGGCTCGCAAATTAGCAGATCTTCCCCATAGCCACTAAAAAACTGCTCACAAACATATAGGGACCTCTAACTTTATCTCATGCAAAGTGCATGTGCTCAGTCCAAAAATGAAATTACAAGGTCCAGGTATGTGAGTGGAGGCTCTGTGATCCAGTCTTTCACTGCTGTTCAGTGTTTGGCATTGCAATTCAGTTTCTCCCGGTAGGGTCCCTTTTCTTTCTCTTTTCCTACTCCAAAAATACAACTATTAATCTAATCGTAATCGCGAGGTCAGCCTGTATGATCATGTAACTGCAAAAGGCTGCAATTTAATTAAATAAACACTGTGCGTGTGTGAACTTGATAATCTCCTTTTGTGTCCAATCTGCTCACTGTCTAAACTCATGATGTGTAGATGGCCAATCAGTCTCCGTTTATACAGTAAAGCACGTGCAGTGTATGGTCATGTGATTACGCGGCGTGTAGAACAGGTGGTGGAAGATGGATGCTAATCAGCAGGTTCATGCTGAATTGGTGGCCAAGAAAAACACTACGTCTGTCATTTGGTGATATTTTAGATTTAAGCACAGCGACAATGGGCAGAAAGAAGTACTCTCAGGGCTCAACATTAATGGTAGCCCAACTGTCCGGGACAACCAAACGTTTGGTCCGGATAAGTCAAATCCTCATCTGCCTGTCCGACGGGACAAGTTCAATATTTGTTGAAAATCACAATTTTTGTAATTATTCAAGAGTAACATCAATAAAGTTCCAACAAAACAAGTTCAATCCCCTTGGTGATCCGGCCATGTTATTGTTTACGAAATTCTGGGGAAGCCGAGTACAACAGGTGCATATGCAAAAATATTCATGTCGTAATATCTAATTATAGATTATTAGACTCTGAATTCATTGAAATCAGATAAATCGCGATCAAATACCTCAAAATGAATATCTGTGGTGAATCTTCATTTCATTCAGACAGTCATTGTAGTTTTCTTTTGTATGGTTCACATTAACCATCACGAGTGTCGTAAAAATATTTCGCATGAATTTTACGACAGTGCCAAACTCTCTCACAGCTTTTCTTCATACACAACATGATTCTGTCACCCTTATGTCCAACTTGTTTTATTTCAGTTTCATTTCTTTAAATTAATTTCTATTTCAAGTTTTTTGGATTTATCAAGATTTAACTTGATTTCCTCCAGAAGCTTTGAATCTGGGTGAGTCTAACTCTTAAAATTGCACATCAGGTAATGGGTTATAACAACACAAAAGCACCGCAGCAATGGAGATGGGTAGTCAGGATGTGGAAGATCCACCTCCAGCTAAAGCAAAGACGAAAACTTTGGCTGGTTTGTTCAAGAGTAGCGCACACAACGGCAGCAGCATCAGTGTCAGCTACATTTGATCCCATGGCAGTTTAGAAAAGCAGCAATGGCTAAACTCAACATTTACATGCCCCTGTAGACCATGGAGAAGATTCACTGAAATGGTGGAAGAGCCACAAAACAAACTTCCCCTGGCTATGCAAACCAGTACAGAAATATCTGTGCATTCAAGCAACAAGCTCTGCTTCCAAGAGAGCTTTTAGCACAGGCGCTAATGTTGTATCAGCTCATCCCTCATGTCTAAAACCAGATAAGGTGAACATGCTGGTATTTTTGGCAAAGAACCTCTGCAGTGATAGCTGGGATATGGAGGTACAACTTGATATTTAAAAAAAAAAAAAGGAAAAAAAAAAAAAGTACAATAGATAGCTCTAGGGGATTGGGTCTGATTGGATATACAACTTAAGGAATCACTTATATCTCATCTCATGTTTACAAGAGGTTGTACAAAGAAAATTTTTTAGGTTACATGCTAATAAATGCCCTTGTTTGTTTGGGCATTCAAAATTTGTATTCTTATTTATTCTTCTACTTATTTTACATAGTTGTATTTTTGAAAGTAAAAAAAAATCTGGAGAAATGCATTTATTTTGAAAAATATTTGTTATTTATTTCATTTTATGAGATTGTTTTCGAAAACAGTACTATACAAATTTTTAAAGTTTTTGGATTTTTTTTGTACAGGTTTGTATGTCTGAGTCAAGAAATACACATTTCAAAATTATCTGTAATCTGTGAATTTTTCTTGATAACCAAAGCACTCATACTCGTGATACTATTTGTTTATTATACCACGATCGCAATATTGTCTACAATAATCACAATATGACATTTTCACCAAATCGTGCCACCCGAAACACAACATAGTGAAACAAAATGGCAACTGCAAATCCAGGTTTCGGTGCGTGAATTCCAGTCATTTCTGCAAATTGCAGCGACCCATCTGCTTCTCTTTTTCTTTAGTTTTTTTGGCTGTCGGAGCTCAGAGACTAGTGTATGTAGGTGCCAATGACACGTGATGACTTCTCTCATTTTAGACCGAGAAAAGACTGAACACTACAGTGACACACTAAAGTGGACAGACGGTGCATCCTGTCTCGGGGCTCGATGATTAGCCTGCTAATGCCAGTAGATCTCTGGAATGCAATACAGACTTCTTTGGCACAACATCAAAGCTGTTACTAGTACTTTTGTTCATAAAGTTAGTTAATTTTTTGAATGCTGTAAACTAAAATTCTTACACATAGCACCTTTAATAATAATTAAAAAAAAAAAAAAACCTACTTCAATGCAATATCAAGTTGTCATTTGATTAAGATTTTCAGTATGTTATATTTTGGTGTTTCTCAGTGTCAAGGATATTTCCTTGGCAGGACAAGTCCTTCCAAGTCGGATCCTTCAGAGGCTAGGTAAGACTCCTTCCTAGCATTCAGAGAACACATAATGGAACAGGCTAATGAGTGTTAATGGTGTGTGATTTCTTCCTCTGTTAACAATATTGGCAGCTTGCAATCTTAGAACATCACTGCCATCTGCAGGACTGGTGTAAATACGTTTGGGAATACAAATGGTTGAGAGGGACAGCGGGAAGGAAGGTAATAAATCAAGTTGCATTTGATATTTCTAAAAAACAGCTTTAGCCATGGATTGTGTCCCAGGCACTAATCTCAGCAGGCTATTTAACATTAACACACATTTTGCCACTTTAGCTAGATCTTCTGTTTTGTTTGGGTTTTTTCCCCTGAATATTCCCTGCATTCCAAAAGTATGTGTTCCTGCAATAAAAACATGTCCCAGCCTGATGTTTTCCTATGAATCTTAGACCACAGTTTCGGCTTGCATGCCCTATACACAGTCGTGTTCGTGTGCGTCATTAAAAAGGCTACATGCATCCTTGACAAATTCTCTGAAAGCAGGATGCAGTCCATGGTAGGATGGTACGGTGGTGTCGTGATTAGCACGGTCACCTCACAGCAAGGTGGTTCTGGGTTCAAGCCCAGCAGCCAATGGGGGGCCTTTCTGTGTGGAGTTTGCATGTTCTCCCTGTGGGTTTCCCTCACAGTCCAAAGACATGTGGTTAGGTTAACATGGGGGCATCCATGGCCTGAGGTTGGGCTGAAGCAGGGGTTAAATTGGGATTGGTTATGTGGGGGGGCTCTGCCTCATACCCACCCCTGCCCCCGCCGCCCTGCCCCAATATACTTTTTGGAAAATAACCCTCTAATTTGATAACCATATCATATTGCACAGAGATATACACCTTATCTGTGTGTTGTAGGCCTATGTGTGTCTTGTAGTGCCCCCCTACACATTATGGCAGTTTGAATGTAGATTGGTTGGCCAATGTAACAGATTGTACAGGTTGCTGTACATTGGTTTGAAGGAAATGATTAGTGGGGGGTCTGGGGGTCCTCCCCCAGAAGTTTTTTATTATCATACATGTTATTTGCTGAATTCTGGTGCATTTTAATAAAGTTGTTAGCTGACTTTACAGAGGTAGGTTGAGCAATATCATGTTAAATCTTGTCACATGCCTACAGGTGAAAAATGTGAAGGAGAAATGTTCAGTGAGAAAATTTGAAGGCTTGCACAATCTTAAACCAAAACAGTTGATTTATTTTGGAGGATAAATGTTAAATATGCCAAAACACTGTCAGTCAAATTGTCAATCAAATATATTCATGCAGTGAATGCAACCAAATACAAACAACACTAACATTGGAAGCATTTATTATTATTGTTATTATGTATTCAATTATTTATTTGGCATGTGGTGCTTTTTGTATTGTCTAGAACAGGGGTCACCAAACTACGGCCCGCGGGCCAGATCCGGCCCGCCACCCCTCTTTGACCGGCCCCCCAGCCCCTCTGCCCCCCATCACTTGAACCGGCCCTATGAGGCAATCCCCAAAAGTGGTCATGGCCTATTTTTTTAAATTGCTTTTTGGTAAATAATAACATGTCTGCATCTTGTATTTTGTTGATTTTATCAATTAAAATTGATATTTAGTTATAAAATGAACTATTCATATTTTCCGAATTTTCGTCATATGCTCGCGATCAAGCAGTGACAGGCAGCGCACGCGCAGAGAACTGTCAGTGTTCAGGACAGCAAAATGGCTAGCGGTCAGCGAAAAGCTGACAGAGAGTGCAGAGTTTTTAAAGAACAGTGGACCACCGATTATTTTTTCGTTCAGTGTAAGGACTGTGCAGTTTGTCTTGTATGTAAAGAAAGTGTGCCGGTTTTCAAAGAATATAATCTGCGTCGTCACTATGAAACCCGCCACAAAGCAGGGTTCGAATTATAAATTTGACCCTATGGGGGTCTCTATTTAAAAAAAAAAAAAAGCAATGCATACTCGCTCTCCTGGACCAGCGCACTTTTGCTCACTGCAGTGCACAGCTTGCGCGCGCATGCACGCACGCACGCACACACACGGTGTTGCATATATATTATATATATATATATATATATATAGGAAGATCGTTGTGAGATAGAGGACAAGTCTTCTTCGGACTTAACTTCACATTCGATTTCGCAGGCTGCAAATTTCAGTTTGCGCGCATAGTGGTGTGGTGGTGAAGTACAGCCGTACATGTTGCGGTTTAATAACACGTTCAATACAAAGTTATGGCTGCATGGTGATCGGAAATGAAATGAGTTTTATTTATATTTATATGGTGATATAGGCTATTCAAGCTTATTATGGTGATATATGACATATTTGAGAGACTTCCACAGAAAATTAAGTTTGCTTCTTTCATGGGAGCCTGAGGGAATGGGAGCTCAGCTCCCATTGGCTCCCACGTAATTCGAACTATGCCACAAAGAGTATGCTAGTTTGCGAGGGCAAACAAGAGAAGACAGGATTCGGAGGATGAAATGCGGACTGGCTGCACAACAGAATGTATTCCTTCACCAAACCCAGATCAACCAGGCTGCTGTCCGAGCCGTTTACTGATGGGGACTTTGTTAAAGTATGCATGCTTGCTGTGGCCGAGGAGGTGTGTCCCGACAAGAAGGATGCGCTCAACGTGGTGAGTCTCTCCGCACCTACTATGACCAGGCGAACCGAAGATTTGGGGGACAACATGTATGACCAGCTGAATGAGAAAGCGTCAGAATTCGAGTTTTTTGCTTTGGCCATGGATGAGAGCAATGACGTGCAGGACACAGCACAACTGCTGTGATCTATTGATCTATTGCTCATATTATTATAATTTCACTGTTTTTTAAAATGTATTTATTTTATAGGCCTATTTATTTGACCTTTATTAAGTGCTGCATACAATTATTATTAATATTATTAATAATATCAACAGGCCTACCTACAATTTATAATTTTCCACTCACCTTTGCCAGTGTCAATCACCTCAACTAGACAGATGTTTCTTACCTTGACAGCTTTGATATTATTTTTATTAGAAAATAGATAAATGGAATATCAGTGGTATTTCAAATTAAAACAAAGTGTGAAGACTTGATTATTACTTTTGCAAACCACTAGTAAAGATAAACAAATATGTGCCAGGAATCAAGTGTTGATATAGTAGTGGGGATATAGTAGTGGGGATGGCCGTGCCAGGCTAGTAATCTCTACTACACAATGAGGCCTGCTGGTGGTCATATTTGTCTGGGTTATACAATTCTATGTGATATAGCTGACCCGACCCCGGCCCCCATCATAGTCAGGAACGACAATGTGGCCCCCAGAGAAAAAAGTTTGGTGACCCCTGGTCTAGAACATACATAAGATGAGCATATTATAGCAGCAAAATAGAAGCACAATCATTTGAATGCAGCAAAAGTTTTGCTGCATTCAAATGATTGTGCTTCTATTTTGCTGCTATAATATGCTCATCTTATGTATGTTCTAGACAATACAAAAAGCACCACATGCCAAATAAATAATTGAATACATAATAACAATAATAATTACACTAATAATACACCAATAATATTAACAATAAATAATAATAAATTAACATTAAATATTAACAATAAATAATAAAACACTAATAATATTAACAATACAGTGAACATAATCATTATCATATTTTTTTATTATTAAAAACAAAATATCAAATAATACTGAAGAGGGGAAAAAATAATCCTGATCTAAATATGTTGTGTTTTTATTTTTAGACAGTATGTGTTTTGCTAAACACATACTGTCTAAAAATAAAAACACAACATATTTAGATCAGTATTATTTTTTCCCCTCTTCAGTATTATTTGATATTTTGTTTTTAATAATAAAAAATATGACAGTGATTATCTCCCCCTTCCCCCTGGCTAATTTCTGTCGATAACTGGGGACTATGGAAATTGAACTCGCCAAATGCACAGACAGTTCGTTCAAGCACCTCTGATGGATTAGGATCGTATGCAGGTAAAAGGGGAGACGGTGTACGGAGAAAATTATAAACAAGTCACAATGCTGAAACACAAGCCCAAAAACCCGCAAACCACGACTTCTGATTTTTTTTTTAAAGCGAGCTCACAAAAAAAGAAACCCCAAAGTCGCTTATAAAAAGCGGAATTGGCAACCCACGCAGTGTTCCAGAAACCAGAATCTCTGATCGCAAGTTCTGTTCTAAATAGCTTTGACAGATCGTCTTATCAGGAAAACTATGATCTCTCTCATAAAAGTCATGGGTTTATTGATTAATAAAACGATATTTAATTATTCAGACTTCTGATTTTTTTTTTAAAGCGAGCTGACAAAAAAAGAAACCCCAAAGTCGCTTATAAAAAGCGGAATTGGCAACCCACGCAGTGTTCCAGAAACCAGAATCTCTGATCGCAAGTTCTGTTCTAAATAGCTTTGACAGGTCGTCTTATCAGGAAAACTATGATCTATCTCATAAAAGTCATGGGTTTATTGATTAATAAAACGATATTTAATTATTCAGAACTGAAAATCGTGAAAAGGGTTTGTTGCTTTTGATGTGTGCGTGATCATATGCCATCCGCTCCGAGCTTATGTGCCGGGGCTCAGCCCCGGACAGCCCCGGCCCAATTTAACCCCTGGGCTGAAGTGCCCTTGAGCAAGGCACCTAACCCCAACTGCTCCCTGGGCGCTGTAGCATAGCTGCCCACTGCTCTGCGTGTGTGTGCACATGTGTGTGTTCACTGCTTCAGATGGGTTAAATGCAAAGGACGAATTTCACTGTGCTTGAGTGCACATGTGACAAATAAAGGTTTCTTCTTCTCTTCAATTTGAAGGATCCTAGATATTGGAACGGTCCTTTGGTGGGATTGGCTGCTGTGGCATCCCTGAGGCCTTTAAAAGTCATCTTTGACATTGAGAAACACAGACTGTGTGCCACACAAGCTTCAATTTCAAACTCACAAAAAAAGGAAGAAAACTTAAAATGTCAATCTTTTAGGTTTTTTTTTAGCAATCCACCTTTCTTTTTCTGCATACTTGCTTAATTTCTGCCAAAAATTAAAGGCTGAACATTAATAAGGCCAGTTAGCATTCTGTATCTGTCTCAAAATGTTAGCTTGATACCAGTCACTTTACATTTCTTTTAAATAGAAATTTCAGATCCCTGTCTAATTGTACCTAATCGACAGTGCTGAACCTACCTCTTCCCTGAGTCTCATCACTGTCATCATCCTCTTGCCACCAAGGCACAGACCTCTGGCTTTTCTTCTCCTGTTGCTGCTGAGGTGCCTTTCCAAGGTTATCCAGAACACTGGGACGCTTCGAGCTGCTGCCCAAATCAACTGAGTCATCAGACACTGACTGTAAAGTAAAACAGAACATGAACAGGTAAACAAAGTATAAAGCACCTCCTTTAGTATGATGTTGCTGTCTGGGAAGACGGGTACCCTTTAAAAGATCCAATATTGGCTTTTGTACAAGAAACTTGGATGAGGGTTCACCAATTCATAAAAACTAGTCCATATCTTATCTCTAAAGCCTCCATTTGGTATAACAAAAATGTAATTGGTAAGAAACCTTTTGTGGGAGAAATGGGCCAGATCTGGAATTCATCTGCTCTGTGAAAATGGATTAAAGTCATTTGATGAAATTAAATGGGACTATAACCTTAGTCAAAGGGATTTTTGGAAATTTTTACAAATTGGGCACTGCATTAAAGCTACTACTATTACTATCCGGTTTAATGTCACGTAAACACCACCGGTGTGTTGAATGCTGCACGGCAAGTCCATAATTCCTTCTTCCATTAGTCCCTATCTAAAGCATCTTTGGGTGTAAGGCACCACTTCTTGAGGTCCTGGTTGACCAGCTCACACCATGTCTTGCAGGGGCGGCCCTTTTTCCTTGATCCATCCACCTGCTGGGACAGGACCCTTCCAATACAAGAGGTGTTCTGACGGATGTGGCCAAACCACTGTAGGCGCTTATATCGAAGGTTGTCATCAAGCTCCACTAGGCCAAGTCTCTGACGAAGACAGCTAAAGCTGACCATATCATCAGGCTTCACGCTACAAATCCATCTCAGCATTGCGCTCTTGTTCCTCTCCAGGCGCTTCACGTCTATGCTTTTCAGAGGCCAACTCTCACTAGCATACACCATAGCACTCCTTACACAGCAGCTGTAGATGTGGCCACGAGTACGGAAAGTAAGACTCTGGCATGACAAGAGGGGGAGCAATTCCCTGAACTTTCCCCAGGCTGCTCTGGAGCTTGTGATCGTGGCTAGCAGACATCCTCCACCAGGGTATAAGGTGTCACCAAGGTAACAGAAAGAGTCAACTGCATCTAGGACATGTTCACCAACAGGAACTTGGTTACAAGGCCTGGCATCAATTGGACAGGCAAGACCAAGACATCTATTGCACCTGAAGGATGGGTCTGCAGAGAGTCTGCCACAGATGCTGGTACACTTCTTGTGCACCCAGTGTTGACAACCATTACAGAAGACTAAAGCTAATTGGAAAAATAACCCTGATTCCCCAACTAGAATTCAGGAGTTATTCCAGGTAACTAGGCATCAAAAATGCAGAGCTTCTAAGTTTTATGAGCTTATTAGAGAGGTACGATCACCCAACCTGGAAGGGTTGAGACGGAGCTGGGAGAAGGATTTGGGCAAACAAATTTCAGATGACAGATGGAAGAAGTTGATTGCTTCTTGGTATAACTGTTCTTGTGAGGCACAGTCTCAGCTTATTCAGTACAAACTGCTTCATAGAAGTCACTGGACTCCCAATAAATTGGCCAAACTGAAACTTAAAGACAGGGACACCTGTTGGAGATGTGAGAAAGAAGCTGGGACTCTTGTTCACATGTTATAATCCTGTGGGAAAAAAAAAAGAACTCTTGTGGGAAGGGGTTATTACTCCCCTAAATTGACTGTTTAAATTACATCTTATTAAGTCTCCAGCTTTATGTATCGTGGGGCTGTTACCAGATAATACTACTGTGATGGGAAGACAGAGGTTATGGGTATGGTTGACAACTACAACAGAATGTAGAATAATACTGAGACACTGGAAGTCATCTAGTTCATGTTTTAAGGAATGGATCGAACTAGTGACAAGAATTGCTACATTTGAATGAGTCATGGGGAGATATTTTCAATCGAGTCTGGGGCTCTTTTTTGACATTAATAGAGGGGATATGTGATTAGGTAAATAAGTGGCACCTGATGTAATCGGATGCAAATGACTGGTTAACTCAGAGGTCAATATAAAGTATAGATGTAAGGCACCTGTTGTGTTGTCCTATTTATTTTTCTTGGTTTTGATATTTTCTTTTAATGTTAATGTACATGTTCTCATTAAAAGAGGACAGTGAACTTTATATACATGTTTGAATTTTATATGGTGAGGTTATGTATGATCTACGATGTTGCTGTTATATTTGGGTGGTGGTTCAGGAAAACCAGTAGGTGCAGCTAAAATCAGGAAAACAGACAAAAGTGAGAAATTCAGAAGCTGCTTTTTATACCGGTGATGTACAGATTTAAATTTCTACTTTACAAAACATAACTGTGTTATCAAAATGGCATGGAAATGTTTGAATTTAGCTTACTGTCTAACTTTGCCTTGAGACCTACAACCCCGATTCCAAAAAAGTTGGGACAAAGTACAAATTGTAAATAAAAACGGAATGCAATAATTTACAAATCTCAAAAACTGATATTGTATTCACAATAGAACATAGACAACATATCAAATGTCGAAAGTGAGACATTTTGAAATTTCATGCCAAATATTGGCTCATTTGAAATTTCATGACAGGAACACATCTCAAAAAAAGTTGGGACAGGGGCAATAAGAGGCTGGAAAAGTTAAAGGTACAAAAAAGGAACAGCTGGAGGACCAAATTGCAACTCATTAGGTCAATTGGCAATAGGTCATTAACATGACTGGGTATAAAAAGAGCATCTTGGAGTGGCAGCGGCTCTCAGAAGTAAAGATGGGAAGAGGATCACCAATCCCCCTAATTCTGCACCGACAAATAGTGGAGCAATATCAGAAAGGAGTTCGACAGTGTAAAATTGCAAAGAGTTTGAACACATCATCTACAGTGCATAATATCATCAAAAGATTCAGAGAATCTGGAAGAATCTCTGTGCGTAAGGGTCAAGGCCGGAAAACCATACTGGGTGCCCGTGATCTTCAGGCCCTTAGACGGCATTACATCACATACAGGCATGCTTCTGTATTGGAAATCACAAAATGGGCTCAGGAATATTTCCAGAGAACATTATCTGTGAACACAATTCACCGTGCCATCCGCCGTTGCCAGCTAAAACTCTATAGCTCAAAGAAGAAGCCGTATCTAAACATGATCCAGAAGCACAGACGTCTTCTCTGGGCCAAGGCTCATTTAAAATGGACTGTGGCAAAGTGGAAAACTGTTCTGTGCTCAGACGAATCAAAATTTGAAGCTCTTTATGGAAATCAGGGATGCCGTGTCATTCCGACTAAAGAAGAGAAGGACGACCCAAGTTGTTATTAGCGCTCAGTTCAGAAGCCTGCATCTCTGATGGTATGGGGTTGCATTAGTGCGTGTGGCATGGGCAGCTTACACATCTGGAAAGACACCATCAATGCTGAAAGGTATATCCAGGTTCTAGAGCAACATATGCTCCCATCCAGACGACGTCTCTTTCAGGGAAGACCTTGCATTTTCCAACATGACAATGCCAAACCACATAATGCATCAATTACAGCATCATGGCTGCGTAGAAGAAGGGTCCGGGTACTGAACTGGCCAGCCTGCAGTCCAGATCTTTCACCCATAGAAAACATTTGGCGCATCATAAAACGGAAGACATGACAAAAAAAAAAAAACCTAAGACAGTTGAGCAACTAGAATCCTACATTAGACAAGAATGGGTTAACATTCCTATCCCTAAACTTGAGCAACTTGTCTCCTCAGTCCCCAGACGTTTACAGACTGTTGTAAAGAGAAAAGGGGATGTCTCACAGTGGTAAACATGGCCTTGTCCCAACTTTGAGATGTGTTGTTGTATGAAATTTAAAATCACCTAATTTTTCCCTTTAAATGATACATTTTTTCAGCTTAAACATTTGATATGCCATCTATGTTCTATTCTAAATAAAATATGGAATTTTGAAACTTCCACATCATTGCATTCCATTTTTATTTACAATTTGTACTTTGTCCCAACTTTTTTGGAATTGGGGTTGTACTTGCAAAGATCATATCAGGTCAGGAACCAGTTTAAGAAACACAGGTCAGTCTGATAACGTCTAAAACCTTGATAATGAATTGTGATTACCTCACACAATGAAAGTCTCGCTTTGTTGGTAGCATAACAGAAACAAACAAACAATCAGTTTAGTTTGTACAGTAATCAGATTCCAAATGCCAGAATGCGTGTGATTCTCCTGTACCGAAACATCATCAAAACACAAGTGCACTTACTTCATACAGGTAACTGCACACGAAGGCTTTTTTGTGCATTTTTGTGACTTACAATGGTAAATGTTACCGTTTAAAAGTTTTAATTTGCTAATTTTCTATAAGTAAATTAGGTTATACACAAAGGCAGGCTGGACATCTTTCAGTGGAAATGGAATCAAATCTTTAAATAGGATTCCCCCCCCGGAGGTAAACAGGCTTGACAAGTGTTGCCAGGCAAAACAAACCTCGCCCGGCAGCACTTATTTTATACCTACATGTTGATAATAGTAATATTTCTCAAATCATCAGCTGTCAGGTTATAGTCCTATGAAAACCCATGACCTTTTTGACATTTCAGTCATTCAAGGGCAAAGATTATGATGCCAAATGAAAGCCCATATAGTACTTCATACAAGTTGAGAATGGCGAATATCTGTCTACCATCAACCGTTTTCAAGTTACAGCCCTCTGAAAATCCGTGACCTTGAGTTTGACCTTTCGAGGTCAAAGATCATGGTGCCAAATAAAAGGCAATATGGGAGTTCCTATATGCTCATAATAGTAAACATCTGTCTATCAGCAGCCATTTTTGAGTTACAATGGATAATGTTATTTTGACTGAAAGGTTGACCTTTCCGGTGACCTTGACCTTCAACTTGACCCAATTACCCCCAAAATTTAATCAGGTAATCTACGGACCATTACCCACCTACCCTGAAAACTTGAAATCAACAGGTGCAACCGTCTAGACGCTAGATTGTTAACAAACAGAGACACAAACAAAAACCAACCAACAAACAAACAAAAACAGCATCGATTACAATACATCGCCCCACAACGCGAGGTAATAAAAAAGATGCAACTTCTGATTGTCGTCATTAGATACGAGTCATCACACACATTCGAAGTAAAATAATGCCCATAACTGATCACAAAACATCAAGTAAGTCACAGTATAACCTACAGAGAAAACATCTTTCCAAACAAGAACCATGCAAATTCAAAACACACACACAGTTTAACCTCTTTGCCAAGGTCCCCAAAACTGAGGTGTCAAAAAGGGTCAACGTTTTGTTCCAGAGAACGCTGTTGCTAAGCCAAGAATGCACACTGTTCGCCCAGGGCAGAAAAAGAAATCCAGTAACATTGTGCCTACTGTTGGCATTGGCGCTGTGGGGGGGGGACATCAAAATGGGTAAGAGGAAGCTGGTGAGCATTTTTCCTTCCAGATTTTCACCTGATCTAGATGCTGAAACTTTGTGAATCTTACAGAAAAACTTGGCTGTGAGGTTACTGGTGAAGAAAAAGATTGACACCGAACACAGCAGATGCTGTTCATTTAAAGTATCTGCTGAATGGACCACTGGCCAAAGGCAGCAAGGAAAGGGGGACAACCTGGAGTATATTTTAGAATAGGAATGCAATACTTTATACTATTATGAGCATATAGGAACTCCCATATTGCCTTTCATTTGGCACCATGACCTTTCCCTCGGTCATAAACATGTTTGAAAGCGATTTCTTTAATCCATTTATTTCGAATGGTGAACCAAATTGTATACACTCACCGGTCATTTTAATAGGAACACCTGTATGCGCACGCGTGACTGTTACACTCATTCTTACAACACGATGACATAGTGGCTACAGCCTCTATATGAAGCAGTAGCTACAAAAATGCTCCGTTTCTCAACATTCAGTGAATGTGGATATAATAAAACAGTTATTCCACTCAATCTCACCATATGGCTTAACATGGTGCTCCGTGCCTCATCGGCTACCAGCTCATGTACGACTTGACTTCGTGGAATAACTTAAATATTCAAGCAAAATGCCGCCGCTGCCTTGTGTTAGTTATACTTGTGTTAGTGAGGCCTGTAGTGTCCCAAATTCTTTTTATTCTTTATATTCATGATCTGTTCAAGCAATTGAAAGCCTCTAATACTAGATACACGATTGTTAACACTTTATTAAACCATATCATGGCTGCAGATGATCTTGTAGATTTTAGTCCATGTAGTTCAACTGGTCTCCAGCGGCTCCTTACTGTATCTTCTGTGTATGGTATGGAATGTGATATTAAATACAGTGCCAGTAAGAGTGATGTTATGATCTGTCGAATCCAACTGGACGAATGTTAAAAATTTCCTGACTTTAAAATTGTCTGATAATAAGCTTGTCTGTAATGAGGTAAATTATCTCATCTCATTATCTCTAGCCGCTTTATCCAGTTCTACAGGGTCGCAGGCAAGCTGGAGTCTATCCCAGCTGACTACGGGCGAAAGGCGGGGTACACCCTGGACAAGTCGCCAGGTCATCACAGGGCTGACACACAGACACACAACCATTCACACTCACATTCACACCTACGGTCAATTTAGAGTCACCAGTTAACCTAACCTGCATGTCTTTGGACTGTGGGGGAAACCGGAGCACCCGGAGGAAACCCACGCGGACACGGGGAAAACATGCAAACCCCGCACAGAAAGGCCCTCGCCGGCCACGGGGCTCGAACCCGGACCTTCTTGCTGTGAGGCGACAGCGCTAACCACTACACCACCGTGCCGCCCTGAGGTAAATTATCTTGTACATTTTTTCACATAACAAATGACAGATGATATTTATAGGCACATGATGTATGCACATGTAAACATTCTCTTAGGCAAGTTTAGTGCATGTACTGATGGAGTGAAGATCCCTCTGTTCAGAACATACTGTGCCCCACTCTATACTGCACCAGGGATGAGAATGGAAAATATTTAAAAAGTCTGAAAAAACCAGGGCGGGGCCCATGGCCCAGGGGTTCCAGGCGCTAATGATTTTTGGCTTTTTTTTTTTTACACCAAAACCATTAATTTTATCAGCAAAAAGTTGCAATGTATTTGGAAATAAATTCCCCTTCTTGGTGGACTCCCAGGTGAAAATGATTAATATGGTACAAGCGACTTGTTTTTAATCAATTCACATTTGATGATTTCAAAAAATCAATGCACCTTTTAATATAAACGAGCTCTACCGTATTATATTTCTGCATTTTTGCTATTCATGTCTTTGAATACTCTAATCCTTTAAAATGAAGTGCAAACCAGAAAAAAGTTCTGTCATATAATTCTCTTAAGCTTTCTTCTGATGTTATCATGGTAGCAGGAGGTCTTGCATATTAAGCAGGCAACATTCAACATCACTCATCACTTCCCTTTCAACTGTTGTGCGTACTAACTAGGTTTTTATCTGGACAGGATGTTGTGTAATGTAATGCATATACCATATGGTCAATTTGAAGATCGAGATGGTGATTTTGAGTTAAAGAACAGGCATGTACAATGGGCATTACAAATTAGAAAAAATTTTTTAAATCAAAAACTATAAGTTCATCTCGGCCTAAAAAAATGTGGGCAGACGCTCCCGCGCGGCACATGCCAGCAATTCCCCCCCATGAAATGAGCAATAAGTATGATACACGGTATCATACCTAAAATTTTATCAGAAATATAGATATGATACTATGATTCTCCCCAACATGCTACATTAGACAAGCTAACCTCATTTATAAAAAGATACACACTTATATATGACGTGTATTTCATATATATGTTGTATATTCATACATTGTTACTTTACGGAAATCTTCAATAAGTTTGGTCTTTTCATGACAGCCTGTTGTTGACCTAAATATAATGCACATGAAATGACACTCCTCACCTCAACATGTCCTTTACAATCATTTAAGCCACCATGGGCAATGCTGAAACCACTGCTGCAAACAGTACATCACGCGAAACTGTCATTATTTTCTACCCTTATTAGACAGGGAGATTCTTTTGTGTAATCTGAGGTGAAGTGGGGTTTGTACTTTGGTTTTTTGGGGCGCGCGCTCTCTCTCTGCTATGCCGGTCCTGTCGGCTGCACTGACTCATCTAAAGGCTTCAGTCCTCGAGAAAAGGGATAAAAGCCCGCCCACACTGAAAGATGATTGGCTTATTTTGCTGAGTAACCCAATCAGGATGCTCTTTGTCTGGCATGCGCTACATGAACAGGCAGTGTTGCCACATTGGGTGGTTTTAAGTGCATTTTGGCGGGTTTTGAACATATTTTGGGATGAAAACGTCAGCAATATCTGGCAACACTGCACACAGTCTCCCTCGCGCGCGCACATTCTAAGATGCGTGATGCAGACCTTAATGTTGCGCGCGCGCACGCTCTTGCTCGCTTCTATCAATATGCAGGAGACTCCCGGAAGTTCCGGGAGACTTGGGATGTCTGCGTTATAAAGTGACCACAGATCATTAATCATACCCCCCCGAAAATTTCTCAACGGATTTACATCGATCTCAAAAACGATCATTTTGGTCTGAAAAAGTCGGAAATCCGCCGATTGGCGGAAAATTCTCATCCTTGCTGCACACTTGTGGTCGAATTACAAAGATACGTTTATAATGATGCCAGGAGAATTTTACTGAAGAGACCTAAATGGTGTTATGTCTGTGAGCGTTCTCAGTCAGTCATTCAGGTCATCGTAAAAAGTAGGTGCTAAAGAAGGCAACTGGACTTGCTTGAAATTCTTGAAGACGTTTCACCTCTCATCCGAAAGGCTTCTTCAGTTCTGTCTGACTAGTGGGGCGTTCCAGGTATTTGGAACTCCCTGGAACGCCCCACTAGTCAGACAGACCTGAAGAAGCCTTTCGGATGAGAGGTGAAACGTCTTCAAGAATTTCAAGCAAGTCCAGTTGCCTTCTTTAGCACCTGTGGTCTAAATGGTGTTAGTGCGAGTGAAATGTCTGTGGCTACAGGAGTATGCTTTATAAACCGTTCTCAGAAAGCTCATGTATAGATTTATTTGCTGGCTTAATAACTCTGAAACTAAAATCATTTTGGGCTTATCAAACATAAGGTTTAGTACCGCACACTACTAATCACAGCTGGAGAGACATTAGTATAGTTGTCTTTTTCTAGGACACTGACTCGTATGCTTTTTAATCCATGATTTTGTGTTTTTGTGTGTAATTTATTCTGTTATGTTTTGTCTTTTACCTGGACCCGGAGTCTATCATGAGTTTTTGACTGATTGATTTGATTCCTCTCTCTCTCTCTCACACTCACCTCTTTCAAGAACTGTTCAAACTGTTGATCTAGCTCCTCTTGTGTCAGTCGGTAAGCCATTTCCAGAGCAGGTTCTCGAGCTTCTTTACATATTCCTGAGCAGAAACATTAGTTAGCATAACTAACATAATTAACTAGCATACACAGTTACACAGTACAGACAGATGTGTATGAGTTACCTGTTGGTCCTGACAAACTGTCCGACAGTGGGCTCGAGATAATTCGTGTCTCTCACTCACTCACACACACACACACACACACAAAAGTGCACTAACCAGGTGTCCAGCAGGAAGTCAGTTAGGATGTTAGACCTAGTTACCTGCCTCATACATCAACAAACAGGACTCTCAACCTGCTGGCTAAGACTGTATCAAGTTTTTATCGCCTCTCACAACAAAAACATCCAAATACAAAAAAAAAAAAGTCCGACTATTTGTTCAAGTTACTGCTCTTATTGTTATTGTGTTAAAGAATCCCACAACAATTACCGCGAAAGGATTATTTTTAAGCTCGTTGGTTCTTCTTCTTCTTCTCTGTAAGCTCAGACACTGAGTTCACGTCGCCCCCTACTGTTCGCCTGTGTTATTACTAAGCAAACATCAGGGACTAGAGCACACAACTCCCTTTAATGTGTAAAATAATAATAATAATAATAATAATAATAATAATCCATTATCTGTAACCGCTTATTCTGTGCAGGGTCACGGGCAAGGTGGAGCCTATCCCAGCTGACTATGGGCGAGAGGCGGGGTACACCCTGGACAAGTCGCCAGGCCGTCGCAGGGCCGACACACATAGGGACAAACAACCATTCACACTCACATTCACACCTACGGTCAATTTAGAGTCACCGGTTAACCTAACCTGCTTGTCTTTGGACTGTGGGGGAAACCGGAGCACCCGGAGGAAACCCACGCGGACACGGGGAGAACATGCAAACTCCACACAGAAGGGCCCTCGCCGGCCACGGGGCTCGAACCCAGAACCTTCTTGCTGTGAGGCAACAGCGCTAACCACTACACCACCGTGCCGCCCTAATAATAATAATAATAATAATAAATTAATTAATTAAATATATTCATACAGTGTGAAATCTTTGTAAAAACTTATAACGTATCTTCCATATTCCTGTAGCCTTAGCAGTAGCTGAACAGTTAACCAAGTCTTATAATAATCTTTTTTTGGAGCTGAGCAAAAAAACTTCAATTTCTTAATTAATCATAATATTATAATATCATAATAAAACCTCATTCTCAAACAGAGTAATAAGCCAGTTAAAAGTTTTGGCCAACTGTTTTTATTCATGCATTCATTTTATTTAGTAACCACTTTATCCTGGATGTGGGGCATAAGGGATGCAGAGCCTATCACAGAGACACATGGTGTGAAGCAGGAATGTGCACACACACACACACACACACACACACATATTCATTCATGCCTAGCGGCAACTTTTTCAAGGCTGGCCCATGGAGCAAATTTGAATTTCCCTCCGGGGATATAAAGTAATTCTGATTCTGATTCTGATGGAGCCCTAAGCAGAATTTGATATGGGGCCCCCACCACCTCAGCACCACCAATCTTATTATTGTCAGTGCAAGCACACCTACTGGAAATCTAACACACCCTTTGTCAGTTTTGTTAGTTGTAGCTGTGCTGCTTACATCATACCAGCTTGGCATGTTTTTACCATTCTGTGGTTTTTAATCTTAAAAGATAGCAAACTCACAGGAGTAGTCTGGTGATAATTTGCACTTAAATATTAAAAGTGATAGGACTAAATGGCATACTAAAGGCGGCAGGGGTGAATCCAGGAAAATGGGGAGGGGTGGGGCGTCAACCCAGTAAGGCTAGGGGTCTGGGGGCCTCTGGCGGGCCCCGGAAGCTCTGCAGTTTTTAAATGCCTGGAGATGCATTTTGAGCTGTCAGAGACATGTTGTAAGTGAAGTCTCTTAAAGAAAATTACCATATCAAAAATATGTTTTAAAAGTAGGCACTTTCAAAACCATTTTATTTGTCACTGAAATTGATATTGTCGGAGTTGCAAGTATATGCGTAGAACATAATTACAATTGATATATGGTAATATTTATGAAAGTTGCATTGTCATATAATGCATTACCACATGACACACTACAGTGTGGTACACCTGACCACAAAACACCTTATCAAAAAATTATTACTATTTTAGCAACTGCAATCTGAGCTCCTGCTCAAGACATTCAATGTACATATAAGACAGTGAATATACCCAGGTAAACTGTGGTAATGTAAGCTGCCATTTAAGACAGAGCTTAATACTGAGATAACTACAAACAAAGAATGCAGGACTTGCATGTCCATAATACAAAGTCAGTAACTGCAATTTGAGCTCCTGAGTCAAATAGACTGAGAGAACTATACAATGATTGTGTGAGTTGCATGTGAACAAGTCCTATAAGAAGTTTTAGTTCCCAAGACTCAGGGGATTTCAAGCAAATTTTCTTCAGAGCAGTTGCAAAAATCAACATCTCTCACAGACTTATCCAGCCGCTGTCGTAAAAATCAAAGTGAGGCTCACCCCCAAAACAGCACGTGTCCCATGTACATACACAGGGTATAGTGAGTACAGGGATACCCTGTTAATGAATACGAGCAGTAGCCAGACCGCCAACGTGTGTGTGTGTGTGTGTGTGTGTGTGTGTGTGTGTGTGTGTGTGTGTGTGTGTGTGTGTGTGTGTGTGTGTGCGTTTATGCAGTAAGCCTGCTGCAGCATCTTATCATTTTGGCTTGTGAACATGCATTTTAACCATATCATAAACATAAAAGGATGGTGCACACCCTTTACATGTAGTCTACAGTGCAGTCCTGGAATACAGTATGTTATTATGTCGATGCATGACGTTCCTGCGCCCTGTTAAAATCCAACAGGGCTTGCCCAGCTTGCTTTTCACTGCGTTCATGTCAAGAGCAAAAAAAAAAAAAAAAACTTAAGCAAGGACCTACTATTAAATATAAATTTATACCATAAACTCTTCAGCTCAATCCCACAAAATGATTTATTTTGTTTATTTTTTAAACCTTATTAATTAAAAAACTGGCAGGCATATCTCAGTATCTGCAATACAGTCAAGCCACAATTCCAAGTAGCCAATACTAAAACTTTTTTTTTTTTTTGGACGGAGCCCACCCCCGTTTAAATTCACGCCAGGATGTACTGAAAATTAACACAAACCAGCAGACAATGCATTTTTGATGCTTTTTCCATTGATGCAGAGGAGAAGACTGTAACACAACAGTCATCTGATTGACTGTGCTTGCATCAAAATGCAGCTAATATCTGTATAGTACACATGCATATGAACATGACAACAGCTCTGATAGAGGCAGCGGGAATTGATTAAACCCGTAGTATTAGCTAGCCAACCTGTTAATTTATTACATTGTTTGCATAATTACCACTGATATATCACAAAAGGAAAAAAAAAATCAAGCCCTATTGAATCTATATACATTCAATTGCTCTTGGGGGCCCTCTGGTGGCCACAGGTGGCCCTAAACAACAGGCGCTTAGTTTGCTTAAAGCAATTAACCAGGAAATTTTGAAATTGCGTGGTTATGAAATCTCATCTCATTATCTGTAGCCGCTTTATCCTGTTCTACAAGGTCGCAGGCAAGCTGGAGCCTATCCCAGCTGACTACGGGCGAAAGGCGGGGTACACCCTGGACAAGTCGCCAGGTCATCACAGGGCTGACACATAGACACAGACAACCATTCACACTCACATTCACACCTACGGTCAATTTAGAGTCACCAGTTAACCTAACCTGCATGTCTTTGGACTGTGGGGGAAACCGGAGCACCCGGAGGAAACCCACGCAGACACGGGGAGAACATGCAAACTCCGCACAGAAAGGCCCTCATCGGCCACGGGGCTCGAACCCGGACCTTCTTGCTGTGAGGCGACAGCGCTAACCACTACACCACCGTACCACCTGGGTTATGAAATGTCATCATTATATATTAATACAAGATGTTCTACAATGTTGTAGATGAAAAAAATTAAGCGGACTTTAGCTTAAAAAACATATTAAAGTTGTAACATCGGTCTGTTGGGCCATTTCCCCAAGCACGGCCATACTGGATTCATCAGATACATGAATGTATTAGGAGACAAAAACAAGGGTGGCGCTGTGTGACGTAGGATTCAGCATGACAGCATACCGTGTCATGCATCAAACAGATGGAAGATAAGCAGGTGATTTTTTTTAACAAATAGGCAATAAACTAGCCTCTACTTTATTTTGATTCTTTTTCTAATACTGCATTGCCATAATTTTTGTCGACAAATGTAAACTGCCAGAGAAATCACGCTAGACCATAATATTATACTATAGTCTAATTGTCACAACAGAAGGTCTCTCAGGCATGCTCTCAACAGCACGCACTCTGAACTGACTCATGCATGCACTGCGAATGACACACACCTGCACTGGATTAAGGTGCAGTCAGCACACCTAAATAAGGACTCAGAATGCAGACTTACTTTATGAAGTATTGCATTGTTGTAATACATTACTAAGCCTTGTTTCTTGACTGATTCCTGTTTCCTGTTCTTCGGTTTTTACCTGCTATATATACACATTATATGCCTATCGATTTGGACTGTTTGCACTTTCTTTATGATGAAGGTCTTCTGCACTTACATCTATCTCCAGCCATCCCTGACACAGAATACTTCACCCTGCTGACACTAGTACAGCATGCACTTGTACACCTCCGCTATGCTCATGGAAAATGATATCACACATGATGGAGTTACGGTGGCCTCCATGACAAAAAATAGTTGTGTCCATTTTCATCACTTTAGTGGTTATATCGTTAAGAACAAATTCAACATGCAGCTTTTTAATTTTTTTTAAAAATAAAGAACAGACATAAAAACAGACTTTTAGCTCAGTTTGTTTATTTGCAAGATACTTTCTTTAAATGTTGGACCGGCCCTGACATTATAGCCAGTCCACCTACCTAACTGAGGTGGGGGAAAACTAAAAACCTGGATAAATCCTACACAGAGGGAGAACATGTACAATTCCACACAGACAGTGTCCTGAGCTCAGGATCAAACCATGGACCCTGGAGCTGTGAGGCGGCAGTGATACCTGAGGCAGGAACACATCCTTAGGGACACCAGTCTGTCGCAGGGCACCATCTATACACACATTCACACGCTCATTCCTGCTTCAGGGCACCAACCTCCTCTTGCTCCACAGTGCCACATAAGTTGCAAGGATTGTATATTTTTCTACTCGTTGTAATTCAAAGGTATGGAAAATTGTAATGGTTTTAGTGGTTTTATTAGAAGGTATATGAAGCTAACTGTTTTGAAATTCAGAATCTAAAAAGATTTTGAATCAAGAGGCAATGTGACTGACAGACAATTTGAACTGGATGTTCATGGTCTACATCAGTTGTATTGATCTTACATTTATGAAGCCTGGTGCAACCATCGAGACCAGAGCTTTTCATATGAGCTGATTTGACAGCTGTTGGAATATAAAGAAGACCTCCACAAATATTACAACAGTGGTCTGACTTAAATATCTCTGGCCCCATGTTTAAGTTCGCTATCAAGCTAACCACCAGAGGAGTTGTAATAAAAGTCATTGCATTACAGTTACACCCTCCTTTAACCAATGCCTTTTATACAACCCCGATTCCAAAAAAGTTGGGACAAAGTACAAATTGTAAATAAAAACGGAATGCAATGATGTGGAAGTTTAAAAATTCTGTATTTTATTCAGAATAGAACATAGATGACATATCAAATGTTTAAACTGAGAAAATTTATCATTTAAAGAGAAAAAATAGGTGATTTTAAATTTCATGACAACAACACATCTCAAAAAAGTTGGGACAAGGTCATGTTTACCACTGTGAGACATCCCCTTTTCTCTTTACAACAGTCTGTAAACGTCTGGGGACTGAGGAGACAAGTTGCTCAAGTTTAGGGATAGGAATGTTAACCCATTCTTGTCTAATGTAGGATTCTAGTTGCTCAACTGTCTTCGGTCTTTTTTGTCGTATCTTCTGTTTTATGATGCGCCAAATGTTTTCTATGGGTGAAAGATCTGGACTGCAGGCTGGCCAGTTCAGTACCCGGACCCTTCTTCTACGCAGCCATGATGCTGTAATTGATGCAGTATGTGGTTTGGCATTGTCATGCTGGAAAATGCAAGGTCTTCCCTGAAAGAGACGTCGTCTGGATGGGAACATATGTTGCTCTAGAACCTGGATATACCTTTCAGCATTGATGGTGCCTTTCCAGATGTGTAAGCTGCCCATGCCACACACACTAATGCAACCCCATACCATCAGAGATGCAGGCTTCTGAACTGAGCGCTGATAACAACTTGGGTCATCCTTCTCCTCTTTAGTCCGAATGACACGGCGTCCCTGATTTCCATAAAGAACTTCAAATTTTGATTCGTCTGACCACAGAACAGTTTTCCACTTTACCACAGTCCATTTTAAATGAGCCTTGGCCCAGAGAAGACGTCTGCGCTTCTGGATCATGTTTAGATACGGCTTCTTCTTTGAACTATAGAGTTTTAGCTGGCAACGGCGGATGGCACGGTGAATTGTGTTCACAGATAATGTTTTCTGGAAATATTCCTGAGGCCATTTTGTGATTTCCAATACAGAAGCATGCCTGTATGTGATGCAGTACCGTCTAAGGGCCCGAAGATCACGGGCACCCAGTATGGTTTTCCGGCTTTGACCCTTACGCACAGAGATTCTTACAGATTCTCTGAATCTTTTGATGATATTATGCACTGTAGATGATGATATGTTCAAACTCTTTGCAATTTTACACTGTCGAACTCCTTTCTGATATTGCTCCACTATTTGTCGGTGCAGAATTAGCGGGATTGGTGATCCTCTTCCCATCTTTACTTCTGAGAGCCGCTGCCACTCCAAGATGCTCTTTTTATACCCAGTCATGTTAATGACCTATTGCCAATTGACCTAATGAGTTGCAATTTGGTCCTCCAGCTGTTCCTTTTTTTGTACCTTTAACTTTTCCAGCCTCTTATTGCCCCGTCCCAACTTTTTTGAAATGTGTTGCTGTCATGAAATTTCAAATGAGCCAATATTTGGCATGAAATTTCAAAATGTCTCACTTTCGACATTTGATATGTTGTCTATGTTCTATTGTGAATACAATATCAGTTTTTGAGATTTGTAAATTATTGCATTCCGTTTTTATTTACAATTTGTACTTTGTCCCAACTTTGAATCAGGGTTGTACAAGCAATACAAAATTTTTAGGATGAAGTGTTTCACTAATGGTGTGTGTGTGTGTGTGTGTGAGAGAGGGAGTGTTTATAGATGGTAGGACACCGGGCTGCAAAATTCTCCTGCATACACTCACTGGCCACTTTATTAGGGAGACCCATACCCCTGCTGTTTTATGCAGTTATCTAATCAGCCAGTCCCTTGACAGCAGCACAATGCATCAAATCACGCAGATACAAATCAAGAGCTTCAGTTAATGTTCACTTCAAACATCAGAATGGGAAAAATTGTGATCTCTGTGACTGTGGCATGGGTGTTGGTGCCAGATGGACTGGTTTGAGTATTTCAGAAACTGCTGATCTCCTGAGATTTTCACACACAACAGTGTCTGGAGTTTACACAGAATGGTGCAAAAAATTAAAAAACACTGAGCAAGTGACAGTTCTGTGGGTAGAAACACCTTGTTGATAACAGAGGTCAGAGGAAATGGACAGATTAGTTTGAGTTGCCAGGAAAGATAACTCTTATAATCACTCTTTACAACCATGGTAAGCAGAAAAGCATCCCAGCATGCAACAGCAGAAGACCACACTGGGGTTTCACTACTGCAGCCAAGAACAGATATCTTAGAATCAAGAACAAGTTCCTATTAAAGTGGCCAGTGAGTGTTCAGTAGCCTTACACTATGCATTAGGTTTTTTTTTTTTTTGGTTACATTTTTTTTTTGCACCATCTCTCAGAGGAAAGTGGTAGAAGACCATTCTTATTCTCACCATAAGCCAAAATGTAGAACACTGCTGCAAAATTATCTGATTCTCAGAATATTTTTGTTTTTTACTCGAGATGGAATACTCTTACTCAATGGTCTTGATCTTCATAATTAATTCGGAGGTGTTTTTAATTAATACAGAGGCAGAACGCAATATTTTAGATGTTGTGGTTTGGGTTTTTCAAATCATTTATTTGTATCAAATATTCCAAATATTGTTATGGTTTAGTTGTTAATTTGCTAGCTCATTCCACACCTGTTGTGATCCATCTGATACGTTCTCCATTGTTGCTGCTGGAGTGACAGATGCCTCTGTAAGTGCAGCCGTTTTGCTGGTTGTCTTCACGAGAGAACCATCATAATTGGGCAATTAAACAGGTGCTAATGACTGCTAAACTATATTGAACATTTAATCTTGCTCATTCAATAACCATTAGTTTTGCAAACATATCTCTAAGAGCTCTTAGGGCTCTCTTTACATTTGCTTTACTTACTGGAATAGTTTCTATAAATGATTTGAGGTTCATTACATTTTGAAAAACTACCACGTCTGTCTTTCTCATTATATTTGGTTGATCAGTGCAAATAGCCAGATTGTTTGGTGTGCTATGCTCAGTACAGTCATTAAACAGTATGGCTGATTAGCAGACTCTGTGGCAGCAATTTTCAACATGAATGCATGTCCTCACAGCACAGTCTGCTGTTTATTCAGTGTCGACTCTACAGGCTATCTTTCATGAAAACGGCTCCAAATAGATAAGCAGCCAGCAAAAATAGATTTAATCTTGTCTTCAGGATTTGAAAGTTAAAAGCATTTTGTGCTTATGATACTACCATAACCAGCTGACCATGAATGTAAATATATTATCTTATATTATATACTGTATATCATGTGTATTAAATAATCTCTATTTTTTGTTGTGTGTTGTCATGCATGATTATTACTGACTATGTTAATATATATAGGATATTACACAGTGGTGCAAAGATATGAAGTTTATCTTTGAGTGGTGAATGTATATATCACATACATGTCAAGTTATACGGTTTCCCCGTATTTTGTATGGGAAAATGCAATTTTTGGCTAATACGGTGTACACTGATTTTCATACGGGAAAATTACATTTTGTATCAGAGATTTTTTACGTTACTCCGAGAAAATTTTTGTAGCATCCACCATTTATTTTTTCAAACACACATGCTCAATGAAATGGAACTATTTTCGATTTATGTGGTTTTATAGTTGCACGTGGTTTTCTCGGTCATTTAAGTACATCGGCTCGGACTGCTGTGACGGCTGCAGAAGTTATGCTCTGCCAATTTCTCGTGGAACACAACATCCCCCCGACTGTGGCAGACCATTTTTCGCAGCTAGCGAAAAAAAAAAGTTTCCCGATTCAAAGACTGCACAGATAAGCATTTGTGGGTTTTTTAAAAAAGTTTTTACTGTTTGCATATAGGAAAGCTTCCTCCATTATCATGATAATTTAGGGAGGCGATACTGGGAGTCACCGTTTATACAATGGCAACTGTAGTTACCCGGCGATTTCTGGTTTCGCTTCCCTAAACATTTTAATTGCTGATAGACATTATATGTAGACACAGATAACCAACACCCGTTACTACCATCAGTCGTCAGTAAACTGGAAAAGTATTGAATGAAGAGTAATGGTGGTAACGACCGTTGGTAACCTGTGTTGGTAACTCGCCAGCGCCCCCTATAACGATCCCACAATTTCCTTGCGCGCTCCACCCGGATGTGACGTGAAGTGGAACTGCTTTAACTGTATCGAGAGCGCCTCGATTCGCTCTCTCATGTTCTGACTACTGGAGTGGTCGGACGGACTGTAGGCACGCTCGCCTACAGTGTTGAGACTAACCGCTATTGTCTGAGAACAGCCTGTTCAAATTAGTTTCGGCCGAACTTTTGAACGACCCGCTAAGTTTCAGCGATATAGTGGTTTTGATTCTAAACCTTTGCAAAGTTTAACTACAGTTAAGTAGTTTTCCACGCTAAGAGGCATTTGCGGACAGCTTCGCTCCTCTCAGCCTTTTTCTCGTCGACGCATCACCGGAGGTTTCTCCTGAAGCACCGTGGGCCAGCTAGGCCTTCATCTCCCTGCTTCGTTAGCCGCGGTTGGACGCAACGCGCCGCTAACCTCCTCTCCTCGGACTGCGACCCTCAGCGCGGACATCGGAGAAAGAACTTCCATCGCATTGAGTAGGCACTTGGGCAAATTTTTAATTTGTAGCTTATTCAGATGGTTGTTAGGGTCATGTTTAAGTTTTGAGCTATTTAGCATACCCGCTCAGACACGGAAGGTGTTTGTTTGTTTTTATTGTTTGTTTGTTTGTTTTTATTGGTTCTGTTTTTTTTCTTTGAACTTGTTAGACAGGGTATCTTGCATGATATCTTTCCTTAACTCCATTGCTAGCTTCCCTATCTGATTAGCAGCGCAGCGACAAGTTTGTTATTTTAAGCTCCGAGGCTAGACCGCTACAAGGCCTAGTTCTCTCCATCCAACACATATACACACTCTCTCACACTCTTTCTCTCTCTCTCTCTCTCGCGTTGAGTTCTTTGCCTAGATAGTCTGTTGGAAATTGTTAAGTGCAGTGTTTGGATCCAGCTGTAGCGTGGTCAGATTCTCCTTAGCAACTTATTGCTAGCTGGTAGGCTTGTGTTCTCGACTAGGCCTGCAGGCGCCATTTTTCCGACGCCATTTTGATACCTTCCTCATTGAGTTACCTGTGATACGACACCTAGGCACTGACCGCCATTTTGTTTAAGCATTGCCAGAGTGGCTAGCATTAGCATCTGCCCACAGATACCTACACAAAGCACACATTAGCCACAGAGCTAATCCTTTGTTCTATTTAGCTAACATTCCTTTGTTTTAGCTAACATTCCTTTGTTTTAGCTAACGACAAGCTAGGTCACACACACACACACACACACACACGCATCGGCTTGCCCTAGCCTCACACACACGCACACACAAGGGATTCTTTTCTTTTTTTTTTTTCTTTCTCTCTTTCTCTCTCTCTTTCCCTCAAATTTATAGTCCAGGTGTAATTGTTCCATTGTTTTGTCTTGTTATTACCTTTGCTGACATTGAATGTATTTTGAGTTTATTATTATTAGTGAGTAGTAGACAAATAAAAGCTAATAAAATTGAATTGCATTTTACTTGTTCCTGTTGTTTATTCACAAGGTCAACTATTTAGAACTCCTTTTTCCTTCAGAATTTAGCTTTTGTATACAACTGGGTTTCCCATCTAATACAGAGCTACCATTAATCTTGAATGTAACCATTCACGGTGAGTGTTAAGATTAATAATTTAAGATTTTATGAGACTGATCTTTATTTATAAATTGATTAATTTAATTATCAATTATTACATAATTTATAATTTAATTAATCCCAATTCAACCTACATTAAAGTGGTGCCCCGTGTGAGGAATAGTTTAATGACCTTGTGAATTTCTCAACAATAACTTGTAAACTGCTGTATACCCAAAATCAACTGCCAAGGTATAACACAGATGACTTTAATGGTGAATCATTAAGTGTGTTAATCACAGAACTGAAATTCAGCTGCCAACCACAGTTAGCTGATAAACTGGTTTAATTGATTAGTACATTAGAGTAATATCTAATCCAAGTACTTAATTAATATTATTAATAATAATAATCATTATTATTAACTAATTATTAATTAAGCTAATTAATACAAGTGAAACATTAGTGAAAACAAAGTAGCTAAGAAACCACATAAATTATTTAGCAACTTGGATTGAATTAAATTCTAACCTAATCAACACCTAGTATTAATTTCCTTTAAGTTAATTAATACATTTCGAACAAAATGTCGCGTTCCCCATCAAGGGAGTCAGAAGTGCCCCTCCTCTCTCTCTTCGACGTTGTAGGCGATTTAGGCCAAGTCCCGGAGGATAGGAGAAATTACTTCTGTGATCTGGACCAAAAGGCTCGCTTTGATGAAATACACATAGCCGTTAGGGAACTTAAGGAGCGTACTATGACTCTTCCAGAAGGGCTACCCAAATTGTTCATGATCTACTATAAGGAAATGGAACATGTGTGTATGACCCTCGAACAAGAGAAAAGAACACTAAAACGACAACTGGCCGAAGCTCAAAGGAGAGCAGAAAGCGCGGAGAGTAGCCTCGTGGGCCTGAGAGCCACACAAGATGAACTAAAGCGCGAAATAGAATACCTCAGAGAAGAAGTGACGCAAGCACGTCGCTCAGATGAGGGATCGGCCAAACCCTCCCAAGAACAGAGTTCCGCTCTGGAGGAGGAAGAACCTGAGCTTAGAACGGTAGATCAGACACCGCACTCAAGCTCAACTCGCGTGAAAGTCGCGCGATCGCCACCTCGTGGCGCTGGGAGTTTTTACTTTACTCCCCACTACACCCCCTCGCGCTTCAATATCGCTGCAGCCTCTAGCCCGCAGAAAACGCCGCGCTATGTACCCTCGGACTCCTCTGACGGAGAGGCCGCCTACAAGCCGAAACGCAGACATAGGCGATATGAGAGCAGCTCAAATAGCGAAGACAGCGAGGACCCCTACGGGTCAAAATCAAAACGCCTCGTCGCAGAACGCAAAACTAGGATCCGCCAAATCGACGTCCTTGCGAAAGACATAGAGCGTTTTGAGCCGGAAAATCATAGACACCGAAGCGTTAATGATTATTTCCGGGAAATCGAGCGTAGCCTCCTGGACCTGCCAGAGGCTACGTCGCATGAAAAGGCCAGACTAGTCTGGAAAACTTTAGGTAGTGGCGTACGAGCATTCGTTGAGACCTTACCGCAGTCAGTCCTCGACAACTACAAGAAGATACGCAAGTACTTGAAAGAGGAATACTCGTTGTACGAGGACGAGACTGCTGCGACGATGGGTGCTATTCTGATCAGACAGAAACGAAGCGAACACCCTCGCGAGTACTACCGTCGGCTCCGCGCAGCGTACTTTCAGGGCAGAAGCGAGCCCGGGCTAGAGGAAGATCGCAACTTCAAGTCCCTCTTCCTCCATAACCTTCACCCGTGCATCCGTAACCAAGTAACACTCGCGTGTCGCCAGCGCCCCCATACTATGAGAGAAATGCGTCGCACCGCACAACTAACGTGGGAGACGTTTGTCCGACCCACAGACCGCCACGAGGACGATCCCAGAGTCCTCAGCCTATATGAGCAGGAAGGTCAGTCCTTAGGCCTAGAAGGGGATGAAGCCCCAAACCGCGGGCCCCCTTGGGCGAACCCAAACCCCGGCCACCAGACGTCGAGTCAACCCAAAGGTAACTGGAAAGTTCGACAAGCTGGAGCCAAGGGGGAACAGGGCCCCAACGCCAAAGGGCAAGGTAACCGCAAACCTGGCAGTCACGGCCCTAAATCTCAGAATAGCGGACAGTCAAGGCCCCATCGCAACTCCTCTCGAAGGGAGCGGAGCCCTAAGCTAGCTACCGCTAAACAAGCCAACCAAGAGCCGCTTGGGATGGCAGAACTGAGGGCTGAATTAGCACGGATTAAACAAGCCAACCAAGAGCCGCTTGGGATGGCAGAACTGAGGACCGAATTAGCACGAGTTAAACAACTGCTGAGCAATAAGAACAGGAAGGGTAAGCTGAGCAAGGACAGGGACGAACCGTCAGCATGACTAGGCCGGGACCCATCCCCACCACCACCGCGTGTCTACCTCGTGGGGTGGGGAAAGGACCCCTGCCCAATAGGCAGCGATGAGTTGAAACCACCCCCCCCGGTAGTGAAGCCTGACCCGCAGGATGCACCCCTGACGCAGTTTCTTGGAGATTTGGTTAGGAAAGGCAACGCCAAGCGTATCTATACCCCAGTGGTGGTAGAAGGCAACGTTTCCCTCCAAGCTCTCTTGGATACCGGGTCAGAAATCACCCTGATGTGTTCCAAAGTCTTTGCAGAGGTTTCTGATGCGCGGCGCGCGCAAGGTAGACCCATCAGAACCGAACGTTGTGACGTCAACTTGGTTAGCTTCACCCAGAATCAAGCCCCAGTAACAACCATTGCATGGTTAGAACTCACCTTCCAGGGCATGTCCATCACTCACCCCACTTACATCTGCTCTGTCGGTGTAGAACCGTTCCTCATTGGCCAAGACCTACTAGATAGGCTAGCGCCCCTCATTGACTGTCGTCGTGGGCAACTGTGGGCCCAGGTCGCGTCCCCACAGACCCCAGATCCTCGTCGTCACGATCGAGCCTGTTGCGATGAAGTTAGCGTGGAGGCTACTCCACCGATAGCTGAGTCAGGGCAGGTCCCCGAGAACCTCGAGACCACTCCGCTCCCCCCTGAGCCGAGTCAAGACGCACCAAACTCAACCGACACTCTTCTCAACCGCAACGCGCTTGATGGCCACCCGTCTTTCCTTTGCTTTCTTGGCGAATCTGCCCCAACCAGGTACTACCCCTGGATATCTGGCAACATTGCTGTCAACGGCGTCACGGCACCTGGCGTCAGGTTAGCGCTTTGGTCAGAGAAGTCAGCCATCAGCCAAACGTGGTTCGACATAGTGCGTCAGAGCACTCCTTCCCCTGTCTTTGTGCAGAAGAGCCACCGGCTACTGTCAGCCGAACAACCCCAGAGCCCCATCAAAGCCACAGGCGTCTGCGCCGTGTCGCTCGCCATCGGTCAGAGAGAATTCCTTCATTTCTTGAGTGTCGTCCCCGGACTTCCTGACCCACTGGTCATTGGGGCAGACATCTTGGTCAGACTGGGAGCCCAACTGGACCTAGTCAACCGGGTCATCTGGACCCAAGCCGACGCTGCTAAGCACCCGTTCCAAGCTGACCCGGAACAGCTGCGGTCAGGACAAACGATTCCCCAAGCCTGCCATGTCGCTAGCGAATTTGACATCGTCATTCCCGCTAGGACTGCTGGTTCCCCTCTTAAGCTGGTCATCATGAAAGACCAACAGTTTCGTAGCTCCCAGGCGTTCTTCCAGCCTCTCAGATTCTTCATGGAGCTCGATTTAGCCGTGTGTGGGACTCCGCTGCTTGAAGTGAGTCATCGTTCCGCTTACCTCCTGGTTCAAAACTCCACGCGGGACGCCATCACGATCCCCGCCCGTCGGCCTTTAGGCCTTCTGATAGACCAGGCATTCCATGACTTTGAACTCACCATTCCAGTCATTGGTGAGCTGCCAACGCCGGACACTCATTCCGATCCAGTGGAACCTCCCTGGATCACTCTTCCTTTCCACATGATCCGCATCGAACCTCACATCATGCTTTGCGACGAGCGCATAGTCATGACCAAAACTGACACCCCGAAACACATGCTGGTGTATGCTCTTGCCACGCAATCGAGCAACGACACCCCTGCAACTGAGGTCGTCGATTCAGCTCTAGGTGAACCGTACCCAGGCTTCGAACGAGAAGTTCAACAACAGCTGGTGAAAGCTGACAGCCTGACCACGGACGCCCAGAGACGACAGCTCCGTGAACTGTTCTACGACTTCAAGGCGATCTGGGCGCGAGATTCCAATGACTGCGGAGTCACGGACATCCACACCGTCCGAATCCCAACAGATCCGAACGCTCCACCGACGTTCGTGCGGCAATACAAAATCCCGTTAGCCGCATACGACTCAATACAAGAAACACTGGACACTCTGCTGGAAAAGCAGATCATTCGTGAGTGTAACTCGACTTACAACTCCCCCTTATGGCCAGTGCTGAAACCGAACGGCAAGTGGCGTCTCACCATTGACTATAGGCAGCTGAACAAGCAAGTGCCCTTGTCAAGATGGCCCATGATCCATCTGGATCAAGAACTTGCCAAGGTGAAGGGTGCAAAGTTCTTCTCCACCGCCGACGTGGCGAGTGGATTCTGGACCATGCGCGTGGATCCAGCTGACCAGCACAAGCTGGCCTTTTCCTTTGGGAACCGCCAGCTAACTTTCAACCGATGTCCGTTCGGCTACGCGAACTCCCCCGCTGAATTCAACATCTTCTTGCATAAGGCAATGAGCGATGCCGCAGCTCGTGGCAACTTGATCTATGTCGATGACATCCTCATTAGGTCACAGACTTTTGATGCACACCTCGAAGAGATACGCCATGTTCTGTCCCAGCTGTCCAGAGCAGGAGCGAAGCTCTCTGTCACCAAAGGGCAGTGGTGTCGCACCAAAGTTGAATACGTTGGACTGTGCGTCGGGCCAGATGGCATTGAACCCCAGTCAGGGAGGGTGCGGGCTATCCAAGATATCAAAGCCCCATCCAACGTACCCGAACTCAGGAGCTTCTTAGGGGTCTGCAACTACTCCCGACAGTTCATCGAGGACTACGCGGAGATAGCACGACCGCTCACCGAGCTCCTCCGGAAGGATAAACCCTTCCAGTGGAGTGAGCCTCAAGAACTCGCGTTCAAGAGCATGAAGCAGAAGCTCTGCTCTGCTCCCTGCCTCGCGTATCCCGACAAAGACAAACCGTTCTTCTTGGAGGCTAGTTTCTCCACCCACTGCCTGAGCGCTGCACTGTCACAGCAGCATGACAAAGATCGCCGTGTCGTAGCATACGCCAGTCGGCCCCTCAGTGCTGTGGAGTTGAAATTTTCAGACTGCGAAAAAGCCCTGCTGGCCACGGTCTGGGCCGTTGAACACTTTCGCAGTTACATTGGTGGCCAGAAGGTGGTGATAGAGACCAATCATCAACCGGTCTCGTTCTTGAACAGCCAGAGGCTGAGAGAGGGAAGAGTTTCGAACAGTCGCATCGCAGCTTGGATGATGGCACTACAGGGCTACGACGTCGAGGTGAAGTACGCCCAGAACCACAAGATGGCGCTTGGCCGAGGCCTGGCGGAATGCCAGCATTGCGACTGCGAGAATAGTCCGGATCAAACCGAACTAACAACCGTACCTGCTCTCCCCTCCGACCACCACTACTATGACGAGAACGTCTGCAAAGACCTCCCCACCGCTTACATAGATGGATGCTCATTCCATCATGAACGCAAAGTCCAAGCCGGTGTCGGTATCGTATGGGCGAACGGCCCTATACAAGGGAAATACCAACATCGACTCGGGGCTAAGACTAGCCAATATGCGGAGGTAGCAGCCGTGCTCATCGTCCTGCAACAAGCTGCCTGTGAGAACATCAAGCGGTTAGTCCTCTGCTCTGATTCAAATTATGCCAGGCATAGCTTCGTCTCACACTTTCCCTCGTGGAAGGTGCAGGACATGAAAAACGCAAGGGGCAAGGAAGTGAAACACTCCGAACTCTTCGTAGCATGCGATCGACTCGTAACCGAACAGGGAATGTGCGTCTATTGGAAGAAGGTGAAGGGACATTCTCAAGTCCCAGGACCTGACAAAGTCGGTAACGATGAGGCAGATGGCCTCGCCAAAGCGGGAGCCGTAGACGGCCCCCTTTGGGAATTCCAGCCGTCCTGGCTTCCCGAGACGCCACACCATAACGTAACCGCGATTACTCGCCGACAGGCTAGAGCAGGTCAAACTGACGCAGTACCCCAAGCAGGAACCGTGCAACTCGGCCGACTGCCCCAGGACGCCGACCTGGTGTCTATGCAGGAAAGGGATCCCGTGATCCACCAAATCCGTAAGTTCCTTGCGGACCCCGTGGCGTCCCCAATTTCCCCACAAGAGTTGCAACAGTCCCGAGACTTAAATCACCTTCACAATCTCAAAAACTGCTTAAAACTCGAGAAAGGACTCCTGGTGTACACACCACGCAACCAGGGACCTCCCCGGTGGGTCGTGCCCACAGATCATAGGGGGGTCATGTTGCAGTACGCTCACGACAGCCCGTGCGGGGGCCATAGGAACGCTCAGGCGACCTACCAGACACTCCAACAGATTGTCTATTGGCCCTTCATGATTCAGGACGTTACCGAGTATGTTAAAGGGTGCTTGATTTGCTGCCAATTCCGACCAGCCCAACCGTTGAACCGCGCCCCACTGCAAAGCAAAGGCATCTCATTCCCCTGGTCTAATCTCCAGATAGACTGGGTCGGACCGGTGCCGAAATCAGCTCGAGGTAATAAGTATCTCCTGACCGTCACTTGCGCGTTCACGAAGTGGGTGGAATGCTTGCCCGCCCCAAACGAAACCGCAGAGACCACCGCTCTCCTTCTTATGAACCATGTGTTCAGCCGTTGGGGCTTGCCCCTATCCATTGATTCCGACCGAGGTACTCATTTCACCGCAGAGGTCATGAGAGTGTTGTGGGAGATGCTCGGAGTCGAGGCAAAATTCCACATCGCGTATCATCCTCAGTCTTCCGGTCAGGTCGAACGCGCCAACCAAACCATCGTGAGCATGCTTCGCAAGTATGTGAGTCACCATGGCAAAGATTGGGACATCAAACTCCCTCTGGTGCTGATGGCCATTCGGCCCACTCCTCACCGCACCACCGGAGTCACCCCGTTCGAAATGATGACTGGCCGTGAAATGGTTCTTCCCTTACACCACCTCTACCGACCAGAGGACCTAAGCGTTGCCACCGCGTACACTGCACACCAGTACGTCACCGACTTGCAACGCCACTTGCAGGCCACATTTGCGTGGGCCCAGGAACACCTCGAAAAGAGTGCAAAAGGACAGAAAGCTTACTACGACAGAAAGGCGACACACCGTGAGTACGAAGTAGGCGACAGAGTCCTATACTTCAATTTCACCAAACCGGTAGGAGTAGCCAGAAAATTCTTACCCCGTTGGTCCGGCCCTTTCGAAATCGTCGGTAAACTGTCCCCCGTCGCCTACCGCATCAAAACTTCGAAGCCCAGCCAGGCGCCTTCGTATAGATGGGTCCATAGCAACCAAATAAAGCTTTTTGAGCAGTCCACACTCCATAGGGGGGTGGACAAACAATAAGTTATAGCCTGCCCAACTTAGTTGCATGCCTCTCAATCCATAAGCGTGCATCTATAAGTAACCACCCTCGTTACCACTCAAATCGGAATAACAAACTCCTGTATGTTGCAGAATGGCCCCTCTCTGGATCCTCGGCGTCTTCCTAGTCCTGCAGACCACATTGGCCGGTAACATAGTGGAACCAGGTCCGCCGAGTGGCATCGTTCTCCAAGATGCCCCAGGACTGCTCCTCACCAATTGCCGCGTCCATACCCAGCGCGTGTACACCCGCCTCGATCCTTGGGACGTGTACCGTAAGCATTTTAGATCGCCCACACAAACAAACCTCGAAACCGGGCCTGACTCCGAGATTGGGTCCAACATCGAACACGCCAAGCGTACCACAGTTCACATGCTCGAACAGTTACAGAAGTTCATAGTCACTGAGGAGGAACTCAGCGGCAAAACACGCCCTAAACGGTTCCTCGGAGGACTACTTACTGCTGCATCCGCCATTGGCTCTCTGTTCTCAATGGGCCTCTCTGCCGTTAACACCGTTAGCCTAACCGCGGTCAAACGAGAAATGAACATTCTTAAGGAAGAAATGCCAGAAATCCAGGGTAGACTACTAACTCAACAGGAGGAGCTGCAGGGCCTAGGCAAAACCCTGCAGGGAACCATACTAACCGTTAACATGCATTCTACATTAATCAAGAACACAGTACATGCCGTAGACAGGCTAGCAGCAATCATGAGAAGCGAAGTCAAGTATGTCCGAGTAGTCCGAGACCTAATGCAGGACCTGATGAGAGAAGTAAGTAGCTCTCTCAGCACCCTGAGTGGAGGTAAAATCCCACCATATTTGATACCCCTCAGCATGGTTGACAGCATACTCCGATCTACTACCACGACTAACGTTTACTCATCACAGATTCATCTGGCTTATAGTCTTGGCAGTGCTATCCCCATTTTTGTGAACCCTCAAAACCTAGAAATAGGCTTCATCCTCAATCTCCCCGTTATTGAACGGCAAAACATATACAGAATCAAATCTGTCCTTAATGTAGGTTTCTGGAACAACGACGTACACGTACGTTTGCAGACACCTCCCACCATAGCCTATCACGATGACAACCCCTCTATCTACCTCGTCCCTAACTTAGACATGTGCATCTCTACCAAAGATATCCACTGGGTCTGCCCCAGCAATCCCTTTATCCGAGACACCACAGACCGTCTCTGTGGATTGACAAAAGTCCCCGAGCAGAAGTGTGCAGGCAAATTGTCTATTAAAGATGAAGGAATAGGAACTAGAGTAGAAAGAGCTGGTAATCGGTGGCTAATCAACACTCCCCAAACTGAGATTCTGGTATCATATGATCAACATAACACTGCCACTAGAATGAAGATCCCTAACGAAACCTCTCTCCTAAGTGTCCCACTAGGAGCCACTGTTCACGTGGGTGACATCACCCTCCATCACCTTAGCGCTGACCAGTATGAGACCGAGATAGAAATGCCCGATGCCTTCCCAGGTCACGAACTTGAGATAAACTCCACCCTCCAAGCACAACTACTGCTGGAAGGGACCAAAACCGTGCAATTCGATCTTAAGCCCACTGGCATCGCTACCACTTTCTTGAATAACCGCGCAAACCCTTCGTCCGATCAAGGATCTTTAATAAGCCGAATTGCGCTGGGATTTCTAGCTAGCGGTTGGGTTATCAGTCTTCATAGCCATCACTCTACACAGGTACATACTGACACTACACCGCAAACTGGACAAAACGATCTACGCACCTGAGAAATTAGATCGTGGCATTGTCCGATTCTCCATCAGGCCTAAGGCCTCCACTAACTTTCTTGAAGAGTAGGCTTGCTAACACGCTAACTAACCCCTCTTTTCCATTTTCCTTTATGGAGTTTTGATTCTTTTTGTTTGCTGTGTGAAATATTGTATGTAGAAGGCAGTTAAGTAGCCATAGTGTAATTGTTTTCATGTCCAAGTGCCTATGCTTTCATGCCCAAGTGCCTATGCATCTTATGGACTGTATGAAATGAATTGAACTGTTGAACTGTGTCTGAAAGACTTTTCACAGAAAGGACCCTTGGAACTACCTCATTGTGGAACTACCTCATTGTGGAACTACCTCATTGTGGAACTACCTCATTGTGGATTACTAGGGACCGTGGGTCGCAGACTAAACACCATGTGCCCATAGGGTATCACTCCTTTCAGCGCCTATGGCCAAGGGGGGAATGTTGGTAACTCGCCAGCGCCCCCTATAACGATCCCACAATTTCCTTGCGCGCTCCACCCGGATGTGACGTGAAGTGGAACTGCTTTAACTGTATCGAGAGCGCCTCGATTCGCTCTCTCATGTTCTGACTACTGGAGTGGTCGGACGGACTGTAGGCACGCTCGCCTACAGTGTTGAGACTAACCGCTATTGTCTGAGAACAGCCTGTTCAAATTAGTTTCGGCCGAACTTTTGAACGACCCGCTAAGTTTCAGCGATATAGTGGTTTTGATTCTAAACCTTTGCAAAGTTTAACTACAGTTAAGTAGTTTTCCACGCTAAGAGGCATTTGCGGACAGCTTCGCTCCTCTCAGCCTTTTTCTCGTCGACGCATCACCGGAGGTTTCTCCTGAAGCACCGTGGGCCAGCTAGGCCTTCATCTCCCTGCTTCGTTAGCCGCGGTTGGACGCAACGCGCCGCTAACCTCCTCTCCTCGGACTGCGACCCTCAGCGCGGACATCGGAGAAAGAACTTCCATCGCATTGAGTAGGCACTTGGGCAAATTTTTAATTTGTAGCTTATTCAGATGGTTGTTAGGGTCATGTTTAAGTTTTGAGCTATTTAGCATACCCGCTCAGACACGGAAGGTGTTTGTTTGTTTTTATTGTTTGTTTGTTTGTTTTTATTGGTTCTGTTTTTTTTCTTTGAACTTGTTAGACAGGGTATCTTGCATGATATCTTTCCTTAACTCCATTGCTAGCTTCCCTATCTGATTAGCAGCGCAGCGACAAGTTTGTTATTTTAAGCTCCGAGGCTAGACCGCTACAAGGCCTAGTTCTCTCCATCCAACACATATACACACTCTCTCACACTCTTTCTCTCTCTCTCTCTCTCTCGCGTTGAGTTCTTTGCCTAGATAGTCTGTTGGAAATTGTTGTTAAGTGCAGTGTTTGGATCCAGCTGTAGCGTGGTCAGATTCTCCTTAGCAACTTATTGCTAGCTGGTAGGCTTGTGTTCTCGACTAGGCCTGCAGGCGCCATTTTTCCGACGCCATTTTGATACCTTCCTCATTGAGTTACCTGTGATACGACACCTAGGCACTGACCGCCATTTTGTTTAAGCATTGCCAGAGTGGCTAGCATTAGCATCTGCCCACAGATACCTACACAAAGCACACATTAGCCACAGAGCTAATCCTTTGTTCTATTTAGCTAACATTCCTTTGTTTTAGCTAACATTCCTTTGTTTTAGCTAACGACAAGCTAGGTCACACACACACACACACGCATCGGCTTGCCCTAGCCTCACACACACGCACACACAAGGGATTCTTTTCTTTTTTTTTTTTCTTTCTCTCTTTCTCTCTCTCTTTCCCTCAAATTTATAGTCCAGGTGTAATTGTTCCATTGTTTTGTCTTGTTATTACCTTTGCTGACATTGAATGTATTTTGAGTTTATTATTATTAGTGAGTAGTAGACAAATAAAAGCTAATAAAATTGAATTGCATTTTACTTGTTCCTGTTGTTTATTCACAAGGTCAACTATTTAGAACTCCTTTTTCCTTCAGAATTTAGCTTTTGTATACAACTGGGTTTCCCATCTAATACAGAGCTACCATTAATCTTGAATGTAACCATTCACGGTGAGTGTTAAGATTAATAATTTAAGATTTTATGAGACTGATCTTTATTTATAAATTGATTAATTTAATTATCAATTATTACATAATTTATAATTTAATTAATCCCAATTCAACCTACACCTGTCTGTAAAATGTGTAGTAGGGGATGGAAGGAATTAGATTTATTAGGACTTGGGACTATCTTGGCCTCTAGAGGTCACTATTTCATCTTTGTCTTGTTATGTTTGTTTTGACAGCTAGGGGGTTTGTGTTTTGTTTTGACAGCCATGTGCTTCTTTGTTTTTCATGTGCCTTGTGCCCCACCTAGTCTTAATTACCTATTTTCACCTGTGTTCAATTAGTTTTGGGTATTTATACTTCCTCAGTTGGATTTCTAGTCACTGAGTCTTTGTGCTGTTCATGGCTAGAACCTCTGTTCTGTGTACCTTGCCTATGTCCCTGTGTTTTTGGTATTTTGCTTTCTTGGGACTTTTTGGACTGTTTTTGTTAACTAGAGACTTGCCACTTTTGTATCTTCTGAGCGTTTGGGTTTTTGCCTCTTCTTTGGTTTTGCATTTTTGGACTTTGAACTTTTGGATGTTTTGTTTTCTCTTGTATCTTCTGTGCGTTTGGATTTTACTTTTGTGGATTTTTTTGCGTTTGGATTTTTCTGAGCTTTGGCAATAAACTGTTTTGAACTCTACTTTCGTCCCACTCCTCTGTACTTGAGTCATTCCCCTGGTGGCCTAGTGGGTGTTTGCTGGGTTACCATACCAGTGACCTGGGTTCGATTCCCAGTAAAACCTAACAAGATTAGATTAGATCCCTTTGGGCAGGTTCCTTCAGGGAAATTAAGACCATCTACATGTTTGGTGTGTTCTGATTTTCTTTAACTGACCAGGAAAATAATAGATGTATACTGGGGAAAGGTCTTTGATGTAAAAACTGCTCTGGGTGTTGCCAGGTTTCCAATGCTGAAACAACTTTTTACTGCTTTGCTGTGCCTCCCACATAGCAATGCAGATAGTGAGAGGGCTTTTTCATTGGTTAGGAAAATTCATACAGAGTACAGAAAAAATATGGCTGCAGACACATTAACTGTATATCTGCAAATTAACATGAAGTGTGATGAGGAGCTACAACTGCTACCCAAGCAGTGATATTATAGCTAGTGCCAAATCTGCAACATCTTTGTACAACAAAGAACACTCCAAAAAGGAATAGGATTTAAATTCTTGTTATAAATTACTGGGAAGATTTTCAGTTTAACTTCATAATTTATTAATATTTTTGCTTACCCTTGTTTACATAATATACTTGATGTGGTTCAGTCATCTTTAGTTGGATCTAACACTGCTTGTGGTGTCAACACTTTTTTTTTCTCAAATGGAACTTTTACTAACCTTCATTTACTGTTTGACATGATTATAATTTATTACATGTAACCTACTATTTTAATTCACATACAGTACCTACTTAGTACTGCTGTTATTTCAAGTAATTTTCTTTGGTGGAATGTAATATCGTCAGTGATGTCAACACTTATCAAATAGAACTTTGTGTAATTTTTATGATCTATTTAATATTAATACATTTTATTTGCAAAATTTACATCAATAATTCTGGTATTACTGATACAATGTATATTAAATAAATGTATAGTTCAGTCATTCTCTTTAGTAGATAATTGTTTACTTGACTGTACATATAGTCCTTTTTAATTCAGTTGTTTTCTGAGATCTAAAATTTCTTTTTATTCAATACATGCTTATTTGATCCCTTTAACTTGATGCAGTGTGATAAATATACCTATTACAATAGGAGTGTATAATGTGGAATAAAACAATCGGTGCTTTGGATTATATATTGGAATTTTTTCTCGTGTATAAGGGCTCATGGGCGTATGTAAGGGAAAAGTACAGATTTTGTAAGGGCATGGGTAATTAAAGGTTGATATGTATGATATCACAAGTGAGTCATGCAAACAAGTGAAAATATTTTCAACACGAGAAGATAAACTTCATATATTTGCACCACCGTGTAATATTCTTTATATTATATGGGCACATCCACAAAAAATATGTAAGTTAATCAAAAGAATTTTAATTTTAAACCAGTTCGCCATTTTGACAACGCGCGTCTAGTCAGCGGGAGTGACGTCATTGGAGTGAAATATTGGAAATTATTATACATACAGGACACTTTTTCAATGGAATAAAAACACGTTTTCTATTCCCTTCTAGCAGGTTTCATTCATTTGGTTTGATAGCATGCAGTATTGTTAGCATATCACTTATCCTACGTGTATTACGTCATTCTACCCAATGGAAAATGAGCGTTGAATATGGTTTACGATATTGCATGGTTGTCAAAACAACATGACATCACACGTCGGAGCTGATGCAAATATCCAATGAGAAAGTTTTCTGCTGCGCATACGCAAAAGCATTTCTTTGTTTGCTGTATTACACAGAAAACTTCCGCACTAGCGAGCAACTGTGACAATTTGTAAACAAACATGGCCACCAGGTTTACTTCATTAAATATGGAAGATTTTGAGAGAATTTTGAAAGAAAAAGACGTTGAACACCCGAAAGGCTGCTGAATTAATAATAATAATAATAATAATAATAATAATAATGGCTTTTTTCATGGTATATCAGATATATTCCATTCAGCTACCATGATATTGAACTCATCTTCGACTTGTTCAGTATCATGCTGGCTGAATGGAATATATCTGATATACCGCCCGATGCCAGCCAATATTATTTAAATATGTTACTCAGATCTGTGATGTATTTTGTATGAAAAATGTGAGTTTTTCAACATGAGAAGATAAACTTCGTATCTTCAAGCTAGCATGTGATTTTATTTTTATTATATCGACATATTCACAAACAAAAACTACAAAAATTTATCAAAACAATTCATTGATTTCCTCACAAGTGGCATATAGAGATTTATGTCATGGTTTGGATCTCCATGTCCTGGCTGTAGCTCGTATGAAAAATACAAGTGGCATATTTCCCAGTAAAACACTCATGTCTATGTAATAGACACAATTATGATATTTTACTCTTAATAAAACTATTTTAAGTCAAGTTTACCATTTTCACTGAAAAATATAAAACTTGTAATGTCGTGCTTTTGCAAGAAACTAGATTTCTTAATAACTAGAAGCTGTTTGAAATTTCAGTGTATTTTAGGTCTTTTTACTTACCTTTTTTTTTACCCCAAATAATTACCCAGTATTTTGTAATTTGTAACACAGTCACAGTCAATATGTAGAATTTAGTTTAGTTTAGTTTAAACTTTATTATACACAGAATCCAAAAAGATAAACCTTATTTACATTGGAGCTGTGTTTAGTTAAATTAATTTTATATAAGTACATAAAAAAATTAACAAAAATTAATAATAATAATAATAATAATAAAACAAAAATAAGAACTACATTAACAATTCTACATAGCATCAGATGAAATGATATCGAAGGTCAGATTAGTGCCAATACTTAAATAAGTACAAAATACACAGACTAATAATTAACTTAGACCAATAATTATTAGTAAGAGCCCTCACAGAAAAAGATTTCTTGATACTGTCATCAAGACTATTAAACAATTTGGCAGCAAAAAAGGAAAAAAAACGAAGGCCAGACTTAGAATAAACTTTTGACATATGAATATTTGGGAGACTATATAGAAAAGTATTATCAGTATTTTACATTACCTGTGATGTGTGTGTGTGTGTGTGTGTGTGTGTGTGTTTTCTGAGACCAGCTGATGAAAGAAAACATTATCAAGCTAGAACTGATCACTCTGTCAAAAACTTTCTTATTTTGTAGGCTTTGGTTATAAAAAGTACATCCTGTGGAAATTGCTGTATGTAACTTCATTGCTTTAAGATATCTGCCTCAAATGTTTTCCTTGTTTTAAACAACTTTATTGAGCTGTATTTATTTATTTAAAAAAAAACAACTGGAAAGTTACATATGCAGTTTCACAACTGAGTGAAAGAAACCCCCAGTGTGATTTCCTTCTGGATTATTGGTGTTTTCCTGTTTTCTTACTTTCTTTGCAAGTACAAACAGCAAAGTTTTCACCTAATGACCATAAACCCACCTGAGTAGCCTATAAAATGAGGAGCTGAAGAAGTGGAATTCAACACACTTGGTAAAAGGGATCCCCCCATTATTAGTTTGTGTGTATTCCCCACTTACAATATCTGCCATAGCTCATGGATACTGCTACTGGCAGCCCACTACTTAAAAAGTTTGCAGGCATTTGGCACCATGTCTCCTCAAGAAAGAACATCTGAGCCTAAGTTTTATTTTCTTTTATTTATTATCTAAGTTTTATTTTCTATATTCTTATTTCAGACTTGCCTGATCCATCCTGATGCCCTATGTCTGGCTGGAGTCTCATCTCATCACTCCTGTGGATGACGGCCCCATATGGACAGTCGAAAGTCGCACTTGGAAGATGGCTCTGGGCACTTACAGTAATGCATTTAATACATTCAGACATTGTCTGAGGACAACAGTTGACTTGCTAACTTTAGGACTGCAGTTTTCATGAAAAGTTTTGCAATTAAGTCTCCATCAATAAACAGTTTATAACTTCAACAAAACAGACTTCATGTTAAAACTATAATGATAGTCCTGGTTTCACAGTTATACTTTGTAACTATATAGGACACAGTTATTAGAAGTGAGTTATTTATAATCACACTATCTGTTATCACTCAAATGAGGGGTTCCCTTCTGAGTCTGGTTCCTCTCGAGGTTTTTCCCTCATGTCGTCTGAGGGAGTTTTTCCTTGCCACCGTCGCCACAGGCTTGCTCATCAGGGGTAAATTAGGGATAAAATTAGCTCATGTTTAAAGTCTTTAATTTTCTGTAAAGCTGCTTTGTGACAATGTCTGTTGTTTAAAGCGCCATAAAAATAAACTGACTTATTTTTTTCATATTAGTTTGCTTATCATATTCTAAACTGGGGGAAATCTAATAATGTTAGTGTAATACAATAGACCTAGCAGCACGTTTATCATCCACATGCAGGAATGCTTTATTGATGGTACCAAAGCACAGTCCAAAACATGATCAAGCATCAAACAACAGAACCAAAGGACAATCCATAGAGTATTCAGAAAAAAGAACAGGCAAACAGTTTAGAATCATAAAATGCTATCATGGTTAAACAAACTCAGGTCTAATACAGCTGGAGAACTGGCCTGACTTTTCAAGGTGGTACTGAAAGCCATGCACTTATATACATGGACTGGGTAAATAAACAGGAAATTGAATGTAGATACAGCGCTAGAATTCAAGAGAGTACCAAATGTGTTGGTGGGGAGGGTTAATATCCTGAGCTGCTTTTATAGCCAGTCATGCTCATCTCTTGTCTCTGGTCCTTCCAGTAATAATTTTTAAATATATTGGGGTTTTTTTCTTCCCCATCCTACACTAAACAACATAACTGGGTGAGTGATTAAAGGTGAGAATACTGATATGGCTCTTGCCTGCTTTCCCCCCTTCCTTTCCACCCAATAAAGCCCTTATACTTAATAAAAGCAGTGTCCTCTCCTATTGTCTTCACGTTGGGATGCTGGGTGCAGTCAATGACAGTGTGACAGCCATGCCACAGCTTCCACACAGTCCTGTGTCCCTGGGTCACTCCCGAATCATATTCTTGCATGCCCCTGTTCATATTTTCCCCCTTGTGTCATGGTGATGTAATGAGGGGCAGAAGGTTACTTCCATTTATGCTATATGTGCTTATGCTGCACTACCAAACAGCTTCCTGTTCTAACCTGCATACAGTAATTTAGATTTAAAGCCCACACGGGATGATTACATTTTGCAAGGATCTATTTTAATTCACTAGACAAAGCACACTGAGCTTGTGGTCTGATAACTTGGCTGGTGTTATTAAATGGATGGCTATAGCAGAGTAAAGTCCCTTAACTACACTTTATCTACTGAATTTCTACCTCAGCATAAGTTGGGTTTTAAACTGTAGACATTTCAGCATGGTAATATTGGGGCTAAATTATTACAGATGTAAAAATAAATAAATAAAAATAGATACAATTCAAACCTTTTAGACACATGCTGTTCATGTGAACATTGGTCACCTTAATGAAAATAAACAGAACATCATCCTTAATATCTTCTTTATCTGTGAACACTATGATCTTTGACTATAGCTACAAACAGATGATGATAAATCCATATCATGTAAGTACTTTTGTCAATATAACTCATGATTAATTTCGAACAATGATCAACCACAATGTAGTTGTTTTGAACAGATTAGAGACACATTAAGAAGTAGAGATGCAAAAGGAAATGACAAATGTGAGAAGAAATGAAACCTATCAGACACTGTGTCTGGCCATGATTCTGGAAGTTTTCACTTTTACTCACAATCTTCTGATCAGTTAGCTCTGTGTGCTAAAACACTTTGGTAGAAGACACGAAAGCCTGGCAGCTCCCATCCATCATCTGCTCCCTGGGCTTGGTGCCACAGGCTTGCCACTGTCACGCTGAGGACCAGACGGGGCTATTTATGAGAAGAAAACCCATCTGTAAGCTACTCTGAGATGCCTATCTCTCACTTTACAGAGATAAATCACATGCACCTGTAGTATGTGACTCTTAAGTAAGTGTCTCTGCCATGGGGTATTATTCTAAACTAGTTAGAAATTGTTTTGTTGTCCAACATAAGATGTTTATAACCCATTTGTTTTTTATTTTTATTTAAAGTAATTAGAAAAAAATAGATTGCAGAGATTATATTTAGGTCATTTTCACATTTGAGTTTTAAATAAAGGTCATTGGGTGTTGTTTATAGGTATGTATGGGGTGAGCAAAATGTGAAATCATTAGCTAGCCCACTAGGCAAGTAAAAACGCCAGTGTTGTTGCCCAGTGCCATGTTTTGGTTGCTTGGAAACTGACTAGGCTAAAAGGTAGTAGCTAAAGTAATACAATAACACATGATAAGCTAGTTTGCTCATTAATTGTTACCAGTAATGCAAGGAAATGAATGAGTACATGATTATTATACTCTTCTAACAAGGTTTCTAATGTAGCACATTATGGTTATACCCTCAACAACAGCAACAATCATCATGTCATTGGTCAATATCCTGGCTATGAGATATGATGTAACTGTGTTTGGTGATGTGGTATTTTATATTATTATCCATCCATTATCCCTAACTGCTTATCTTGTGCAGGGCCGCGAGCAAGCTGGAACCTATCCCAGCTGACTATGGGTGAGATGCGGGGTACACTCTGGACAAGTCGCCAGATCATTGCAGGGGTGACACATAGAGACAAACAACTATTCACACTCACATTCACACCTACGGTCAATTTAAAGCCACCAATTATCCTAACCTGCATGTCTTTGGACTGTGGGGGAAACCAGAGCGCCCAGAGGAAACCCATGCCGACACGGGGAGAACATACAAACCCCACACAGAAAGGCCCCTGTCGGCCGCTGGGCTCGAACCCAGAACCTTCTTGCTGTGAGGTGACAGTGCTAACCACTATACCACTGTGCCACCCAGAGAAGTATTTATTAAATAGAACATTAGAGAATCATTAACATTACAGCGGTATGCAAAAGTTTGGGCACCCCTGGTCAAAATTTCTGTTACTGTGAACAGTTAAGCAAGTTGAAGATGAAATGATTTCCAAAAGGCATAAAGTTAAAGATGACTCATTCCCTTTATATTTTAAGCAAAAACAATTTTTTATTTTCATCTTTTACATTTTCAAAATGACAAAAAAGGAAAAGGGCCCGAAGCAAAAGTTTGGGCGCCCTGCATGGTTAGTACCTAGTAACACCCCCTTTGGCAAGTATCACAGCTTGTAAACACTTTTTGTAGCCAGCTAATAATCTTTCAATTCTTACCTGGGGGATTTTCACACATTCGTCCTTGCAAAAGGCTTCCAGTTCTACAAGTTTCTTGGGCTGTCTTGCATGCACTGCTCTTTTGAGATCTATCCACAGATTTTCAATGATGTTTAGGTCAGGGGACTGTGAGGGCCATGGCAAAACCTTCAGTTTTTGCCTCTTGAGGTATTCCATTGTAGATTTTGAGGTGTGTTTTGGATCATTATCTTATTGTAGGACCCATCCTCTTTAACTTAAATTTTTTTTACAGATGGTGTGATGTTTGCTTCCAGAATTTGCTGGTATTTATTCGAATCCATGCTTCCCTCGACCAATGAAATGTGCCTTGTGCCACTGGCTGCAACACCATGGGCGCAGATAGAGGGGGGGATTCGTCCCACCCAGATTTAAATTCACCTCGTTCGGTCCCCCCCACTTACAGGGAGGAAAAAACGTCTATGCTGTCTTTCTTTGCATAAGGCAAACCTCACGGAAAAATCAAAAGACTAATTACCATTCGGTTTATTGAGGTGCACAGCAGTACATACATAGTTGCAACTGCGCAGACTGCACGGGTTGCGAGCTCGAGCTTGGTTGCTATGGTTACCCACAACAAGTTTGACAGGCATATCGGGGACAGCTCCTCCTAGTTCAGGACCCCAACACGGCATGATGAAGGGTGCCAAAAGGCAGAAAACGATTGCATCGTTTTTTCAAAAAAAAAAAAAACGACTGTAAGTAAACTGTGCCTTACTTTATCATATCACCTTGCAATTTTTTGATAGTCTGTTCAAAGTAATGTCGTAGTGAAAGTAAAATCGTACGGAGTAGAGATGCCTTTCTGGTAGCCTCATTCTTTCGGTGGTAGCCTGTAGATACAGTGCTCAGAAGGCAGTTTTAATGTTTAATCTGGCGTTCCCTGCCATAATTTCAGTGAGCATATTGTTTCATAAGGAAACTTTGCGAAGAGTTGTTGACTGACTGCCGCTCACGCAACACACAAGCATAGTTAGAAAGTCAGGATGCACTGGTTTACACTTTACACACACACACATAGCCCAGCCTCTCGCTATGTTTAACAGTTGGAACTTAGCGGTTTTAAAACTAGTTTTGCAGTTTTGCAATTTCTGTGCGTGATGATAATGTGTAAACTTTGGATTTCCATAGGCTATGTTAAAATGTTATCATTGTCCTGGCCTGCAGGTAGTTCCTGGTGATGGCAGTGAGGGAGGTGAAATAACATGTATACACACTACCGTTCAAAAGTTTGGGGTCACCCAGACAATTTTGTGTTTTCCATGAAAAGTCACACTTTTATTTCCCACCATAAGTTGTAAAATGAATAGAAAATATAGTCAAGACATTTTTCTGGCCATTTTGAGCATTTAATCGACCCCACAAATGTGATGCTCCAGAAACTCAATCTGCTCAAAGGAAGGTCAGTTTTATAGCTTCTCTAAAGAGCTAAACTGTTTTCAGCTGTGCTAACATGATTGTACAAGGGTTTTCTAATCATCCATTAGCCTTCTGAGGCAATGAGCAAACACATTGTACCATTAGAACACTGGAGTGATAGTTGCTGGAAATGGGCCTCTATACACCTATGGAGATATTGCACCAAAAAACAGACATTTGCAGCTAGAATAGTCATTTACCACATTAGCAATGCATAGAGTATATTTCTGATTAGTTTAAAGTGATCTTCATTGAAAAGAACAGTGCTTTTCTTTCAAAAATAAGGACATTTCAAAGTGACCCCAAACTTTTGAACGGTAGTGTATATATATACACAAAATGGAATCATTTGCTGACAGCTCAGTCCCCCCCCAGTTCAAAAATCCTATCTGCGCCCCTGTGCAACACAACCCCAAAGCATGATCGATCCACACCCATGCTTCAGAGTTGGAGAGGTGTTCTTTTCTTGGAATTTGGCACCCTTTTTTCTCCAAACATGCCTTTGCACATTGTGGCCAAAAAGTTCTATTTTGATTTAATCAGTCCACAGGACTTGTTTCCAAAATGCATCAGGCTTATTTAGATGCTCATTTGCAAACTTCAGACGCTGAATTTTGTGGCTAGGACACAGGAAAGGTTTTCTTCTGATGAAGGTCATATTTGTTCAGGTGTCGCTGCATAGTAGAACAGTGCACCACCACTCCAGGGTCTGCTAAATCTTTCAGAAGGTCTTTTGCAGTCAAACAGGGTTTTTTATTTGCCTTTCTAGCAATCCAACAAGCAGTTCTTTCAGAAAGTTTTCTTCATCTTCCAGACCTCACCTTGATCTCCACTGTTTCTGTTAACTGCCATTTCTTAATAACATTACAATCTGAGGAAACAGCTACCTGAAAACACTTTGCTACGTTCTTGTAGCCTTCTCCTGCTTTGTGAGTGTCAATTATTTTATTATTCAGAATGCGAGGGAGTTGCTTAGGGGAGCCCATAGCTGTTGATTTTAGGGACAAGTTTGAGGAGTCAGAGAATTTATACAGCTTTGAAATCTGCATCATCTGACCTTTCCTAATGAAGAATTTGAACAAGCCACAGTTCAATAAGGTAATTAAGGTCTGGAAACTTGATAAAAGTTACCTGAGAACTCAAATGTATTGGGGTGCCCAAACTTTCGCATGGTGTTCCTTTTCTTTTTCACTCTCTAATTGTACAAAACAAAAATAATACACAAATCTTGCAGAAAACATTGAACAGAAATGTGTTGGCTTTAGCTTTATGCCTTTTGGTGATCAGTTCATCTTCTGCTCACTTAACTATTCACAGTAACAAAGATTTTCAGTAAGGGTGCCCAAACTTTTGCATGCCACTGTATATGAATATATGAATAATCTTCTCTGAGTCCTGATCTGCTGATCTGCTAACAAACACAATTTAATGTAATTACTTAGTGGTATTAGAGGACTATTATTAAAATCCAAAGTGAGTGAGCAGGGTCAGAATGATGTACAGAACATAAGGCCCCAGCCTGAATTAATGTTCAAGAGCAGTGCACTTCACTTAGAACTTTGTATAAAGCATTAATCCTGTTTGAATACTAATTAGCTACATAAAATATTAATAATAATATAAATATTTAATACAAGCCCTTTTTACTACAGACAGATATTTATTAGCATACAGCACAGATTTTAATGGACTTTTCTCTAGCACCACACCACTGTTAGTAGGGGGGCAAAAATCTATTCTATAAATGTTCAGCCTCTCTCTGTTTCACCTTCTATCACTGCTATTTGATATAAATCTAGCAGTTTTTGTGCTCTTTAATAAACAGACAGAAGCTGAAAGTGAACAGTTTATAAGCTGAAGTGAGTGTTGAGTCGAGTGTGTCCTGAAAGAGACCACATGAACATCTGCACAGCTCCACACTGAACATGGCATTGGCAATAATAGTTATAGTTATAATTAAGTCTACTGACCTATTAGTGATATACTGTAGTTCATATGGTGGCAGGAGTTTTATTAGATATAACGCACTGCTTGAAACCTTTATGTGAACAGGACAAATTTAATCCTCAGATCTTTTTACATTTATTTAAATGACTATATAGGTACTTGGTCCATCCTTGTGCTTTATTTTTAAGATGTTATCAATCTCAGCTGACAGAGATGATGATCACTTGAAGCAATTAAGCAAGCTTTTGATTTCTGCAGCAAAGAAAATCTGTCACTGTAATGTCACTACATCTTTAGCATCATGCTGTGTTATGCAGAATTTATTCTGGATTCAGACGATTCAATGATGCCAGACACAGAATATAAGCTTTCTACTTCTTGTAGAAGTACATTGCAAAATGTACATTTTATTATTAGAGCTAATAGTGTTCACCACTTGGGGGCACTAGTACATTGTTTCTCAGACAGAGCAAATATAATCTAGTTGCAGGCTTCCTACTACAGCTCAGTGAGAAACAGGATGAACAGACTATGGGCTACATGTGCACAGAAAGAGGGAGACTCCGGGTCTACAACTCCAAGTCTGAAGAAGAGAGAAAAGGAGGAGGAGGAGGGATGCTGGCACATTTCTCTTTAGACGTGAAGAAGAGAAGCACATTAATCATCCAGAGACATCTGTTCATATGCTGCTTTACAACTCTGTCAAAGCTCTCTTGACCCACCTGTGTAGTTCCATGCAAGAAGAAAAAAGCTGAGTAAAGACAGGAAAGTGACTGCCATCAGTTACAGACAACACAAAATCCTTGATCTAAACAGATCACTATATTTTCATGTGAAGTGCTGAAAAGTCAGCAATTGCACTGTGACAGGAAAAAAAAAAAGATTCCTTGGGGTAAAACTGAAATATGTCGGTGTGATAACAACACATGCATTTCAATGTCACACAAGGGCAATATTAGTCACCTGAATAATTAGAATCCTATTTCCATATATACAGTGCTGAGCGTAAATGAGTACACCCCCTTTGAAAAGTGACATTTTAAACAATATCTCAATGAACACAAACAATTTCCAAAATGTTGACAAGACAAAGTTTAATATAACATCTGTTTAACTTATTACGTGAAAGTAAGGTTAATAATATAACTTAGATTACACATTTTTTCAGTTTTACTCAAATTAGGGTGGTGCACAAATGAGCACACCCCACAACAAAAACTACTACATCTCGTACTTTGTATGGCCTCCATGATTTTTAATGACAGCACCAAGTCTTCTAGGCATGGAATGAACAAGTTGGCGACATTTTGCAACATCAATCTTTTTCCATTCTTCAACAATGACCTCTTTTAGTGACTGGATGCTGGATGGAGAGTGATGCTCAACTTGTCTCTTCAGGCTACGTTTACATTAGACCGTATCTGTCTCGTTTTCTTCGCGGATGCACTGTCCGTTTACATTAAACCGCCTGGAAACGCCGGGAAACGGGAATCCGCCAGCGTCCACGTATTCAATCCAGATCGTGTCAGCTCCGGTGCTGTGTAAAAATTCAGAATACGCGGATACGCTGTGCTGAGCTCTAGCTGGCGTCTCATTGGACAACGTCACTGTGACATCCACCTTCCTGATTCGCTGGCGTTGGTCATGTGACGCGACTGCTGAAAAACAGCGCGGACTTCCGCCTTGTATCACCTTTCATTAAAGAGTATAAAAGTATGAAAATACTGCAAATACTGATGCAAATACTGCCCATTGTGTAGTTATGATTGTCTTTAGGCTTGCCATCCTTCCACTTGCAAGTGGTAAGTGATATGCACTGGGATCACACACACAGCGGCTCAGTCCTGAATCACAGCTTGTTCACTTCACTCGCGTGCTCTGTGAGCTACGCAAGGCCGGAGTGCGCACCCTCCAGAGGGCACTCGCTGTTCAGGGCGGAGTGATTTGGAGCGCAGGATGCCTGCGGAGCCGAGTGTATCCGTGTATTGGTATTGCTGTGTGCACGTAAATCGTGTATTGGTGTTGCTGTGTGCACACAAATCGTGTATTGGTGTTGCTGTGTGCACACAAATCGTTTTAAAAACGTTAATCTGATGATCCGCTCATACGGTCTAATGTAAACATGGGCTCAGAATTCCCGAAAGAAAATAATTTCTTTACACCACAAAGATGAAGGCTACAAGAAGATCAGCAAAGCTTTACTTATCAGTCAGAATACTGTAGCAAAAGTGGTACAAAAATTTAAGAAAGATGGAACTGCAACCGTCTCACAGAGACGTCCAGGTCGTCCACGGAAGTTAACACCTCGACAGGAGCGTCTTCTGATGAGAAGCGTTGAAGAAAATCAGCATGCAAGTTCACTGCAGTTATCTAAAGAAGTAGAAAGCCAAACTGGGGTGACTATTTCTCGTGACACAATATGGCGTACACTGCAGAGGAATGGCATGCATGGATGCAGTTCACGAAAGAAGCCTCTCCTAAAGCCCAGGCACAAAAAAGCCCACCTAGATTTTGCCAGGGCCCATGCTGACAAAGACGAAGATTACTGGGACTATACTCTGGAGTGATGAGACCAAGATAAATGTTTTTGGAATTGATGGCTTCAAAATTGTATGCTGTCACAAAGGTGAGGAATACAAAGAAAAATGCATGGTGCCTACAGTGAAACATGATGGTGGCAGTGTTCTTATGCGGGGCTGCATGAGTGCTGCTGGTGTCGGGGAGCTGCATTTCATTGATGGCATCATGAATTCACAGATGTATTGCTCTATACTGAAAGAGAAGATGCTACCATCACTCCATGCCCTTGGTTGTTGTGCACTTTTCCAACATGACTAAACACACATCTAAGGCCACTGTTGGATTTCTGAAGAAGAACAGGGTGAAAGTGATTCAGTGGCCAAGTACGTCTCCTGATCTGAACCCAGTCGAACACCTATGGGGAATTCTGAAGAGACAAGTAGATCATCACTCTCCATCCAGCATCCAGTCATAAAAGAGGTCATTGTTGAAGAATGGAAAAAGATTGATGTTACAAAATGTCGCCAACTTGTTCATTCCATGCCTAGAAGACTTGGTGCTGTCATTAAAAATCATGGAGGCCATACAAAGTACGAGATGTAGTAGTTTTTGTTGTGGGGTGTACTCATTTTTGCACCACCCTAATTTGAGTAAAACTGAAAAAAAAAAAGTGCAATCTAAGTTATATTATTAACCTTACTTTCACATTATAAGTTAAACAGATGTTATGTTAAACTTTGTCTTGTCAACATTTTGGAAATTGTTTGTGTTCATTGAGATATTGTTTAAAATGATACTTTTCAAAGGGGGTGTACTCATTTACGCTGAGCACTGTATTAGTATTCATAAAATTCTGCCCAACAAAAGCCCCATTCATATTCTAATATGGGCTTAAGGTATCCTTTTAAAAATACTGTGTTGCCATTCATTTTTATATAAAGTGGTGTGTTTTATTGTTAATTTATTTTGAATTTTGTCTCATTTTCTCCCCTATTTGGTCACTTTCCAATTCCTACCAGCAAGTCAGCTTTCCCCATCATACAGCAGTTACTAACTGGGGAGGGTGAATACTAACATGTGCTTTCTACCCTCTTCCACATACATATGGTAAGCTCACACATCATTGCCTAATGTTGCTGTGATTGATAGGGCAGGGAGAGTATATCATCCTGATCGCTCACCCAGCCAGCATGGTCAATTTTGTTCCATGGTTCCTGACCAGTGAACCACAGATGGCTATGGCACTGTTGGGATGTGAACTCACAATCTCTCAATTGGGCGAATGCTTTTCTGTTGCACTACTTGGGAATCCCAAAGGGTATGCTTTATTGTTCTTAATATGTCTTTGTGTCACTATTACTTGTATCTAAGGCTTGTACTAGAGTTTACTGGTTGGAGAAGTAACTTTGTCAAAAAATAAATAAATAAATAAAGTGCCAGAATACACCAAGGTTTTCTGTAAGCCTTTAACAATTTTGATTTTTTTGTTACTTCCACAAATTCAGAGTATTTGTTCATGGTTGAACAATTTCTACTTGAGGTGATATTCACACATCACAGGTTTTTCTTTGATAATTTGATTTAACCTTTTTTTTGTGTGTATGTGTGTGTATCCCCCCACCCCATAATCAGACTTCATTTAAAAAAAAATTAAACAGGACCATATTAACCACTTACTGTGAAACAGCTAATATAATTGCTTGATAAAAGACTTAAATGAAGCAGAAAAGTCATTGTAAAATACATGTTTACAGTTTGAGCTGCAAGATGGTGGGTGCAAAAAAGAGAAGTGTCTAAATATAGGAAAACAGCTGTGATATTGAGAACTGAAAGTTGGCTTAGTCATAATGATTGTATACAGAAGCTAACAGCTTACATGTCAAACTATGAAACACAATGACAAATTATGGAGATTAATTAAAAGAATACTTTTAAAACTTACACAGCTTTCATTGTAAATTGGTTTTGAATGAAAGGCTTTTCCATTCATTTCTAAATACAGGAAATTTGTCAAAATGATCATTGTGGTAATCCATCATATGGTACAGATGAGCTAGATAGAGATTCAGTTTAAAACAGCTAGAATATATTTTTTTAAATATTAAATAGACAACCAAAAGAAAACATTCTCTTTTAATATTTTGGACAAAACTTTCTAGAAAATGTTATTATGCACATTTCTTTATGTGACATCTTCTATTGTCTTAATTCAGTGATAAGAGGCAAACCAACAATGTATGTTTTTAACTTGTCATAATGCTCGGATATGAACACCACCTCTATTTTGTTCTTGTTTTTATTATACTTCACAATGACTCTGTCCATGTTGCTCTTTGGGTCATGTGGATCATAATATTTCCTGACTTCATAGGGTAGATCACTGGCATGTTTGGAATGAAGGTTTCCTATGGTGAAGTAGCCATATGTTGCCTTATCCTTCAGCCTGGGTAGGAGAAAACTTGGGCCTAGGTTCTTGAACTCATGGAAACCGTAATCACCTTTCATGGGATCACAGAGAGACACCATGTTGTTGTCAATACAGTTTTGAACATACCACACAAGCAGTGCGAGTCCGTGTCTTGGAGGTGGCCTGCCAAAGCCTGTCTCTTTAAGCTCCTCCACAGAGTTTAATATCCTCAGAGAGGAAAAAATCACTACAGCCACCAATAATAGAAATCCAAGGAAGTTACAATGTGCCATCATGTCAGTCTATTAAAAAAACAAGAAACATTAAAATGCTTAGAATTGTGAATTACCAGCTTGATGGAAGAACTATATGACAGAGGATTGATTTTAGAGCAAAAATATCACAACAGTAATAATGATATACAGTACAGTGGTGCTTGAAAGTTTGTGAACCCTTTAGAATTTTCTATATTTCTACATAAATATGACCTAAAACATCATCAGATTTTCACACAAGTCCTAAAAGTAGATAAAGAGAGCCCAGTTAAACAAATGAGACAAAAATATTATACTTGGTCATTTATTTATTGAGGAAAATGATCCAATATATATCTGTGAGTAGCAAAAGTATGTGAACCTCTAGGATTAGCAGTTAATTTGAAGGTGAAATTAGAGTCAGGTGTTTTCAATCAATGGGATGACAATCAGGTGTGAGTGGGCACCCTGTTTTATTTAAAGAACAGGGATCTATCAAAGTCTGATCTTCACAACACATGTTTGTGGAAGTGTATCATGGCACGAACAAAGGAGATTTCTGAGGACCTCAGAAAAAGCGTTGTTGATGCTCATCAGGCTGGAAAAGGTTACAAAACCATCTCTAAAGAGTTTGGACTCCACCAATCCACAGTCAGACAGATTGTGTACAAATGGAGGAAATTCAAGACCATTGTTACCCTCCCCAGGAGTGGTCGACCAGCAAAGATCACTCCAAGAGCAAGGCGTGTAATAGTCGTCGAGGTCACAAAGGACCCCAGGGTAACTTCTAAGCAACTGAAGGCCTCTCTCACATTGGTTAATGTTCATGAGTCCACCATCAGGAGAACACTGAACAACAATGGTGTGCATGACAGGGTTGAAAGGAGAAAGCCACTGCTTTCCAAAAATAACATTGCTGCTCATCTGCAGTTTACTAAAGATCATGTGGACAAGCCAGAAGGCTATTGGAAAAAATGTTTTGTGGATGGATGAGACCAAAATAGAACTTTTTGGTTTAAATGAGAAGCATTCTGTTTGGAGAAAGGAAAACACTGCATTCCAACATAAGAACCTGATCCCATCTATGAAACATGGTGGTGATAGAGTCATGGTTTGGGCCTGTTTTGCTGCATCTGGGCCAGGACGGCTTGCCATTATTGATGGAACAATGAATTCTGAATTATACCAGTGAATTCTAAAGGAAAATGTCAGGACATCTGTCCATGAACTGAATCTTAAGAGAAGATGGGTCATGCAGCAAGACAACGACCCTAAGCACACAAATCTTTCTACCAAAGAATGGTTAAAGAAGAATAAAGTTAATGTTTTGGAATGGCCAAGTCAAAGTCCTGACCTTAATCCAATCGAAATGTTGTGGAAGGACCTGAAGTGAGCAGTTCATGTGAGGAAACCCATCAACATCCCAGAGTTGAAGCTGTTCTGTACGGAGGAACATACTGTGAGTTGGCCTAGTGGTTAACATGTCTGCCTCTCGATCAGGAGATTGTGAGTTCTACTCGTGGTCAGGTCATACCAAAGCCCATCCTAAAAATGGTACCTACTGCTGTCTAGCAAGGCACGCTGCAATATACGGTAGATGCGAGTGGGGAGTCAAACTCTAGTCTCCCACTGTAACCCTAGCTATGCAAGAGGCCAAGGAGATCAGTGCCGCCCTATGCACCACATGGTGTGGGAAGGACTTTGATTTGATCAACAGTTACCGGAAACATTTAGTTGCAGTTATTGCTGCACAAGGGGGTCACACGAGACACTGAAATTAAAGGTTCACATACTTTTGCCACTCACAGATATGTAATATTGGATCATTTTCCTCAATAAATAAATGACCAAGTATAATATTTTTGTCTCATTTGTTTAACTGGGTTCTCCTTATCTACTTTTAGGACTTGTGTGAAAATCTGATGATGTTTTAGGTCATATTTATGCAGAAATATAGAAAATTCGAAAGGGTTCACAAACTTTCAAGCACCACTTTATATGTTAAACAAAATCTATCATTTTGCAAACTTCAATTTAGTTTGTTTAATCTTTTTTCTTAATTTTCTTAATTTTCCTTCTGACCTATAATTTAGACCAATTTTATACAGGAAAAACATTTAAATCTTGACACATTGCTGGTACATTAAATTGATGCAATTAGCTACTGTCTCTGTGATATTAAGCTCCTTGAATCTCATCAGCTGTCTCTAAACACTGCTGACTTTTAACACCAGGGAAGTAAATTAAATTCAGTAAATAAGTAAAATTAGCATGTAATAGCAGTCCTTAGTGCATAAATTTTTTTGTGCATCTTACCTTAGTGATTTGGCAGGCTAGTAGAAAAGACTGTTAAACAAGCATCTAGGATTTGTCAGTGAACAGGATCTGAGTAGATGTGCTAGCAGGGTGTGTACATATATCAATCATGTTCCATATACATATTTCCTCGCCACTATACAGGATGTGGTGCAATCTGTGAGGTTTGGCTTCTCTTTGTGTTGTCTGTGTGAACTTTCTTTTTTTTGCTTCAGGTAAGACAGTCTAAAAATATGTGGCTAAAATACTGTATGTTAACTTGGTTTTATTTATTTATTTATTTCAAATACAGTCATCTTACTCATTTAAAAAATCTTCTTGTCTTTTAAAGCAACTATAAAGAAGAATAGTTACTATGGATCATGCTGACTAAAACTGAATATATTCATACAGAAGTAGACCTTGATCACTTCCTAAATTCATAAATTTGACCTCTTGTTCATCCTCTCCCTTCAATCCCAGAACATCCACCCAAACCTATGTTTAAACCCCACAACAGAATTTGAATCAGACTAAGGTGTTGGAAGTTATTTAGGTTACTTCATTAAAAATGTTTAACACAATAATATTTGTTTCAAAGCAAAACACATTCAGTGGAAAATTTTCGATGCTGCTATGCTGCCTTCCCACTGCACAAAACCTCCAGATAGCAATGGTTTAAATCTGTCCTCTAGTGGCCATCGAATTCTGTTTACATTTTGTCCGCAACAAGAACAAGATTTTCTGTTACAGATAATCTGTGCCTACTAATAAATGAATTGTTTTAAAAAAAAAGTGCTGTGGGAGCACAATAGTGCAGTGGTTAGCACTGTTGCCTCACAGCAAGAAAGTTCTGGGCTTGAACCTTGCGGCCAACTGCGGCCTTTCTGTGTGGAGTTTCATGTTCTCACTGTGCTTGTGTGGGTTTCCTCCAGGTACTCGTATTTCCTCCTACAGTCAAAAGACATGTGGCTAGTCTTTTTAGACTAGCCACATGTCTTTTTAGGCCCTGTCCACACGGCAACAGATTCAGGTGAATCTGATAAAATTGTTTATCGTTTCGGCCTGGTGTCCACACGGCACCGGCGTTTTGGGTGCCCCACAACGATATTTTTTGAGAACGGGTTCCAGAGTGGAAAAATTTGGCAACGGCGCCGTTGCGAAGTCGTCTGGATGAGTAGAACGGATTTGTTTACGATGACGTCACAACCATATGACTAGAACAAGCAGCACTCTCGCTGTTTTGTATGAAGCACTGCATTGCATTCACTTTTGTATACAGCTTTTCTTTTAGAGTAGTAGAGTAGAGTAACTTTATTGATCCCCAGAGGGAAATTAAAGTGTCAAGTAGCTTACACAAATGTACAAAAAACACATATTAAGATACAGAGAGGGAAGAAATTACACTAGATCAACATTACACTAAATTACACTAAATCAACACTAAATTACACTAATTCAACAAAGAGCAAAAACTTCTGGTATGGTGCAAAGAAAGTTATTAAAGGGAAACATTAAGTGAACAAATAACAAGTGAACAAATAGCAAGTGTCAGCCATGATAGGGGGGATGCTTCTCAATTGTCACAATAAAAAGTCCAGTGAAGAAAGTATTGCACAGTCAAAAAAAAAAAAAAAACCCACACACACAGCACACACACACACACACACGCACGCACACACACACACACACACACACACACACACACACACACACACACACACACTCACGCCCACATACATACACACCACACATGCACACACACGCGCGCGCGCACACACACACACACACACACACACACACACACACACACACACACACACACACACAGGGATTACAGTGAACAAGAACAGACTTATCAATTTTCACAGTGAGAAATCCAGTGAAAAATGTATTGCACAGTACACACACACACACACACACACACACACACACACGCCAGCTTAGGCACACACGTGCGCACGCACACACACACACACACACACACACACACACACACACACACACACACACACACACACACACACACACAAGCATAGAAGCCTGGAATAAATGGAGGACATGGGTGTTAGGCAGTCCAGTCCCCAATGATGATGTCCTTGTTATCCTTCTGTGTGCTATTGAACAGTTGAATGGCCCGTGGGACAAAGGACCTCCGTAGCCTGGTAGCCTATCTGTCCTGCATGAGGGGGCACGGAATCTGTGGCTAAAAAGACTCATTTGGTTGGTGAAAATGGTGTGAAGGGGGTGGTTTGGATTGTCCATTACAGAATCCAGTCTGTTCAGAGTTCTGTTCTCTGCTGTTGAGGTGAGGGTCTCTAGCTCCATGCCCACCACCGAACCTGCCTTCCTCACCAATCTGTCCAGGCGTCCAGCGTCCCTCCTCTTAATGCTACCACCCCAGCATGCCACAGCGTAGAAGAGCACGCTGGCCATGACAGACTGGTAAAACATCAGCAGAAGTCGGTTGCAGACATTGAAGGACCTCAGCCTCCTGAGGAATAAACAAGTAACTGAACCATTTCTTGAATTTCTTTTTTTTATTGGATAAGACTGCTTTTCAAAATGTTCACACACAATATAAAAAGTTATATAAATTATATAAAAATGCTTTTCAAAATGTTCACACACAATAAGAAAATTAAGTTATATAAAACTATGCACACTAATAAAACTAATTTGTACACACAGAAGGCACGATTTCCTCGCGTAGTCGCAGCCATCTTCTTCTTGTGTGTTTGTTCCTGACAGTGCTTCACACCGGGTAGAAGAAGGGGTTTATGCGCATGCGTCTACTTCTTCTATTGTTCTGGTGTCTCCGATGGGACCGTCTTACAGCGCCCCTAGAGGTGTGGCATGTGTATTGCATCGTTTTCAGCAAGCGTTGCGTTGCCATATGAACCTGATATTTTACTGATCCGTTGCCCATGTGGACGCGATTTTTTTTAATAAAATCTCGTTGCCGTTGTCGTGTGGATGTAGCCTGGGCCCGCCCATCCTAAGTGTGACGCAACACGAGGGCCTGTTGCGAGCTTAGTCTGGCAAGGCAAGCTATCTCCAGCTCTTCCAAGTTCCTGAAAAATCGGGAGCCAATCAACTTTGAGCATCTCCAACGGCCCTGGGTAGAGGCGTGTTCAAGGCAGTGACGTAGTAGAACTGCGACTGGAAGCCATAGATTGTTTACAGAATCTATGCCGGAAGCGCTTCATTCACTAGAAACATTACGAACATGGAGCAGCGGCAAGCCTTTGACACAGCGGTAGATGCTGTATTGAAAGCATTCAACGGGAAGTTCTCATTGAAAACGAAGCAAAGAGCAGCCCTAGAGGTATTTATCTTCTTCCTGTTACTCAAGCAGTTTCCGTCGCGTCACATACGTCAGAGGAAAGAGTGATGTGATTGGTTTAAGCTTCGTCACAGCCTTTTCTGGCTTTGACCAGTAGCAAACTGAGGCATTTCAGGGAGGCGGGTCAACCACGCCTTTGGGAAACGGTTGGGCTTAATATCTTTGCCAGACCAAATGCTCGCAGAGCTTTGAAGTCGCATTAGCCAGACTAGTGTGGATGCAGCCTTAGTCAATTTAGTGTCAACTAGTAACTCTAAATTGCCCATTGATGTGAATGTGAATGGTTGTTTGTCTCTGTATTAACCCTGAGATAGATTGGCGACCTTGTCCAGGGTGTACCCCACCTCTTGCCCATAGTCAGCTGGGATAGGCTCCAGCTTGCCTGCGACCCTGTAGAACAGGATAAGTGGCTACAGATAATGGATGGATGGATGGATGGATGGATTTATTGGTGACCTGTCCAGGGTGTACCCCACCTCTTGCTTGAAGTTAGCTGGGATTGGCTCCAGCTTCCCCTGCAACCCTGACAGATGAGCAGTATGGACGGATGGAAAAAAAGTGTTGCTATTTAACAATGTTTCATAGTTTACATTGAGACATTTACTTATAAGAGGAGTCTTCAGAGTCAAGGCTTTGTAATCATCAGTAAGTTTTCCACCACAAGAGAGCCTTCAGGACAGCAGACACATGAAACGCTGCATTTTTTTCTCTTATTAATTTCAAGAGAAAGAGAAAAAAAACTGGAGAGGGACCAACTGTGGTGTTGTGGTTAGCACTGTTGCCTCACAGCAAGAAGGTTCTGGGTTCAAGCCCAGTGGCCGACGGGGACCTTTCTGTGTGGAGTTTGCATGTTCTCCCCATGTCTGCGTGGGTCCCCTCTGGGTGCTCCAATTTCACCCACAGTCCAAAGACATGCAGGTTAGGTTAATTGGTGGCTCTAAATTGACCATAGGTGTGAGTGTGCATTGTTGTTTGTCTCCATGTGAAAGCTTTATGATGATCTGGTGACTTGTCCAGGGTGTACCCCACCTCTTGCCCATAGTCAGTTGGGATAGGCTTCAACCTGCACACTCTAACCCTGTACAGGATAAATGGTTATGGATAATGGATGGATGGGGAACAACTGTTTATAGCTGCCATAATATAAATGATAACAAAAACTCACTTGTCTCAGGAATGTTCCACAGCATTAAATGTTGCTATAAATTTTTAAAATATAATGTGTCATTTTTAATCAATAAATACTTAAATAATATATTATACTTTGGGACATGCTGGTTTTGGAAAATGTTTGAAAAATGTGTATATAAGGGAGAGGGGAAAAGGGGGGGGGGAATCATCTGCCACTCAGGAATGTCCCGAGTGTCAGATAATGTGTTTCCACATTTCCTTTTTCACATCACACTGACCACCTCTGGTAACATGGAGGAAGCCAGGAGAGAAATGAATGGAGGGAGGACAGATGAAGAAGAGTGGTAACAGAAATGGTAGAAGAAAGCGTGAGGGAGGAAAGACATACAGGAGAAGAAGTGAGAGATGGAATAGACAAGGTGGAAATAATGATGAAAAAGCAGATAATTAGAGACAGGCTGTCAGTCAGAGGAAGTGTTTGGAAATGCCTTGGAAGCAGAGGAGAGTTCCACATTATATTCCACATAGAGAGACAGACAGAAAAAGAGAGGGAGCAACAACAACAAGCTTTTGAGTAGCCACAAGCATTGCGTAGAACAGATTCCACTCGACTGTCTTCATTTGAGAGAGTTATTGATGCAATTGATTCTGCCTCAACTGTGGCATCTACTCAAACCCTTGCTGTGCAGACAAACAGTTCCTGGAAAGCTTGCTGCCTTGAAGAGGATAGATTCTCAATGCAGGGAGCATCCAAAGCTGAAAATATTCCAGTTCATTTTTTAGGCAGCATATAACCATACATGTTTCCAAATCTCGATTGTAATACTAGTACTTTTTGATATTGTTGAAATAACAGTATTGACTGATCACTGTAGCAATGATAGCACTTTCCCCATTTCTCTTTCTTATCAAAATTTTTCCAGTGGATGCCCTCTTCTCCTGGGACTCTAGACTGATCTCTCTTTTGTCCACATGCATACAGATACCTCTGATACTTAGTGATACCTAACACATGTACTTGTAGGGCAGCACGGTGGTGTAGTGGTTAGCACTGTCGCTTCACAGCAAGAAGGTTCTGGGTTCGAGCCCAGCAGCTGATGGGGGCATTTCTGTGTGGAGTTTGCATGTTCTCCCCGTGTCTGTGTGGGTTTCCTCCGGATGCTCTGGTTTCCCCCACCATTCAAAGACATACGGTTAGGTTAACATGGGGCAGCCAGGGCCTGAGGTTGGGCTGAAGTGCCCTTGAGCAAGGCACCTAACCCACAGCTGTAGCATAGCTGCTCACTGCTCTGGGTATGTGTGTGTGCTCATTGCTCGCATGTGTGTGCTCACTGCTTCAGATGGGTTAAATGCAGATGCACAGGGCGTCAAAAATGTGAAAATCATCACATTATTCAAGTTTTTTTATACATCAGCGTAAAACAAGGATCCATTAATGATGGGTGGTCACGTGACCCGTGACGTAACAAAAACTTTCCAAGGAGCCAGCACTTGGGAATCTAATGTAAACAGGTTACCGAAATGGACACCATCGACAGTGACATTCCCGATGTTTCACAGAGATGTGAAGTTAGACCCTATCAATTCGAACCGATAGCTGGAAATTCACATGAACATGGATCTTGTCTTTACTCTGACGGGTCAGATGATTCTGAGAGTGAGAGTTCATTCAGTCCCCATGAAACTGAAAGCGGTCGGCTCGATAACACTTCCTGGTAAGTTAAAAACAATTCTGCTCAAAGGCTAATGATCTGTTGAAAGAAGTATTATTTTTGTATCACACATTGAAAGTTCATCATACGAGATCTAGCTAAAGTCCATTGCAAGCTAGATTTTTTTTGCTGATATTTTTCGAGATTGATTGAGATACAATGCTTCCAGAGTCTGGAATTTGGCTTGGCAATTAATATCGCTCAGTACCTGAGTATTAATGTTGAAAGAATCCTCAGTGAAATGGTCCGAACACAGTTTGTGGGAAACAGTAGGTGCAAAGTTTTTTCAACAGGTGTTCTGTAAAGTTATCCTACCTCTTGGATTTGTCCTACTAAGCCTACTGCGCATGCGCGAAGCCTACTGCGCATTAGTGATGGGAATTTCAGCTCTTTTTCGGGAGCCGGCTCTTTCGGCTCCCAAACGGCTCCTGAGATTTTATTTTTTATTTAATTGCTGCAATTAACTAGTTAATTAATTACATTATTATTTATATTTTATCAATAGGATGTTTTCCATTTTATTTTTTAGTTTTTGTAGCCATTGTAAAGCTTTGTAAAGTATAGCAGTGTAACAATGTTCTAGCTATAGAAATAAAACTTACTTACCAATTAATAAATTATTTTCTCACAAACATAATGCAAAACTGTGTTATATTACCAATATAAAATACACAGAAGACATCAACTGTTTATCCTTTATGGCTTTATTTCACACTCGACCTTGAACAAAATGCCACAAAATAAATTATGAAGTATAAATCAGGCCTAAGAAACTATGAAGCAAAGTTGGAAATTATTTTAACAAACACAGAACAATGTGCAACAAAATATTTTATTAAATAAAATATTAGACTCCTCTCCCCTGCGCTCCACAGCTTTAAGCATTACACCAATTTTCGTATTTTCGCAGCTGTGAATGACATCAACCCCCCCAACCAAAAAAAGTAGGCGTACACCATGCTACTTTTTTTCCTTTGAATGGTAATAGACAACACAAAGACGCAATCGGACAGCAACTTTTTTTGTGAAAGTCTCTCTCTCTCTGAGGCACCTAAGGACAAAAAACTAATTCGGCTCCCCAACTCGGCTCCCACCGAAGATCGACTCCCGTCGTTCACTTCAAAGAGCCGGCTCTTTGAACCGGATCGTTCACGACCGACACATCACTACTGCGCATGCGCAGGTGAGCCCACACTTTCCTTAGCTTCGGGTCCTTGGGGAATGCAAAAAAACTTACTCCAGGGCATTTCCCATTGGAATTATTGCAACCATAAGCAGCACAATACACCATGATGTTCAATGTACGTTAAAGACTATAAAAACAATTTTCTTGTCATCCACTTCTCCATTCATCTACCTGCTTGTGCTGTGCCCGAAAGTTTTTGTGACGTATGATCACGTGACAGTGGCTCTTCTGGTTGTAGAAAATGCATATCGGAAGTCGAGCAGAAATGCCATATAATCATCACGAATATAACGATTTTGCTGAATTTAATAGATGATTTTGTATTTGTTGGTGCAATTAATTCATATTTTTAATGGAAAGAAACTGATATAGCGTGCATTTATGTTTCATGTCCCATATCCTTTAAGTCTGTGCTTGAGTGTACATATGACAAACAAAGGCTTCTTGGCTTCTTCTTCTTCTCAAGTTCATACATTTCTACAAAATACTGATATATCACTTCTAAAACAGCACAAATCACAGACGTTTTTCAAATAAAGATTTGGATTCTGTACCATTAGGACCGGCGGCACGGTGGTGTAGTGGTTAGCGCTGTCGCCTCACAGCAAGAAGGTCCTGGGTTCGAGCCCCGTGACCGGCGAGGGCCTTTCTGTGCGGAGTTTGCATGTTCTCCCCGTGTCCGCGTGGGTTTCCTCCGGGTGCTCCGGTTTCCCCCACAGTCCAAAGACATGCAGGTTAGGTTAACTGGTGACTCTAAATTGACCGTAGGTGTGAATGTGAGTGTGAATGGTTGTCTGTGTCTATGTGTCAGCCCTGTGATGACCTGGCGACTTGTCCAGGGTGTACCCCGCCTTTCGCCCATAGTCAGCTGGGATAGGCTCCAGCTTGCCTGTGACCCTGTAGAAGGATAAAGCGGCTAGAGATAATGAGATGAGATGAGACCATTAGGACCATTAAGATTAATACAGTATGGATTTATATTCTGTGACATGTGATTTAACTCATTATCTTAGCTTCTAGGAATTCAGTTTATTCACTTATAGTCAGTTTATAGTTTTGTTTAAACCCATCCTCTTGTAAGCCTGGTTCACATTTGGCTGCCTGATCAATTAACAACATAATGACTTTAAACTATGGTAGGGAGGTAGAAAGTGGTGATAACCTGTAAGTTTGGGGTCAGATCCAGACAAACATGACCAACTGATCTCTATGCAATTACATCTACATCCCCTGTCCCACACTGTCCGATCATTTCACTGACTCTGTAAGAGCTCTCCATTTTTAATTATTAATTATGCTTTACTTGTAATATTCCTAGTGGTTTTTTGATGATAAACTTCTATAATTGTGTTATTCTTGAAGTATTTGATTCTTTTTAAATGATTTGCACGAGTGCCCAGAGAATAATGAACAATATGTATGATGAATGTTTTGCGTAAAGTAACGGCATATTAAACAAGTTTGACTTGTTTACGTTTAGACCTCTGATGAGCAAATATTAAAGGCTATTACATGCAAGCTGAAATTGCTTTGAAGTTAAACAGTAAAAGACAGCTGAGTAACTTCTTAATAAATAGAAAAAAACATTTAACATTGTACCATCAAATTCTGAAGAAAAACATATTTAAAACAACAACACAAAACTGGGTATATGTTAAACATATAATTGAACACAGATATTATTACAGTATGTGTCAATGTTTTAAATAAAAGTTTATTGGCTGAAATCAGTTAGTAAATATTTTAAATTGTATTCAGATAATTCAGTATTTCAGATTTGCATAATAATGTTAATAGACATATTTGATCTTTGGCTGCACCAATTTTCATAATTAGTTTCAGGATAGCAGTGGATTGTGTCTTACAATTCCTTAAGCATGCCTTTGTATTTTCTTTTCTGTTTACAATTTTATTGCTACCAAACTTCAGTGACAATACGAACAATAAATTGCTTGGCCATTCTTAGGCTACATCCACACGACAATGGCAACGAGATGTTATTTAAAAATATATCGCGTCCAAATGGGCAACAATCAGTAAAATATCAGGTCCATATGGCAATGCAACGCTTGCTGAAAACGATGCAATACACATGCCACACCTCTAGGGGCGCTGTAAGACGGTCCCTTCGGAGACACCAGAACAATAGAAGAAGTAAGGACGCATGCGCATAAACTATTATGCGCGAGACTTCATATTAGCCACAAAGTCAGGAAAATCTGTTCGTAAAATTACATTATAATGACCAAATACAATGAAAAGTATTTTTCCAGTCTCACCTGTGAAAGGTAATCCCATGTGATCTCGTTTGGACGGCAAACCTGTTGGTACAGTTAAACGCAGCTAATCTTTATTCTCCGCTTTGACCTATCCAATATGGCGGCGAGGATGACATATGATTCTACGCGGAAGGCGGCGTCTTTAATGGTCCGGAATAAATTGAATGCTACACGTTGATGGATTAATTTGTTGTTTCTCACCTGTGAAAGGTAATCCCATGTGATCTCGTTTGGACGGTAAACCTGTTGGTACAGTTAAACGCAGCACATGAATCTTTATTCTCCGCTTTGACCTATCCAATATGGCGGCGAGGATGACGTATGACTCTACGTGGAAGGCGGCGTCTTTAATGGTCCGGAATAAATTGAATGCTACACGTTGATGGATTCATTTGCTCTTCTACGCCCTTTTTGAGGAATGTATTGTAGGACTTAAACCAACATCTGAAGAGGTGAGATCGCTCCTTTTTTTCCCTATTTTTGCTGGCGGGATTGACTCTGCCCTAAGGGCAGAGTCTCTCTCTCTCTCTCTCACTTTGCACGATTACACAATAAATATTCACAGTGAAAATATTTTGTAAGCGCGTTTCATGAACCAAGTTATAGGATTTGTTGACAACTCGCATCGAGTTCGTTACACTTCTACCCGGCGTGAAGCACATGTGGTTGTGACGTCATCGTAAACAAATCCGTTCTACTCATCCAGACGACTTCACAACGGCAACGTTGCCAGATCTTTCCACTCTGGAACCCGTTCTCAAAAAGATTGCGTTTTGGGCACCCAAAACGCCGGTGCCGTGTGGACGCCAGGCCTAAACGATAAGCAATTGTATCGGAGTCACCTGAATCTGTTGCCGTGTGGACAGGGCCTTAGTAAATTCTGTCTATTCATCCATTGTCTACACGACTTATCCTATTAAGAGTCATGGGTGAGCTGGAGTCAATCCCAGCTGACATTGGGTGGGACGAGCTAACACAGAAAAATAGACAGCCATTCACATAATGGACAATATGGAGTAGGTAGTTGACCAAATCTGCATGTCTTTGGACTGTTTGAGGAAACCAGACCACCCAGAGGAAATCCATGCAGGCATGAGGAGAACAAGCAAACTCCATATAGAAAAGGCCCTGGTTGACCTTCTTGTTTAAACCAAGAACCTCCTTACTGTGAAGCAACAGCGCTAACCACTGCACCACTGCGCCACTCTACTAAATAATGTGATTTTGTTAAAGATATCTATACTTTAAACTATTGGACTGTTAACAGATTTATTGAAAATAGACCTAGTTTTCTGTCATAACCATATGCCATTCATTAAATCACAGGAAGTACAACAATTTTAGAGATGCAGCTGCTTGAGATATGGGAAAAAAGTGACTGACACGTTTGTTTTTGTTATTTTGTTGTTTAATGTGCTTCCAATACATATATCCACTTCTAATTTACAACTTCAATTCCAAAAAAGTTGGGATGCTGTGTAAACTGTAAATAAAAACAGAATGTGATAATTTGCAAATCATGCAAACTCTATATTTCATTGAAAATAGTACAAAGACAACATATCAAATGTTGAAACTGAGAAATTTTCTTTCATTTCATCTCATTATCTCTAGCCGCTTTATCCTTCTACAGGGTCGCGGGCAAGCTGGAGCCTATCCCAGCTGACTATGGGCAAAAGGCGGGGTACACCCTGGACAAGTTGCCAGGTCATCACAGGGCTGACACATAGACACCCATTCACACCTACGGTCAATTTAGAGTCACCAGTTAACCTAACCTGCATGTCTTTGGACTGTGGGGGAAACCGGAGCACCCGGAGGAAACCCACGCGGACAACATGCAAACTCCGCACAGAAAGGCCCTCGCCGGCCACAGGGCTTGAACCCGGACCTTCTTGCTGTGAGGCTACAACGCTAACCACTACACCACCGTGCCGCCTGCACTGAGAAATTTTATTTATTCATTTTTTAAATATATGTTCATTTTGAATTTGATGTCAGCAACATGTTTCAAAAAAGTTGGGATGGGGTATGTTTACCACTGTGTTGCATTACCTCTACTTTAAACAACACTCTGTAAACATTTGGGAACCGAGGAGACCAATTGCTATCGTTTTCAAAGAGAAATGTTGTTCCATTCTTGCCTAATATACAGTTTCAATTGCTCAACAGTTTGGGGTCTCCTTTGCTGTATTTTGCGCTTCATAATGCACCAAATGTTTTAAATGGGAGATAGGTCTGTACTGCACATAGGCCAGTTTAGCACCCAGGCTCTTTTACTACAGAGCTATAGAGTTTTAATATGTGAAGAAAGTGGTTTGGCATTGTCTTGCTGAAAGAAGGAAGGCCTTCCCTGAAAAAGAGTTTGTCTGGATGGCAGCATATTGCTCTGAAACGCGTACGTATACCGTATATCATTCAGCATTAATGATGCCTTCCCAGATGTACGAGCTATGCATGTCATGTGCACTAATGCACCCTCATACCATCACAGATGTTGGCTTTTGAACTGTGCACTGATAACATGCTAGATGGTCCCTCTCCTCTTTAGCCTGGAGAACATGGTGTCCATGATTTCTAAAAAGTATTTCTAATTTTGATTTGTCAGACCTTAGGCCAATTTTCTGCTTCACCTCAGTCCATCATAAAAGAGCTTGGGCCCACAGAAGGTGGCGGTGTTTCTGGATATTGTTTATATCTGGTTTTAACTTGCATTTGTGGATGCAGTAATGAACTGTATTCATAGATGATGGTTTTCTGAAGTGTTCCTGAGCCCATACAGTGATTTCCACTACAGACACGTGTCTGCTTTTAATGCAGCGTTGCCTGAGGGCCTGAAGATCACAGACATCCAATATCGGTTTTCAGCCTTGTCTCTTGCATACAGACATTTCTCCAGATTCTCTGAATATTTTAATGATATTATGTACTACAGATAATGTGATCCCCTAATTCACTGCAATTTTACATTGAGGAATGTTATTCTTAAATTGTTGCACTGGTTCCCCACACAGTCTTTCACAGAGCGGTGAACCCCTCCCCATCTTTACTTCTGAGAGTCTCAGCCTCTCTGAGATGCTCTTTTTATACCCAATCATGTCAATGACCTGTTGCCAATTAACCAATATAGGTTTTTTTAGCATTGGACTACATTTTCAGTCTTTTGTTATCCCTGTCCCAACTTTTCTGTAACGTGTTGCTGACATCAAATTCAAAATGAGCATATAGTTTCAAAAAACCAATAAAATTTCTGAGTTTCAACATTTGCAAATCATGGAAACCCTATATTTCATTGAAAATAGTACAAAGACAGCATATCAATATGCAACAATATGTTGCAAAAATACGCAACAATATGTTCTTTGTGGCGGCATAGTGGTGTCGCCTCACAGCAAGAAGGTTCTGGGTTTGAGCCCAGCGGCTGACGGGGGCCTTTCTGTGAGGAGTTTGCATATTTTCCCCATGTCTGCATGGGTTTCCTTCAGGTGCTCTGGTTTCCTTCATAGTCCAAAGACATGCAGGTTAGGCTAATTGGTGGCTCTAACTGAACATAGGTGTGAATGGTTGTTTGCCTGTATGTGTCCGCCCTGCAATGACCTGGCGACTTGTCCAGGGTGTACCCTGCCTCTTGCCCATAGTCAGCTGGGATAGGCTCCAGCTTGCCCGTGACCCTGCACAGGATAAGCAGTGATGGACGTTGTCTTTATATTATTTTCAATGAAATATAGGGTTTCCCTGATTTGCAAATCTTCACATTCAGTTTTTATTTATGTTTTACAGTGTCCCAACTTTTTCTGGAACTGGGGTTGTACACATAAAATGTATTTTGACTTTGTACTTACTGTACAAATATGAAAAAAAAAAACCCAAATGTATTCAGAAGTATAACAAAAATTAAAATTTTCTTTCGGCTGCTCCCATTAGGGGTTACTACAGTGGATCATTCACTTCAATCCTGTATATTCACATAGATCCACATATTTGATTTGGCATAGGGTTTACACCAGATGCCCTTCCTGACTCAACCCTCCCCAATCTATCTGGGCTTGGGACTGGAACTAAGTATACACTGCCTTGTACAACCCTAGTGGCTGGGCATTTTTACCTAACCTGCATGTCTTTGAACTGTGGTGGGAACCAGAGCACCTGGAGAAATCCCATGCAGACACGGGGAGAACATGCAAACTCCACACAAAAGGTTCCCATTGGTCGTGAGGTTTGAACGTGGAACCTTCTTGCTGTGAAGCAACAGTGCTAACCACTGCACCACAATGCCACCTAACTGATAGGGAAAAATAGACACCACAAATGAACAGCCTTAGCACTTTGTTGCAGAGCTATTGTTGGCAAATACAGCCTCGAGGCATTTATGCTAAGAAGTAATTAGGTTTTTGCAGCATTGTGGTTCTGTTTTAGCTCATTTCTCTTGGCAAATTGTCTTCAATTTCCCAAGGTTATGAGGGTCCATCTAATATACTCCCAATATGAAAATCCTCCATAAATTTTAAGTAGGTTTCAAATCATGATATTGACTAGGCTATGCAAGGACTTTGAAATTATTTTGGCTCTATGATTGGGCTCATTATCTTGTTGAAACATCCATCTTCTCCCAAGAATCTTCTCACCAGTAAGATTAAATTCTCCTCTAATATGATCCAGTATAAAATCACTCCATTCATGTATTGTTCCATGATGTGTAATGCCCCAGTACAGCTTGCAGAGAAGCAGCCCCGTATGATGGCACTCCCACCTCCATATTTTACTGTGGGTATGGTGTCCTTGAAATCATACTCACAACCATTTTTCTCCAAACATGATGAGCTGAATTACTGTCAAAGTTTTTTTTTGACTGACCAGAGTATACTGTTCTAAAATAATTCTGATTTGTCTTAATGCTTTTACTTGCAGATCTCCATGCTTCTTTTTGTAGAGGTGTTTTGAGCAGAGAAAGGTGTCTTTGAGCAGGGAAATCACCAAATTTAGCTGGCCTTTCAGAGCTATAATTTTGCAGCCTCCATTACCCATCTATGGGCTGTCTACGTACACTTAGAATATTTACCTCCTTGCTGAGGTAATAATAGATTCAATAATATAATTCAATAATCAGATATGTTGATCACTTGTCAAAGAGACCAGCAAAGTCACAGAAACGTTTTCCTACTCGAAGGGCGCTCAGTAGAGTGCATATCTCCACCAAGCCACATATCCAGATTTACATCCTGGATCCACATACATATCCAGATTTGCTTCAAAAACTAATCAATTGTTCCTTGGCCCATAGCCCACATTTCCTCAAAATTTAATTAAAATCATTTCACTACTTTCGGAGTTACATTGGGAACAACAAACAAACAAACAGAGGTGAAAACATAACTTCCTTCAACAAAGTGGACAGAGTTAATAAGGATATAAAAACAGATTAGCTGAAGTAGACAAACAAATCATTTGCAGCAGTTTTAACTGGATAGAGACTGTGACTAAAGTCACAGTAATTTGTGCTAGTTGACCTTTGTCAGTTGAAGGTCAAGGTGAAAGTCATTTTGCTGAACAAAATAAAAAAAAACTGATTGAAAAAATCATGAAAATTTACAGTTATAAGTGACTGAAAAAAATCCAGTTTTTCATGGATCATTTCAGTTCGGTGATCTGGATCATCACCAAAAGTCATAGCAATGTAATTCAGCCCAGAGGTATTCTGCATGTAAAATTTGGTGATGATTGGTTGAAAACTGAGGGAGAAATAGCGTCTTAAAAACATTACGAGAATAATAGCAATAAGAATAAGAAGAATAAAGTAGAAAGATCCTGAGTGAGAGTAACAAATTAATCATGGGGGGGGGGGGGGGGGGGGGACCTTAAATTTTGCTCCTATTGGGACACATCACCAGATCAAGTTGACCTGGGCCATAACTGGGGCTTTAAAACACCACAGAAAAAAAAAATGCACAATGAGTGTGCATATACAGTACCAGTCAAAAGTTTGTACACCCCTACTAATTCATAGGTTTTTCTGTATTTTGACTATTTTCTACATTGTAGAACAATACTGAAGACATCAAAACTATGAAATAACATATAGGACATACATGGCATGATGTGGTAAACAAAAATGTGCTTACAAAATTAAAAATGATACATGGTTGAATTTGACCCAAGGGCTACACAAGGGTTAATCCCAGCATAACTGATGCTGCTCAAGGCACTGCAGCTGTTAAACTACAAAACACAGCAATGATTAGTGACAGCCTGAACTACATTTTTATTGTACTTGATTTGCATAGAACAAAATCTAATTGTGGATACACTGTGGATCATGTCATATTATCACATTGTGTATATTGCTACAAACCGTTCTAAACATCCTATTTGTAATGAGTAAAATATTCAACTCCCATTCCTCTTTTCTCATGCTCTAGTGCATAGGGATGTGTACTGAGGGCAAGAGAAAGAGCATCTGTTCAGTTCCTGCACATCGATTCTCTAAACACACGAACATGGCTTTTCTCTCTGCTGTCAGCTCATTCCAACTCTCAACATCACATCAAAGCCTTGCTACTTCATTTAAAAAAGAATTAGACTTTTAAATGATCCCTGTGCTGCAAACAAACTAGACATCAAGCTGGAGGAAGGTGGAGCGAGAGAGACAGAAACACAGGCAGGCATTAGCATTTCATTTGCAAAGATGTCAAATTATTCAGTTCGATTTTGCAGTCATTATTTATTTATTTAATCATCTCACAGCTTACACTGACTTACTGGCTTGGTTAATTCTTCACCACCACTATGTGGTTATTTCTTTAATTTCTCTAGCATATGCAAACAGTGTTATTGTGTCACACTCTGTTAGCTCATCTTACCTGTGTCCTGGAGAAGTTTATGTATGGCGGAAAATGTCATCTTTGGCAATTACTCACAAAACACATTTTATAAAGTAATTAAAAGAAGTTGTTTGTAAACACATGACTATTATGATGTGCAAAATTCAGATGGGGTAGGAAATGAAGCATCTAAATACTGCACAAATTGGAAATGAAGGAATGTGAGTACGGGGTGGCACGGTGGTGTAGTGGTTAGCACTGTTGCCTCACAGCAAGAAAGTTCTGGGTTCGAGCCCAGCGGCCAACGAGGGCCTTTCTGTGTGGAGTTTGCATGTTCTCCCCGTGTCTGCATGGATTTCCTCTGGGTGCTCTGGTTTCCCCCACAGTCTAAAGATATGCAGGTTAGGCTAAGTGGTGGCTCTAAATTGACCGTAGGTGTGAGTGTGAATGGTTGTTTGTCTCTCTGTGTCAGCCCTGCGATGACCTGGTGACTTGTCCAGGGTGTACCCTGCCTCTCGCCAATATAGTCTGCTGGGATAGGCTCCAGCTTGCCCCCGACCCTGAACAGGATAAGCAGTTACAGATAATGGATGGATGGATGGAATGTGAGTACATAAAAGGTTTGTATGAACCTGCACCAAATAGGTATTGTCAGAAAACTGAAACACATATTGAATGTGATCCATATAAAATGAAGAAAAGTGATCTTTCCCACAACTGATTTGCCCAGTGTGGCGGCGATCAACATTACAAATTAATTTGTCCTCCAGACCTCCTACTACATGAATAGCCAAGGTGTACAAAAGTCTAGAGGATTACAACTATTTCTTGTGCGGCTGGCTCCATGACTTCGGAACCAAAGTAGCACTGAACAACGGCCATCTTGTTTTTGCCTGGGTGAGTAAATCTGCTTGTGAATCACTATGTTTTTATACTTGCATTTCCATACATGTCAACCCCCTCAGGTCCCCACCTGTATCATCTTCTGTAAACATCCATATTTAAAGAAAAAAATCCATAAGATCTCTAAACTGGATTGCAACGTGACATTTTAATAATTCAATGAAATAAAAGACATGCTCATACAAACTAGTGAGTAGCACAGCTGCATTAAACAATATATGAGCTGATTATATTCATCATGCATCACATGTACACCCATGTTTTTAGATTTTTAGTCAGTGGATGAATGCTCCTGGTTGTACTCAGATGCTGCTTTTTTTGCAAGGTGTAGCTGTTTATCAGAGGGTTTCAGATCACAGCAAGTATCAGTGATCATTTTGCACTGCAGTAGTGCTGTTAGTGTGTCAGTGTTCATATTTTTCCTGCAATCTGTGTGGATTTTTCTGACCACTGAAAATGCTCTCTCACAGTCTGCATTACTGTGGGGCAGGGATAGGACAGCTTTTACAACACAATTGTCCCACGGAATATCAAGTTTCCTATGTACAATGTGACATTGTAAATGTGTGTAGCAGATCACATGATTTTTATATTTTTTCCAATAATTGTAATAATATAATGATAATAATAAACAAGATTGTAGAGGTTTAATATTGCAACAGACATGTTCTTTTATAGCATAAATATTAATAAGCTGGTATAATTAATGAAGTGACAACTAAAATAATTTCATACTTTCATTAAACCTGAAAAAATGCTTATTTCAAGTGCGAAAATATAAAATACCTCAAAACCTCATCCAGGACAGTGAAGATCGCCTCGCTGGTGCCAATGTTACACACTGGCATGTCCAGGATCCTAGATTTCGCTCCAGTGTCTGTGAAAATCTTCACCAAGATCGCTAGTCTCTTATCCATTTTCTTATCATTTGATTCGTCAATCATGATAGAGAATGGCGATGTCTGACAGTGGTCAATGACAGGCTGTGTTGCTTCAGTAGCCAGGCTCTTCTTAATGATTTGTGTGGTCTTTGTACGTTTGCAGCCGATGCTTTTCGCGATTGTACTGTCCGTACAAATGTTGGGCAGAAGCTCTGTCAGATGATCAGCGACGGCCATGGGCAAATTGTGTTGTGCCATGAAGTTACACAACATGACTTCGGCCTTCACAACAGTTGTTGGCATATCAGTTTTTGAGCGCGCAGATACTGTCATCAGTGGCTGATTTTGCCTTTGGCTTGCATTCCGCTGATGTAGTTTCGATTTGAAATGTTCTTTCACATCATACACTCCCGATGCTGCAACTTTGATGTCACGCACACACAGTGTGCAGTGTGCATATTCTTCGTTTTTGGAGGCTGCTGGTTGGATTATGCCATTGAAAAGGTCCTTCCATTCAGGGAGAAACCTACCGCTGTATTGTGTTTTGAATTTCTTTGCCGGAGTGCCCATTCAGAATCTTTTCAGTCGCTATTGAAAGTCGCTCAGGTGGAAATACGCTTTTCAAACAAAATGTTACTTCACGGTTGGCGGGATTCTTGCAATGCGGTGTGCGCATGATCAAAAGTGGAATGAAGTCTCGCTACCATGAGATAATGCATGATTTCATAAGACTCTTTACTGGCTGTTTGTGCTTTCTGTGGTGTACAGTACGTTTGTAAATGTTATGCGCTCTTTTATCATTGTGGGAATTGATTATAGCTCTAAATAAATATTGAAGTTTTTTTAAAGAATCCATATAACTTTATTTGTACGCCCGCATACTACGTTTATTGAATCAAATCCGTATAAAATACGGACATTCCGTATAGGTTGACATGTATGCATTTCAACTTGGGTAGCCAAAATAAACTTAAATAGCCCAGTGATAGCTTGTTATTGCAAGACTCCAGAAAAAAAGCACCCAACGGTAAGAGCAAAGAAAGTTAACAGTACTGTAGCTTCACATTGTTTAGTAACTGTTAGTGTACAGTGATAGCTAGCTAGCGAGCATCACTAAAATAAAATCTTCTGGTCGTGAACTAGCTAGCTAGCTAAAACTGCAAAACACTAGCTGCAGAACAAACACCACAGGATGTGATGTTAACTGCAATATCACCATCCTGGCCTGTATTTTTTGTCAGTTTTAGCTAGGTATGTAGGTAGCAAACTCACTTTAGCCTTATCTTTCATGAAGTGGTCACTGCAGTCACATACACGAGCATTGTCAAACTTAAGATGGAGGTTTTTGATCCATGTCTGCTGCTCTTTCTCTGATTTTTTTTAAACTTCTCCCCTTTGTGTACCACTATTTTCAGGACTCAAAAGTAGCTCTTGTTTTTTCCCCCATTTCAAATGGTTGGAACAGCCATAACCAGCCATAGGCATTGCTGTAGTGTTGGTGGCTGTCACTGACTTGCCTTCCCTCCATCTGGAAACATGCTGGTTTATGAAATCATGTGCAGAGAACCCATTGTGTACTAAAGTGTCATGTTTTAAATCAATAAAACTGTTATACTTAAGCCACTTTTCTATCTATATAAAATCCAGTCTTTGAATGTTATATTGCTTATAACACGGGCGATTGCCCTAAGACAACGAGGGAGGCTCAGCCTCCTCTAAAAATGACGAACATCGTGTAGGATGAATTGCGCTAGGTTTATGTTATAGCCGACCCTATAACATTGCTATTTCAGATCCAGAATCATAGAAATATATGTGCTCAACCCAACTACAGTGCGAAATCATTCCGTTATAACTTTCCCCAGTTCGCCTAATGTGTGCGTGAGTTTTTCCCCCTCGTGACAGCGCGATGCAGCCCAGCCTCAGTGGATTGGGAGCTATGTGCTTGTCAATCTCAAAATGCAAGACGATTATTGGACAAATACTGCGAAAACGCCTGCCCATGGAGTCTCACGGACTCCCAGCCTCAATGGACTTCAACGGCATTTGGGAGCTATGCGCTTTTCAATCTCAAAATGCAAGATGGTTATTGGACAAATACTGCGAAAATGCCCACCCACGGACTCCGAGCCTCACATGGGAGGGACATGGCAGTTTCCGCGAGGAGACTGGTGATTGGTGAAAGCGGCCGGATATTTTCTTTGATTGACAGCTCGTTTCAACTATAGACAGGCAGCGGACAGTGTTGCCAGATTGGGCGATTTACCGCCCAATTGGGCAGTTTTAAGTGCATTTTGGCAGGTTTTGAACATATTTTGGGCTGGATAACGTCAGGAGTATCTGGCAACATCAGTTCAGTCCCATGCGGATTCGCAAGTGCTGTGGTGTATTGTAAGAGATCGGCTTACATTTCGATTTCATTCATTACATACGGTTTCTACCAGCTTTTTTAGTTTGTATATATTTTCATTGTAAATAAAGTGTAAATATAGTGTTGTCAAGTTTGCTATCTTAGTTCCAGAAATTTCGTTTATTTGACTGACTGAACTTGAACTTGAGGGGGCTAGTCAGCGAGCAAGAAAGCTGCACACGGATGCCAAGCATTGCTGATTTAATTTTGGCGAAGCCATTTGCCAGTCTTCCTTTCGAGGAAAAAATTAAAATTAAAGAGCAGGGTAGACCAATGCCTCAAATTGACTTGGTGAAAAAGGTCGGGAATAATACTCGTTCCTTTCAGCTCTCCTGGTACGAGAAAGTGAATTGACTAACAGCAAGTGACCCACATCAACAACAGTAAATAGGCTACTTTAGTAATATGTCATGGATGGACCAAAAATATAGAATCTATTTAAAATGTTTATGCTGAGTATATTATATTGGAATATATGTTTTTCTGGATATGAATTAAACATCGCTACAATTTGGAAAACATTTTTAAACAAAAACACAGCCGAGGTCAATTTTTAAACAACATGCCACAATTTTAAAATATAAAATGTTAAAATATACCCCCCCCAACACCACCATCATGTATATTGGACAGTAGGCTAATGGGCAAAAAGAACCTGTTATTTCACAGTTTGTGATGCTGCCAACAATCAGCCAGAGCAGAGGCAAGAGTATGGGCAAAATTGATGTGTTTTTTCTTTTAAAATCTGGAAATATTGTAACCGACCAGCCTCCCCTGTTTGAAAGACTACCAGCCGCCACTGGCTTATAAAGCAAAGCTTACTACCAGACTACATTGGTTGGTGGAAGAATTATCCATCCATCCATTATCCACAACCGCTTATCCTGTGCAGGGTCGTGGGCAAGCTGGAGCCTATCCCAGCTGACTATGGGCAAGAAGTGGGGTACACCCTGGACGAGTCACCAGATAATTGCAGGGCTGACACATAGAGACAAACAACCATTCACACTCACACCTATGGTCAATTTAGAGTCACCAGTTAACCTAACCTGCATGTCTTTGGAGGAAACCAGAGCACCTGGAGGAAACCCATGAAGACATGGGGAGAACATGCAAACTCCACACAGAAAGGCCTCTGTCGGCCACTGGGCTCGAACCCAGAACCTTCTTACTGTGAGGCAACAGTGCTAACCACTACACCACCATGCCGCCTTTGGAAGAATTGTGTCTATACAGATAATTTAATAAAAAATAAAGTAAATTATTTCATAAATCAGATGATAAAAATTCTGAAATTAAAATATTTATTGAACACTGGATTTTATAAGATTGATTTTGCTGGCATTTTATAAAAGCAGTAAGCTACTCTGCTTCATGTCATGCCTAAGAAAGCCCTTAGCCATTACAAAATCAATATAGCACATACCCCCAAGTGGCTTATTGCATTAATCTACTACGTCCTGCATGGCTGGAGTCCAGCATAGTTTGGCGATTTTCCTAATCAAGCTCTAACAGCTAAGCCAAAATTATACTGAATTATTATGTCTTTGTAGAAACCACATGCAATATTTCTGATATGATCCAAATTATAAAGTAAAGATCAGTTGAAATTATTTTAAAGAGTTGAAATGACTAAAAAAAGACTTTTGCTAAATTGCAAACTTTATTTAACAGGCATAATACCTGTTATCGTTTTTGAACTCATACTTAAAGATACTTTATTTATATGTAGAAAAGAGATTCATGATCCTGTGAATGAATGAATGAATGAATGAATGAATGAAAAATGAACTTGCAGCATCTTCTATACCATTTTCTATTTTTGTACAGCACGGCAAAACTGCAGTGAATGCAAACATCTTACAAAAATAGAGTGGTTGTCTGAGTTGTTACCTATTTATAGCCATTGTTTTATTGAACAATATTTAATTTAAAACTATTATTCACAAAATCATAGGTTAAATTGACTTTTAATCATATACTTGGTAATGGAAGCAATTAAATAAAATAAGTGGGAGCTCTCACGGTGTAAAGAGATAAATGAAAATGGGACTATGATTGGAAGAAGAGGTAGGACATGAACCAGGAAACATGAGATGAGTATACAGCACAAACAGAACATCAGGAATAACCTTGTTTCAAGTGTTTTCTCTGGTACTGCCCTCTCAGATGTCTTTATATTACATTAAATCTACTAAAAATGGTCAAAAATCTTTATATTTAAGTGAGAACATTTTAGTTGGAATTTTTATGGAATGGATTTATAAACGCAAGATCACTGATGAGATGGAGAACTTAATGGATTTGCAAAGCAAAATCACACTCCAAAGATTTCCAGGCCAGACTAAATTTAGTATCTTGGACCTGAATGATTAAGGAATATTAGGTCCATAATATTTTATAATTAATATCAGAATATTATACAACCCCGATTGCAAAAAAGTTGGGACAAAGTACAAATTGTAAATAAAAACGGAATGCAATAATTTACAAATCTCAAAAACTGATATTGTTTTCACAATAGAACATAGACAACATATCAAATGTCGAAAATGAGACATTTTGAAATTTCATGCCAAATATTGGCTCATTTGAAATTTCATGACAGCAACACATCTCAAAACAGTTGGGACAAGGGCAATAAGAGGCTGGAAAAGTTAAAGGTACAAAAAAAGGAACAGCTGGAGGACCAAATTGCAACTCATTAGGTCAATTGGCAATAGGTCATTAACATGACTGGGTATAAAAAGAGCATCTTGTACCCCTTTTCCACCAAATCAGTTCCAGGGCTGGTTCGGGGCCAGTGCTGGTGCTGGTTCACAACTCGTTCAACTTGCAAGCCAGCTGAGAACAAGTTTGCTTTTCCATAGCTCGCGGTGCTAATCAGAGCCACGTCATTACGTCGCTGTATACGTCATTACGTCGCTATGTTTGCATAAACCTTGGTGCGAATATCAAAGCAAAAACAACGCGGAAGAAGCAGCAGCAACAACAACAACAATAACAATAATGGATGACTTCGCGTTTGTACAGCTGCTGCTTCTCGTCGCTTAAAAATGGTGATCTTTCGCGGTCTTGTTATTGTTGTTGGTCTTAACAACTCCGCCCCCCCGCTGAAGTAAGCGGTTCTTTCTTCTGGCCCAGCAGAGAGTTGGTGCTAGCCTGGAACCGGTTTTTCTGGCCCCAGAGCCAGTTCTTTGTCAGTGGAAACAGAAAACCTGGTTCCAAACTAAGCACTGGCCCCGAACCAGCCCTGGAACTGCTTTGGTGGAAAAGGGGCATTGGAGTGGCAGCAGCTCTCAGAAGTAAAGATGGGAAGAGGATCACCAATCCCCCTAATTCTGCGCCGACAAATAGTGGAGCAATATCAGAAAGGACAGTGTAAAATTGCAAAGAGTTTGAACATATCATCATCTACAGTGCATAATATCATCAAAAGATTCAGAGAATCTAGAAGAATCTCTGTGCGTAAGGGTCAAGGCCGGAAAACCATACTGGGTGCCCATGATCTTCGGGCCCTTAGATGGCACTGCATCTCATACGGGCATGCTTCTGTATTGGAAATCACAAAATGGGCTCAGGAATATTTCCAGAGAACATTATCTGTGAACACAATTCACCGTGCCATCCGCCGTTGCCAGCTAAAACTCTATAGTTCAAAGAAGAAGCCGTATCTAAACATGATCCAGAAGTGCAGACGTCTTCTCTGGGCCAAGGCTCATTTAAAATGGACTGTGGCAAAGTGGAAAACTGTTCTGTGGTCAGACGAATCAAAATTTGAAGTTCTTTATGGAAATCAGGGACGCCGTGTCATTCGGACTAAAGAGGAGAAGGACGACCCAAGTTGTTATCAGCGCTCAGTTCAGAAGCCTGCATCTCTGATGGTATGGGGTTGCATTAGTGCGTGTGGCATGGGCAGCTTACACATCTGGAAAGACACCATCAATGCTGAAAGTTATATCCAGGTTCTAGAGCAACATATGCTCCCATCCAGACGACATCGCTTTCAGGGAAGACCTTGCATTTTCCAACATGACAATGCCAAACCACATACTGCATCAATTAAAGCATCATGGCTGCGTAGAAGAAGGGTCCGGGTACTGAACTGGCCAGCCTGCAGTCCAGATCTTTCACCCATAGAAAACATTTGGCGCATCATAAAACGGAAGATACAATAAAAAAGACCTAAGAGAGTTGAGCAACTAGAATCCTACATTTAACAAGAATGGGTTAACATTCCTATCTCTAAACTTGAGCAACTTGTCTCCTCAGTCCCCAGACGTTTATAGACTGTTGTAAAGAGAAAAGGGGATGTCTCACAGTGGTAAACATGGCCTTGTCACAACTTTTTTGAGATGTGTTGTTGTCATGAAATTTAAAATCACCTAATTTTTCTCTTTAAATGATAAATTTTCTCAGTTTAAACATTTGATATGTCATCTATGTTCTGTTCTGAATAAAATATGGAATTTTGAAACTTCCACATCATTGCATTCCGTTTTTATTTACAATTTGTACTTTGTCCCAACTTTTTTGGAATCGGGGTTGTACAATAAGACGATGATCCAAAACACACCTCAAAATCTACAATGGAATACCTCAAGAGGCACAAGCTGAAGGTTTTGCCCTGGCCCTCTTTTTAACTTCAACTTTTTTACAGATGGTGTGATGTTTGCTTCCAGAATTTGTTGGTATTTATTCGAATCCATGCTTCCCTTGACCAATGAAATGTGCCCTGTGCCACTGGCTGCAACACAACCCCAAAGCATGATCAATCCACACCCATGCTTCAGAGTTGGAGAGGTGTTCTTTTCCTGGAATTTGGCACCCTTTTTTCTCCAAACATACCTTTGCACATTGTGGCCAAAAAGTTCTATTTTGATTTCATCAGTCCACAGGACTTGTTTCCAAAATGCATCAGGCTTCTTTAGATATTAATTTGCAAACTTCAGACGCTGAATTTTGTGGCTAGGACACAGGAAAGGTTTTCTTCTGATGAGTTTTTCATGAAGGTCATATTTGTTCAGGTGTCAGAGAATTTATATAGCTTTGAAATCTGCATCATCTGATCTTTCCTAATGAAGAATTTGAACAAGCCACAGCTCAATAAGCCAATTCAGGTCTGGAACCTTGGTAAAAGTTACCTGAGAACTCAAATGTATTGGGGTGCCCAAACTTTTGCATGGTGTTCCTTTTTTTTCACTCTCCACTTGTACAAAACAAAAATAATACACAAATCTTGCAGAAAACGCTGAAAAGAAATGTGTCGTCTTTACCTTTATGCCTTTTGGTGATCAGTTCATCTTCTGCTCACTTAACTATTCACAGTAACAGAGATTTTCAGTAAGGGTGCCCAAACTTTTGCATCCCACTGTATAAGAACTATATTGTTGCTTCACATCTCAGGCATTATAAAAATGTTCTTTAGGTTCCTTAGATGAGGAAGTTAGGTGAGCTGCTAAAATTATATCATCCCTGCTCTCTTTCTCTCTACAAGTAAGCGCACTTTATATTGGAATGCACTTTAAAGGCTAATTAAATACGGGGACTTTCTGGGCACTTTGTGTTGATGACTAGAGCAGAGGTCCTTAATGTGCCCGTCATTTTCATTTTGCTGTAAGAGAAACTTTATTACATGAAATAAAAGTGGTAGGTACCCATAAAGAGTGGAGCGTGCACATGCCGAAGTGGCACTTAGTTTACATTTGTACATATTTCCTGTGAATATCTGTGTTGAAAATGTGTGCATGCTGCCCCTGCCCCTCATCTTCAACTTTCATACACAGTGAAAATGTATTGAAAATTTGTTCCAAATTCAAAGTGTGAGATCTTCTTGATATCTAAAGGAGGCCTATGAAAGAAATTGTGATTCACAATCGTCTTCACTGTTTCTATTGTGTAATCATATCCCTTACAAAAAAAGAATTTTATTCAAGTGTGCCTCTAGTATACTTCTTTTAAACTAAAAATGAGAGAGTATGCTTTCAGTTTAATTTTAATTTACTTATCAGAGATATACTTAATAAAGTTATATATAAGTATACTTGGCTTATACTGAAAAGTATATAGAAAAGTCTAAGTATATTAAGCTTATACTTAAACTTTTGATCAAGATATACTTAACAAAAGTGTAATCAAGTATTAAAATATTTGTGCCTTATGTTTAAGTGTACTTGCCCTGTAGTTGTGCTTTGGTATTGTTGACTCTTAGGTCTGTCTGTGGTTCCATATAAGGTTCTTTTTTTTTAAATTTCTCCTGAGTGGGATAATTAATTTTAAAAAAAAATGTATTTAATTTTCTTTAGAGTGTGGATGACAATTTCAGTTGTCATTGCCATGTTTTTATACTTTGGCATTTAATACAATGTTGCTTTAAATTTTGATTTTTAAAGAATATGAATATGTTCTTAATCCTGAGTATCTGTTGTTATTTTGTGAATTCTTACCTTTATAACTTCATTGTAACTTAAGGTACAAAACACTTAAGTTGTCTCCTAGTAGTGTGCATGAGGTAAGGGTTAGGGCTAGAAAACTAATAGTATACCTAGAAGGGTAATTGCAGTGTACTTCAAAACTAAAAAGTGGACGAGATGTATATAACCAGTAACTAACAGTATATTTCCAATATGCTATAAAGTATACTTTTCTAAACTAAAAAGTGGACTAGAAGTGTGTAACGACTAAACCAATAGTATATTTCCAGTATACTACAACGTATACTATAGTAAAGTAAAAAGTGGATTAGAAGTATAAAACAAGTAAACTCATAGTATATTTCCAGTATACTGTGAAATATGCTTTTGTAAACTAAAGAGTGGACTACAAGTATAGAACTAGTAAACTATTAGTATATAAGTTTACTTGTGGTATACTTGCAGTCCAAAATAAAAAATACTAGTTGTATACTCAAAGTTTACTTCTCTTAGACTTAAAGTATACTTTTTATAAACTAAAAGTTGGTCAATTTAGTCCCAAGAAGTATTAGATTAGTTTACTTACAAGTATACTGTAAGTACATTGATATCAGTATACTTGGTACACAGAAGTATACTTAACGAAATATACTTTAACTTTACTTAAGTATACTTAATAAAATGAACTTGAAGTATACTTCTTTTAATAAGGGATATGAAAACATGTGAAAGTGCATGTCAACATGTTATTCCTTAAAACTGAAAGTGGCAGCTTGTGATTAATATGTGAAAGAATTATGTGAAAATACCTGTAACATCCAGCCCGGACAGCTCCCTTCCAGACTACCACAGGGCACCCTACCCTGAAATTTCAAAATCGCCTTTGATTGCCATTCTCATTACCTGTGGATCTGCTACATAAAGCACATGAACTTTCAGTAGCTGTGAAACCTTAGGCCAAATCCCAATGTTTACACTCACAGATATTGAGGCGCTGTCCCAATGTCAAATCAAGTGTACAATCACAGATGCTTTGAGCCTTTTATGGACACTTTCTGTCAGTTTACATTTCTGCAGACTTTGCCTGAGGGAATTACCCATAGTTCATAACATTGTGACATAAAAAAGCTCCCCCAGGTCTACCAAGGGGAGCCCAGAAGCAAGAAAAAAAATCCATCCATTATCCATAACCACTTATCCTGTGCAGGGTCGTAGGCAAGCTGGAGCCTATCCCAACTGACTATGGGTTAGAGGTGGGGTACACCCTGGACAAGTTGCCAGGTCATCACAGGGCTGACACAGAGAGACAAACAACCATTCACACTCACATTCACACCTACAGTCAATTTAGAGCCACCAGTTAGTCTCACCTGCATGTCTTTGGACTGTGGGGGAAACTGGAGCACCCGGAGGAAACCCATGCAGACACGGGGAGAACATGCAAACTCCACACAGAAAGGCCCTCGCCGGCCGCTGGGCTCGAACCCAGAACCTTCTTGCTGTGAAGTGACAGTGCTAACCACTACACCATTGTGCTTCCCTGCATGAAAAATGGTAAACTTAACACATAAAAACTACATGAAATCAGAGAAATGCAAGCATATGCTATTTTATGCACCCAGTTTATTGATAAACTATTTCGTTAAATGGGTGGCACAGTGGTGCAGTGGTTGTCACTGTTGCCTCACAGCAAGAAGGTTTTGCATTTAAATCTCACAGCTGACTGGGGCCTTTTTGTTTGACCTGAAATAGATACCTGGTAGAGCCAGGAAAATGGTCAACCCAGTAAGGCTAGGGGTCGGCCCCTGGAAGGTCTGCAGTTTTTAAATGCCTGGAGATGCATTTTGAGCTGTCAGAGACATGTTGTAAATGAAGTCTCTTAAAGAAAATTACCATACCAAAAATATTTTTTAAAAGTAGGAACTTTCAAAACCATTTTATTCGTCACTGAAATTGATATTGTTGGAGTTGCAGGTATATGTGTAGAACATAATTACAACTGATATATGGTAATATTTATGAAAGTTGCATTGTCATAAAATACATTACCACATGACACACTACAGTGTAGTACACTGACCACAAAACACCTTATGTCAATAAATTATTACTATTTTAACAACTGCAATCTGAGCTCCTACTCAGGTCATTCAATGTACATATAAGACAGTGAATATACCCAGGAAAACTGTGGTAATGTAAGTTGCCACTTAAGACAGAGCTTAATACTGAGATAACTACAAACAAAGACTACAGGAGTTGCATGTCTATAATACAAAGTCAGTAACTGCAATTTGAGCTCCTGAGTCAAATAGACTGAGAGAACTATACAATGATTGTGTAAGCGGCATGTGAACAAGTCCTATAATAAGTTTTAGTTCCCAAGACTCAGGGGATTTCAAGCAGATTTTCTTCAGAGCCGTTGGAAAAATCAGCATCTCTCACAGACCTATCCAGCCGCTGTCATAAAAATCAAAGTGAGACTCACCCCCAAAACAGCACGTGTCCGATGTACATACACAGAGTATAGTGAGTACAGGGATACCCTGTTAATAAATATGAGCAGTAGCCGCACAGCCGACGTGTGTGTGTATGCAGTAAGTCTGCTGCAGCATCTTGTCATTTTGGCTTGTGGACATACGTGTTAATGATACCATAAACATAAAAGGATGGTGCATACCCTTTACATGTAGTCTACAGTGCAGTCCGGGAATACAGTATGTTATTATATCGATGCATGAAGTTCCTGCGCCCTGTTAAAATCCAACAGGACTTGCCCAGCTTGCTTTTCACTGCATTCGTGTCACGACCAAGAAAAAACCTAAGCTAGGACCTACTATTAAATAAAAATTTACACCATAAACTCTTCAGCTCAATCCCATATAATTATTTATTTTGTTTGTTCTTTTAAACCTTATTAAAGAAAAAAAATGCTGGGCATATCTCGGTATCTGCAATTAAAACTATTTGGGTTTTTTTGGATGGGGGGGGGTGCACCAGGTGTGCCCCCCCTTAAATCCATGCCAGCTGGTACAGATAATGGATGAATTTCTTTAAGTTGTTGTTTAAGGATGCTGTTTTCACAAAAAATGACATTAATTATTTGACAAATATGTCTACTCTGTAAGGCAAGAATCTGGAACACATTCCAATCAGGCAGCCATGAAGAAAGTGCAAAACATAAAATAACATGTCCCAACTTATCACGGTAATGTGATATGTCGCAACATGCTGCCCCATACCTATTTATACCATTTTTAGCCCTTGCAGCTCAGCTTTTGTGTACAACTTTTTTCCTTCTCTTATTTTTATTTTCCTTTTCCCTAGCCACTCTGGTTTGGTGTTTTTCCCCCTGATCTCTAATTTTTGAACTCTGCTCTGTAATTTTGACGACTTTTTGTATCATGTTTTTTGGAGGAATTTGTCTGCCCTCTGCTCTACAAAAACAAAACATGTGAAGTGTCTTAAAAACACATTTACAAATTTCAGTTGATTATTCACGTGTGATGTTAGTGTGACCTTTCTGTTAGGGTGAGAACTCAGGTTCTCAACCCCGGTCCTGGAGACAACCCTGTCCTACACATGTAACATTTTCCCTTCTCCTTTCATGTCCTTTTCGACTCTGGAAGGGCTGTTATTTTGCTGATAAGGTGTGTTGAGAGCAGGGAAAACACTCAAAGGTTCAGCAAATGGGGTACTCCAGGATCACGGTTAAGAAGATGTGGGTCTGAGCAGAGTGATTTACAGTGGTGCTTGAAAGTTTGTGAACCCTTTAGAATTTTCTATATTTCTGCATAAATATGACCTAAAACATCATCAGATTTTCACACAAATCCTAAAAGTAGATAAAGAGAATCCAGTTAAGCAAATGAGACAAAATATTATACTTGGTCATTTATTTATTGAGGAAAATGATCCAATATTACATGTCTGTGAGTGGCAAAAGTATGTGAACCTTTGCTTTCAGTATTGGGTGTGACCCACTTGTGCAGCAATAACTGCAACTAAATGTTTCGGTAACTGTTGATCAGTTCTGCACACCGGCTTGGAGGAATTTTAGCCCATTCCTCCATACAGAACAGCTTCAACTCTGGGATATTGGTGGGTTTCCTCACATGAACTGCTTGCTTCAGGTCCTTCCACAACATTTTGATTGGATTAAGGTCAGAACTTTGACTTGGCCATTCCAAAACATTAACTTTATTCTTCTTTAACCATTCTTTGGTAGAACAACTTGTGTGCTTAGGGTCATTGTCTTGTTGCATGACCCACCTCCTCTTGAAATTCAGTTCATGGACAGATGTCCTCATATTTTCCTTTAGAATCCGCTGGTATAATTCAGAATTCATTGTTCCATCAATGATGGCAAGTCGTCCTGGCCCAGATGCAGCAAAACAGGCACAAACCATGATACTACCACCACCATGTTTCATAGATGGGATAAGGTTCTTATGCTGGAATGCAGTGTTTTCCTTTCTCCAAAGATAATGCTTCTCATTTCAACCAAAAAGTTCTATTTTGGTCTCATCCATCCACAAAACATTTTTCCAATAGCCTTCTGGCTTGTCCAAGTTCTCATTAGCAAACTACAGATGAGCAGCAGTGCTCTTTTTGGAGAGCAGTGTGTTTCTCCTTGCAACCCTGCCATGCACACCATTGTTCTTCAATGTTCTCCTGATGGTGGACTCATGAACATTAACATTAGCCAATGCGAGAGAGGCCTTCAGTTGCTTAGAAGTTACCCTGGGGTCCTTTGTGACCTCGCTGACTATTACATGCCTTGCTCTTGAAGTGATCTTTGTTGGTCACCCACTCCTGGGGAGGGTAACAATGGTTTTGAATTTCCTCCATTTGTACACAATCTGTCTGACTGTGGATTGGTGGAGTCCAAACTCTTTAGAAATGGTTTTGTAACCTTTTCCAGCCTGATGAGCATCAACAATGCTTTTTCTGAGGTCCTCAGAAATCTCCTTTGCTCGTGCCATGATACACTTCCACAAACATGTGTTGTGAAGATCAGACTTTGATAGATCCCTGTTCTTTAAATAAAACAGGGTGCCCACTCACACCTGATTGTCATCCCATTGATTGAAAACACCTGACTCTAATTTCACCTTCAAATTAACTGCTAATCCTAGAGGTTCACATACTTTTGCCACTCACAATATGTAATATTGGATCATTTCCCTCAATAAATAAATGACCAAGTATAATATTTTTGTCTCATTTGTTTAACTGGGTTCTCTTTATCTACTTTTAGGACTTGCGTGAAAATCTGATGATGTTTTAGGTCATATTTATGCAGAAACATAGAAAATTCTAAAGGGTCCACAAACTTTCAAGCACCACTGTATTTTGTGGATCATAAGGACTTAGGGGCGATGCAGCACCACTTCCCGAGCCTATGTGAATTTGACCATATTGCATATCTTCATTGAATCCTGATTCCTTGGGAGAAAACTAACTAAAATATAAAAAATACAAATTAATGTGTATCCTTACTGCCCATAACTCCCAAATTCTAAATATCCAAAGCAGCTACTGATACTACAATGCAAACAGTGATCATGTTGATGTATGTCTCTCTAAATAGATTCGCAGAAACATGGTAGTTATTATTCTGTGAACTGCTCATATACATCAGCCTCTGGCAGCAAGCAAGTCAGTCTGGATCTAGATTATATTACAGATTGTATTGAGGTCATATGTAAGGTCAAGCTAACACAGGATATAGCAGATGGGTATCAACTTTATTGCAAAAAGAAGCAATGTATTTTATTTCTTTATGGGCTGTTTTTTATTATGTAGTTAGAAAGGGATTTTATTAATGGACCAGAGGTCAAAGATCACTCAATGAGTATTTCTTTGTGGTTCATTACTGGTAATATGTCACTGAGCATTTTTATTTTTATTTCCAAAATATCTGGTGAAGTGCAAAAGTTGTCTGTGCTGACTGGGGCTTTTTAAAAATCTATTCAATTTTATAGCAGGGGTGGAAAGTACTTGAGTAATTGCACTTACTGTTACTATACTTAAGTATTACAAACCCAGTTCCAAAAAAGTTGGGACACTATATATACTGTAAATAAAAAACAGAATGTGATCATTTGCAAATCATAGAAGCTCTATATTTCATTGAAAATAGTATAAAGACAACATATCAAATGTTGAAACTAAGAAATTGTATTACTTTTCGAAAAATATATGCTCATTTTGAATTTGATGGCAGCAACATGTTTCAAAAAAGTTGGGACAGGGGCATGTTTACAACTGTGTTGCATCACCTCTACTTTTAACAACATTCTGTAAATGTTTGGGAACTGAGGAGACCAATTGCTGTAGTTCTGAAAGAGAACTGTTTTTCCATCCTTGCCTGATACACAATTTCAGTTGCTCAACAGTTTGGGGTCTCCTTTATCATATTTTGCACTTCATAATGTGGCAAACGTTTTAAATGGGAGACAGGGCTGGACTGCAGGCAGGTCAGTTTAGCACCCAGGCTCTTTTACTACGGAGACATGCAGTTTTAATATGTGTAGAAAATGGTTTGGCATTGTTTTGCTGAACCAAGGAACGGCTTCCCTAAAAAAGATTTTGTCTGGATGGCAGCATATTGCTCTGAAACAGGTACAGTATATATATCATTCAGCAGTAATGATGCCTTCCCAGATGTACAAGCTACCCATGTCATGTGCATTAATGCACCCTCATAACATCACAGATGTTGGCTTTTGAACTGTGCACTGATAACATGCTAGATGGTCCCTCTCCTCTTTAGCCTGGAGGATGTGGTGTCCATGATTTCTAAAAAGTATTTTTACTTTTGATTCGTCAGACCTCGTGACAATTTTCCACTTCGCCTCAGTCCATCATAAAAGAGCTCAGTCCCAGAGAAGGTGGCAGTGTTTCTTGATGTTGTTTATATCTGGTTTTAATTTGCATTTGTGGATGCAGTAATTAACTGTTTTCACGGCATGGTGGTGTAAGTGGTTAGTACGGTCACCTCACAGCAAGGTTCTGGGTTCGAGCCAGCGGGGGCCTTTCTGTGTGGAGTTTGCATATTCTCCCAGCGTCTGCGTGGGTTTTCTCCGGGCACTCCGGTTTCCCCCAAAATTCAAAGACATGTGGTTAGGTTAATATGGGATGGCCTTGGGCTGAGGTGCCCTTGAGTGAGGCACCTGACTCCCAACTGCTCCCCGAGTGCTGTTAGCATGGCTACCCACTGCTCTGGGTATGTGTGTGTGCTCATTGCTCACGTGTGTGCGTGCATGTGTGTGTTCACTGGGATTCGAACCTGGTTCGTTGGTGTGATAATCCAGCAAACTCCCACTAGGCCACCAGGGGGATGACTCAAATGCAGAGGCGTGAGGCAGAAGTAGAAAAAGTATCAAAAAGGTTTATTTACAATATGTACAAAAAATATCCAAAAAGTAAAAATACAAAAACGCTCAGAAGATATAAGGGAAAAAATAAAAAATCCAAAAGTACAAAACAAAAGCCAAAAAAAAACAGAAAAGAAAAGGCAAAAATACCAAAGCTCAGAAGATCCAAAAAACACAGTAACTACTAGGTCCAAAAGAAAATCAAAATGCAAAATAAAGAACACAGTACAGAGGAAACTGGAGATAAACATAACAGCACAAAGACTCCGTGACAAGAGGACTGAACTCAGGGGGTATAAATACACAAACTAAATAGAACACAGGTGAAGATAATCAGGACTAAACAGGCAATTAACACAAACACAAAACACAGGAACAGTGGCGGCCTCTAGAGGCCAAAATAAACATGACACGAAAAGGAAATAACAGCGGCCTCTAGAGGCCAAAACAGTCCTAGTCCTAACAGGACCCCCCCCCTCTAGGAGCCTCTCCTGACGTTCCCAGGGCGATCCGGACGGGCCGAATGGAAGTCCCGACACAGTTCTTTATCTTGGACATCCCGAGCAGGAACCCAGCAGTGCTCCTCAGGACCATAGCCCTCCCAGTCCACCAGATATTGCAACCCGCCGCGGACCCGGCGGGAGTCAAGCAGGCGATGCACAGTGAACACAGTCTGACCCTGGAAGATGCGGGGGGGTGGGGGGTTCCTAGGGGCAGGGGCATACGTAGACATCAGTACGGGTCGCAACAGGGAAACATGGAAAGTGGGGTTGATCCTTAGAGTCCGGGGCAACTGGAGCCGGTAGGAGACAGGGTTCACCCTGCGCACCACCTTGATGGGGCCAATGTAGCGAGGAGCAAGCTTGCGGTTCTCCACCTGCAGCGGAAGGTCCTTAGTGGACAGCCAAACCTGCTGCCCAGGGCGGAAAGCGTGTGCAGGTCTTCTATGGCGGTTGGCCTGAGTCTGGTTGGTTCTGGAGGTCTGTATGAGGGTCTTCCTGACCTTGCTCCAGGTCTTGCAACACCGTCTCACATATTGGTTGACCGAGGGCACCCCCGCGTCCTCCTCCTGGTCCGGGAACAGAGGTGGCTGGAACCTGAATTGGCACTGGAATGGCGATAGCTTGGTGGCCGATGACTGCAGGGTGTTATGGGCGTACTCTGCCCATGGCAGCCAGGTGCTCCACGATGTCGGGTTATCCATAGCCAGGCCTCGCAGGGTGGTTTCCAGGTCCTGGTTGAGCCTCTCCGTCTGACCATTGGACTGTGGGTGAAACCCAGAGGAGAGGCTGGCAGTGGCTCCGATGACCTTGCAGAACCTGTGCCACACTCGGGAGGAGAACTGGGGCCCTCGGTCTGAGACGATGTCCTGTGGAAGACCAAAGACTCGGAAGACATGATTAAACATAAGTTTCGCTGTTTCAAGAGCAGAGGGGAGTTTGCACAGTGGTATGAAGCGGCAGGCCTTGGAGAATCTGTCAACTATGACCAAAATGACCATGTTACCTTGTGACTCAGGGAGACCCGTGATGAAGTCGACTGCCACGTGGGACCAGGGACGCCGGGGAATGGTCAGAGGATGCAGGAGACCCTGGGGACGCTGTTGTGGGTTCTTGGTTCTGGTGCAAACCTCACAGGACAGGACAAATGACCTTACTTCCTTCTTCATGTTAGGCCACCAGAAGCGTCTTTTCAGGAAGTCCAGGGTCCTCCGAGCTCCCGGGTGGGTGGTGAGAGGGGAAGAGTGACCCCACTGGAGAACCTTGGCCCGGGCTTGATGTGGGACGTACAAGAGGCCCGGTGGCCCCGTCCCAGGACCGGGGTCCTGGCGTTGAGCTCGTCAGACAGCCTCCTCAATACCCCAGCGGACAGGGGCCACAATCCGGGACACAGGGATAATAGGCCCGACTTCATTCTCCCTGTTAGTGGCAGAGAACAGCCTGGACAGTGCGTCAGGTTTGGTGTTCTTGGAGCCGGGGTGGTACGAGAGGGTGAAGTCAAACCGACTGAAAAACAGGGCCCACCTAGCCTGTCGAGGGTTAAGTCTCTTGGCTTGCTGGAGGTACTCCAGGTTCTTGTGGTCAGTCCAAACCAGGAATGGATGTTGCACTCCCTCCAGCCAGTGCCTCCACTCCTCAAGGGCCAGTTTGACCGCTAGAAGTTCTCGATCCCCCACATCGTACCGGGACTCCGCAGGACTCAGGCGGTGGGAGAAGTAAGCGCAGGGGTGCAGCTTTCCTTCCGAACGTTGAGAGAGCACCGCGCCGACACCACTGTCCGAGGCGTCCACCTCCACGATGAATGGTTGGGAGGTGTCCGGGAGGACCAGAATAGGTGCTGTGCAGAAGCGGTCCTTGAAGTCTTTGAACGCCTTTTCCGCCTGAGGAGACCAGACATAAGATCCACCTGTCCCTTTGGTAAGGTCTGACATGGGTGCTGCTACAGAACTGAAGTTCCTGATGAACTTGCGGTAGAAGTTAGCGAATCCTAAGAACCGCTGAACCTCCTTAACGGACTTGGGAGTAGGCCAGTCCCGGACGGCCAGGGTCTTGGCAGGGCCCATTTGGAGTTGGCCTGTCCGTACAATAAATCCCAGAAAGGAGACCTCGGGAACATGAAATTCGCATTTCTGGGCCTTGGCGAACAGATTGTTCTGTAGCAGCCTCTGGAGAACCTGGCGGACATGGTGGCGGTGCTCCTGCACGGTCTTGGAAAAAATAAAGATGTTGTCGAGGTAGACAAAAACGTACAGGTTAATCATGTCCCTTAAGACGTCGTTGATTAGGGCCTGAAAAACAGCTGGTGCGTTGGTGAGTCCGAAGGGCATCACCTGGTATTCGTAGTGCCCAGACGGGGTGTTAAAGGCAGTCTTCCACTCGTCTCCCTGTCGGATACGGATGAGGTGGTATGCGTTCCGTAGGTCCAACTTGGTGAAGACGGTGGCGCCTTGGAGCAGGTTGAAAGCAGTGGACATCAGCGGAAGGGGATATCGGTTGCGCACAGTGACCTTGTTCAGGCCCCTGTAGTCAATACATGGTCGGAGCCCCCCATCCTTCTTGCTGACAAAGAAGAAGCCGGCACCAGCAGGTGAGGTGGAGGGTCGAATGAACCCAGAGACCAGGGCGTCTTTGAGGTATTCCTCCATGGCCTTGCGTTCTGGCTGAGAGAGGGAAAACAGTCTGCCACGAGGAGGGGTAGTCCCAGGGAGCAAGTCGATGGCACAGTCATAGCCCCGGTGCGGAGGAAGAACGGCGGCCCTGCTCTTGCTGAATACCTCCTTGAGATCCCAGTACTCTGTGGGAACTTGAGATAACTCGGTGAGATCAGGGGGCTCGGCAGGAGACACAGGAGAGCTAGAGAGCAGACAAGAGGCATGGCATGCAGGGCCCCATTCCACAACCTGGCTTGTTACCCAGTCTATGCGAGGGTTGTGGCGAGTAAGCCAAGGAAGGCCTAGAATAACTGGGAACTCAGGTGAAGGAATCAGGTGCAGGGATATTTCTTCCTTGTGACCTTGAGACTGGAGGAAGACTGGAGAAGTAACTTGGGTGACTCTTCCATCACCTAACGCTTGGCCATCGAGGGCAGACACAGACAGTGGGACTTCAAGAGGTGCAGTCGGAATATTGATGCTTTGGGCGAAGTGAATATCCATAAAGTTCCCAGCCGCCCTTGAGTCTAACAAAGCTTGACAAGAGTGGACAGACTCACCCCAGGAGATGGAGACCGGGATGTAGATTCTTTGGCCAGGGAGTCCGGGAGAGAGGGTAGGCCCCGTCACAACCCTCCCTCGGCTGGACGGGGCGGTCCTTTCCCCAAGAGTTCGGGACATGATGCTTGGAAGTGACCAGGCTTGCCACAGTAGATGCAGCACTTGTCCCTCCTTCTGCGCTCCCTATCAGATGCGGAGAGGCGAGTACGACCCACTTGCATGGGTTCTAGACAGTCACTGAAGGAGGTAGACGGTCTCCAGGTAGAGGTAGGGAGGCTGGGGGGGCTCAAGGCTTGGTGGCGTTCTCTCATCCTGTTGTCCAGATGAATAGCATGTGAGATGAGGGTTTCGAGGTCACTTGGGCATCCAATAGAGGCCAGACCGTCCTTGATGGGGTCAGACAGACCATGGTGGAAGGCTGACACCAGGGCAGTCTCGTTCCATCCACTTACTGTTGCGAGCATCCGGAATGAGATGGCGTAATCTGCGACGCTTCCTCCTTGCCGGATGGACATGAGCTTTCGGGCTGCGTCGGTACTGATGTCCGCCTGATCGAAGACCCAAAGCATCTCTTCAGAAAACAGCTGGAAATCAAGGCCCTGTCTTTGCCAGATAGCAGTAGCCCAGGCTCACGCCTTACCAGCTAATAAGGTGATCACAAAGGCAATCTTGCGGCGATCTGTAGTGTAGGTGGTAGGCTGAAGCTCAAAGGTGAGTTGACACTGGGTAAGGAACTCTCGGCACTCACTGTGCTTGCCGTCGTACCTCTGTGGTGCAGGAAGGCTGGGTTCGCGAGGTGAAGAAGGCAGCATGGCAGGAGGCACAGGAGTGGGAGCTGGATCAGGAGATGCAGGCAGAGATGTCAGCTGTGCCAGGGTTTTCCCAATTTGCTGAAGCAGTTCCTCGTGGCGAGCAAGGGCCTCACGTTGGCTGGTGAGCGTACGTCCATGAGCATCCATGGTCGCTCCGAAGCGTGTCAAAGCTGCCGTAATTCCCTGAAGGTTGGCCGGGTAGACAGTTGAAGCAGCCTCTGCTGAGTTGGTCATGATGGAGTCTTTCTGTTAGGGTTTTGCTGGGATTCGAACCCGATTCATTGGTGTGATAATCCAGCAAACCCCCACTAGGTCACCAGGGGGATGACTCAAATGCAGAGGCGTGAGGCGGAAGTAGAAAAAGTATCAAAAAGGTTTATTTACAATATGTACAAAAATATCCAAAAAGTAAAAATACAAAAACGCTCAGAAGATATAAGGGAAAAAATAAAAAATCCAAAAGTACAAAACAAAAGCCAAAAAAAAAAAACAGAAAAGAAAAGGCAAAAATACCAAAGCTCAGAAGATCCAAAAAACACAGTAACTACTAGGTCCAAAAGAAAATCAAAATGCAAAATAAAGAACACAGTACAGAGGAAACTGGAGATAAACATAACAGCACAAAGACTCCGTGACAAGAGGACTGAACTCAGGGGGTACACAAACTAAATAGAACACAGGTGAAGATAATCAGGACTAAACAGGCAATTAACACAAACACAAAACACAGGAACAGTTGCGGCCTCTAGAGGCCAAAATAAACATGACACGAAAAGGAAATAACAGCGGCCTCTAGAGGCCAAAACAGTCCTAGTCCTAACATTCACTGCTTCAGATGGGTTAAATGCAGAGAGGAATTTCACAAGTGTGTGATGAATAATACATGGTTCCCATACAATGATTTCCACTACAGACACGTGTCTGCTTTTAATGCAGTGTTGCCTGAAGATCAGAGGCATCCAATATTGGTTTTCAGCCTTGTCTCTCGCAGACAGAGATTTCTCCAGATTCTCTGAATATTTTAATATTATGTACCATAGATGATGTGCTCCCCAGATTCTTTACAATTTTACATTGAAGAATGTTATTCTTAAATTGTTGCACTGTTTGCCCATGCAGTCTTTCACAGAGCGGTGAACCCCTCCCCATCTTTACTTCTGAGAGACTCCGCCTCTCTGGGATGCTCTTTTTATCATGTTACTGACCTGTTGTCAATTAGCCAAGCTAGGTTTTTTTTAGCATTAAAGAACTTTTTCAGTCTTTTGTTACCCCGTCTCAACTTTTTTGAAATATGTTGCTGACATCAAATTCAAAATGAGCATATATCTTTTTAAAAACAAAATTTCTCAGTTTCAATGTTTGATATGTTGCCTCTGTACTATTTTCAATGAAATATAGGGTTTCCATGATTCACAAATGATCACATTTTGTTTTTATTTACAGTTTACACAGCATCCCAACTTTTTTGGAATTCAGGTTGTCTTTGGGGGAATTTATAGTTTACCGGAACATTATTTCATTTGAATATGTGTACTCTTACTTTGTTAAATTTCTAAGAAAAAATATTTTATTCCTTATTTTTTTTCTGTCATCCTTCAAAGTACTGACGTCAAGTCTTAATAGTCTTTTCTTCTCTCTTTCTGCCTGTGAATGTTAACTATACATCAACTGAATGGTCTCCATGTATGTTATTTACATTTCAGTTTGAAACACCCAATCAAGTTATTCAGTGTAGCTAAATAAATAAATAAATAAATAAATAAATACTTGCTTATGGCAGTCCGTCATGGTTGATGATGACGTTTTATCTTCCTCTCTTCTGATGTCCATCCCCTCAATGTCTTCCATGGGTCCGCATGTGAGAAAGGAGACCAATGTGGAACCCACAGATCTGGGGGCAGATGGTGCAAGGGAAAGACAGTGGCTGGGGCAGTTGGGTAGGGTCTTCGGGCTGCGTGCTTCTCCTTCTGGTCTCTTGTGCGCTTCTCCTCAAAGCGTTGGACTCTATTCTTGACTGTACTCCTCCAAGTGGTCTGGTTGGAGGCGTGTCTTGAGGTCTCCAGCAGGGATGCTGCATGCATTCAGGGACGACTTCAGGTGGTCCTTCCATCTCTTCTTTGGGCACCCACGGGGGCACTTGCCTTCAGTGAGTTCGCTGTAGAGGACCAGGCGAGGAAGGCGAGAGGAGTGCATGCGGATGATGTGTCCAGTCCATCAAAGGACATGACGGAGGAGGACAGACTCGATGCTGGAAGATCCCGCAGTGCTGAGGATCTTGGTGTGCGGGACACGATCCTCCCAGGTGAGGCCAAGGATGTGTTGAAGGCATCGGAAGTGGAAGGCTTCCAACATCTTGACTTGCCTCCTGTACAGGGTCTAGGCCTCACATCCATACAGGAGGGTAGAGACACAGATGGCATAGTAGACTAAGACTGTCGTCTTGATTTGCAGGTGATGATTCACGAAGACACGTTTGCGAAGATGCCCGAAAGCAGAGGATGCTTGGTGGATGCGATTCATGATCTCCCTGTCCAGGAAGGTGTTGTTCGAGATTATGCTCCCTAAGTAAGTGAACAAGTCCATATGCTCCAGGGCTTGAGTGCCAATGGTGATTGCCACCGGAGGTCCAGGGTCAATGACAGACTGATGTCAATCAGACTGAAAGGTGGACTGGAGATAGTCACAGTAATATCAGCATATGGTCCACAGGCCGGATGTGAAGAGGAGGAGAAAGAAGCTTTCTTGCTGGATCTGGAAGGTCTGATAGAGGAAGTGGCGGAAAATGAAAAGCTGGTAATTGGAGGTGATTTAAATGGACACATGGGTAGGGAGAGCAATGGTTATGATGGAGTGCATGGTGGTCATGGCTATGGAGTGAGAAATGAAGAAGGGGAGAAAATCCTAGACTTGGCACAGAGGCAGGAGTTGTTAGTGTGTAACACAAGGTATAGAAAAAGAGATGACCACATCATTACATATAGTAGTGGAGGAAGATGTAGCCAGCTGGACTATATCATGGTCAAGCAGAGTGAAGCAAATAACTTGAAGGACTGTAAAGTTATCCCAGGGAGTGAAATTGTGAGCCAACACAGACTAGTGGTGCTTGACATGAGAAGCAAAGAAGAACAAAAGCGAAAAGTCCAGAAGATAGGAAGATTCAGAACATGGAAACTGAAGAATGTGGAAACAAAGTGTGAGTTTAATAAAGCAGTGGAAAAGTTGAGTGCAGGGAGGGAAAGAGAAGGTTATGCTGAGGGTATATGGCAAACGTTGAAGGAGACCTTGAGAAAAGCAAGTGAAGAGACATTAGGAAGAACAAAGCCCGGAAGAAAGAAACAGAGAGACTCATGGTGGTGGAATGAAGACATGAGACAAGTTCTCAAAGAGAAGAAACTGGCTTTCAAAAAATGGCAGAAGTCAATGTTGGAGATTGATAGGATGGAGTACAGGTTGAAAAGGAGAGAAGCCAAGAAGATTATTGCTATCACAAGAAAGCAGGGCATGCAGGAGCTGTATCATGAACTAGAGACCAAGGAAGGGGAGAATCGAATCTACAGGATTGCAAAAGCAAGACACAGAGTGTGAGGATACGGGAAACATCGATATCATCAAAGATAAAGAAGGAAAAATCTTATTCAAGGAGGAAAAGATTGGTGCCAGGTGGGCTGACTATTTTGAAGAACTCTTTAACGTAGAAAATGAGAGGGAAGAGACAGGAGAATCACTCAAAGTGGAAGGACCAGTAAAAGGGATAGAGGTGGAAGAGGTGAGAGAGGCATTAAAAGAAATGAAGAACAACAAAGCACCAGGAAACAGTGAAGTGAATGCTGACATGTTGAAAGCAGGAGGTGAACAATGCCTGATATGGCTGACAGACATACTGGGAGCGGTATGGATGGAAGAGAACATCCCGGAGGATTGGAGGAAGAGTTTGATAGTGCCCATTTTCAAGAAGAAGGGTGACATTCTGGAATGTAGTAATTATCGTGGAATTAAGTTATTGGAACATGGACTGAAACTATTGGAGAAAATATTAGACAAGCGAATCCATGCAGTGGTAGAAATTGACCCTAAGCAGTTTGGCTTCATGCCAGGAAAGAGTATAATAGTATATAAGAGTATAAGAGTATAATATAATAGTATAATAATCTTTATTGTCAGACAACTAGTACAGAAAAGAATTGAAGGTAACCTGTCAGTATTCTGTGGTTTTGTGGACCTTGAGAAGGCATATGACCGTGTTCCTATGGAAGTAATGTACTGGTGCTTGCTAAGAAAAGGAATACCAGAGAAACTGGTCAGACTGGTCATGGAAACATAAGGAGTCAAAGACAGCGGTGAGAACAGCAGAAGGGATGTCAAGAGAGTTCGTGATCAGGGTAGGACTACACCAAGGCTCAGCATTAAGTCCCCTTTTGTTTGAGATCGTCACTGATGTACTGTCAGAGCATCTAAGAGCTGAAAATCTGTGGGAGCTGCTTTTTGCAGACGATCTGACGATTATGGCAGACAGCGCAGGTCAACTGCAGGACAGACTTGTGAGATGGCAGGAGAGTCTGGAAAGATATGGGTTGAAGGTGAATGCTAAAAAGACGGAGGTGTTCATGTGCAGTAAGAAAGGAGATGAGAATGTTACCATCAGAGACAGACATGGAGAGGAATTGAAGCAGGTAAATTGTTTCAAATACCTGGGATCGCTAGTCGCTGATAGAGGAGGGTGTGAAAAGGAGGTACAAGCAAGGGTGAGTGCCAGCTGGATGAAATGGAAGGAGGTTAAGCCAGTTATAACTGACAAAAGGATGCCAATGAGACTGAAAGCAAAGGTCTATACAACTGTAGTCAGGCCAGTGTTGACTTATGGGTCAGAATGCTAGGGCTTAAAGAAGAAAGATCAAAGAAAACTACTAACAACAGAGATGAGCATGCTCCAAAAGATGCTGGGAGTGACACTGCGTGACAGGATAAGAAATGAGGAAGTGAGAAGAAGAACAACAGTGATGGCAAGTGTAGTAACAGTAATAGAACAAAATAAACTCTGCTGGTATGGTCATATTTTAAGGAAAAAGAAGGAGGAGGTGGTGAAACAGGCATGGGAAGAGCCAGTGAGGGGAAAGAGGAGCAGAGGGTGCCAGTTGAAGAGATGGAAAGATGGACTGAGTGAGAGACTGGAAGAACTAGGGTTGAACGAACAGGACGCCGAGGACAGGCAGAAATGGAGGAGGGGGATCATGGCCACTGACCCCCAACCAGGGGAATAATAAGGTGTTGGCGAAAAAGAAGAAGATTTGCGAAGACACGTTTGCGAAGACGCCCGAAAGCAGAGGATGCTTGGCGGATGTGGTTCATGATCTCCCTGTCCAGGGAGGTGTTGTTCGAGATGATGCTCCCTAAGGAGGTGAACAAGTCCATATGCTCCAGGGCTTGAGTGCCAATGGTGATTGCCACCAGAGGTTGGTTGTGGTAGAAGGACATCTGTAGGGTGAGAGTTTTGGGGATATTGACCAGGAGTCCAAGTCTACAATAGGCTTCCTGTAAGGAAGCAACAATCCTTTGGAGGCCCGCTGTAGACAAGGAGACAACAGCGCAGTCATTGGCATACTGGAGCTCCACGACAATAACGGATTGGGTCTTTGTAGTGGCAGAGAGGCATTGAAGGTTGAAGACATTTCCTTCAAGCCTGTAGCAGATCCATAGTCCATCAGTGCTTTTGATGGCATTTCTGGAGAGGAGGGTGACAGCAACAAGGTTGATATGAAAGAGTATCGGAGCGAGAACACATCCCTGTTTCACTCCTAAATAGACTTCAAAGGCAGGAGAGGTTTCACCTCTGACAGGGATCTTTGCCTGCATGCTTTCATGAAACTGACGGAGGATGGTCAGGAACGTCGGCGGACATCCGAACTTCTGCAGCAAGCTCCAGAGAAGTGAGTGATTGACGGTGTCAAATGCCTTTGTAAGGTCAATAAAGGCGAAGTTGATGTCTTCCTGATGCTTGCGAGCTTTCTCAAGAAGTTGATGAGCGACAAAGATCATATCAATGGTGTCTCTCTCTGCACAAAAGCCAGCTTGGGATTCAGGGAGTACTCGCTCAGCGACGTGGATGAAGAGTCTGTGGAGCATGACGTGAGCAAGGATCTTGCCAGCAATGTCCAAGAGGGAGATACCATGGCTGTTGCCACACATGGAGCGGTCTCCCTTCTTTTTGTAGATGGTCACGATTGTGGAGTGCTTCCAGGTATCTGGGATCTTGCCCTGATGCCAGCAATTGGAGAAGCTGTCGGTGAGTTTGACAAGGAGGTAGGGCCCTCCATACTTGTAGATTTCTGCAGGGATGCTGTCTTCTCCAGGTGCCTTGTTGTTTTTCAGAGAATCCACAGCCTGACGTCCCTCATCTCGGGTGGGAACACTGTCAAGTTCCTGGACTTGAGGAAGGGTGGGGAGTTTGTCCAGAACCGTCAGGTCAAAGGGGTTGACCTTGTTCAGAAGCTCCTGGAAATATTGGGCCCAGCACTCGAGGATCTGCTGCTTTTCTTTGAAGAGTGTTGTGACATCTGTGGAATGTACAGGAGCCATGGTGTGTCAAGTTGGACTGTAGATGCCCTTGATGGCATTGTAGAACTCATGGGTCTTGTTGTCGTCAGCGGAGCATTGAATTTCTTCAGCTTTCTTGACCCACCATGCATTTTGTATCTGGCAAAGTCTGTGTTGTGTCTCTGATCTTGCAGTCTCCCACTTCCATAGGAGTTCAGTGGATGCAGGGTTGCTGAGGTGGGCTTGCAGAGCTGCGTTCCTTGACGCGAGTAGGGGAAGGATTTCCTCCAAAGCTTCGTCGAACCAGTCTGGGTTCTTCCTCCGTGTGAGTCCCAGGACATCTCTGGAGGATTTCTGGAGGACTTCAAGGAGTGATGACCAGAGCTGTTCAACATCAGGCTCGATACCTGTATCTGCAGGTGGGATTGTCCAGCTTGTTTCGGAGCTTATCTCTGAGAACTTGTCTGATGGAGATGTCATTGAGGACCTTCATGTTCAGACGAGGCTTCACTTGTTGCTTCCTTGCAGGTGGACAGAGGAGGACGTTGAGGAAGCCTCGTACCAGACAATGGTCTGTCCAGCACTCGGCACCTCATTGGACACAGGTGATCTGGACCTTGCAGATGGTGCGATGGTGCACGATGATGTAATCCAGAAGATGCCAGTTTTTGGAGTGTGGGTGCATCCATGTGGTCTTCAGTTTCTCTGGGAGTTGAAACATTGTGTTTGTGATGCACAGCTGGTGGTCTGCACAGAGGGAGAGTAAATGCAGACCATTGGCATTCATGTTTCCAGATTCATGTCTTCCAATGATACTGTCCCAGATGATGTGGTTGCGTCCGACTAGGGCATTGAAATCCCCAAGGAGAGTGATTTTGTCTGCTGCAGGAGTACGGTGAAGAACTTCGTCCAGCAAGGCATAGACGTCGTCTTTAACCTCATCTTCAGAGTCCAGCATGGGGGCGTGTGCACTGATGAGGGTCAAATAGGATCCCTTTGCCAGGGGTATGCGGAGAGTCATGAGTCTTGGGCTGATGCCAATTGGAGATTCAGGAAGGCAGGGGAAATTGTTTCTGATGGTGAGCCCAACGGCATGGATCCTGGCCTCCATTGCTGGAAGGTCTCTCCAGAAGAATGTATATCCAGCAGAGGTTTCTGTGAGGGAGCCTTCATCAGCGAACCTTGTCTCACTGAGTGCACAGATGTCCACCCTGTAGTGCTGAAGTTCTGAAGCAATGAGGGCTGTGTGACATGGGGGTCAGTTTGTTGTTGTAGAGTCCAGGAGCGTTCTCACATTCCAAGCAGCAAGGATGAGTTTTTTGGTTGAAGATTTCGAAGTATTGCGAATACAGGTGTGGTTTCCTGACCGTGCTGATGGGGACAAGCTTTGTTTAGGGCACCTTTTCTAGCTCCTTCCCTGGATTAGGGTGGGCAGTGCTGTCCCTAAAGAGGACTGCACCAGATGCCATGGCAGGAGATGAACCTGGTACTTGTCCCAGGTGTACCAGGACATAACCATCACACCAAGGCCGCCTCCATGTGGGTTCCATGCTAAGAACTTCTGCCACCATCCTGTAGCTGTTCCCGTCATGTGTTGGCCATCGCCGAAGGACTTGTGGAGGACGTAGAAAGGAAGGACTTGAAAGAGGAGGTAGATGAGAAAGCCTGTGTAAAAGATTTGTTGATAACGGTGGTGGCGAGCTTGCGCAATTCCCGCCCACACCACTTGACTCCACAGCAGTGATCCGATGGCAGGCCATAGGGGAAGACGATTGGGCAGGTGAGGAGCTGCATCACTGATGCTGGTTCCCTTGTGGAGCGGGGTGCCAGAGCTCCGTTGGCCGCATCATTTCTGGGTTCCAGCCAAGCCTTCACAGCTACCGTGGCAGCACCAGGGCACACAAAGTCCCCACCATACTTCACCTTGGCTGGCAGTCCCTTACTTTGATATGTTGCCTCCTGGGGGATGACGTGGATATGGAGTTGGACTTCTCCCCCTGCATAATAAATAAATAAATAAATAAATAAGCATGCCAATTTGTCATCTGCTGTGAACATGTTGATGAGGTTTCAATAATTTGCTCATATTAACTGCCTATTTTTAAACTAATTTAGCCTGTTTGCTGATGTCAGACTAGTAAGACTAGATTTGTATTGGACCAGTACTAATTCTAATATCTAAAGTAATTGGCTAGGCAGCAAGTCAAATTCTAGCTAATGGTAAATATTGCTGATGTACAAGATATTTTACTTCTGTTTGATTAATAGACAAACTAAATGTAGTATTAATGTAGTATTATGTAGTAAACAAAATGTAGTATTATGTATGTAGTATTAGTCAGACATACTGTACATGACCAACTCATAGGAAGAACAGCAAGCAGTTTTAGGTAAGAAATAAATGATAATATTATCTTCTCAGGACATTTTCTACCCCTGTTCTATTGTGCTTTTAACAATAGACATCACAAAGCGGAAATCCAGATGTGAATTTAAATCCATAATGAGCAAGCCAGAGGCAACAGGAAATAAACTCCCTGAGATGACACAAGGAAGAAATGCTCAGAGGAGCCAGACTTAAAAGTCAATCAATCCTCTTCAGGATGACACCAGATGGTAGGATTATAAATCATTGTTCTTCTACAGCTGCATATTATAAATTCAATTTGGTATGTTGTGAAATAATGTTCACTATGAGCATTACAGACATAGTCATGAGATTTAAACACTATCTGTTTATTTCCTTTGATGAATGTGAAATAAACCCAATATGAGACATATTTTAAGGACTATGTAAACTATTATGTAGATTCTACAGCTTTAAATATCTAAACGTTCAAATATCTAAAGTTATTTTAGATCTACACAAATCAGAGAAATTGATAGGAGATGAAAGGGGAAAATTTTCATTTTGTCTGCCTCACTCAAGACATCCAAAGATCTTAAAATACCATCAAGATTTGTTGTCTTCATTCACCCACATCTCTTTCAACATTTTCCTCATATGTTTCAATACTAGATAACTATCAGCACAGGATCTGATTGGACTGACCAACATAGAATAAATATTTGTCTCAGAAACAACAGAATTTGATCTGAATATATTTTAAACAGGCATAGGATAGTATATGTGCACGACGCAGGCTATGAAAACTGCCACAGATTTAGAACTTTTTAAATTAAAAATAAAAGACAGGCACACAGGCATCTTAACTTGCAAGTGTGTATGTGTGTGGTCATGGAGGATGTAGGAAGAAAGTTCATCTGCATTCTTTTCAAAAACAGTTACTCTAAACCTTGCTCCTACTCTACCAATTACCAATATTATGTAGGCTTGAGGCAGAGGTGATCTTAAAATAGATATTGCAAAATAAACCAAGAATAAGAAAAAATAAATAAAAAGAAGAGAGGACAAAGACAAACAGCACTCTGGAAGGCAGTTATGAAATGGCATTTACAAAGGACAAGGGTTGGAGTAATCATAATGTTATATAATAATACAGTGATTTATGATTAAATAAAACGACTTTAATAATTATAATAATAATAATAATAATAATAATAACAATTATTATTATTATTATTATTATTATTATTATTATTATTATTATCCCAATTACAAAAACATTGGGACACTGTGTAAACTATAAATAACAACATAATACGATAATTTGCAAATCATGGAAACCCTATATTTCATTGAAAATAGTAGAAAGACAACATATCAAATCTTGAAATTGAGAAATTTTATTGTTTTTTGAAAAATATATGCTCACTTTGAAATTAATGTCAGCAACATGTTTCAGAAAAGTTGGGACAGGGGCATGTTTACCACTGTGTTGCATCACCTGTACTTTTAACAACACTCTGTAAATGTTTGGGATCTGAGGAGACCAATTGCTGTACTTTTGAAAGAGAAATGTTGTCCCTTTCTTGCCTGATATACAATTTCAGTTGCTCAACAGTTTGGGGTCTCCTTTGTCATATTTTGTGCTTCATAATGCACCAAATGTTTTAAATGGGAGACAGGTCTGGACTGCGGGCAGGCCAGTTTAGCACCCAGACTCTTTTACTACAGAGCCATGGAGTTTTAATATATGCAGAAAGCAGTTTGGCATTGTCTTGCTGAAATAAGGAAGGCCTTCCCTGAAAAAGATCTTAATGCACAGCAGTAATGATGCCTTCCCAGATGTACAAGCTACCCATGTCATGTGCACTAATACACTCTCATACCCTCAGAGATGCTGGCTTTTGAACTGTGCACTGATAACAAGCCGGATGGTCCCTTTTCTCTTTAGCTTGGAGGACATGGTGTCTATGATTTCTAAAATAATTTCTACTTTTGATTCATCAGACCTCAGGGCAATTTTCCACTTTGCCTCAGGCCATCATAAAAGAGCTCGGGCCTCGAGTAGGTCAAGTCAAGCTTATTTTTATAGCACTTTTAACAATAGACATTATCGCAAAGCAGCTTTACAGAAAATTAAAGACTTTAAACATAAGCTAATTTTATCCCTAATCTATCCCCAATGGTGCCATTGAAAGGGAGGAAAAACTCCCTCAGATGACATGAGGAAGAAACCTCGAGAGGAACCAGACTCAAAAGGGAACCCAGACTCAAAAAGGAACCCATCCTCACCGCTGTGGCGGTGTTTCTGGATATTGCTTATATATGATTTCAACTTACATTTGTGGATGCAGTAATGAACTGTTTTCACAGATGATGGTTTTCTGAAGTGTTCCTGAGCCTATACAGCGATTTCAACTACAGACACGTGTCTGTTTTTAACGCAGTGTCGCCTGAGGGCCTGAAGATCACAGGCATCCAATATCAGTTTTCATCCTCGTCCCTTGGATACAGAGATTTCTCCAGATTCTCTGAATGTTTTAATGATATTATGTACCATAGATGATGTGATCCCCAAATTCATTGCAATTTTACACTGAGGAATGTTATTATTACATTGTTCCACTGTTTGCCCATGCAGTCTTTCACAGAGTGGTGAACCCCTCCCCATCTTTACTTTTGAGACACTGCCTCTCTGGGATACTCTTTTTATACCCAATCATGTTACTAACCTGTTGCCAATTAACCAAATTAGGTTTTTTTTAGCATTACACAACTTTTTCAGTCTTTTATTGACCCTGTCCCAACTTTTCTGAAACATGCTGACATCAAATTCAAAATGAGCATATATTTTTCAAAAAACAATAGAATTTCTCAGTTTCAACGTTTGATATGTTGCATTTGTACTATTTTCAATGAAAAATAGGGTTTCCATGATTTGCAAATCTTCACATTCTGTTTTTATTTATGTTTTACATGGTGTCCCAACTTTTTGGGAATTGGGGTTGTAATAATAATAATAATAATAATAATAATAATAATAATAATTGATTTTTTGATTGATTGATTCTTCTTTATTGTTCAGAATAAAGTAAAGATATAAAAATAAAAATTTAAATAAAAAAAATACAATAATCAAAACATCATCATAAACAAACAGAATAGCGTAGCCACAAGGCAATAACATAACAATGTTCAGAAAGGATTAGGAAGAAGTAATAACTTATCCAATCCTAACCGTCTATACCACCGCTAATCAAATGTCACTTTCCACCATAATAAACTATATATACAAAAGAAAACAAAAGCAATAAACAAAAAAGAAAACATACCAACATACCAAAACATACCGACATGGTATAATATCGACCAAATCAAATCACATATACAGATACTTATGTTATGCTTATAGACACACATACAATACATATATACAGTACATACATATACACATACCTATAACTATACACTAAATACAAGAAGACCAGTCACAGACTTACTCTCAATTTCATCATCACCTATATAGTCTGCCTGTCCTCATTCTCATATATTTTTATTAACATGTTTTTATATAATTTTTTAAACAGTTTTATGTTGGTGCTATTTTTGAGTTCATTTTCCAGACCATTCCACAATTTCAACCCACAGACTGTTATGCACATACTTTTCATAGTTGTTCGAACATTTACTCTCTTAAAATTAATTTCCCCTCTCAGGTTATACCCACCCTGCCTTTCCATAAACGTATTTTGTACCTCACCCGGAAGAAGGTTATGTCTTGCTTTATACATAATTTGTGCAGTCTTGTGTTTAACCAGATCAGTGAATTTCAGAGTGTGTGCTTTTACGAATAATGCGTTTGTATGCTCAAGATATCCCGTATTATTGACAATTCTTATTGCTCTTTTTTGTAATGTGCATAACGGCTGCAGGTTAGATTTGTAGGTATTACCCCATATCTCCACACAGTAGCTCAGATATGGAAGTATGAGTGCATTATACAGAGTATGTAGTGATTTATAGTCCAGAATGTGTCTTGATTTCCCCAAAATTGCAGTAATCTTTGCTATTTTTGCTTTAACATGATTAATATGCGGTTTCCAGCAGACTTTATGATCAACAATCACACCCAGAAATTTTATTTCATACACTCTTTCTATGGTTATGTTGTCAATTTTCAATTCAACTTGAGGGTTCGACTTATATTTTCCAAATAACATAATCTTTGTTTTACTCAAATTCAATGACAATTTGTTTACGTTAAACCACCTTTTTAATTTATTCATTTCGGTTGTGATTGTTTCCATAAGCTGCTGTGCATTGTCCCCGGCGCAAAAGATGTTTGTATCATCAGCAAATAATATGCATTTCATTATACTTGATATATTACATAAATCATTAATGTACAATATAAACAGTTTAGGACCTAAGACAGACCCTTGCGGTACTCCACATGTTATGGGCAAATACTCAGATGTGTGATCTCCAATTTTTACAAATTGTTGCCTGTTACTTAAGTAGCTCCTCACCCAGTCCAAACCAACCCCTCTGATACCATACCTCTCTAATTTTTTGAATAGAATGTCGTGATTTATTGTATCAAATGCTTTCTTTAGATCTATGAAAATTCCCATAACATGTTTTTTATTGTCTATACCATTTGTGATTTTCTCAATAAGTTCCATTAATGCCAGGGTTGTTGATCTGTCTTTCCGGAATCCGTATTGACTGTCAGCTAAAAGTTTATATTTTTCAATGAAGTTGTCTAGTTTTGCTGTGAACATTATAATAATAATAATAATAATAATAATAATAATAATAATAATAATAATGCAGCTGTATGTGAGATTCTGTTTTTGGCTAGTATCATCAAACTGACAGTGACAGGTATTTCACATTATTAAGAATGCAGTGATTACTTGCTGAAGATTGATGTAAATACATATATGTTCTTTACCAGCTGGGAGGTCCATATTGTGAAATACCATGACCGAGGCCCTCTGGGCTGAGGTCAGTATTCAAGGCCGAGGTCACAGTATTTCACCATATGGACCAACCTTAAGCTGGTAAATAATATATTTATTTTTTCTTTACCAAATTCTAACAGAAAACAAGAGCGCCCGAAAGGGAAAACCGAGCTGAGCCGCCATTTTGAATCCTCATTCATGGCTGTAATGCAAATTGCTTCCTCCTCGGTATACAAGTGCACTTCCATGGCAGGAAAAAAAAACTACATTTTGCTGCCTATGTAGTCCCCTATTTATATAAAATTGAGTCATTCAGGATTCAGCCATGTTTTTGCTCAGCGTTAGCAAGTTACAGGTTTTTAGCTTTCTCCTGAAATGTTTTCTTTTATTTTGTCTTCCTCAGAGTAGTAAAACTCGCTTTCGTTGTGAACACTGTCATTATCACTATCCATACTGTAAAATTAATGCTATTTTGAATCCTCATTCACAGCTGTAATGCAAATGGCTTCCTCCACGGTATACAAGTGCACTTCCATGGCAGGAAAAAACTACATTTTGCTGCCTATGTAGTCCCCATTTATACAAAATTGAGTCATTCAGGATTCAGCCATGTTTTTGCTCAGTGTTAGCAACAGTTAGAGGTTTTTAGTTTTCTCCTGAAATGTTTTCTTTTATTTCTTCTTCCTCAGGGTAGTAAAACTCACTTTCACTGTGAACACTGTCGTTATCACTACCCATGCTGTAAAATTAATGCTTTTCTCCTGAGAAATGCTGGCAAAAATGTATAAGATTTTTGATAATCTTATAAATAAATCTTATAAAAAAAGATAAATGTTGACAAAAAATGCTACTATGTTTGTTGTTGTTGTGAACAAGCGAGTTGCCTGAGCTCCATAACTGGGGTCAGTATCGCCAGCCAATCAGAGCATAGGATTTGATGGAAACTGGACCACGAAAAAAATAATGTGATTTATTCTTACATCAAACTATTTCAACACAACCCTGTTAAATAAGGAATAAAACATAATGAGGAGTGATGTAAAAGAATATTAATCAACAATGGAGTAAAAAAAAATCCAAGAACACTTTTTTAAAAAATTGTTTTTAGTGACATTTAATGTTGTGGAACATCTGCAAAACAAGATTGCTCCCTCATCAGTATTTCTCTTATTTTTACTCACACTCTTGAAGTTAAAAAGACAAAGGTTGTCACATAATAAACTGAAGAGCAGAAAGTCCTCTGTCCTGAAGACTTCCTTGTGGCAAACAAACGGGAACCATTTTACTTCAAATTGCTGATGCAAAATGTTAAAATACTCTCCATTCAGGAAGCTTATTTAGCAAAGATTCCCCCCCCCCCCATTTGTTAAATAACAACATTCAGGGTGCATTCCTGCATTGCACAGTTTTTCCAGGATAGGCTCCAGATCCACTGCACCTTGAACCTCGGTTCCTGAAGATAAATGACTATATGTTTATTGAAGCAACATTATGCACCACTTTCACATTTCTGCACTCAATTTTTTGACAACAAAAGGAAGCACTTAGGAAAGCTATGACTGACTAATAAACCATTGACAACAGCAATTAAGGAATCCCTGGAGCTATTTGTTCTGCTGCTGTCATGTATTCATTGGAATCCACCCAGAACTCCATTTCCCAGAATACACCACAGCCTTCAAACATGGCTGCCATGGACAACACACACAATCATGCTCATGGGTTGTATTCAATCATGTGACTTTTGTTTGTGAGTTTACTTCTGGTGAATGAAGTGGTGGTCAGGCAAACCAATTTGGCCATTGTTATGCAAAGAGCTAATGAAACCATTAGAGGCCAATGCAGCTATAACCTGTGGTGTACCTCAGGGTAGTATTCTCGGTCCATTGTTGTTTTTACTCTATGTCAATGACATGAAATCAGCTGTCAACTGTGAGTTACTTTTATACGCAGATGATTCTGCTCTTTTGGTGTCAGACAAAGATGTACAGGTCATCGAACAATCTCTGAGTACCGAGCTATCCAATGTGTACGAGTGGTTAGTTGATAACAAATTGTCTCTCCATCTAGGTAAAACGGAATCAATCCTTTTTGGCTCAAAACCAAAAATCAATAAAATTCAAAATTTAAATATGCAATGTAATAGTAAACAAATTATTCCAAAACTCAAAATAAAATATCTTGGTGCAATCATTGATAATTACGTTTCTGGCGAAGATATGGCCCAATCAGTTATTCAAAAGGTCAGCTCCAGGACCAAATATCTGGCTCGTAAATCAAAATACCTGGATGGCGAGACGATGAAGTTATTGGCTACCGCTCTGGCTCAGTGTCACTTCGACTATTCGTGTTCTTCTTGGTACAGTGGTCTTACTAAAAAAACTAAGCACAAACTTCAAACGTGTCAAAATAAGTTAATTTGTGTTGTATTAAAACTCCATCCTCGTACCCACATTACTCCTGCCCACTTTATTCAACTTAATTGGTTACCAATAGAAAAACGTGTTGTCCAACTAAAGCTAAATCATGTTCATCAAATTGTAAATAATACCTCCCCTTCTTATCTCTCTTCGTTTTGTACCAATGTCAGCCAAGTCCATAACATCCGAACTCGAGCAAGTGTCGGGTCACTGGCCTTACCCAGGTTTAAGACCACACTGGGTAAGAGCACATTCAGGTACACGGGAGCTGCAGACTGGAATAGCCTACCCACAAGTGTTCAAACGCTCACCAATAAACAAACGTTTAAGAAACAAGTCAAAAGGTTTTTATTAGAATCATTAAAAATGGACTCTCTCATGTACTTTTAATGTTTGTAAATTGTTATTCAATTTCTGTGATAACAATTGTGATATATTGTGATATATAAAATGTGATAGTTATATTTCTTGAATTTATTTATTAATAATATTATTAATGTTATTTTTATACACTTTGTTTACTTATACATTTTTGTAATTTTTGTCCTCTATCATATTGTCACCATTTTGTAATTTTTTATGAGGACCACAATGGAAATAAGTCATTTTATTAGACATTTTTGTGTCATCCTCGTTTTTTTTACGTCTTTACAATAATTAAATGTGTACTTTATTGTAAATGTACATGTGGAAAACCTAAATCAAATCAAATCAAATCAAATCAAATCAAATCAAATCAAATCAATACCTTCAGGAAGTTGCTCTTTGCATTGGGATAGATCCTTACACATTATTAAAGAAGGATTTTCCCTCTGAGGTGGGGTTTACATTAGACCGTATCAGCGGATCATCAGATTAACGTTTTTAAAACGATTAGCGTGCACACAGCAACGCCAATACACGATTCGCGTGCACACAGCAACGCCAATACACGGATACGCTCGGCTCCGCAGGCATCCTGCGCTCCAAATCACTCCGCCCTGAACAGCGAGTGCCCTCTGGAGGGTGCGCACTCCGGCCCTGCGCAGCTCACAGAGCGCGCGAGTGAAGTGCACGAGCAGTGATTCGGGACTGAGCCGCTGTGTGTGTGATCCCAGTGCATATCGGGCATGTGCGTCACTTACCACTTGCAAGTTGAAGGATGGCAAGCCTAAAGACAATCATAACTACATAATGGGCAGTATTTGCATCAGCATTTGCAGTATTTTCATACTTTTATACTTTTTAATGAAAGGTGATACAAGGCGGAAGTCCGCACCGTTTTTCAGCAGTCACGTCACATGACCAACGCCAGCGAATCAGGAAGGTGGATGTCACAGTGACGTTGTCCAATGACGACGCCAACTAGAGCTCAGCACAGCGTATCCGCGTATCCGCGTATTCTCAATGTTTACACAGCACCGGACCAGACACGATCTGGATTGAATACGTGGACCCTGGCGGATTCCCGTTTCCCGGCGTTTCCAGGCGTTTTAATGTAAATGGACAGTGCATCCGCGAAGAAAACGAGACAGATACGGTCTAATGTAAACTTGGCCTGAGTTGGAAAATCATCCATCTGTTCAGTTCCCCGACATCTCAAACTACCTGGTTCTGCAGACATCGTTCTACACAGACAAACAGATGAAAACCTGAAAGAGCATGGAGGCATACAACGTTTTGTATGTAGTTGGGTTAAACATCTGGGGATCAAGACATTACAAGTTAAATCCTGTATCGTTTTTGCTCGGGTTAGTAGCATTTTTGGGCTTTTTGTACACGTCTTTGCGATGATTGCGAGGATGCTACAAGTTTTCGGATCAGGTGTAAACAGACCACAGTTGCGCAATTCTCAATCTTCCCTGCTCTTCTCTTCCAGGTAAATAATTCACAAAGATCCACAGAAACACTTTTAAGACCTGGATATTTGTGAAACAAGACGGAGAAGTTATCACGGCTCACTATAACTGCATGGCCAGGGAAACAGTTTCATACTGTTAACTCGTGAGTTCTGCTTTTGTGTTTATGTGGATCGTCTCGATTATCTTATCTATCGAGTTCAGTGGAGGAGCCCAATCTACATCATCATCCTTGTAAAGATTGTGAGGACATCCTGATAAATAAAGTGAAAACGTACACATTAGTTTACAATATTGTGACCATGATCAAACAGTAAACAAAAATACATCTGAGGACTTAAGCATGTCCTGAACTTCAAAACATCACAAAGTAATGGAAAATACTGAGAAAAGTGATTTGTGAATCTAAACAAAATACATCAGAGGAATTTACAAACCTTTCAGGAATTGATCACTGCAAACTCAAGCGTTCTCTGACTCCACTCCTTTCCATCACAGTGAAAGGTTCAAGAACCACCTTTCTCATCATCTTTTGGTAAAATCCTTAGCTCTTTCACCCTTTTTTTAATCACTTCAATTGGAACCCAGAAGAAACTTTTATCAGTTTCACAGTTTGATCGATTCAAACAGCACAAAACAACGCAAGTGTAGGGCATTTTAATGACAAGCAAGGCACTTCAACAATAGTAACACTATGTAAACAGTGAGCTTAGCTGACCATTACTTCACATCTTGCAGATCCAATGAGGCGGATATGACATCGGATGCAACCCACCCATACAAGCAGACTCCATCCAAAGGCTCTTTGCGAAATAACACTCAGTGTGCCTTTACCTGATTTACGAAGCCTTTGTATTTTGTGATTGATATTCTGTTTTTTGATCTCACTTTGCTTCCTGGTTTTTGTATTTTGCCTTGTTCACATTGTTTGCTGATCACCTGACCTTTGCCTGTTTTTTGATATTGTTTTTTGCCTCATGTTTTGGACCTGCCTGCCTAAGCTTTAATAAAAAAAATTATTGCAATTGTATCCACTTACAGTGGTGCTTGAATGTTTGTGAACCCTTTAGAATTTTCTATATTTCTGCATAAATATGACCTAAAACATCATCAGATTTTCACACAAGTCCTAAAAGTAGATAAAGAGAACCCAGTTAAACAAATGAGACAAAAATTATATTTGATCATTTATTTATTGAGGAAAATGATCCAATATTACATATCTGTGAGTGGCAAAAGTATGTGAACCTTTGCTTTCAGTATCTGGTGTGACCCCCTTTTGCAGCAATAACTGCAACTAAATGTTTCCGGCAACTATTGATCAGTCTTGCACACCAGCTTGGAGGAATTTTAGCCCATTCCTCCATAGAGAACGGCTTCAACTCTGGGATGTTGGTTGGTTTCCTCACATGAACTGCTCGCTTCAGGTCCTTTCACAACATTTCAATTGGATTAAGGTCAGGACTTTGACTTGACCATTCCAAAACATTAACTTTATTCTTCTTTAACCATTCTTTGGTAGAACAACTTGTGTGCTTAGGGTCGTTGTCTTGCTGCATGATCCACCTTCTCTTGAGATTCAGTTTATGGACAGATGTCCTGACATTTTCCTTTAGAATTCACTGGTATAATTCAGAATTCATTGTTACATCAATGATGGCAAGCCATCCTGGCCCAGATAGATAGATAGATACATACATACATACATACATGCATACATACAGTACTTACATACTTACTTTATTAATCCCAGAGGGAAATTCAAGGTATCCAGTAATATTTTCGCATTGCACAAGATCAATACAAAACTAAATAGCATTATACAAGGAGATTGTACAAAAAACTAAAATACCAAAGAAATAAAACATTACTAATAAGAGCAAGTAATAGAATATACAGCTCTCAGTGTGGGAGGTAGTGCAGTTGGCAGTAACCAGTCACAGTGCAAATAAGAATGTAATGAGTAGTGCAAATACTTTCTGGACAGTTACATACGTGTGCAGTGTGTTTAGTGGTATATGATAGATAAAAAGCATAGTATATTACATGATAGGCATAGTTAAAGTATATATCAGTACATATAGTATATGTAATAGTATGATAGTATACAATATATAATATTAAATTAATATATAAATATTAAGTTAGTATATATAGCAGTATGTATAATATATAAGTAAGTAGGTACATTATAACAGTATATATGAATAAAGTATATAATAAGGTAAAGTACAACATACCGGCTTATCTACAAATATCTGTATATACCCATCTATGCATATAATGTACATCTATGTAACCAGCAGAAAAGTGCAATGGACATGAAATGAGCAGTGTAACTAGTCCTGAGTACAGCAGAGTCACAGAGTCTTATTTTTGCTGAGCCAGGAAGAGTTGAACAGTCTAATGGCCTGAGGGACAAAAGACTTCCTGAATCTATCTGTGGTGCAGGGCAGGGACAACAGTCTGCCACTGAACGAGCTCCTCTGCCTGATGATGGCGCCATGCAGAGGGTGGTGAATATTGTCCATGATTGACAGCAGTTTGCTCAGGGCCCTTCGCTCTGCCACTGATGTAAGGGACTCCAGCTCAGTTCCCAGCACAGAGCCAGCTTTCCTCACCAGCCTGTCAAGCCGTCCAGCATCTCTCTTCTTAATGCTGCCTCCCCAACACACTACAGCACAAAAGAGGACACTGGCTACCACAGACTGGTAGAACATCATCATCAGTTTTCGGCAGATCCTGAAGGACCCACACCTCCTCAGGAAGTAGAGTCTGCTCTGACCCTTCCTGTAGAAGGTATCAGTGTTCACTGTTCAGTCCAGCTTGTCATCCAGATGTACACCCAGGTATTTGTAGGTCCTGACCATCTCCACATCGAACCCTCAATAGAGATCGGCTGCAGAGTTGGCCTGGACCTTCTAAAGCCCACAAGCATGTCTTTTGTTTTGCCAACGTTCAGCTGCAGGTGGTTGGATTTACACCACAACACAAAGTCCTGTATTAGGCTCCTGTACTCCTCCTGTCCATCATGAATACATCCCACAATCACAGTATCATCCGAGAACTTCTGCATGTGGCAAGACTCTGAGTTGTATTTGAAGTCTGATATGTAGAGAGTGAACAGAACTGGAGAGAGTACAGTCCCCTGTGGTGCTCCCGTGCTGCTGAGCACCATGTCAGAAATGCCATCCCTGATCCTGACGTGTTGTGGTCTCCCAGTGAGGTAGTCTGTGATCCAGGAGACCAGATGTGTGTCCACCTCCATCTCTTGCAACTTGTCTCTCAGTAGAAGGGGCTGGATGGTGTTAAAAGTGCTGGAGAAGTAAAAAAAAACATGATCCTCACTCCGCCGCTCCCCTTGTCCAAATGAGAGTGAATCCTGTGCAGAAGATAGAGGATGGCGTCATCCACTCCCACCTTCTCCCGGTACACAAACTGCAGTGGGTCCTCAGCATGGTGGCCCTGGGGTCTGAGGAGGTTCAGCCGCAGTCGCTCCATGGTCTTCATCATGTGTGATGTCAAGGCCTGTAGTCATTCAGTTCCTTTGGATGTATTTTCTTGGGAACTGGAATGAGGCAGGATGTCTTCCACATGACAGGAACCCTCTTGAGGCGAAGACTCAGGTTAAAGGTGTGTTGGAGGGGCTCCCCCAGTTGGGCAGCACAGGCCCTCAGCATCCTGGGACACACCTTGTCTGGGCCTGCTACCTTCCTGGGGTGGAGTCTCCTCAGCTCTTTCCTGACTTGGTCTGTGGTGAAGATGGGGGGGACTGGGGGAGTGGATGTGTATTCTGTCTGCAGGAGGTGTTGATGGCTCTGATGATGATGGTGGTGGTGGGGGTGAGAGCTGATCTGCCAGTGATGGTGACAAGGTGACAACTGCTGCAGGAGGAGGGGAGGAGGGGGCAGCAGGAGCAGGACAATCAAACCTGTTGAAGTGGTTAAACTGGTTTGCCCTGTCCATGTCCCCATCTGCTGAGCTGCTGCTGTTCTTCTTGCAGCTTGTGATGGTTTTCATCCCATCCCAGACCTCCTTCATGTTGTTTTCTTGTAGCTTCTGTTCCACCTTCTCTTGGCCTCTTTTAGCTGGACTTTGAGTTCCCCCTGTACACGCTTCAGCTCTGACCTGTCTCCGTCTTTGAACGCCCTCTTCTTTTGGTTGAGGAGGCCTTTGACTTCACTGGTAATCCAGGGCTTGTTGTTTGGAAAGCAGCGTACAGTTTTTGTGGGAACAGCAACGTCCCTGCAAAAGTTCAAGTAGTCCGTTATGCAGTGTGTCACCTCCTCAATGTCCTCCCCATGCGGGTCGAACAGTACATTCCAGTCGGTCATCTCGAAGCAGTCCTTAAGAGTTTCCTCTGCCTCAGGAGACCAGGCCCTGAATGAATGCATGGTGGTGGGCTGCCTCAGAACCATTGGTTTGTACTGAGGCTGTAGGAGAACCAGATTATGGTCAGATCTCCCCAGTGGTGGTAGTGGGATTGCCCTGTATACATCCCTTACATTGGCATACAATAGGTCTATAGTCCTGTTTTTCCGAGTGGGACAGTCCACAAACTGATGAAAGGCAGGGAGAGTGGAGTCCAGAGTGACATGGTTAAAATCTCCAGAGATCGCAAAGAAAGCCTCGGGGTGTTGTGTCTGCAGTGCTGCTATGGTGGAGTGAATGACGTCACATGCCGCCTGTGCATCCGCACCCGGAGAAATGTAAACACAGGTGAAAACAGCATGTGTAAACTCCCAAGGCATGTAATACGGTTGGATACTCACCGCTAACAGTTCAATGTTCCAGCAGCAGATGATCACCTTAACGTTTACGTGTCCCGGGTTGCACCATCTGGTGTTAATAAACAGTGTGAGTTCCCCACCTTTGTGCTTGCCGCTCAGCTTTCCATCCCTGTCCGCTCTCACTGTAGTGAATCCAGGTAGCTCCACATTAAAATTCAGTGTGTCACTGTTAAGTCATGTCTCCGTGAAACACAACAAACTACACTCCCTGTAGAGCCTCTGGGTTTTCACCAGCTCATCAGTTTTGTTGGTTAACAAGTTCACATTCCCCATAAGTACCGACAGAACCGAGGGTTTATACCTCCACCGCCCCTCCATCTTCTTAGCCTTGTGCTTGGCCCTGACTCTGCAGCCCCGGTACTTCCTCCTCAGTTCTGCAGGTATTGAGTGGACAATGCCCTCGCGTCCCCTTGGTTGTAGGGTGAGCAGTTGTTCCCGAGTATAACCACAAAAATCTCCACTGCACCACATGTTGACACCAGAAATATCCATAAGATATCTCATCTCATCTCATTATCTCTAGCTGCTTTATCTTGTTCTACAGGTTCACAGGCAAGCTGGAGACTATCCCAGGTGGGGTACACCCTGGACAAGTCGCCAGGTCATCACAGGGCTGACACATAGACACAGACAACCATTCACACTCACATTCACACCTATGGTCAATTTAGAGTCACTAGTTAACCTAACCTGCATGTCTTTGGACTGTGGGGGAAACCGGAGCACCCGGAGGAAACCCACGCGGACACAGGGAGAACATGCAAACTCTGCACAGAAAGGCCCTCGCTGGCCACGGGGCTCAAACCCAGACATTCTTGCTGTGAGGCGACAGCGCTAACCACTACACCACTGTGCTGCCTCCATAAGATATAATAATAATAATAATAATAATAATAATAATACACACCAGATGTGTGTAGTTGTAAAAAGACAAAGAAAAACGCTAAAAAACCCTGCTAAAGTCAAAGACGATACGGATGGAGCTACTGGAGAGGCCACCGCTCTGCGTCCGTGCGTAAGTACACTACATTACACATGCAGCAAAACAGGCACAAACCATGACATTTCCACCACCATGTTTCACAGATGGGATAAGGTTCTTATGCTGGAATGCAGTGTTTTCCTTTCTCCAAACAGAATGCTTCTCATTTAAACCAAAAAGTTCTATTTTGGTCTCATCTGTCCACAAAATATTTTTCCAATAGCCTTCTGGCTTGTCCATGTGATCTTTAGCAAACTGCAGACAAGCAGCAATGTTCTTTTTGGAGAGCAGTGGCTTTCTCCTTGCAACCCTGCCATGCACATTATTGTTGTTCAGTGTTCTCCTGATGGTGGACTCATGAACATTAACAATGTGAGAGAAGCCTCCAGTTGCTTAGAAGTTACCCTGGGGTCCTTTGTGACCTCACTGACTATTACACACCTTGCTATTGGAGTGATCTTTGTTGGTCGGCCACTCTTGGGGAGGGTAACAATAGTCTTGAATTTCCTCCATTTGTACACAATCTGTCTGACTGTGGATTGGTGGAGTCCAAACTCTTTAGAGATGGTTTTGTAACCTTTTCCAGCCTGATGAGCATCAATAATGCTTTTTCTGAGGTCCTCAGAAATCTCCTTTGTGCCATGATACACTTCCACAAACATGTGTTGTGAAGATCAGACTTTGATAGATCCCTGTTCTTAAAATAAAACAGGGTGCCCACTCACACCTGATTGTCATCCCATTGATTGAAAACACCTGACTCTAATTTCACCTTCAAATTAACTGCTAATCCTAGAGGTTCACATACTTTTGCCATTCACAGATATATATTGGATCATTTTCCTCAATAAATAAATGACCAGGTATAATATTTTTTGTCTCATTTGTTTAACTGGGTTCTCTTTATCTACTTTTAGGACTTGTGTGAAAATCTGATGATGTTTTAGGCCATATTTATGCAGAAATATAGAAAATTCTATAGGGTTCACAAACTTTCAAGCATCACTGTATCATCTATCAATCTGCAGTTTGAGCCATCTTCCTGCCCAGCATACAGCTGTCTTTCTCCTCACCCCTCCTGTTGAAGGCCAATTTTTTATACTTATTTTTATATCTCTGGAGGAAAAGTCAAAAGCTACCACATGCCACCTGGATGCTATGCCTACTCCTTTACTAAGGTGGGGTTTACATTAGACTGTATCAGCGGATCATCAGATTAACGTTTTTAAAATGATTAGCGTGCACACAGCAACGCCAATACACGATTCGCGTGCACACAGCAACGCCAATACACGGATACGCTCGGCTCTGCAGGCATCCTGCACTCCAAATCACTCCGCCCTGAACAGCGAGTGCCCTCTGGAGGGTGCGCACTCCGGCCCTGCGCAGCTCACAGAGCGCGCGAGTGAAGCGCACGAGCAGTGATTCGGGACTGAGCCGCTGTGTGTGTGATCCCAGTGCATATCGGGCATGCGCGTCACTTACCACTTGCAAGTGGAAGGATGGCAAGCCTAAAGACAATCATAACTACACAATGGGCAGTATTTGCATCAGTATTTGCAGTATTTTCATACTTTTATACTCTTTAATGAAAGGTGATACAAGGCGGAAATCCGCGCCATTTTTCAGCAGTCGCGTCACATGACCAACGCCAGCGAATCAGGAAGGTGGATGTCACAGTGACGTTGTCCAATGATGACGCCAGCTAGAGCTCAGCACAGCGTATCCGCGTATTCTCAATGTTTACACAGCACCGGACCAGACACGATCTGGATTGAATACGTGGACGCTGGCGGATTCCCGTTTCCCGGCGTTTCCAGGCGTTTTAATGTAAACGGACAGTGCATCCGCGAAGAAAACGAGACAGATACGGTCTAATGTAAACTTGGCCTAAAAATGTCTCCCTATTCCATGCCTTCTCTTAAACAAAAGGTTAGCAATGTTTCTCTTAGATCTGGCTCTGTTTCTCTCAGCTTGAAACTGGCTACAATCACTCTAGTTCTTACAAAAGCTAGGGCTTGACCCTGAAGAGCTCAGTAATTACAAACCCATTTCTAACCTGCCTTTTCTGGATAAGCTACTCAAGCATGTAGTAGCAGCTCAACTCAAAGAACACTTAGCCTCCAGTGACCTGTTTGAGAAGTTTCAGTCTGGGTTTAGGACAAATCAGTATACTAAAACTGCACTTGTCAGGGTTATAAATGACTGGTTGGTTGTAGCTGACCATATTTGTTTTGCAGGCTCTGACTGTTGCTTTTGACACAGCATCTCACAACCTACTTTAACATACTGTAGTTCCATCCTGGTTCCAATCTAACCTTTGACAGTGATTTTTTTTTCTGATAGGTTACAGTCAGACTTGTGTCACTTCTTTCATGATGTTTCCTCGTGCTCAGTTCTTGCCCTGTTGTTTTTCACTTTATACATATATGCTCCCAAATGGCAATATCATCAGGCAGCAAATTCTGCAGTTCTACTGTTATGCTGATGATATTCAGATTTACCGGTACATACACTCCTACCCTCACACAGAGTGCCTCCTTCTTCACTGGTTGACTGCCTGACTGACCTAAAGACCTGAATAAAAGCAAACCTTCTGAAGTGCAATAATAACAAATCTGAAGCCATACTAATTGCATCCCCAGCCACCCTCAAGAAAATAAAGCACCACTGACTGACTATCCTTTGACTTTATTATACCCACCTCAGTTGAAATTAGTAGACCTGGTGTCACTTTAGACTCCACATGCTATTTGATTTGCATATTAAAAACTACAAAGACAGTTTTGTTTCACCTCAACAACACTGCCAGACTTCATTCTTCCAAATTCCCGTGTGTGCCAGAGACACTTGCACAGGCATTTGTTGCATTCAAATTTAATTATTGTGGCACTGTTCTTTACAGTCTTCCAGTTCTGCTTTCATTCCTGCTTGCACCCACTCTTCGATCTTCAGACACCCATCTGCTCCTTCATTTCTCCTCAGCTACACACCATATGAGAACTTTAATGTGGCTGCCACAAAACTATGGAACACTCATCTCCATTTCTGTGCTTGTATTCCCCCCAACACAATTAAAAATCCATAATTTCTACTCACATAATGTTTCCATATGCATCTTATGCATCTATCATATTATGCCCTCTATTTTCTAGTTTTCTTCAGTTTATCTTTCCATTTGTTTTAATATATTTTATTACATGATTTTTATGTGCTGCAATGTATCTAAATGGAATCCTTTTTTTTTTAAAGAAGAAACCTTTATTTGTCACATGCACACTTCAAGCACAGTGAAATTCATCCTCTGCATTTAACCCATCTGAAGCAGTGAACACATGCAGAGCAGTGGGCAGCCACACTAGAGCGCCCAGGGAGTAATCAGGGGTCAGATACCTTGCTCAAGGGCACCTCAGCCCAAGGCCGCCCCATGTCAACCTAACTGCATGTCTTTGGATTGTAGGGGAAACCGGAGCACCCAGACATGGGGAGAACATGCAAACTCCACACAGAAAGGCCCTCGCCGGCCACTGGGTTCGAACCCAGAACCTTCTTGCTGTGAGGCGACCATGCTAACCACTACACCACCATGCCGCCACTTGGGGATGCTGCAAGGCACTTATAAATAAAATGCTATTGATATTTTATCCATTTTGATTCCGAATAAAAACAACTGTAGCACTGTTGCATTAAGCCTAGGTCACAACCGGCTGTACGTGTTCCTATGGCCAGTCTACGTGCAAAAAACGCAAGAAACGCACGGAGGGTGCGTGTGTGACGTGCTGATTTTTGAGCCGTAGACTGGCTGCAGACGTTCTTTGTCATGTCAAACAAACTCTATGGGCACTTACGTTTTTTTCAGGTTGCAAGACAAACTTACGGCCAAAGTGCGTCTTTCTCCACGAACAAAAAAAACGCAGCGATTTGGGAAACGCCAAAAATCGCACAGCCAAAAAATCGTACGTCCGGTTGTGACCTAGGCTCTATATAACAAGCTGAATCTGGGTTTGAACTTTGTGGCTGACTGGGGCCTTTCTTTGTGGAGTTTGATGTTTCCTCCCACAGTCCAAAGCCATACAGATTAGTTCAACTGGATACTCTAAATTGCCCATAAGTGTGAATGGTTGTTTGTCTCTGATAGATTAGTGATCTGCCCAGGGTGTACCCCACCTTGCGCATGAGGTTAGCTGGGATTGGAGCTTCCCCTGAAATCCTGATGGATAAGTGGTATCAATGATGGATGGATGAAAAGATAAGACACCTGACGACAGCTCTGTGTTATAGTGGCCTCTCTCCTTCTACTATTTGTCTCTCAGCTCCACCATACCAACCCAGAGCCAATAAGACCTTTTATTGGTTCTGGGCCAATAACATAATGTACAGATTTTACTGTGGTCAATTTAACCCACTCATAAAAGCAATTTTCAAGACATTGGTAATATGCACCTTAGAGGCAGCGACAGTACAATCATCAACAAATTTATTAATGTACCAGAGCTTGCACTGTGTCAAATTATATATACTGTATTTCATTCAATCCATGCACTCTATTATGAAGAAAAAAAGTTCTATTTATATGCATTATGTTCTACATTGGATATAGTGGACCTTAAGATGTCCTTCATCTCCATAGTCTCTTAGTGTAACACATTTACTGAACATAAAGTTTTGCATGACTGTTTGTGAATTAGTCTCACATAATTGAAATTCCTGAAAAGCCTTCTCAGATGATATAAAGTAGGAACATGTAGATTTATCACACAGCACACCTGTCTATCTGAAACCTATTATTAAAGCTTCAATAGCATGAATAGCATTGAGGAAGAGAAGAGGATTTGTAGAGGTTCTGGATATAGATGGAGAATGTTTGGATGGAAAATGCTATTCTGAATTACACTAATCATTCAAAGGCTTAAATTGTAAAGCAGCTATAATTAACTTACTTATTGGAAGAGAATAAAGATCCAGAAATAAATGTTCATCAGTGTAGTGGTTTAGACATTGACAAGCCCAGGTGTGAGAATGTGACAAATCGAGAGAGGGAGAACAATAACAGTTCTGAATGAAGGCAGGGCTTCACAGGAATTGACTGTGAAACCTTATGAACTTGGACAGCACTGTACATTGTTTATTCAAAGCCTCCACCTCCACACATTTATAGTGTTCATAGCTTTTTCTCTTTGGTAACTTTTCAGGTCATGTAGGTGATGATTCAAATGAGCTTTTGTAGAACAGATATACTAATATTAAAGTAATATCTCTGAGGCAGCAGAATAGATGCTTTCATGTGTTCACCTCAGTGCTAAGATCTTTGTAGAGACCATGCTCCCCCAGCAGCAACAACCACAACAAACCAGAAAATTATGAACACATATTTTCATTTGAGCATTAAACAAATGTTAGACATGAGGTAAAGGTTAGTAACAGCATATATTTCAAACATTAGAACTTTGCACTTATGTACTTAATGGCCTGAAAAAGGGAATGATTATTTGGCTTTTCCAAACACAAAAATGATTGATTGATGCACTCTTTCTATTACTGTTGCTGAATACAAGAATTAGTGTGGTTCTTAATTCTGCTACAAGGCTTGATTTTTTTTTGGGGGGGGGGGGGGGGGGGGGTTGACATTTCCTTATTTAACACTAATGGCAGTATATATTTTTCACCACAATAATACCTTAGCAGGAAACTACGCTTACCAACATGACAATCTGCCAAACAATCATGTGTTACAAAACTATATTGATTTAATTCACAAAAATCAAATGGAAATTGAAAATCATGCAAGACAAGGTAAAGATAGACAGCACACATTTCACTTAAAACAGCTTGAATGTATTTATACATAATATACACTGCAAGGTCCCTGAAGTGGAAAGCATTTTCTCCAAGCTCAAACTTTTAAAGTTAGAAACTGAGAGGGTGACGAATGGAAGACAAACTCAGTGAACACCTAACAATAGGTGTACAGTGGTGCTTGAAAGTTTGTGAAACCTTTAGAATTTTCTATATTTCTGCATAAATATGACCTAAAACATCATACTTTTGCCACTTACAGATTATGTAATATTGGACCATTTTCCTCAATAAATAAATTACCAAGTATAATATTTTTTGTCACATTTGTTTAACTGGGTTTTCTTTATCTATGTTTAGGACTTGTGTGAAAATCTGATGTTTTAGGTCATATTTATGCAGAAATATAGAAAATTCTAAAGGGTTCACAAACTTTCAAGCACTACTGTAACTGTACAAGTCACCTATTAATCTCTCCAAAGAGAGGGTGGGTGCAATCCTAAATCAAATTCAAGTCACTCCAACTAAAAATCTGAGACAGTGGTGAATGGAATACAGTCTTTAGTACAATCTCAGGTCGCTATCAATAGCTAGTAATGTCATATGGACTGGTAAATGTCACCCTGTATGCCAAGCATTTTATACCAGTATATACAAAGACATGCTCAAATATATTTGATTTCCTATATTGACTACATATTACACATAAATGAAGAGCACTCTTTGTTTAGGATTTAGGATTTTTCTAAACTTTAGACCATGGGGCAGCCATGGTCTAAAGGTTAGCGAAGCAACCTTGGGCCCAGAGGGCCACTGGTTCAATTCCCTGGACCAGCAGGAAAATTCATGGCTGAAGTGGCTTGCCTTGGGCAAGGCACCCCCAACTGCTGCCCAGGCGCTGAGCATGTGTGTGTGCTCATTGTACATCTCTCAGTGTAAGAACATCTGCTACATGCCTGTAATGTAATGTAATATAATATAATCTACTCCAATCCTAAACCACTTTTGTCTCAAAGAAGAGAAGTGTGAGTTGCAAGTCTCAACTCACCTTCCTGAGCTATACCATAAGTCAAGAAGGTGTTTGCATGGATAAAGCCAAAATACAAATAGTAGTAGAGTTGCCAACTCCCCAAATCATCAAGGATCTACAGCAAGTCCTAGGATTTTCTGATTTCTCCTGAAGATTCATTCAAAATTTCAACCTCATGCAGTCTCTCTCCTATCACTCCTTATGGAAGGATCAAATAAAGTACTCTATATTATGGAAGCAGATCATGCTTCCAAATACTCTACAAGAATTCACCTCGGCCTGTATTCTTAAACAGCCTGAACCAAGTTTCATAACATCTGAAGAGGGGGTGGGAGCCATTTTAACCTCAAGGAACTACAGTTCAAATAAACACTCACCCACAGAAAGAAATTTTAATGTCAACATCGGGAGTTGTTTCTCATATAACCACCACATGATACATGATAACCATCACATCACATGATGAACAATTAAGGACCTATCCTACCTAAAAGATACCTGGTTACAATTGGAACCCACATATTTGCAGTTACACTACTTTGCAATGTTTTGTTCCAACAATGCATCTCTGACAATTCCACATCTTCTTTATTTGCTTGTTTTGATGAATGATTTGACCATAGCCTGCTTTACATTTACTGATTATTTATTGCTTAGTTTATGCTTGTTGTTGAACACCTGACCATTTGCCTGCCCTCAGTTTCTGATTTTCCCTCCATCCATCCATCCATCTGTAACCGCTTATTCTGTGCAGGGTCACGGGCAAGCTGGAGCCTATCTCAGCTGACTATGGGCAAGAGGTGGGGTACACCCTGGACAAGTCACCAGGTCATTGCAGGGCTGACACATAGAGACAAACAACCATTCACACTCACATTCACACCTACGGTCAATTTAGAGCCACCAATTAAAGGAGATACACAGAACCTTTATTTTAAATACATTTCTGAGTGGATAGTATCTCCATCGTTGATTCTTGTATGCTGCATAAATGGGAATAAAAAAATATATTTTTGAGAGTTAAAATCGACCGCAAAGTTGGCATTTGAGCTGCCCCACTGAGCCAGCCAGCCCTGAGTGCGTGACGTCACAGCAGGAAATGGTTTTAAGGCTGAGGCCTTTGACAGCTATAGACCAAAGTCATATAAATAAAAATTTATGGTGAAAGTAAGAAATACCGTTATCGATTTGCCCAACTAAGACTGATTTGACTTCACTGATTGTGGGTTGACTCTCATTAAAACAGGATAGGAGTTATAACTTATACAACATACATGTACATGCATGCATTTTCACTGATAAAATGTAAAAGATTAATTAAATAATCAGATGAACTGAGACGATCGCATTCTGAAGCAAATTAAATAATCTTATTCTGGTAACTTAAACACACAATACAAGCTACATGTATTAATTTAAATGCAGGTAAACAACAAGTGTTGTTGTTTTTGTTGTTTTGTCTCCAAATGAGAGTCACAGCTTACCTGTCTGTGTTTTTGCTTCTTTAAGGCCGATCTTGTGGCTGATTGTTTCAAAACAATCTGACTTTCAGTTGTTTGTTCAGTTGTCTGTTCATTTGCTTCTTCCACGTAAGGGCGAGATATTACTGCTGAGGCAAGCATATCCAGTGGAGAAATCAGATGGCTGGGTCCACTCATTCTCCATTTTCTCCATACTGAGTACTTCGTCATTACTGCTCAACTCAGACAATTACTAAAACCCGGGACGGGACAGGACGTCACTGGTTTTAGCAACAACGGTAGGGAGGTCACTGCCCGAGCAATAATATGTCACATCCCATTCCATCCCGGGTTTTAGCAACAACCCTTGGCTCACACTCTGGGAGAACTGGTGCAACTGAACTTACTTTCCTTTTCTTGTAGTTTTCTTTTCCTTTAATTGTTGGTACTGCACCCTCTTTCAATACGGGCTTATAGCCAACTCTCCTCAACAGATCAGAGGTTTCATATGAGTCTTCAGTAAAATGTGCAGAGCAGAGGAGAGACCACTTCATATGTGCCCAATGTGCCCATGAACAACTCGCAAAATGTGTCCAGATCTTTGCAGTTTGAACATTCTTGGGCCATGAATGCAATGTAAATCCACCTTCTGTTGTGGTGCTGCACCCACCAGCAACACATCTACGTGACATGTCAATAAATTAGCTCAAAATGGAAGCTTGAAGTTGCAGTCAGCTCTGTGTTTTAGTATAGCGGAAATGGCAATGAGACTGATAGCCTTCCTGCGGTGATGTCACAGATGTCAAGGTCATTCACTCAGACCACTACCTATATGAATCATTTTAATCATAAAAATTACTATTTTAGATTTATTGTTAACACTTACAATTATTCCTATGCCATTCTTGAGGTCACAAGGCATTTATAAACAAAAAGTGAGGCCATGGTTCTGCGTATCTCCTTTAACCTAACTTGCACATCTTTGGACTGTGGGGGAAACCAGAGCACCCAGAGGAAACCCATACAGACATGGGGAGAACATGCAAACTCCTCACAGAAAGGCCCCCATTGGCCACTGGGCTCAAACCCAGAACCTTCTTGCTGTGAGGCGACAGTGCTAACAACACACCACCATGCTGCCTGTTTGAGTTTTGCGTAACCCTTTTGTTTGTTTGCTACATTGATTTATATAAAACTAGAAAGCAAAGAAGCACCGTCCACAGCATGACAGTAGTTAAATTAGGTTTGTTTTTGTTGAACATCATCACTTCCTAGATAAAGCGTCCTTGTACATCTTCCTTAACAACTACCAAAGTCTTCTGTAAACAAATTGCAGGAGTTGTTCATGATGGATGCTGGAAGTTGATGGTTTATTATGAGGTATGTGTATGTAAGTTGTTGTAAAGACAGACCAGTAAATGTAAGGGGTAAGTTACAAGAATTGATAATTGCATCATATTGTACCATAACACATACCTGTTCAGAGCTATAGAAATAATCAACCAATAATGAGAAAACGTGCTCAAGAAAGCAGTTTCCACTGAATAAAGTGCAAACAAAATTGGCCCCACTTCTTCCAAATTACTTGCCCAGTGTTTTTATTTACTGCAGCTTTTCCATTCAATACATCTTTGCTCAAGTTTGGATTCAATATGTGTTCCACTAAATCTGGGTGGTCAGTCATGGTCACACATATTGCCATAATGAAAACGTTCCCTTGAACTTGCACTCCATGATGCATAAGGAGGGTGAATTTCTGAGTGAAGATGTTCATTAAAATGATGCAGATTTAGTGCTCCACAGCAGGTCCCGCTATAAAGACCAACCTGGATGCATACCATAAATGAATGTGAACAGATGGCCCAATCCTCTAGACTCAGGGTGAAGCCATAATGGATTGTAACAATTGTGTGGAACATTTGGATGTGGCTGTACTGTGGTCTCGACACAGGGTAAAACAGGATATCGCAGTACTCTGATGTATAAGAGGAGACAGTAAAAAGAGAGGATGTGTTCAGGTGAAAGCCAGGCCATGCAGTGACAGGCCATGCATTTATGTCTTCAAACTATTCAACAAATCATTTTTGCTGAAAAGCATTAAACATAATATACCTTTTCAGAAAGATATTTTGACAGTATGAAACAACTTGTAGATCTTGCAGAGCTTTGGCATAAGGTTGGCTGAAATGACATATTGCTAAAAGCATGAGAGAAATGTCAAAGTATTTTCCCCATACAGATGCTAAAATCTAAAGTGCTTTTAGATTTAATATTCAGTTTGTCACATGTAAGCCCATAAGGGAAATTTTCACTCAGTTCTTGTATTTACCAGCAGCGAATAATTCAGGAATGCAGGGTGTGTGACAGACCAGCGCCCACCCTTCTCATTGTGGCAGCATGAAGTCCACGTGCTTAAGAGCCAGTTATTCTCATCTTTAATTTACATTTTGTGAAAGTCTTGTCATCAATCAAAGCAGCTGCTCCATTTTTATAGCCTTTGAGCTACTGAAGTGAGACATCCACAGTAGAATGAACAAGGCAAAAAAAAAAAAAGCATTGTCAACTGACAGTGACGAATGCTTATAGCAGGCAACAGACAAGCAGCTTCTTTAAAGGTCCAAAATATGTGTGTTTAAAAAACAACAACAAAAAAAACCCATATATATACACACACACTGTATATATAACCTGGCACTAAATTTAATGTATTATTTGAGCTCTGATCAATATTTCATTACATTTACAGGCTCACTCATAAAAGAAAAGTCTACATTTTCAATTGCTTTCTTCTACTTGAAAAGTATATTGTTTAGGAGAAGCACATACACTGTACAAGTCAAGTTCTAATATGGGGTTCTGTAATACTAGTGTGTTTACTTGAAGGAGACACAGTGGTGCAGTGGTTAGCACTGTCACCTCATAGCAAAATGGTTCTGTGTTTGAACCATGTGGCCAACTCAGGCCTTTCTGTGTGGAGTTTGCATGTTCTCCTCATGCCTCGTGCTCCTCTGGTTTCCTCCCACAGTCCAAAGACATACAGGTGAGGTCAACTGGCTAATTTAAATTGTGAACATGAATGTGAATGTCTGTTCATCTCTGTGTTAGCCTGTTAGACCTATGATAGATTGGTGACCTGCCCAGGGTGTACCCCACCTCTTGCCCAAAGTCAGCTGGCATTGGCTCCAGATCCTCCAAGACCCTGAGAGATAAGTGGTATAGACAATGGATGGATGAATGAATGTGTTTATTTGGTTGGCAGTGGTCATGTGGCATTGTCTGATATCTTGGTATTATATCATATGAATTATTAATAGTGTAATATTAATCGAGTAATTATGAATGGAATTTTATTTATTGCATGAGTAAGAGCCATGTACAATACTCAGGGTTCTAACTAGGCCTTTTCAGAGTATCGGGCAGATACATAATGTTTCCTTACCGCTACGCCCACAATAATGCTGACATGCCTGTAAAAGTTGGCACTACAATAATAAAAAGACTTGTCAATCTTGAAAATATGGCCTTTTATTTAATTTTCTCTTGCTATCGCCATGCGGAGTCAACGGTGCGTCACCATGCGAATGTTCTACATTCGGACACACTCCACTCCCCGTCCACGTAAGCACCCAGTGCAGAGCTGCCCGAGTAGTTCTGTGTGGAGATTGTCACTGATCATGCTAGTCTGGTTTACCTCCTTCCTTATGCTATGTTCGTGGTAAAGTGCCATCCGTGTTAAGAGGTGCTTATGCTTACATGCCGGTCCCCAAGTTAGATCTGGATAGTCATGTATTGTAATTGAATGACTGAAGCTGAAAATAAAGCTGACACTTGGTGAACATCAACTGGGTTGTTTTATTCTTACTCTATAAATATGTCACCAATATGGGTGGTGTGGTGGTTAGCACTGTCGCCTCACAACAAGAAGGTTCTGGGTTCAAACCCAGCAGCCGATGAGGGCCTTTCTGTGTGGAGTTTGCATGTTCTCCCCGTGTCTGTGTGGGTTTCCTCCGGGTACTCTGGTTTCCGCCACAGTCCAAAGACATGCAGGTTAGGCTAATTGGTGGCTCTAAATTGACTGTAGGTGTGAGTGTGAATGGTTGTTTGTCTCTATGTGTCAGCCTTGTGATGATCTGGTGACTTGTCCAGGGTGTACCTTGCCTCTCACCCATAGTCAGCTGGGATAGGCTCCAGTTTGCCTGCGACCCTGTACAGGATAAGTGGCTACAGATAATGGATGGATGGATGGATGTCACTAGTTGTATATTAATTATAATAAGTCTTCAATCAAAAACAATCACAGCAACTTTTGGAAAAAAAAATCTCATTAATACAACCCCGATTCCAAAAAAGTTGGGACAAAGAACAAATTGTAAATAAAAATGGAATGCAATGATGTGGAAGTTTCAAAATACCATATTTTATTCAGAATAGAACATAGATGACATATCACATGTTTAAACTGAGAAAATGTATCATTTAAAGAGAAAAATTAGGTGATTTTAAATTTCATGACAACAACACATCTCAAAAAAGTTGGGACAAGGCCATGTTTACCACTGTGAGACATCCCCTTTTCTCTTTACAACAATCTGTAAATGTCTGGGGACTGAGGAGACAAGTTGCTCAAGTTTAGGGATAGGAATGTTAAGCCATTCTTGTCTAATGTAGGATTCTAGTTGCTCAACTGTCTTAGGTCTTTTCTGTCGTATCTTCCGTTTTATGATGCGCCAAATGTTTTCTATGGGTGAAAGATCTGGACTGCAGGCTGGCCAGTTCAGTACCCGGACCCTTCTTTTACGAAGCCATGATGCTGTAGTTGATGCAGTATGTGGTTTGGCATTGTCATGTTGGAAAATGCAAGGTCTTCCCTGAAAGAGACGTCGTCTGGATGGGAGCATATGTTGCTCTAGAACCTGGATACACCTTTCAGCATTGATGGTGTCTTTCCAGATGTGTAAGCTGCCCATGCCACACGCACTAATGCAACCCCATACCATCAGAGATGCAGGCTTCTGAACTGAGCGCTGATAACAACTTGGGTCATCCTTCTCCTCTTTAGTCCGAATGACACGGCGTCCCTGATTTCGATAAAGAACTTCAAATTTTGATAAGTCTGACCACAGAACAGTTTTCCACTTTGCCACAGTCCATTTTAAATGAGCCTTGGCCCAGAGAAGACGTCTGCGCTTCTGGATCATGTTTAGATACGGCTTCTTCTTTGAACTATAGAGTTTTAGCTGGCAACGGCGGATGGCACAGTGAATTGTGTTCACAGATAATGTTCTCTGGAAATATTCCTGAGCCCATTTTGTGATTTCTAATACAGAAGCATGCTTGTATGTGATGCAGTGCCGTCTAAGGGCCCGAAGATCACGGGCACCCAGTATGGTTTTCTGGCCTTGACCCTTACGCACAGAGATTCTTCCAGATTCTCTGAATCTTTTGATGATATTATGCACTGTAGATGATGATATGTTCAAACTCTTTGCAATTTTACACTGTCAAACTCCTTTCTGATATTGCTCCACTATTTGTCAGTGCAGAATTAGGGGGATTGGTGATCCTCTTCCCATCTTTACTTCTGAGAGCCGCTGCCACTCCAAGATGCTCTTTTTATACCCAGTCATGTTAATGACGGGCGGCACGGTGGTGTAGTGGTTAGCGCTGTCGCCTCACAGCAAGAAGGTCCTGGGTTCGAGCCCCGGGGCCGGCGAGGGCCTTTCTGTGTGGAGTTTGCATGTTCTCCCCGTGTCCACGTGGGTTTCCTCCGGGTGCTCCGGTTTCCCCCACAGTCCAAAGACATGCAGGTTAGGTTAACTGGTGACTCTAAATTGACCGTAGGTGTGAATGTGAGTGTGAATGGTTGTCTGTGTCTATGTGTCAGCCCTGTGATGACCTGGCGACTTGTCCAGGGTGTACCCCGCCTTTCGCCCATAGTCAGCTGGGATAGGCTCCAGCTTGCCTGCGACCCTGTAGAAGGATAAAGTGGCTAGAGATAATGAATGAATGAATGAATGTTAATGACCTATTGCCAATTGACCTAATGAGTTGCAATTTGGTCCTCCAGCTGTTCCTTTTTTGTACCTTTAACTTTTCCAGCCTCTTATTGCCCCTGTCCCAACTTTTTTGAGATGTGTTGCTGTCATGAAATTTCAAATGAGCCAATATTTGGCATGAAATTTCAAAATGTCTCACTTTCGACATTTGATGTTGTCTATGTTCTATTGTGAATACAATATCAGTTTTTGAGATTTGTAAATTATTGCATTCCGTTTTTATTTACAATTTGTACTTTGTCTCAACTTTTTTGGAATCGGGGTTGTATTACCAAAAAATAGTGACCTTCAGGGAGGCCTGCAAGTGCCAGGAAATGCACTAGAATGCATCTCCGAGCACGTAGAACCCATGAGCTTAAAATTAAAGTCTTAAAATTATTACCTGGAAGATAATCTTTGTGCTAGTTATTTGAGAAGTCCCAGTATAATAATATAAAATCGCTGAGTATCAAAAAACAAAACAAAGCAAAACAAAAAAAGGTCATATGGAACTAAAGAATAAATGATTGCATACTAGATGGGTTTCAAAGAAAAATGCATCAAATTATGTTTAATTTTTGGCATCCACATCAGTTTATTTACTCTGTGTGTGTATGTGTGTGTGTGTGTGCGCATGCGCACGTGTGTTGTAGCAATTGGTTTCAGAGGAGGATTAATGGGACACCATGGGAAGGTTTGCGACATGCCCCCAATTTTTCCACAGTTTTTTTTTTTTATTTTAATTTTAAAACTGTTAATGATCTGAAGCTGATTGGTATGCTGTGTAGCACCAAGGGGGGCTGATTTCTTTCTAGCCATGACTGTAGATTTGTGCAGCATATAATTGACAGTTTTGTCAAGTGATTAAACATTGTGAAATTCCCCTTAGGTTTGGTCTCCATTTTTCGAAACCTGTTGTCTTATATTCAAAATTCACATAAGCAACAATCAGTGGCATGTGAAATACAAGAACAAACTGGATTACTTATTCAGTCACCCAACTTTCAAAAAGTTTTTGAAGGAATAATTAAAAGTACATAGTCTAAACACACAATGTCCAATCAGAGCAAAAAAAAAAAAAAAAATACACAAATGAGCAAAGGTTTTGTGTTTTGTAATTACTTTTTACCTGAAAGTATAGCTAGGAATGAAATTTACCATGTTTCCCATGATGCCCAAGAAAGCATTACAGACTCATAAAAAAATAGGAAGAATGAATGCCTTTTATTGAGTCTTTGTGTATATGTATAATAGTTGTATAATTAAAATAGTTTTTCATGTCATTGTTATGTTTACATATGAAACATATCTCATGTTATTATGCTGAGCCCAAATAGTTTTATTGTGGAAACGTCAAGCTATATAACACAATAATATTAAACATTTTAGATTCCTATCCAGTTTCATAACCTATACTTACACTATCTGTCACTGCATACTAGGTTCATAAAACATGTGTGTGTATGTTCTTATATGTAGACTGTCACAAATTCCTCCTCACAACACAATGTTTCCCAGCATGAAAAGTGCTGCTTGTGCCATTTACTTTGATTTCACATAACATGCCTTTATGTTCTGACATGCTTTTAATTTGGTTCTGTAATTTTGTCTCCGACCCTATCCTGTCATTGGTGTGTGACTTCTTTGTGTTAATTTGCTCTGTGTTAAAACTTTGATTCATTTGTCTATTTTTACCCTCCTGTTCCTTTGTCTCATGACAAAATCTCATTGTGCTTTTTTCCTGTTACAACTTGTTTCTCTAGTGTCCTTTTTCAGTATTCCATGTTTCCTGGTTGTGACCCTTGCTTGTGTATTTTGACTATTATGGACTATGACAATGATTTTTCAGTTGCCTACAATAAACTCTGATTTTACATTGTGTTCTGCCATCACTAATTGCAAGTTACAAACTGAGGACAAAATATTCGTCTCATCTTCTGCTGCCAGACGCAAAAAGGCTATAATCCTAATTGCTCTTTGAGTATTACAGGAACAAAAATTTTTGATACAGTTGTAGTTATTTACCAAAAAAATTATATATCATAATGTGGCACAAAGGTGAAAATGAATGAAAGAGACTGATTTAACATATTTTACTTAAAGGAGATATACAGAACCATGGCCTCACTTTTTGTTTATAAATGCCTTGAGACCTCAAGAATGGCACAGGAATAGTTTTAAGCATTAACAATAAATCTAATATCGTAATTTTTGGAATTAAAGTGATTCATACAGGTAGCGGTCTGAATGAATGACCTTGACATCTGTGACATCACAGCAGGAAGGCTATCGGTCTCATCGCCATTTTCGCTATACTAAAACACAGAGCTAACTGCAACTTTGATCCTCCATTTTGAGCTAATTTATCACCATGCCACATAGATGTGTTGCTGGCGGGTGAAGCAACATGACAGAAGGTGGATTTATGTTGCATTCATGGCCCAAGAATGTTCAAACTGCAAAGATTTGGATGCATTTTGCGAGAAATTCACAGGCACATTTTACTGATGACTCATATGAAACCTCTGATCTGTTGAAGAGCATTGGCTATAAGCCTGTATTGAAAGAGAGTGCAGTACCAACAATTAAAGGAAAAGAAAACTACAAGAAAAGGAAAGTAAGTTCAGTTGTACCAGTTCTCCCAGAGTGTGAGCTGAGCAGTAATGGCGGAGTACTCAGTATGGAGAATGAGTGGACCAGTCATCAGATTTCTCCGCTGGATATGCTTTTTTTTTCCTGCCGGATATGCTCGCCTCAGCAGCAATATCTCGCCCTTACGTGGAAGAAGCAAATGAACGAAGAACTGAATGAAGAACTGAAAGTCAGATTGTTTCAAAATAATTGGCCACAAGATCGGCCTTCAAGAAGTGAGAACACAGATGGGTAAGATGTGACTCTCATTTGGTTACATAACAACAAGAACACTCGTTGTTTACCTGCATTTAGATTAATACATGTAACTTGTATTGTGAATTTAAGTTACTGGTATAAGATTATTTAATTTGCTTCAGAATGTGATTGTCTCAGTTCATCTGTTTATTTAATTAGCCTTTTATGTTTTATCAGTGAAAATGCATGCATATACATGTATGTTGCATAAGTTATAACTCCTATCCTGTTTTAATGAGAGTCACATGAGACTGTCAGTTCAATTCCATCCAATTCTCTAGACGGCTTTGTTCTCTGGCTTTATTCCATAAGGTGGGGGCCTTCGTGACCGATGTGTTACTATCAGATTCACTTTCCGATGGTTTGAACTGATACAGTTCTACATGTATAGTAGTAGCATGTGTACACACTCCAATTTCAGGACTATCACAGTCAGATGTATTACTATCTGAGGAATCCAATAAATCAGAACGAAGAGGCCGTTGCAACCACTCTCGTCTGCCGAGTCTGGCTTTGGTCTATAGCTGTTAAAGGCCTCGGCCTTAAAACCAGTTACTGCTTTGACGTCATGCACTCAGGGCTGGCTGGCTCAGCAGGGCAGCTCGAATGCCAACTTTGTGGTCGATTTTGACTCTCAAAAATATATATTTTTTATTCCCACTTATGCGGCATACAAGAGTCAAGGCTTCATATACTATCCACTCAGAAATGTATTTAAAAATAAAGGTTCTGCATAGCTCCTTTAAGATCATGGTATTTACTGAGTTTTGCTGTTACTTCTGTTCAGTGTTTGAGTGCTAGTATAACCTGTACATACCATTACATTACAGGCATTTAGTAGACACTCTTATCCAGAGCGATGTACAACACACCTAGGGCAGCCTGGGGAGCAGTTAGGAACCTTGCTCAAGGGCACTTCAGCCATTCCTACTGGTCCAGGGAATTGAACCAGTGACCTTTGGGTCTCAAAGCTGCTTCTCTAACCATTAGGCCATGGCTTCTATGTGTGTACCATGACTCTCAATGCTAATTCTTCTTTCTTGAGAAAAAGGAGTGTATTTTGAAGATTTTGAAAGGTTAAATAATTTTTTCATTTGTATAGAGCAACTGGTGCACTCCAAATTAACCTAATGATGACAACTGGACAAGCACATGGTTCGAAAAGTAATTACATTAACTCCCACTCTGTTTAAAGAGACAGTCAGCTTGGTGTATGTAATCATTTGACCCACTGGAATTATGATATAGTGAATTAAAGGTGAAATAAATTTCTCTAATTGTCACACTCATTTTAAAATGACCTCTGATGTGGACAGAGTAGATGACCTAATTGATTATGTGAAAATAAATGTATAGAAAAATGAAATATGTGGAGTTGTGAAAAACTGAGATTGAATATCTTTAGCCTAGGTGTATGTAAACATATGGCCTCAACTCTAACTAGATCCAATTCCATGCCGCATATAAGTTAAAAAGATAACAATAAGGAAATACTACAAATTGCACAAATAGTTTAATTGTTTATTTTCCTTCTGTGAAGTTATTCATGCCTTGCTGATATTTTTCTAAAAGAAATAATATTCACTATTGGGCAATTCTATAATTTTCAGGTTCTTTGTATATTGCAATATTTTCATGCTTGTAAACAATAAGGACTTCTAGTACATGCTCCCTCAAGCAGGCAATCAAACTCCTCTGAAGTGTGGAGTCTGAAAGGTGACGAAAGGATTGGTTTTGACTGCTATTGGCATGTTTCATCATACTTTGAAAGTAAAAATACAAGTGGGGAAAACAAATATTCCCTCTCTGAGCCACAGATATTATACAATGTATTTAGAAATAATCTCGTGTTTTCTTTATTTAATATTACTCTACTATTAATTATCAAGACAACATAATGCATATCAGATACCACCAACAGTGATAAACTGGCAGCCAGAAGTGATCCAATTTGAAACAAAGTTCCAAATAACACAACCCCGATTCAGGCTTGCAGTACTCGAGTCCAGGACTTGGACTCGAGTCCGACTCATACCCTAATTTTAAGGACTCGTGACTTGACTTGGACTTGAGCACTAATGACTCGGACTTGGACTCGTGCATTAACTGCATTCAGACTCATAAATTGGAGATCAGGACTCTGATTTTTTCTTTATTTTTTGTAACATGCTATAATAATTTGACATAAGCTGTTTATATCTACATTAATTTTTGTACTAATTTCATGCAAGAGTGTCACACCTGTGTGCCTTGGCATGTGCATCAGGTAGACTCTCGGGCATGCTCTGGACAGCGCGTGCGCCAAGCAGACTCTCGCGTGCGCGCCAGTAACAACTTGCACCTGCAAAGGATTAAGGTGCAATCAGTGCGTCTATATAAAAACTGTGAAAACACACTTACTTTGCGAAGTATTGAGTTGCATTGCTGACACATTACCGAGCTTTATTTCTTTTTTGGTTTCCTGAGCCCTGATTTCCTGTTTCTTGTCTTTGATTCTGTCTTGTGTACGATAGCCTGTTTGTGCCTCACTTGACCTATTACCTGTTTCACTATTTTACGATTTTGCCTGCCATTCTGGATTGTTTACCTGTCTTCACTTGTATTAATAAGCACACCTTCTGCACTTACATTTGTCTCCCAACCATCTCTGACAGAATACTTCACACTCCCTGACAAAGAGAATACACATTTACCTATTAATACGTCATGTTCAGGAACAAACTAATGTTAATGGTGCTAAAACAACCACTGTCAAATGGTGCAGTTGGAGTCTTGTTCTTGGATTCAACTTGAAATTTTTTTTTAGATTTTTTTTGGGCTTTTTGCACCTTTATTGGATAGGACAGTGTAGAGACAGGAAATGAGCAGGAGGGATCGGGAAATGACCTCGGGCCGGAATCGAACCCAGGTCCCCGGATTTATGGTATGGGGCCTTATCCACCTGAGCCACGACGCCCCCACTTGAAATTTTTTTAATGTTTTGGACTCGACTACAACACTGCCCCAATTACAAAAAAGTTGGCATGCTATGTAAAATGTAAATTTTTTTTATGCATACTTATATACATAAATAATATATAAATATATGTGTGTATAGATACAGAGTCGGGGCAGCACGGTGGTGTAGTGGTTAGCGCTGTCGCCTCACAGCAAGAAGGTCTGGGTTCGAGCCCCGTGGCCGGCGAGGGCCTTTCTGTACAGAGTTTGCATGTTCTCCCCGTGTGGGTGTGCTCCGGTTTCCCCCACAGTCCAAAGATATGTAGGTTAGGTTAACTGGTGACTCTAAATTGACCATAGGTGTGAATGGTTGTCTGTGTCTATGTGTCAGCCCTGTGATGACCTGGCGACTTGTCTAGGGTGTACCCCGCCTTTCGCCCGTAGTCAGCTGGGATAGGCTCCAGCTTGCCTGTGACCCTGTAGAACAGGATAAAGCGGCTACAGATAATGAGATATACAGAGTCTACCTGTAATATGCGATTTTTCTGAGCCTCTCAATAAGGCAATTTTTTATACTTTTTCATGGTAGATAATGCAAATAGCCCTCTGTATTTAATCCTTCGTTTGTCTAATTTTTATTTCAGTTTTATTTGTTATCTGTTTGACATTTTCTTGCTACTGTAACATGTGAATTTCCCCGATGTGGGATGAATAAAGTGAATCTAATCTAATCTAATCTAATCTAATCTAATCTAATCTAATCTAATCTAATCTAATCTAATCTAATCTAATCTAAATAAAAAACAGAATGCAACTAGAAGGGCACTTGGTAGAGTGCATACCTCCTCCAAGCCACATATTACCAACATCAAAATCAAATAATTTGAACCTAGGATAATACTAAAGCTGTACACCAAATTTCATTAAAAAACATTCACTACTTAATTAATTGTTCCTTGGCCCATGGCCCACCTTTCCTCAAAATTTCATCAAATTCCATTCACCACTTTCTGAGTTTTTTGAAAAGACAAACAAACAAATAAATGCAGGTATAAACATAACCTCCTCCAACAAAGTTGGCAGAGTTAATTAACTTGTTTACCTGTAGAATGTTCCAAATCGGTGTTTTTCATTGCCAGTCTTTTCTTGCCCGTCCCAGCTTTTGTGGAACGTGTTTCAGGCATCAAATTCTGAATGAGTGAATATTTACAAAAATCAGTGAAGTTGATCAGTTTGAACATTAAATATCATGCCTTTGTATTGTATTCCATTGGAAAAGGATTTGCAAATCATTGTTTTACACAACATCCCAACATTTTTGGAATCAGGGTTGCTGATGAATCAACAACTCATCTCATCTCATTATCTCTAGCCGCTTTATCCTGTTCTACAGGGTCGCAGACAAGCTGGATCCTATCCCAGCTGACTACGGGCAAAAGGCAAGGTACACCCTGGACAAGTCGCCAGGGCTGACACATAGACACAGACAACCATTCACACCTACAGTCAATTTAGAGTCACCAGTTAACCTAACCTGCATGTCTTTGGACTGTGGGGGAAACCAGAGCACCCAGAGGAAACCCATGCGGGCAGAACATGCAAACTCCACACAGAAAGGCCCTTGCTGGCCACGGGGCTCAAACCCAGACCTTCTTGCTGTGAGGCGACAGCGCTAACCACTACACCACCATGCCGCCCTGAATCAACATCTAAACACTTCAATATATAATAAAATACATGATTTTTTTTAATGTACATTGACAACCAATTGGTGATTGGTGATTAAGTTTAAAAGTGACTGCAAATCACTGAAGAGATTTTTTTAATTCTCTATGCCAAATTTATGCTAAACCAGTGACCATTGACTTTTACATTCTGTACACAGCATTTCCTAAAAGAGTTATTTAATGTGAAAGGATTTAGATCAGGACTGAATTACTAGTGCATTGAGGAAGCAAGTATGCAGAGAATTCTCTTTCTGATCCACTGTGCATTTTTCAACCTACTTCATTTGAAATGCTCTGAGTGGCACAAGCAGTGAGACTGATACAAAATGAGGGGCATTGCTTTGGCGGGCTACAAGATAAATTAATGTAAGAATGAATTTTATCCAAAGTAAAACCCTACCCAAAGCATTCAATAAGGCAAAACAAAGTCATAATGGCTGTTGTCTTAATTTTTGAAAACAATTATAATACATTTAAGATAACACCGATACTGTATATAGTATAAGCATTTGTGACAAAAGAATTTGCTCACACTTTAGCCTTTAATTTCTTTAGGCAAAACTTTTTCATTTGTTTATTAATTTTCCCCTGCATGCAAACATTTACGCATTCACAGTTGAGCAAGTACAGTGTCCCTTCGCTTCAGTGCTTTATCAAGGAGCACAGAAAGGAAATGAGTTGGAGGCAAACAGCAGCTGCTTGTACTTTGTTGCTTCTGATAAGCAGCACAATGAAACAGAAAGTGAATAAATACCCAGCCAAAGCCTCAGAGATTTTGATTCATTTCATCCCCTTTGAATCAAAATGCCAGTGTTTTCTTTTTTGTATTTTGTCCCTCTAATGTTTATCTTGTAGTATGTACTAGGTACAATATTTAATATGCTTTCTCTGTGCAGTCCTATCCTCATATGCATACTGTTAGAAATAACCAGCTTCTGCAATTGACAGTGCAATATTAATTATATATCACAGACATAAAATCAAACTAAACCATTTCCACAAAAACACAACTATTTCTTGTTTACATCCTGGCATGCTTTAAGAAACATAAGACTAGACATTCTTAAATTGCAGGATCAGAATAAAGCATTGTGCCAAAAATCATAACTACTAGGGATGCATTAATATCATTTTTTCCCCAGACCAATTACGATACTGATATGGAAATGAGTAACCTTAGTGTGAAGCAGTCAGGGGCATCATGGAACATGTTATTTACAGTTGTATTCAGAGGTTTACATACAGGGACATTAATGTCATGGCAATATTGGTCTTTGAACAATAAAAGAACAATTCTTTGAACTGTTCTTTTTCTGTGGCACATGTTGTACAACATACATCTTATAATAATAATAATAATAATAATAATAATAATAAATCCAAGAATTTGGTACACTTTAATTGACTTTGGGTTTTCTGAAATCAACACAGGATCAAAAATTTAAAATTATACATAGGGGAGAGTGGGGTAAGATGAGCCACTTTTTACATTTTTCATCATAACTACATGTTAAAGCCATTTTTGCTTCCAGTCTACACACCATACCAAATTTCAAAGTGTACTGTTACTATCTGAGCAAAACATAATTGATAAGCTCTTATGGTTAGAGTGATATTACCTCTTGAAAAAAAAATGTCAAGTGGCTCAACTTACCCCATGCACGGGGTAAGATGAGCCACTGTGTGGGGTAAATTGAGCCAACACAAAACATGTTAGGTTAACAAAGTAAACAACTTTTATTATTAGAAATGCAATCAATGAATCAAGTCAAGTCAATCAAGTGGGGGATAGGGCCGTTGCATAGAGAAGGGGAGATGAAGAGAGAGGTGATAGAACGAGATGGGATAGGGAGGGATAGATAGATGGATAGAGAGAGATATATGCGTAGATAGATAGAAAGAGGGATGGTTAGAGAGGGAATGAGAGATATACTATATTATAGAAATTACTAAAACAGTAGAACAGTGCCAAAAGAATCTTATTTCTTTCAGTAGGTTAAAACATTGCTAAAACATGCAGCAATCATTCCATCAATCATTCAATCATTTCATCATTATTCAATGTTCCAAGCGTTCAAATGGCAAGGGAACACCATTTGCCTCTCCCTCCATGCTGTCCCCCCAACAGTAAAGGGGCGGGGCAATTTTTTCACAATATCCTGTCTTGACAGGACAGCCTCATCTTTCTCTTTGAAGACAAAGGTTGGCTTTCTTGCAGAGCCATGGCATGACCGGCTTCTTTTGAGAAATCTTGCCTCTATTTCGAAGACATCGAATTTGATTATCTGGCCAATGAAGAAATGCACTTTCTTCTTCCCCGTGTATTTTGCCACAACATAATCCCCCACATCTAACAACTGGTCTTCCTCATCTGATGTCATATATATATATATATATATATATATATATATATGTTGTTGTCATATATGACCAGTAAATGTGAAAACTTAAGTGTCATCCATATTGGGTAAGCTCAGCCACCAATGGGGTAAGTTGAGCCAGTGGCTCAACTTGCCCCACATCTAATGGCTCATCTTACCCCATGGCCACCATTTTGTAGAAAAATGCTAATAAAGGGGATTAGGCTAATCAAAATTATTTTTATTAGCATTCATATCATAGCTTAGAAAGCCACTAACTTAACCCTAATGTGTCTAAATATTATTCTACTTTTGTCTTCTCTAAATCATCTTCACTGTGGACAAACATGGAATTGACTTAGAAAGCACAAAAACACATTTTTATAAATATGTCCCTCACCTAGTTTGACATGTGGTGCTCCTCTCCACAAGTGTAAGTAAATGGTCCCGGCCCCCTTTGAATGTGGTCACATGGTCACATTTGTTTACTGTTTCTTAGAAACAGGGGGTGGCTCATCTTACCCCCTGGCTCATCTTACCCCGCTCTCCCCTACAAGGGCAAAAACTTGCAAACAGCACATTTAATATTTGTGTGTTTCCTGGCACGGACCCAAATTTTAAGCACAGTCCAGATATTTTCAATAGAACTGTGGTCAGGACTTTCATGTTAGTCTCCCTTATCCATTCCACAACCAGCTTTGATGTGTGTTATGGTCATTGTTCTGTTGGAACACATAATTATATTCAAGTTTCTGATTGTTTCAGGTTATGCTGAAGAATTCTGAAGTAGTAATTCTTCTACTTTATTCTGTCCACTTTGTGCAATGCATCAGTTCCTCTGGCAGTCAAACAGCTCCAGAGCATGATGCTACCACTACCATGATTAACAGTTGGTACAGTGTTCTTCCTTATCTCTGGTCATTGTGGCCAAACAACTCAATATTTGTCTCATCTGATCATAAAATTTTCCTCCAGATGGCTTTTTCTTTGTCCATGTGGTCAGCTGTGAACTTTAGTCAAGCTTGAAGGTGTTGATAGAGCTTGAAGGTCTTTGATAGAAACCTCTCAGTCCAGGGTGATGTAAAACTCACTTCAGTATAAACAGTGTTCTGCCAGGCCTGTGCTTTGGTGCTCCTGGGTTGTTCCTGACTATCTGAATCAATTTCCTCTCAGCTGAAGGTGGTAGTTTGGTTTTCTTCAAGCAAAGTAGCTTGGCAAAGTGGCAACACCTCCCAATAACTTGTATGTACATACAATTGTCTGAACTGATAATCTTGGATTCTATGGTTGTTTCGAAATGGGTCCGAGTTGTATAAATCTGTGATCCTCTTTCTCAGATTGACACTGAGCTCCTTAGACATTCCATTCTACTGTGTGTTGGTGAAGCCAATGAGTGCTGTCAAATGAAACCTTTTTATGCTGGCACAGAGAAGCTGTGGTCAATTATGATCACTAACAGGAAATTAAGAGGCTGTGGTGTTCACAAGTTAAAAGGCATTTTGGAACATTTGGAACTAAATTAATAATCTAAGTGGGTATATGTAAATTTTGAAGAAGAAGAAGCTTGGAAGTGGGTATATGTAAATTTTTGAACCTGTATATATATATATATATATATATATATATATATATATATATATATATATATATATATATCTCCTGTGTTGATGTCAGAAAACCCAAAATAAATTAAAACTTGTGCACCAAATTCTTGCTTTTTTCCTACCACAGGAAAAAACAAACAAACAAAAACAAAAACCAAAAGTTCAAAGACATCACTGAAAGCTCAATATTGCCATGACATTCATGTCCATGATGACATTCATGTTTCTGTATGTTCCTGTATGTACTTCTGATCACAGCTGTAGCTTTGTTTATAGTGGTTGCTGATCTGTGCAGCCATACTGTAAATAAACCCCTCATGCTGAGTTTTATCTCTTAAATATTATGGCATTTAAACAGTGTCTTTTAAGGGCACTGATGCTCTGCTGTGTTTGGATTGCAATCAGTAATCGTGAAATACATCCAGAACACTGTTTTTTTTTTATATAATTTTTTCATTGTAGCAAGGTACACCATAGGCTTATGTCATATAGTATGAGATGATATTAGATACCTGCATAAGTTTCATGAGTATGAGTATGGTATCAGACTTGTACTCAATAACAGGTATCAGTATAATAATACCATAGATAAAAAGAAACTACATTGAACACCACCTGGCATTTAGCCTTGTTCTCTGCTCTTATTTGGCAAAAGGTTTCCCAGACCATCTACTGCTCAGAACTCAAGGCTATATAATCCTGTGTTAATATACTGTAGATTATGAGAAAAATGCAAGAAAATATCATATCATATTTAGCCATTCCCTAGGCAAAAGGATGCTCAAAAATGGCATATATATATATATATATATATATATATATATATATATATATATATATATATATATATATATAAACATTACAATGTTTACACTACTTATATAAACATTACAATGTTTACACTACTACTACTGAGATATCTCTACTTAAGCTGTTGTACCTACTGTCTAAACTACTACTGTATATATGGTGTACGAATTATTTGCATCAAATGCTGGCAGAGCCTATTTTCCAGATAAGAATCCAATTATATCTGTAGCAGCTCTAGTTATACTCAGCAAGTAAACAGCAATGTCAAAACTCATATCCATCCATCAACTGTAGCCGCTTAGCCTATACAGGGTCGCAGTCAAGCTGGAGCCTATCCCAGCTGACTATGGGCAAGAGGCAGGGTACACCCTGGACAAGTTGCCAGGTGTTCTTTTGTACAAAATATATGAGCTTTGAAGGGATGGCACAGTGGTTAGCACTGTTACCTCACAGCAAGAAGGTCCTGGGTTCAAGCCCAGCAGCCTCTGTGTCCTCACAGGGCTGACACAGATAACCATTCACACCTACAGTCAACTTAGAGCCACCAATTAGCCTAACCTGCATGCCTTTGGGGGAAACCAGAGCACCCAGAGGAAACCCATGGGGAGAACATGCAAACTCCACAAAGAAAGGCCCTAGTCAGCCCAGGACCTTCTTGCTGTGAGGCAACAGTGCTAACCACCATGCCACTCCTTCAAAACTCATATATTTTGTACAAAAGAACACATGTTGACTATATGCTTTACAACAGGTATAGTTGAGAACATGTGACAGGAATTGCTGGTGAATATCCAGAAGTCTGGACTGATTTTGCAATTCCTCTAGGGAGTGAATGGGTTTTGTGCTTAACAGAAAAGTGTTTTATCTAATCTGTTCTGTGTTCTGGACAGGATCCACACAGAGCAGTTTCTATTTTAAGACGTACACAAATGTTCTGTTACAGTTTCCTGCAGCAGATTGTAGCTGTGCAACATAGAATTGTTTTCTTGTACATATAGTGTTCATTATTTGTATTTTTGTAAATTGAAAAAAAAAAAAACAATAGCAATATCCAGCTATAAATATAGAATTTCTCACACACATGCAGAAGTAATAAATACATACACTTATCAGCCACATTAATGGGAACCTGCTTATTCATGTAATGTGGCTCAGAAATATGTCATTATTTAGTTAGTTATTAATTTGGACATTTATTTATTTCAAAGATAATGTGTATGACCTAAATATGCCTAGAAATTAAACACACACACACAGTTGTACTTCTATCTTTGTGGGGACACTCATTGACATAATGCATTCCCTAGCCCCTTACCCTAACCATCACAACTAAATGCCTAACCCTCACCTAAACCTAATTCTAACCTGAATGTTAAAACAAAGTCTTAACCCTCAAACAGCCCTTTGAAAAAGTGAGGACCAGCCAAAATGTCCCAGCTTCCCAAAAATGTCTAACTCTGTTGGTAAAGACAGACAGCTAGCTAGCTAGATAGGTGTGTGTGTGTGTGTTCTAGTCCTCGATATATAGCAAGTACACACACACACACACACAAGATAATAATGCTCTCTCAGAAAATCAATGAAGTAGACAGAACAAGTTTGTTTAAGCAAAAATGTGTCTTAATACAAATTAGGTCTCCCAATGGAAGAACTGCAGTGTGGGTAGCTAATTTTTTCTTCTTGGCAATGGATTATGAGTAAAAATTTGATTATATGATTAGAGGAAAAAAAGAGGGTAGAAGATGAGGTCCCTGCAGATGAGTTCTTCACTTCGCAATTCACCTGCTCACAATGATTAAGATGTGAACTTTTACAATTCCAGCAGTCCACATTCAGCTCAAGGGGCCTTATCTGAAATTAAAAAAGCACCCCTCTGATGCACTTTGAAGTTGCTCACAGCCACTCAAATGGTTTCAGTGGGTGATGGGGAGAGAGAAGGAATACTGTACTTTGATTTCCAGAGTCATTTTTGCCTGTTACTTCATCTTACACTGAGGGTGGTAATGGATGGACAGGGACACAGCCTTTTATTACCATGCACAGACAAAATCAACTGATTAATTAATTTCCACATGCTGAGTGGAAAAGAGGATCATACAGTATAACATTTTACATAGAGTATTTGTATATATTTTGTTAACAGGTCCTTTTCCTGCTGCACATCTGATGGTCATTAAATGATACCTTTAAATCCATCCATTCTGGGCCGTGGGTGAGCTGGAGCCAATTTCAGCTGACATTGGGCGAGGGGCGGGTTACACTCTGGACAGGTCACCAGTCTATCACAGGGCTAACACAGCGACAAACAACCATTCACACTCATGTTGACACTTATGGGCAATTTAGAGTAGCCAATTGACCAAATCCACAAGTCTTTGGACTGTGGGAGGAAATTGGAACATGCAGAGGAAACCCACGCAGGCAAGAAGAGAATTCCGTACAGAAAGGCATTTGAATCAGTGGTATTGAGGTATTTCACCTGACGTCACAGGGTCACGTGACGCCCCGGTGTCCGCCATTTTGAACGTCAAGCTACATACTAATGCTGCAGACAGAGAGGGAGAACCAGCTTGAAAAAAAAAACGTGTTACAGACACCTAGAATAGATTAATTTGTCAGTAAGCACTCTATAAATAACCATGGTGTTTGCTTGTTGTGCTGTGGGCTGCCACAACAGACAGGGACAGCGTGCAGGACGCTCCTTTTACCCGTTTCTAGTGATGGGAATTTCGGCTCTTTTTCGGGAGCCAGCTCTTTTGGCTCTTCTTACTATAAGGAGCTGGCTCTTTCAGCTCCCAAACGGCTCCTGAGATTTTATTTTTGATTTAATTGCTGCAGTTAACTAGTTAATTAATTACATTATTATTTATATTTTATCAATAGGATGTTTTCCATTTTATTTTTTAGTTTTTGTAGCCATTGTAAAGCTTTGTAAAGTATAGCAGTGTAACAATGTTCTAGCTATAGAAATAAAACTTACTTACCAATTAATAAATTATTTTCTCACAAACATAATGCAAAACTGTGTTATATTACCAATATAAAATACACAGCTGATTTTCCCCTCCTCAGGTGCCTCACAGACTCCTCTCCCCTGCGCTCCACAGCTTTAAGCATTACACCAATTTTCGTATTTTCGCAGCTGTGAATGACATCAACCCCCCCAACCAAAAAAAGTAGGCGTACACCATGCTACTTTTTTTCCTTTGAATGGTAATAGACAACACAAAGACGCAATCGGACAGCAACTTTTTTTGTGAAAGTCTCTCTCTCTCTGAGGCACCTAAGGACAAAAAACTAATTCGGCTCCCCAACTCGGCTCCCACCAAAGAGCCGGCTCCCGTCGTTCACTTCAAAGAGCCGGCTCTTTGAACCGGATCGTTCGCGACCGACACATCACTACCGGTTTCCTACTGACCCAGACAAGAGGGCCAAATGGATTGCAGCTGTGAAGAGACAGGATTGGGAGCCAACAGAGTACTCCAGACTTTGCAGTGATCATTTCATTTCAGGTTAGTTTATCAGTTAACGCAATTTTGATAAAATATATAGCAAAAAGTAAATGGGTCAGTGTTTGTTAACCCATCTGAGCAGTGAAACAAGGCAGTGTTAATTTGTCTAGGGTTGCATGTAGCAGACATCAGACATAAAACGCAATAACAGAGGCTAGAAAGAAACGGGACACAGAAATAAAGAAACAGGGCTCCATACCAAGGCTGGGTACAGTGTTTGTGATAAAAGACAGATCCAATTTAACACGAATCACAGCTTACTTTCTTGTTAAAATGTGCAAAGGTCTCCACCATCTCATACCGCCTTGCACTGAAGGACTTAAGCGTGCCGTCCAAAATGGCTGCGTCACGTGACTTGGTCACGTGGGTGAAATACCTCAATTGTGCTGCACATCTCTTTCCACCCTCTAATTAAACTAAAGAGAAGCACTACAGTGTCTTGCAAAAGTATTCATCCCTCTTGATGTTTGTCCTGTTTTGTTGCATTACAAGATGGAATTAAAATGGATTTTTGGAGGGTTAGCACCATTTGATTTACACAAAATGACTACCACTATAAAGGTGCAAATTGTTGTTTTATTGTGACACAAACAATAATTAAGATGAAAAAAAAACAGAAATCTGGAGTGTGCATAGGTATTCACCCCCTTTCGTATGAAACCCCTAAATAAGAGTTGGTCCAACCAATTCACTTCATAAGTCACATAATTGGTTGATTAAGATCCACCTGTGTGCAATCAAAGTGTCACATGATCTGTCACATGATGTCTATATAAATCAACCTGTTCTGGAAGGACCCTGACTCTGCAACATGACTTAGCAAGCAACATGAGAACCAAAGAGCACTCCAAACAGGTCTGAGACAAAGTTGTGGAGAAGTATAGATCAGGGTTGGGTTATAAAAAATATCCCAAACTTTGAATATCCCAGGAAGCACCATTATAGCAAAATGGAAAGAATATGGCACCACTACAAATCTGACAAGAGAAGGCCACCCACAAAACTCACAGACTGGGTAAGGAAGGTACTAATCAGAGATGCAACAAAGACACCAAAGATAACACTGAAGGAGCTGCAAAGATCGACAGTGGAGATGGGAGTATCTGTCCATAGGACCAATTAAGCCATACACTCCACAGAGTGGGGCTTTATGGAAGAGTGGTCAGAAAAAAAACCCATTGGTTAAGAAAACATATTTGAAGTTTGTCCAACAGCATGCAGCAGACTCCCCAAACACATGAAAGAAGAATCTCTGGTCAAATGAGACTAAAATTGATGTTTTTGGCCATCATGGGAAATGCCATGTGTGGTACAAACCCAACACCCTGCAAACACAATTCCTACAGTGAAGCATGGTGGTGGCAGCATCATGCTGTGGGGATATTTTTCATCTGCAGCGACAGGAAAGCTGGTCAGGACTGAAGAAAAGATGGATGGCACTAAATACAGGGCAATTCTGGAGGAAAACCTGTTTGAGTCAGCCAGAGGTTTGAGACTGGGATGAAGGTTCACATTCCAGCAGGACAATGACCCTAAACATACTGCTAAAGCTACACTGGAGTGGTTTAAAGGGAATAATTTAAATGTCTTGGAATGGCCTCATCAAAGCCCAGACCTCAATCCAATTGAGAATCTGTGGCATAACTTGAAGATTGCTGTACACCAATGCAACCCATCTAACTTGAAGGAGTTGGAGCAGTTTTGCCTTGAGGAATGGGCAAAAATCCCAGCGAGATGTGCTAAGCTAATAGAGACATACCCCAAGAGACTTGCAGCTGTGATTGCAGCAAAAGGTGGCTCTACAAAGTATTGACTTGGGGGGGGGGGGGGTGAATACCTATGCACACTCCAGATTTCTGTTTTTTCATCTTAATTATTGTTTGTGTCACAATTAAAAAAAAAAAAACTTTAAAGTGGTAGGCATGTTGTGTAAATCAAATGGTGCTAAGCCCCCCAAAAATTCATTTTAATTTCAGCTTGTAATGCGACAAAACAGTACAAACACCAAGGGGGATGAATACTTCTACAAGACACTGTAGTTCTCCTTCACTCTCAAAATAGGTGGATTAAGATATGATCCAACTTGTACTGAAAATGGGGATATAAACCCTGGTTAAAATGGAAGTGTATTGAGACACTCTTAATCTAAAAATTCTTCAGGGACATTTTTGTGCACTGGCTTGTCACTGATTATACTTTTTTGGCCTGTCATTGTTCTGATCTCCAGCACTTTTAAAAACTTTTTTACACTATATGACCAAAAATATGGTAACACCTGACCATTACACCCACATGTGGGTGTCTGGTTCCCAAGTTCGCAATTTGTATGCTGTAGCATTAAGATTTCCCTTTGCTGCAACTAAGGGGCCAAAGCCTGTTTCAGCATGACAATGCTTCTGTGGAAAAATAGGTACCCTATGGGTACATGTGGCTACTGCTTAGAAATAAATTTGCTTTCTGATACCATGTCCGTACTATAAATATAGCATATATATTTACTCTATGAGGCAGTAGCCACAAAAATGAAGTGTAATCCAAAAATGAACAATTTAAAAATCACAGAAGTAAAATATACCAAGGGTCTGTACTTTATATTATTCTACTCTTACCTCTTACAGCTTTCGAAACCGAAACCTCCGAACCGAGGCTGACATGCACATGCTGTCGCCATGACTGAAACTCTTATTTCCCAAAAATGGCCCAGCGCTAGAGCTCAGCGGTCTCAATACTCTTTTTGACAACTTCCCGTAACAACTCAGAAGTGTGTCACATCTACATCACACATGGGACCACTGGCCGAAGAAGGCGAGGAAAGGGGGACAACCTGGAGTATATTTTAAAATAGGAACACACTTTCCCTTGGTAATAAGCATAAACATGTCTGAAAGCGATTTCTTTAGTCTAGTCCATTTATTTCGAATGGTGAACTGAATTGTATACCCTCACCAGCCATTTTAATAGGAACACCTGCATGCGTATGTGCAGTGTTCTATTGTTACACTCATTCTTACATTCTTACAACATGATGACATAGTGGCTCCTGCCTCTATGAGGCAGTAGCCACAAAAAGCAAGGACCATATAGACATGGTGTGCAAGTTTTGTGTGGAAAAACTTGAGTGGCCTGCACAGAGCCCTGACCACAACTCCACTGAACACCTTTGAAATTGATTGGAAAGTTTAAAAGCATTTTTGCCTGATATCTGTGCCCGACCTCACTAATGCGCCACACAACCACAATCCAAAATCCAGTGAAAAGCCTTCCTAGCAGAGTGGGGGCTGTTATAGTCGCAACTCCATATTAATGGCAATGACACTGGAATGGGATACTCACATACATTTGGCCATGGAGTATATATTGTGAATTACACATCAATTTAACAATAATAATGGCTTTTCAAACAAAACGTCTTACTGTTTTAAGCCCTTTAATCTGTTAATAGAGCATTTGAGTGAGTCAGGAAATGTTATTAAAAAACAAAACAAACAAACAAAAAACCCTGGTAATAGCTGCCTGATTTCATTCACAGCAGCAGCTGTCAGCTAAAATTGAAAATAGTTCCTTTTGTTGCCTGAGTTCATGAGATTCATAATTCACTTGAGTTTTGAAGTTGAGATTTGGCTGTTGCTTGACATTTATTTGAAAGTATAAAGTGATTAATTTACTCACTGCAGTGTGTACTACAATGCTACACTACTGCATTGACATTTTGCAGTATTTATCTCTATGTTTATGTGTATGTGATAGGTGCATCTCTATACTTATATTTTCTCTTTAATTATGTTGCAGAATAAGTTGGATATGGTGGGGAAAACAACAAACAAACAAACAAACCCAAACAGATTTTTTTTTTTAACCAAAAGAGCAAAATGTTTCTTTTTGGTTAGTCATATTAAATTGGGTTTAGGAGTATGAATCATTTTATTTAGCTACATAATTTATATAATGGGGGAAGCCATGGCCAAATAGTTAGAGAAGCAGCTTTGGGACCAAAATGTTGCCAGTTTGATGACCTGGCTGGACCAGCAGGAATGGCTGAAGTGCCCTTGAACAAGGCACCTAACCCCCAACTTGCTCCCCAGGCTGCTCTGGGTATGTTGTATGTCGCTCTGGATTCTTCGTTTGTACGTGACATCATGGCTAATTATGCATGAGGCTTTGAACCAGAAGTTGGCCACGGTGGAAGATATACACAAACTCACGTGGTGCACATTTACTATAGAATAATATGCTCGAGAGGTTGTTGTGCTCAAGAATTCCTTTTGTTTCTTTTCTATGCCGACTCTTTGTGCTGTAATTGGATGCGGACACAACTCTATTCGAGACAAGGGGACTTATAAGTTATTTAGAATTCTAGCAATTATAAATAATCAAGGAGAAAAAACAAGATAGTTGTCCATGGAGCACAGACATCAGTGGCTGTCCAAAATAAACCAGGCTTATCTAAATGATGAGAAAGCAAAAACCACACAAGTCTGCAGTGAACATTTTATCAATGGTACGAGATAGTTATTAATGAAATATCGCAATATATAAGAAATGTTGGCTTGTTTAAAAGAAAAGAAAACTCGTTTTTAAAATACAGTTATGAAGATAGATTATGATATAAACTAACAATTCATGCGGATAATTGAAAATAAGGAGCTCACACAACTAAGATATCCATCTCCAAAAGACAAGTGTCTATACAGAATGGACGATTTCATGGAGGCTGCCAGTGCAAATATTTTAACCAATCAGAAAAATCCCCCCTGATTGTTTCCGGCAATGCTCTGACGTCATTTGAGCGCAAGACACAGAAGCTCTGCATAGTGGGTAAGACTTGAAGCTGCCCTGGCTGGAGATTATTTCATTAAAAGTTTATATGAAAAAAAAAATTGAAATCCATTTCTCTAACAAAAAAGTGGAGGGGGAAAGATAATACTGATGTCACTGATAAACAGCGAGGGAATAGTGAACAGTTGATGTATTCCTATGTGACTGACTGCAGGGAGGTAACTTTTCATATTTATACAAGTAGTGCTGCCGTGACAGCCTCATTCTGCAGACTGTAACCTTGCTAGACAACCTACAAACAGATCTGCATACAATCTAACTTACCTAAATCTGTTAAAGGGGCAAGTGTGCCAGTTTTTACACATTCCTGGCAGCATAAGCACTCATCTCATTATCTCTAGCCACTTTATCCTGTTCTACAGGGTCGCAGGCAAGCTGGAGCCTATCCCAGCTGAATACGGGCAAAAGGCGGGGTACACCCTGGACAAGTCACCAGGTCATCACAGGGCTGACACATAGACACAGACGACCATTCACACTCACATTCACACCTACTGTCAATTTAGAGTCACCAGTTAACCTAACCTGCATGTCTTTGGACTGTAGGGGAAACTGGAGCACCCGGAGGAAACCCACGCGGACACAGGGAGAACATGCAAACTCCACACAGAAAGGCCCCCGCCGGCCACAGGGCTCGAACCCGGACCTTCTTGCTGTGAGGCAACAGTGCTAACCATTACCCCACTGTGCTGCCTAGCATAAGCACTCATTCGTGAAAAACTTCCTCATCAAGATGTCACCAGGCTAGCCCACCGTAATTACTATAGTAGATTGTCCAACCCCCCCCCGAAGCAATGCAGACAGAGGGTAAACAAAAACTGCTTTACGCAGCTTGTGTGCTCAGAACATTTTGAAGAAAATTGTTTCACTCAAACAACTTGGATGCACCGGCATTAGGAATACTGTACAAGCTAGCGCTGAATCCAAATGCGATTCCCACAATCTTCATCCAAAAAGCTGACAAGACAAATGAGACAACACGGTCAGTAGTCCGCAAAAGAGAAGTTCAAAGGATAAGAAAACTCTTTTTATGGCTTCTCTAAGTTTTTATGAAGCATGATATGTTATTTTGAGTTCCTTTGGGCATAAACATAATAATTGCTGATACAGCTAAGCAGCTTGATATTTGTTGGGTGTCTTGCTTTGATTCAGTGTTGTCAGAAAAGCCTCGGTAATGACTAACTAAAACAACTCTATAAATATTGTTCATTTGTGTGTAACTACTTGATATGGTAATGCTTGTTCATCATGATCATCATCATTATTTGTGTCATTGTCCGAAATACTCGAGGAAATCAGTGAAGAAATGTCACTGGTGTGATAGTCCATTTTGTTGAATATGGACGTGTATTGTAAGTGACATCACACTTTACGGAACCCATTCGGAGTTCTTTTAGGTATACAGGAATTTGTTTGTGGAATAGCCGACCTCGATCACTGCAATCTAGTCAAACACGTGATAATTTTAAGAAACAGGTGAAACAGTTTTTATGGAGTAAATTTCACACCCAGTTTTATGATGTGTATATAACTCATTTTTAATCATTTTGGTGCCATTTCCATAATCTAGTTGTACTCTGTGATAATTACAGTTAGCATATATATTTATATCTTTATTTTTGTTGTTGTTTATGACTATCATTGTTGATCACGGGCGCAGATAGAGGGGGGGAAGGGGGGGATTCGTCCCACCCAGATTTAAATTCACCTCGTTCGGTTCCCCCCACTCATAGGGAGGAAAAAACGTCTATGCTGTCTTTCTTTGCATAAGGCAAACCTCACGGAAAAATCAAAAGACTAATTACCATTCGGTTTATTGAGGTGCACAGCAGTACATACATAGTTGCAACTGCGCAGACTGCACAGGTTGCGAGCTCGAGCTTGGTTGCTATGGTAACCCACAACAAGTTTGACAGGCATTTCAGGGACAGCTCCTCCTAGTTCAGGACCCCAACACGGCATGATGAAGGGTGCCAAAAGGCAGAAAACGATTGCATCGTTTTTTTTAAAAAAAAAAAAGACTAAGTAAACTGTGCCTTACTTTATCATATCACCTTGCAATTTTTGATAGTCTGTTCAAAATAATGTCGTAGTGAAAGTAAAATCGTACGGAGTGATGCCTTTCTGGTAGCCTCCTTCTTTCGGTGGTAGCCTGTAGATACAGTGCTCAGAAGGCAGTTTTAATGTTTAATCTGACGTTCCCTGCCATAATTTCAGCGAGCATATTGTTTCATAAGGAAACTTTGCGAAGAGTTGTTGACTGATTGCCGCTCACGCAACACACAGGCATAGTTAGAAAGTCAGGATGCACTGGTTTACACTTTACACACACACGCGTAGCCCAGCCTCTCGCTATGTTTAACAGTTGGAATTTAGCGGTTTTAAAACTAGTTTTGCAGTTTTGCAATTTCTGTGCGTGATGATAATGTGTAAACTTTGGATTTCCAAAGGCTATGTTAAAATGTTATCATTGTCCTGGCCTGCAGGTAGTTCCTGGTGATGGCAGTGAAGGAGGTGAAATAACATGTATACACACTACCGTTCAAAAGTTTGGTCACCCAGACAATTTTGTGTTTTCCATGAAAAATCACACTTTTATTTCCCACCATAAGTTGTAAAATGAATAGAAAATATAGTCAAGACATTTTTCTGGCCATTTAGAGCATTTAATCGACCCCACAAATGTGATGCTCCAGAAACTCAGGCCCTGTCCACACGGCAACGGATTCAGGTGAATCCGATACAATTGTTTATCGTTTAGGCCTGGCGTCCACACGGCACCGGCATTTTGGGTGCCCCAAAATGCAATCTTTTGAGAACGGGTCCCAGAGTGAAAAGATCTGGCAACGTTGCCGTTGTGAAGTCGTCTGGATGAGTAGAACGGATTTGTTTACGATGATGTCACAACCACATGACTGTGAGTGCTTCACGCCGGGTAGAAGTGTAACGAACTCACGAACTCGATGCGAGTTGTCAACAAATCCTATAACTTGGTTCATGAAACGCGCTTACAAAATATTTTCACTGTGAATATTTATTGTGTAATGGTGCAAAGTGAGAGTGAGAGAGAGAGAGAGACTCTGCCCTTAGGGCAGAGTCAATCCCGTCAGCAAAAATAGGGAAAAAAAGGAGCGATCTCACCTCTTCAGATGTTGGTTTAAGTCCTACAATACATTACTCAAAAAGGGCGTAGAAGAACAAATTAATCCATCAACGTGTAGCATTCAATTTATTCTGGACCATTAAAAACGCCGCCTTCCGCGTAGAATCATACGTCATCCTTGCCGCCATATTGGATGGGTCAAAGCGGAGAATAAAGATGCCTCATTCATGTGCTGTGTTTAACTGTACCAACAGGTTTACCGTCCAAACGAGATCACATGGGATTACCTTTCACAGGTGAGACTGGAAAAATACTTTTCATTGTATTTGGTCATTATAATGTAATTTTACGAACAGATTTTTCTGACTTTGTGGCTAATATGAAGTCTCGCGCATAATAGTTTATGCGCATGCGTCCTTACTTCTTCTATTGTTCTGGTGTTTCCGAAGGGACCGTCTTACAGCGCCCCTAGAGGTGTGGCATGTGTATTGCATCATTTTCAGCAAGCGTTGCGTTGCCATATAGACCTGATATTTTACTGATCGTTGCCCATGTGGATGCGATATTTTTTTTAAATAACATCTCGTTGCCGTTGTTGTGTGGATGTAGCCTCAATCTGCTCAAAGGAAGGTCAGTTTTATAGCTTCTCTAAAGAGCTAAACTGTTTTCAGCTGTGCTAACATGATTGTACAAGGGTTTTCTAATCATCCATTAGCCTTCTGAGGCAATGAGCAAACACATTGTACCATTAGAACACTGGAGTGATAGTTGCTGGAAATGGGCCTCTATACACCTATGGAGATATTGCACCAAAAAACAGACATTTGCAGCTAGAATAGTCATTTACCACATTAGCAATGTATAGAGTGTATTTCTGATTAGTTTAAAGTGATCTTCATTGAAAAGAACAGTGCTTTTCTTTCAAAAATAAGGAAATTTCAAAGTGACCCCAAACTTTTGAACGGTAGTGTGTGTGTGTGTGTGTGTATATATATATATATATATATATATATATATATATATATACAAAATGGAATCATTTGCTGACAGCTCAGTCCCCCCCAGTTCAAAAATCCTATCTGCGCCCCAGTTGTTGATACAATTTTGTCAATTTATTATTGTCTCTTATATTTTATTGTTTCCTGCTGTCATCAAGAGGACCACATTGGAAATAAGTGTATTTTATATTTGGTGCTGTTCTCGATGCTTTTATACTGTATCTTTTACCAAATAAATCCACACCATACCAGCAGCTCGGGTGTTTCTGGCAATATTTCTGCCTTTTTCCATACAAGCGCATCCTGCTGTAATGTTCACATGAATCCTGTATAGTAAAGCAGTGTTTGTTTACCCTCCTTCTGCATTGCTGCGGGGGTTGGACTGCTGACTATGGTAATTACGTAGGCTAGCCTGGGGACGTCTTGATGAGGAAGTTTTTCATGAAAGAGTCGAGAGCATGCTAATGAGTAGTATAACGTATAGTTTCAGCCTCGTTTTACAGGTAAAGAGTTCAGGTTTGTCCATAAGTCAGGGCTGCAGCTCATTAATACACTATTTCAGATGTATAGTGAAAAAAATCGACATTGTCACCTTAGTAGACCTTTCGCTTTGCCCCTTCAGTACTGAAGTATACACTCAGCCTTGTGCCCAAATGACGTCATGCATCGCCCTTCCATCAGACAACACAGCAGCCTTCTGGTGGCATTACAGCAACGATACAAAAACGCTCAACTTTCTTATGAATGGTCAAACATGCCTGAAACTTTTCTTATGGGCTCTCAATATTACAAGCTACCAACCCCTGCATGTATTTACTTTGCATTTTATATTCCTTTAATAGCCTGGTTGTGCAGAAACACACTGCTGTCAAACATGACAAAGCCGTGATCATCAAGTGTGTGAGCCAACAATCAAAGGCTTCTATGATTATTTTATTTTAAAAAGAGCTGTATATAATTTTTTAATGATGCTGCTTTTAATTGCTTTTTCTTTCCATTAGGAAAACCAGTTGATCACTACAATTTTACGGATCCAGACTGGGCTCCAACACAAAATATGGGCCACAACAAAATCAAAGATGGTACTAAAGCAGTAGCTTGAAATGCTAGGCTAACAGAGCGCAGAAAGAAATGCAAAATTATTGAAGAATCTTCACAAACGATCACAGAGTCAATCAAGATTCATGTCAATCCACTACCTCAAATACTGCAGCCTCCTCACCCGGTGAGTGCTCTTTTATAACTAAATATGTTATATAGTGTGTTAGATACCCATCTTTTGAAGCAGTCAAAATTATCGTTTTTAAAATAGATTTGAGAAATGACTACAAGCTTCTAAATGTAACTCCTCTTTAGCTCAATTGAGGTTTTTCACCCACGTGACCAAGTCATGTGATGCTGCCATTTTTGACATCACGGCTCGAATCAGTTTGAATGCGAGGAAGGCGACAAACGAAAAACATAAAAGAAAAAGGAGCGAGATGCAGAAAACACCTTCACTATCCAGCGATGTAGGGCATTTACAGGGTGAGCAGAGGGAGAGGTATTTGCAAAAATTGAGGTTAGCAGGCTTAGAGAACGACGTTTACCTGCTTCCACCAGGATTGTTCACTGACGTACGGAAGTACACGAAGCCCTCGTCTTTACCTGACTTTGGCCCACATGATCTGTATACCTATGTCGTTAAAAACCCATCGCCATACACAGGTATTGATCTGAAAGCGTATAAGAGTTTGGATGCCTACAAATATTTTGTGTCAGGCTGGGTAACATGCCTACATCAGCGGGTCATCCCTGGAGCTGGTGGTCGCCATCTTATTACAGCTAAGGTTTGTTCACATTTTCATTTACTTTCGGTCCTCAGGATAAACAAAATGTTATTAAATGTCATTGAAATAACTTCTTAGTCTGTTGAGACATGGCCCGTTATAAATTTGCTGTTACCAGGCAATGACTAAGAACTGTATTATTAGGGTCGGTGTCTGTGTTGTAGCAGTGTCCTAGCAGCTAGCTGTTAGCACTAGCTAATGTCAACAACATCATAGCTGGTATGTTACTGTAGCAATGTTTACGTTCAGTCATTTGGATGACTGTTAAAACCTTTCAGTCTCAAGTTTTTCCTTTACTGTATTTACTAGTTTACTGTAATTATGATTCGGCAGCTATTTACACTGGATCCAGTGTAAATAGCTGCCGGAGCGCGCTCCGGCTTGCTCCCCCTCAAGTGAAGCAGCGCGCTCCGGCTTGCTCCCGGAGCACTCCGGGAGCAAGCCGGAGCGCGCTGCTTAATTTGAGGGGGAGCAAGCCGGAGCATGCTCCGGAACCTCGGCCGGAGCACTCCGGGAGCAAGCCGGAGCGCGCTGCTTAATTTGAGGGGGAGCAAGCTGGAGCGCGCTCCGGAACCTCGGCCGGAGCACTCCAGGAGCAAGCCGGAGCGCGCTGCTTAATTTGAGGGGGAGCAAGCCGGAGCGCGCTCCAGAAACTTGGCCGGAGCACTCCGGGAGCAAGCCGGAGTGCGCTCCGGAACCTCGGCCGGAGCACTCTGGGAGCAAGCCGGAGCGCGCTCCAGAACCTCGGCCGGAGCACTCCAGGAGCAAGCCGGAGCACGCTGCTTAATTTGAGGGGGAGCAAGCTGGAGCGCGCTCCGGCAGCTATTTACACTGGATCCGGTGTAAATAGCTGCCGGATCATAATTACAGTAAACTAGTAAATACAGTAAAGGAAAAACTTGAGACTGAAGGGTTTTAACAGTCATCCAAATGACTGAATGTAAAGATTGCTACAGTAACATACTAGCTACTGTTGTTGACATTAGCTAGCTTGACCTTCAAAATGGCGGACACCGGGGCGTCACGTGACCCTATGACGTCAGGTGAAAAACCTCAACTGAAAAAGCGTTTTGTGGATGGATGAGACCAAAATAGAACTTTTTGGTTTAAATGAGAAGCATTATGTTTGGAGAAAGGAAAACACTGCATTCCAGCATAAGAACCTTATTCCATCTGTGAAACATGGTGATGGTAGTATCATGGTTTGGGCCTGTTTTGCTGCATCTGGGCCAGGATGGGTTGCCATCATTGATGTAACAATGAATTCTGAATTATACCAGCGGATTCTAAAGGAAAATGTCAGGACATCTGTCCATGAACTGAATCTCAAGAGAAGGTGGGTCATGCAGCAAGACAACGACCCTAAGCACACAAGTTGTTCTACCAAAGATAGGTTAAAGAAGAATAAAGTTAATGTTTTGGAATGGCCAAGTCAAAGTCCTGACCATAATTCAATCGAAATGTTGTGGAAGGACCTGAAATGAGCAGTTCATGTGAGGAAACCCAACATCCCAGTATTGAAGCTGTTCTGTATGGAGGAACGGGCTAAAATTCCTCCAAGCTGGTGTGCAGGACTGATCAACAGTTACCGGAAATGTTTAGTTACAGTTATTGCTGCACAAAGGGGTCATACCAGATACTGAAAGCAAAGGTTCACATACTTTTGCCACTCACAGATATGTAATATTGGATCATTTTCCTCAGTAAATAAATGACCAAGTATAATATTTTTGTCTCATTTGTTTAACTGGGTTCTCTTTATCTACTTTTAGGACTTGTGTGAAAATCTGATGTTGTTTTAGGTCATATTTATGCAGAAATATAGAAAATTCTAAAGGGTTCACAAATTTTCAAGCACCACTGTATAACTATTATTAAGTGTGTGTGTGTGTGTGTGTGTGTGTGTGTATAAACATATCTTCCAATATGGCAGCGGTCAAATGACTCAAGCAGTTTTGATCACGGGATTGCAAATGAAAAATAAGAGCATCTGTTAAATTCCATTAATGTAATGTAATAATGAACAGTCCACAAAAATGTAGTACATCTGTCATGTATGTGTGTTTATGTGCACATTGGCTAGCTTACAAGCTTTTTTTAAATAAGTATTTTCATAATGCCTTCAAAAAACTCACACGTCCTCTTTTACTTCTCACTGAGACTGTGCTGGCTGGCTGTGAAGTGTGAGTACCAGTAAACAATACACAAAAGGATTGCTAAGAGAAACATATGGGGAAAAAGGATGCAAATAACTGTGTGGGTGTCAAGATTGAGGCATAGCTTATGATTGTCTGTGTTTGTATGTTGTGAGAATACCAGAGTACTTTTATGTGTTAGCTCTGATAGGATTGGGGTGGAACATTTGTCTTTTTCCATCCCGTTTACTCACATTCAAACAAACAGAAAAAGCAGCAATCAGCAGTACCTAACACCAATCAGTATCACATTGAGGAGAGAGAGAGAGAGAGAGAGAGAGAGAGCTGCATGGTGAGGCCAATGCCACGGGCCATGCGGCTCACTGTTTCAGTAGTGTTATGAATGAGAGATATCTGTGACCCTGACAGACTTGGCCAGCTAGACAAACAGCCTCACTTCTGCCAGGGAATGAGGCTGTCTCAGGCATATTACAGCTTTAGAATGGAGATAGTTAGTGCATAATCCATCGAGACTACTGCATCTGTCTTGCACATCACCAGCACAGCAAAACAAAGAGATGCTATATCCGGGGGTTAAAATGGAGGAAGGATAAAATTTAATAGTTTAATTCACTCTGAATGACTTGCATATTAGTCTTTATAATTATTCCCACAATGCCAACTATCTGCTGATAGAAGCATCAATGGAATTCTGCCCTTGCTTCATCTCTAAACGATTGATGCAGCAGGGCTTTAGTCCTATAGCCTGTCCAACTTTCCTGCCTCCTCATCCGTATACTCTTTGCTCACACAGATCAGGCCCCAGTCTTCAACTTAAATGATAATACTGCCATAATTAATCAACAGGGTCATGCTTGTCATTTCGTAGATCACGAATTAACTGAGTCGATTCATGGCTGTAACACAGTACAACTGAATAACTGCACTGCTTTTTAGAACTTTGAGTACAATGTCAACAAATTCTGACTGTTCACTTATGATGGAGGTGTTTGCATTATGACTCTTTTTATTTCTCCGATTAATGCCACTTCAATTGTGCTAACATTATCCCTCTGTGACATTAGTGTGGCACATAACCACTAAGTTCTCACAGGAATAACAAAAATACAGAATCAACTGACAAGTTTGTACCAGAATTACGAAGCACAATGCAAAACATTTCAACATAAGCATATTTAAAGACTTTAAGTTCTCAGGACATAAACTGCCATATACAAAAATTATTTTAAATTCATTTTCATGACATCAGTGTTAAGAACTCATAAAGGAGAATACAACAAGTGTATAATTAACAGTTATTCCACAAAATCAAGTCATACATGAGCTGATAGCCGATGAGGCATGTAGCGCAGAGTCGGCTATAAACCATGTACGACAACATTAAGTGGAATATCTGTTTTATTATATCCACATTCACTGGATAAGAAACAGATCATTTTTATTTTTTGCAAATTTGATAAATACAAACTTTATACAAAATGTCTGACCAAATAATTTACACTGAAAATGTAAACAAACCAGCCAAATGACAGTAGCAATTTGTGAAAAACGCTATAATAATAATTGAATTTTTTTTTAAATATACGTTCTTACCCTCAAACACTTTTATTCCATATTTTGTTGCTTTTTTGTATTTTTGGGGGTTTTGTTTTCAAGTAGAGTTTTTATTTCCTCTTCAGTTGGTTCAGCAACACGCGCCACCATTTTGTTTCTTTACTCACGGTATATGAGCTGATAGCCTAGTTGTAGAGTAGCCAATCAGAGCGTGTGATTGCTCATATCCAGTGAATGTGCATAGAATATTAACACATATATTGAACTGTACTAAAATTGGACAAAACTGAACTGAAGAAAACCATACAATACTGTGGATGTTGATCGCAAAAGACATGGTGAAAGATATTCATAACCATCAGATGATGTTTAACTGTGTGTTTTGTGCAAGTGTGTGAGCACAGATATGTGTGGCAGCCCATTACTGCAGTGGGCACACTGCGTCTGTCCTAGCTGTCCATACTGTGGTTGACAGCAAGAATAAATCCACATGTCCAAGTACATGAAAGAGGATATTAGCTTTAGTGGCTGGCTTTATTTGGGATGCCTGTTCCATTTCATGGCTGCTAGTCTGAACCTGTAGAATTACTTACTGTACTGAGCTGAGCCGTCCTCATCCACACTGATGACTTAATTGCACTTGACATCTGTCAGTCACACCCTGATGGACCACACCAAATCTAAATGTTCTAGTCTAGCCAATGTGTGTATAAAAAGGATAGGAATGACAGTAATAATAAATTAGACATATTACAAAAGGGGGCCATCATGCTCCACCATTTTATCCAAGTGCCAAAGTCTCCCTAATGAAATTCAAAGCTATTTGCCAAATATTTATTGCCTTTTATTTCTGTGGCTATCTGAAAGCAGAGAGTGCATTAAGCCATTGTCTTCAGCTCTGTCACAGATCATATCGCACAGAGAACTGATAAATATTTATGAACGTCACAGGAGTAGTGTGATGGGGAGTGAGCTGGTTGTTTGTGCGCATACAGCGCAGCTGTCTGTTTGTAAGGCTAATTTCCTGAATGGAGGCAGAAAAAACGCATGTCCCCTCAGGAGCAGTCTGGGAAATACTGCCAGAGGGCCAAGCAGTCGACATTGTAGCACTGTAAGGGGGAAACCATAGCACTATCAGAGCTTCGCAGAAGGGGGGGGGACTGGGTAGACAGACAGACTGAGAGGGAAGGGGGAGGAGATTACAGAGGACAGAAAAGTGAGACTAACGTCTCTAATCACAGTTTGAGAAAATGCGTGCACACACACACACACACACACACACACACACACACACACACACACACACACACACCTCTTTATGAGACACAGAGTGAGCAGGCTGAGGCCATTGGATATGCAGATAAGCACAGGTAATTAAGGGTGCTGGAAGGGGTGGGGGCATGCACCAGCTCTGCTTTCATTAACATTTCACCGTTCAACTCATTCCCCATCTTATAGCCTCTCTACCCTGGACAATCAATCCCTAATCACACCTCCTTCTGCCATCAGTCAGACAACTCAATTCACAATAAGATATGCTAATCGTATTCTTTCAATGATCACACTGCGCAGTCAGCACTGATCTTCACTGACCTCCCAAAAAGATGAGCCATGTCTGAGAAACTAAGAGCTACACTTATCTCATGAACACCTCAGCTAATCTCAGACATTTAGGCTGAGTGTGGAAGTGTCTCAGAGAGCAACTGCCCCAAGCATAGTTCACACTACAACCTTACTGCATTACAATCAAATGGTCCAGTAGCTTCAGAATGCATCACTGCAGTAGGATTCAGAAAGGTTCACATTCACTTGGTTTCAACTGAGGGTTAAAATACGAGTGTTTTTTTTTTAGGATTTAACATGAAATATTCAACACATGCTACTACTAATTATTGCTGCTACTACTACTACAACTACTTATTATTATTATTATTATTATTATTATTATTATGTTAAATTCTCCCTTCTTACAAGAGCTGCTGTTGTAGAAAAATAACAAACACCTTCTGACCAATTGGTCAGCTCCCAAAGTAGTTCCAGTTGCAAGGATTATATTAATGAGTTGGATTGTTGCAATTTCTACAATCTCAATTCCAAAAAAAGTTGGGACACCGTGTAAAACATAAATAAAAACAGAATGTGAAGATTTGCAAATCATGGAAACCCCATATTTCATTGAAAATAGTAAAAAGACAACATATCAAATGTTGAACTGATAAATTGTATAGTTTTGTTTAACTATATGCTTATTTTGAATCTGATGTCAGCAACACATTTCAGAAAAGTTGGGACGGGGCAACAAAAGACTGAAAAAGTTGTGTAATGCTAAAATAATGCATTTGTTTAATTGGCAACAGGTCATTAACATGACGGGGTATAAAAAGAGCATCCCAGAGAGGCGGAGTCTCTCAGAAGTAAAGATGGGAGGGGTTCATCGCTCTGTGAAAGACTGCGTGGGCAAACAGTGCAACAATTTTAAGAATAATGTTCCTCAATGTAAAATTGCAAAGAATTTGGGGATCACATCATCTATGATACATAATATCACTAAAAGATTCAGAGAATCTGGAGAGACCTCTGTATGCAAGAGACAAGGCTGAAAACTGATATTGGATGTCTGTGATCTTCAGGCCCTCAGACGACACTGCATTAAAGCAGACACATGTCTGTAGTGGAAATCACTGTATGGGCTCAGGAACACTTCAGAAACCATCGTCTGTGAAAAACAGTTCATTACTGCATCCACAAATGCAAGTTAAAACCAGATATAAACAATATCCAGAAACACCGCCACCTTCTGTGGGCCCAAGCTCTTTTATGATGGACGAGGTGAAGTGGAAATTGCCTGAGGTCTGACAAATCAAAATTAGAAATACTTTTTAGAAATCATGGACACCACATCCTCCAGGCTAAAGAGGAGAGGGACCATCCGGCTTGTTATCAGTGCACAGTTCAAAAGCCAGCATCTGTGATGGTATGAGGGGGCATTAGTGCACATGACATGGGTAGCTTGCACATTCAGGAAGGCATCATTAATGCTGAATTATACAGTATATAACATGTTTCAGAGCAATATGCTGCCATCTAGACAATTTTTTTTCCAGGGAAGGCCTTCCTTCTTTCAGCAAGACAATGCAAAACCGCTCTCTGCACATATTAAAACTGCAAGGCTCCATAGTAAAAAGAGTCCAGGTACTAAACTGGCCTGCCTGCAGAACAGACCTGTCTCCATTTAAAACATTTGATGCATTATGAAGCACAAAATACAACAAAGGAGACCCCGAACTGTTGAACAACTGGAATTGTATACTGTCTTGCAAAAATATTCATCCTCCTTGGTGTTTATCCTGTTTTGTTGCATTACAAGATGGAATTAAAATGGATTCTGGAGGTTAGCACCACTTTGATTTACACAAAATGACTACCACTTTAAAGGTGCAAATTGTTGTTTTACTGTGACACAAACAATAATTAAGATAAAAAAACCAGAAATCTGGAGTGGGCATGGGTATTCACCCCCTTTCATATGAAACCCCTCAATAGAGCTGGTTCCAACCAATTCACTTCATAAGGTCACATAATTGGTTGATTAAGATCCACCTGTATGCAATCAGTGTCACATGATCTGTCACATGATGTCTGTATAAATCAACCTGTTCTGGAAAGACCCTGACTCTGCAGCACTACTAAGTAAGGAACATGAGAACCAAGGAACATGCCAAACATGTCAGAGACAAAGTTGTGGAGAAGTATAGATCAGGATGGGTTATAAAAAATATCCCAAACTTTGAATATCCTAGGGAGCACCATTAAATCCATTATAGCAAAATGGAAAGAATATGGTACCACTACAAACCTGACAAGAAGAGGCTGCCCACCAAAACTCACAGACCGCGCAAGGAGGGCATTAATCAGAGATGCAACAAAGACACCAAAGATAACACTGAAAGAGCTGCAAAGATCCACAGCAGAGATGGGAGTATCTGTCCAAAGGACTAGCTATACACTCCACAGAGTGGGGCTTTATGGAAGAGTGGCCAGAACAAAAAAAATCATTGCCTAAGAAAACACATTTAGAGTTTGCCCAACAACATGTGGCAGACTCCCCAAATACATGGAAGAAGAATCTCTGGGTCAAATGAGACTAAAATTGATGTTTTTGGCCATCATGGGAAATGCCATGTGTGACACAAACCCAACACCCTGCGAACACCATTCCTACAGTGAAGCATGGTGGTGGCAGCATCATGCTGTGGGGATATTTTTCATCTGTAGGGATAGGAAAGCTGGTCAGGACTGAAGGAAAGATAGATGGCACTAAATACAGGGCAATTCTGGAGGAAAACCTGTTTGAGTCAGCCAGAGGTTTGAGACTGGGATGAAGGTTCATGTTCCAGCAGGACAATGACCCTAAACATACTGCCAAAGCTACCTGGAGTGGTTTAAAGGGAAACATTTAAATGTCTTGGAATGGCCTCATCAAAGCCCAGACCTCAATCCAATTGAGAATCTGTGGCATAACTTGAAGATTGCTGTACACCAATGCAACCCATCTAACTTGAAGGAGTTGGAGCAGTTTTGCCTTGAGGAATGGGCAAAAATCCCAGTGGCTACAGTAGATGTGCTAAGCTAATAGAGACATACCCAAGAGACTTGCAGCTGTAATTGCAGCAAAAGATGGCTCTACGAAGTATTGACTTTGGGGGTGAATGCACACTCCAGATTTCTGTTTTTTCATCTTATTATTTGTGTCACAATAAAAAACAAAACAATTTTCTCCTTTAAAGTGGTAGCATGTTCTCATCTCACCTCATTATCTCTAGCCGTTTTATCCTTCTACAGGGTCGCAGGCAAGCTGGGGCCTATCTCAGCTGACTACGGACGAAAGGCAGGGTACACCTGGACAAGTCGCCAGGTCATCACAGGGCTGACACATAGACACAGACAACCATCACACTCACATTCACACCTACGGTCAATTTAGAGTCACCCAGTTAACCTAACCTACGGTACATGTCTTTGGACTGTGGGGGAAACCGGAGCACCCGGAGGAAACCCCACGCGGACACAGGGAGAACATGCAAACTCCGCACAGAAAGGCCCTCGCCGGCCATGGGGCTCGAACCCAGACCTTCTTGCTGTGAGGCGACAGCGCTAACCACTACACCACCGTGCCGCCTGAGAGAGCATTAATAATCTAAATATTATTTATTCTTCTAAGTAAAAAATGCTCCTTTTTCCTCATATTATTTTGCATGTGCGACCATGTGTGGGATCGGGTGTACTGATTAAAGTGGTCAAACACAAGTCGTGCAATATTCACCAACGCAATTACTCAACACAGCACAGAGCAGCGAAAGAGTGAAAGAGAGAGAGATGCACCAGTAGATGGCAGTGTGTCACCTCTGTTTCTCTCTCTCTCTCTCTCTCTCTCTCTCTCTCTTTCTCTCTCTCTCCCCAAAGCCAGAAAGCAGAGAGAGTTGTGGCAGCCCGAGTCCATTTAATGGAACGTCATGAAATGTCAGTGTTTGGTTGTGCTGCTTGCAATACACAATGAGTTTCAGCAGTGCAAATCTCTGCTTGCCTTTCATTATAGATTGTGATTTTTTGCAAGTTTATAGCAGAGAGTGTTCACTGACCAAGATTTAAATTATACATTTTATCTGCTTAAAACATTTTTATAGTTTTCCTGAAAGTTTTTCATATGAAGAAATAGTTTTCCTGAAACTGTTATAGGGCAGAGTGGTATATGTATAGCCCTGTGATGACCTGGTGACTTGTCCAGGGTGTACCCCGCCTCTTGCCCATACTCAGCTGGGATAGGCTCCAACTTACCTGCAACCCTGTACAGCATAAGCAGCTACAGATAATGGATGGATGGTATAAGTGAGCTGCTTCTCTGCTCCTATAAGTCTGTATCAGTGAACAATATAGAGTTCTGTCAATGTGAGTTCATTAATAGCTTGCCTACAGTTTACACACACTTGCACTAATAATGCAGATGCTTGGACAAATCACGTGGGATTTTGGAATCTCCTTAAGTAAATATGGCATAATATTCACTCACTACAGTATTTACATATGTAAAAGTACATACCCATAAGAGTACACATATCCATGCACACAATGTGTGAAAAGTAATGTTTCTGGCATCCAACAAATGACAGTGAATTGCCCTTGTCATAAAGGACACAGATTTTGCCCCTTCATTATGTACTATTATGTAAGGTCAGAATTCAGGCTGCTGGTGGTGGAGTCATAGTGTGGGGAATGTTTTCTTGGAAGACACTGGGGCAAGGCCAGATAATGTTTTTCAAATGTTCATATGTGCAATTTCAGTGAACCTGTGCCTAGGGTAGCTTGAGCTTCCTGTTCTTGGATGACAGGATTGGAACTGATATGCTCTCCTTCATGTGTGCCTCATCCAGTATCAGTGTCTCTCCTCAGTAATGCTCTTGTGACTGAATGGGTAAATCCCCATGCTCCCAAATCTAGTGCAAAACATTCCCAGAAGATGTTTATTATTATTATAACAGCAAAGGGGGAATACATCTGGAATGGGTGGCACAGTGGTGTCATGGTTAGCACTGTTGGCTCACAGCAAGAGGGCTCTGGGTTCGAGCCCAGTGGCCGACGGGGGCCTTTCTGTGTGGAGTTTGCATGTTCTCCCCGTGTCTGCATGGGTTTCCTCCGGGTGCCCTGGTTTCCCCCACAGTTCAAAGACATGCAGTTAGATTAACATGGGGTGGCCTTGGGCTGAAGTGCCCTTGAGCAAGGCACCTAACCCCCATGGCTGACCACTGCTCTGGATATGTGTGTGTGCTCATTGCTCACGTGTTCACTGCTGCAGATGGGTTAAATGCAAAGAGGAATTTCACTGTGCTTTAGTGTACATGTGATAAGTAAAGTTGTTGTTCTTCTTTAGTGTTTATTATAATAACTGGACTATTCAAGGAAAAAAACAACAAAGACATTTCAGTGTTCAACTAAACACCATCATCAGTTGTAAAGGTGTGACAGGAAGTAACTCTGGAAAATACGCACAAAAAAGTCACATGATCAGGACATGGCATGAGATGTTAAAGACTACTTGAGATATCACTGAAATGTGCTTGCAGGGAAGGTGGTGTGCCTTACACAGAGAAGACAGATGGTTTGAAAAAGGTGTCAAGGAGGCCATCTATGCCAATGTGGAGTGGCTCTCACTAAATAGAGAAGGGGTTTGAGACACCATCTGTCCTCAGCCTACTATGTTATTTTAAAAACTGTACCATGGCACTTTATGGATGAATCAGCTCACTCCACCACACAGGTGGGAGGAGTGACACTGCCGTAAGCTGCTGGGAACATCATCTTTTCTGGCAAGCACAATTCAGTGATATCTCAAGTAGTCATGTGACTTGAACATATCATGCCATGTGCTGATGATGTGTTTTTTTTTGTGTGTGTATTTTTGCCAGAATTACTTCCTGTCACACCTTTACAACTAATGGTGGTATTAGTGATGAAACGAATGATGGTGAAAATTGAAACACTTTGTTTTTTTTCTTCCTTTAATAGTCCAGTAAACAATTTGAAACATTTTTATTACCTGGATGTCTTATAAACGAACTGACATAGACATCTGGAATGGGATGTTCAATAGGGTTGTGTATGTGTGTGTGTATATAGCCATACTGACAGCAGCCTAATGCCATTAGAGCTAGTGCTTCCTCCAGTGTGGTATCTCGTGTGGTTAACTGCACCTGTCGCTGTCATTACTCAACAGACTTTTTCACTGGAATGTTTTCAGGCACCTCTTATCTGCCTGATCATGGTTTCATTCAAGCAGATAGCTGAAGTAAAGAAATCACAAAAGAAATGTTCACTGTGCACCGTGAATGTTGATGCTGTGTGGAGCTCTTAAGATCCTGCATGCAAAGTGTTATAGTAGATGGCATGCTGTTCAATACAAGGACATGATTTGTTGCCTGTGATGAACAAAAGGACTATTGTGTCTCTCTTTATCACAGTCGGCAGAAACGGAGCTCAATGTCTGTACATCTTTCTTTTTTCACATAATGTTAGCCTGTAAATGGACCTGGGGCTTGTAAACTCAAGGTCATCCCAATGACAGTACGCATATAAAAATATGTGCAGAGTTGCATATGCCAATTCAAACCTAACCTGTATGCTTTAAGTGAAGACATCTAAAATGTATGGAGAGAAAATTAATTTGTACAACCATATCATTTCCATTGTACACTGCAAAACCCGATAAGGTCACTGAGCTCAAAAATTTTATTGAAACTGATTACGTAAAAATTTTTGAGGTAAGTAACTTAAATTTTTTAAGGTAAGATTTCTTAAAAATTACAATTAAGTGTAACTATAGTGTAATTTTTAAGAAATCTTACCTTAAAAAATTTAAGTTACTTACCTCAAAAATTTTTACGTAATCAGTTTCAATAAAATTTTTGAGCTCAGTGACCTTATCGGGTTTTACAGTGTACATTAATTTTCCAAATGCAGAGGTTGAAACATGTGAAATCTTACACATAATAGTAAATGTAATGCAACAAATTATTGGGTAAATCTAATACAGACTCTTCTCAACAGCTGGGAATTTTTCTTCTTTTTGTCTGCCCTTGGCATTTTATATATATGATTTTGTGTGTGTGTGTGTGTGTGTGTGTGTGTGTGTGTGTGTGTGTGTGTGTGTGTGTGTGTGTTATTGTATGTATGATTTATTCATCAGTTCTACTGCCACTGTGGCCCTTCTGCTCTTTACAGATAGACTGAAACCAATAAAGAAACACCAGCCATGTTCTGATAGTAGCACAAGTCCCAAGTCAATAAAAATGATGAGCTTTTGCAGGCCAGGAGTGGCCACTAAACACTTTCAGCTTTTCTTCCTGTGCATCAGTTTGTAATGTGCGGGATGCTCACCTAATTAATCGTTGGTTGCCTCTAGGGAAAAGGCTGCTCATGGTCCTTGTAGCTCATAGGAGGTTTACCTGCCTCTGTACTCAGATCAGACACATTACCAGGGTAAATGGCTTTGAATTAACCATGAGAAAAGGAAACATAGGGTGCACATGGTTCAGGGTTTATTCAGAAATGAGAGAGAATCAAAAGCAAATGAAAATAACAGCAATACATCCTGCTGTGTTGGCTTCTGAACAGTTTTGAATTAGACAAAAAAATGCAAAAGAGAGAATGGGAAGCCAATTAGACACTGCTGGATGTCTGTAATCAAGAACAGATAGGAAATAACACCCCCACCCCAAATCTTTTTTTTCTTCCTTTTTGTGCCATTGATATGGAAGTGATGGCTAAACAAGCTGCTGACGCTTTTAGCTGTGTGATTTCAAAATTCTGGTTCCCTGATGTAATGACCAGCCTGCTTCATAGTATTGCCTCTCTCTCTCTCTCTCTCTCTCTCACACACACACACACACACACACCATTTGTACATAGAAACACCCCCACCCACACATACAAGTCAAGTTTATTTTTATAGCGCTTTTAACAATAGACATTGTCGCAAAGCAGCTTTACAGAATTTGAATGACTTTAAACATGAGCTAATTTTATCCCTAACCTATCCCCAATGAGCAAGCCTGTGGCGACGGTGGCAAGGAAAAACTCCCTCAGACGACATGAAGAAGAAACCTCGAGAGGAACCAGACTCAAAGAGAACCCATCCTCATTTGGGTGACAGTGACCTTTTGTGAATAAAAAATGAGCGAACAGCTTTATTATTTCCATTCCCCCATTTTACAGCCAAGTGCACTGCTAAAAAGATCTGAGTCACTTCGAGTAGGCAGGATTTTTCAACCTTTGGTGAAACCTCATTGTGTGAAACTGGTGCTAACAGTGTTAAAGAGACAAATAGCCCTTGTGAGAAAGATGAGATGAAAAAAGATCACAGTTTCTCCATTCTTTTCAATCATTTTCTCCCTTTCCACCCACACAACTATTTTTTCCTCACCATGAAAGATAAATTTTTTTAATTAAATAAAAACAGAAAATCTTTTCTTAATTACCTTGCAATATAAAGAATAAAACATGATAGGGCATGATGTTATAGGAAAACAATCAATAATAAAGTTGATTATTTTCAGATAGTTACTTTTAGAGGTTGCGCGGGAGTGAAGCTGCGCGAGAGCGGACCGAGAGGTTGCACGGGAGCGAGGCTGCGCGAGAGCGGGCCGAGAGGCTGCGCGGAAGCAGGCCGAGAGGTAGCGCGGGAACGGGCCGCGTAACAACAACCAACGCAATGCCCCCGAAGAAAGCTCCTACGGTCGAGGAGATAGACGATATTAAAAAATCCCTCGACTTTCTGGGTGAAGAAATCTCTGCTGTCAGGATGCAGCAGAAGACCATCCTGGACCTGGTAGAAGAGGTCAAAGCTCTGAGGCTGCAGAACAAGGAGAAGGCAAAGAGGATCGCCATTCTCGAGAACCGAGTGGAGGAGCTGGAGCAGTACACCCAGATAAATGACATCATTGTGACCGGACTGCAAATTCAACCCCGCTCATATGCTGGAGCAGTGGCAAGAAGAGATGGAGAGGAACTGAATGAGGAGGATGCTAACTCTGTGGAGAAACAGGTGTTAGCATTCCTGCACTCCAAGGGGATTGAGGTAAAAAGCACTAACATCGAAGCATGTCACCCTCTCCCACGGAGAAGCAACACAGGCAAACCGGTGGTAATAATGCGATTTGCCAACAGAAAGCATAAGATGCAACTGTTAAAACAAGGGAAGAAACTGAAAGGCTCAGATGTGTTTTTAAATGAGCACTTAACCAAAAAAAAATGCAGACATTGCAAAAAAGGCGAGACTACTAAGGAAACGGGAAAATCCAGAACACTTGGACACAAAACTGCAAGATTTTCATCAAGCTGAAGGGATCTCCAGAAGAGGCCAAGATCTTGGTCATCCGAGATATTGGGGAACTGGACAAATTCTGAGGGAGCCAATCAAAGCAATTTACAATCATGACACAAGGATTGGACACTGGACACAAGAACTGGACACTTTCCATTATACTGAGCACAAAATACAAGATATGGAAAATAATATTGATCCGGAAAATAATCTTTTCAGTAACATCAATATCAGCTGCCGGTATTACACTGAATATCAATACAATGCAAAGATCAGAGACGGAAATAAGATATCAATTATTCATTTCAATACCAGAAGTCTGTATGCCAATTTCCATAAAATGAAGGAATATCTCAGTCAGTTCAATACTCCATTCAATATAATAGCCATATCAGAAACTTGGATCAGCGATGAGATGGGAGTAGATTTTGAGCTGAACGGGTATGAATTAAATTATATCAATAGAAAGAACAAAAGAGGAGGGGCAGTGGCAATATATGTTGATAATAGTTTGGAATATAAAATTAATAATAAAATGACGGTAGCTGTTGATGATTGGATGGAGTATATTACAATAGAAATATGTTGTGAAAAAATGAAAAATATAATGGTGAGCTGTATATACAGATCTCCTGGATCAAGCATAGAAGTTTTTATAGATTGGATGGAAAGTATGTTTATAAAATCAACTCAGAAGGTCATGTACATCTGTGGTGATTTTAACATTGACCTCTTTAATCATAAGAAACACAAAATGACAGAGTTCATTAACTCAATGTTCAGTATGGGACTGTATCCAACTATTACTAGACCAAGCAGGATCACTTCTCACAGCACCACTTTAATAGATAATATATTTACTAATATCCTGGAAAATAATATAGAGAGTGGACTACTATTAACAGACATCAGTGACCACCTACCTATTTTTAATGTATATTACTGTAATTATAGCAAGAAAAAGGATACTAAAAATTATAAATATATAAGAGTGAAAACTGAAGAAACCATGATTGCACTAAAAATGATTTAATAATACAGGACTGGAATGTAGTTTATAAAGAAAAAGATGTTGATAAAGCATATGAGGAATTTTTAATAATATTCAATGAACTATATAATAAAAATTGTCCTATAAAGAAATACAGTAATATACATAAATATACACATAGTCCGTGGGTCACCAAGGGGCTACAAAATGCCTGCAAAAAGAAAAATATATTACACAGACAATTCTTAAAGCATCAAACTATAGAGGCAGAGGAAAAATATAAAAAAATATAAAAATAAATTAACTAATATTATAAGGATATGTAAGAAAGACTATTATAATAAATTAGTGGAGAAAAATAAAAACAATATTAAAGGTATATGGACTGTAATAAATGGTATTGTGAGAAATGGATCCAAAACTACAAATTACCCGGAGTATTACACTGAAAATGATAAGACCATAAACAATATGGAGGATGTGGTGAATGGTTTTAATCAATTCTTTGTAAATGTGGGACCAGATTTAGCGGCAAAAATAATAAAGGAACTCGAGACAACACAATGTGGGGACATAGAAGATATGGGGGAGAGAAATCCAAGTACAATTTTTCTAACTGCAACTGATGAGGAAGAAATTATCCAAATTGTAAGAAAATGTAAAAACAAAACTTCTGCAGACTGGAATGATATAGACATGTTAACAGTAAAGACAGTTATTGAGGGAATTGTGAAACCACTCACCCACATCTGCAATTTATCTTTTCAATCAGGTACATTTCCAGACAAAATGAAAATGGCAAAAGTGATACCATTGTTTAAAAATGGAGATAGACACCATTTCACAAACTACAGGCCTGTTTCTTTACTCTACCAATTCTCCAAAATACTCGAAAAACTTTTTTCAGATAGATTGGACAAATTCATTGAAAAACACAACCTCCTTACAGACAGTCAATATGGATTCAGAACGGACAGATCAACATCGATGGCACTAATGGAACTGATAGAGGAAATCACAAACTGTATAGACAATAAAAAAATAGCAATTGGAGTATTTGTGGACCTAAAAAAAGCATTTGATACTATTGATCATAGTATATTATTAAGTAAACTAGAAAAGTGTGGTGTTAGGGGAGTTGGGTGGAGTTGGCTGTCGAGCTATCTAAGAAACAGGCAACAGTTTGTGCAGATAGGTGACCATAAATCTGATTTCATGAACATTACATGCGGGGTACCACAGGGGTCAATATTAGGTCCGAAATTATTCATAATATATATCAATGACATACGTACAATTTTGCAAGTACTGAAATTTGTTTTGTTTGCAGATGACACCAATATTTTTTGTTCCGGTGAGAATTGCAGCAGACTTTAGAGATAATCACAACTGAAATAAATAAACTAAAACTATGGTTTGACAAAAATAAATTATCATTAAATCTAAGCAAAACAAAGATTATGTTGTTTGGGAGACACAAAATAGATTGTAATGTAGAATTGATAATAGACAATACTAAGATAGAAATGGTACAGGAAATTAAATTTCTTGGTGTGATTTTGGATCCTAAAGTCTGCTGGAAACCTCATATAGGATACGTACGAGCAAAACTGGCAAAGTGTTCGGCAATTCTGTGGAAAACAAAATATATTCTTGATTGTAAATCTTTGCATACTCTATATTACTCATTATTTTTGCCATATCTGACTTATTGTGTCGAAGTCTGGGGAAACACCTACAAAACCACTCTGCAGCCGATATGTACAATACAGAAAAGAGCAATAAGGACAATAAACAAAACAGGATACAGAGAACATACAAACTCACTATTCATAAAATCACACGTTGAAATTTATGGATCTGGTCAAATTCAGAACAGCACAAATAATGTACAAGGCAAGAAATAATCTATTGCCGAAAAATATACAAGGAATGTTTAGTGAGAGAGAGGGGGGATATAATCTAAGGGGAGACCTAAATTTTAAAAAACCAAAGGTTAGAACAAATATGAAAAGCATGTGCGTATCGAGCTGTGGGGTGACTTTATGGAACAGACTGGAGACAGAAATAAAACAAAGTGCAAATATAAATCTGTTTAAAAAAAGGTACAAAAATATTTTAAATAAGTATATTGAAGAGGAAGTATGTTAACGGAGGATGATGAGGGATAAATAGAATAGGGTTGATTGTTATATTAGAACTAACTTAGTATATGGTATATATTTATTTATGGGGATAGATATCTTCATATTTACATGGATAGGTATGTAGTAGATATTTATTTTTGTAATTATATATTTATATAGATATTTATGAAGTGTATATATGGTATAAAGTGTATATATATATTTTTTTTTGTAATTATATATTATATATATTTATGAAGTGTATATATGGAATGAAGTATATATTTAATTTTGTAACTAAATATTTATATAGATATTTATGAAGTGTATGTGTATGTATGTATGTATGTATGTATGTATATGTGTGTGTGTATATATATATATATATATATATATATATATATATATATATATATATATATATATATGTGTATATACATGTATATATGTGTGTGTATATATATAATATGTGTGTGTATGTGTGTGTGTGTGTATATATATATATATATATATATATATATATATATATATATATATATATATGGATATGGTATGTAGTATATATTTATTTTTGTAATTATATATTTATATGGATAATCATGAAGTGTATATATGGTATATATTTTTATAGGTGTATTAATGTAGTTTGGATTTCGGGGTAGTTAAAAAGGGGTGGGAAATTAAAAAAAAGTATTGTACTTCTTCCCACTCCTTTTTCGAACAATGTGCGATGTATTGTAATGTCTTAGCTCTTTATGTTATTTTATTTATTCTTTTTTTGTCACTTTTTTCATTTTCTTTCTTTTGTATGGACAAATATTTACATACATTTTTATACATGTTCGAAATAAATTCATTCATTCATTCATTCATTCATTTTACATTCACAATACAAAGTAGTTTGTCATTACTTATGGAAGCTATTATCAGGAATGCAGGCAACAGACAGATGTAAAAGCAGTTGAGATTTAATAAGTCAAAGCTGCCACACAAATCCAAAACAACAAACAGGCAATGGTCAGGCAAGGTACAAAGAGGATATCAGAGGCAAGAACAACAGGCAAAGTCCAAAAAACACAAACTAAGCCCAAACCAGAATAACAGCATGATAATGAAAGGCTTGGTAAAGTCAGGCAAAGATACACTAATGCCGCTTTTCCACTACCAATGCGGCTGAGTTGGGCTGAGCCGTGCCGTGCTGAGTTGGGCTGAGTCGAGCTGAGTGGGGCTGTTGGGGTTGCATTTCGACTACAACCGCGCTGAACCGTGCTGGCTGGAAGTGGGTGGACACATTGGGTGGAGTTAGCGAAAGTGGGTGGACGTCACGTGATGTCGTTAGGCGGCGCAAACAGTGACATCAGTGACCTTTTAAGCGGTAGTCTCATGACCCAGATAGTAAACAATAAACATGGAGGACATGGAGTCGTTAGTGTTGCTGGTCTTGGTGCTGTGGCTTGTTGTCACCGACAACACCAACAGGTACTGGCAAGAGCGTATAGATGAGGCGAGGCGCATAAGGCTTCAGAAATTCTCGTCATTAGTAATTCTTCTTCTTCCGGGTTTATGGTGTTTACAGATCCCAGCGTGCTCGCGGGGCGTGTGGGCATGTGAGGACACTCCTCCTCACCAATCAGTGCACAGGGGAGTGTCTCCTCACGCCACTAGCCCCACTCGGCTTGGTTTGGCTCGCTTCAGCCCCACTCCAAAACCGTGCGAGTTTTGGGTGCTGAGTAGGGCTGAAGTGAGCTGAGTCGTGCTGCTCTGAGGTAGTCGAAATGCGAACCATGTCGGGCTGAAGTGAGCTGAAAAAGGGTAGTGGAAAAGGGCCATTAGTGCTCATTTCACAATAAGCAGAGACGACTAAAGTCCTTAAACAGATGCAGTGAGATAGTGGTTGTAATCAGGAACAGGTGTGTGCAATTAAAACTCTGGAAACTGTGAGCATGTAGGTGAGGTGCAGCATGTATGTTGTAGTCCGTGTTGGCCATATTTGAAGGCTGCTGTGAATAGGTTGTATTCAGTTACATGACTTTTGCTTGCAAGTTTACTTCTGGTAAATGAAGTGGTCTGGCAAACCAATTTGGCTGCCATTATGCAAAGAGCTAGTGAAACCATCCATCTCTGATTATTTTTGCAGTTTAGAAGCCCATGCATGGTCAAGATACCTTTAGAAAGTTGCTCTTTGCGATGGGATAGATCCTTACACATTATAAAAGAAGGATTTTTCCTAAGAATTGGAAAATTATCCATCTGTTGAGTTCCCTGACATCTCAAACTACCTGGTGCTGCAGACATCATTCGACATGGCCAAACAGGTAAAAACCTGGAAGATCATGGAGGCATACAACTTTTTTTTTTAAAATATGCGGCTGGGTAAATGATCTAGGGATCAAGACTACAAGATACATCATGTATTGTTTATGCCGGGGTAAAGAGCATTTTTGGGCTTTTTATATGCATCTTTGCAATGATTGCTAGGATGGTACAAGTTTTAGTATCAAGTGTAAACAAACCACAGCCGCTTGATTCTCAATCTTTCCTGCTCTTCTCTCCAGGTAAAACAAACATCCACAGAAACACCTTTAAAGACTTGGGTATTGGTGAAACAAGATGGAGAAGTTATCACAGCTCATTGTAACTGCATGGCCGGGAAAGCAGTTTCCTGTTGTTAACTTGTGAGCTCTGCTTTTGTGTTTATGTGGATTGTCTCGATTATCTTATCTCCCTAGATCAGTGTAGGAGCCCAATCCACATCATCATCCTTGTAAAGACTGCTAGGACATCCTGATAAATAAAGTGAAAACATATACGTGTTAGTTTACAGTATGACAACCACTATCATACAGTAAACAAAAACATATCTGAGGACTTAAAGGAGATACGCAGAACCTTTATTTTTAAATACATTTCTGAGTGGATAGTATCTCTATCCTTGACTCTTGTATGCTGCATAAATGGGAATTTAAAAAAATATATTTTTGAGAGTTAAAATCGACTGCAAATTTGGCATTCGAGCTGCCCCGCTGAGCCAGCTAGCCCTGAGTGCGTGACATCACAGCGGTAACTGGTTTTAAGGCCGAGGCCTTTTACAACTATAGACCAAAGCCAGACTTGGCAGGTGAGAGTGGTTGCAATGGCCTCATCGTTCTGATTTATTGGAGTGTAGCAGTTCCTGATGTGGGTGGAGCACAGAAGCATGGCAGGTGAGAGTTGATGTTCACACACAAACACTTTATTTGGCTTTTCAGCTTGCTTTCACTCACTCACTCACTCACTCACTCACTCACATCGGCATTGTGGTTGGGAGGGAGCCCCTTTTCTCTGCTCTCTCCTTCCTTTTATGCTCCATTCCTGTAACACACACACACACACACACACACACACACACACACACACACACACACACACACACACACACATTAATTGACAGCAGGTGGAATGACTTAGCCACTTACCTTCCCCAACCCTGCCCTCCATTCACAGACTGCTGCTTAGCCATGCCCCCGCTGCCACCTGGAGATTCTACGGATTCCTCAGATAGTAATACATCTAACTGTGATAGTCCTGAAATTGGAGTTTGTGTACATGCTACTGCTATACATGCAGAACTGTATCAGTTCGAACCATTGGAAAGTGAATCTGATAGTAACACATCGGTCACGGAGGCCCCCACCTTACGAAATAAAGCCAGAGAACAAAGCCGTCTAGAGAATTGGATGGAATTAAACTGACGGTCTCATGTGACTCTCATTAAAGCAGGATAGGTGTTATAACTTATGCAACATACATGTACATGCATGCATTTTCACTGATGAAACGTAAAAGGCTAATTAAATAATCAGATGAACTGAGACAATCACATTCTGAAGCAAATTAAATAATCTTATACCAGTAACTTAAATACACAATGCAAGTTAAATGCAGGTAAACAATGAGTGCTGTTATGTAACTAAATGAGAGTCACATCTTACCCATCTGTGTTCTCGCTTCTTGAAGGCTGATCTTGTGGCCGATTGTTTTGAAACAATCTGACTTCCAGTTGTTCGTCCAGTTCTTCGTTCATTCGCTTCTTCCATGTAAGGGCGAGATACTGCTGCTGATGCGAGCATATCCAGCAGAGAAATCTGATGACTGGTCCACTCATTCTCCATTTTCTCCATACTGAGTACCCCGCCGTTACTGCTTGGCTCACACTCTGGGAGAACTGTTGCACCTGAACTTACTTTCCTTTTCTTGTAGTTTTCTTTTCCTTTAATTGTTGGTACTGTACCCTCTTTCAATATGGGCTTATAGCCAACGTTCCTCAACAGATCAGAGGTTTCATACGAGTCTTCAGTAAAATGTGCCTGTGAATTCCTTGCAAAACGCATCCAAACCTTTGCAGTTTAAACATTCTTGGGCCATGAATGCAACATAAATCCACCTTCTGTCATGTTGCTGCACATGCCAGTAACACATCTATGTGGCATGGCAATAAATTACAAGGATGTGATTTTTCCGCGAATTCGTGGAATTCCACTTTTTCATCTCAAAACTTGAAAAAAAATTTTTTTTTCCGTCATTGAGATGAAACGAGCAGTGTTGCCAGATACTGCTGACATTTTCCAGCCCAAAATATGTTCAAAACTCGCCGAAATGCACTTAAAACCGCCCAATTAGGCGGGAAATCGCCCAATCTGGCAACTGCCCAATCTGTTACAGAGCGATGGGCCAATCACGTACCTCGTTTCAAACAAAGAGTTGAAAGATGGCAGCCTCCGTGATCGAGCGTAAAGATGCAAATCGAGTTAAAGAAATCGACAGAATAGTGAAAAACAAGTTCCGCTGGGAATGGTTGGAGAAAGAGGTTGCTACAGACGTTGGACATAAGACTGTGAGACATTTGTTCAGTGATTTCGTTCTGAACACTGGAGTTATGATTATCCTTAAGTGAGTGAACACTGCAATAAGTTGTGAATATCCTTAAGTGGGGCGGCACGGTGGTGTAGTGGTTAGCGCTGTCGCCTCACAGCAAGAAGGTCCTGGGTTCGAGCCCCGGGGCCGGCGGGGGCCTTTCTGTGTGGAGTTTGCATGTTCTCCCCGTGTCCGCGTGGGTTTCCTCCGGTTTCCCCCACAGTCCAAAGACATGCAGGTTAGGTTAACTGGTGACTCTAAATTGACCGTAGGTGTGAATGCGAGTGTGACTGGTTGTCTGTGTCTATGTGTCAGCCCTGTGATGACCTGGCGACTTGTCCAGGGTGTACCCCGCCTTTCGCCCGTAGTCAGCTGGGATAGGCTCCAGCTTGCCTGCGACCCTGTAGAAGGATAAAGCGGCTAGAGATAATGAGATGAGATGAGATATCCTTAAGTGAGTGAACACTGGGGTTCTGAATATCCTTAAGTGAGTGAACACTGTGGAGTTATGATTATCCTTTGGTGAGTGAACACTATAGAGTTATGTATATGAAGTTGACATTGCTAGAGTAGAAACTGCAGAAAAAAAAGTGACTGATATGCTGGAACTGGACATGGATGTTAGCATCTTTTTTCTTTGAGAGTTCCTGAAGACTTGTGGATGAATTCTTATGTTGCATCATGTTTGTTTGAAAAGGCACATTTAGGTATGTTCAACTTCTACAGTAATTGAAAGTATAAATTTTGTTTTTGCTTATACAATTTTCTATTTATTCTAATGCAGATGATTTAATTTAGAATGACATTTTTAGGTTTCATGTTTTGGCTTTTTGTCAGTTAAGAATCATTGAATTTACTATAGGGGCTCAGAGTTGCATGTTGACTATTAAATTGGCTTGAATTTGTTAATCATGACAAGTTTTTTCTTGTGTGTTTGCTTGCCATTTTAGTACAATTTTTAAGTCAGAAAACCCCAGAACCCAGGAGCTTCGGGGGGCTTTGCCCCCCTTGTCCCCCCACCAGGGCGCTGTCCTGGACCAGCTGGGGGCCTATAGCCCCCAGACCCCCGGCTAAAATTTTCAGATAATTTCACCAGCCCCAAATCACATCCCTATAAATTAGCTCAAAACGGAGGATTGATGTTGCAGTTAGTGCTGTGTTTTAGTATAGCAAAAATGGCGATGAGACCGATAGCCTTCCTGCTGTGATGTCACAGATGTCAAGGTCATTCACTCAGACCGCTACCTATATGAATCATTTTAATCGTAAAAATTACTATATTAGATTTATTGTTAACGCTTAAAACTATTCCTATGCCATTCCTGAGGTCTCAAGGCATTTATAAACAAAAAGTGAGGCCATGGTTCTACATACCTCCTTTAAGTGTCTCCTGAACATCAAAACATCACGAAATAACAGAAAATGGCAAGAAAAGTAATTTGTGAATCCAAACAAAATAAATCAAAAGCACTCACAAACCTTTCATGAAGTGATCATTGCAAACTCGAGTGTTCTTTGACTACACTCCCTTCAATTGCAGTGAAAGGTTCAAGAGCCAATTTTGTCATCATGTTTTGGTAAAATCCTTTGCTCTTTCACCCTTTTTTATCACTTCACAGGGAACCCGGAAGAAACTTTTATCAGTTTCATGGTTTGTTTGATTTGAATAGCCCAAAACAACGCAAGCGTAGGGCATTTTAATGACTAGCAAGGCGCCTTAGCGATAGTAACGCTTTGTGAACAGTGAGCTTGGCTGACCAACACTTTATGTCTTGCATATCTAATAAGGTGAATATGACATTGGATGCAACCCACCTATTCTGGGATGTGGAATCTTGAGTGCAAGCAGGTGCAGATGTGACAGCTATAAACAGTCATTTCCTCACTAGTCTCTCTCTTTTTTCTTCTCTTGAAGACAATAAGACAAAGAGCACAGCCTGTCATCTTACTGAAAAACCAGAAAGTGCAGAGTGCCTCTATCCAAAGTGCTGACACCCAACACCTTCCCTAAATGTTAACTAAATTTCCCCTTTCAGAAAGTTCATTATATTAATTATTGCACATCTTTGCTGAATAACACCACATATAAAAAACTGTTTATTAGTCTTAGATTATTTGGCACATCCACCATATGAGTAACTATGAATAAGTTGTTACTATGGAAATGATAATATATTTGAACAAGCGCATTAATACAAACCTGTCATTTGGTTTATAGTTGGTGCCACTGTCAAAGCTGCTGTTATATGAATATAAAATTATTCAACACCTATAACCAATCAGATTTGAGAAATTAACAGTGATGTGGTATAAATGAATTATAAGAGTATCAGAGGTCAGAAGTTCACAATAACATCATAGTTCTTCTTGATGATTGTGGTGTGTAAAATATATGAATAAAGGATAAATAAAATGATCAGGAACAAGAGACAAATTCTGAAATGACAAAAGTGTGTGTTCAAGAAGAAATTAAACATATGCTGGGTTATACTTAGGCTACATCCACACGACAACGGCAACGAGATGTTATTTAAAAAAATATCGCGTCCAAATGGGCAACGATCAGTAAAATATCAGGTCCATATGGCAACGCAACGCTTGCTGAAAACGATGCAATACACATGCCACACCTCTAGGGGCGCTGTAAGATGGTCCCTTCGGAGACACCAGAACAATAGAAGAAGTAAGGACACATGCGCATAAACTATTATGCGCGAGACTTCATATTAGCCACAAAGTCAGAAAAATCTGTTCGTAAAATTACATTATAATGACCAAATACAATGAAAAGTATTTTTCCAGTCTCACCTGTGAAAGGTAATCCCATGTGATTTCGTTTGGATGGTAAACCTGTTGGTACAGTTAAACGCAGCACATGAATGAGGCATCTTTATTCTCCGCTTTGACCCATCCAATATGGCGGCGAGGATGACGTATGATTCTACGCGGAAGGCGGCGTCTTTAATGGTCCGGAATAAACTGAATGCTACACGCTGATGGATTAATTTGTTGTTCTACGCCCTTTTTGAGGAATGTATTGTAGGACTTAAACCAACATCTGAAGAGGTGAGATCGCTCCTTTTTTTGCTGGCGGGATTGACTCTGCCCTAAGGGCTATTCTCTCTCTCTCTCTCTCTCTCTCTCTCTCTCTCACTTTGCACCATTACACAATAAATATTCACAGTGAAAATATTTTGTAAGTACGTTTCATGAACCAAGTTATAGGATTTGTTGACAACTCGCATCGAGTTCGTTACACTTCTACCCGGCGTGAAGCACTCACAGTCATGTGGTTGTGACGTCATCATAAACAAATCCGTTCTACTCATCCAGACGACTTCGCAACGGCAACGTTGCCAGATCTTTCCACTCTGGAACCCGTTCTCAAAAGATTGCGTTTTGGGGCACCCAAAACACCGGTGCCGTGTGGACGCCAGGCCTAAACGATAAACAATTGTATCGGATTCACCTGAATCCGTTGCCGTGTGGACAGGGCCTTAGATGCAGACAGATGGTGATGAGTAATTTCAGGCCTCTCAGATGTTAATAATTCCTCCACACCTCTGCTGACTGTTCACTGATTGTTGTTAAGTTCACTGTGCGTATGTCACTTTACATCACTTTATTTCCTCTCTGCCCCCACTGTGTCGATATTGATCCATTTGCATCATCCATCATTTCTTCATGCATTATTAAAGAATGAAGGAAGTTGAAGTGAACCCTCTGCTTCTAAAATGGACTGTTCTAGAAGGAGCCAGAGCCCTTCTCTGATGTGCAAATGGTTATCACTGTGAATCATAATGTCCATGTTTGGGAAGTTGTGCAAATGTGTTGATGCAAATGGAGCTGCTCTGTTACGTGGTGTCTGTGGGCTGGTCGTCTTTAACGCAGGTTCCTGAGTTCTATTTGTGGCTGGGCAGAGTCTTCTTGCACTGTGTGGGAAAGTTCAGGCCAATCCAAACGAGCATCTGTCATGTTCTAGCATCATCAGCATACTGTGGGAGGATCAGGAGAAAGGGAGAGAGAGAGACAGAGAGAGAGAGCATAGAAATAAAACACCATAGCAATCGAAGCTGTCATAGCTCACCTGCTGTGTGTCACAGAGTGACAGCAGATTGAGATATCAACATCTGGAGATGGATGTTGGCTTGCCCAAAACATACTGTATATGAATGTTATTAAATCTTTATGGTCTGCTCTCATTTCTCACCTCTCTGAGGCATCTACTTATTTGTGGTAGTTTTACACTCTCAGAAAGGGCTAATTTCATTCATTTATTTTCTATACTACTCATTCATTGTAGATTGTGGGTATGCTGGCGCCAGTCCCAGCTGATATTGGGCAAGAAGCGGGGTACACCCTGGACAGGTCACCAATCTGTCACAGGGCTAACAGAGAGACAGGAGCCATTCACACTTATATTCACACATATGAGCAACTTAGAGCAGCCAGTTGACCTAATCCGCATGTCTTTGGACTGTGGGAGGAAACTTGAGCTCCTTGGGGGAATCCATGCATGCATGAAGAGAACATATAAATTCCACACAGAAAGGCCCCAGTCAGTTGGCAGGTTTGAAACTAGAACCTGCTTGCTATGAGGCATCAGTGCTAACCACTGCACCACTGTACTGCCTAGGGCTAAAACATATGCTCGAGCACAAATAGGTCAGGGGCTAAGAGTGCCATCAGCTAAATTAGAGAGAAGTTACTACAAGTTTCTACAATAGAAACAATACAAGTTGAGTACAAATTTATTAGTGCTCATTTAAGTGGTTTGTGCGGACTGATGTCTTCAGCTTTCCTAACTTAGCCATTGACCTAGCTGTTCAGACAGCCAGGGAAGCTTCATTCCACCTGTTAGCCAGTACAGAGAAGAGTCTTGATGTGTGTCCTGCTTGTATCTTGAGGGATAGTGGGTCTAGTCGAGCTGTGCCAGAGGTTTGAAGAGTAAATGGTGCTGAACAGGGTTTGATAAGAACCTTCAAGTAGGTGGGGAATGGCACATTTTTGGTTTTGTAGATAAGCATCAGTATTTTAAATCTGATGAGGAAGACAGCGGAGGAACTGCTGCAATGGGGAGATTGTGATGTGTTAGATCTTTGGGAGGTTGCAAACAAGTTGTGCAGTTGTGTTCCAGTTTCAGAGGTCTGATGGCACAGGGAGGAAGACATAGCAAGCCAGATAAAGGATTTTTCATGTGATGTATTTCTGAGCAGGGATATTTTGGCAGGAATATTAAGGCAGGACTTAGTTTTATTTATCTTGACTTGATAGTTTGTGAAAACAAGACAGTGATTCAGATCAAGTCCAAAACCATGGGGTGGAGACAACCAGTGTGTTTTAGGCTGGGCACTTGTTGTTCTGGGTTGTATAGCATCTTGTATAACTAGCAGCTGTGTTGGGAGCTGGAGAGCCATATTGAGTGATCGTCATCATCGTCATCACTGCTGAAACTGATTCGGACTTCAGGCGGACCATATTTGGTTGACTTGGCCAGAATTGCAGCAGTAGGGTGGCCAGTTCCTTTCTGTGCACACACACACACACACACACACACACACACACACACACGCACACACATCTATGGGCAATTTAGAGTAGCCAGTTAACCTTACTGCATGTCTTTGGACTGTGTGGGAAACCGGAGCACCCTGAGGAAACCCATGCAGACACTGGGAGAACATGAAAACTCCATACAGAAAGGCCCCTGTCGGCCACTGGGCTCGAACCCAGAACCTTCTTGCTGTGGGCTTTTTTTTTGTTTTAAATAAAGTTTAAAATAAAAGGTTTTTTAAATAAAGATACCGTACCAAAGCTATCAACAAGTTTGTGAATTGGAAACAATTTTCAAGTTGGCACCAAGCTTTTATTTCTGTATTTAAGAAAACAGTTACACTTTCTTGCTCAGTCATCTTACTTGCATCCAGCTCCCTTGCTTTAGAATTAACCTCATTCCTCACTGCCGACTTCTCAACTTTTCTCTCCTTCTTTCTCTGTCTCTCTTTCTTCCAGTCCCAGGGACTACCACAGGCAGTGTGATGATGCAGGATCTGTGATGCTAATCTGGGGGTTCTCAACCCATCACAGTGAAGAGTGCACTGTACTGCTAATCAAGAGAAGAGTTCTGACAAAACAGATGTAATTAACACTCATTAGGGTCAAAACACTCTACACAGCCTTGTCAAACCCTTGCAGAGACACACATGGCCACACATGTCTGCTCACACCCACACATATTAGCACACACATACACACAGCCAGTTTTACTAGCTTGGAGTCCTCTGTTGGAAGATTGAATGCATAGACCTGTGGTGCTATTTATATTTGCCATCATGATAGGCCATATGTTTTCTGAGACAGGTATTGTATTCCCAAAGTACAAAAAAAATCTAATTAATCTACACAACAAGCTTATTTTGAATGTAATTTTTAATCTTTCATAACAAAAACCTCATAGTATAATCCATTCTACTCTGGTATATAATATATATGTTGCCATACTTGTTTGCTCTGTTTGACACACATTGCATGATGGCCATCAACAAACTTTATATAAGAGCATGATGGTTCCTAAATGATTCAGTCATAAAGACACTAATAAAGACTGCAGTAAAGTCTTAAACAATCCAGTAGGATGTAGGATTTACATGTTTTAAAATTAACACAGAAAGCATCTCTAATACAACAGCCTTTTTTGTGATGTTGTAATGAGACCTTAATAGCCAGACGGTTGTAGGGAAAATAAGCCCAAAAAGGGATTAAAATGATAACATAGAATTATTACACAGCTGAAATTGTTTAACACGTTTATTGTAACAATACTTTTCTTAATGCCCGGTCAAGGAGTATTTTGGGTCTGATTTAGGGGAAAGGTTAATTATGAAAAAGCTAGGGAGTCGAAATCTATACAATTTTGTGATTCAAATGTAAGCAAATAACAGTAGAGCAATGGAATTTTATATACATGAACATTTATTACTACAGACTAAGCACACTACATAAATTACCAAACTATAACACAGAACTAACACACATGTGCGCGCGCACACACACTAATACATGTAAACAATAGAAAACAAATAACACAAAACAAACTGACAGTGGGAGGGAATGAGCATGCTTGAATGCAATGACCAATAGACACAATATTACAACATAATAAATGTTACGGTTAAACAGATAAGAAGATTGTGCAGTCAGCAATGTTGGAGGTGGATTTGAATTTGGGGGAATCAAATTGTGCCAAGAGGGAGAAAATTTAGGAAGTAAATTTTACTCCTACATAAATAACATACAAATTTACATAGTAAATTTTACATAAGGTTATCAATGCATGGAAGTTTTTATTTGCGAACCAGTGTTGGAATGATACGTGTGATGCAGAGTATCAGCTGAAGTTTGGCTTGCTGTGTTGTAATGATTGTTGAAAGTAGATAGAATCCCATTTCACCCATGGCTCAGGTCTGGGGGTCAGGCTTAATTCAGCCTGTTTGGTTGATCCATTGTCCCAAAGTTCATTTGCGAGGAAATTCCATTTCCTTGGCACCAGTTAGTCTGTTCTAAAATAAACTCTTGTGAGCTCTAACACCTTTGGAATGGATGCTAGAATGAATCTCACATTGTGTGGACAAAAGAGGTGCCATTTGGTCATGAGCCTCCATTCCCAAAAGTAAGGTCCAAATCACACCTGGTCTGTGTTTATAACAGAGGAATCTGCAGGTCTAGGAGTGTTCATTTGATCATATGCAATAACACCCCTCACATCCGATCTTTATAACCAAATGTGTCCTTGTCTTTCAGCTTACTGTCTGTCAAGGTAACGCCTAAGGCGCAGAAGTACAATACCCATCATCCACTTCACAGCAAATAACTATGTCACTCACTATGAATAATTGAGCACACCCGAATCACGTGCTGGGATAATGGGCACTTTGATATAAGTCCTGTCTAGTGTAGCACCCTTTTGCTGTTGGTGTTACTGTTCTGTGTGTGTCGTGTTATCAGTTCTAGTTTGTGTGATTCTTGCCTTGTGTCACCCTTCCTTGTGTTTGTTTTGTTTGTTCTTTGATTAATAAATCATTTGTACTCCCACCTGCTTCCTCTACTATTCCATGATGCACTCAAAATATCATAAGTATTAAATTTGGATCAGTTGCACAGAATTAAATTATTACTGGTGATGCCTAGTCATCCATCCATTATCTGTAGCCACTTATCCTGTTCTACAGGGTTGCAGGCAAACTGGAGCCTATCACAGCTGACTATGGGCGAGAGGCAGGGTACACCCTGGACAAGTCACCAGTTTATCGCAGGGCTGACATGGAGACAAACAACCATTCACACTCACACCTATGGTCAATTTAGAGCCACCAATTAACCTAATCTGCATGTCTTTGAACTGTGGGGGAAACCAGAGCACCCAGAGGAAACCCATGCAGACACGGGGAGAACATGCAAACTCCACGCAGAAAGGCCCCCGTTGGCCACTGGGCTCGAACCCAGAACCTTCTTGCTGTGAGGCGATAGTGCTATCCACTACACCACTGTCCATCCATCCATTATCTGTAACCGCTTATCCTGTGCAGGGTCATGGGCAAGCTGGAGCCTATCCCAGCTGACTATGAGCGAGAGGCGGGGTACACCCTGGACAAGTCACCAAGTACTGACATGTTTTCTGCAGAGCAATAACATCTTTGAAACTTTTCAGTCAGGTTTTAGGGCATTCCACAGCACAGAGTCTGCTCTTGTTAAAGTTACAAATGACCTGTTAATGAATGTAGATTCTGGAAATTGTTATATACTGGTTTTATTAGATCTGAGTGCTGCTTTTGATACAGTGGACCATGGCATTCTCATTGAGCGTCTAGAACATTGTGTGGGTATTAGAGGCATGGCTCTACAGTGGTTTATTTCCTACATTAAGCACAGATCTTACACAGTTAACATTGGGACCTTTTCATCCACACCAGCTACCTTGACCTCTGGAGTCCCACAAGGGTCCATTTTGGGCCCTCTTCTTTTCTCTCTTTATATGCTTCCTCTAGGTCAAATCCTGCGCAAGCACAACATTTCATTTCATTTTTATGCAGATGATCTGCAACTGTACCTTCCTCTGTCCATTGGAAGCCAGAGCTCCATGAAATTGCTCAGTGACTGCATCACAGAGGTCAAAACATGGATGGCTCACAGTTTTTTGCAGTTAAATGCCAACAAAACCGAGGTAATATTATTTGGACCTCCTAACAAAACTGAGGCCCTGAAGAAAGATCTTGGCCCTCTAACTGCTTTTAGCAAACCCCTAGTCAGAAATCTTGGTGTACTATTTGACTCAGAGCTAAAATTTGATAAGCAGATAAATGCTGTTGTAAAGGGCAGCTTTTTTCAGCTTAGGTCCATAGCCAAGTTAAAATCTTTTTTAACTGTACCAGATCTTGAGAAACTCACACATGCTTTTATTACCTCAAGATTGGACTATTGTAATGCACTTTACACTGGCATTTGTGAATCATCTCTTGCACGTTTACAGCTAGTCCAAAATGCAGCAGCCAGGCTACTTACTGGAGCCAGGAAAAGAGATCACATCACACCCATATTGGCGGACCTACATTGGCTCCCTGTGAAGTTTAGAATCCAGTACAAAGTAGCACTGACAGTTTTTAAAGCATTACATGGACGTGCTCCAACATATATAGTGGACATGTTAAGTCCATATGTCCCTTTACGGTCACTGAGATCTGCATCCCAGGGACAGCTGATGGTCCCACGTGCACGGCTTTCCATGAAAGGAGACAGGGCCTTTAGTGTCTATGCCCCACGTCTCTGGAATAGTCTACCACAGGAACTGAGATCTGCATCTGAGGTGTCAGTGTTTAAAACCTCTCTCAAAAAACACCTGTTTAGACTTGCCTTCAATGACCTTTGAAATTGTGGGATTCTGGGATGGAGACCCTATTACTGTATGTATTGTTGTATTGCTGTGCTGTTGTTTCTTTCCTGCCTTGTTTGCTCTGTCTCATCTGTCAGTACTGGTACCTGTATATTTCTGTATATTTTGTATTTATTTCTTTTAATTTCTTTTATTCTATTTTATTTTTCTTACTATTTTACTGTGAAGCACTTTGGTTTTAAATGTGCTATACAAATAAATAAATTACTTACTTACTTACCAGATCATTGCAGGGCTGACACATAGAGACAAACAACCATTCACAACTCACATTCACACCTACGATCAATTTAGAGCCTGCATGTCTTTGAACTGTGGGGAAAACCGGAGCACCCGGAGGAAACCCATGCAGACCTGGGGAGAACATGCAAACTCCATGCAGAAAGGCCCCTGTTGGCCACTGGGCTCGAACCCAGAACCTTCTTGCTGTGAGGCGACAGTGCTAACCACTACACCACCGTGCCACCCATAAATCTTTTTACTGTATATCAAATAAGGTTACAATTCTTCAATCTGTTCTGTTAAAACTTTCCCACTGCTCATGATAAATTCATAACTGCAACTTGTGGTTTAAATCCTTTGACACCAAGAAAATACAATTATATTCCAGAGATCAACAGACTTGTAATGTCTCTGCCCTTTACCTTTATTCTGTCCTTGTCCCCTTGAATACAGATTCCCTCGAGTTTGTGACAGTACTGTGACAAAAATATATCTGGTTAGGATTCACTAAATCTCAAAAAGAAATTGAAAAGGATTTCACTACAAGAATGAGCAGACAACCACCAAAATTATTCTGGAGAATTTTTTAAAGTAAGATCATCAGTTAAGAAAGTAGGTTAATGTAGGTCATGATGATGTAAAGACTTGTCAGAGAAGTTGGCAACCTGGCAACTTCCAGAAAGACAATCTATTAACAGTCTTAGTATACTTACAAAAATATAACTAGGGCTGTAGTTGAGGTCAAACACACATAAACCGCATTTATGCACCTCCTACATTTATGAAATTGCATTGACACACCTCCAAATAGTATTTACACACCTCTAAATAGTTTACACAACTTTAAAATTTGCTAGAATTAAAGTTTTCCATTGTTTTACCACAGTATATTCAAAATTGTGCTGCATTATCAGCATTTGAGGTATCTAGACTGTGTGACCAATCACATTGCCTCTTGCTGGAGAGTAATAATAATAATAATACATTTTATTTATAAGCGCCTTTCAAGGTACCCAAGGACACTGAACAGTAAAAAACAAACAATAAAAAACAAAACAATAGGATAAGAACAGCAATAATAAGATCATGAGAAATCAACAATAATAATAACATTATTAAAAATCAGAGAGAAAAGGCCAAGCTAAAGAGATGTGCTTTTAGCTGTTTTTTGAAAGTGGACAGTGTTGAGCATTGGCGCAACTCTAGTGGCAGGGCATTCCACAACTTAGGGCCATTAACACTGAAAGCCCTGTCACCCATAGAGCAGAGCCGAGAGTAAGGGACTGCTAAGAGGTGGACATCTCTGGAGCGAAGATTTAGAGGTAGCTGATACGGAGTTAGGAGATTTGATAAATAGGGAGGGGCCAGGTTATGTAGGGATTTGTAGACAAGCAGGATAATTTTGTACTGGATGCAGTATTTGACTGGGAGCCAGTGCAGGTTGTAGAGAATAGGAGTAATATGATCCCAGGGCCTGGTGTGAGTGAGTACCCTAGCAGCTGAGTTTTGGACATATTGCAGCCTATTTAGTCGCTTGGCTGGGATGCCATCGAGTAGGGCATTGCAGTAGTCCAGTCCTGAGGTGATAAAAGCATGTATAAGCGTTTCAGCTGCAGATGAAGTTAAAGAGGGATGGAGTTTGGAGAGACTTTTCAGGTGAAAGAAAGCTGTTTTAGTAATATTTTAAATGTGTGAGTCAAAAGAGAGAGTAGAGTCCAGAATAACACCCAGATTTCTTACTTCAACAGTAGTGAAGGTGAAATAACCAGGAATAGATAGCTGTGAGTGCTCCAGTTTTTTCAAGATAGAAGGGGTGGAAATGAGGATGGCTTCTGTTTTGTCTTGATTTAATTTAAGAAAGTTCTGCACCATCCAATTGTTAACTGCATTTAGACAGTTGACAAGATTGGATGGAGGGAGTGGGTGAGAGGGTTTGGTTTGAATGTAAATTTGGGTGTCATCTGCATAACAATGAAAGTTGAGCACATAATGCTGTATTATGTGGCCAAGAGGGAGGATGTATATTACAAATAGTAAGGGTCCCAGAACAGAGCCCTGAGGGACAACATGAAGGAGGGGTGATTTAGGGGATCTAAAGTCTCCAATTGACACAAACTGTTCTCTCATGGTAAGATAAGATTTGAACCAGGCTAAAGAAGAACCAGTGATGCCAAGCAGAGTTTCTAAGCGGCTCAATAAAAGATTGTAACATACAGTGTCAAAAGCTGCTGTAAGGTCGAGGAGAACAAGTATACTGACATGGCCAGTGTCGGCAGCTAACAGCAAATTGTTGACAACCTTGACCAGGGCAGTCTCGGTGCTGTGCATGGCCCTAAACCCAGACTGAAACTTCTCTCAAAGATTATATTGGGCTAAATGCTCTTGGAGCTGATTGGCAACAATATGCTCTAGAACTTTTGCAATGAAGGGAAGATTGGAAATGGGGCGATAATTTTTAAAATCATCAATAGCTGCTCCAGGTTTTTTCAAGACAGGAGTGATAGCTGCTGTTTTGAGAGCCTGAGGGACTGATCCAGTTGAAAGGGACGAGTTTACATACATACATACATCTCATCGTTCATTAACGCACTGAACTCAGGGACCGCACATCTCACTTTACCTCGCTCATTTGCACTATTCCGCACTACCTCATCTTAACAGCTGCTAGTTTGTTTAAACCCTTTGGTGACTGACCCCTTGAAAATGGTTCCTTCAGGAACGATGACGTTTCAGTTGTCAAGACAACGGAAAAACTAAAATATAAGAGCATTTTGTTTTGTGCACAAGAGCATTGTGACGTATCTTTCTGTTTTTGTATTTTAGTTTTTCCGTTGTCTTGACAACTGAAACGTCATCATTCCTGGAGGAACCATTTTCAAGAGGTCAGTCACCAAAGGGATATTATACTGCTTATTTCATGTTTACCTGCTATACCTCAAGTGCCCTTGACTGTTTGGTTATTTGAACCAATTTGTGTGTGTGTATATATATATATATATATATATATATATATAAAAAATCTCCTTCTCACCCCCGGCGGGGGGGGGGGGGGGGGGGGGTGTGTATCCATGTCATCCTCAAGCTCAGTTCCTCTACCAGAGGCCTGGGAGTTTGAGGGTTCTGCGCAGTATCTTCGATGTTCCTAGGACTGCGCTCTTCTGGACTGAGGCTTCAGATGTTGTTCCTGGGATTTGCTGGAGCCACTCTCCCAGTTTGGGGGTTACTGCCCCAAGTGCCCCCACTACCACGGGGACCACGCAAACCTTGACCTTCCACATCCGTTCCAGCTGCTCTTTCAACCCTTGATACTTCTCAAGTTTCTCATGTTCCTTCTTCCTGATGTTGGCGTCAGCTGGGATCGCCACATCTATCACCACCACCCTCTTCTGCTCTTTGTCCACCACCACTATGTCCGGTTGGTTAGCCAGGATCTGTTTGTCAGTCTGGAAGCTGAAGTCCCACAGAATCTTGGCCCTGTTGTTCTCAGCCACCTTCTGTGGTATGGCCCATTGGGACTTGGGTATTTCTATTCCATACTGGTTGCAGATGTTCCTGTATACTATCCCAGCCACTTGGTTGTGCCTCTCCATGTACGCTGATCCAGCTAGCATCTTACACCCTGCTACTATGTGCTGGACTGTTTCAGGGGCTTCTTTGCACAGTCTGCATCTTGGGTCTGATCTACTCTGGTAGATCCTGGCCTCTATGGCTCTTGTGCTTATGGCCTGTTCTTGTGCTGCCATGATTAGTGCCTCTGTGCTGTCTGTCAGTCCTGCATTATCCAGCCACTGGTAGGATTTCTTGATATCAGCCACTTCCTCTATCTGACGGTGGTACATGCCATGTAGGGGTTTGTCTCTCCAGGTTGTCTGTTCCTCCTCCTCCTCTGCACTCTCATCAGGGTTCTGCTGCCTGAGACATTCACTTAGCAGTTCATCCTTTGGGGCCATCTTTCTGATGTATTCTCGGATTTTCGATGTTTCATCCTGGACCGTGGTCTTGACGCTCACTAGCCCTCGGCCTCCCTCTTTCCGCTTAGTGTATAGTCTCAGGGTGCTGGACTTGGGGTGGAACCCTCCATGCATGGTGAGGAGCTTTCTAGTCTTGATATCTGTGGCTTCTATCTCCTCCTTTGGCCAGTTTATGATACCAGCGGGGTATCTGATGACTGGTAGTGCGTACATGTTGATGGCTCGGACCTTGTTTTTACCATTCAGCTGACTTTTCAGGACCTGCCTTACTCTCTGGAGGTATTTGGCTGTGGTTGACTTCCTTGTGGCCTCTTCATGGTTTCCATTAGCCTGTGGGATGCCAAGGTACTTGTAGCTGTCTTGGATATCACCTATGTTGCCCTCTGGTAGGTCAATCCCTTCAGTCCGGATCATCTTGCCTCTCTTTGAGACCATCCGGCCACACTTGTCCAATCCGAATGACATCCCTATGTCATCGCTGTAGATCCAGGTGGTGTGGATCAGCGAGTCTATTTCTCGCTCATTCCTGGCATACAGCTTGATGTCATCCATGTAGAGCAGGTGGCTGATTGTTGCCCCACTACGGAATCGGTACCCGTAGCCGCTCTTCGTGATGATCTGACTGAGGGGGTTCAGGCCTATGCAGAACAGCAGTGGTGATAGCGCATCTCCTTGGTATATGCCGCACTTGATGTTGACTTGGGCAATGGGTTTTGAGTTGGCCTCTAGGGTTGTCTTCCACATTTCCATTGAGTTCTGTATGAAGGTCCTTAGGTTCCTGTTGATCTTATACAGTTCCAGACATTCCAGTATCCATGTGTGTGGCATTGAGTCGTAGGCTTTCTTGTAGTCAATCCAGGCAGTGCACAGGTTGGTCTGTCTTTTCTTACAGTCTCGGGCGACTGTTCTATCGGCCAGTAGCTGGTGCTTGGCTCCTCTGGTGTTACTGCCAATTCCTTTCTGTGCCTCACTCATGTATTGAGCCACATGCTTACTCATTTTTGCCGCAATGATGCCTGACAGGGCCTTCCATGTTGTGCAGAGACAGGTAATTGGCCGGTAGTTGGATGGGATGGGTCCCTTCTGGGGGTCCTTCATGATTAGGACTGTCCTGCCTTGGGTTAGCCATTCTGGGTGGGTCTCATCCCTCAGCAGCTGGTTCATCTGTGCTGCTAGGCGTTCATGGAGTGCAGTTAGCTTCTTCAGCCAGTACGTATGGATCATATCGGGGCCTGGTGCTGTTCAGCTCTTCATCTTTGACACTCTTTCTTGGACGTCTGCCATTGAGATGGTTACTGGTTCTTGTTCTGGGAGGTTGCTGTGGTCAGCTCTTAGGTCCACTAACCATTGGGCATCGGTGTTGTGTGATGCCTTTCTTTCCCATATGTCTTTCCAGTATTTTTCCACCTCAGCTCTTGGTGGGTCTGACCGGTTGTTGTTCCCCTGCCATTGAGAGTACATTGAGAGTATTGTTAGTCGCTGTTTGGCAGTTTCGAGTGCCTCTGGTATGGAGAGTGAGTTGTACTTCCTGGGCGCCCCTTTATTCACCATGTTCCCTTTCTGTAGTTCAGCTAGCTGGCTAACTTCTCTCCTTGCTGCCTTTATCTTGGCCTCTAATCGTCTCTTCCCGAGCCCACCTTGTGTCCAAGCATCTCCATGATTACTGTTGCTGTACTGTGTATCAGCTTGTTAGTCTCAGTGATGGTTCTTGTGGAGATTGTCTTCAGAGCAGCATTCACATCTACTAGTAGATCTTCTGAAGGTACTTGGCAACTCAGCTTCGGTATTTGTCGGGGGCTCCAGGTTTCCAGTTGGGTCACGATCTTCCTTCTCAGGTCAGCAGCTCTTGTGTTGAGGCTGTTAGGGCTTGGTACCCAATCTCTGGTTGTGGGGATGATGACATCTCCCCGCTGACCTGTCTTCCTCTTGCCGTATTTCATTAATCTCTAGTTGTGATAGCAGATTTCGATTATGGATGTTGGAACACTGGGCTAATAGTAACAGTGTTAGCCTTGATTGTGGGTTTCGAAGTATCCAATGGTCCCACATTCTCTGCATGTATCCCCTCTCTCTGGGATTGCTTGTATAGTAGCATTCCAGCAAATCCGTATTTTCTGTCCATCGATGTCTTGTTCCAGTAGCCCATTTCTCATCAGTTTGCCCTGGTTCCCTAGCAACTGACGCAGACCTTGTTGACCCGGGTGACGTCTGAGCCCGTATGACTCAGTTATGTTTTCACTCATTCCTGAGGTAGGCTGATATATCATGAGGGGTTTTGCCTAAGGACCCTTACTGGATGATGTTTTGCCCCGACCGGGATTCGAACCCCGATCTCCTGCGTCGTAGTCAGTGAGCATGTACTATCCAGCTGATATATATATATATATATCAGCTCATATATATATATATATATATATATATATATGAGTGTTTAGTCTACATCTAATTCATATCTAGAGTGTTTATACTGTTTATATTGTCTGAGTGTTTAGTCTGTGTGTAGTTCTTATCTAGTGTTTACACTGTTTATATTGTCTGAGTGTTTAGTCTGTCTTGTTCTTATCTAGTGTTTATACTGTTCATTTATACTGTTTATATTGTCTGAGTGTTTAGTCTATGTCTTGTTCTTATCTAGTGTTTATACTGTTTATATTGTTTGAGTGTTTAGTCTATGTCTAGTTCCTATCTAGAGTGTTTATACTGTTTATATTGTTTTTTTTTTTAATTATTCTATTTTTATTTATTGCATTGCCTGTTTGCACCGTGGGTCAGAGAGGACTGATATTTCATCTGTGCTGTATGTAGAGCATGTAGAGCATATGACAATAAACTTGACTTGACTTATTATCTTGACCAGCAGGGGGCAGAGAACTGGCAGGCAAATCTTGACCAAAGAGGTGGGCATAGGGTCAAGGAGACAGGTGGTAGGCCTGGATTTAGATGCTAAGCCGAGGACATACTGCTCATCGACTAATGAGAAAGCAGAGAAAGATCCAGCTGGTGGTGGACAGGGAAAGGGGACATTAGAGGGAGTGATGGGAGTGGATTTGATCTGCTTGTATATACAGTTAATTTTGTTTTGAAAAAATTCAAGAAATTTACAACAAAGATCAGTGGAAGGAGTAAGAGGAAAGTTTTTAGCAGGCAAGAGAAGTTTGTTTACAGTAGAAAAAAGGGCTCTAGGGTTTCTTTGGCCTCTGGTAATGATGGTGGTGTAATAGCTGGTCTTGGCATCAATTAGAGACTTTTTGTAGGCAGAGACATGGTCACTGTATGCCAGCGCATGAACTGTCAGGCCAGTTTTACGACTAAGTCTCTCCAGCTGCTGACCAGCAGCCTTCCTTTTATGAAGCTCAGGTGTGAACCACAGAGCAGAGTGAGAGAAAGAGACAGTACGCGTCTTCAGGGGGGCAAGGTGATTGAGAGAGTCAGCAAGGTGAGAGTTGCAGAGGATGACTAACTCCTCAGGGGATGAGTTTAATGATTTAATGGTCAGAATAGGATGCAGTGTGTCAAATAAATCAGCTGTAAACATAGCTGTAACTATGTTTTTTGTGTTCCTGTATGTGATGGTGTGAAATGCACACCTGCGATGGAGAGGCTCAGGGACAGCAATATTAAATAAAATAGCCATGTGATCAGAAACACAGAAATCTCTGGAATATAAATTCGATGGTGTGATGCCAGAGGTACAAACAAGATCTAAGATATGACCCTTTGAGTGGGTGGGAAAATCTACATGTTGGGTGAAATCAAAACAATCAAGGACAGCCACAAAGTTTTTAGCAAAATCACAGTTATCTGAGTCAACATGAATGTTCAAATCACCAAGCACCAGTATAGATGGACATAGAGCACTGACAGATGAAAGCAACTCAGACAATTCATTAATAAAAACAGAGGAAACTCTGGGAGGCCGGTAAATGAGCAAAAGCAGTAGGGGTAGACCACCAGTAAATTTCAGAGCAAGACATTCAAATGATGAAAAATCCTGCAAGGGCATAGATACAATCCTATAACTGGAGCGATAGATCACAGCAAGACCGCCCCCCACCCAGTTAAACGTAGCTTCTCTATATACTCATATCCTACAGTAGTAGCTTCATTTAAAGCCAGAAAATCATTTGGTATTTGCCAAGTTTCAGTTAAACATAGTAGATCTATGCCAACATCAGTGATCAAGTCATTAATGTAGGGTGCTTTTTTTATTAAGAGATCGCACATTTAATAAAGCAAACTGTGCATTTCTTGAGGAAGGACAATTCTGTGAAATTTTAACTAAATTTATGGAACACAAGTTCATAAAGTCAACAGAGCACCTCTCAACGACAGTCCGCTTGATGTTACGATTCCAGCTCCAAAACGAATCAACGTTGTTTGGATGTTGGTGGCGAGCAAACGTCCGTCCAGAGCCCCTATGTATATATTTAGGCCGACGCAGGAACCCAAAATGTTTGTGCGCAAGCAGAGTGTCAGGGAATTTATATGTTTTATTCCCCAAATAGTGGAGATAGGCAGACGAATATTTAAGCGCCATGGAGAAGTCCCAGGAAAGCCGATGTGAAAGTTTTGGCTCACTGTAAAGCCAGTGTAGGTGACTTAGATCAAAACAAGGAGCCAGAGTAGAATCACTGTTGCACACATTTGAACAGAGTAACCTACGTGTGACAGGTCACCATCCAAGCAAGCAAACGTAGGCTACACACAAAGCAGCTAGCCAGACGCCTGTGCCCTGATCTTAACACGTTAGCCAACAGGATACACCACTTGACACTCCAGAGGGCACTCCAGAGTCTGCACATGATGTCACCATATGCGGAAGCCACTGTGGTTACACCCACTGAATGGCAGAATGCCTCACTTACTGAGTGGCAGTATTAGCATTCAGCAAAAATGCTGTGAAAACACACACACACACCTAAAATGGGAAGGAGCTGTTTTACGATTGACTGTACAAATTGATTCAATAAGAAAGGTTGACTAGCATTACGTATCTAGATTCCTGTCACTGACAAATGGTGACTTCAGAAACGTGAGATGCCAGCAAAAGATCTCAACCACAAAGTGAGCACAAAAAAAGAAAAAAGTACCCTATGGGTACATGTGGCTACTGCTTATAAATAAAATTGTTTTCTGATACCCTGTCCATACTGTAACAATAGCATATCTATTTACTCTATGAGGCAGTAGCCATAAGAATGAAGCGTAATCCAAACATGAACAATTTAAAAATCACAAAAGTAAAATATAGTAAGTGTCTGTACTTTACATTATTCTACTCTACCTCTTACAGTTTTCGAAACCGAAACCTCCGAACCGAGGCTGACATACACACGCTTTTGCCATGACTGGAACTCTTACTTCCTGGAAATGTCCCGGTGCTAAAGCTCAGTGGTCTCAATACTCTTTTCGACAACTTCCTGCAATAACTCGGAAGTGCATCACATCTACATCACACATGGGACCACTGGCCGAAGAAGGCGAGGAAAGGGGGACAACCTCTCATCTCATCTCATTATCTCTAGCTGCTTTATCCTGTTCTACACGGTCGCAGGCAAGCTGGAGCTTATCCCAGCTGACTACAGGCAAAAGGCAGGGTATACCCTGGACAAGTCGCCAGGTCATCACAGGGCTGACACATAGACACAGACAACCATTCACTCTCACATTCACGCCTACGGTCAATTTAGAGTCACCAGTTAAAGGTGGGGTACGAGATTTTGGAATAACGGTTCTCGCAAGCCATATTTTGAAAAGAAATAAGCCCACCCTCGCCATGCTCCCACCCCCTGCGTCTCGTTAAGTTAGAGTGTAGAGAGCTTGGAAAAATAGCTCAAACTTTCTCATTTAAACTGTTTTCAGCCCCAATTTTCACTTCACACACATAATTTTCTCAAAAGTAGTAGCCACACTTGTCCTGATTCACACAATGTGTCTACCTACACGATAGGACTTGCAGTTTTTGAATGAGAAGCCTGAAAGCGAGGAGAGGACAGGCGCGCAGCCACATAGACTGCCATTATAAACTTGCCAGAAAAGTCACTCATTTTTAACTCGCTCTAGTGACCTCATTTTTTACACTACAGACAAAAACATTACATCGGTGTGTTCAGGGGAGCCTTGTGGCACTCACTGTGAAAGAATTTTGTGAATATCTCCTTCCATTTTCGTGTAAATCCCCGTTGTTTGGAGGGACCTTTTTCTGTACATTTCTGTCTCTCCATGCTGAGCGCGGGTTGGGGGAGGGGCTGCTCGCTCTCTCACACACACAGAAGGGACGGGCTGCTCGCGGGCTTCAGTCTGATTGACGTGTCAATATCCAATCATTTTGAGGTGGTACCTCGATAGGATTGGATGGCGTTTTTCCTTTATTTTACACTGTAGACTGGATTAAAATATTTCGTTTTTGGTTCAAACCTTCTATTGTACTGCTTGCAACATGGGTGTGAGGAGCTTTTCAAGTAATATGGTAAAAAATACTCCTGAAAAAAATCTCATACCCCACCTTTAACCTAACTTGCATGTCTTTGGACTATGGGGGAAACCGGAGCACCTGGAGGAAACCCACGGGGAGAACATGCAAACTCCGCACAGAAAGGCCCTCGCCGGCCACGGGGCTTGAACCCGGACCTTCTTGCTGTGAGGCGACAGCGCTAACCACTACACCACTGTGCTGCTGGGGACAACCTGGAGTACATTTTAAAATAGGAACACATTTTCCTGTGGTAATAAGCATAAACATGTCTGAAAGCGATTTCTTTAGTCTAGTCCATTTATTTCGAATGGTGAACCGAATTGTTTACATTCACCAGCCATTTTAATAGGAACACCTGTACGTATGCATACGCGCATGCGTAGTGCGCTATTGTTACACTCATTCTTACATTCTTACAGCAGAATGACATAGTGGCTCCTGCCTCTATGAGGAAGTAGCCACAAAAAAACAAAAACAAATTTAGACTATTATGATATACACTGCCCTGCCAAACAAAAAAAGTCACAAACTCTAATATTTGGTTGGACTGCCTTTAGCTTTGATTACAGCGTGCATTCGCCATGACACTGTTTTGATAAACTTATGCAATGTCTCGACATTTATTTCAGTCCAGAGTTGTATTAATTTTTCACAGAAATCTTGTGTTGATGATGGGAGAGTCAAACCACTGCGTATAGTCTTCTTCAGCACATCCCAAAGATTCTCAGCAGGGTTAAGGTCAGGAATCTGTGGTAGCCAGTTCATGTGTGAAAATGATTCCTAATGCTCCTTGAACCACTCTTTCACAATCTGAGCCCTAATTTTATGCCTGCACTATCAGAGATGAAACAAATCCATTGATGCAATAATCTGTTCATTCAGTACATTCAGGTCATCAGCTGACTTCAGTTTATTGCCCCATAATGTTGGTGAGCCTCGACCTGACCAAGTGAAGCAAGCACAGATCATAACACTGCCTCCAGAGGCTTGTTCACTGGCCACTATGTACAGTGGATGCATCGGTTCATGTGCTTCCCTTCTTACCCTGACATACCCATCACTCAGAAATAGGGTAAATCTGGACTTATCAAACCACATGACCTTTTTCCATTGCACCAGAGTCCAATCTTTATGCTTTCTAGTGAATTGAGGCCTTTTTCTCCTGATTAGTCTTACTAACAAGTGGTTTTCTTATGGCCACACAGCTGTTTAGTACCAAGCTTTGTGAGTTTGCATCACATTGTGAGTGTGGAAATGTTCTTAATTTCACTATTAACATAGCTGTGAGTTCTACTGTCGATTTTTTTTTTCTACGATTCAACTTCACCAAGCATTTAAGTGACCTCTGATCATGGTCAGTCAGGATCCTTTTCCAACCACATTTTTTCCATGAAGTTGATGGTTCACCACTATCCTTCCAGGTTTTAATAACATGTTGGACAGTTCTTAACCCAATCCCAGTCATTTCAGCAATCTTCTTAGTTGTTTTCTTTTCTTGATGCAGGCCAATAATTTGACCCTTCTAAAACACAGTAACACCTTTTCCATGAGCACAGGATACGTCTTCTGACATGTTTGCTTAAGAAATGAGAAGCTACTCACTGCATCAGTTAGGGTTAAAAAATTGTTGTCAGCTGAAACACATTAATCACTGCAATAATTATCTAATCAAAGGCTCTCATGTATTTGCTTATTTCAATCCAGATGGCAACTGTTTTTGGCTGGGCAGTATATTATTGTGGTCTTTTTTTTTTTGTCATTCTAATTGGTTGATTCTGTGATGTTTTGGTTCATATTAGATTCATGCCTTTTCTCCATTTTAAACTTTGTTTTCCAGGCAGTGATGCAGGAAGTATATGGGTAACACAGAGAGAAGAGAGAGGCACATAGAGAAAAAGAGGGCTAGCTAGGTAGTGATGTGATTTTTAGCTTTTATAATATTCATTTTTAATGGTATTTTTTCTTTCACTGATATGCATTGTGAAATATTCGGTTCTTATAGTGGTGGCAGTCATTTTTTAAGTACTCATGCAATTTGTAAACTGCTCCTGCTCCACAGTTTTTACACTGTATAGACATACCGGTATGTTACATCAAAATGTTCAGCTTCTTCTACTCTCACTCACATTTAAATATCTACGCAATGTGATTTATAGTCAGTAAGCTTTCCTAGTTAAGCTTTCTTACTCTCTTCGTGGTGATTAATACATTTCATAGACTTCAGCTATTATAGTTGTGATACAAATTAATATTGATTTGTATCATACTTTCGGTTAACAATGAATTCCAGCTTCACCTTTTAAATGTATGCTGCACTGCAAAAAAATGATATCTTAGCAAGTGAAAATATCTTGAAAATAGTTGAAACGATCTAACATTTCCTATTACAAGAATACAAGACACCAATTCTGAGATTATTAAACCTAGTTCTAGATTGCAACCAACTTATTCTAAGATGTCTTATCAAGTAAAAATATCTGCCAGTGCAGCAAGATAATTTCACTAGTATTCAGTAATTTTCTCCTTAAACTCAGTTTTCAATTTTTTGCAGTGTGGATCCATGTAACAAGGCCCCAGGGAACACCCAGCGATGCCCAGAACCAACCTAGGAACCACCTGACTGTAGCCATAACAACCTGTATTGTTATACAATGCTGTATTGCTTTGGACTCAAACACTGGGCAATAACCTCCATGTAGCAGCTAGCCCACTTCACATTTTCTCCAGGAAATGTACGTTCTACAAATAAATAAACAAACAAATATTCTGAATATCATTTTAATGGCATACTGTGGTCTGCCTTACCTTAGTTACACAAGTCATAGTTTACCCACCTCTTTTTTCTTTTTACCATTACACCCCTGAATATAAAAATACCCTTCCTGTCATGATGTTACCAAGACTGACTCATAACATTATTACTAAAGATATAGCCACAGTTTGCTGGTAACTAAGAGCAAGGGCTTATTATAGACTTGCATAAATTAAGTGACTCCATAGGTTTATTTGTGCTCTGTAGATAGCAAAGCTTTGCTCACATCTGTAGTCAGTTTGTTGTGTTCTGTCACGTAGAGCAGCAGGGATTTATTGTGAACAATAATTGACACTTCAGTCGATGAAAGCTTTAGGGATGGCATAAAAAGCTTGTGGATAATAAGAGCCTGAAGAAAAGTCTCCACACAATCCCTACTGATTAACATGTGAATGATGTGCTGTGGGTGCTGGTGTGAACCTCTTAGCTGTGATATGTCAGCAGTCTCACCTGCATAGAAGGGCCCATTTGCAGAGAATGAAGCCCATCTGCTGCTCAAACTACTCTAGAAACCCTTGATTTTGCTGCATGTGTATTTAGATTGTGTATTTGACTAATTGAATCCTTCCATACTCTCAATTAGAGTTAAGAATAATTAAACAGATGTGTGTGTGTGTGTGTGTGTGTGTGTGTACACATTTCTCAAACTATGATTACGAGAAGGCTTTCAGTGGCTTGTGCTGCTTGAAATTATATGAACAAAATTACTAACAAGGTGACTGTACCACTTTGTAGCATTTTTCCACTAAAATAAAATTATATATATAAGCTTTTGCTGTTTATATTTTTCTTAGCTTTTGTTTATGTCATGTCACACAGCATCATCTCATCAGATTAACAGCACTGAGTGCACTGATTACCCAAATTAAGGCTATTTTTTCCCTACATGTTCCACACACTGACTCAAACACGTGTGTGATCCTCAGCTAGGTTGAAAACTGCTTCATAAGTCTTGGCCATCACCCTACATGTCATAGTCATTAGCTTTCCTCTCCTGCCCTCTGTGATGTGGCGGCATATGCTCAGCTTTTCATAAGGAGCCAGCAAAATGACTGTCAAGAGAAGGACCATCTTGGTCCAAACATATTCCTATTAATTTTGGCCTGTGCAAAGTGCTTAACTCCTGTTGATGCCATCTGGATTCATTCCCCAGTGCCTAAACTGTGCATAGGAGAAGAAGAGGAATACTGAAAGGGTCACACAGAGAGAGAGAGACTGAAAATGGTTGGTTGGATATATTTCATAACTGTGAAATGCTGAACATCTGTAGGTCATTTCGATGACACAATATATGAAGTATTATTACTATTTTTTGTAACTATGAATTTCAACTGCTAGTTGGCTCATACAGGTGGTTAAATTGATTTTCTGGGCAGCCCGTTCAGATTATTAAAATTACCTGTGTGGAGATAATTCCTTCGTGATTACAAGACTTTTCTTGAGTAGAAGTGTAAGAAGATGATCATGATTTTTTCCCTTTTCTATTAACTGCAATATGATGTAACATAGAAGCATGAGAAAGATGAATATAGATAATAGATATAAGACTACTATAGATAGATATAGAGACAGATAAATGAGAAAATGACAAGAAATAAATACCTTAATAAGAGTCCAGTATATTGCGACTATATTGCTACATGAATATTCCTAGTTTTAATTATCACAACCACTGCAAGTGTGGTTTAGTTGAACAATATAACTTCCACCATCATTTTCAGCAGCTTTTAAAATAGATAAATACATAAATTGTGAGTCAGTGGTGAAAATGCTACATCTATTGTTGAGAGCTGAACAAGTGATTTGACAGGCCATGAAAAATACATATATTTTTTTATATGGAGTGCCAACGGGTAACTGTTCATACAGTTTAATGTATCCATCCAGCCATCCACCAATCCATTCATTTTTCTATCTATCCATGACACCTGTACCACTTTCAAACCTATCACCAGGGTTGGCAAATTTTCAACACTTCTTTTGTCAATTCAAACCATGAGCCAATACATGGTAATCCATAGTCTTGACAATTCAGATAGGACCTGTGTCACAGGTTCGTAACAACAGTTAACTCACAGACTGAAAATGGGTGGTGTAGCACGTATCGAGTGTGGGTGGAGCACAGAGGATGGCAGGACAATGCTTTGAGGCAGATAAGGCTATTTTATTTTCACAACTTTTCAGTCTAAGTAATCCCATATACACACACACACACACACACTTCGTCTGGTCCCGGGTTGCGCTCCCTCTCCTCTCTCTCTGCATCCTTAAATAGGGAGCGGTTACTGGGAAAACACACACAAACACAGGTTAATTACAGTCAGGTGTAGCGATTCTGCCACCCACCTTCCCTGGCTCCACCCTCCTGTCACAGACCGGCACTTGACCACGCCCCCGCTGCCACATACCCCCACCGCCCGACTCAGGCCGGGCGCCCGTCTGGCCCGCAGCCGACTCCCCCCCCCTTGACGGGAGAGGAAGTCCGCCACGACCATCTGCGACCCCGGCCTGTGGACCACCTTGAAGTTGAAGGGTTGGAGTGCCAGATACCAACGGGTGATCCGCACGTTGGCATCCTTCATGCGGTGGAGCCACTAGAGGGGCGCGTGGTCCGAACAGAGGGTGAAAGAGCGCCCCAGCAGGTAGTAACGGAGGGTGAGGACCGCCCACTTGATCGCCAGGCACTCTTTCTCAATTGTGCTGTAGCGCCCCTCACGCACTGACAGCTTCCGGCTGATGTATCGGACCGGGCGGTCCTCCCCCTCCACCTGCTGGGACAAAACGGCCCCCAGCCCTCTGTCCGACGCATCGGTCTGCAACAAAAAAGGGAGAGAGAAGTCAGGGGAGTGTAAAAGTGGTCCCCCACACAGTGCAGCCTTTACCTCAGAGAAAGCCCGCTGGCACTGCTCCGTCCACTGGACCGGATCTGGTGCCCCCTTTTTAGTGAGGTCAGTCAGCGGGCTGGTGATGTCCGAATAATTAGGTATAAACCTACGATAGTAGCCAGCCAGCCCCAGGAACTGTCTCACCCCCTTTTTGGTCTTGGGCCTCGGGCAGGCCGCAATCGCTGCTGTCTTATTAATTTGGGGACGCACATGCCCGTTGCCCAAGTGGAAGCCCAGATACCGTACTTCTACCCGCCCAATCGCACACTTCTTCGGGTTGGCAGTGAGTCCCGCCCGCCTCAGCGACCTAAGGACGGCCCTCAGGTGTAGTAGGTGCCGCTGCCAATCATTACTATAAATGATGATATCGTCTAGGTAAGCGGCCGCATAGGTGGCGTGGGGCCGGAGGACCCGGTCCATCAGCCGCTGAAACGTAGCGGGCGCCCCAAACAGCCCAAACGGAAGTGTGACGAACTGGTGTAAGCTGAACGGTGTGGAAAAGGCCGTTTTTTCCCGGGATAATGGAGTCAAGGGGATCTGCCAATATCCCTTCGTCAAATCCAGTGTCGAGTAAAAACGAGCCGTGCCTAGTCGATCGAGCAGCTCATCAATACAAGGCATTGGGTACACATCGAATTTAGACACCGCGTTGACTTTTCTATAGTCCACACAGAACCGGACTGAGCCGTCGGCCTTGGGAACCAAGACCACCGGGCTGCTCCAGTCACTGTGGGACTCCTCGACGATGCCCATTTAGAGCATGGCCTGAAGTTCTTCCCGAACCACCTTTTTTTTGTGTTCGGGTAATCTATAAGGACGGCTCCGCACTACCACCCCCGGGGGCGTCTCTATGTGGTGTTCTATGAGGTTAGTGCGACCGGGCAGGGGCGAGAACACATCCAAAAACTCGGCCTGCAACTGGGCGACCTCCGTGAGTTGGGTCGGGGAGAGGTGGTCTCCACAGGGGACCGGAGAGGTACGTGATGCCAATGACCCTTTTTGGACCTCCGGCCCCAGCTCCGCCTTCTCCAGAACTACCAACACCAACGCTACGGGGACCTCCTCGTTCCAGAGTTTCAGCAGATTGAGGTGGTAGATCTGTAGTGCCCCCTCACTGTCCGTTCGCCTAACCTCATAGTCGACGTCCCTGACTCGCCGTGTGACCTCAAAGGGTCCTTACCACTTGGCAATTCATTTGGAGCTCGACGTGGGCAACAGGACGAGTACCTTATCTCCCGGAGTGAACTCTCTAAGGTACGTGCCCTTGTTGTACAGGCGGGCTTGCCGTTCCTGGGCCTGCCGCAAATTCTCCTGAGTTAGGTGGGTGAGCGTGTGGAGTTTTGCGCACAGATCCATAACGTACTGAATTTCGTTTTTGCTCTGTGAAGATCCCTCCTCCCAATTTTCCCGCAGTACATCTAAGATGCCGCGCGGCTTACGCCCATATAATAATTCAAACGGGGAGAACCCCGTGGAGGCTTGGGGGACCTCTCGCACTGCAAACAACAAGGGTTCGAGCCACTTATCCCAGTTATGTGCGTCCTCACTTACAAATTTTTTGATAATATTCTTGAGGGTGCGATTGAACCGTTCAACTAAACCGTCCGTCTGTGGGTGATAAACGCTGGTGCGGATCGGCTTAATACCCAGTAGCCCATACAGTTCGCTCAGTGTTCGTGACATAAACGAGGTGCCTTGGTCAGTCAGAATCTCTTTCGGGATTCCAACCCAGGAGATGACGTGGAAGAGGGCCTCCGCAATACTGCATGCTGAGATATTGCGAAGAGGCACCGCTTCCGGGTATCGCGTTGCATAGTCCACCAGAACCAATATAAAGTGGTACCCTCATGTTGACCGATCTAATGGCCCAACGAGATCCATCCCAATTCTTTCGAACGGGGTCTCGATTAATGGTAGGGGGCGCAAGGGCGCTTTTGGAATGGCAGCTGGATTTACTAACTGGCATTCGCGGCACGCCGTACACCACTTACGGACGTCGCCGCGAATCCCCGGCCAATAGAATGGGCCATTATCCGGGCGAGTGTCTTATCCTGCCCGAGGTGTCCAGCCATGGGATTAAAGTGAGCCGCCTGGAATACCAATTCCCGGCGGCTCTTTGGAATTAACAATTGGGTGACTCGCTCTTTCGTCTGAGTGTCCTGCGTCACTCGGTATAACCTATCCTTCAAAATGGAAAAATAGGGGAAGGACGGGGTGGCATTCGGCTGGAGCGTCTGACCATCGATCACTTGGTCAAACGCGTGTCGCAGAGTTTCGTCTCGCGATTGTTCCAGTGGGAAATCTGCGAGGGATTCCCCAATAGAAAGAGGAGGGGCCGGTGGCTCCTCACTCTGTCACGGAGATGACGTAGACGGCTCTGCGACCGCAGCTCCAGCCAAAGCGACACCGGGACCTTCCCCTGTCAACCGGCAGGACCCACTCTTTACTAGGCGTGCCATTAAACCCCGAAATCCTGGCCAATCAGTCCCCAAGATCAAAGAGTGGGTAAGGCGAGGATTAACCGCTGCCTTCACTATCGATTTTTCCCCTCTGAAATGTATGTGGACCGACACCACCGGGTAGCTGTGAATATCCCCGTGCACACACAACACCTTCACCCCTTGTGCTCCCCCCAATGCCTCGTCTTGCACCAGGCTTTGGCGGATCGAGGTCTGATTGCAACCTGAATCCACCAACGCCTGATATGTAGCCCCTTGTACACTTACCGGTATGCGATACGCTCTGGCCCGATCGAGGGCAGCCTCTGGTGCTTTGGGGATCCGCACCACCGCCCCCACTTCCATTGCTGCACACTGTTGCTGCAGGTGGCCCGGTTCCCCGCAGCGCCAGCAAACCGGCCCGGGCCTTCCCTCTGCAGCTGTGTTCTGGGGCTCATTCACCTGAGGGGGGGGAGAGACAGACACAGAAGGGAGAAACGGGAGGGCACCACGGGTGCGGCGGGCCGGCTGGGGTGGAGCCGGCCCCCGCCTCCGTGGTGGGGGAATGGGGCGAGGACGGGACACGGGAGGAGAGGGGGGAGAAAGAGAGAGAGAAGAGGAGAGTGAAGATGATGTCGTCCGCTGTCCTGCCGCCGGAACAGCCGCCAGATGATCCTCCGCCAGTCCCACGGCCTGATCCAGCGACGCCGGGCAGTAGCACTGGACCCACTCCGCGGTTCCAGCTGGTAAGTGGGCGATGAACTGTTCCAGTGCCACCTGGTCGATGATTCCCTCGGCGTCGCGATCTTCGGCCCTCAGCCACCGCCAGCAGGCGTCCAGGAGCTGCTGGCCAAACGCGAACGGGCTGCCAACTTCCTCCATCCGCAGCGCGCGGAAGTGCTGGCGCTGCTGCTCCGGCGTGCACCCCACGCGCTGGAGGACAGCCCGGCGAAGGTCGGCGTAGGCCAGCCTGCGGTCGGCGGGGAGCTGTAGTGCGGCCAGCTGCGCCTCTCCCATCAGGAGGGGGAGGAGGTGCGCCGCGCGCTGCTCCATCGGCCACCCCGAGGGTTCTGCGACCTGCTCGAACAATGTGATGAAAGCCTCGGGGTCGTCCTGCGGGCCCATCTTGGTCAAGGTGAGGGGAGACGGGCCCGCGGCCGGGGCGCTGGTGGACCCCGCCGACGCGAGGAGATGCCGGAACGCCTCTCGATCTTCCTGCTGGGCCAGCACCAGGGCTTCGAAGCGGCGCTCCTGCTCCTTTCAGAGAGTGACAAGTGCCTGGTGCTGGCTCTGCTGAGCCGTGGTGAGGGCGTGGACCAAGTCCGCGAACGGGGAGGATTCCATGGGGCTGCTGTGTTGGTGCTCCACCTTAATCCCGGGTTTCGGCACCACTGTAGCGCGTATCGAGTGTGGGTGGAGCACAGAGGATGGCAGGACAATGCTTTGAGGCAGATAAGGCTATTTTATTTTCACAACTTTTCAGTCTAAGTAATCCCATACACACACACACACACACACACACACACACACACACACACACACACACACACACACACACACTTCGTCTGGTCCCGGGTTGCACTCCCTCTCCTCTCTCTCTGCCTCCTTAAATAGGGAGCAGTTACTGGGAAAACACACACAAACACAGGTTAATTACTGTCAGGTGTAGCGATTCTGCCACTCACCTTCCCTGGCTCCACCCTCCTGTCACACCCTCCTGTCTTGACCACGCCCCCACTGCCACAGGTGGGTATCTCATATATACACACATTCTGTGCCTGGCTTTCCCATGCTCTCTCTTTCCTCTTGGCTGCATTGTCTCTTCATCTTTATTTCATTTTTCCTTAAACAACTGCTTGTGTCTGTTAAGTATGTGTATTCACACATGCATGAGTGTTCACTACTTGTGCATTTCTGTGTGTGTGTGTGTGTGTGTGTGTGTGTATGCATGCATGCAACATTGTGTGAGCTGGTTCTTGTGCATGCTGTAATGGCAGCTTTAAAAACCCTCTGACCTCTGCCTCGCCGCCACACCTTCAGCAGTTTCTTGACCGTGTAGGCCTAGCTGCCATCAATGAGCCTGGGAAGGGGGGGTTTGGAGAGTGGGAGCAAAGGACTGGAAACCAGAGGTTTAAGCTGTGATACATGAAAGGTGGGATGAACACGTTGCATGGTGAGTGGTAATGCCAGTCTAATGGAACAAGGGTTGATTACCTTCTTGATGAGGAAGGGTCCAAGGAACCTGGGTGCCAGCTTGTGAGAGACGGCCCTAAGTGGCAGGTGGCATGTGGAGAGCATAACTCGTTGACCCACTTGGTAGGTGGGTGCCTTAGAGCAACGTTTGTCAGCCTGCTTCTTGGATGTGAATGCGGAGCAAATGAGTCTTCTCCAGACCAATGCCCACGTTCTCCTGCAGTGGTGTATAAAGGCCTGGGCTGATGGTATGGTGACCTCCTCCTCCTGGCTGGGGAACAGTGGTGGTTGGTACCCTAGTGAGCACTGGAATGGAGAGAGACCTGTGGCAGAGGAAGGGGGAAGTGTTATGTGCATATTCAATCCAATATAGGTACTTGCTCCAAGAACTGGCATCCTGGACACCATGCACCTGAGTGCAACCTCCAAAGCCTGGTTATCCCGTTCTGCCTGGCCATTGGTCTGTGGGTGGAAGCCTGAGGAGAGACTACAGGTGGCCCTGATGAGTTTACAGAAGGCTCTTCAGAACTGTGCAGTGAACTGAGGACCTTGGTCAGAAACTATGTTGGTAGGCAGACCATGTAGGCAGAAAATGTGGTGGATGAGTAGTTCTGCGGTCTCTTTGGCTGAGGGGAGCTTGGGCAGAGGAATGAAATGGACGGTCTTAGAAAAATAGTCAATGACAGTGAGGATGCATGTATTGCCACCTGAGTTGGGGAGTCTTGTGATGAAGTCCAGGATGATGTGAGACCAAGGTCGATGAGGAGTAGGAAGGGGTCTTAGTAAGCCGGCAGGGGGTCAATTGGCTGTCTTGTTCTGGGAGCATGTGTCGCAGGCTGCCACGAACTCCTGGACATCCTCCTTGATGGATGGCCACCAAAAGCGCTGCTGGATGAGAGCCAGGGTTCGGGTGGCTCTCGGATGACAGGCCAGCTTGGAACCGTGACCCCACTGCAGCACCTGAGTTCACACATGACAGGGAACAAACAGATGGTTACGAGGAATATTGTTGGAGTTACCTTCACCGGGGTCCTGCTCCAGGGCCTTCTGCACGAGCGTCTCAACTTCTAGAATAGTGGCTCCCACCAGGCAGCGTGGAAGAAGGCTAGTCTCAGGTGGCTTGGACTCCTCTTGGTGGGAAGAGAACATCCTGGACAGGGCGTCAGGTTTGCCATTCTTGGAGCCTGGGCAGTAGGAGAGTGTGAAGTTGAATCGGGAGAAGAAGAGAGACCAACAGGCTTGACGGGAGTTGAGACGTTTGGCAGACTTGAGGTACTCCAGGTTTTTATGGTCAGTCCAGACTAGGAGCAGGAGGCCAGACCCCTCGAGCCAGTGCCTCCACTCCTCCAAGGCTAGTTTCATGGCCAGTAGTTCTCGGTCGCTGATGTCGTAGTTTCGTTCGGCTAAGGATAGCCGGCGGGAGAAGAAGGAGCATGGGTGGACCTTGTTGTTGTTGGCCCTCTGGAATAGGATGGCTCCGACCACTGACTCTGAGGCGTAGACCTCGATGATAAACTGCTTGGTAGAATTGGGTATGGTGAGAATGGGTGCTGTGGTAAACCTGTGCTTGAGACTGGAAAAGGCTTTCTTTGCTTCCTCCCCCACCTTGAACTCAGTCTTGGTTGAGGTCAGGGCTGAGAGAGGTCTGGCCACCGTGCTGAAGTTGCAGATGAAATGCCTGTAAAAGTTGGCGAACCCCAGGAAGCGCTGGAGCTCTCGTCTCGAAGATGGGGTGGGCCAGTCAGTGACTGCCTCCAGCTTGAGGGGGTCTATCCGGATCTTGGCTGGTGAAATGATGAACCCCAGGAATGAGACAGAGCCTTGGTGGAACTCGCTCTTCTCTGCCTTAACGAACAGCTTATTCTCCACCAGGTGTTGAAGAACCAGTCGGACATGACCCCGATGTTCCTCCAGGGAGCGAGAAAAAAATCAAGCTATTGTCTAGGTAAACAAAGACAAAAGGTGTTAAGAAAGTCCCTCAAGACATCATTAACCAATGCCTAGAATACCGCGGGCACATTAGTCAGGCCGAAAGGGACTACAAGGTACTCATAGTGGCCTGTGGTGGTGTTGAAGGCCATCTTCCACTCGTCCCCTTCCCTGATCCTAACTAGGTGATAGGCGTTGTGTAAGTCCAGTTTAGTGAACACCTTAGCTCCCTGGAGTAGTTAAAAGGCTGTAGTCATGAGCTGTAGTGGGTAGCGGTTCTTGACTGTGATGGCGTTGAGACCTCAATAGTCAATGCAAGGGCGGAGCGACTTGTCTGTCTTCTTCATGAAGAAGAATCCTGCCCCTGCTGGGGAGAAGAAAGGGCGGATGATCCCAGCTGCCAGAGACTCGGTGATGTCCTCCATGGCTTGTCTCTCGGCAGGGGAAAGAGAGTAGAGACGTCCCTTGGGTGGTGCCGTCGCTGGCAGGAGGTTGATACCACAGTCATAGGGCCTATGAGGGGGAAGGGACACTGCTCGGGTCTTACTGAAGACAGGCTTGAGGTCCAGCTATTCCAGAGGCACATGAGAAAGGTTGGGAAACTCACTGGCTGAGGTGGTTTGGCGGGAGGCAGAGTGGAGTTCAGGCAGGAGGCCAGGCAGGAAGGACTCCAGCCTAAGATGGTGTGGTCAGTCCAGTTTAAGTGGGGGTTGTCCTGCATCAACCAGGGTAATCCAAGAATAATGGGAATGTGAGGGTTGTTCATGACATGAAGTTGTATAGTTTTGGAGTGATTGCCTGAAATCCTTAGGGTGAGCAGGGTGGTGAGGTGAGTGATGGTGGTCAAGCCAGTGCCATTGAGGGTCAGGACGGTCAGAGGGACCTTGAGGGCGAGTAATGGGATTCCGAGATTCTTGGCGGTGGCGGAGCAGATCAGGTTCCTGTCTGCCCCCGAGTCGACGAGCACCTGAAGATGGTGATGCCGATTGTTGAGAATGATGATGACGGGGAACAACGGTTGGTCAGCAGGGGACTGGTTCCGAGCATTGCCCACTAGGGCCCCTTGATTCACTGGTGGGGTCGTCTTTTTAGTGGGCAGGCTCGGCAGATGTGCCCCTGCTGACTGCAGTAGAAACAAGTCCCCATGCTCCATTGGTGCAGTCGTTCCTCTGCTGACACCCGTACCCAATCTACCTGCATGGGTTCGATGGACGAGGCGAGTGGTGGAGAGGGGTTGAAGCTGCGGCAGCTCCTCTCTCTCCTCCATTGTTGGACCCAAGCGTCAATATGATTGGCAAGGTCCATCAGGCTGGAGAGGTCCGATGGCAGTTCCCATGAGACGAGTTCATCCTTGATGGCGTCGGATAAGCCATGTAGGAACGTGTCGACCAGGGCACTCTCGTTCCAACCACATGACGCTGCCAACGTCCAGAACTTGATGGCATAATCCGAGGTAGATCGGGACCCCTGCCACAGTTCCATGAGCTCTCTTGCCACCTCCCGGCTGGACAGAGAGCGGTCAAATGTTCACCTCATTTCCTCAGAGAATTCCTTGAAGCTGGAACAACAGGGCACGTCGGTGTCCTAGACCACCATCCCCCATTCCCTGGCCTTGTCGGTGAGGAGCGTGATGGTATAGGCTACCCGGGAGCATTCTGTGGGGAAAGCCAGAGGTTGAAGCTCCAAGATCAGTGAACACTGTGACAAAAAAGATCTGCAGGTACCTGGTTCTCCACTGTAGGGCTGAGGCGAGGGGAGTCTTGGTTCATGGAGAGGGGCAGTGGCAGGAGGTGAAGAAAGAGACAGCTGGGCAGGGGTAGGCACGGCTTGGGAGTGCTGGAGTTGTGTGGCTAGGAGGTTGAGTGAGTCAGACAGGGTGGCCAGGTTCTGGGTGATCTGCCTGAGTTCCTGTTGGTGGGTCCCAAGGAGGGCTCCTTGCTGCTGCATAGCCGTTCTCAGATGATTAAGTTCCGCTGGATCCATGTTGGCCAGAACGTACTGTTAAGGGTGGCGAGATGTGGCGAGTTAGGATCCAATAGCAGAACACAAACCAGAAAATCCAATGAATAAAAAATGATTTAATTAAAGTCCAAAAAGAGTCAACAAACAAAAATAGCAAAAATAATCCAGACAACAACAAGGTGGACAAAGTGCTAATATGAAAAAACATGAAAAATAGTTCTGACAAAAACTGGAGACAAAAAATGTAGTGCAAAAAACATGAAAAACTGACAAAATGTGAGTGCAAAGAACTGTGGCTAAGACTAGGCAAAACAGAGAGCAAAAATCCAGGAAGCAAAAAATGTCACAGACACAATGTGAGAAACAGACAAGACGTTCTGGCAAAGTCCCCTTCTGAGAATGGCCTATTTATACACAGCAGAGCAGACCAGGAAGTGAATGCCGGCAAGATGGAAGTCCCGTCCCAGATCCAGATTGCGCTGGACTGGGAGATAGTAAACCTCCGGAGTGGAAGTCCGGGGCAGATCATGACACTATACTGGTTTCGAGAACATATAATGAATTTGGTCAATGTATACTGATTTTTAAACATATTTATTGGCTTTTGATCATACATCTGTTTTTTTCTTTTATCTTACTGATTATTTATTTATTTATTTATTTATTTTATTTTATTTTTTTACATGCCTGAGGAATAAATTGTTACTTTAACACACCCACTGGATTGTTTATTAAAACTGGTTTTCTGGCAGAAAATCATTAGTAATAGGTTAATGTAAATTATTGGCTGTAATGGGACATTTTGTAGTTGATTGGAAATTTTGAAAACATGAATGTTGCCTTGAAACAACATTGTGCCATTATGGAATCTAAATATGCCATATTTTGATATTTTGTATTTGATATTTATGTATTACTTAAACATGTAGTAGTCATCATGATTTTTTATTATTTCATGTTGTCATATTGTGTCATAGATCAGACAACTAGTGACACAGATGTGGATGTTAAGTAAAAGCACAACAGGCACAGCAATTTGTACGTAGTTAAAAAAAAGAAATATCCAGCCAACAGTGGTCCAGACAACCAGTTAAGTGCTAGAGAAGGGATGTCCAACACCACTTCTGGAGACCTACTATCCCACAGGTTAGTAACAACAGACCTAACTCCAGTATCCATATACCAATGTATATGAACCAATGCATTTGTGTCAGGTAAATGGACAATAGACTGATGTAAGTGCAGGAAGATCTTTATTAACAGCACACTGGCAAACAGTTCCAAAGTGTCAGACAGAGTTCATAAACAGGCAATGGTCAAGTGAGGCACAGACAGTGTATCAGAGGCAAAGACAGGGGACAAAATTCAAAAACACAAATGTGAATCAAAATCAGAAAAGCAACACAAATTATAAAGGCTTGGTAAGGCCAAAAAAAAAATTTGTGTTTCCGGTTACCCGACCGACCCTAATCCGTACCGCCCGACCCTAAACTTTTTTTTTGTTTTTTTCCCAGCCGCGACTTTTATATATAATCCAACCGTGTGAACCGGAAGTTTTTGTCACTCACTGGGAAAATCAGGGCTTTCCACAAGCGCCGGCTGCCAGCCATACAGCCGACTACACAATTAAGTCCAGCCGGCTACTTTAATGACTTATTTTTGTAGCCCACAGGCTCTAAATATTAATTTTCGATTTTAATAAAATTAAATGTTTATCTAACGGACAGACAATAATGTCAAACTGAACCGCACTCATTTAAGTTGTGATTCGCGCTGTTTGTACCGATAATAACCACAAATTCCCTGCAGACTTCGTTGATCAAGGGAGAGTAACTCATCCGCGGCCCCGACATGCGGTGTGTGCACGCGCACTCGGCGGAGGCAGTAGTGTGTCGGGGCCGTCGGAGGGAACAGAAGCAGAGATAACGCTTATTTTGTCTTTCACCTAGAGACATGATTCAAACTTTAAAACGGAGACAAAATTCTCCTGTGTGGATCTGGCATTCAACTTTTTTGCTAGGTTCTATACTTTTTGATCAGTCACAGATCAAATGCCATGAGCAAATCTGGAGAAATTCAGACTTTATAATGGGTGTCTATTGTGTTACACACCAGTGGAGCTCAGGAGTTTAGAGTGTAGGCAGCTTGGGAAAAAAAAGCTCTAACTTTCTAATTTAAACTGTTTTCTCAGCCACAATTTTCACTCTACACACACAATTTTCTCAAAAGTTGTAGTCACACATTGTGTGAATCAAGACAAGTCTCTACCTGAGCGATAGGATTTACAGTTTTTGAATGAGAAGCCTGAAAGTAAGGAGAGGACAGCCGTGCTCTCCCATAGACTCTCATTATAAATGTGGCAGCACTTTTACTGCAAAATCAGAAAAGTCACTTGTTTTTAACTCGCTCTAGTGTCCACATTTTTTACACTAGGGACAAAAAAAATTACATTTATGTGTTCATGGGAGCCTTGTAGCACTCAATGTGAAAGAATTTTGTGAATACCTCCTTTCGTTTCCGTGTAAATCAGCGTTGTTCGAGGAGAGGGAACGCTGAGAGAAAAAGCGCTCTTTGCTTGTTATATTGTGTCTTTTCCCTGCACTGTTACCAAGGCGACAAGCTGCACTCAGGGAGCAGAGAGGGGTGGGGCTGCTCTCTCTCTCTCTCTCATGGTGGATTGAGCTGTTATCTCATCTCATTATCTCTAGCCGCTTTATCCTTCTACAGGGTCGCAGGCAAGCTGGAGCCTATCCCAGCTGACTACGGGCGAAAGGCGGGGTACACCCTGGACAAGTCGCCAGGTCATCACAGGGCTGACACATAGACACAGACAACCATTCACACTCACATTCACACCTACGGTCAATTTAGAGTCACCAGTTAACCTAACCTGCATGTCTTTGGACTGTGGGGGAAACCGGAGCACCTGGAGGAAACCCACGCGGACACGGGGAGAACATGCAAACTCCACACAGAAACGCCCTTGCCAGCCCCGGGGCTCGAACCCAGGACCTTCTTGCTGTGAGGCGACAGCGCTAACCACTACACCACCGTGCCGCCTTGAGCTGTTATATTTACAGAAAAATTCATGTTAAAAGGTGTCTCATGCTGCATCAGATTCATCAGAAGGTGGTAACTCAGTTGACCTGCAAAGAAATTCATTATATTTTGTGAAATTATTCCTGTCTAAATATAGGTTATGGCAGCCATCTTGAAAAAAAAATTCAAAAAAAATGCCTGCCTACCGACCCTAGTTTTGAAATCTACGTAACCGGAAACAAACATTGTTTTTTTTTGGCCTAATGTCAGACACAAGGTACAGAGCATATACTTTGCAAAGTATATGTGTTTTGAGAGTTCTTATATGCATGTGCTGTGACTGTGCTCTGATCAGCAGCAGATGCATGACAATTAGTCCTAATGACCTTGAACTCATTTTTTTCCCCTTCAGTTGTAAAGCAACCTTGGGTGTGAGAAAGGTGCTATATAAATTGAACTGATCATTATTTATTTTTATTATTGAGCATAGCACTGCATGTGAGTTGCAGTCCACAGCACATGCTGTGCACTCCAAGCACCAATGCACGTGGATATGACAGAACTCCACCCCAAAAAACCTCCTTGGTTGGCCCTGGGGATGAAGATTGGGAGTTGGATGAAGTCCCCTCAGAGTTCACGCTGACTTGGGAAAGATATGGCACAAAAACATGGGCTCAGGCAGAGGCTTGGGTTCAGATTGGTCTTAGTATGGGAGCGTGGATGCAGGTGAAGGCTTGGGTTCAGGTTTGGCTTGAGACATAGACATGGCTTTGAGCATGAGCATAGGCATGGACTGAGGCATGGGCTTGAGCATAGGCATTGACTCAGGTGTGAGCATGGGCTTGAACACAGGCTTAGACATGGGCATGAACTCGTGCATAGACATGGGCTTAAGCATGGGCATGAACCCTGGCATCTGCATGGGCATGGACTCAGGAATGGACATGGGCTTGAGCATGGGTATGGACTCTGGAGTCAGCATGGGCATAAACTTGAACATGGGCATGGACTCAGGCTTAGGCTTGGTCTTGGGTTCTGATATGGGCTCAGAAACAGGAATAAGCTTAGTTTGAGTGTCAGCATCCTCCCTGAACCCTGGCAGCAGAGCAACACTCTCATCATGCCTGAAGCCTGAAGCAAAGGTTGCCCTGTTGGCCTCTGGTGCGAGCTCTGGAGTGACCTCTGGAGTGGAGGCTGCCCTGTTGGCCTCTGGTACAAGCTCTGAAGTGAGCTTTGGTGCAGAGGCCACCCTGTTGACCTCTGGTGTGAGCTCTGGAGCAGAGGTCACCCTCTCCACCTCTGGTGAGAGCTCTGGAGTGGAGGCTGCCCTGTCAGCCTCTGGTGCGAGCTCTGAAGTGAGCTTTGGTGCAGAGGCCACCCTGTTGGCCTCTGGTGTAAGCTCTGGAGCAGAGGTCACCTTCTCCACCTCTGGTGCGAGCTCTGGAGTGGAGGCTGCCCTGTCAGCCTCTGGTGCAAGCTCTGGAGGGGCTGATGCCTTGTTGGCCTCTGGTGCAAGCTCTGGGGCATAGGTCTCTCCTTTGGCCTCTATATCAGCCCCAGGAGGGAGCTCTAGAGTGAGGGCCTCCCCATCTGCCACTGTGTCAGTCTTACAGGTATCAGCCCCCCCCCCGAAAAAAAAATTTCTAGGGGTCATTCCCTCTCAGATTGTGGCATTGGTCAGCATGCCTGCTTTCTTCCACTACATCCATGTGGTTGGTGAAGTATTCTGTCAGGTCAGTGGATGATGAATGGATGTAAGTGCAGGAAGATCTTTATTAACAGCACACTGGCAAACAGTTGCAAAATGTCAGACAAAAATAGTGTCAGTGCAATGTCAGGCAATAGTCAAGCAAGGCAGAGACAGTGTATCAGAGGCAAAGACAGAAGGCAAAATCCAAAAACACAAACATGAGTCAAAACCAGAAAAGCAACACGAAGTATAAAGGCATGGTAACATCAAACACAAGGTACAGAGTGTATACTTTGCACAGTGTGTGTGTTTGGAGAGTCCTTATATGTACACGCTGTGATTTCACTCTGATCAGCAGTAGGTGCATGGCAATTAGTCCTAATGAGCTTGAGCACAGCACTGCATGTGAGTTGCAGTCCGCAGCATGTGCTGTATGCTCCAAGCTCCAGTGCATGCGGATGTGACAATATGACCCACTGTAAATGAACCAGTGCATATGAACCGATATATATAAACCAATTTAGATCCCAGATAATTGATGTGTACACTGATAAATCAATGCTTATCCTAGCAAATCAATATTTGTAAACCACTACTTCTGCCAGAAAAAAACAAAACAGTGTTAATCAACAATCCAGTGGGCATACTAAAGCAAAAATATGTTTCTCACTTTCAATGTGTTAAAAAAAATAAATCAGTAGGCAAGCAAAAAAAAAAAAATCCAAGAAATCAAAATCCAATAAATACTAGTACATCTAAAAAAATTTGAATATTGTGAAAAAATCCAATATTTTCCATCAGTTATTTAAGAAAATGAAAATTGTATATATACATTGGGGCAAAAAAAGTATTTAGTCAGCCACCAATCGTGCAAGTTCTCCCACTTAAAAAGATGAGAGAGGCCTGTAATTTTCATCATAGGTACACTTCAACTATGAGAGACAGAATGGGGGGAAAGAATCCAGGAAATCACATTGTAGGATTTTTAATGAATTAATTGGTAAATTCCTCTGTAAAATAAGTATTTGGTCACCTACAAACAAGCAAGATTTCTGGCTCTCACAGACCTGTAACAACTTCTTTAAGAGGCTCCTCTATCCTCCACTCGTTACCTGTATTAATGGCACCTGTTTGAACTCGTTATCAGTATAAAAGACACCTGTCCACAACCTCAAACAGTCACACTCCAAACTCCACTATGACCAAGACCACAGATCTGTCAAAGGACACCAGAAACAAAATTGTAGACTTGCACCAGGCTGGGAAGACTGAATCTGCAATAGGTAAGCAGCTTGGTGTGAAGAAATCAACTGTGGGAGCAATTATTAGAAAATGGAAGACATACAAGACCACTGATAATCTCCCTCGATCTGGGGCTCCACGCAAGATCTCACCCCGTGGGGTCAAAATGATCACAAGAACGGTGAGCAAAAATCCCAGAACCACATGGGGGGACCTAGTGAATGACCTGCAGAGAGCTGGGACCAAAGTAACAAAGGCTACCATCAGTAACACACTATGCCGCCAGGGACTCAAATCCTGCAGTGCCAGACGTGTCCCCCTGCTTAAGCCAGTACATGTCCAGGCCCTTCTGAAGTTTGCTAGAGAGCATTTGGATGATCCAGAAGTGGATTGGGAGAATGTCATATGGTCAGATGAAACCAAAATAGAACTTTTTGGTAAAAACTCAACTTGTTGTGTTTGGAGGAGAAAGAATGCTGAGTTGCATCCAAAAAACATCATGCCTACTGTGAAGCATGGGGGTGGAAACATCATGCTTTGGGGCTGTTTTTCTGCAAAGGGACCAGGACGACTGATCAGTGTAAAGGAAAGAATGAATGGGGCCATGTATCGTGAGATTTTGAGTGAAAACCTCCTTCCATCAGGAAGGGCATTGAAGATGAAATGCGGCTGGTTCTTTCAGCATGACAATGATCCCAAACACACCACCGGGGCAATGAAGGAGTGGCTTCGTAAGAAGCATTTCAAGGTCCTGGAGTGGCCTAGCCAGTCTCCAGATCTCAACCCCATAGAAAATCTTTGGAGGGAGTTGAAATTCCGTGTTGCCCAGCAACAGCCCCAAAACATCACTGCTCTAGAGGAGATCTGCATGGAGGAATGGGCCAAAATACCAGCAACAGTGTGTGAAAACCTTGTGAAGACTTACAGAAAACGTTTGACCAACAAAGGATATATAACAAAGTATTGAGATGAACTTTTGTTATTGACCAAATACTTATTTTCCACCATAATTTGCAAATAAATTCTTTAAAAATCAGACAATGTGATTTTCTGGATTTTTTTTCTCATTTTGTCTCTCATAGTTGAATGTAAATGACTATTCAAACAGTTTAAATACCATGTATCTTTCAGTCTAGTGCAGTACACAGCCACAATCATGGGGAAGACTGCTGACTTGACAGTTGTCCAAAAGACGATCATCGACACTTTCCACAAGGAGGGTAAGTCACAGAAGGTCATTGCTGAAAAGGCTTGCTGGAAAAGGTGCACAAGCAACAGAGATAACCGTAGCTTAAGGATTGTCAAGAAATGTTGATTCAAGAACTAGTGAGAGCTTCACAAGGAGTGGACTGAGGCTGGTGTCAGTGCAAGAGCCACCATGCACAGACGCCTTCATGAAAGGGGCTCCAAATGTTCCATTCCTAATATCAAGCCACTCCTGAACCAGAGACAACATCAGAAGCATCTTACCTGGGTGAAGGAGAAAAAGGACTGGACTCAGTGGTCCAAAGTTGTCTTTTCAGATAAAAGTAAATTTTGCATTTCATTTGGAAATCAAGGTCCTAGAGTGTGGAGGAAGAGTGGAGAGAATCCAAGATGTTTGAAGTCCAGTATGAAGTTTTTGCAGTCTGTGGTGATTTGGGGAGCCATGTCATCTGCTGGTGTTGGTCCACTGTGTTTTATCAAGTCTCAAATCAACGCAGCCATCTACTAGGAGATTTTAGAGCATTTCATGCTTCCATCTGCTGACAAATATTATGGGGATGCCAATTTCCTTTTCCAGCAGGACTTAGCACCTGCCCATAGTGCCAAAACTACTACCAAATTGTTTGTTGACCATGATATTACTGTGCTTGATTGGCCAGCCAACTCACGTGACCTGAACCCCATAGAGAATCTATGGGGTACTGTCAAGAGGAAGATGAGAAACATTCGACCCAAAAATACAGACAAGCTGAAGGCCACGATCAAAGCAAGTTGGGCCTCAATAACACCTCAGCAGTGCCACAGGCTGATCACCTCCAAACCACGCTGCATTGATGCAGTAATTCATGGTAAAGAAGCCCCAACCAAGTTTTCAGTGTATAAATGAACATAGTTTTCAGAAGTTGGACATTTCTGTATTGTAAATCCTTTTGTGAATGATCTTAGGAAATATTGTAATATTTTCGAGATGCGGGGCGGCACGGTGGTGTAGTGGTTAGCGCTGTCGCCTCACAGCAAGAAGGTCCTGGGTTCGAGCCCCGGGGCCGGCGAGGGCCTTTCTGTGTGGAGTTTGCATGTTCTCCCCGTGTCCGCGTGGGTTTCCTCCGGGTGCTCCGGTTTCCCCCACAGTCCAAAGACATGCAGGTTAGGTTAACTGGTGACTCTAAATTGACCGTAGGTGTGAATGTGAGTGTGAATGGTTGTCTGTGTCTGTGTCAGCCCTGTGATGACCTGGCGACTTGTCCAGGGTGTACCCTGCCTTTCGCCCGTAGTCAGCTGGGATAGGCTCCAGCTTGCCTGCAACCCTGTAGAAGGATAAAGCGGCTAGAGATAATGTGATGTGTGTGTGTGATGTGATTTTTGAGATGCTGGATTTCTGATTTTCATGAGCTATAAGCCATAATCGTCAAAATTAAAACAAAGAAAGCTTGAAATATTTCACTTTATGTGTAATGAATATAAAATATATGGAAGTTTACCTTTTTGAATTAAATTACAAAAAAAAAAAACTTTTTTCATGATATTCTAATTTTTTGAGATGTACTAGTATATTTAAAAGCCAGTATACATGGACCAAAATCATTATATGTTCTAGCAAACCAGAAAAGTTCAAAACCAATGTATCTGCCATTAAGCCCATTAGTTTCACTCTAACCCAAGTTATATGCACACCGTAAGTATGAATTATTTCCTGAATGGCACTCCATATTTTATGATGTCTGAATTACTGTTAAAAAGGTGCAATTTAGAGCACAGTTTACCTCTTGTTTGAAACATTTCTTGTCACAGTAAACAGAATCAGAATGATTTTCCTTCAAACAGCTAATACATATTCATGAAAGGAACATATTTATCAGTCTGTGTAAACATAGCACCATTCCAGACGTAGTGCACGTGTGTGTGTGTGTGTGTGTGCACGCACATGCATGCATAAGGACTATACTGATATGAATCTACTGTGTGTTGTATGCACACATAGCTAGACACGCCTTCTAAAGGCAGCCTCAATATCTCTGATGCCAGTCTGGTCTGCTCTGCAACAAGAAATCAAGGTGCAGGACAAGATGACCTTTAATACACACAAACATGCACATATACAAACTTGTCTCTCCATGTCTGAATTGCTTATTATAGGAGCGCTGCACATCTCACATTTAACACCTTAATCCAACAACTACAAATGAGCTTCCTCCCATTCATTGCCATAACAAAAGACAGTGTGCCATTCTGTGTGGGTGTTTGCATGGCCAAAAAAACCAACCGAACAAACAAAAAGTAATATTCTCTTCAGATGAATGCAGATAAACCTGACTGTTATATTTGGCAACCATATTGTATTTCATAGTCAGCAGCAGTTACACAGACATATGGTGGAAGATAGTAGTAGGAGGAATATACAAATATTTTAAAAAGAGAGAGAAAGGCAGTAGTGTGAAATTGTTTAAATAGCACTATAGTGTTCTATAGCTTTTAAAGTGCAGTCCAACTCTGACTGAAAGAAGCAAGGAAAAAAATGGTGTGAAAAAAGTGTTTGTTTTTGAGACTCCAGATGGTGAAATCAGGTAATATTTGAAATGGTTGAAGTGTTTAATTTTCCTCCAAATGTGCTCTACTTTGATTATAAGCCAAGATTACATCTTAGCTTGTACAGTGCCATGAGCAGTGGGTCTTTCCAAATCCTTCAGAATTACCCTTGGCCTCTTGGATCTCTGGCTAATGCCCTCCTTACCAAACATTGAATTTTGGTGGATGGTCTCGACTCAGCAGAGTCATAGTTGTGTCATATAAAATAATGGATTTAATAGTTTAAATGCATTAAAAAAAAAAAAAAAAAAAAATATATATATATATATATATATATATATATATATATATATATATATATATATATATGTGTGTCACTGATTCTTGAAACTCTGGCAAAAACATGTCCCACTAAGAAAAGTGCTAAGTCTGTTGGAAATTAATAACATTTTCATAAATAAAAAAAAATTAAAGTTATAATCAGGGGGTCCTTTGCACATATGTACGGTTCTTTTATAGGATTGTGTTAATTTTTTATTAATTTAATGATTATATGCTGGTCACTGCCTACAAAATCAGTCGTCCTCGGATAGGAGCTAATCATTTCAACTTGATTAAAAAACAAAAAGTAATAATTTAATTGAATAATACCTTTACTACATGAAAGAATACATTGTTATATGTATTTAAAACTGCAAACAGTGAGTTTTGAACGATGCTTACTATTATTTTGTGGTTGCTCAAAATGTGTCCCACATATTCGTCACCACCATCAGATATTTACAAAAAGCAATAAAATCAGGCAACTACAAGGTCAACTATATTCCTGAGGACCCTCTTTTCAAACCTTCAGCTGTACTGCATGCTTCCAGATTACTCAAGCTCCTGTAAGTTTGGTATTTTCTCTTAAACTTGTTCATATTTTTGGACACTGCTACAGTCACAACCATAGCATTTCAACACCATCACTTTTGTCTAAAAAATATTAGATTAGATTATGACATAAATGTATACTTTTTAAGAAGAGGTCTGAAGTAGCTAGCAACAGAGGGAAAACAAGATGGCTAATGTGAACAACTCCTGCATATCATGTGAAAGAGTAGGTTTTTGTCACCACCGTCAGACGTCACCACCGTCAGGTTTTCTGTCTGACGGTGGTGACAAAAACCTCCAAATGGCCCTCAACAGAGGCTAGAACATAATTGTTGATCACAATAAATACCAATATGACATGTGATGTTTCATTAACCTCTTTTATATTTATATTTATGTAATTCCTCCTATATTTCTTCCCTATTGTCCAACCCTTAGGGGGTGTAGTGCCTTTCCTCTCTCTCAATTCACTATTATGCCATGTTCATTTGGCTTATGTCTTTTGGGATGCACATAGGGCACCTACTACCTACCTATATAGCACATAGTATACAGTGTCCCTTCTCCAATGACTAAAGCCAAATGGAATGACCTTTAACCAAATCCAACATTCATAACATCTCCCTCAATTTCATAGTCATTACACTCAACTTTGACTTTATGTATTTTAGGAAGTTATGGCTAGGCAGCAGCTATCAGTGGAGGAGAGAAGGAGAAGAAACAGGGAATATCAAAAAACGCGCAGAGAGAAAATAAACAGCGATGCAGAGCTAAAGAAGGAATACCTCAGTACGGAAAGGCAAAGATGGAAGAAGAGAGTGGAGGAAGGGAAGATTAAAAATATCAATGACTTGAATGAAAGGGAAAAGAGAAGTCAGAGAAAGGCTTGGAAACGTAGGCACCAAGTATCAAGAAAATGTACAGTAAGAGAAAGGTCTCAGATCACCCAGAAACTCCCCCAGACAGCCCAGTGTTTTGTGGTATTTACACAGAATTTCTTATTGAATGTTTGCTCACAATAATTTAGTTATTTTTTAGTTTTTAGTTAATAACAGATATAGTTTGTTTTGTTCTTGTTTTTGTTGTTTTGTTATCTGTTCACATCCAATACAGTTTACAGTCCAGTTTACAGAAGAATCTAATGTATTATTTTATGAGTAGGGGGCACTAGATGACAGTTTAAGATGTTAGTGATGCATTCTACATTATTCCCACTGGTAATAACATTATTTCTTACTATGATGATTTGATATTTGATGATATGGGGATGGAGTACTTTTAAAGTGCTGATGACACGTTTTTGACATCTTTGGTGATGTTTTATAACATAAAAAGTAATTCCCGATGATCCATATATTAATTCACGAAGGCGCCTATTTTACAAGTTATGATAAAAAACGCGGCTATTTGGGCAAATTTGACGGGGCTGCAGCACCCAGGAGACGAAAGAGGAGGAGGGGCTATATGACGTCAGCGAAAGAACCTTCCTCCTCAGTTTGTTGTTGATGCGAGAGGTGTTCAGTTTATCATTATTAGTATTATTATTATACATTATTATACATTATTATAATATATAGTTATTATGCCTTCGCGTTGTGTTGCCGGCTTTTGCTCCAAAACCCACAAGGATGGGGTAAGTTTATTCAAGTTTCCCAGAGATCCCGAGCTGCATGCGAAGTGGGTGAAGCAAGTCAGGCGCACTCGTGACAAGTGGGAGCCCTCACCAACATCCGTCCTGTGCTCTGAACACTTCGATTTGGATTGTTTTGACACCCTTCCCAGCTTAAAGGAATCTCTTGGGTGTGCAGTTCAGCACAAATGTGTGCTGCTACCATCAGCAGTGCCTACAGTATTCCGGAGGGGGTCTACTAGTAGCTATGCCGGATCCAGCAGTCGCCTGGGACAAGGCGACTCCCTCCAAAGACAGTCCAACTGTCAGAACATGTGTTGAGAAACAACATAAGATAAAGGTACGTAGAGCTATAGAGTGCTCCGACATGATGCTAAAAATAGTAACCATGTGGTCTGCGTGGCCATCTTGGAAGTCACTCGCTCCAGAGCGCTCATAGAGTACACATCATAGAGTACACATTCATGATAATCATAAATGTAATCAGAAAGTCGGCGTGATATCAGTCATGTATTTGCTTGTGAAAGCTTGTTTCTCAAAGCAAACACTGAGGGAAAGCTAACTTAGCCAGACAAGTAGGCTACAGATTGTCATTTGCTTACGCTGATGTAGGTTGTCAAATATTTTGCTTCATTCAAGGATAAAACTAAGAAGCCATAAACTAGAAGACGTGCCTGCCAATATTATCCTAAATGTATCACGGATCAGGCATAGTCGTAAGCTTATTATGTTAGCCGTTTGCATGCTCCATTAGGAACTATGTATTCAGTGTAGCATACGGCTTACATGATATAAGCAGTGGTTACACATGCAAGACAACAATACACAATATTAAAATATTGATTCCGTAACATTTTGAACAAATACGGGTTGACCTACCAATCCTTGTTATCCAACCTTGTGGTGTTCAATGCTGGGCTGTCTGCCTGTCCGCTGTCCATCTCGGAGTCAGAGTCGCTCTCAGATTGCACAGTAACAGGTTCAAACCTGTACGGTTGGATGCACCCGTGTTCGTCATCACTTGATTCTTCCGATCTATCCCACTCACAACACAATTCTAGACTCCTAGAAGAGGAAGAGCTAGAGAGTTCACCGGCGTTTTCATGCGCCATTTCCACTGAGTAGAACAGCCAGTGAACCACAGCGTGTTCTTCCGCTGACGTCACAACATGGCCGCGAGCCACGGACCCAGTTTTCTTGCACTGTGCAATTAAAAGTTGGATATTCGCGTAACAACAGCTTCTTTTCATGTAATTATAACAGAAATCTAACATGTTTGCCATGTTGTATAGTTTATTTAAGAAATTGCATAGAGTCATGTTCGTGTCATCAGCCCTTTAAAAATGATATTGCTTAATTGTACCTTAGGCCTATAGTCCTTAAAAAAATGTTATTACATTGCTTAGGATTGTTATTTTTTTGGACCAAATAGTTAAATAAAGTTGTTAAGCAGAAAGCCATTGACTTTGGAATTGAAATTTGGAATTATATGTTGTAATGAGGCCACTGTCACCACCGTCAGTTCTAAAGTCACCATCGTCACATGGAGTTTTATTTGCTTTAAATGAATATGCTTACAACATGTTTCTTCAGTGCTGTTGAGTTATGAAAGTAATAGTCTCTTTTAATGCAAAAATAAGTTTGTTAAATAAAAAAAATTACTTTGTCTCCTGAGGCTGAAAGTAAATATTGTATAATATTAGATCTTTAAAGGAGTCCACGTGAAACTGTATAAAAATTTAATAAAAGTGAATATTCAACTTTTAACATTGTATATGTGTGCTAAGAATGCCAGACAATTATTTAAAAACTCTAAATACATATTAGACCAAATACAACCTCGATTCCAAAAAAGTTGGGACAAAGTACAAATTGTAAATAAAAACGGAATGCAATAATTTACAAATCTCAAAAACTGATATTTAATTCACAATAGAACATAGACAACATATCAAATGTCGAAAGTGAAACATTTTGAAATTTCATGCCAAATATTGGTTCATTTGAAATTTCATGACAGCAACACATCTCAAAAAAGTTGGGACAGGGGCAATAAGAGGCTGGAAAAGTTAAAGGTACAAAAAAGGAACAGCTGGAGGACCAAATTGCAACTCATTAGGTCAATTGGCAATAGGTCATTAACATGACTGGGTATAAAAAGAGCATCTTGGAGTGGCAGCGGCTCTCAGAAGTAAAGATGGGAAGAGGATCACCAATCCCCCTAATTCTGCACTGACAAATAGTAGCACAAAATCAGAAAGGAGTTCGACAGTGTAAAATTGCAAAGAGTTTGAACATATCATCATCTACAGTGCATAATATCATCAAAAGATTCAGAGAATCTGGAAGAATCTCTGTGTGTAAGGGTCAAGGCCGGAAAACCATACTGGGTGCCCGTGATCTTCGGGCCCTTAGACAGCACTGCATTACATACAGGCATGCTTCTGTATTGGAAATCACAAAATGGGCTCAGGAATATTTCCAGAGAACATTATCTGTGAACACAATTCACCATGCCATCCGCCGTTGCCAGCTAAAACTCTATAGTTCAAAGAAGAAGCCATATCTAAACATGATCCAGAAGTGCAGACGTCTTCTCTGGGCCAAGGCTCATTTAAAATGGACTGTGGCAAAGTGGAAAACTGTTCTGTGGTCAGACGAATCAAAATTTGAAGTTCTTTATGGAAATCAGGGACGCCGTATCATTCGGACTAAAGAGGAGAAGGACGACCCGAGTTGTTATCAGCGCTCAGTTCATAAGCCTGCATCTCTGATGGTATGGGGTTGCATTAGTGCGTGTGGCATGGGCAGCTTACACATCTGGAAAGACACCATCAATGCTGAAAGGTATATCCAGGTTCTAGAGCAACATATGCTCCCATCCAGACGATGTCTCTTTCAGGGAAGACCTTGCATTTTCCAACATGACAATGCCAAACCACATACTGCATCAATTACAGCATCATGGCTGCGTAGAAGAAGGGTCCGGGTACTGAACTGGCCAGCCTGCAGTCCAGATCTTTCACCCATAGAAAACATTTGGCGCATCATAAAACGGAAGATACGACAGAAAAGACCTAAGACAGTTGAGCAGCTAGAATCCTACATTAGACAAGAATGGGTTAACATTCCTATCCCTAAACTTGAGCAACTTGTCTCCTCAGTCCCCAGACGTTTACAGACTGTTGTAAAGAGAAAAGGGGATGTCTCACAGTGGTAAACATGGCCTTGTCCCAACTTTTTTGAGATGTTGTTGTCATGAAATTTAAAATCACCTAATTTTTCTCTTTAAATGATACATTTTCTCAATTTAAACATTTGATATGTCATCTATGTTCTATTCTGAATAAAATGTGGAATTTTGAAACGTCCACATCATTGCATTCTGTTTTTATTTACAATTTGTACTTTGTCCCAACTTTTTTGGAATCGGGGTTGTATATACAAAATAATTTGCTTTTTTATTGTGTCTGACGGTGTTGACAAAAACAAAGTAATAGCTGAAAAAATGCCTATTTTATGAAAAAAATTCAAAATGAGGAGCTTGTACCGGTACATTGCTGAACAGCCAAGGCCTTGTCTTATAATGATATACCTTTAGATTTTGTAATTTAAGTAACTTTTTATTTTCAAAATTAAAACCTGTTTTATCCAGAATCCCAAGAATCAGTGATATATATGCATGTATGTACCGTATGTGTGTGTGTGTATACACACACACACACACACACACACACACACTTTTCAATAATTTTTGTCCTGAACTTATCAGTCATCTGACACTCTGACACTTTAACTTCACACATACCGTATAAATTCTATTTAATGAACTATGCGACTGCTAGCAATTATTTACACGAAAGCTAATTTAGGGGTTTCACAACAATGGGGTGAACACTTACAGTCACAATTTTTACATTTTTATTTGTAAATCAATTTGCAAATTACAGTATATTGATTTTCCCACCCACTTCAATATTATATGGTATTTTGTGTAAATTCATAACATAATACCAATTAAGTCCATTTCAGTTCCAGGTTGTAACAGTACTTATGTGGAAAAGTTCAATATTATATGGTATTTTGTGTAAATTCATAACATAATACCAATTAAGTCCATGTCAGTTCCAGGTTGTAACAGTACTTATGTGGAAAAGTGCACATACTTATTCAACCCCTTCAGACACAAGGAAAAATGCTATGGAACTTCATGTGTACAACTGTATACATTATGTCCAAAGGGGTTAAGACACTGTATTTGTATGCCTCCTGGTTCACTGTACAAAAAATATTAAAAACATACCAGATTCTCTAAATTGACCGTAGGTGTGAATGTGAGTGTGAATGGTTGTCTGTGTCTATGTGTCAGCCCTGTGATGACCTGGCGACTTGTCCAGGGTGTACCCCGCCTCTCGCCCGTAGTCAGCTGGGATAAGCTCCAGCTTGCCTGCAACCCTGTAGAACAGGATAAAGCGGCTAGAGATAATGAGATGAGATGAGACATACCAGATTGATTTTCTTTGCCTTTTACTCATCACCAGACATTAGGCATTTTTAATATCAGACAAAAGGAAAAATGCTATGGAACTTCGTGTACAACTGTATACATTATGTCCAAGGGGGTTAAGACACTGTATTTGTATGCCTCCTGGTTCACTGTACAAAAAATACTTAAAACATACCAGACTGATTTTCTTTGCCTTTTACTCATCACCAGACATTAGGCATTTTAATATCCATTGCAAGGATAGTTTTGTCCCTTCCTGATGAGTTTTATCTCTTCATGAGACATTCCACTTCAAGCATTTATTCTTATCAACTTTCAAGCCATACCTACACCCTTGATATAGGTTCATCATTGTGAGTCCTTTGTAATAAAGGCAAGGTATTATTTCTCCACCTAGTCATTTATAGCTTGCAGAGTTCCAATTAAGTATAAACAGAGACTCATCACTGAATTTCTAGAATGGCAACAGGGTTTTCATGATTGCAGATGTGACTCACATGGTTAAGGTTAGGTCAGTGGATGATGTTTACAGTCATCCACTTTCTTCTTAGCTCATGCACCACAAACATGGCCTTCATTATTGTTTCATTTCAGGGCATGACTTCTAGCATGCTAACTCTTCACTTTGTATCACATTGTCACAAATCTACTCAAATATGTGGTCTGTTCACTTCCCCCATTTGTCCAGCCAGATGGATCATAACTGACAGGACTAGATGTATAAAGTCAAGAGTATTTAAAAGTGAGCAGCATTTCAGGTCCCCAGAATGTGGTGAAGACACCATGGGTGAAGTTTGACAATTGAGCTCAATGAACCAGGAAAAAAATATCAGATTTTGTAGTGTTATCAGTACACTTACTAACCATAGTGCAAAATAGTAATAGAAGGCAAAATGCTCAATACCACAGTGCCTGTCCCAGAGATAAAATATCTAACAGTGTCCCCTCTTTTTTCAACCATTTGAGCTGTCCAATATTCTCTTGGGTAACAGATTTACCAGCATTTACCCTTCAGTGTGAAGCACTTTAAATGACAAAATCATTGATTTGACCATAGCTGACCACAGCCACTTTCGATATTCAGTGCCAAAGAACCTTGCTCTGCTATTGCTGATCCAATAGGCAGTGAGAATTCCATCTGGAGCATAGTGTTACAGATTTGGATAGTTATCCATTTTCACCACAATTTCAAGATATCCAAGAGAAACTCTAACTCCTGTGAATTATCTGTCAAGTTTGTAGATCAGAGTATTGAGCACTGGTAGATAGGAGTATTCTTTTGAATTACCCTCAGACCTTTTTTGCACCACATTCATTGATTTCTCTCTGAATATAAAGTGGTAGTGAACAGGAAGCTATCAAGAAAGCAGTGCATTTTATCAGTAGTCACACACTGCTACTTGCATGACCTCATCTCATCTCACTAGAAGTACTATCTTGGTTTCATTAAGGCTTTCTGCATTTCAGTTAACCTAGGATGGTGTAGTGAATACTGAGTACAGCACAGCATTATGGTTAACCAAAGACAAATATTTAAAAAAGCATTTTATATCTATTACTATTATCATCAGCTCAATAGTTTGCTAGATGACCAAAAGGTTGAATTTTGAGTCCACAATACAGCAGTACAAAAATGAGGCAGAACAAAATGTGATAGACTTTTTAAATGATCATATTCTGTGTATTCTCTGCCTGTTTGTGGTGAAGTACTGTGCATGACTAGCTGAAGAACAATTACATTACAATCCTGAAACTTGAATACACAGGAAGCCATTATTAAGTAAAGTGGAAGTTTCTTGTCATTCCAATTTATAGCTTGGGTACTTTGGAATAAAATGTTGTCTCTCCAGGATCACATTGCAATAAATAACAGCATGCAAAACTACATAATAATGGAGGAGCAGAGCCCCATATGTAAGAGAAATGCATTGAGTTGATTTTTAAAGGCTTTTGACCATATGACGTCCATATATATGGACGAACGGTGAACGTACACCACCACAGGGTACCCAATCATAAGTGCAAGGCAACATATCTCATAAACACTTGACCACCGGACAATGAAATTTGTATCTTTATTTATGTAAGATGGATGGGGTTTTATCCAGCATTTATTTTTAATTTGCTTTTTAAAAAATAATGTGTGATTGTTTACTAACACAAAATACAGAAAATATTCATGACAGTTTCATATAAAACTAGTTAAACAGTTTTATTAATCCACTAGCTTGTTGGACAGTTGACAGTTTCTGTCATGTAAGGACAATAGATGGATGTAAGTGCAGGAAGAGTTTTACTGAAAGTATGCTAGCAAACAGATCCAAAACATAGACAAAGGCAAAGTTGAAAAGCATGGAGTGACTGGGTGAAGCCAGATGCGCAGCTTGTGAACAGGCAAGGCAGGCAACTGCTTGGGGCCCCCTGGCTCAGGGGCCCCCCGAGAGTCGGGGCCAGAGGGATTTTTTATTTTTTATTGTTTTTATTGTTCTTTACCGTTGTATTTTTACATTTGGAATTTAAAAAACTATGGTTTCATTCATTTTTCATTGATGTCAGATTATTTATAACATATTGGTGATGAACACAGCGGCACGGTGGTGTAGTGGTTAGCGCTGTCGCCTCACAGCAAGAAGGTCCGGGTTCGAGCCCCGTGGCCGGCGAGGGCCTTTCTGTGCAGAGTTTGCATGTTCTCCCCGTGTCCGCGTGGGTTTCCTCCGGGTGCTCCGGTTTCCCCCACAGTCCAAAGACATGCAGGTTAGGTTAACTGGTGACTCTAAATTGACCGTAGGTGTGAATGTGAGTGTGAATGGTTGTCTGTGTCTATGTGTCAGCCCTGTGATGACCTGGCGACTTGTCCAGGGTGTACCCCGCCTTTCGCCCATAGTCAGCTGGGATAGGCTCCAGCTTGCCTGCGACCCTGTAGAACAGGATAAAGCGGCTAGAGATGATGAGATGAGATGAGATGGTGATGAAAACTGGTCAGAAGGGCCCCCTGGAAATTTTTGCTTGGGGCCACAACAGACTCTAGAATCGCCTCTGGGTGAAGCACAGACAGGATATCAGAGGTAATACAATACTCACAGTCAAAAACACAAACAGGGTCAAAAGCAGAAAAAGTGATACAAAATACAAGACTCTCACAAAGTCTGTGTTTTACTGAGAGTCCTTATATGTATGTTCTGTGACTGTGCTCTAACAGGAATAGGTGCATGCTAATTAGTCCTAATGGCATGCACAGGCTTTGCAGTCTGCAGCTGCATTCTCCGAGCTCCAAAGCATGTGGACATGAAAGATGTAATGAGAACTGTTTGGTATCAAGTTTGATATTCAGTTGTAACTATATAGCAGGGTTCTTCAGAAAATCTGAAGTAGCTAGTTAAAAAAAAAGTAGTAGGCAGCTAATGCTAATGCTATGGGGGTCTGGCGGCATTCTCCCTCAGAAAATTTTGAAATTTACATGCCTTCTGATGGCTTCTGGTGCATTCTCAGCAGTGATGCCACTAACGCGCTACTTAGTAACGCGTTACTGTAGTCGGACTACTTTTTTTCAGTAATGAGTAGTCTAACGCAGTGCTATTTCCAAACCAGTAGTTAGATTTAAGTTACTTATCTAATACACTGTGCGTTACTATTTTTGCGTTTTGGAGCGACGTAGGTTATTTATTTATTTATTTATTTTTTGGCGACCTGTGTTATGTGATACGTTTCCTATGAGGTTACGTCATCTCCTCTCTGCGCATGAGACAGATGTAAACAATGGAGGGAGAGAGGTACGCCTTTTGCACCTGGAAATACAGACATTATTTTGATTTTATTTCAGCTAAGGATGGCAACATAAAGGTTCGTTGTACACTCTGTGCTGGCGACAAAGTCTTGTCTGCCTTCAAGAATACAACATCAAACCTAAAGAAACATCTAGAGAGTCAGTCTGGGAGGTTTGGTGCTCACGCCGAGAAGAAATAGACTTTCTGAAAAGAGGTTCGAGAAGCTTCTGTTAATGAGGTACAACCACTGGTTTACTTGCCCCACTCCACAGTTTCTCTCATAAATGCAACTACAACCTAAGATATCAGTATAGATGTGGGTTTTATACTGTTTTGTTTCATAAAACCACTCCTTGCTGCTCTAATGCTGGACAACTACAGGTTCAATAAGATGTTTAATATACATAAAATGTTCATTCATGTGGATAACTGCCATTAGAGTTGGCAAAGTTAAATGAAGTCAAGACTGTCTTATTTTATTTTTATAAGAAGAAGTGTTTATGTTAAATTAAGACTGTCAAGAAAGACTGTCTATTTTATTTTTTATAAGAAGTATTTAAGTTAAATGGAGTCAAGAAAGTTTTTTTGTAAGAAGCATTTAAGTTAAATGAAGTCAAGAAAGACTATTTTATTTTTCTATACTGTTTTGTTTCATAAAACCACTTCTTGCTGCTCTAATGCTGAACAACAACAGGTTCAATAAGATGTTCAATATAGGCCCATAAAATGTTCATTCATGTAGATAACTGTCATTAGATTTCGCAAAGTTAAATGAAGTCAAGACTATTTTATTTTTATAAGAAGTTTTTATTTTAAGTAAAGTCAAGAAAGACTGTCTTTATTTTTTTATAAAAACATGTAGGCCTATTTCTTTCAGGAAATAGTTTTCAAATATCAGTGTAATTTTTGATGTTCCGGTTAAAATGAATGTCAATAAAGTGAGTATTGGCAAAACTGGTAGTCATTTTTATGTTATGGGAATGGGGGATCATTTGCTGCTAAAAGTAACTAATAAAGTAGCTTGTAATCTAACTTAGTTACTTTTGAAAGCAAGTAGTCAGTAACTTAACTAAGTTTCTTTTTAAAGAAGTAGTCAGTAGTCAGATTACTGTTTCAAAGTAACTATGGCAACACTGATTCTCAGCTAATAAATTACTAACCATTTCCCTGTTAAATACTTGCAAAATATGTATGAAATTTCCCTCCAGATGTGTGTGTGCGTGCTTGGCTTTCTCAGTTACCCTCTGTAGGATGCTGCCTGGCTCTGTAAAATAACTACATAGTGTAACATAACTACACATGCTACGGTATGGTCACGCGGTCCAGCTCAGCCAATCAGAGTGCGAAAAATCAATCAACAAATATGGCACCGCTTCCAGTCATGACCTGAATCGAAGACAATTTTGTGGTGAAATAATTGGATTTACAGCAAATTATGGGCAGTGGAGACGATCTAAATCGCTTGGCCATTGAAAGCCAAGTTTTTATTTTTTCTAGGATCAAGTAGTCAGCGCGGGGTGGCACGGTGGTGTCGTGGTTAGCGCTGTCGCCTCACAGCAAGAAGGTCCTGGGTTCGAGCCCCGGGGCCGGCGAGGGCCTTTCTGTGTGGAGTTTGCATGTTCTCCCCGTGTCCGTGTGGGTTTCCTCCGGGTGCTCCGGTTTCCCCCACAGTCCAAAGACATGCAGGTTAGGTTAACTGGTGACTCTAAATTGACCGTAGATGTGAGTGTGAATGGTTGTCTGTGTCTATGTGTCAGCCCTGTGATGACCTGGCGACTTGTCCAGGGTGTACCCCGCCTTTCGCCCGTAGTCAGCTGGGATAGGCTCCAGCTTGCCTGCAACCCTGTAGAAGGATAAAGCGGCTAGAGATAATGATGAAAAGTAGTCAGCGCAGACCGTCTGTGTAGGCGAGAATACCGCTGGTCGCTGGTGCTTGTGGACATCTCTAATATAGTAATGATGCAAAGTGAAAGCGCTGGTTCACTGCTGAACACAAGGCACCCAGCACAGTCACACCATAATAAACGGTGTGGTGTTGTTTCTGGCATATGGCATGTGGTGTCAAAGAAAGGAATAATTATGTATTCATTACTACGATGCACATCTCATTGTTAGTATCACTGTTACAAGACAATGCATCAAATTATTGACGAGAAATACACTACACTACATAATAAAATGGTTCATATATTATAATATTATTATTTTATTCCGGTTGATTTTGTGCCCTTGCAAATATTTTGGTTATACACTCATCAGGAGCTCTGCTTTTAGGCGGTGACTAAATTGTCATTGTTAATTGATATTGTGCAAATACCTAATTGCAGGGCAATAAATACACAAGACAGTAAATAGACTAAGTCTACTAACTCTAAAAACAAGATTATCTTGATATATTTGTAAAATTTTCCACCTTAATTGTTCTGCATGTTTTAGCTGCAGTCTGGTAAGCAATGCCAAAAATTTCTGGGAAAGCTAAAATGTGCCGTGTATAATAAATACTGTAGAATAAAATACTAATTTTGTCTAGGGTACCTAAGTATATTAATAGAGGACATGGACATTGTTATTAACAGTCTGTGTTATTGTTTTTTGGGTCATCAACAAATAGTGGACTGAAAAGAAGTAGTGCATCTAGCCTCTAAAGCATATCACACAACTAATATGTAACACACAACTAATTTAGGACCTCAGAATTCTGGTACTTTGCACATCACTGGTGGTCAAAAAAAAGTTGGCTGTTTATACTTTTTATGTTATTTACAATAAACAAAAACAAACAGACGTGATTGTCTTGAACAATTCATCCATCCATCCATTATCTGTAGCCACTTATCCTGTACAGGGTTGCAAGCAAGCTGGATCCTATCCCAGCTGACTATGGGTGAGAGGCAGGGTACACCCTGGACAAGTCATCAGGTCATTACAGTGCTGACACATAGAGACAAACAACCATTCACACTCACACCTATGGTCAATTTAGAGCCACCAGTTAGCCTAACCTGCATATCTTTGGACTGTGGGGGAAACCGTAGCACCAGGTGGAAACCCACACAGATACGGGGAGAACATTCAAACTCCATGCAGAAAGGCCCCCGTCGGCCACTAGGCTCGAACCCAGAACTTTCTTACTGTGAGGCGACAGTGCTAACCACTACACCACTGTGCCGCCGTCTTGAACAATCATCTCATCATGTTCTGTAAATTTTTATACCTCTTTTTTGGAAGGCATTGCGTGTTTCACAATTTTTCATGTAAGATGCCATGAAATTCACTTCATATTTTGATAGCTGTCAATAATACAAATGGTTGACATATTACAGGAAAACAACAAGAACAACAACAACGGCTCTGATATGTTCTGCATTTTGGTGCCATGGTTTGGGGCCACTTATCTCCTTACAGGAAAGAGTCACTGAAAATCAATTCTGATTGATCACCTTTATCCTGTGATAAAACTGTTCTGTGCTGTTGGAACTTGTTAATTTTAAGATGACAATATCCCCATCCACAGGGCTCACTAAATGGTGATGCTTGCAGTTAGAGAAAACATAATCCAGATGTTGAGGTTCTTGTATAGTCAACATTTTTTTTTTTGGGGGGGGGGGATCCTATTCCAATGTTAAGTTTGTTAATTCATACTAGATACCGCTTAGACCTGGATATAGAAATTGTGCAGCCAATGTTATTAAAAAAAGCATTCTTGCTAGTTCTTGAGGCTGAATAATGAGGATTAACAAACACTTGGAGTAGGATCAAAGCATTTCTTGATGTGTTTTTTCAGAATACACTGACTGAATAGATGCTTGGTGTAGTTTGCTATTGAGAAATGCATTCAGAATCGCTTCTTTAAGCTTCTTATAAAACATCAAAGCATTTTTTAATCATTATCATGTGAAATGAATATCTGCCCACAACATGACAAAGCATTAGCAAAATACCATTGACTCACTTCATTGGCTACTGAATCTTATTGTTCTGTGTCTAGTAACTTGAGGAAAACTATGGATTTTAGAAGCAGAAACAAACCATTAAATCTACAACACTTATTTTCCAACAACTAAATACATTCTACAGCAATTGACCTTTCTCATTTGATGCTGAGATTCAATGAAAGATCAAGGCCTGACATTAAAAGGTCATCTCATCTATCCACTTTAGTTTGACTGAGCTCTGACAAGAGTGGTCTCAAATTTAGACACATGTCAGACACTCTGTATATCAGCTGCACTGCAACACATACCCAAATTAAAAGGGCATAACAAGCTTGTTCAAGCTGTGCTCATTACATGTCAAAACCATTTGCAATCTAGTAGGTTGGGATTAGTATTTCAAACAGGTGGAGGGCATTTGGGAGAAGAGCAGAGGACAGGACAGTAAATGACAGGTATGCAAGTTTGGGATAGTTTAGAAATGATTTACATCACTTTCATCCTCAAAAAACATGCAGCAGATCTTGGTTATATAGGAAATTGGAATTAAATGTAATAATTTTCATCATTGTGCCCTTGTTTCCAACAAAAAGGCTGAGAAAAAAATATGAAAAGAAAATATGTCTCCCTGTTACAGTATCCAGTTTTTTTCTGGTATTTTGTTGAAACCTGGGAAACACACCTGCTGTATTGAACTTAATTGAAGAAGATACATCTAAAACTGCTCAAAACCAGCTGCCAAACTGTATAGAAGATGACTGTATGTCATCAACTCTTAACAGCCTATTATGGGGTTACTCTAAAAATTCACCAGATAGTAGCCTATAGCATAAGACAAGTGTGACGGCCTTTCAAATTAGTTTTGTTTAAGGCTATGTTATCATTAATGTCATCCTTTCCCATCAAAATCTTTGGTCATGCAGAAAATGTATCTAAAGGACAGCAGAGTATGGAACCAATATATCATATTATTGATAGTGAAGAGGTGAGGAGGGAATATGGAGCAGATGAGGGACATACAGTACTTGAGGCATGTATGTTCAAGTATGAATAGTGTTTTATGCTTCATAGTTAATGTACTTTATGTGCGTATTTCAATGTAAAACTACAGACACCAGAGTCACTTTTTCTCCTCCTCTGCACTGGCAACATTTCCTGCAGTTTACACACAACACAATATCGTTATGACTTTGTACTGTGAAGGTTTCTGTCCTGCAAAGTTAATGAACAAACAACTGCGATTGAACAAAGTGCATTAGAATTGAGACACATCTCCAGGATAGAAAGAATATTAAAAAAAAGAGTTAAAAAGACTTGTTTAGGGTGGTGTATTGCAACTTGGCATGCTGCATGGTTATTTTTTAGTCTCCACGTTATTATGGTGCTCTGTATGCAATAGAGAAAACCAGGTTATATGTGGCAAGATCTACAAGATAATGGATGAGTAGCACTTTTTCACTGTGCTTCTCAATGATTAAATCAGGGATTTGATAAATATTTACATTAATCTGAAATGAGATTAAGCCCAGCCAAGCTGGCTCGCAGTGCATGCTGTCATCTGGGGGACCTCAGTGTGTCTGAATTCCTGATGAACAGCATCAGGGGCAATGTTCCATAGTTTAAAAAAAAAAAAGCCTGTTTCTAAACCTGTTTCATTAAGAAGCACTCAATTTCATAGAAAACATATGTTTAGAAAACTTGAGTTGCTTAATGTTAGCAATCTGTGCATTTAAACTTGAAATAGAAAAAGTGAGAAAGCATATCAGGATGACATCTTGAAACCGGATCATACGCACAACGGCAGAGTGAATCAAGCTTTGATCAATCAAAGCTTATCTTAATGGCATGGGAGAAGCTGAATTTACATGTTCATCTTGTTCATTCACTCTGTATGTCACAAATTCACCATCTCAGCAAGTGGTGCAGCTCAGAGCACAATGAGCAATACATTCATATTTTGAGTACGCTTTTGATTTGACATACCTTTCTTTTTGATTCTAGTCCTGTCTCTGCCCCATCCTCTCATTGGTATATTTCCCAATTGTGTTCAACTGTTCTTTGTTTAGGTCTTCATTAATTGTTTATTTAAACCCTGCTGTTTTATTTCAATGATAAGTCTTATTTGTATTATTAGGTCCGAGCCTGGTTTTCTAAATTCCGCATTCATTGTTTCCTGGTTCTGACTCTCACTCATTTTCATTGTTTTTCAGGTTTTGGATGTTCCTAGTTTTGTTACCTGATTCTTCTTGTGCCTTCGCTATAAACCACTATGGCTGTGATTACTGCATTAGCCCTAATAAATATCATACCAACTTTCCTCTCACTACTACACAACACAGCATACATTTTTAGTAGATGACCACACTTACTTAATATTTTTGCTGCTCCAATATGTAAAGTGATACTATGTAAATGTCACTGAACACAATGTGAATTTCTTTGTCGTCATATAAGCCACCGTTGTGCATAGAGATCATCTGTAAACTACCAACTCATTCTTAGTCCTATGAGAATATTACTGTCAGTAACGGCATTGAGAGCTCTAGCTCGAAACATCCTTCAAGCATGGCTGCTCAGAACTACAACAACCAGGAGTCTCAGTGCCCCCTGTCACCTGACTATTAATTGTACCTGTTTCTCATAATCACTTCCCCTATTTAAAGCCCAGCATTCACATTCTACAGTTGTGAAGTATCGTTTAGCGTTCTTCACCTAACTATACTGAGCCATTTACTTTCAGCCTGATTCCCTGTGCTTCGACCTGTGTTTACGTTTCATTCCGACCCCTTTTCTTTGTCTCTACTACGATATCCTGTTGCGTGATTGATCGACCCATGTGTGCAAAACCCTACATCCTTAAGAGCATTTTTTTCATTTACTCTTTCAAACATATTGTATAATTTCTGATTTTTTATTAGCTATAGCTGTTTACCAGACCTCAATTGAACATTAACTGTAATTTAAAGAATCACACATTGGGTTTTTGCACCTCTATGCTGACCATCAGCACTGAGGTGAAAACATGGACATTGCTTTATTATTCATTCAGTACCATTTCTATGATTCCAGGGTTTTGAAAGTGTATGTTATGAAATATGAACATATTCATATTGGTGAACTTGATATTTCTGCTGCTTGCATTTTGTTTCATTTTTAATATATTCCTATGGGGTTAGGCAGCAACTTTCCCTTCAGAAAAATGTTACATGCTCTCTCACAGCCACAAAACTATAAATGTCTGCATTCTGTTTTGTATAGCAGCTCCCAAAAGTGCTCTTATCGAACATTTTCAATGATCAATCTCACTAAACTGTCCTTTGATGAACATCTGTTAGACACAACTTGGAGAATAACACCAAATAGGTCTTTTTCTTTCTCATCACTATCAGTGCATTAGCCTGCCAATACAAGTACCCACCAGCACATCCCACACTCTCAGCACCAGCACACCCCAATTCATCCACCGATAAATCCATCTGAGCTCTTAGCACCTGTGTTGCGAGTCAATAATGCAGAGGCAACCCCCACAGGAGGACACTGTTCCCCTACTCAATGGAGGGTGAATAGTCTTTGCAGGATCCAAATCAAGTTTCCATCATCACTGCCAGAGCAAGTACATTCTCTCTCTCTCACACACACACACACACACACACACACATACATACATACATACATACATATATATATCACCCCTCATCAGAGACAGAGAGTGCTCCAAGTGGGGGAAATTAATCAGTATAGAGCTAATCTCCAATACAGTGATATACAGATTGGAATTTGCTCAACTTTTTTGAGTATCAGTGGCAAGGATAACTGCTATAAATAAACTATCAGGATTTCTGAGATTTAGAAGAAAAAAAAAACATCAATATAAGGTTTCATTTTGGCATCCACATCAGATCATTTGCTGTTAACAATTTTTTTAAGCACGGATTATTTTAGAACCAAGCAAAACATTACCACTAATTGTGCCAATAAAAATACACAGAATGGTATGAAGAAGCAACTCTGTGGCTGATTCTTTCCAGCCAAGTCTGTAGATTCATGCAACCAATCAGTGACGGATGTGTCAGGCGATTACATAGACCATAACACCCACTAGATTTTGTCTGCACCTGTGATTTATATTTTTCTTGCAACTGGCTCTGCTAACATATCTATAACACATCATCAGCAGTGATTAAGAAGGCGTACGTGAAATGTGGTCGTGGGTGTCATGAAACTAAAAGGAAAAAAAAACACACTATGCCTCAGTGAGACTTCATGAATATAATACATTGCTCAACTATAATAGTTTCACTGTCACACTATTGACAGATATTAGATTTTTAGCCCTCACAGTTAATATCACAACAAGCCATCACTGACCAGTCATGAGCTCAATTTATGCCTGGTGCACACTAGAGAATTTTCATGTTAACCAATTTTAAATATGTGGGAGACCACAGATGTAATGACAGATTTAACTGATTTTTATATATTAATCATAAGAATGCACACACCAGAAAATTCAGTTAAGATGCAGGACCACACATTTGGCATTTACACTAAAAGATTTCAGAGTGGCAAATCAAGGGACTTACAGAGATCTCACAGAAGCTTGCATGATTAAACATGACTTTGGCACAAGACAAACACAGAGCAGTGTCATCAGTTGGTTTCACTTGTGTGTGCTATGTTTTCCATTGAAAAACAAAATACAGGAAAACTTCATGGATGAAGTCATGGATGAAAAGATGGAATCAGCATGGCTTATACATTTTTTAGCACATCTGCAGGTGAGCCTGCAGTACAAGCTACAGCTAAAAGCTAAAATTGTTGTTACTTGTATACAGGTGGATGGGAGAGTGACACCTGTGATCATGAGAAACTTAGTTAATGTTATACTTACTCTGGCCTTCCAATGCCACAGAGATTCTATTCTACACAAGTATGCGACATTCCCAGGGCTCAAAATTGACTTTTTAATCCACTTGTCCAGTCAGACAAGCAGCAAGATTTTTCACTTGTACTGACCATAACCTTTTTATTACTGTGTAATTACTAGTTCAATGAAAGGGAAGCAGTTAACAAAGTTTATCAAAAAGCAGGTATAGTTATGATAATCATTATGCTTTAATGATTTATAATTTTTCAATAAAACTCAAACTTTAACTGTAACAATAAACAAAAACTATTCAATGACCCATTATGGTGCATGTGTTGTTAAAAACCATTAACTGATCTGCAATTTTAAGAGTTACATTCAACCAAATTCAAAGCTTCTGGAGGAAATAAAGTTAAACCTTGATTAATCCAGTAAAACTTGAAGTATAGATTAATTTAAATAAATGAAAACAAAAGAAAATAAGTTGGATATGATAAGGGTGACAATGACGTTGTGAATGAAAACAAACCGTAAGTAAGTTTGGCACCATCATAAAATTCCCACAAAATATTTTACATTGTGATCATTTATGTGCATCATACAAAAGAAAAATACAATAAATGTCAGAATTTAATAAAGATTCACTGAATTGAAATGGGGCAGCACGGTAGTGTAGTGGTTAGCGCTGTCACCTCAAAGCAAGAAGGTTTTGGGTTTGAGCCCAATGGCTGATGGGGTCCTTTCTGTGTGGAGTTTGCATGTTCTCCCCATGTCTGCGTGGGTTTCCCCCACAGTCCAAAGACATGCAGGTAAGGTTAATTGGAGGCTCTAAATTGACCGTGAGTGTGAATGGTGGTTTGTCTCTATGTGTCAGCCCTGCAATGATCTGGTGACTTGTCCAGGGTTGTAGCCTGCCTCTCGCTCATAGTCAGCTGGGATAAGCTCCAGCTTGCCTGCGACCCTGCACAGGATAAGCGGTGATGGATGGATGAATTGAAATGAAGGTATATTTTATTGATGTGTTTGATTGCCATTTCTCTGATTTCGATTAATTCAAAGTCTAATAATCTGTAATTAGATATTATGACATGGTTATTTTTACACACAGACCTGCTGTACTCGGCTTCACTGGAATTTCATAAATAATAACACGGCCAGATTGAGGTGATTGAACTAGTTTTGTTGGAACTTTATTGATGTAACTCTTGAATAATTGCTATAAAAAATTGTGATTTTCAACAAATATTCAACTTGTCTGGTCGGACAGGCAGATGTGGATTTGACTTGTCCGAACCAAACTTTTGGTTGCCCCAGACTGTTGGACCACCATTAATGTTGAGCCCTGATCCCATTGGTGATGGTCTGCTGTCACTGGACATTGTGTGTTTCTGTTCAATATTCTATCACTGTTTCACACTACAGGATTTCGAGCCATAAATATCACAGGTTAGACATTTACAATTCAAAATTGGGGAGGCTCCATTCCAGTCACTGATTTTAAAATTATGTTTGTAAACCCTTTACACTACAGGATTAGTTGGGCAGATAACCGGTTCTGACAAGCCTTGAATTAGGAAGCATCCCTGCAATTATATGAAGGGGCAAATCAGACCCCAAATTGGGCCAATTAACCTCTAGTGTGGGGTTAGCCTTAGGCATTTAAGATTTTGATAGACTAAGCAAGTCGGATAGTTTGGGATATTAAATCTTAAGTCCTTTCATCTACTAAATTTTTTAACTGAAAAATGTCCACTCTGGAATTTCTGTAAGCAAACTGCCCATGCTGTAAAGTTGTTAGTTCAAATAATGGAAACATTGCTATCAAGGAGTAAGTAACAGGAGCCAGATCCTGATCAATACTCCCATTTTAATGAAACTGTGTACGCATCAGTGGTGTATAGATTTTAAATTTACAGCTGAGACCTAAAGTCCCTCTCAGACATAAAGCTCTTGTGATTGCACATAGCAATACAGAGTGAAATACAGATTTTTATCATTAAACCTTCCTTTTTGTGGACCATCAAAGGGTATAATGCATCATGACAGCCAAATGTAGCTGAAAAAAGAAAATAAAAATACATGCTCAGTGACATTAATGTGATTATCTGAAGGTCTGACAAAGCAAGAAACAGCCAACAAAAGAGCTAGCATTGACTTCCCAAATCCATTATCCTAATAATTAACTATTGATTGAACTGTAAAAGACCCATTGGCTTAAGAGCAAAAACAACAAGGATGTGTTATTTAGAGAGTACAATAGTAGTGGCCATAAAACTATCAACACAAAGTGAAAAAGTGTAGATCTGTTTGAAGTGGTACATTTTGCATGACAGATGATGTGGTAGTGTGTAATCCGATTCTAAACCCTATCTGTGCTATGACTCTGGGCAATGTTGGGATAATAATTTCATATCGCTGCTGTGTTGAAATAGATGGAGGCTATGGAGAAGTCGTAAAATATTTTAATTTCTAAGGTTTATAAGGTGTGTGTGTGTGTGTGTGTGTGTGTGTGTGTGTGTGTGTGTGTGTGTGTGTGCGCGCGCATGCATTCATGTGTGCCTGTACAAGTTTCACTTTAACTGAGCTGAGTGATCATGCTTTACAACCAGATTTCAATTACATTTTATGGACTAGAGTCATAGAACATAAATGATTATCTGTCGAAAAATTATTTATCCATTATATCAGTTCATAACATCCTTGACTCAGACAAAAAAAAAAAGATTCAGGTTAATTTTAAGCATGGGGCATGCCTAGAATATACACAAATGACAAAAGATTCTGATCATTTTTAATTACCTGTTCTTGCATTTATGAAAGCGCAGTCAAGCAGATGAACAGAAAACTGAAGAGATGAAAAAACACAGAGGTGGCAAAATTTACACTTTTTCAGTGACTGCATGTATATTCTAGCCCTAGTCCACCCAGTTCATATTTATTCATCTTCAACTATGAGAGTTTTTTTTTTAGTTCTACAATATAGTCACCTCACTCTCTCTCTCTCTCTTTGTGTGTGTGTGTGTGTGTGTGTGTGTGTGTGTGTGTGTGTGTGTGTGTTAGACAGTGAGAGAGAGAGAAAGAGAGAGAGAGAGAGAGAAGTTTAAGGTTAATTTTCAATAGCTTTGCTGTTCCCAGCATTGCACTCATTACATTCTGAAATCAGATTTGTGGTGTCAATTCTGGAATCTTCAAGGCAATGGGTCACAGCACCAAGTGCTCCTAGCACTTGAGCAAGTTTAATTTTAACCTTCTATATTCTCTCTAGTTCCTCTTTCAATCCATAGTATTTTTCCAGCCTCAGGGGTTTCCCCAGGAAAAAAAAAATATCAGAGTGGTGCTACTGATGCAGAACCCAACCTATAAGGGACAGCTTGGCCCAGAGAGCCCTGAAGGCTACTAGGGGGGTCCAGGGGCATGCTCCCCTGGAAATTTTTGAAATTAGACTTCAAATGGTGTATTCTGGTGGCATCTAGGGCTGATTTGGGCACAATTCAACATTATTAAATTTGCTATTTATTTTTACCTTGTCAAATATGCAAGGGGAATAATTTAAAGGTCAAAATTAGATTTGAAATGAAAACACTTTAAGTCAAGTTAAGTTTATTTGTATAACGCTTTTAACAATAAACATTGTCGCAAAGCAGCTTTACAGAATTTGAATGACTTAAAATATGAGCTAATTTTATCCCTAATCTATCCCCAATGAGCAAGCCTGTGGCGATGGTGGCAAGGAAAAACTCCCTCACCTCTTTGTAGCACACCTCTTCATTTTCCAATTCCAGGATGCCAGGAACAGAATCGAGATCAAATCACACAACAGTGCCATCAAGTGGCCAGCACCTAGAATGTGGTTTTATGTATGGTTGCGACTGGCAATCAGTGCAAGTAGTGAAACCATTTATTTTCACTTCTGGATTGAGTACCAGGATAGTCTAGACCTATATATTACAATATCTTCCTATTTCTATTGTTATTACTCATTTTCAGAGGGGAATAGGAGATATTTAGGTGCGGAAAGTACTCTGTATTGTTAAATTTATGGTATTTATTTATTTATTAAAAAATAATTTTTGGCAGCGCGGTGCTGACGTTGCACAGCCCAGCGGAGTGCCACGTATCCATGCTTTGGGGCAAGCCCTGAGCCTCTTGTATTCCAAATACTGATATTGATCATCCACAGCAAATTCCTCAGTGTTGAATTAACACTTTGAGTTAATTTGTGTCCAGTTGGACCTATATAAACACAGTAGGGTGTTAAATCAACACTCTCGGTGTTAATTCAACACTGGGGATTTTGCCAATGTGCCATTCTCGATAATAGACTAGAAAATGTTGTGGAAGTCAAGAGAACAACCCTCTTATTTAACTGATTGTTATCAGTTTGTTGATGTCAATGGTGAATTTTTGAAGCATACTAAGCTAAAGTTCGGTGTTCCACAAAGTTCTGTCTTCAGCCCACTTCTTTTTTCTTTATGTATGTTACCTCTGGGTGATATTATTCATAAGCATGGTATTAGTTTCCACTGTTATGCTGATGACACACAGTTGTATGTTTCAGTAAAGCCAGATGACAGACACCAGCTTAATAAAATTGAGGAATGTGTAAAGGACATTAGACACTGGATGCTTATTAACTTCCTTCTACTTAACTCTGACAAGACAGAAGTACTTGTACTAGGACTGATTACATAGTAATGGTGGGTGGCCTTTCTTTTTTTCATTTCTTCATGTGCAGCAGTAAGACCTCAGGGTGATCATTGACTCCAGTCTTTCATTTGAAACTCATGTCAGTAATATTACAAGGATGGTCTTCTTTCATCTCAGAAATATTGCTAAGATAAGAAATATAATGTCACTACATGATGCAGAAAAACTGGCTCATGCCTTTGTTACTTCTAGGTTGGATTACTGTAACACCTTACTGTCAGGATGTTACAACAGGTGCATAAACATGCTCCAGTTAGTCCAAAATGCAGCAGCAAATGTCCTTACTAGAATTAGAAGATATGACCACATCACCCCTATTTTATCCACACTGCACTGACTCCCGATTAAATTTTGCATTGATTATAAAACACTACCATCAACCTATAAAGCACTGAATGGTCTCATGCCACAGTACTTGAGTGAACTTCTGGTCATTTATGACCTTCTATGCCTACTTAGAACAAATAGTACCTCAAATAGTGAAGTCTTCATGATTTGGTACCTCAAAGAGTAAAAGCTACATCAGTGGGCAGAGCCTTTTCTTACAAAGTCCCACAGTTATGGAATAGCCTTCCAAGTAGTGTCTGGGACTCTGACACAGTCTGAGTGCTTAAGTCTCAGCTGAAAACATATCTGTTTAGTCAAGCCTTTTGTTAATAGCTTTTTATTAAGTAAAGGAGTAGATCTGGAAAGTCCTCATGTATAGAGTGTTTTGGTAAACTGGGATGTGTGGATGCTGCCCCCACCCCCCCTCCCACACACACACACACACACACACACACACACACACACACACACACACATTTACTCAGGTTTGTTGACGGTGGAGTGGCTGGCTGCTTTATGTCCCAGAGCTTCATTTACATTACATTCTGGCTCTCCCTTTTAGTTATGCTATCATAGTCTTGTTGGAGTCCTTGCTTGCAGTCAGTGCACAATGCATACTGTTCTTAACCATTCGGTGAAAATGGGCATACCTAACAACCTGTGTTTTATCTCAGTCTCCCTCTCTCTGTCTCCATTTCTCTGTCTCTTTCTGTTGAGTTAAACATCAATCCTGAGACACCAGTGATGCTGGCCTCTCCTGCTCTTTAAACCTTCCTGATCCCATCCTGATGCCCAACTTCTGGCTAGAATCTCATCACATCACTCCTGTGGAGGATGGCCCCATATGCACAGTCAAAAGATACACTTAGAAGATAACTCTGGACACTTAGTTTTACTATGATGGTTTAGGACTACAAGTGACATGGTAACTATTGGGCTGTGGTTGTCATGAGCAGTTTTGCACTCAAGTCTCCATCAATGAACAGTTGATAACTTCAACAAAACAGACTTCATGCTAAAGCTGTAATGAATTTTCTGGTTAGACAGTTATAATTTGTGACGATATTGGACACAGTTATATAAGCAAGTTATTTATAATCATGCTATCTGCTATCACCCAAATGAGGATGGGATCTCTTTTGAGTCTGGTTCCTCTCAAAGTTTCTTTCTTGTGTTGTCTGAGGGAATTTTTCCTTGTCACCATTGCCTCAGGCTTACTCATTAGGGATAAATCAATTTATTAGGGGTAAAATTAGTTAAAACATTTAAAATCTTGATTTTTCTGTAAAGCTTCTTTGCAACAATATCTGTTGTTAAAAGTGCTATACAAATACAACCCTGATTCCAAAAAAGTTGGGACAAAGTACAAATTGTAAATAAAAACGGATTGCAATGATGTGGAAGTTTCAAAATTCCATATTTTATTCAGAATAGAACATAGATGACATATCAAATGTTTAAACTGAGAAAATGTATCATTTAAAGAGAAAAATTAGGTGATTTTAAATTTCATGACAACAACACATCTCAAAAAAGTTGGGACAAGGCCACGTTTACCACTGTGAGACATTCCCTTTTCTCTTTACAACAGTCTGTAAACGTCTGGGGACTGAGGAGACAAGTTGCTCAAGTTTAGGGATAGGAATGTTAACCCATTCTTGTCTAATGTAGGATTCTAGTTGCTCAACTGTCTTAGGTCTTTTTTGTCGTATCTTCCATTTTATGATGAGCCAAATGTTTTCTATGGGTGAAAGATCTGGACTGCAGGCTGGCCAGTTCAGTACCCAGACCCTTCTTCTACGCAGCCATGATGCTGCAATTGATGCAGTATGTGGTTTGGCATTGTCATGTTGGAAAATGCAAGGCCTTCCCTGAAAAAGATGTCGTCTGGATGGGAGCATATGCTGCTCTAGAACCTGGATATACCTTTCAGCATTGATGGTGTCTTTCCAGATGTGTAAGCTGCCCATGCCACACGCACTAATGCAACCCCATACCATCAGAGATGCAGGCTTCTGAACTGAGCGCTGATAACAACTTGGGTCGTCCTTCTCCTCTTTAGTCCGAATGACATGGCATCCCTGATTTCCATAAAGAACTTCAAATTTTTATTCATCTGACCACAGAACAGTTTTCCACTTTGCCACAGTCCATTTTAAATGAGCCTTGGCCCATAGAAGACGTCTGCGCTTCTGGATCATGTTTAGATACGGCGGCTTCGTTGAACTATAGAGTTTTAGCTGGCAATGGTGGATGGCACGGCGAATTGTGTTCACAGATAATGTTCTCTGGAAATATTCCTGAGCCCATTTTGTGATTTCCAATACTGAAGCATGCCTGTATGTGATGCAGTGCCGTCTAAGGGCCCGAAGATCACTGGCACCCTGTATGGTTTTCCGGCCTTGACCCTTATGCACAGAGATTCTTCCAGATTCTTTGAATCTTTTGATGATATTATGCACTGTAGATGATATGTTCAAACTCTTTGCAATTTTACACTGTCAAACCCCTTTCTGATATTGCTCCACTATTTGTCGGTGCAGAATTAGGGGGATTGGTGATCCTCTTCCCATCTTTACTTCTGAGAGCCGCTGCCACTCCAAGATGCTCTTTTTATACCCAGTCATGTTAATGACCTATTGCCAATTGACCTAATGAGTTGCAATTTGGTCCTCCAGCTGTTCCTTTTTTGTACCTTTAACTTTTCCAGCCTCTTATTGCCCCTGTCCCAACTTTTTTGAGATGTGTTGCTGTCATGAAATTTCAAATGAGCCAATATTTGGCATGAAATTTCAAAATGTTTCACTTTCGACATTTGATATGTTGTCTATGTTCTACTGTGAATACAATATTAGTTTTTGAGATTTGTAAATTATTGCATTCTGTTTTTATTTACAATTTGTACTTTGTCCCAACTTTTTTGGAATTGGGGTTGTAAACTGACTTGACTTGACTGATTGAAAATGATGTCACAAAATACATTCCAAAAAGGAATACCATGTCACCTCATTCATTTTAAATATCAGTGTGTCACATTCGTGCTTGGCGTGTCTCAAACTGTCACTCATGTCTATGTGCATTTGCGCTCTGAGCACGAAGTATGTGGCTCGAGGACTAATTACTCTGCACCTGTCCCTGATCAGAGTGCAATCATGACACACGCATATAAGGACTCCAAACACACACAGACTTTGTGAAGTATATGCGTAGTACCTCACAGCTGAATATACCAAGCCTGTTATTTGGTGTTTATTCTCTGGTTGTTGACTTTTTTTTTTTTGGACTGCCTTTTGCCTTACCTCTGATATTCTGTTTGTGCCTTGTATGACCATTTCCTGTTTCCTGACTCTGTCTTTGATATATATATATAGACAGCTGGATAGTACAGTGGTTATGCTCACTGACTACGACGTGGGAGATTGGGGTTCGAATCCCGGTCGGGGCAAAACATTGTCCAGTAAGGGTCCTTAGGCAAGACCCCTCATGATATATCAGCCTACCTCAGGAATGAGTGAAGACATAACTGATAGAGTCATACCGGCTCAGACGTAGCCCGGGTCAACAAGGTCTGCGTCAGTTGCTAGGGAACCAGGGCAAACTGATGAGAAATGGGCTACTGGAACAAGACATCGATGGACGAGGACAGAAAATACGGATTTGCTGGAATGCTACTATACAAGCAATCCCAGAGAGAGGGGATACATGCAGCGAATGTGGGACCATTGGATACTTCGAAACCCACAATCAAGGCTAACAAAGAAACAGCTATTAGCCCAGTGTTCCAACATCCGTAATCGAAATCTACTATCACAACTAGAGATTAATGAAATACAACAATGATGCTACGGCAAGGGGGAGCCAGGAAGACAGGTCAGCGGGGAGATGTCGTCATCATCATCCCCACAACCAGAGATTGGGTACCAAGCCCCAACAGCTAACAGCCTCAACACAAGAGCTGCTGACCTGAGAAGGAAGATCGTGACCCAACTGGAAACCTGGAGTCCCTGACGAATACCGAAGCTGAGTTGCCAAGTACCTTCAGAAGATCTACTAGTAGATGTGAATGCTGCTCTGAAGACAATCTCCGCAAGAACCATCACTGAGACCAACAAGCTGATACACAGTACAGCAACAGTAATCATGGAGATGCTTGGACATAAGGTGGGCTCGGGACATAACAAACAGTATCCACCATGGAAGAGACGATTAGAGGCAAGATAAAGGCAGCATGGAGCGAAGTTAGCCAGCTAGCTGAACTACAGAAAGGGAACATGGTGAATAAAGGGGTACCCAGGAAGTACAACTCACTCTTCATAGCAGAGGCACTCGAAACTGCCAAACAGCGACTAACAGCTCTGGCCACCCGGTTGAAGAGATACACCAAGGAGGGAGAGGCCAGGAGAATAAACAAGCTGTTCTCCACTGAACCAGCCAAGGTGTACTCTCAATGGCAGGGGAACAACAACCAGTCAGACCCACCAAGAGCTGAGGTGGAAAAATACTGGAAAGACATATGGGAAAGAAAGGCATCACACAACACCGATGCCCAATGGTTAGTGGACCTAAGAGCTGACCACAGCAACCTCCCAGAACAAGAACCAGTAACCATCTCAATGGCAGGCATCCAAGAAAGAGTGTCAAAGATGAAGAGCTGGACAGCACCAGGCCCCGATATGATCCATACGTACTGGCTGAAGAAGCTAACTGCACTCCATGAACGCCTAGCAGCACAGATGAACCAGCTGCTGAGGGATGAGACCCACCCAGAATGGCTAACACAAGGCAGGACAGTCCTAATCATGAAGGACCCCCAGAAGGGACCCATCCCATCCAACTACTGGCCAATTACCTGTCTCTGCACAACATGGAAGGCCCTGTCAGGCATCATTGCAGCAAAAATGAGTAAGCATGTGGCTCAATACATGAGCGAGGCACAGAAAGGAATTGGCAGTAACACCAGAGGAGCCAAACACCAGCTACTGGTCGATAGAACAGTCGCCTGAGACTGTAAGAAGAGACAGACCAACCTGTGCACTGCCTGGATTGACTACAAGAAAGCCTATGACTCAATGCCACACACATGGATACTGGAATGTCTGGAACTGTATAAGATCAACAGGAACCTAAGGACCTTCATCCAGAACTCAATGGAAATGTGGAAGACAACCCTAGAGGCCAACTCAAAACCCATTGCCCAAGTCAACATCAAGTGTGGCATATACCAAGGAGATGCGCTATCACCACTGCTGTTCTGCATAGGCCTGAACCCCCTCAGTCAGATCATCACGAAGAGCGGCTACAGGTACCGATTCCGTAGTGGGGCAACAATCAGCCACCTGCTCTACATGGATGACATCAAGTTGTATGCCAGGAATGAGTGAGAAATAGACTCACTGATCCACACCACCCGGATCTACAGCGATGACATAGGGTCAGCGGGGAGATGTCGTCATCATCATCCCCACAACCAGAGATTGGGTACCAAGCCCCAACAGCTAACAGCCTCAACACAAGAGCTGCTGACCTGAGAAGGAAGATCGTGACCCAACTGGAAACCTGGAGTCCCTGACGAATACCGAAGCTGAGTTGCCAAGTACCTTCAGAAGATCTACTAGTAGATGTGAATGCTGCTCTGAAGACAATCTCCGCAAGAACCATCACTGAGACCAACAAGCTGATACACAGTACAGCAACAGTAATCATGGAGATGCTTGGACATAAGGTGGGCTCGGGACATAACAAACAGTATCCACCATGGAAGAGACGATTAGAGGCAAGATAAAGGCAGCACGGAGCGAAGTTAGCCAGCTAGCTGAACTACAGAAAGGGAACATGGTGAATAAAGGGGTACCCAGGAAGTACAACTCACTCTTCATACCAGAGGCACTCGAAACTGCCAAACAGCGACTAACATTCGGATTGGACAAGTGTGGCCGGATGGTCTCAAAGAGAGGCAAGATGATCTGGACTGAGGGGATTGACCTACCAGAGGGCAACATAGGTGATATCCAAGACAGCTACAAGTACCTTGGCATCCCACAGGCTAATGGAAACCATGAAGAGGCCACAAGGAAGTCAACCACAGCCAAATACCTCCATAGAGTAAGGCAGGTCCTGAAAAGTCAGCTGAATGGTAAGAACAAGGTCCAAGCCATCAACATGTACGCACTACCAGTCATCAGATACCCCGCTGGTATCATAAACTGGCCAAAGGAAGAGATAGAAGCCACAGATATCAAGACTAGAAAGCTCCTCACCATGCATGGAGGGTTCCACCCCAAGTCCAGCACTCTGAGACTATACACTAAGCGGAAAGAGGGAGGCCGAGGGCTAGTGAGCGTCAAGACCACGGTCCAGGATGAAACATCGAAAATCCAAGAATACATCAGAAAGATGGCCCCAAAGGATGAACTGCTAAGTGAATGTCTCAGGCAGCAGAACCCTGATGAGAGCACAGAGGAGGAGGAGGAACAGACAACCTGGAGGGACAAACCCCTACATGGCATGTACCACCGTCAGATAGAGGAAGTGGCTGATATCAAGAAATCCTACCAGTGGCTGGATAATGCAGGACTGACAGACAGCACAGAGACACTAATCATGGCAGCACAAGAACAGGCCATAAGCACAAGAGCCATAGAGGCCAGGATCTACCAAAGTAGATCAGACCCAAGATGCAGACTGTGCAAAGAAGCCCCTGAAACAGTCCAGCACATAGTAGCAGGGTGTAAGATGCTAGCTGGATCAGCGTACATGGAGAGGCACAACCAAGTGGCTGGGATAGTATACAGGAACATCTGCAACCAGTATGGAATAGAAGTACCCAAGTCCCAATGGGCCATACCACAGAAGGTGGCTGAGAACAACAGGGCCAAGGTTCTGTGGGACTTCAGCTTCCAGACTGACAAACAGATCCTGGCTAACCAACTGGACATAGTGGTGGTGGACAAAGAGCAGAAGAGGGTGGTGGTGATAGATGTGGCAATCCCAGCTGACGCCAACATCAGGAAGAAGGAACATGAGAAACTTGAGAAGTATCAAGGGTTGAAAGAGCAGCTGGAACGGATGTGGAAGGTCAAGGGTTGCGTGGTCCCCGTGGCAGTGGGGGCACTTGGAGCAGTAACCCCCAAACTGGGAGAGTGGCTCCAGCAAATCCCAGGAACAACATCTGAAGCCTCAGTCCAGAAGAGCGCAGTACTAGGAACATCAAAGATACTACGCAGAACCCTCAAACTCCCAGGCCTCTGGTAGAGGACCCGAGCTTGAGGATGACATGGATACCACCCCCCCGCCGGGGGTGAGAAGGAGATTTTTTTTTTATCTGTGTGGCAGCGGGGGCGTGGTCAAGCGCCGGTCTGTGACAGGAGGGCGGAGTCAGGGAAGGTAAGTGGCAGAATCACTACACCTGAGAGCAATTAACCTGTGTTTGTGTGTCTTCCCAGTGACCACGCCCTATATCAGGAGGGAGAGCGAGAGCGGAAGGGAGACTCTCCCACACCAGATGACTTGCGTGTGTGTGTATGCATGTGGCTGGGAGAGTGTGTTTGTGAAACTGAAAAGTCGAGCAATAAATGCTATTGTGAACCTGGTCTCTGTCCTGCCATCCTCTGTGCTCCACCCACCAATAGTGAACCGCTACAGTGGTGCCGAAACCCGGGATCTGGAGCACAGCAGCCTCACAGCCCCATGGAGTCCTCCCCATTTGCTGAACTGGTCCACACCCTCGCCACGGCCCAGCAAAGCCAGCACCAGGTGCTACTCACCCTCCGAAAGGAGCAAGAAGAGCGGTTCGAGGCCCTGGTGTTGGCCCAACAAGAAGATCGACAGGCGTTCCGGCACCTCCTCGCGTCGGCGGGGTCCACCAGTGCTCCTACCGCGGGCCCGTCTCCCCTCACTGTCACCAAGATGGGCCCGCAGGACGACCCCGAGGCGTTCCTCACGTTATTTGAACAGGTTGCCGAAGCCTCGGGGTGGCCGATGGAGCAGCGCGCGGCGCGCCTTCTCCCCCTGCTAATGGGAGAGGCACAGCTGGCCGCGCTACAGCTCCCCGCTGACCGCCGGCTGGCCTACGCGGACCTCCGCCGGGCCGTCCTCCAGCGCGTGGGGCGCACACCGGAACAACAGCGCCAGCGCTTCCGCGCGCTGCGGTTGGAGGAAGTCGGCCGGCCGTTCGCATTCGGCCAGCAGCTCTGGGACACCTGCTGGCAGTGGTTGAGGGCCAACGATCGCGACGCCAAGGGAATCGTCAACCAGGTGGTACTGGAACAGTTCATCGCCCGCTTACCAGCAGGAACTGCGGAGTGGGTCCAGTGCCACCGCCCGGCGTCGCTGGATCAGGCAGTCGAGCTGGCGGAGGATCATCTGGTGGCTGTCCCGGCGGCAGGACAGCAGATGGCATCATCTCTTCTCTCCTCTTCTCTCTCTCTCTCTCCCCCTCCTCCTGTGTCCCGTCCTCGCCCCATTCCCCCACCGCGGAGGCGGGGGCCGGCTCCACCCCAGCCGGCCTGCCGCAACCACGGTGCCCTCCCATTTCTCCCTTCTGTGTCTGTCTCTCCCCCACCTCAGGTGAGTGAGCCCCAGATCACCGGTGCAGAGGGAAAGCCCAGGCCGGTTTGCTGGCGCTGCGGGGAGCCGGGCCACCTTCAACAGCAGTGCACAGCAATGGAAGTGGGCACGGTGGTTCAGATCCCCGACACGCCAGAGGCTGCCCTCGATCGGGCCGGAGCGTATCGCATACCGGTGAGTATCCAAGGAGCTACATATCAGGCGTTGGTGGATTCTGGTTGTAATCAGACCTCAATTCACCAAAGCCTGGTTCAAAACGAGGCATTGGGGGGAGCACAAGGGGTGAAGGTGTTGTGGGTGCACGGGGATGTTCACCGCTACCCTTTGGTGTCGGTCCACATTATTTTCAGAGGGGAAAAATTTATAGTGAAGGCGGCGGTTAATCCTCGCCTTACCCACTCTTTAATTTTGGGGACTGATTGGCCTGGATTTCAGGGTTTAATGACGCGCTTAGTAGAGAGTGGGTCCTGCCATTTGACAGGGGGAGGTCCCGGTGTCGCTTTGGCAGGAGCAGCTGTCACAGAGCCGTCTACGTCATCTCCGTGTCAGAGTGAGGAGCCGCCGGCTCCTCCTCTCTCTCTTGGGGAATCCCTCACGGATTTCCCATTACAGCAGTCGCGAGACGAGACTCTGCGGCATGTGTTTGACCAAGTGAGAGTAATCGATGTTCAAACGCTCCAGCCGAATGCCACCCCGTCCTTCCCCTACTTCGCGATTTTGAAGGATAGATTATACCGAGTGACGCAGGACGCTCAAACTAAGGAGCAAGTCACGCAGCTTTTAATTCCGAAGAGCCGCTGGGAATTGGTATTCCAGGCAGCTCACTTTAATCCCATGGCTGGACACTTGGGGCAGGATAAAACACTAGCCCGAATAATGGCCCGATTCTATTGGCCGGGGATTCACGGCGATGTCCGTAGGTGGTGTACGGCATGCCGCGAATGCCAGTTAGTAAACCCAGTGGCCATTCCAAAAGCGCCTTTGCGCCCTCTACCGTTAATCGAGACCCCGTTTGAGAGAATTGGGATGGATCTCATCAGGCCATTAGATCGGTCAGCACGAGGGTACCGCTTTATATTAGTTCTGGTGGACTATGCAACGCAATACCCGGAAGCAGTGCCTCTGTGCAATATCTCAGCACGCAGTATTGCAGACGCACTCTTCCGCATTATCTCCCAAGTTGGAATCCCGAAAGAGATTCTGACTGATCAAGGCACTACGTTTATGTCACGAACACTGCGCGAACTGTATGGGTTATTGGGGATTAAGCCGATCCGCACCAGCGTGTATCACCCACAAATGGACGGTTTAGTGGAACGGTTCAACCGCACCCTCAAAAATATTATTAAGAAATTCGTAAGTGAGGATGCACGTAATTGGGATAAGTGGCTCGAACCCTTGCTGTTCTCAGTGCGAGAGGTCCCCCAAGCCTCCACGGGGTTCTCCCCATTCGAATTATTATATGGACATAAGCTGCGCGGCATCCTGGACGTGCTGCGGGAAAATTGGGAGGAGGGACCTTCACAAAGTAAGAATGAAATTCAGTACGTTATGGATCTGCGCGCAAAACTCCACACGCTCACCCACCTAACTCAGGAGAATTTGCGGCAGGCCCAGGAATGGCAAGCCCGCCTGTACAACAAGGGTACGCGCCTTAGAGAGTTCACACCGGGAGATAAGGTACTCGTACTGTTGCCCACGTCAAGCTCCAAATTGATCGCCAAGTGGCAAGGACCCTTTGAGGTCACACGGCGAGTCGGGGACGTCGACTATGAGGTGAGGCGAACGGACAGGGGTGGGGCGCTACAGATTTACCACCTCAATCTGCTTAAACTCTGGAACGAGGAGGTCCCAGTGGCGTTGGTGTCGGTAGTTCCGGAGAAGGCGGAGCTGGGGCCGGAGGTTCAAAAAGGGACATTGGCATCACGTACCTCTCCGGTCCCCTGTGGAGACCACCTCTCCCCGACCCAACTCACGGAGGTCGCCCAGTTGCAGACCGAGTTTTCGGATGTGTTCTCGCCCCTGCCCGGTTGCACTAACCTCATAGAGCACCACATAGAGACGCCCCCGGGGGTGGTAGTGCATAGCCGCCCTTACAGGCTACCCGAACACAAAAAAAAGGTGGTTCGGGAAGAACTTCAGACCATGCTAGAAATGGGCATCGTCGAGGAGTCCCACAGTGACTGGAGCAGCCCGGTGGTCTTGGTACCCAAGGCCGACGGGTCGGTCCGGTCCTGTGTGGACTATAGAAAAGTCAACGCGCTGTCTAAATTCGATGCGTACCCAATGCCTCGTATTGATGAGTTGCTCGATCGACTCGGCACTGCTCGCTTTTATTCGACGCTGGATTTGACGAAGGGATATTGGCAGATCCCCTTGACTCCACTATCCCGGGAAAAAACGGCCTTTTCCACACCGTTTAGTTTACACCAATTCGTCACCCTTCCGTTTGGGCTGTTTGGGGCGCCCGCTACGTTTCAGCGGCTGATGGACAGAGTCCTCCGCCCTCACGCCACTTACGCAGCCGCGTATTTAGATGACATCATCATCTATAGTAATGACTGGCAGCAGCACCTTGAACATCTGAGGGCCATCCTTAGGTCGCTGAGGCGAGCGGGGCTCACAGCCAACCCAAAGAAGTGTGCGATTGGGCGGGTGGAAGTACGGTATCTGGGCTTCCACTTGGGCAACGGGCAGGTGCGTCCCCAAATTAATAAGACGGCAGCAATTGTGGCCTGCCCGAGGCCCAAGACCAAAAAGGGGGTGAGACAGTTCCTGGGGCTGGCTGGCTATTATCGTAGGTTTATACCTAATTATTTGGACGTCACCAGCCCGCTGACTGATCTCACTAAAAAGGGGACACCAGATCCGGTCCAGTGGACGGAGCAGTGCCAGCGGGCTTTCTCGGAGGTAAAGGCTGCACTGTGTGGGGGGCCACTTCTACACTCCCCTGACTTTTCTCTCCCCTTTATGTTACAGACCGATGCGTCGGACAGAGGGCTGGGGGCGGTTTTGTCCCAGGAGGTGGAGGGGGAGGACCGCCCTGTCCTGTATATCAGCAGGAAGCTGTCGGTGCGTGAGGGGCGCTACAGCACCATAGAGAAAGAGTGTTTGGCCATCAAGTGGGCGGTTCTCGCCCTCCGGTACTACCTGCTGGGGCGCCCTTTCACCCTCTGTTCGGACCACGCGCCCCTCCAGTGGCTCCACCGCATGAAAGATGCCAACGCGCGGATCACCCGTTGGTATCTGGCACTCCAACCCTTTAATTTCTAGGTGGTCCACAGGCCGGGGGCGCAGATGGTCGTGGCGGACTTCCTCTCCTGTCAAGGGGGGGGGGAGTCGGCTGCAGGCCGGACGGCCGCCCGGCCTGAGTTGGGCGGTGGGGGTATGTGGCAGCGGGGGCGTGGTCAAGCGCCAGTCTGTGACAGGAGAGCGGAGTCAGGGAAGGTAAGTGGCAGAATCACTACACCTGAGAGCAATTAACCTGTGTTTGTGTGTCTTCCCAGTGACCGCACCCTATATGAGGAGGGAGAGCGAGAGCGGAAGGGAGACTCTCCCGCACCAGATGACTTGCGTGTTTGCGTATGCGTGTGGCTGGGAGAGTGTGTTTGTGAAACTGAAAAGTCGAGCAATAAACGCTATTGTGAACCTGATCTCTGTCCTGCCGTCCTCTGTGCTCCACCCACCAATAGTGAACCGCTACAATCTGTATCCCTATATTGTTTGTAAATAAACTCTTTCTGTGATTACATCCATCTTCCACCACCTTTTCTGACACAGTGAGTCCTGATGTTCATTTTATGTAACATAATGCATTTTGTGAATCACAAAATAAATGTTTATAAAAATTGATTAATATTCATTTAGTCATTCATACATACAGTACATCTTCAGTAGCAGGTTTATCCTGATCAGGTTGTGGTGTATCTGAAGCCTATCCCAGAAACACTAGGCTTGAGGCAGGGACACACACTGAATGGGATACCAGTCCATCACATGACATATGCACACATATTCACACAGTCATTTACACTTGGGGGCAATTTAGCATAGTTGTTACTTCTACAAACAGGTTTTTGGAAGGTGGAAGTAAACTAGAGAACCTAAAGGACACCCACACAGACACAGGAGAACATGCATATTTATTTTTTTTTTTTATATGTTAATTTTTTAATAATATATAGGTATATACTTTACCTGGGTTATCTGCATAAAAAGGCAAGAAAAGAATTTTGAAAAATTTGCCTATTTGTAGAGTACATTGCCTGTTTTCCCACATTAATTCCAAATTTTTTGGAAAGTATAAAGTAATAACAGTTACATCAACTCTTAAAGCTATACAGTCTTTCAATTTCATAAAATTGGTGAAATTTAGTTCCCTCTGAAATTTGGTCATTGTGATATCATTGTGATATTTAGAAGAAGAAGAACGACAACAACAACTTTATTCATCACATGCTTGTGAAATTCCTCTCTGCATTTAACCTATCTGAAGCAGTGAACACACACGTGAGCAATGAGCACACACACATACCCAGAGTAATGGGCAGCCATGCTAACAGCACCCAGGGAGCAGTTGGGAGTTACAGTAGGTACCTCGTTCAAGGGCACCTCAGCCCAAGGCCATCCCATATTAACCTAACCGCATGTCTTTGAACTGTGGGGTAAACCAGAGCACCCAGAGGAAATCCACACAGACAGAACATGCAAACGCCACACAGAAAGGCCCCCGCTGGCCACTGGGCTCAAACCCAGAACCTTCTTGCTATGGGGCGACCGTGCTAACCACTTACACGACTGTGCCACCCCAATATATGTTTATTTCTGCAATATCTCAAAAAAAAAAAACAGGCCATTCTGTGGCTGGGAAGTTATTTAATTTGGGGGGGATTCCCTAGCAAATAATGTGGATGAAATCACTTGCTTCATGCAATCAAGCAGACAGAGGAAGTCTGGTGTGTGCAGGCGCAGGTTTACCTTCTTTTTCTTCTTCTTTTGGGTTTTATGGCAGCTGGCATTCAGTGTTGCATTACTGCCATCTACAGGTTTACCTTTGACTGTGCACTGACAGTTACATAATTCTGTCGCTAAACAAACAGCTGATCACACCAAGGTGCTTGCTGACCACCAATATTTATTAGTTTGCTTCTGCATTTCCTTTCCTTCACATATCTTTTCTTCTTGCTTTCTGTTACTGTAGTCGGTCTTTCATGTTTCATTTGCGTCCCCCATTTTCCTCCCCTGTTTCAAATTTGTATCCCACAATGCCTTGCGCAAACAGGGAAAGCCCACCATGTGATACATGACATAGTATCTTGAATTAGGTCACAGTGAAGCAAGAAAAAAATAGCGGAGAATTTAGGGCCACATGGCCATAAATTTATTAATTATTCTATTTGGAAAAAAAATAAAATTGGAAGTCTGTGATTTGAATTCAGTAGCTTTCAGTCCACTAAACAAAAACAATTGAGTGTCAGGGAAATTTTTTTTATGACTAAACTTGAAAAATCTGAAAGGCAGTCTACCTTTAACTGCTGTGTTAGACTAATTCAAATGTATATTTGTTCTTTCACTGAAGCATTGTATACAATAATACTTGCAGTGATTTCTAATTTTTGGACACATTCTGAAGACAAATATAGCCAAAAACAATGTTGCCCAAATGCTATGCTGTAATTGCCCTACTGCTATTACACTAAATTAACATTACAGCTTCTCTCCAACAAAAGCTGCTACTTTTATACCAGCCTGCCTGCTTTAATTGTGGTTGTAGTGAATGGCAGACAGGATTTAAAATAACTTCTAACTTTATTCAGGCTTCCTGAGACCAGTATACAATAGACCTGATTTGATCATTTTGCTTTCATGAGAGGCGGTGCCTCAGGAACAGTCATGGGTATATGCTTGTAAAGCTTGTTTCTTAAAAGTCTGGCCAAGGTAATTGTCTCTTAGCAACTCTTTTCAAGTGTTTGTTTCCTTGTATCAGGTGATGCATTGCAGGATCTTTATGGTAGGAGATTATAGCAGGGTCTCTTTTTAATGTTTAATGGTTGTGTACTATTGTGTACTGTGTAATAGTACTTTAAGTCCCTTGGACTATGGTCATGAATTGGACATATGGACTTTTGATTTCCTTAAAACCAATGTAGCAAACAAACTAAAACACTAGGCTTTACATAGAAATATAAGGCAAGCAAATGGGGAGGTGTTCAGCAAACAGCCATAAACTAGGCAAGACTGTAAATCTGTAAGCAAAACAGGCTGTGGTCAAAACTTAATCCACCCAGGAAGAGAATAAATGGAATCAAACATGACTGTGGAGCAAGACTTTGCAAACTAACACAAAGTATTCATATGTTAAAAAGAGTAATGTGACTGCAAATAGGTAAGCGTCATTAGGTGTTATTGGTGCTTTTATTGGAACAACATTACAAAAACAATCATTACTGCAAGTCAAAATACATATAAACTTTAAACTAAGCCTGTGGCTGTGGCTTTTTCACACTACAATTCATTACCAAGTTTTTGAAAGACAAGATTTTAGATGTGTATTCTCCTCAGAGAACATGCCTGGGCCCTTGAGAATAGAATAGAATGCAATAAGGATACTGTGTCTATTGTTAACAGTTTCCAAAGAAGTGAAAGCACACGTGCAAATAGCCTGTAGTGTATTTAACAGAAATGCTTTGGCAAACAATGCTGTAAAGCTCACTGTCAGATAAGGAGGAACTGAACAGAGTTCAGAACTACATGCAGCTGTACTCAAGCTTGACTGAGAATAACACGATCATTTTCAAACATGAAACAGGTGCAATATGACAAAGAACTGAAAAGATTTTCTGGCAGAGGGAAAATACAGCAAAGTTTCACAAAGATGATATTTGGCATGAAAGAATGATGCAAATAGGCCTGTTATTATATTTGGGTGGTTAAGGAATTGTGAATCAATAACAGAAATCCTACCAATGGTAGATAGTGATTAAAGCAGCATTAGACTTCTTTCTAGGAAGAAACCGGTTATAATCTGTTGGTACTCACAGTTATTCTGATATTCCTGATCAAAAGGACTATTTATTTACAACCCCAAATCAGAAAAAGTTGGGATGGTATGTTGAAATTGAAATTAAAACTGCAAACAATGATTTGTAAATAATCTTTGACCCGTATTGCACTTAAAACAATACAACAACACATTTAATTGATGTTTTACCTCATTATTTTTATTATTTTTCAAAATAAACGTGTCAATTTTGATTCTTGCAAAACACACACAAAAAAAGGTGGGACAGTAAAATATTTACTTTGTTGTCACAAGCCTCAATAGCAGGCATTGCCTGAATGCCCGATTTGCCCGACCAAGACATTTGGGCAGGAATATTTTAGCGAGTTAGGCCTGTTCGGGCACACCTATGTTTGGCTTCTTTAAGCACAAAAATTATTTTTGAGTGAGTACATTACAGAAAACAAGATGTTTTAACCAGCATCCTCACCTCCCCTGTGATCGCCCTTTTGTGTTTTTTCTTCCTGATTTGTAATGGCAATTCTGATTAGCTCGCTTCAAGCGCACATGCGCATTTGTGCTGTTCATCACTGTGGCAGTGGGGGGTCAAGCGCCGGTCTGTGACAGGAGGGCGGAGTCAGGGAAGGTAAGTGGCAGAATCACTTCACCTGAGAGCAATTAACCTGTGTTTGTGTGTCTTCCCAGCAACCATGCCCTATCTAAGGAGAGAGAGAGCAGAGGAAGGGGGCTCTCTCCGGCACCAGATGACTTGTGTGTGTGTATGCATGTGGCTGGGAGAGTATACATTGCTACTGAAAAGTGCAAAATAAAATAGTTTTTGGAACTCAGTTCTGGCCTGCCGTACTTCTGTGCTCCACCCACCTGCTCTGACTTCTACAATCACTATGAGTGGTCACTGGTGTTTTCCTGGGTTGACTTCAGGATGTCCACTTATAGACTCCTTGCATTGACATCACATTTACCTTAGCAACTGTTGCTACCCAATGCCTGGGGGGCAAGCGAACTTTGTTCACATACTGAAGATGTCCAGCATCTGTTGCTGTTGTCTGAAGAAAACTACAGCTAAAAAAGCTCTGCTACTGGATTACTTGGATAATCTAAGTCAGAAAGAAGCAAAGGATAGATATACATGGAAATTAGAGTTTATTAGTGGTTATGATCTGTACAGAATTCCTCAAAACGACTGGAGTGATGGTGCAGATTTGTGGCCTAGTGTTAGCATTAGCTACATGTTGGAATATACCTTTATTTCCTGAAGAGTCCCGACACAGGAGAACATCTCATCTCATTTCATTATCTCTAGCCACTTTATCCTGTTCTACAGGGTCGCAGGCAAGCTGGAGCCTATCCCAGCTGACTACGGGCGAAAGGCGGGGTACACCCTGGACAAGTCGCCAGGTCATCACAGGGCTGACACATAGACACAGACAACCATTCACACTCACATTCACACCTACGGTCAATTTAGAGTCGCCAGTTAACCTAACCTGCGTGTCTTTGGACTGTGGGGGAAACCGGAGCACCCGGAGGAAACCCACGCGGACACGGGGAGAACATGCAAACTCCACACAGAAAGGCCCTCGCCGGCCACGGGGCTCGAACCCAGACCTTCTTGCTGTGAGGCGACAGCGCTAACCACTACACCACCGTGCCGCCCCACAGGAGAACAGTTTAAAACCCTTTGGTGACTGACCCCTTGAAAATGGTTCCTCCAGGAACTATGACTTTTCAGTTGTCAAGACAACAGAAGAACTAAAATACAAAAACAGAAAGATACGTCACAATGCTCTTGTGCACAAAACAAAATGCTCTTGTATTTTAGTTTTTCCGTTGTCTTGACGACTGAAACGTCATCGTTCCTGGAGGAACCATGTTCAAGGGGTCAGTCACCAAAGGGTTAAAAAAAAAACTACAAGAGCAAGAAAACCTTTTTTTGTGTAAAGACTTTTTCCTGACATTAGCTTTTGGGAATAGAATGCTGTGGAAGCCAAAGCATTTACTCTCAAAGGACTCCTACCTGAACTGTGATGGTAGGAGATAGATGGTATTACTGCCCCTCCATGTCTCAGCAACCACAAGCACATCTAATTACAGAGCAGTTTGCACTCTATCATTTGTAGATTGATGCTTATTACTGTTAAAAAAATATCTGAAGTGTTAATATTTGTAAAATAACAATATCTTGCTCTAGACTTTTAGACAATGTTGTAAGATTTTATTTTATCTAATAGTGGATGATACAATAATTACAAACACTAACATAATTAGCACATTCCAGTTGTAGCTATAGTCATATAGTATAATAATAATAATAATAATAATAATAATAATAATAATTGGGCGGCACGGTGGTGTAGTGGTTAGCGCTGTTGCCTCACAGCAAGAAGGTCTGGGTTCGAGCCCCGTGGCCGGCGAGGGCCTTTCTGTGCGGAGTTTGCATGTTCTCCCCGTGTCCGCGTGGGTTTCCTCCGGGTGCTCCGGTTTCCCCCACAGTCCAAAGACATGCAGGTTAGGTTAACTGGTGACTCTAAATTGACTGTAGGTGTGAATGTGAGTGTGAATGGTTGTCTGTGTCTAGCCCTGTGATGACCTGGTGACTTGTCCAGGGTGTACCCCGCCTTTCGCCCGTAGTCAGCTGGGATAGGCTCCAGCTTGCCTGTGACCCTGTAGAACAGGATAAAGCGGCTAGAGATGATGAGATGAGATAATAATAATCGTCATTGGTTGTCCATCACTAGCGATGATGACTGCTTAATTAGGATGCGCAGAAACAGAGATGGGTTGCGAGGCCCCCACCAGAGCGACAGAATCATCCACAGAAGTGGCATGAATGGCCTGGCTGAGCTGCCATGGAATGTCTGGCTTCATGAGTCCTCGTATACTCCCTTTGATGCTTGTCTTCAATTGCTGACCTTGAGCTTTTAACTATGCTTCACCATATTGCTCTATCCGAGGCATCCCTTTTCCATGTCTGATATATATCTGATATGCCACTCAATGCCAGCCAATATTATTTAAACATTAAACTGCCTTTACCACGTGAGACTAATGGCTGATCATGTGTGAATCAAGCCAACAGGAAAACAATCAATACATACAACCCCAAATCAGAAAATGGTATGGAACGGCATGGAAAATACAAAAAAAAAAGAACGCAGTGATTTCTATATTTCTTTTAACTTGCATTTCATTGCAGAATGAACCCAAGATATTTCATTTTTTATCTGGTCAGATTTGTTTAATTTGTGAATATACATCCATTCCTGCATTTCAGGCCTACAACACATTCCAAAAAAGTTGGGACAGGGGTAATTTAGGGCTCGTAATCAAGGACGCATTATCCTAATGGGCTTCATGGGCAGCTGCCCAGGGCCTCAGCCACTAGGGGGCCTCGGAAGTAGCGAGACCGGAAAATATGAAACGATATTTTCAGAAGTTTTGATCATATTGATAACATTTTTGATGCATTTCGCCACCCGTAAGGAAGCCCACCTTGTCCCATCGCATAAATCACCAGTCATTGTCAATATGATCACTGTCCACCATAGACATGTAAACATAGACGCCGCATTGAGCTGGTGGCCCCGTTGCTGGGATACGTCAGAGTGTCCGCCATATTGTATGTGGCAAATCTTCCCCGTAAACCAATGCAAGTAAATGGACTGAACTTCATAAAGCCCCTTTCTACAATAATATTTAACTCGATGCCTTTTATTCACCCATTAAGACACACACGTATATATTTGGGAAACAAACAGGCATCAAAACAACATATATAACTTTTAATGTGATGATTATAAATAGTGTTCGAAATACCTTGTACACTGCAAACTAGCGACAGATACGTGATAGATAGCTCAGGTAAGCTAATCAGTCAGGCCATTATTAAAAAATGTTCTGTTTCCGGTCCACCGGCCGGGTGAGTGCCGTTTGTGCGGGTGAAATTTTTTTTTTAACGCCGGTTTTTCGACATTTTTTTTCGGGTTCGTAAATCTAAAATCGAACTTGACATTTCCGCATTCCCAGGGCTTTCCACTAAGGCTCATACTAGCCAGCCATGACAAATAAGTAGCCAGCCGGGGGGGTAAACACAAAATAAACTCCTGTGCATGCAGTTCCCAGGGTTAAGTGTATTTTCCACAGACTATTTATTTATTCACTTTACTCAAATACAAAGTAAAATGGCAGTAAATCTTCTTTCTTTTCTTGCGTATTGCATCATGAGGCATTCCTGGCTTGTAAATCTCTTATTTTCGGTGCATGACACATTCACGCAACTGAGCATGCGCCGAGTGCGCGCGCACACCGCATGTCGGGGTGCGGATGAGTTACTCTCCCTTGATCAACGGTTCAGTTTGACATAATTGTCAGTCTTTTAGATAAACATTTAATTTTATTAAAATGGGAAATTAATATTTAGAGCCTGTGGGCTACAAAAATAGTCATTAAAGTAGCCGGCTGGACTTAATTGTGTGGCCGGCGCTTGTGGAAAGCCCTGTCGAATCAGCTCTGCGCATGCGCTGTGCGGCACAAAAAAATGGCAGCCACCATGAAGGAAGGAGCTCCGGAGTTTTCAAACATTTGCTTAAGGCCAAGTTTACATTAGACCGTATCTGTCTCGTTTTCTTCGCGGATGCACTGTCCGTTTACATTAAAACGCCTGGAAACGCCGGGAAACAGGAATCCGCCAGGGTCCACGTATTCAGTCCAGATCGTGTCTGGTCCGGTGCTGTGTAAACATTGAGAATACGCGGATACACTGTGCTGAGCTCTAGCTGGCGTCGTCATTGGACAACGTCACTGTGACATCCACCTTCCTGATTCGCTGGCGTTGGTCATGTGACGCGACTGCTGAAAAACGGCACGGACTTCCGCCTTGTATCACCTTTCATTAAAGAGTATAAAAGTATGAAAATACTGCAAATACTGATGCAAATACTGCCCATTGTGTAGTTATGATTGTCTTTAGGCTTGCCATCCTTCCACTTGCAAGTGGTAAGTGACGCGCATGCCCGATATGCACTAGGATCACACACACAGCGGCTCAGTCCCGAATCACTGCTCGTGCACTTCACTCGCGCGTTCTGTGAGCTGCGCAGGGCCGGAGTGCGCACCCTCCAGAGGGCACTCGCTGTTCAGGGCGGAGTGATTTGGAGCGCAGGATGCCTGCGGAGCCGAGCATATCTGTGTATTGGCGTTGCTGTGTGCACGCGAATCGTGTATTGGCGTTGCTGTGTGCACGCTAATCATTTTAAAAACGTTAATCTGATGATCCGCTGATATGGTCTAATGTAAACACCACCTAAGTGTGAAATCACAAAATGGTATTCTAGCGAACAACAAAATAGTAAAGATTCAGAAAAACAAATCATTCAGTGATCATTTTAATAGTGTAATTTCATCCGAACTAGGCCTAACGGTCGATTTAGAACTACAAAAAGTCCGTGTGTCGGACATTTTAAGTACCTTTGTAAAAGTTTTGCAAACGTTGCAGTCAGCATTTAAAATGGTAACTTAAAGTTTTTGTACAAGTTTCAGTTGATTTAACTGTCATATTTTATTAAATGTGTCTGCTTTTGTAATAAAAAAAAAGTACTGATAGAAAAAGCAAACACAGCATTGCGATTTCTTATCCATCCATATATAATAAAAAAATAAAAAATAAATCCCTCCCTCCCGACTGAAATTTTTTTTGCCCACCCGGTGGACAGGAAACTAATTTTTTTTAAGGATGGCCTCAGCATACCGTAGCAAGCTACCAAAACCTGAGGCCAAAATAACCAACCTACAAGACTGAATATGATAAATGATGGAAATATTGGAAAAACTGAAAATAGTGAATGAAAATAAAAATTTATTGTTTTATTTATTGAGTCACCACACAGACCTACTCTCGTTGAATAAAGTGAGCTGAATGACCGCCAAACTGAGTTTGGCCAGGTTCTAACATCATACCAAAACAAAATACATCACTGATTCCTTCACATTCAGAAATGTTAAATACATTCAGAAACGTTCATCATAGTGTGGCACTGTATTATCTAATTCTCACTGCTTATAACTATACACCTACCCGGTGGAGATGAGCTGGGAAACTGAAGACTGAAGGAACAGCTCCCTCTCTGATCCTGACTGTCTGACCGGTTCTGTCAAAATCCTCCGTTCTGAAGTGTTCACTGCAGAGCATGGATGATGGAGTAGCAGAAAACCCTTCCCGTTGCACAGCTGTCTCCCACTGCTTTTTCATGTCTTTATTTTTGGGAAACCTACATAGTATATGAAAAGTTAGCTAAGCAACTAAAAACAATCAGCGTAGTTACAAAGGAAATACTTCGTTGTTTGGAGACAGGTTTCACTGAGCGGCTATTATACCTATGGTCATGAGCTTTGGGTAATGACTGAAAGAACAAGATCGTGGATACAAGCGGCCGAAATGAGTTTCCTTCGCAGGGTGGCTGGGCGCTCCCTTAGAGATAGGGTGAGAAGCACAGTCACTCAGGAGGAGCTCGGAGTAGAGCTGCTGCTCCTCCACATCGAGAGGAATCAGCTGAGGTGGCTCGGGCATCTTTTTCGGATGCCTCCTGGACGCCTCCCTGGGGAGGTGTTCCAGGCATGTCCCCCCGGGAAGAGGCCCCGGGGAAGACCCAGGACACGCTGGAGGGACTATGTCTCTCGGCTGGCCTGGGAACACCTCGGTGTTCTTCCCAAGGAGCTGGCCGAGGTGTCTGGGGAAAGGGAAGTTTGGGCTTCCATGCTTAGACTGCTGCCTCCGCGACCCGGTCCCGGATAAGCGGAAGAAGACGAGACGAGACGAGGCTATTATGCGCAAGACTTCATATTAGCCACAAAGTCAGAAAAATCTGTTCGTAAAATTACGTTATAATGACCAAATACAATGAAAAGTATTTTTCCAGTCTCACCTGTGAAAGGTAATCCCATGTGATCTCGTTTGGACGGTAAACCTGTTGGTACAGTTAAACGCAGCACATGAATGAGGCATCTTTATTCTCGGCTACTGTCTAGACGCTATACCAGAGACGGTTGAAGAATCTCCACTTTGCCACATCCAATATGGCGGCGAGGATGACGTATGATTCTACGCAGAAGGCGGCGTCTATGTTTATATGTCTATGGCTGTCCACCATGTCTTCACACGCTACACCAGCTTGAGTTCAATGATTTAATTAATGACTTCGCTTTCCAGAAAAGTAGGAAAGTGCCCTTGTAAGTTGACCCATGGCTGAATGCGCAAAGCTGTGTGCCACTGCTGTTTGGGACATAATGTGTGTGAAAGGATGAAATGTTTCACATAGCCTAACCTTTTGAGATTTATTTCTGAGAAGCAAGATCTTTTTCTTTCTTTGTTATCGCTCTTTGTTTTCACAAGTTAAAAGTCACCTGGATTCCAAAATGAAAACGAATGGTTATATACCAAATGAACGTTCTTGTTCTGAATAATAAAGAAACTGTTGTAGGCCTAGGTTATGTTCTTGACATGTTGTTCATTGACTCACTCATTCAAAGGCTTCTTGAGGCTAAACTTTAGTTAACCAGACTTGTTAACCATGATGTCTGATGGATTTTTTCACCATGCAATTGCCTATTTCACCATTTCTTTTTCTCGATTAAATAGGTGTTGATGGATATAAAGTTTTATCATTCAATAGTATTTCTAATTGTGCCACTATCATTATTTAAGTTTCTGTGTCTAGTTAGACAGGCACGTCTGAGGGGGTGAATTTGCTGAGTGCCGTTGACAACAGGTGGGGGTGGGGCCTTGGGGGTGTGTCTGCCCAGGGCCTCGGCAAGGGTTAACGCGGCCCTGCTCGTAATGAGGTAAAACCAATTAAATAATGATGTGATTTGAAACAGGTCATGTTACCAGGTGATTGTATTTATGATTTGGTACAAAATCGGTATCCAGGAAAGGCTAAATCTTTGAGGAGCAAAGGTGGGGTGAGGATCTCCAGTTTGTTAAAAAAATGCATGAGAAAATTATTGAAATGTTTAAAAACAATGTTCTTTAAAGAACCATACAAAAAAGAGTTGGATATTTTACTCTACTGTGCATAATATTATTAAAGGGAACTGAAGTCATTTTTAAACTTGCTTTATTTCTTAATTAACGTGTTATTCATGTTAATTAAGAAATAAAACATTTTAAAGCTTGTTTAAGCATGTTAAAAACATTTTCGGTTTTATTAACCTTATATCCTCACTCATATTGGCATATTATATTACACTTATCGGCCTTTTCGGTTTTTAGCCATGCTGAATGTAGTTCGTATGGTCCACGGCAGGCGTCGCTTATCCCCGCAATCTTCACGAGACTTGTGCGAGACTTCAAACGTGAAGTGTCAGTGCTGCCATTTTACACAGCGGCCAGATTGCCATATCATTCCAATTTAGATTAATTTCGAGATTTGCCAGCTTCATCAGTGATGGAAATTATTCCATATGACTTCGAACCAACGTGGAGTAGAGAAGAGTTGGAAAGACGACAGGATAAGGACTAGTCTGTTGCGCTGGTATTTACGTCATTACTGTTGCACAATTAAAATGTGCCAGATTAGACGGCTGGTGGGTTTTCAAAGTAATAAATACATGCATGTATTTTTGTGATAAATACATATTATACTGAGCATATTTCCCACATAATCCTTACTAAGGTTTCGGACAGCACTACAAAATGGCATCCCCACTATATAGTGAGTAGGGAGAGATTTCGGACACAGGGAAAACTTCCAGCTTGATTACGTCAGCATTCGAAGGAGGGTGCACGCGTCTTTTGACAATGTTGGCAGATGTTGGTCACTTTGATTTCCACTGTAGGTTTTACTTCTGTCCTACGAAGTCTTGCACAGGTCTCAGCGAATCTCGTTTATGGCCATTGCTTTGACATATGGACTGATATATTACATAGCATATTTCAAATACTCATAACTTGCTATAGCAGTGACAAAATAGCTATCAGAAATGCATTCCCACATTTTATAAAATGAGATAAATAGAATTTTGATAATAAAAAATTTGCCTTCAGTTCCCCTTTAAATGATTCAAGGAATATTAAGGAATTTTGGTGCATAAAGGGCAAGGGTGCAAGCCTAAGCTGAACACCCACAATCTCCGATCCCTCAGGCAGCACTGCATCAAGAACTGTCATTCATCTATAGCTGATATAACCACATGGGCTCAGGATTACTTCGACAAACCTTTGTCAAGCACTACAATACAGAGTTAGATCCACAAATGCCAGTTAAAACTTTACTGTGCAAAAAAGAAGCCTTATGTTAACTGTGTCCAGAAGTGCTGTTAACTTCTCTGGGCTTGAAGGCATCTGGGATGGACCATCACACAGTAGAAACATGTATTGTGGTCAGACACATCAGTATTCCAGGTCATTTTTAGAAGAAATGGACACTGTGTGCTCTGAACTAAAGACAAAAAGAACCATCCAGACTGTTACCAGCAACAAGTCCAAAAGCCAAGGTCTGTTATGGTATGGGGTTGTGTCAGTGCCCTTGGCAAAGGTACCTTCACTTCTGTGATGGCAACATTACAGTTACCTCCATGTTCTTCTGGTGGATTGTCAAAAGAGCCATGCAACAGTATCTCCCACCAGCTATAGTGATCATGGGAGACTCAACTGTCAAATATTAGAACGTCCACTGTTGTCCAATCCTTCTCAGGAGCCAAAATTTCTGACACCCTACACCACTTTCTCAATCTATGAATTGAGTATGTTCCTGTGCAGAATCTGATTATTCACAGATGGGCGGAACAACATCCGTGACCAGAGGTCAGAGATTTTAAAACAGGATTTTAACAAACTCTTCAGCTTCCTACAATCTTGTGGAAAACCCCTTTTTTTAAAAATATCTGATCCAGGTCCACTCCATGTAAGAGGACCTGGGCATTTTAGCTGCACTCTGAACCTGCATAATTGGCTCCAGGTGGTGTGTCCTTCATCCAATCTAGTTTTTAATTGACAATTTTAATCTTTTCTGGAATTGTTCTTTTTTCTTTGAGAACAACGGAATTCACCCAAGTATCCTAGGCACTCAAGTTCTATCAGACAATATATTTTATGCATTGTTTGTCAGTCAGGTGAGTATTCTGTCACTGAGGCAAAGTATATCATCAGGAGGATGCAGGTATAGTGGAGGCAGATGTATTTGCAGAAGAGCGTCTTTATTTAAAAAAAATAATTAAAAAATAAACAGGAAACGGGTATACAATCCAAACGGTAGGCTGCAATTATAACCGGAGAACAGGCAAAGGATCAGGAGAGGCACTAACAGGCTACACAGGGCTAGACAGTATCAGAACCAAAAACACAGGACAAGAATCAGGAAACCAGGAGGACAACAAGGCTCGGTAATGTGTGACTTGCAACGTAATACTTCGCAAAGTGAGTCCTCAGTGTCCTTATATGAGCACGTTGATTGCGCCTTAATCCGAGGCAGGTGTCAGTTATTAGTTGGTGTGTGCTGTTCAGTGTGTATGTAAGAGTCAGTTAGTTGTGTGGACTGTTCAGAGTACGTGTGAAACTCTGTTACACGCCAATCTGTGTGGGTGTGACAATGTTGAAAAGGTCTATGAAATGACTGCGCTCCCATGATTCTGAGACTTCTGCTGAGAACTTTTTTTTAACCAGCTCTCCTTACAGTCCAATTAATTCTTGCACAAATTCTGAAAGCCTCCACATCATTTGTTATAATCAACACTAGATCAAACAAATGTGATAATGCAACATGAGAAACCTATTTTGCAAAACCTGCTAACCTTTTAAGACCAAAAAAACTCATGTATATCAGCCTGAGGAAGCTTATCTTTGCTCCTTCCATGTTGTTCTCGAATTATGAAGATTGCAGTACTGAACATTAGCTCATTCTCTTTCTAGAGTTTTTATATTAGTGATTTTATTTCTCAGTATGGTCGACATTTTTATTTCTTACTGAATGTTGGCTCTCATCCACTGCTGCAGTGACACTTATTGAGGCTTCTCCCCCAGATTATACACTGTAAAATATAATAAGCTGTCTTTACTTAAAGTATGCAAACTCACTGCCTCAGAAAAACTAAGTAAAGTAAACTTAAGGCGGTGAGTTAAAATAACATTTATTGTGTATGTGCAGTACTAAAAGTAACTTATGTATTGTGAGTGTGCAGTACTTGTTTATTGTGAATAAGTAGTAGTAAAACTAACAAACTAAGTTTATGAAGTGTAACAGACATGATTTGTGATAAATTAATTTTGATAAATCAAATCCTAATATCAATCACTAACCACTAGTAAGTTGCATTGTGCTAACTTACTATATGAGTTTCAACAAACTTGAAATGTTAAGGCAACCAGGTTAATCACTAAGTTAACACAACAAATTATTTTTTACAGTGTGAAGTGTGCACTGAATTAATTTTTTAATCAGTCACAAGATGGGAATCAATGCAACAGGTAGATAATGTGTTGTGTTAATTTACTGTACACAATTATATTTTAGATATCCATAATAGCATTTATCCTAGTCAAAATTATATATGAGCCAGTCAGTCAGATGTGTTAAGAATTTTTAGATATCTTAAACCTAGTTTTGACTAGTACAATCAAAGTTGTAGATATCTTTAAAAAAAATTTACAAGCATGAATGTAAATGTGGATTCCTTAAATTACTGTTCTGACTAGTGGGAATTCCATTTTAATGAGAAGAAATGCTAATATATAGATTTAGGCACTGCCTAAAAGCGGAGCTCCCATCTGTTTCTGGGTTGCAGAATTTTCTTATATCATAGCCAGCCTCTTTTGTTTGATTTCTTTACGGTTATAGTTACTATACTGTTTCCTTACGTTGTACAAAACATCAGGTGACAACAGCAACAAGTTACTCACTACTATACTATCCTGACTACTACTCTACTTCACTACTCACTTCACTAGTTGTTGGGTTTCCTGTGGTGGCATGCACGCAAAGGACCGAAACCATCAGAAAACAACTCGATGGGTTACTCACTACTCAGCTGTTGGGTTTCCTGGGGTGGCAGGCACACACAGGACCGAAACCATCAGAAAACAACTTGATGGGTTTCTTTATGTATCCACACTATGCCTATGGGGCTCCACTCGCGTGGGCCAAAGGAGCACCACTAATATGATGATTTAAAATTTAATTACAGATAGGAGTGTGGTTCAGTTAAAGGTTAAACTGATTTCCGTGGTGAGTAAATACTGATATAGCTAGTTTTGGTGTGGGGATGTTCAAAAGCAGCCTGCAAAGCATGTAATCTAGAATGATGAATACGCACGACTTGCAGTTGCTGCTCTCTAATAGTTCCAATATAGCTCGTCAGCTGTTTGACACAGAACACGACACATCGGGTGTTGTCATTTTCATCTTCGGCACTATGCCTATCTTAGAAAATCACTGTGCTAGTGAGATAATTTGCTATCTGACATTATTTCTGTGGACTGAGCGTGACAGAAACCACCCTTCCCCCACCCAGTTTTTTCCTCTGCTCTACACCAATATCATAGGTGACATACTTTCTTATTCTGAATACAGAATGGCATATTTTGCCAAAAAGTAGGGAAAATATATAAAGTTTTCAAGGTCTTTGGTTGAAATTTTTACCCTCGTGGGCCAAGTTACAACAGGAGCCAAACTGTGCAGGCAATATAAAAGCTAAAGCCTCACTCACAACCCATTGTACATGCTACTATGGACGGTCTACGGTAAAAAATTGGCAAAACCATGCTTGAGACTTGCGCGACACTTGCATGTGTTCAGTGCCATAGAAGGTCGCAGACTGCCCATGGAGACATTTGGTCCTGTGCATGCAAATTCTATGGGTCTTGCGACAAATCAATAATGCATACACTGTGTATGGGACCCGTACTCCTTTTGTACACCTGAACCAAGTCAGCAGCACGGCTAGTAGGGGCTTTTTGCGATGACAGTAAGACACATGAGTGACGCACGTCATTGTATGAGTGATGTGCCTCAGAAGTACAACACAAGTATTCCACACTTGCTATTTGTGCAGCCTGCAAGACAGAACATCTCACTTTCTACCCCTATGTGTGGCGTGCACGCAGCACACATGACCTGCACGCAGCGCACACGACCTGCACACAGCGCATGCGACCTGCACGCGACACAAGGGGCAAGACTCTGGGTATATACTGTATATTGGGGAGGAACCAAGGAACCAATCATGAAGCGTGTAGCATTGTAGAAAGGAAGAAGATCACCTCATTTGCTGTTTTCATTTGAGTATATGTTAATTTACCATGCAAACGTCAAATAATAAAACATGAGTATAAGGGGATAATGCATTTTATTACATTGTAAAAAAATCACAACTAAATAGCCCAACAGTTTGAACACTGAAACACACTTTGACTCCGAGCTGCTGTCCTGCTCCTACTCCTGATGAGTGGTGGGATGGGGTGTTGGGAAGTCCTTGTCCTTATCACTGAGCATGGCACAATGGCCTGACAGCGATGATGGGACTGCAGTATCCTCACTCCTGGGCGTCGTTAGCTGAAACATACATGAAAATCAGCATATATAATATTAATTACATAAGAATATAGATACTGAAATGAATGTTTAAAGCATGTGTATTTACCTGTGAAAATACTTCTGGCAGGGTGCTGTGCCTTCTGCCTGCTTGAAGGCATACTTCTCCCTGTCTGTGCAGGGCTTGCTGATGCTGCTACCATCATCATCAAATTCTTCCTCCTCCTCCCCCTCTGCTGTTTCAGGCTGGGTTACTGCACTTTTGCTTGCTTCTTCTTGGGTCCCATTTTCTAAGCTTTAAACTGAAAATTTTCAAATTTTTCCCACAAAATATCCAATGTTCTTCAGTCAAAAGACAGATGCAGAATGCTGCAAACACGCTGGTTTTATACCCACTCCTGGCTTGCGTCACACACAAATTATGAGTGATTGTCATGTGCTAATCATGTGCGTCACACATGCTTCACAAGTGCGGCCCATACTCCTAGCACAGGAAACTGGTAAAATGCAAGTCACATGCACTCCACTCACTGAACATGCACTGATCATGTGCGTCAGACATAAGCTTTCCATGGGCTAATGGTGCAATTTTTCCCAGGCCTCAAGGAAGTTAGGCGTACAACCTGTACTTGACAAGTACTTTGCCCGTACTCCTCCTCCAAACTTTCTCCCGGGTTCACCGCGACCCTGTGACATGGCTGCAAGCTACCAAACCCTGTGACCCGTGCGTGTCCAAAACACTTACGGCGGGTTGTGAGTGTGGCTTAATATGGTTGATTGAAATGTGTTGAGAGGTTTGTGCAGGGTCTAGAAAAATATAGTCTGGTAAACATAGGCCTATTTTGTTTTGTTTTTGAACAGTTTGTTTTGAATTTTGGGAAGCTTATTTGCACTGTAAATATTTGCACAATTTTAAAGGAAAAAGAGAAGATAAAGAAAAATAAAGGAATGTTTTTAGTGGAAAACACTTTTGGCCTCTTCTGTCTACTCTGCTGTTGACTATCCTGTCACAGCCAACAATAATGACCACTGCCCTTGAAGCAATATCCAGCTGCCCTTGGGCTTGTTCAGGAATGTCTCACATGATGGAACACGTCAAGGTGATGAGAACTGAGCTGGGGGGGAAGCAGTGGCAAAAGCACTAGATCCAAGTACTTAGTCTGGCTAAGTGAATTTAACTCATTTAAACTGAGTTGATCAACTTTTTCGACTTCAAGGCAGAAGGAACTTGTGTAAAATGAGTGCTAATAACAGGTTGTCTGTGAAGATTCTCAGTCATCCAGGTCATAGTAAACTATGGGTGGTAAAAGAGAGCAACTGGACTTGCTTGAAGATTCTTGAAGACGTTTCACTTCTCATCCGAAAGGCTTCTTCAGTTCTGTCTGACTGAAGGCCTCTGCATGCTCATGCGACAAGGCTTTCGCAGACAGCTTTTCGCAGACAGTTGTAATTTATTGTTGAGCGGGGATAATAGGCGTGTGTGATGTTATTCACCGGCACAACGCAAGGGGGCGCGAAGTCGCTAGGAGTAGTTGGTGGGTGTGGTTAGTGGAGTGTTTATCCTCCGGTTACTTATAATGACTAGAACTTTTTTTTTATAATGACTAGAACTGGAGTCGTATAGATGTACGTACTTCCTCGATCAACCGCTCTTCGTGCTGCTCCATCTTCGCTCGTGTTTTTAAAAATGCCGGTCGTGAAAACAAACCAAACCGGGAAAGTAGGGAAGCGGAAGTGCGTGTACAGCGGATGTAGAGTGGACCAATCAGAGCCCTCTTGTCTGCGAGGCTTCTGCGGTGGTCACAATTTTCGGGAGGTGCACGCAGAGCATCTGCGAAGGTGGGGGGGCTACGCAGACACTGTCTGCGACGCTATCTGCGAGGACTGGGCATAAATTGGCCTTGATAGGGAGTATCAGGTATTTATCCTCTCATGGATGAAAAGCTCATCTAAGGTGTTGTTGAGCCATCCTGTTGGTGTGGGTCACTGGTGGCTGGGTGTGAACGGCCTCGAGATTCATTAGGGTGATCAATGGATTGCCTGTTAGGGTGATCAATGGAATGCTGATTCTCTCTGTCCTCCCGTGAGTCACTGGAAACAGCTGGGTTTTGGTGTGCATTCAGTTGTCTGGGAAGTGTGCCAAGGACTGCATTGTAGGTGGCTGATAAATGGTGTCTAATGGCCCTTTTCCACTACCCTTTTTCAGCTCACTTCAGCTCGCTTCAGCTCACTTCAGCCCGACGCGGCTCGCATTTCGACTACCTCAGAGCAGCACGACTCAGCTCGCTTCAGCCCTGCTTAGCACCCAAAACTCGCACGGTTTTGGAGTGGGGCTGAAGCGAGCCAAACCAAGCCGAGTGGGGCTAGGGGCATGAGCAGACACTCCCCTGTGCACTGATTGGTGAGGAGGAGTGTCCTCACATGCCCACACACGCCCCGCGAGCATGCTGGGATCTGTAAACACCGTAAACCCGGAAGAAGAATAATTACGAATTACGAGAATTATGAAGCCTTATGCGCCTCGCCTCACCTATACGCTCTTGCCAGTATCTGCTGGCGTTGTCGGTGACAACAAGCCACAGCACCAAGACCAGCAACACTAACAACTCCATGTCCTCCATGTTTATTGTTTACTATCCGGGTCATGAGACTACCGCTTAAAAGGTCACTGATGTCACTGTTTGCGCCGCCTAACGACATCACGTGACATCCACCCACTTTCGCTAACTCCACCCAATGTGTCCACCCACTTCCAGCCAGCAAGGTTCAGCGTGGTTGTAGTCGAAATGCAACTCCAACAGACCCACTCAGCTCGACTCAGCCCAACTCAGCACGGCACGGCTCAGCCCAACTCAGCTGCGTTGGTAGTGGAAAAGCAGCATTAGATCACCACCTCTGTTCAGTGATGGCTGTTCCAGGTTGACAAAAATGGCTTCTTTAACTCCTCGCTCATACCAACGATCCTCTCTGGCTAAAATGCGTACGTTGCAATCCTGAAATGAGTGTCCTTTGTTGTTAAGATGAAGGTAGACAACAGAGTCCTGGCCTGAGGAACTGGCTCTCCTGTGTTGAGCCTGTGAAGCGGTTGTTTTGTTTCGCCAATATAAGAGTCCGTAACATGCCTCACTGCATTGAATTGCATAAACTACATTGTCCTGTTTGTGTCTGGCTATTCTGTCCTTAGGGTGGACCAGTTTCTGCTTCAGAGTGTTAGTGGGCCTGAAATGTACCGTAATGTTGTGTTTGTAGAAGATCCTCCTGAGTTTCTCAGATAGACCAGAAATGTAGGGAATGACAATGTTCTTGCATTTGTTCCTGTTATCCTGTATCCTGTGTCTGCTGTGTTTAGCACCACTGTGCATCTCCCTTTGTCAGCAGGAAGGATGGTGATGTTCCAGTCTCTTTGAAGCAATGTAAGAGCCCTCCTTTCTTGGCTGGTGAGGTTGGAGGGGGGTGCTAAATTTCGTGTGAGTGTGGCTCACAGGAAGACAGAGAGAATCAGCATTCCATTGATCACCCTAACAGGCAATCCATTGATCACCCTAACGACTCTCGAGGCCGTTCACACCCAGCCACCAGTGACCCACACCAACAGGATGACTCAACGACACCTTAGATGAGCTTTTCATCTATGAGAAGATAAATACCTGATACTCCCTATGGAGCACTTGCATGTGACGTCACAGCCGATCCAGATTGTGACAGACACCATCTTGTCGGTCAAACGCCATATTTCCGCCTTCTACTTCTACTACCTTTTCTTCTGGAAAACCCTACTATATTCAAGTCTACTACAACAGCTGCGGCTACAAGCTCTCCCTACCTGTGCACGTTTTTTATGTTTTTTGTGTGTATTTTTGCGTGTTGTTCATCTGTACCGGACTTCAATATCCACTACAACCGTATGGACTTACTGGACATTGGTTTCCAGCAGAAAATGACGGTTTGTAGCGATTTCCATCGCATGCACAACATTCCGGACGAGATAGCGAGACCAGCGGGGTCTCCGTGGATTGTTATCGGAAGCAAAGCGAAGGAGGCGGCGTCGGGAGCGGAAGCAAAAGCGAGGCTGCAGAGCCAGCCTGTTGACTAAGCTCAGAAAACAGCTACTCAAACCTCCACTGCTAAGCCTCTACCTCTCCAATGCCAGATCCATGGTAAACAAGACGGACGATTTGGAATTACAGCTGGAATTACCTTATTCTATTCTATAATCGGCTGGTCAGTGCTATACTCAATACTTAAGTGACTTACCCATCCAATGAAGATTATTTTCTTGTTTACAAGATGCCACATCTGAGGGGGGCTGACAAATCCTGAATTTCTGTAAAGATAACTGTCCAGAGATTTATAAGCACGCAGTGCTTCACCACTGAACAGCGAGGGAAAGTTAATGAGGTAATTATACACGTCTGGGTATTCCGCTGGCAGTTCAACATCCACTGACACGGTCGTGAAAACTACGTCTGGTAAGCCATAAGGGTCACTAATCTGTAGGTCGTTTATTTTAGACATATATCTAGTTATCTATTCATTAGAAAAATGAGCCGTGTAGTCCGTCGGTTGAAATTGATCCATTCTGTACATGAGTGCAGCAGTATTCAGCTGTGTTTTTTACCGACAAGATGGCGGCTGTGTACTTTCTGGTCATGTGACTGCAAGATCTCTATTAGTCAGACAGAACTGAAGAAGCCTTTCAGATGAGAGGTGAAACATCTTCAAGAATCTTCAAGCAAGTCCAGTTGCTCTCTTTTACCACCCACAGTCTAATAACAGGTTGATAAAAACTGAGTTAGGTTCACTCAGTATTTCTTAGTAAGTCCAATGTTAGCATTTACAGTGTAGCTTCTTATTTTCTTTTAGACAAGGCACAAAAAGGGGGTGGAATTGCATTTTTTTCCCTAAATTATTCACCTGCAATGAATACATGTTTGGAGACTTCTCAACTTTTTTACTATAAAATTTAGCTATTGTTAGAGCTAAATATAGCTCAAACAGTATATGGAACCTGAGCATCATGGTGATCATCTTTCAAAAATATTAAAACCAAGGAATTTTCATGTCTGATTGTTTTGGTCCTATGCCTAAACAATGACATTTCTCACAGTCACACAAAAGTGAGGAAACTGGTTTGCTGTTTGTGAACACTCATCTCCCTTCTTTACGGTACCTCACTGGGAAACCTCACCATACCACATGATTCGTGGAGTCAATACATCATGTACTTCAACATTCTGGATGATGAATGAGCTTGATGTAGATAGCGTGAATGGCTTGGAAAGAGAACGACCCCCGTACCAACAAAACAGGGTTAGTCCATCATTTTCTGTACTGTCCTTTTGCTATGTGTAGACATTCATCTAAATCCCGGACCAGCAGACTGTAGGCAATCACAACATATGGATACTTGGCAATCAGCTGTTTCCCATGGACCTATGGCAAAACCTGTGACCTATTTTGGTGACGCTCACCCTGCAGGATCACAAGGTAACAATCTTCCAACAAACTCTGTCTGAACATGATACTGGCCAAATGCTGATAAAATCTGGCCCGTGTAGGCCTATTAAAGACAAATGCTACACAGGTTACCACCATGTTTTTTTAAACAACAGCAAACAAAATTATTTCAGACTCTAAACCATGCAAGTGTATTATGGAACCTGAAAACAAAACCAAAAGGCATCTGGTGGACATTTAACCATGCATAGCATCATATCAAAGATTGAACAACTCAAACATTTATTGACAGACTCAAATCTTGACTACTTACTTGTGTCTCACGGAAACTTGGTTAATTCCTACAACTCCTTTATCTGTATTTAATGTTCCAGGTTATGTGTACAGATAAGATAGAAGTAAAGGGAAAGGTGGTGGGGTTTTGATTTATGTGAAAGAGAGCATTCAAAGCAAACAAATTGATATTTATGAAAACACCTTGGAGTGTGTAGGGGTCACCATTACACTATCCCCTGAAATATCTTTTGTTGTGTTCACAGTTTATCAACCTCCTGCTGCTACAAATGATTTTTTTATTGTTTATCTGTAATTCTTAAACAACATGAAGGAAAATAAATTATACTTATGGGTGACTTCAACTTAAACTGGCTTGACAAAGCACACAGGAAAACATTCAAGTGTCAGAAGTGCAGGCACTTATGGAGGCAGTTGCAGGGGAGAGCGGGTGCATAGCAAACTGGTAACCAAATCCAAATCAGAAACCTATAATCTAATGCCGCTTTTCCACTACAAACACGGCTGAGCCGTGCCGTGCCGAGTCGAGCTGAGTTGAGCTGAGCGGGGCTGTTGGAGTTGCATTTCGACTACAACCGCGCTGAACTGTGCTGGCTGGAAGTGAGTGGACACATTGGGTGGAGTTAGCGAAAGTGGGTGGACGTCACGTGATGTCGTTAAGCAGCGCAAACAGTGACATCAGTGACAGTGGCGGAACAAGTCAGAGCCGGGCCGGGGGCGGGGCAAATGACCGGGCATTTTATTAAAGCTTATCATAACATCATTTTAGGCTACAAAATGTCCGCAACTGTGGTGTTTACCAATTTCAACACTACCAGGTGCAACTATGTTATTTAGTACATCAAGTCCTTCAAACGAACATGTAACTCAGAAACAAAAAACATTAGGATACTGTACATGGGTCATAATAAAACATCAATAGCCTATACTGCGCACATTATTTGAAGGGCATACGAATGAGCGCTCAGAGGTTGCAACGGTGGCAGGAAGAGTCAGAAATAAAAGGAGGGCGGTGCAAACCTCACTGAATGCACTGTGTTTACCAATTTCAACACTACGGGGTGCAACTATGTTATTTTGTACATTAAGTCCTTCAAACGAACATGTAACTCAAACAAAAAAACATTAGGCGACATACTGTACATGGCTCATAATAAAACATCAATAGCCTACTGCGCGCATTATTTGAAGGGCATACGACGAGCCTTGCGCTCCGTGAACTCGTCCACGATGCTCTGTATGTCACTGATTCAGTGATCTTTTAAGCGGTAGTCTCACGACCCGGATAGTAAACAATAAACATGGAGGACATGGAGTCGTTAGTGTTGCTGGTCTTGGTGCTGTGGCTTGTTGTCACCGACAACGCCAACAGATACTGGCAAGAGCGTATAGATGAGGCGAGGCGCATAAGGCTTCAGAAATTCTCGTAATTCATAATTATTCTTCTTCCGGGTTTGCGGTGTTTACAGATCCCAGCGCGCTTGCGGGGCGTGTGTGGGCATGTGAGGACACTCCTCCTCACCAATCAGTGCACAGGGGAGTGTCTGCTCATGCCTCCAGCCTCACTCGGCACGGTTTGGCTCGCTTCAGCCCCACTCCAAAACGGTGCGAGTTTTAGGGGCTAAGCAGGGCTGAAACGAGCTGAGTCGTGCTGGTTTTTGGTAGTCGAAACGCGAGCCGTGTCGGGCTGAAGTGAGCTGAAGCGAGCTGAAGTGAGCTGAAAAAGGGTAGTGGAAAAGGGCCATAAGTCGGGGTTCAGCGATGTGTGGACAGAACCCCCCCTCCCGAGGCACTCACTCTGGGAGCATTTTTCCTTCATTGGGTGTCCATGTTTTCTTGGTGCCGGCTTTTCAGGATGTTTGGCATGGAACTCCTGAGTCAGTAGTGGGTCTAAGACATCCTTAGCTAGAACCCAGCTGCATTCCTCAGGTCCTTAGCCCTCACAGTCCACCAAATATTCGAGGTTACATTGTCTATGGTGATATGGTGTCTATGGGGGTTATGGATCTTGTGTATCTGGTAGACTGGTTGTTCCTCCAGATCCAGAGGTGTGGGATGTTCTGTGGTTGGTGTGCTTGTTGCTAGTGGTCTGAGAATGGCTGGTTTTAGACATGATACATGGAAGGTACACTACCGTTCAAAAGTTTGGGGTCACCCAGACAATTTTGTGTTTTCCATGAAAAGTCACACTTTTATTTACCACCATAAGTTGTAAAATGAATAGAAAATATAGTCAAGACATTTTTCTGGCCATTTTGAGCATTTAATTGACTCCACAAATGTGATGCTCCAGAAACTCAATCTGCTTAAAGGAAGGTCAGTTGTATAGCTTCTCTAAAGAGCTAAACTGTTTTCAGCTATGCTAACATGATTGTACAAGGGTTTTCTAATCATCCATTTGCCTTCTGAGGCAATGAGCAAACACATTGTACCATTAGAACACTGGAGTGATAGTTGCTGGAAATGGGCCTCTATACACCTATATAGATATTGCACCAGAAACCAGACATTTAGTAGAATTTAGCTAGAATAGTCATTTACCACATTAGTAATGTATAGAGTGTATTTCTGATTAGTGTAAAGCATAGACGTCGCCAGACCCATTTTAGGGTAGCTCCAGCCACCCTATCTTATGGCAAAGCCACCCTATATTTTTTGCCCTTTTTTAAATTATTTATATATATATTTTTTTTCCCAAAAAAAACAAAGGCAGTAAAGCACTGAACATGAGCCATCAACAACGCAAGTTAATCCGAACAACAGTTTCTGCTTGCTTATTTATTGTTTAATGCAATATTATTAATATCGTTATGATTCCTCCTCATTGGCTCTGTGGCAAGCGTCACGTCGAGTGGTAGGCTAGTAGGACTTAAAAAACTACGCGGGCATTCTGCAGCAGGCGCGGTGCGGGCTTCGTTTGCGCAGGAATGCATGACACCTACCATTGTTTTTTTCACATTTTTGTAGTTTAGCTGGTGAAGTTGCTTCAGCAAGCAATTAAATGATGAAAGCAATTTTAAAATAGAATAGAAATGGTGGGAAGTGTGTCCCCAAGGTGTGATGCTCTTGAAATAATGAATTGATTGACAGCCTTACTAGGTGCTCTGAAAAATGTTCGGCGCGCGCTGCGCGCGCACAATACCTTTTCTCCTCTGGGTGCTAAGCTACCCCGTCTCTCAAACCTAGTGACGTCCCTGGTGTAAAGTGATCTTCATTGAAAAGAACAGTGCTTTTCTTTCAAAAATAAGGAAATTTCAAAGTGACCCCAAACTTTTGAACGGTAGTATAAGTGACAGGTGGCAGTGTTATGGGAGCTCCAGTTTATAGGACACCTCATTGACTGAACAGAGGACCTTCAAGGGGCCAATGTACCTAGCACTGAGGTTTTGGAAGGTGTTGGGGTCCTGTAAGTCCTTGGTGGAGACCCAGACTCTGTCACCTGGTGCATATACCGGTGTCTCGCATCTGTGTTTATTGGCATAGTATTTATACCTCTATGTTACTTGTTCCAGGTGCTGATGGACGCTCTCCCACACACGCTAGCTTTGCTGGAGCCATGTGTCAACTGCTAGAATGTTTGTGAGAGAATCATCTCATGGAAATAGTGGTGGTTGGTAACAAAGTACACACTGGAACGGGGTGAGTTTTGTGGCTGAGTGTTTTAGTGAGTTCTGTGCATATTTGGCACAAGGGAGAAATTGAGACCAGTCCTTGGGATTCTCCAGACAGAAAACTCTTAGAAAGCACCCTATTTCCTGATTTGCATGCTCAGCTTGACCATTGGATTTTGGGTGATGGCCTGAGGTTAGGCTGACTGACACTCCCAGCCTGTCCATGAACTTAGCCCATAACCTAGATGTGAATTGGGGACCTCAATCACACATTATGTCTTCTGGGATCCCATAGTAATGGAAGACATGGGAGAAGATGAGTTTTGCTGTTTCAAAAGTTGTAGGTAGGCCAGGCAGTGGGATGAGTCAGAGCGCCTTGGAGAACTGGTCAATGACTACTATGATGATTATGTAATTTTTTGATTTGGGTAGGTCAGCAATGAAGTCTACAGCTAGGTGGGACCAGGGTCTCTGGGGTGTAAGCAGTGGCATGAGTTTACTCACTGGTGGGGTTTGGGGTATCTTTGCTTGGGCACAAGCAGAACAGGAGGAGACGAACTTGTTGATGTCAGTGAGCATGTTTTCTCACCAGTACTTTGTTTTAATGAGCTGGTAAGTGTCTTGGCTATTGGGATGTCCTGTGGCTGGAGATGAGTGTACCCAAGTGATAAGGTGACCCTAGAATCACTGTGGGACAAATGTTAGACCTGGAAGGCATGCTTCCAGAAGAGTGTGAGGCTGAGCTTGGGACAGTTCTCTGTCTATTTACCAAGTGAGGGCATTAATGAAACACTTGGGCAGTAGGTGAGGATTTTTGGTTAAGGGTAGTGGAGGAATGAATTCTGGATAGGGCGTCCACCTTTGTGTTCTTGGAACCAGGTTGGTAAGAGATGGTGAACAAGAAACGGGTGAAGAAGAGAGCCCAATGTGTCTGATGTGGGTTCAGTTGTTTCAATGACTTGAGAGACTCTAGGCTTTTGTGGCCAGTGAGAATGATGAATGGATGTGCGGCCCCCTCAAGCCAGTGCCTCCACTCCTCTAGGGCCAGTGTGATGGCTAAGAGTTCTTGGTTGCCTATATCATAGTTCTGTTTAACTGGTGTAAGCTCCTTGGAGAAGAATGCTATGGGGTGTAATTTGGGCTTCTCCCTGAAGTGCTGGGACAAAATGCCACCCACTCCAGAGTCAGAGGCCTCTACCTCAAAGATGAAGGGTCTTGAAGGGTCTGGGTGTTTTGAAGATGGGCACTGTGGTGAAGGCTGACTTTAGCTGGGTGAAAGCATCCTCTGGCCCCTGGTTCCATTGGAGATGCTTAGGCCCCTTTTTGAGTAGGGCAGTGAGGGAAGCAATAATGGTGCTGAAGCCTCAGATGAATCATTGATAGAAATTTGCAAAGAAAGAAAAGAAAGCACAACTTTATTCATCACACACTTGTGAAATTCCTCTCTGCATTTAACCCATCTGAAGAGGAATCGTTGGAGTTCCTTCAATGTAGTGAGTGTGGGCCAGGTGGTGACTGCAGCTACCTTGTCAGAGTCCTTGCTGACCCCTCTTGCACTGATAACATATCCCAGGAAAGAGATTTAGGAAGCATGAAATTCACACTTTTCAGCCTTGATGTATAAATGATTTTCAAGGTGTCGAGTGAGTATGTGGCAGTGGGGGTGTGGTCAAGTGGCGGTCTGTGACCGGAGGGCGGAGTCAGGGAAGGTAAGTGGCAGAATCACTACACCTGATGTGAATTAACCTGTGTTTGTGTGTCTCCCCAGCAGCTGCGCCCTTTTTAAGGAAGAGAGTGAGAGCAGAGCGGGCTCTCCCAGCCAGAACACATGTGTGTGTGGCATGTGTGTATATAGATGTAGAAGCTGAAAAGCTGATAATAAAAGAGTTTAGAGAACTCAGTTCTGGCCTGCCGTGCTTCTGTGCTCCACCCACCTAGAACACTTGCTACAGTGGTGCCAAAACCTGGGACGGAGTGCAGGAGAGAACAGCCCCATAGAGTCCTCCCCCTTCAAGGACCTGGTCCATGCCCTCACCACGGCCCAACAGAGCCAGCACCAGGCGCTGGTCGCCCTCCGGGAAGAACAGGAGCGAAGGTTCAAGGCCCTGGTGCTGGCGCAGCAGGAAGATCGCCGGGCGTTCTGGCACCTACTTGCGTCGGCGGGGTTCACCACTTCCACCGCTGCAGGCCCTTCCCACCTCACCCTGACGAAGATGGGCCCGCACGACGACCCCGAGGCCTTCCTCGTTCTCTTTGAGCAGGCAGCAGAGGCATGGGGTTGGCCGGTGGAACAGCGCGCGGCGCGCCTACTCCCCCTCCTCACGGGCAAGGCGCAGCTGGCTGCGCTACAGCTCCCCGCCGACAGCCGGCTGGTCTACGCGGACCTCCACAGGGCCATCCTCCAGCGTGTGGGTCGCACTCCGGAGCAGCAGCGACAGCGCTTCCGCTGCGCCTGGAGGAGGTCGGCCGGCCGTTCGTGTTTGGCCAGCAACTCTGGGACGCCTGCCGCCGGTGGCTGAGGGCCGACAGCCGCGACGCGGAGGATCTCATCGATCTGGTGGTGCTGGAGCAGTTCGTCGCTCGACTTCCAGAGGGAACCGCGGAGTGGGTCCAGTGCCATCGCCCGGCGTCGCTGGATCAGGCCATTGAGCTGGCGGTGGACCTTATGGCAGCCATTCCAATGGCAGGACAGCGTGTTGCCCCTCCTCCCCTCCCCTCTCTCTCTCTCTCCTTCTGTTCCTCTCCCTCGCCCCATTCCCCCACCGCGAAGGCGGGGGCCGGCTCCACCCCAGCCGGCCCGCCGCACCCGCAGTGTCCTATCTTCTCCTACTTCTGTGTCTGTGTCTTCCCCCACCTCAGGTGAGTGATATCTGGAACACCGGTGCAGAGAGAGAGCCCAGGCCGGTGTCCTGGCGCTGCGGGGAGCCGGGGCACCTCCAGCATCAGTGCTCGGCAATGGAGGTGGGCGCGGTGGTCTGGATCCCTGATGCGCCAGGAGCCGCCCTCGATCGGGCCGGAGCGTATCGCATACCGGTGAGTATCCAAGGGGATACGTATCAGGCTTTGGTGGATTCCGGTTGTAATCAGACCTCAATCTGCCAAAGCCTGGTGCAAGACGAGGCATTGGGGGGAGCACAATTGGTGAAGGTGTTGTGTGTGCACGGGGATGTTCACAGCTACCCTTTAGTGTCAGTTCACATTCTGTTTTGAGGGGAGAAATTTATAGTAAAGGCGGCGGTTAATCCTCACCTCACCCACTCTATAATTTTTGGGACTGATTGGCCAGGATTTCAGGATTTAATGACGCATTTAGTAAAGAGTGGGTCCTGCAGCAGTTTAATAAGAGAAGGTCCCGGTGTGGCATTGGCGGGATCAGCTGTCACAGAGCCATTTATGTCAGCTCCGCGTCAGAGTGAGGACCCGCCGGCTCCTCCTCTCTCTCTCGGGGAATCCCTCGCGGATTTCCCATTAGAGCAGTCGCGAGATGAGACTCTGCGGCATGCATTTGACCAAGGGAGAGTAATCGATGGTCAAACGCTCCAGCCAAGCGCCACCCCGTCCTTCCCCTACTTCGCGATTATATAGGATAGATTATACCAAGTGACGCAGGACACTCAGACTAAAGAGCGAGTCACGCAGCTTTTGATTCCGAAGAGCCGCCGGGAATTGGTATTCCAGGCGGCTCACTTTAATCCCATGGCTGGACACTTAGGGTAGGATAAAACACTAGCCTGAATAATGGCCGATTCTATTGGCCGGGGATTTGCGGTGATGTCCGTAGGTGGTGTACGGCGTGCCGTGAATGCCAGTTAGTAAATCCAGTGGCCATTCCAAAAGCACCTTTGCGCCCTCTACCATTAATCGAGACCCCGTTCGAAAGAATTGGGATGGATCTCATCGGGCAATTAGATCGGTCAGCACGAGCGTACCACTTTATATTAGTTCTGGTAGACTATGCAATGCAATACCCGGAAGCAGTGCCTCTGTGCAATATCTCAGCATGCAGTATTGCGGAGGCGCTGTTCCGGGTTATCTCCCGAGTTGGAATCCCGAAAGAGATTCTGACTGATCAAGGCACCGCGTTTATGTCACGTACACTAAAGGAACTGTATAAGTTGTTGGGTATTAAGCCGATCCGCACCAGCGTTTATCACCCACAAATGGACGGTTTCGTTGAACGGTTCAATCGCACCGTCAAAAATATAATAAAAAAATTCATAAGTGAGGACGCACGTAATTGGGATAAGTGGCTCGAATCCTTGTTGTTTTCAGTGCGAGAGGTCCCACAAGCCTCCACGGGGTTCTCCCCATTTGAATTGTTATGCGCGGCATTCTAGATGTGCTGCGGGAAAATTGGGAGGAGGGACCTTCACAAAGTAAAAATGAATTCCAATACGTTATTGACCTGCGTGCAAAACTCCACACACTTGCCCACCTAACCCAGGAGAATTTGCAGCAGGCCCAAGAACGACAAAGCCACCTGTACAACAAGGGTACTCGCCTCAGGGAGTTCGCACCGGGAGATAAAGTACTCGTACTGTTGCCCACATCGAGCTCTAAATTAATTGCCAGGTGGCAAGGACCCTTTGAGGTCACACGACGGGTCGGGGACGTTGACTATGAGGTGAGGCGAACGGACAGGGGTGGGGCGTTACAAGTTTACCACCTCAACCTGCTCAAACTCTGGAATGAGGAGGTCCCCGTGGCATTGGTGTCGGTGGTTCCGGAGAAGGCGGAGCTGGGGCCGGAGGTTCAAAAGGGAACATTGGCATCGCATACCTCTCCTGTCCCCTGTGGAGACCACCTGTCCCCGACCCAACTCACGGAGGTTGCCCAGTTGCAGACCGAGTTTTCGGACGTATTCTCGCCCCTGCCCAGCCGCACCAACCTCATAGAACACCACATCGAGACGCCCCCGGGGGTGGTAGTGTGTAGCCGCCCTTACAGGCTACCCGAACACAAGAAAAAAGTGGTTCGGGAGGAACTCGAGGCCATGCTCGAAATGGGCATCGTCAAGGAGTCCCACAGTGACTGGAGCAGTCCAGTGGTCTTGGTACCCAAGGCCGACGGGTCGGTCCAGTTCTGTGTGGATTATAGAAAAGTCAACGCGGTGTCTAAATTCGACATGTACCTAATGCCTCGTATTGATGAGTTGCTCGATCGACTAGGCACGACTCGAGATGTCAGTCGGATGTCTGCCGACATTGCAGCCCTGATCCAGCTTGGTCATCATCAGCAGCAACAGCTCCAGCTACAGCAACAGCGACTGGACCAAGCACTCCAGCTGCTCACCGCTCTAGCACCCACTGCTCCTCCGAGTCAACCACCGCCGCCCCTCATTGCATCAGCCCCTGTCATACCCGCCGCTGACGTGCCAGCTCTGGGAGGTGCTCCTGCTGCACTCGGCACTCCGGAACCCAAGGTCGGCAGTCTGGAGCGTTTTGATGGTGACTCCTCCCAAGTCCGTGCTTTCCTGACCAGCTGCCAGCTGCTGTTCGACCTGCAGCCCAGAACCTTCATGTCAGAGGCAGCGAAGGTGGCCTTCGTCATCACTCATCTGACTGGTCGCGCCCGCCTGTGGGGGACGGCAGAGTATGAATGCCGGACACCGGCGTGTGCCTCCTTCTCCTTGTTTTCAGCAGAAATGACTAAGGTCTTCGACCTGGGCTCATCGTCAGCAGAGGCATCCGGAGGACTGTTGCATATTTGCCAAGGCAGACGAACAGTGGCTGACTACTCGGTTGACTTCTGGACCATGGCCTGGCACAGCAAATGGAACATGCAGGCGCTGGTGGACACCTTTCTGCACAGCCCGGCCGACTACATGAAGGACGAACTGGTCTCGTATGAACAACCATCGACACTCGATGAGGCCGTTGCCCTGGCCGTCCGCATAGACTGCCGGGTCCAGACCCATCGACGAGAGAGGGCCCGCCAGGCTCAGTCAGTCACCAGTGCACGGATTAACCCAGCTCCTGCTACGTCTCCTGCTGTTTCTCCGCCGAGCCTTCCGGACCAGTCAGAGGAGATCGGCCGTGCTTCCCTCAGCCCGGCAGAGCGCCAGCGTCGGATCACCTCCAATCTGTGCCTGTACTGTGGGGGTGACGGTCACCGTGCTGCCTCTTGCCCAGTAAAAGCGATGAGCTCACCGGACATAGGAGGGGCCCGGCTGGGCTCAATGACCATCCAGTCCTCCACCAGCCAGAAACCTATGCTCCAAGTCTGCCTTTGTCTGTTGGATTCCACCCACACCCTGGCCGCCCTGGTGGACTCCGGGGCGGAGGCTAACATCATGGACACTGGACTGTCATTGGCTGTTGCCGATCACCTGCTTCCCCCCTGTGTGTATTTAAGCTGCAGTTCTCCCAAGCCTCAGTGTCAGATCGTCTGCAACTCTCAGCCTGATAACCTGCTCTGTGTTCCTACTACTCTGACTCCTGAAATTGTTCTGTTCCGTTTAACTCTGTCTGCTCTCCAGCCCCGGTACCCTGACCTGCCTTCTGTTCCGTTTGACTCTGTCTGCTCTCCAGCCCCGGTAACCTGATCTGCCTTCTGTCCCCTATCTTGCTACCTGATTTGTGACTGTGTTCCAGTTTGCTCTCTAACTTCTGCCTGCTGAGGGACTGCTCACTTGGAGACTTCCTGAAACCCATGTTCTGTCAGCCTACAGCCACAGCTCTCTGACTACGCCACAGCTCTCTGACTACACCAGATCTCAGCTGCTAAGCAGGGTCGGGCCTGGTCAGTACTTGGATGGGAGACCTCAGCCATCCCTGCCTCTCAGTTCTCCTGCCTCTGGACTTCACCCACACACATTCTCCCTTTTCCCCTATTATTAATAAACCGTGGTTTGAGCGCATTTGATCTCCTCTCCTGTCTGTTTCGTGACATCATGTTAATTTTATGCTTACGAAGTTGTTCCTATTAAATTAGGAAAAGTCATTAAATGTGAAGAAAAAAATGTCAATCATTTATTTCAAGATGTTAAACATTGAATAGGGTCAAAATGACCCCAAACATAATAGCAGGGTTAAAGGACCAGATTCAGATATAGATCTATATCCCAAGTGAGCAAGCCAGAGGTGACAGTGGTGAGGAAACCTCCCTGAGATGAAATAAGGAAGAAACCTTGAGATGAACCAAACTCAAGGAGGATTTTGATCATTACTGTTTCCAATTCAAGGGCCAAGTACTAATGTAGAAGTAATTTTCCACATAGCTGTCTTATCACACAGTGTATGTAGAAGGACAAAGCAGTGTGAGTAAATCAGTGCTTATTTTCATTTTGATTATTCCATAATCCTTTCTGGGACTCACTCAAGAGTATCCTTTGCTCCAGACTAAAGCTCTGATTAACCTTGATGTTAATTCAGGATTGCAAAAAGATTCTCTCTCTCTCTCTCTCTCTCTGTTAGCAGGAATGAATTGAAAAAGGCGATATCCATGTCCCCGTTTCAACTGATCATAGAACACTCAGTTTGGAATTGAGGGGCTCCATTTAAAGTTGGTTGAAAAGGGTGAATCAGTAGGTATGCAAGGAAATTTATCCAGATAAAGACTCATGCTATGCAGGTGCATAATGTGATTTTCTGGGCCACTCATTCAGACTATTGAAATTACTTGCATGAACCCCACCTCCCTTTTGAAGAAGAAGAAGCCTTTATTTATCACACATACACTCAAGCACAGACTTAAGCACAGTGAAAGGTCTCCTCTGCATTTAACCCTTCTGAAGCAGTGAACATACACATGCACACACAAGTGAGCAAAGAGCATACACACATACCCAGAGCAGTGGGCAGCTATACTACAGCAGGGAGCAGGTGGGGGTTAGGTACCTTGCTGAAGGGCACTTCAGCCCAACCTTCAGGCCATGGCTGCCCCATGTTAACCTAACTGCATTTCTTTGAACTGTGGGGGAAACCAGAGCACCCGGAGACACAGGGAGAACATGCAAACTGCACACAGAAAGGCTCCCGGTGGCTACTAGGCTCAAACCCAGAACCTTCTTGCTGTGAGGTGACAGTGCTAACCACTACACCACCGTGGACACATTTAAAAAAAAAAAAAAAACAACAACACAAAAACATCAACAAAAACAAACCATTTTTTTTGCTGTTAATTGCAATATTATGCAATGTAAAGAGCCAGAGAAGAGGAAAAACAGATTTCAGATACTATATAAAAAAGTGAAAAATATAGATTAATAAATAAATGAGAAGAGTCATGACTAGTTATCTTCACATTAATTTCATATCTTTACAAATTGTTTTGGTTGGCAACCTGGAAACCAACAATACACAGTATTTGTAAATTGTATATTCAGTGGTTTTGATATAAAGGAATAACAATCACAGACCTGAAACAGAACCTTGTGGGACACCAAGTCTATTTGTTACATTACCTGAAATGTGGCTTTCAGGAAGTAATTACTGTTACACCAAAGAGGCAGACAGGAAAATGTGAGTTATTATTGAACCTAGCCAACATATACCATGCAATAAAACTAGTAAGTTCAATGTTGAATTTGCAAATAACATGCTACTGACATAGAACTCACTTTTCTGCAAACTCTGCCTTGTGCATCTCATCTCATCTCATTATCTCTAGCCGCTTTATCCTGTTCCACAGGGTCGCAGGCAAGCTGGAGCCTATCCCAGCTGACTACAGGCAAGAGGTGGGGTACACCCTGGACAAGTCGCCAGGTCATCACAGGGCTGACACATAGACACAGACAACCATTCACACCTACGGTCAATTTAGAGTCACCAGTTAACCTAACTTGCATGTTTTTGGACTGTGGGGGAAACCGGAGCACCCGGAGGAAACCCACACAGACAACATGCAAACTCCGCATGGAAAGGTCCTCGCCAGCCACGGGGCTCGAACCCGGACCTTCTTGCTGTGAGGCGACAGTGCTAACCACTACACCACTGTGCTGCCCTGCCTTGTGCATGTGTAATTAATTCTGAGGTCTGACTATGTGCAGATTTAATACTGACTCCTTAATTAAACACATGTAACTCACTTCTGAATACAATCTACATTCATCAGCTGCTTTAATAGGAACTTGTTTGTGATTCTAAGATTCCTGTTCTTGGCTGGCAGGAGTGGAGCCCAATGTGGTCTTCTGCTATTGCAGAAGATGCTTTTCTGCTCACCATAGTCGTAAAGAGTGATTATATGAATTACTCTGTCTTTCCTGGCAGCTTGAACCTCTTGAACCTGAAGCTTTCCTCTAACCACTCTTATCAGCAAGGTATTTCCACCCACAGAGCTGTCTCTCACTCAGTGTTTGTTTGTTTTTTGCACCATTTTGTGTAAACTAGTTGTGTGTGAAAACCCCAGGAGACCAGCAGTTTCTGAAATACTCAAACCAGTCCATCTGGCAGCAACACCCATGTCACAGTGAAAGTCATAGAGATCATAATTTTTCCCATTCTGGTGTTTGATGTGAACATTAACTGAAGCTCTTGATTTGTATCTGCATGATTTTATGCACTGTCTTGCTGTCAAGGGATCGGCTGATTAGATAACTGCATAAAACAGCAGGTGTATGGGTGTACCTAATAAAGTAGCCGGGGAGTGTATATATTTGAAAATGTAGAAGTTAATGTGAAATAATTGGAACTAATAGAGAATTAATCTACAAGTGAGATCTGATTGAGGTTTCTCTAATAGAGAAACTGTTGAAGGCAAAGCACATATTAAACTGCAGATAAATGCTGTTATTATGCACACAATGCACTCCTTTATCAGTTTTTTTAAACATTTGTATTAAAATGTTGTCTGTAAATTTTTTTCATGGGCCAAAACAAACAAAAACATTTTTCTTCCATATTTACAAAAGTTTAGCTAATTTTGATTTTATTGTACTGGCATGTGTATGTTCATAAATGCTATAAATGGCCAAGTGCCTGTTTCTGACGATGCTTTGGATTACATTTTGAATTGTTTGCCTGATCTTTTCATTAAAACAACTGAAACTGCTCTTGTATTCAGATCTGCTCTCATAATATGACAGATTATTTCACCAGTATCTATGGCTGCAGCAGGTTGAGATCGAAACTGGAATGTGTTAGTTGTACTGGAACGTTTTATGAAAGAACAACAGTAGCATCTTAATGAAATCAATGTCAAGATCAATCAGCTCGCAGAAGCATTTACACAGGTGACTTCATCAGGTCCCATACCTCCTGCCACAGCAGCAGCATCACCAGCCACACCTCCAGCAACCACTCTGAATCCACTCTTCTACTGACCTCACAAGTTTCTGGGAGAAACATCTCAGTGGCAAGGTTTCTTACTTAATTGTGACTGACAATTTCTCTCATGCTAATCATTAAATACTCTTGCATGACCAGATTAAACACTCATGAAATGTCTTTGGTCTTCCAGCCCTGACTGATTTCACAGCAGCAGGAAATTGCATTGAACATGACACAGTGATTCAAATCCAGTTTCCTCCCCTACCTCTTAAGCACCTCCTAAATATCAACACCATAAAGGGGGGGACCCAGACCTGTCATTTTAAGCACAAAACACATGCAACTCCAGGTCAGTGGGCTACACCAGGAAAAAAAAAGTATTCATTTTTAAAGTCACTCCCAAGCACCCAATCATTTTCAGATTTCCCTGGATGCAAATCCATAGCCTCAAAAATTCCTGGCTAAACAAAGATATCACTCACTGGTCTCACAACTGCTCCCAGCACTGCCTGCATCACCCTTATAACACATTTGTGACCACAACCATAGAAAGCCCAGATAGCCCTAGCCAATGCTCATCCCCAAAGAATATCATAAATTGAATGAGACATGGAAGTCTTTAGCAAGGCCAAAGCAAGTTGCTTACCTTCTCATTGTCCATATGACTGCATGATAGATCTCCTCCCTAGCACCAAAACATGTAACAGAATATATCCCTTGTCACTCATTGAGCAGCAAGTGATGGAAGAGTATGTGCAACAGCATTACATTGAATAAGAAGCCTTTATTTGTCACATGCACACTCAAGCACAGTGACATTCGTCCTCTGCATTTAACCCATCTGAAGCAGTGAACACACACATGCACACACACTAGTGAGCAATAAGCACACACACATACCCAGAGCAGTTGGGGGTTAGGTGCCTTGCTCAAGGACACTTCAGCCCAAGGTTGCCCCATGTTAACCGCATGTCTTTGAACTGTGGGGGAAACTGGAGCACCCAGAGGAAGCCCACGCAGACACAGGGAGAACATATAAACTCCACACAGAAAGGCCCCCATCAGCCACTGGGCTCGAACTCAGAACCTTCTTGCTGTGAAGCGACAGTGCTAACCACTACACCACTGTGCTGCCCACTTTGACAGCTTCAGTTGGGTTATTTTTTGTGGAAAAAAGAAGTGAGGAATCTATCCTTGCATATATTACAGAGGTCTAAATCAAATTACAAAGAAGTACCCTTATCTACTGCCGTTAGTCCCACTGGCACTTGAATAGCTCTGCACCCCCAAGACTTTCATCCAAACTTGACCTTAGTGATGTTTATAATCTGGTCCACATAAAATCTGGTAATGAGTGGAATTTCACACCACTTTTGGCCCTTATGAATACTTGGTCATGCTGTGTGGACTGACCGGCATCCTGTCAGTGTTTAATTAACAATGTGCTCAGAGATATGATGGGAAAGTTTGTTATTGCACATGCTGACAACATTCTGATTTGCTCCTCATCTTACCAAAGTCATTTCCATTACATCAAGCAAGTTTTGTCTCCTTTCTTTAAGAACCAGCTATATGTAAAGCTAGAAAAGTGTGAATTCCATGTTTCTACAGTACTTGGATATGGTACCTCATCAACCAGGAGAGCATAAATATGGATGAAATCAAAGTTAAAGCAGTGACTGAATGGCCCATTCACCACAACATTAAGGACCTGCAATACTTCCTGGGGTTTACAAATTTTGACTGACGTTTCAAACAAGCATTCCATAGGTTCCAAGGTTCCATAGCCATTCCACTTACAACCCTTCTGAAAAAAAGGCCCCAAAACTCTGTTGGAATCCACCTGCAGAGGATGTGTTCAATAAACTCAAAACTGCTTTCACCACCATACTGACATCCAGACTACTCCAAACCATTTGTTGGGGAGGTGAGTGCTAAGTCAAAGGCCAAAATTATACCCGGTGGTCTTCTCTAGAAGTAGCTCTTCCCCACAGAACAAAAATTATGACATCAGCAATAGAGAACTACTGGCTATCAAACTTGCTCTCAAGGAATGGAAACAGTGGCTTGAGGATAACCCATCCAGCTGACCACCAAAATTTGGTATAAAGACCGTAAATGCCTTAACCCACTCAAGCCCACTGGGCACTGTTCTTCACCCAGTTTAATTTCACACTGTCATAACAACTTGACTCTAAAAATACCAAGGCAAACTCTTTATTACACATGTACCCAGCCTAGAACCCAGAGCCATGTCCAGAGCCCATTCTTCACCTGTTTTCTCAGTGCAGTCATTTGGGAATTTGATAAAGAAATCTCCAACAGGCTCCCATACCATGTCCCTGCTACCAGCCCCTGTCACACTTATGTGCCTCCATGACTACAAGGATGACTCATAACCTAGGCAAACACAACCACAGCTACAGGGCCTCCTTGCACAGAAAGAACTTATCACCTGCTCAAAGTACTTGTAGTCCAATATGCTGGTGAATATTCACAAGTACATAGAATCTTGCACATCCTATTGTCTTCTTCGTTTGGCTGCTCCTGTTAAGGGTCAACACAGTGGCTCATCATGATCAAGTTTGGTTTGGCATAGGTTTTTACACCAGATGCTGTTCCTGACACAACAATCTATCTGGGCTTGGAACCGACAATAGGTATATATTGGCTTGTGCAACCCCAGTGGCTGGGTTTCCTGCACATCCTATGCCCAAGCTAAATTATCATGCACCTTGCCTATAGGAAAGCTCATGCCTCTGCCCATGCCTCAGTGCTCCTGGTCATACATTGCTCTGGATTTCCTCACAGATCTCCCAGAATTCCATGGTAACATTCCAATCCTGGTAATCATAGACCAGTTCTCCTGTTTCCTATGTCTGATCCTCGTATCTGGTCTGCCCACATCCTATGAAACAGCAATTTTTATATTTTTATTATGATTTTTTTTATTTATTTTTATTTTTTACCACATGACTCAATGCTCTGGCATCCCTAAATATATTGTCAGTGACCAGGCAGTGCAGTTCACCCTGAGGGTCTGGCAAAGCTTTATGAAGAAATGTGGAGTCTCTGTAAGTCTCACTTACAGAGACTCCTCCAGGTGAATGGCCAGGTGGAGCACACCAATCAGGAAATTGGTCACTTTCTGAAGACTTTTCTGTGTGGTTAACTAAGCCCCAAAGGGCCCACTTTCTTCCATGGACAGAGTATGCACAGAACTCCCTCTTCCACTCTACTACACATCTCACTCACTTTCACTGCATGCAAAGATTCCAGCCTCCCCTGTTCCCATGGAATGCCAGCCCCACAGAATCCCCTTCAGTGGATGATTGGTTTGAATGGAGTGAACAAATATTGGACATCCTGCACCAGCACATGGAACAAGCAGCCATAAGAAATAAGCAACCTGCTGACTGGCACAGAGGCAAGAACCTAGGCTACCAACCAGGGGACCATGTATGCCTAGCCACCCAGAACATCAAGGGCATGCTGGGGTGTAGAAAACTTGATGTATAAGCTAATCCTACCCCAACACAGCAACATTTCCCTGTTATTTTGTATTTCCCAGCTCAAGCCTATCATCTCAAGTCCCCTTGCCTCATAAGTACCCCTGCCATGTCTCCCAAGCCCCTGAATATTGATGGCCTATCTGCCTTCATAGTCAAGGCTATCATCAACTCCTGTTGGTGAGAAAGCAGGCTGGAGTATTTAGGGGACTCGGAGGGCTTTGCTTCAAAGGAGCAGTACTGGGTCCCAGCCCATGAAATCATTGACCCCCTCCTCCTCCAGGAATTCCACACTGCACACCTTGAGAAACCAGGTCTTCACCCCAGGGGGTGTCCTTGGAAGGCAGTTGCCTCCTGAGTGATCGCCTCAAGCCGGTCTCTTTCACATCAGCACCAGAGTTTGCACTGGACTTCATTTCCCAGTATTCACCACAGTCTACAAGCGTGCCAGCCCAGACTAAGAATCCCCACAGCACTCATATTTAAGTTCACTGGGCTTCTACTCATACACGCCTGTATTCAGTTCATGCACAATCACAGCCATGGCACTTAAGCACACTCACTGCCACTTTCCAGTTGCAAAGTAATTTTTTTCTGGGTTTGACTCTGTTTCCTGGTTTTGTCTTTGGATTCTGCCCTGTGATTATTGTTTGCTGATCATCTGCCTATTTATGACAATGCTTTGCATTCTACTTTGAATCATTCAATGTAAAGATTAGGCAAAACAAAAGAAACTCCTTTTGTGTCCTAATTTGGTCTCATTACATGACACTAATTTTTTTTTATTTTTATTTTCCAGTCATGTAAACAGATATTCCCAGATGCTCTACATGTGTGCTCCATGTGGGTCCTTACTTGCATAGCCAACATTTTAATAATTTAAACCAAATTTCCAAAGTTATAAATAAGCAGCAACAGAATGTCCAAATTTGAATGTTTTTTTAAGCATAAAAAAGTGGAAACAAAGTTCAGAATCTCAGCATTAAAGTAACGTGTTCAGTTGCAGTTATCACACACTGACGACTGGTGGCAGTGCATTCTAAAGTATAAGCTACTGGAGCATGAAATGTATGCATGTGCAGGACAATACACATAATGCACGCACACATGCGCACCCCCCCCCCCCCACACACACACACACGTGCACACACACAGGGCATTTGAAGAATAGGACATTCCAGACAGAACATATCTGAATGTATAATACAATAATGATGAACATTTATAATGATTACATGATGTTCTATATATTTTTGATATACTGTCCCAGTCAGATATAGTGCATAAGTCACTCATTTCACTGCTAAGAAATACTGATATGGTGGCTTCAGGTTGGTGTGATACCCATTAAGGTATAATTTGTGGAATAATAAAGCGGGGTACAATGCTCACCCACCCCTGAGGCATCAACCATTAACCCTTACCTCAGAATAACATAGTTCTCATTCTTTTTCCTGAATTCTAAATCAGAGAAAAGTGTAAAATTGAGATATAATGAAATCCCATTGTAAATCAAACTGCCCTTGAGATTTGCTGATGTACTTGAACAAAAGATAATTCTGCATGATGCTAAAATTCCGTTACGCTCAGTATTTAAAATGTCAGTCAGTCCAAGGTCATCTTCTGGAGCAGGATTGAAAATGTCATGTTTAAAACTATAGCTTAATGCCTGAATAAATCACCATCTTTTCATATTGCTTATGTATTTTCAGCCAGTAAAACCTGCAAGAAGGGTAGGGGAAAGAATAAAAGACACAAAGCACAGAGAGAGAGAGAGAAGGTTGTCATTGTTGGCAAGATTAAGAGAGTATATATTCATTTCTGCTCTGCTCAGAAACTTAGTTGTTCTTTGCTGTTCCTTATCCAAATCAGATACACTGCAAGTCACTGAGTACAAACAAGAAATCAACAGACATTCTCTTGACTGAGACATTGTTTGTGATAGTGACTGTACCGGTACTTGTTAAGTTCTTTGCACATTTTTATACTTACTCCATTAAAGTCTGTAGTTGCACCTTCCTATAAGTGTAATCTATACAGTTGCATATACATTATTGTAGCGGTTCTCACAGGAGGGTGGAGCACAGAAGACGGCAGGACAGAGTTCAGGTTGGTAAAGCGTTTGTTTATTGTTACACTTTTCAGTGAACATCTAGCATATAATCACAGACACACACACAACCGGCATCTGGTTCAGGGAAGAGCTCCCTTTGCTCTCGCTCTCCCTCCTTAAGTAGGGCATGGTCACTGGGAAGACACACAAACACAGGTTAATTGACATCAGGTGTAGTGATTCTGCCACTTACCTTCCCTGACTCCGCCCTCCTGTCACAAACCGGCGCTTGACCACGCCCCCGCTGCCACATACCCCCACCGCCCGACTCAGGCTGGGTGGCCGTCCGGCCTGCAGCCGACTCCCCCCCCCTTGATGGGAGAGGAAGTCCGCTATGACCATCTGCGCCCCCGGCCTGTGGATCACCTTGAAATTAAAGGGTTGGAGTGCCAGATACCAACGGGTGATCCGCACGTTGGCATACTTCATGAGGTGGAGCCACTGGACGAGCGCATGGTCCAAACAGAGGGTGAAAGGGCGTCCCAGCAGGTAGTAACGGAGGGTGATGACCGCCCACTTGATTGCTAAGCACTCTTTTTCAATGGTGCTGTAGCGCCCCTCACGCACCGACAGCTTCCTACTGATGTAAAAGACTGGGCGGTCCTCCCCCTCCCCCTCCTGGGACAAAACAGCCCCCAGCCCTCTGTCCGACGCTTCCGTCTGAGAAGTCAGGGGAGTGTAAAAGTGGCCCCCCACACAGTGCGGCCTTTACCTCAGAAAAAGCCCGCTGGCATTGTTCCGTCCACTGGACCGGATCTGGTGCCCCCTTTTTAGTCAGATCAATCAGCAGGCTGGTGACGTCCGAATAATTAGGTATAAACCTATGATAATAGCCAGCCAGCCCCAGGAACTGTCTCACCCACTTTTTGGTCTTGGGTCTCGGGCAGGCCGCAATTGCTGCTGTCTTATTAATTTGGGGACGCACCTGCCCGTTGCCCAAGTGGAAGCCCAGATACCGTACTTCCACCCACCCAATCGCACACTTCTTCGAGTTGGCTGTGAGACCTGCTCGCCTCAGTGACCTAAGGACAGCCCTCAGGTTTTCGAGGTGCCTTGGCCAGTCATTACTATAGACAATAATGTCGTCGAGGTAGGCGGCCGCATAGGTGGCGTGGGGGCGGAGGACCCTGTCCATCAGCTGCTGAAACGTAGCGGGGACCCCAAACAGCCCAAAAGGAAGTGTGACAAATTGGTGTAAGCCGAACAGTGTGGAAAAGGCCGTTTTTTCTCGGGATAGTGGAGTCAAGGGGATCTGCCAATATCCCTTTGTTAAATCCAGTGTCGAATAGAAGCGAGCCGTGCCTAGTCGATCGAGCAACTCATCAATACAAGGCATTGGGTACGCGTCGAATTTAGACACCGCGTTGACTTTTCTATAGTCCACACAGAACCGGACCGACCTGTCGGCCTTCGGTACCAAGACCACCGGGCTGCTCCAGTCACTGTGGGACTCCTTGACGATGCCCATTTCGAGCATGGCCTCGAGTTCTTCCCGAACTATTTTTTTCTTGTGTTCGGGTAGCCTGTAAGGGCGGCTATGCACTACCACCCCCGGGGGCGTCTCAGTGTGGTGCTCTATGAGGTTGGTGTGGCCGGACAGGGGCAAGAACATGTCCGAAAACTCGGTCTGCAACTGGGCAACTTCCGCGAGTTGGGTCGGGGAGAGGTGGTCTCCACAGGGGACCGGAGAGGTATGCGATGCCAATGCCCCCTTTTGAACCTCCAGCCCCAGCTCCGCCTTCTCCGGAACCACCGACACCAATGCTACGGGGACCTCCTCGTTCCAGAGTTTGAGTAGATTGAGGTGGTAAATCTGTAGCGCCCCACCCCTGTCCGTTCGCCTCACCTCATAGTCGATGTCCCCGACTCGCCGTGTGACCTCAAAGGGTCCTTGCCACTTGGCGATCAATTTGGAGCTCGATGTGGGCAACAGTATGATTACTTTATCTCCCGGTGCGAACTCCCTAAGGCGCGTACCCCTGTTGTACAGGCGGGTTTGCCGTTCTTGGGCCTGCCGCAAATTCTCCTGGGTTAGGTGTGTGAGTGTGTGGAGTTTTGTGCTCAGGTCAATAACGTATTGAATTTCATTTTTACTTGGTGAAGGTCCCTCCTCACAATTTTCTCGCAGCACATCTAGAATGCCGCATGGCTTACGCCCATATAATAATTCAAATGGGGAGAACCCCATGGAGGCTTGGGGGACCTCTTGCACTGCAAATAACAAGGGTTCGAGCCATTTTTCCCAGTTATGTGCATCCTCACTTACGAATTTTTTAATTATATTCTTGAGGGTGCAATTGAACCGTTCAACTAAACCATCCGTTTGTGGGTGATACACGCTGGTGCGGATCGGCTTAATACCTAATAGCCCATACAGTTCGTTCAGTGTTCATGACATAAACGTGGTGCCTTGATCAGTCAGAATCTCTTTCGGGATTCCAGCTCGGGAGATGACACGGAAGAGCGCCTCCGCAATACTGCATGCTGAGATATTGCGGAAAGGCACTGCTTCCGGGTATCGCATTGCATAGTCCACCAGAACTAATATAAAGCGGTATCCTCATGTTGACCGATCTAATGGCCGATGAGATCCATCCCAACTCTTTCGAACGGGGTCTCGATTAATGGTAGAAGGTGCAAAGGTGCTTTTGGAATGGCCGCTGGATTTACTAACTGGCATTCGCAGCACACCGTACACCACCTACGGACATCGCCGCGAATCCCTGGCCAATAGAATCGGGCCATTATTTGGGCTAGTGTCTTATCCTGCCCCAAATGTCCAGCCATGGGATTAAAGTGAGCTGCCTGGAATACCAATTCCCGGCGGCTTTTTGGAATCAAAAGCTGTGTGATTTGCTCTTTCGTCTGAGTGTCCTGCATCACTCGGTATAATCTATCTTTCATAATAGAAAAATAGGGGAAGGACGGGGTGGCATTCGGCGGGAGTGTTTGGCCATCGATTACTCTCACTTGGTCAAACGCATGCCGCAGAGTCTTGTCTCATGACTGCTCTAAACGGGAAATCCGCCAGGGATTCCCTGAGAGAGGGAGGAGGAGCCTGTGGCTCCTCACTCTGACGCGGAGATGACATAGACGGCTCTGTGACAGCAGCTCCTGCCAAGGCAACACCAGGACCTCCCCCTGCTGAACTATGGCAGGACCCACTCTTCACTAAATGACTCATCAACTCCCTTAATCCCGGCCAATCAGTCCCCAAAATTATCGAGTGGGGGAGGCGAGGATTAACCGCCGCCTTTACTATAAATTTTTCCCCTCGGAAAAAAATGTGGACCGACACCAAAGGGTAGCTGTGAACATCCCCATGCACACACAACACCTTCACCCCCTGTGCTCCCCCCAATGCCTCGTTTTGCACCAGGCTTTGGTGAATTGAGGTCTGATTACAACCAGAGTCCACCAACGCCTGATATGTATCCCCTTGAATACTCACCGGTATGCGATACGCTCCGGCCCGATTAAGGGCGGCTCCTGGCGCATCAGGGATCCAAACCACCGCGCCCACCTCCATTACCATGCACTGCTGTTTGGAGGTGGCCCAGCTCCCCGCAGTGCCAGCAAACCAGCCCGGGCTTCCTCTCCGCACCGGTGTTCTGGGGCTCACTCACCTGAGGGGGGGGAGAGACAGACACAGAAGGGAGAAACAAGAGGGCACCGCGGGTGCAGCGGGCCGGCAGGGGTGGCGCCAGCCCCCGCTTCCGTGGTGGGGGAATGGGGAGAGGACGAGACACAGGAGGAGAGGGAGAGAGAGAGAGAGAAGAGGAGAGGAGAGGAGAGAAGAGGCTGTCTGCTGTCCTGCTGCTGGGACAGCCGCCAGATGGTCCTCCGCCAGCTCGATTGCCTGATCCAGCGACGCCGGGCAGTGGCACTGGACCCACTCTGCGGTTCCTGCTGGCAAGCATGCGATGAATTGTTCCAGTACCACCTAGTCGATGATCCCCTCAGCGTCGTGGTTGTCGGCCCTCAACCACCGCCAGCAGGTGTCCCGGAGTTGCTGGCCAAACGCGAACGGCCGGCCGACTTCCTCCAAGCGCAAAGCACGGAAGTGCTGACGCTGCTGCTCGGGGGCGCATCCCACACGCTGGAGGACGGCCCAGCGAAGGTCCGCGTAGGCCAGCCGGCAGTCAGAGGGGAGCTGTAGCGCGGCCAGCTGCGCCTCTCCTGTTAGCAGGGGGAGGAGGCGCGCCGCGCACTGTTCCATCGGCCACCCCGAGGTCTCTGCGACTTGCTCAAAGAGCGTGATGAATGCCTCGGGGTTGTTCTGCGGGCCCATCTTTGTTAGGGTGAGGGGGGACGGGCCCGCAGTGGGAGCATTGGTGGACCCCGCTGACGCCAGGAGGTGCCAGAACGCCTGACGATCTTCTTGCTGGGCCAACACCAGGGCTTCGAACCGCTGTTCCTGCTCCTTTAGGAGGGCGACTAGCGCCTGGTGCTGGCTTTGCTGGGCCATGGCGAGGGCGTGGACCAGGTTGGCGAATGGGGAGGACTCCATGGGGCTGTTCGGCTTCTGCGCTCCAGATAATCCCGGGTTTCAGCACCACTGTAGCGGTTCTCACAGGAGGGCGGAGCACAGAAGACGGTAGGACAGAGTTCAGGTTGGTAAAGCGTTTGTTTATTGTTACACTTTTCAGTGGACATCTAGCATATAATCACAGACACACACACAACCGGCATCTGGTTCGGGGAAGAGCTCCCTCTGCTCTCGCTCTTCCTCCTTAAGTAGGGTGCGGCCACTGGGAAGACACACAAACACAGGTTAATTGACATCAGGTGTAGTGATTCTGCCACTTACCTTCCCTGACTCCGCCCTCCTGTCACAGACCGGCGCTTGACCACGCCCCCGCTGCCACAATTATACAAACAACTACTTTCTTTAGATAAAGGCACTTGGAGCACTTTGTATATGATGGATATCAGTATTCTGTTACAAGCATAAATGTATATCAATGTGTCAGACATTCATTTGACTGCTCTGTAGCCCATACAAACTGAACTTAAACCAACATAAAACTATATCTCTCGTATGCTATTTGAATAGGATAGATATGTATGGAATGAATTTTTCATATTTTTAACTATTAAAAGTTTGAATACTTTGATGAAACCAGCTTCTAATCTTGCCATGACACTTACTGAAACCCAGAAGTCAGGTCACCTACTAGTATTTGAATGTTCATGACGTCTATACGTGATGAAAATCAATTACTCACACATGAAGTGGGCTATTGAGAGGGCTGATAGCCAGCCAAACCAGCATTCTGAAGGTCAGAGTGTAACCTCAGAACATGGCACAGCAATGGCTAATGTGCTTCACGCTGGCCTCAAGGCTGTCTTGGCAAAATTAAAATTTGATCTTCCACCAAATGCAATGGATCAATGCATTTTTTCATATATCAGCCCAAGTGAGTGATTGGGCTATTCGACAATGTACCAGATTCTTATGTAGTGGCAAGAATAAAAACAAGTAAACCCTTTGGAATTACCTGCATTTATGGATAAATTTACTTTCAAACATGGTCTGATTTTCATCTGAGCTACAACCCTGATTCCAAAAAAGGTGGGATGCTGTGTAAAACAAATAAAAAATAGAATATAATGATTTGCAAAAGCATGTGAAATGAGCTAGGCCTTTAGGGGCACCAGCAGCTTTAGTCAGGTGTATACTGGGAGCCAGGGCACCGGACATAGCAAGTAATCTGAGGGTCCTAGTCAACTACAGGTTCTCAAAGATAGTTATCCATGTAGGAGCTAATGATACACACCTTCATCAGTCTGAGGTTACTAAGAGTAACTTTGTAGAGGTGTTTAAATTAGTGAAGGCAATGTCTGATGTTGTAGTATGCTCTGACCCCATCCCAGTGTGGCGTGGCGATATAGCTTACAGCAGGTTATGGTCGCTGAACTGCTGGTCATCCAGGTGGTGCTTTGAAAATAGTGTGGACTTTATAGATAATTGGACTAATTTTGAGGGCACTGCTGACCTGTTAGGGCGGGACGGTATCCATCCCACTCGGGAAGGTGCTGCTCTCATTTCTTGCAGCATAGGTCATAGTCTCAGAACAGGTCTAGTTAACTTCTGACAATCCAGAGCCAAGGCCAGGGAGCAGATGAACAGGCTAAAGTGATTGTCTGCTAGCTGCACAGAGTCATCACTCAGGGTCCACTACATCGAGACTGTGTCTGTTCCCCGAGCTCAATAAAAAAGTGGAAATACTCAGAGAGTTTGTTCCAGTAACCTAATCAATATAAAATTAGATCATACTAACTGTACAGCTGTTGCCAGCACCTTTGATCTAAAGGTAGGGCTATTTAATATTAGATCTCTTACATCTAAAGTGCTAATGGTTAATGAATTTATTACTGATCAGGAGTGTAATGTACTGTGTTTAACTGAAACATGGATTAAGCCAAATGAATATATAGCACTAAATGAAGCTAGTCCTCAGGGATATAGTTATATACACCAGCTTCGTCTAACTGGCAGAGGAGGAGGCATCGCAGTTATTTATGATGATTATCTAGGTGTAACACACAAACCTGGTTATAAATTTAACACATTTGAAGTTCTTCATATTAATATAATGTATGTAACATCGAAAAATAAGTCTACCCAGTTAATTCTATTACTTATTATTTACCGTACAGACCCTCGGGGCCATATTCTGAGTTTCTTTCTGAATTTGCAGATTTTATCTCAGACCTGGTTATTTCCTTAGACAAAGCTTTAGTTGTCAGAGATTTTAATATTCACTTCTACAACCCAGAAGACCCTTTGAAAACAATGTTCATGTCCATTTTAGATTCAGTAGGGATAAATCAGAATTGCCATATGACCGACCCATAATGGTGGTCACACCCTCGATCTAATACTAACATTCGGGTTAAACATAGAAAATATAGTCATACTTCCACAGTCTGAAGTTTTCTCAGATCATTATCTCATTCAAAATATGTCTGAGTAATAATATATGCACCTCACCACGCTACTGTATTAAACAGTGGGGCAAAAAAGTATTTAGTCAGCTACCAATTGTGCAAGTTCTCCCACTTAAAAAGATGAGAGAGGCCTGTAATTTTCATCATAGGTACACTTCAACTATGAGAGACAGAATGGGGGGAAAGAATCCAGGAAATCACATTATAGGATTTTTTATGAATTAATTGGTAAATTCCTCTGTAAAATAAGTATTTGGTCACCTACAAACAAGCAAGATTTCTGGCTCTCACAGACCTGTAACTTCTTCTTTAAGAGGCTCCTCTGTCCTCCACTCGTTACCTGTATTAATGGCACCTGTTTGAACTCATTATCAGTATAAAAGACACCTGTCCACAACCTCAAACAGTCACACTCCAAACTCCACTATGGCCAAGACCAAAGAGCTGTCAAAGGACACCAGAAACAAAATTGTAGACCTGCACCAGGCTGGGAAGACTGAATCTGCAATAGGTAAGCAGCTTGGTGTGAAGAAATCAACTGTGGGAGCAATTATTAGAAAATGGAAGACATACAAGACCACTGATAATCTCCCTCGATCTGGGGCTCCATGCAAGATCTCACCCCGTGGGGTCAAAATGATCACAAGAACGGTGAGCAAAAATCCCAGAACCACACGGGGGGACCTAGTGAATGACCTGCAGAGAGCTGGGACCAAAGTAACAAAGGCTACCCTCAGTAACACACTACGCCACCAGGGACTCAAATTCTGCAGTGCCAGACGTGTCCCCCTGCTTAAGCCAGTACATGTCCAGGCCTATCTGAAGTTTGCTAGAGAGCATTTGGATGATCCAGAAGAGGATTGGGAGAATGTCATATGGTCAGATGAAACCAAAATAGAACTTTTTGGTAAAAACTCAACTTGTTGTGTTTGGAGTAGAAGAATGCTGAGTTGCATCCAAAGAACACCATACCTACTGTGAAGCATGGGGTGGAAACATCATGCTTTGGGGCTGTTTTTCTGCAAAGGGACCAGGATGACTGATCCGTGTAAAGGAAAGAATGAATGGGGCCATGTATCGTGAGATTTGGAGTGAAAACCTCCTTCCATCAGCAAGGGCATTGAAGATGAAATGTGGCTGGGTCTTTCAGCATGACAATGATCCCAAACACACCGCCCAGGCAACGAAGGAGTGGCTTAGTAAGAAGCATTTCAAGGTACTGGAGTGGCCTAGCCAGTCTCTAGATCTCAACCCCATAGAAAATCTTTGGAGGGAGTTGAAAGTCCGTGTTGCCCAGCGACAGCCCCAAAACATCACTGCTCTAGAGGAGATCTGCATGGAGGAATGGGCCAAAATACCAGCAACAGTGTGTGAAAACCTTGTGAAGACTTACAGAAAACGTTTGACCTCTGTCATTGCCAACAAAGGGTATATAACAAAGTATTGAGATTAACTTTTGTTATTGACCAAATACTTATTTTCCACCATAATTTGCAAATAAATTCTTTAAAAATCAGACAATGTGATTTTCTGGATTTTTTTTCTCGTTTTGTCTCTCATAGTTGAGGTATACCTATGATGAAAATTACAGGCCTCTCTCATCTTTTTAAGTGGGAGAACTTGCACAATTGGTGACTGACTAAATACTTTTTTACCCCACTGTATGTCTCTGTTAGCTAAGCACATCTAGCCACTGGGATTTTTGCCCATTCCTCAAGGCAAAACTGCTCCAACTCCTTCAAGTTAGATGGGTTGCATTGGTGTACAGCAATCTTCAAGTCATGCCACAGATTCTCAATTGGATTGAAGTCTGGGCTTTGACTAGGCCATTTCAATACATTTAAATGTTTCCTTTTAAACCACTACAGTGTAGCTTTAGCAGTATGTTTAGGGTCATTGTCCTGCTGGAACGTGAACCTTCATCCCAGTCTCAAACCTCTGGCTGACTCAAACAGGTTTTCCTCTAGAATTGCCCTGTGTTTAGTGCCTTCAGTCTTGACTATCTTTCCTGTCCCTGCAGATGAAAAATATCCCCACAGCATGATGCTGCCACCACCATGCTTCACTGAAGGAATGGTGTTCTCAGGGTGTTGGGTTTGTGCCACACATGGCATTTCCCATGATGGCCAAAAAGATCCATTTTAGTCTCATTTGCCCAGAGATTCTTCTTCCATGTGTTTGGGGAGTCTGCCACATACTTTTGGGCAAAGTTCAAATGTGTTTTCTTAAGCAATTACTTTTTTCTGGCCACTCTTCCATAAAGCCCTACTCTGTGGAGTGTATAGCTTAAAGTGGTCCTATGGACAGATACTCCCATCTCTGCTGTGGATCTTTGCAACTCCTTCAATGTTATCTTTGGTGTCTTTGTTGCATCTCTGTTTAATGCCCTCCTTGCCTGGTCTGTAAGTTTTGGTGGGCGACCTTCTCTTGACAAGTTTGTAGTGGTGACATATTCTTTCCAGTTTGCTATAATGGATATAATGGTGCTCCCTGCGATATTCAAAAGTTTTGGATATTTTTTTTATAACCAAACGCTGATCTTCACAACTTTGTTTCTGACCTGTTTGGAGTGCTCCTTGGTTTTCAAGTTGCTTGCTTAGTAGTGTTGCAGAGTCAGGGTCCTTCCAGAACAGGTTGATTTATACAGACATCATGTGACAGATCATATGACACTTTGATTGCACACAGGTAGCACTTAATCAACTAATTATGTGACTTATGAACCAAATTGGTTCGATCAGCTCTTATTTAGGGGTTTCATATGAAAGGGGGTGAATACCTATGCACACTCCAGATTTCTGTTTTTTCATCTTAATTATTGCTTGTGTCACAATAAAACAATAATTTGCACCTTTAAAGTGGTAGGCATGTTGTGTAAATCAAATGGTGCTAACCCTCCAAAAATCCATTTTACTTCCTTCTTGTAATGCAACAAAACAGAACAAACACCAAGGGGGATGAATACTTTTGCAAGACACTGTATGCCTTCCATTTCTCAACAGTCTGGGCCCGGGGTCTCCATTGTCAAATTTCTGCGCTTCATAATGTGCCACACATTCTCAATGGGAAGCAGGCAGGCCAGTTGAGCACCCACACTCTTATGATGAAGTCATACTGTTGTAAAACATGCAGAATGTGGTTTCATGTTGGCTTAGTGGAATAAGCAGGGATGTCCCTGAAAAAGACATAACCAGGATATGCTACTCTAAAACCTTATGTACTTTTCAGCATTAATTGTGCCTGCACAAATGTGCAAGTTACCCATACTATGGGCAATAGACACCCACACCCCACCACAGATGCTGACTTTTGACCTTTGTGCTGGTAACAATCTGGATAGTCCTCTTTATCCTGAATGATACAATGTCTATGATGCCCAAAACAATTCAAAATATGGACTCGTCAGAACACAGCACAATTTTCCACTTTGCATCAGTCCATCTCACATGAACCTGGGCCCAAAGAAATCGGCTGTTTCTGGTTGTTGTTGACATATGGCTTTCACATTGCATGGTAGATGCAGCATCAAACTGTGTTTAGTGACAGTGGTTTTCTAGAGTGTTTCTGAGCCCAGGTAGTAATATTCTTTATACAATCATGTTGGTTTTTAATGCAGTGCTGCCTGAGGGATTGAAGGTCATGGGTGTTCAATATTGGTTTTTGGTATTGCCTTTTATGTGTAGTGATTTCTTTGGATTCTCTGAATTTTTTGATGATATTATGCATTGTATATGGTGAAATTCCCACATTTCTTGCAACTATACATTGAGAAATATGGTAGGCAACAAATTAAGAATGAGTGTACACAGTGGATATAAAAAGTGTACACACCCTTTTAAAATGATAGGTTTTTCTGATGGAAAAAAAAAACGAGACCACGATAAATCATTTAAAAACTTTCCCCACCTTTAATGTGACCTATAACCTGTACAATTCATCTCATTATCTCTAGCCACTTTATCCTGTAGGGGCGGCATGGTGGTGTAGTGGTTAGCACTGTCGCCTCACAGCAAGAAGGATCTGGGTTCAAGCCCAGGGGCCGACAGGGGCCTTTCTGTGTGGAGTTTGCATGTTCTCCCCGTGTCTGTGTGGGTTTCCCCCACAGTCTAAAGACATGCAGGTTAGGCTAATTGGTGGCTCTAAATTGTCCATAGGTGTGAATGGTTGTTTGTCTCTATGTGTCAGCCCTGTGATGATCTGGCGACTCATCCAGGGTGTACCCTGCCTCTCGCCCATAGTCAGCTAGAATAGGCTCCAGCTTGCCTCCAGACTTTATCCTGTTCTACAGGGTCACAGGCAAGCTGGAGCCTTTCCCAGCTGACTACGGGCAAAAGGAGGGGTACACCCTGGACAAGTCACCAGGTCATCACAGGGCTGACATAGACAACCATTCACACTCACATTCACACCTACGGTCAATTTAGAGTCACCAGTTAACCTAACCTGCATGTCTTTGGACTGTGGGGGAAACCAGGGCACCTGGAGGAAACCCATGCAGACACGGGGAGAACATGCAGACTCCACACAGAAAGGCCCTCGCCGGCCATGGGGCTCGAACCCAGACCTTGTTGCTCTGAGGCGACAGTGCTAACCACTACACCACCATGCCGCCCCCTGTACAATTCAATTGAAAAACAATCTATTAGGGGGAAAAAAATTCAATAAGCTGGTTGCATACGTGTGCACATCCTTAAACTAATACTTTGTTGAAGCACCTTTTGATTTAACTACAGCATTCAGTCTTTTTGGGTAGTAGTCTATCAGCCTGCCACATCTAGACTTGGCAATATTTGCCCACTCTTCCTTTCAAAAGTGCTCCAAATCTGTTAGATTGTGAGGACATCTCTTGTGCACAGCCCTCTTCAGGTCACCCAACAGATTTTCAATTGGATTTAGCTCTGGGCTCTGGCTGGGCCATTCCAAAACTTTTTTGGGCAAGGCAAGGCAAGTTTATTTATATAGCACATTTCATACACAGTGGCAGTTCAATGTGCTTTACAGAAGTAAAAGCAAAACAGTAAACAATAGAGAATAAAATTACATAAAATAAATGGGAAAAAATATAATAAGAATTAAACAATAGTAGAAATAAAATAATAAAATGAAGTAGAAGTTCAAATAGGTGGAGAAAAAAACAGCAGAATAAAATAGAATAAAAGTTAAGTAAAATTTGAAACATGCAGAAACTGTAAAAGTACAGATTATAAAACATGTAAAGAAGACAATATTAATTATTTAACAGAAAGCATCTGAAAACAGCTTGGTCTTTAACCTAGATTTGAAGCTGCCAACAGCAGGAGCATTTTTAATGTCCTCTGGCAGTTGGTTCCTTAGCTGCACTGCATAGTAGCTAAAAGCTGCTTCACCATACTTTGTTTTAACAACAGGTTTTAATAATAAATTTTTCTGTTGCGATCTGGTAGATCTGATTGGGTTAGGCCGCTGCAACATATCAGAGAGGTAATTGGGCCCTGTACCATTTAGAGATTTGTACACCAGCAGCAATGCTTTAAAGTCAATTCTGTAGCTTACTGGAAGCCAGTGAAGGGACCTTAGAATTGGAGTAATGTGCTCTGTTCTTTTTGTTCATGTGAGAACCCTAGCCGCTGCATTTTGCACCAGCTGAAGTCGTTTGATGGTCTTTTTTGGCAGGCCTGTGAAAAGGCCATTGCAGTAATCAACCCTACTAGAGATGAAGGCATGTATCAGTTTTTCCAGATCACTTTTTGACATAAGTCCTCTTAGTTTGGAAATGTTTTTTAGGTGATAGAATGCCATTTTAGTGATTGCTTTCATGTGATTGTCAAAGTTTAGCTCGCTGTCAATGAAAACACCAAGATTTTTAACCATTTCTTTAGTTTTAATCCCTTTTGTGTCAAGAATACTGGTAATCCTGAGTCTTTCATCTTTTTTTCCAAATAGAATTACTTCTGTTTTATCTGAGTTCAGCTGAAGAAAATTTTGTGACATCCAGTTGTTGATTTGATTGATACACTGGTAGAGACATTCAAGAGGGGCATAATCATTAGGTGATAAAGCAAAATAAATTTGGGTGTCATCTGCATAGCAGTGATACAAAATTGAATTGTTATTGATAATTTGCCCAAGTGGGAGCATATAAAGGTTGAAAAGTAATGGTCCAAGAATCGACTCCTGGGGGACACCACAGGTCAAGGACATTGACATTGAGGAACAATTTCCCATGGTAACAAAGAAGCTTCTATCTTTTAAGTATGAATTTAACCAAGTGATAACTTTACCAGTCAATCCAACCCAGTGTTCAAGTCGATATAGCAGTATGTTGTGATCAACAGTATCAAAAGCTGCACTGAGGTCCAGTAATACCAGGACCGATGTTTTGCCTGCATCAGTATTAAGATGTATGTCATTTATAACTTTAATCAGCGCTGTTTCAGTGCTATGATTGGCATGAAAACCTGACTGAAAATTATCAAAACGGCTGTTTGATATCAAGAAGGCAGTTAATTGATTGAAGACAATTTTTTCAAGGATTTTCCCGATGAATGGTAAATTTGATATTGGCCTGTAGTTATTTAATACTGAAGGATCCAGATTATTTTTTTTAAGTAGGGTCTTTACAACGGCTTTTTTCAGGGACACAGGAACAATGCCAGTCTCTAGGGATGTATTTATAATTTGAAGCACATCTGTAATTATAAGATGAAGAACAGACTTAAAAAAGTTGGTGGGCAGAATGTCCAATTCAGATGTTGAGGAACTGAGATTTTGTACAGTTTTTTCAAGAGTCTCATAATCAATTAAACAAAATTCTGACATTGTGTTGAAGTTATCTATCTGTGTCATTGGTGATTGCAGTTTTTCAATTTTTTGCAGCTGAGCTATATTATGAGCAATATTCTGCCGTATTTTATCAATTTTACCTTTGAAGAAGGATGCAAACTCATTGCATTTATTAACTAAGAGAAGTTCAGGTGCTAATTGTGGTGGGGGATTAGTTAGCTTCTCTACTGTTGAAAATAGCACACGGGCATTGTTCATATTCCTGTTTATGATATTGGAGAAGAAAGACTGTCTTGCTTTACGAATTTCATAATTATAATTACAAAGCATCTCTTTATGGATTTGATAATGGATGTGAAGTTTAGATTTGCGCCATTTTCTTTCAGTCTTTCTACATTCTCTCTTTAGTAGTTTAACAGCTGGGTACTGCTTCCATGGTGCTTTCTGCTTATTATTGACTCTTTTGATTTTGAATGGAGCAATATCATCCATAATTTGGGTCAGATTTAAATTAAACATTTCCAGTAAATCATCTACAGAGTCTGACATTTTGGTTGAGTTCTGAGAGAGAGCTTGCTCAAAGAGAGCACATGTGTTGTCTTTTATGACTCTCCTACCCATAGTCGTTGAGCTGTTCTGAATGTGAGGAGACATAGAAACATCAGAGAAAACACAAAAATGATCAGATAAGGCCAGGTCAACAACAGTAGTAGAAACAGTAAGACCCTTTGTGATGACGAGGTCAAGGGTATGACCACGAGAGTGGGTCGGCCCCTGTACATGTTGTACTAGGTTGAAGTTGTCAATAAGTGCAAGTAGTTCTTTGGCATAAGTGTTTTCAGTATTATCTACATGCAAGTTAAAATCCCCAGATATAATAAGACAATCAAACTCTAAGCAAATGACTGACAACAGTTCACCAAACTCTTCAAGAAAGACTTTGGCTGAATGTCTCGGAGGCCTGTAAATAGTTAATAATAATATGTTAGGAGAGCATGTAACAAGTGCACATAAGTGTTCAAAGGATGTAAAATCACCAAGTGAGGATTGTTTACATTGAAAAGAGACTTTGAATATATTTGAGATCCCTCCACCTTTCCCTTGTCGGGTAACATTCAAAAAATTTAAATTTGGGGGAGCTGCTTCAATAAGGGTGGTAGCACTATTTGCTTGATCCAGCCAAGTTTCAGTTAGAAGCAAAAAATCAAGATTGTGTTTGCAGATAAGATCATTAATTAAAAATGACTTGTTTAAAAGTGATCTAACGTTCAGAAGAGCTCGCTTTACAGAAAGTCTAGAATTAATATCTGCTTGTGCACTCTGATATTGTTTTAAAACAGGAAGGAGATTAGATTGGTTTACCCCCTGGGTTAAATGTGCTCTATGTTTTCTATTTCTTATCAACACAGGAATAGAGAATGGCATAGGCATATTGGGTCCCAGCTGGTTTTCAAAACTACACCCATTTGCAGGGACCCAGAGTACATCAAACAAGACTTTCTAAATGTTCCATTTGGTTTGAGGGTGAAAGGATTGGAGATGACATGTATCTTTTAGATGGTGAGCTAGCTGAAAGTCCTGGGCGAACACAGTTTTGATGAACTGGGTACACTGCTTGTCGCAACAGATTTGGGCTGGAAAAAGAGAGTGTAGCCATTGGGAGCAATCTCTGCATACTATTTGGGAAATCCATATGTGTGGAAGATGAAGATGGCATAGTGAAGTCAGAAGAGCGAGAAATTGGTGAGTTCTTTGTATGGCAGTTTGTCTCTGATTTTTGGCAGTCTGTCTTTGAATCTTGGCAGTCTGGCAGATCAGATGTCTGTGTGTCCTTGATGACGACTTGCAAAGATGATTGTTTTGTCTTTGCAGAGGTATTGTTTTTTGTAACTATGTCAGTCTGCGACATCTTATCAACTGTTTTCCTCAATGCTGGCTGAGAAAAGATTGCAAGTCTGTAATGGTCTACTAAGACCTTGGCTCCAATCCAGCTGAGTTCAGTGCTATTTGGCTTGAAGAATTCTCTACGATTCCAGAAAAGGTTAAAATTGTCTATGAAGTTCATACCAAATGAAAAACAAGTTTTTCCAAGCCAGGTGTTAAGACTGAAGAGTCGAGAAAATGCAAAACTTCCTCTCGCTGGGAGTGGGCCACTAATAAAAGATTGTATTCCAGTCTTATAGAGATCAGAAAAAAGTTTTCTGAAATCATCTTGGACAAACAGCTGTTCTCTGAAAACATTATTTGCTCCCACATGCACAACAATATGTTTGATAGTTTTATGCTCGGACATGAGTTTCAAAATGCTGTCTTTGGTGTCAGAGATGGTTGGGGTCATTGTCATGGTGAAAGATGAAATTCCTCTTCATTTTCAACTTTCTAGGAGACATCTGATGGTTTGGGGTCAAAATTAACTGGTATTTAGAACTGTTCATAATTCCCTCCACCTTGACTAAAGTCCCTGTTCCAGCTGAAGAAAAACAACCCCAAAACATGATGCTGCCACCACCATGCTTCACCATGGGTATGGTGTTCTTTTGGTGATGTGCAGTGTTATTTTTGCACCAAACATACCTTTTGGAATTGTGGCCAAAAAGTTCAACCTTGGTTTCATCAGACCATAATACATGTTCCCACATGCTTTTGGGAGAGTTGATGTATTTTTTTTTTTCAAAATTTAGCCAGGCCTGGATGTTTTTCTTTGACCCTACCTCATAGTCCAGACATATGGAGAATACGGGAGATTGTTGTCACGTGTAGTACACAGCCAGTACTTGCCAGAAATTCCTGCAGCTTCTTCAGTGTTGCTGTAGACCTCTTGGCAGCCTCCCTGACAAATTTTCATCCTGTCTTTTCATCAGTTTTGGAGGGACATCCAGTTCTCAGTAATGTCACTGTTGTTCCATATTTTCTCCACTTCTTGATGACTGTCTTCACTGTGCTCCATGGTATATCTAATGCCATGGAATTTTTTGTACCCTTCTCCTGACTGATACCTTTCAATAATATGATCCCTTTAATGCTTTGTTAGCTCTCTTTGTTAGCTTTTGCTGGAGGATGCAACTGAGTAAATGTCTGACCTTTATTTGGGGTTAATCAGAGTCACTTTAATTGATGTCAGGTGTGTACCCAAAAAGACTGAATGCTGTAATTAAATAAAAAGGTGCTTCAACAAAGTATTAGTTTAAGGGCGTGCACAATTATGCAACCAGCTTATTGTAGTTTTTTTTTTTATGTTTTCCCCCCGAACAGATTTGTTTTCCAATTTAATTCTACAGGTTATAGATCATATTAAAGGTGTGAAAGGTTTTGAAATTATTTATCGCTGTCTTATTTTTTTTTAACATCAGAAAAACCTATCATTTTAACAGGGTGTGTACACTTTTTATCTCGTCTCGTCTCATCTCATCTTCTTCCGCTTTATCCAGGACTGGGTCGCGGAGGCAGCAGTCTAAGCATGGAAGCCCAAACTTCCCTTTCCCCAGACACCTCGGCCAGCTCCTCGGGAAGAACACCGAGGCGTTCCCAGGCCAGCCGAGAGACATAGTCCCTCCAGCGTGTCCTGGGTCTTCCCCGGGGCCTCCTCCCAGGGGGACATGCCTGGAACACCTCCCCAGGGAGGTGTCCAGGAGGCATCCGAAAAAGATGCCCAAGTCACCTCAGCTGATTCCTCTCGATGTGGAGGAGCAGCGGCTCTACTCTGAGCTCCTCCCGAGTGACTGTGCTTCTCACCCTATCTCTAAGGGAGTGCCCAGCCACCCTGCGAAGGAAACTCATTTCGGCCACTTGTATCCACGATCTTGTTCTTTCGGTCATTACCCAAAGCTCATGACCATAGGTGAGAGTCGGAACGTAGATAGACCGGTAAATTGAGAGCTTCACCTTTTGGCTCAGCTCCTTCTTCACCACGATGGACCAGTAAAGCAACCGCATCACTGCGGATGCTGCACCGATCCACCTGTCGATCTCACGCTCCATCCTTCCCTTACTCGTGAACAAGATCCCGAGATACTTAAACTCCTCCACTTGAGGCAGGACTTCTCCACCAACCTGGAGAGGGCAAACCACCCTTTTCTGGTTGAGAACCATGGCCTCGGACTTGGAGGTGCTGATTCTCATCCCAGCCGCTTCACACTCGACTGCAAACCGCCCCAGTGCATGCTGAAGGTCCTGGTTTGAAGAAGCCAACAGGACAACATCATCCGCAAAAAGCAGAGATGAAATCCTGTGGTTCCCAAACAGGATTCCTTCCGGCCCCTGGCTGCACCTAGAAATTCTGTTCATAAAAATTATGAACAGAACCGGTGACAAAGGGCAGCCTTGCCAGAGTCCAACATGCACTGGGAACAGGTCTGACTTACTGCCGGCAATGCGAACCAGACTCCTGCTCCGTTTGTACAGGGACCGGACAGCCCTTAGCAAAGAGCCCCGAACCCCATACTCCCAAAGCACCCCCCACAGAATACCATGGGGGACATGGTTGAATGCCTTCTCCAGATCCACAAAGCACATGTGGACTGGTTGGGCAAGCTCCCATGAACCCTCGAGCACCCTGTGAAGGGTATAGAGCTGGTCCAGTGTTCCGTGACCAGGACGAAAACCGCATTGTTCCTCCTGGATCCGAGGTTCAACTATTGGTCGAATTCTCCTCTCCAGTACCCTGGAGTAAATCTTCCCTGGGAGGCTGAGAAGTGTGATTCCCCTATAATTGGAGCACACTCTCCAGTCCCCTTTCTTAAAAAGAGGGCCCACCACCCCAGTCTGCCACTCCAGAGGCACTGTCCCCGACCACCACGCGATGTTGCAGAGGCGTGTCAACCAAGACAGCCCCACAACATCCAGAGATTTGAGATACTCAGGGTGGATCTCATCCACCTCCGGTGCCTTGCCACCGAGGAGCTTGCAAACCACCTCAGTGACTTCGGTTTGGGTAATGGACAAGTCCACCTCTGAGTCATCAGCCTCACACAGGTGAACCCACAGGAGGTCGGGCCCCTCCGGAAATACTTCTTGCATTAAAGTAGAGGAATGTATTAAAGTAGAGGAAACAATCTCAGCTTTTTGCATTCATCTACTTTAATGCAAGAAGTATTTCCGGAGGGTAGTATTATTTCGGCTTTTAGAAGACTGAAAAATCTTAAGGATATTCTGGCGCCTTCTAAACTCAAGTGTGGTGACACAGAAGTCAATAATCAAGGGCGTGAACAAGGTTGCTTTAGGTGTAGCAAAAAAATGCGATTTATGTAATAACTTTTTCGCAGAGTCAAATTTTTTGTCAGCTCCGTAACCAGAAGGAAATACAAAATTCGCCAACATCTTTCATACAGTATATTTAGCAACTTGCCGTAAATGTAATCTCCAATATGTTGGCTCTTGTACTACAGAGTTTAAAGTACATTTTCATAACCATAAATCTAGTATGAAAAACAACAAAAAAACATGTGACATAGCCAAACATTTTAATCAGTCTCCCCATAATTTGAATGATTTTGAATTCATTTGTATAGAAACAATAGTTAACGCTGCTCAAGATAGTTTAGACAACGTGCTTCTAAATAGGGAAGCGTACTGGATGTCGCAATTGTTTACTTTAGCCCCTTATGGGTTAAACAAGCGAAAAGAATATAAATCTAAAAATCGCATTATTTTTAATACATTTTAATAATATTGAATTATTAAATTGTGTAATTAATAGTTTATTTTTTCTTTGTCTTTTATTTTGAAGTGTATAGAATTCACAAATTTGTATATATAAGACCACGCCCATAGCATCATGTTGTTTTTTTGACACTGAAGAAGGCTGAAGGCTGAAACGTTTGTCGAGAATAAATTTTTAATACTGTTCAAAAGTTGGGTGTCAGAGTGAAATTTTTCTATTCTACATTATCTGTTTCTAAACTGCTGGGACCCGTGGTATCTTTTGGATCCTTTTGGACAGACTGGTTGTTGGCTGACAGAGACTTTTTACTCTACTTATATATTTGTATTTTTTAACTGCATAACAGCAGTGCATTGTACTGTTTTAAGATAAAGGCCCAAACCTTTCTACATCCAAATGGCATGTTAGGAAATCAGTCCAGGTGAGCCATATCACATTTAGAATTTCACTCATTTAATGAAGACTTAATTGCACACAACTGTACCAACAAAAAGATAAGTGCATAGTATGGAATGACCCAGAGGAAAATATTACTGCTTATGACAGTTTTGTCTTTGTCTCACAGAAATAAATAAGAGCTTACTGAATTCTGATCTGTTTCTCCTCAAATCTCTTTTGGAGCAAAAGAATAGCAGAAGAATATTTTAAGATCTAAAGCTGAATTTAATTGGGCTTTAACAATAGACTTTTTCTTTGGAGTTTAAATTAAGAAGTAATGTTATGAGACATTGGCCAGACCTTACTGAACTCTGGCTTGTTTCTCCTAAAACCCCTTTCTCAGAGAGAGAGGGCTCAATGTAAGAGCTGATTTGTTTCTGAAAGACAAAGATAAGACTGTTGTAAGAAGCAATGTTTTCCTCTGGGGAATTATGACATATCAGTACAGTGTTTTATCAAGGTAAAGTAAGTCTCTTGAAACTGCATCAGACATTTCAAAAATCAGCCAACATTTGCCGTCTATGGAGAGGAATGACATTTTTTTTTCAATTTAGCAAGAGCAGTGAAGGCATTTGTATATGTGGTCAGGGAAATGTGCATGCAGTGGTGCAGATTCTGGTCAGTGAGGGATGCGTGATTATTAGTTTTAATGGCATTCATCTGTGAGAATGATGATTCACGTGTAAATACTGCAAAAAAATTGTGAGGATAAAGAGCAATACTTCTTGAATGAGGGAATTTCTTGTGGCTGACGTCATGAATCCAAAACTTTTCAGAACCTGCCAGTTGTAATAACTGTCACAGGTTATCTGATGAATGAATGCCAATGAGTTTGAGTTGTAAAGATGCTTCATTTAATGACCTGACCAGCTCCTTTGCTTTCAATACAAACTCTCCATCAACATTCACCCAGAAAGGATACTTCTCTGTCCATTCACTGTTGAATTGCCTGTTTTCTGTGTCAACTTTTTGCTTTTTTTAAAGTAGAAAGAGATATTTTGTCTGGCTAACATGCTAGCAAGAACAGGACTATCCTTGACTTGCAAGTGACGTCAAAGCAAAATAGAAACCCAGATGCTGGCCATGTTGGTGGATATACAAATGTGGGGTCAAGCAGTATTCCATACAAAACATAGTCACGCGTGCGCAACTCTTTGTTTTTCCACTGCTTTTCGCATTCTTTTAGCTATGCCATATCTTTATGCTGTATATGGTTGCGATTACAACAGTACTCGTGACCCGTTCTGATTTTTTAGAATTCTGTCTGCGATTCGGAAAGAGGGCAAGGAAACGCTAAGGTTTCATACGGAGAGGAGACAAGCACGGCTGAACAACAGCGGCAGGGCTTATCTAACAGAGGCTAAAACCAAAACAGCTCATGTTTGCAGTAATAATTTTATCTCAAGTGAGATTCAAAAGCTTTCTCAATAATAGCATGGAAGAATTTTATTTCGTGTTGCTAGAATTTTGCTATAAAATGAGTGTTCTCTTGTCTGGGTTTGAGCCCCGTGGCCGGCGAGGGCCTTTCTGTGTGGAGTTTGCATGTTCTCCCCGTGTCTGCGTGGGTTTCCTCCGGGTGCTCCGGTTTCCGCCACAGTCTAAAGACATGCAGCTTAGGTTAACTGGTGACTCTAAATTGACCATAGGTGTGAATGTGAATGGTTGTCTGTGTCTTTCAGCCCTGTGATGACCTGGTGACTTGTCCAGGGTGTACCCCGCCTTTCACCCGTACTCAGCTGCGATAGGCTTGCCTGCGACCCTGTAGAACAGGATAAAGTGGCTAGAGATGATATGAGTGTTCTCTTGTCTTGGTTCACTTGGTCGTTATTATAATTTTCACACATGTATTACCATTTCACTTCTAGGAGTGTCAGCACAATTGTATGATAGAAATAATCCAGATTGGGCACCCACTCAGAACATGGGCCATGTTTCGTCCAAGGTCAGACTTGATTCTGCAGCAGCTGAACAATACCAAAGAGCTCAAAAGAGGAGGAAGACCACTGAATTTGCAGAAGCTGCATGTGGTAGCTCACCTGTGGAGTTCTAAGACATCCAAGACACAATGATTAAAGCTGAGAAATTAATACCAGGTCAGCTAATTTTGACTAAAACAAAGTAATATTATTTTGAAACTTTCATAAATTTGAGATTTTCAAACTGATCTGGGCAATCAATGGTTGGTAGAAGCATCTTATCTTCAGAAAAATCTGACTTTTTAAAATAATATGGGTCAAAATCATACATATCTCTCTTCTCTTTGTATCGAATCTTCGCTTGACCATTCAAATCGTGGTAATACTCAGAAAAATCAGCATTGTTTACAGACACGCTTTCAGTGGCTGCCATCCTATTTGCTTTGTATATCCACCATCATGGCAGACGCTCATGACATAACACATTTTGATCATGTGGTTGCAAGTCATTTATAGTTAGAAGAGTGGAGACATGAGAGTGGAGAGCAGTGCATGCGTCTAGATGTTTTTTTTTTTCCCCCCACTACTTAAAGGGCTGGTACAAATTGACTCACAGGCCAGACCTGGCCCGAGGGCTGCCAACTGAATAGCCTGGGTCGAGACCTATGTATTACAATATCTTCCTATTTCTAGAGTTATTACTCCTTTTCAGAGGGTAATAGGAGATATTTAGGTGCCAAAAGTACTCTGCATTGTTCAATTTATGAAATTTATTTATTTTTTTTTTGGTGTGCAAGTGACAGTGTGGCACTGATGTTGCACAGTGCGGTGGAGCACCGCATATCTGTGCTTTGGGGAAAGCCCTACTAATATATTGAATTATTTTCATCCTCAATTAAGTACAGTACTGAGTGATTCTCATAATTAATGACAGATTTCAGTACTAATATTTTGAGTGATATACTGAGTGATTTTTATAATCAATACAGTATAGTGTGATGCTCAACATTAGTATAGAGCAATTTCAATGCTCAAGTGACTTTTATTTTCAAGTCAGGTCAGAATCAGCGCTTGAGAGGATCACACCCTTAATAAAGATTAGCATCAGATTGAGTTGCTATTATCCTAAAGAGGGAGCACTATTAATGCTTTGAAAGGACATAAGACAAGTCAGTTTATTTGTATAGTACTTTTAACAACAACAAACATTGTTGCAAAGCAGCTTTACAGAAAAATAAAAGAGTTTAAAGCACAACTTTCTTCATCACACACACTTGTGAAATTCCTCTCTGCATTTAACCCATCTGAAGCAGTGAACACACACGTGCACACACACGTGAGTAATGAGCGCACACACATGTACCCAGAGCAGTGGGCAGTCATGCTAACAGCACCCGGGGAGCAGTTGGGAGTTAGGTGCCTTGCTCAAGGGCACCTCAGCCCAAGGCCATCCCATATTAACCTAACCGCATGTTAGGTTTTATTATATGTAGGTTTATGTAAGTATTAATTCTTGACCAAGAAGTTAGCAAATTATTTTGTGACAAAATTATATTATTAGTTGAAATGACCTTATGTCTCGACTGGACATTGTTTGGGAACATTTTGTTTATTTTGATATGAAATGTGTATTTTTGATCAGAGATGTGTCTGAACAGCGCCAAGGTCTGTTTTGATGTCGGATCGACCGACACACACTCGCAGCTGCAAAGGGATTAAAGGTTAAATTTAAAGCCATGATTTAACTTAGTTTTATAGCTAGTATTGTGATTTAAGATTGTTAAGAGTTAACCAGTTTCTTTAATGCTGAATCTGAATCTGTAATGGTAGAATTAAAGCTATATTAAGTGATTCATGTTAGTTAAGACTTTGATTCTAATGTTTTAGTTTAAAAACATTAAAATAATTTAGTTTTTAATTTTTGTTATGAGTTTAATTCTGAATCCTGTTAGTTGGTTTGCCAGACATATTCTCATTTTTCTTATGTTTCGTATGACTTTCTTGTTTAAGTTTGTTCTTATTTTTTTGTTTACTTTCTTATAACATTCTTTGTTTTAACATTGTTAAAGACATATTCTTATTTGTTATTTTGCTTATGATTGTCTTACTACATATTGATGAAATCAAGATGTTATTTGCTGACTTAGCACACATTCATGTGTTAAGAAATTATGATTTTAATATTTTAGCTATTAGATTCTTTAAACTATTTTCTGTTTTGGCATTAATTTCTGATGTATTTTTCTTTGGCTTTGTAGACTAGACATATTATCTGTGTTTAAAATTCCATCACCATCTATGTTCTATCTGACCTGAAGGGGTGTATGTAAGCAAAGACCTTTAAAATCTGTCTGTACCTTGCTATCATGTCATATGATCAGAAATATGTTATGTTATGATTGATTGAAGATTTATACACACACATTCCTACACAGACGCACACACAACACACACACGCTCACACACAGACACATTACACACATACACACACACACATAACATATACACATTTGCGTACATATGTAGACAAAATATAAACACCGAGATAAATGGATGCTATAAAATGTTTTCAAAAATGTTTTCATTTCGACGAAGTGACTGTGAATAAACTGGCTGTGAAACCTTTCTGGTTTTCCTGGTCTGTTTCTTTCACGGTATTTCGTCCCGGATCCGAGGGGCACGAAGGCATCAGGGGTCTCGAGAAATAAGGACCGTTCAGACTGGGTTGGACCCTAACAATTTGGTGGCCCGTACAGGGATTACTTCCAATCAGGTAAGGAGTAAATTATTTTAATTGATTAATTTGATTGGTTAGACTTCCGCCTGGTTGGTAGTAATAGAAAAAAAAACCCAGTTGTTTATTATTTTGGTTATGTTATTGGTAATCCTCGTGAATAGGCACGGGACGTTTTTGGTGAACCTCATAGACTTTTGTTTACGGGAAGATTAGATTTGTTGGTGAACCTCGTGGAAGAGCCACAGGAAGATTGGATATCCTTGTGTAAAAACACAGGAAGGTGACCCTCGTAATTTGTTTACGGGAAGAGCGCGCTTTATGAGTTAAACCCATAATAATAATTAATCTCGAGACTGATTCCTTCGTGCAGCCATTATGGGGGGTAATTGTAATAAGGAGGTACTCAGACCCGATTCTGAAGATACTCCATGGGATTGGATGAATCAATGTGATTTAGAACTCTACACTACTCCTTGGTTAGACCATTTAGCTGAATGGTCAGAAATACAACCTCAGTCTTTAATTTATCCTCGTGCAGGAACTTTTAAATCAGACTACCTCGTTTCGGCACATAAACAGATATATGAAGGATTTGGCAACTCAGAATGGGATTATGATTATATGACCAGAGGCTATTTAGAATGGATTAAAATGAAACCAATATGGGATGATTTTCATGGAATTAAAGAAACTAAAGAGCAAAAGAATTCAGTACCACACCCTAAGCCTGACGAGAAGGCAAAACCTGCTTTGTTTAGATCTACAGCCTCTGCTCTCCCGCCGATGTCCGGGAGAGCAAGAAACGCACCTGCAAACATTCCTGTAAATCCACCGGCGAATACTTCATGTCCCGCTGATAGCGTTCCTAGTGTATCTCTTAAGACAGGTGCTAAAAGTAAAAACCCCTCTGTAAGCTTAAGAACGCTGTTAAAAAGAAATGAGACAAACGATTCCAATACAGACGATGACTCTGATGATGATAGCCCCCTAAATGCAGCTTGTGTGTGGGCCCGAAGAGGATATAAGATCAATCCGCCTTCGGCATCAGAATTAAAAGATATTATTAAGTTGTTGCCTTCGATAAACAACCCACTTAACTTTGTAGAAATGCTCTTAAGAATGTGTAGACATAAACAGCTGGTTGGTGCAGATTATCGTTTTATCATGCATGCCGTTCTAAGCGATAGTTATGATGAAGCTGCATTGCTGGCTGCAGTGCCCTGCCTAGGTCCTGAGAATGATGAATACGAAGTAGTTGAAACTAAAATAGAAGAAGGCGGCAAAACCACCACGAAGCATGTGCTTAAGTTCTACTGGAAAGAGACTGATAGAGCTATGACAGAATTAAAGGACCAATTGACGCGTTATCTGCTCTCACGAAAACAGGCTAGCCATGATCTTTCACAGGTTACTAATTGTAAACAGGAGAAGGCTGAACTCACTTCAAAGTTTTTGACACATTTTAGCGAGACGTGGACTTGTTTGGGAAATATGCAACTGAATCAGCAGCAAAGCAATCCTCTCTTTATTTCGACATTTTTGAATAATTGTCGTCCTGATATACAGAAGGTTTTGATAAATCATTTGAGTGACCGGAGTAATATGACAGTGAGAGCCCTAGGGGAAAAAATTAGGACTTTGGAGGGAGATGGTATTCTGGATAATAAGCAGGTGGCCTGCCTTTCTGTTGCTGGTGGTTACTCACAGCCCCGTGAGTACATGAATAGACAGAAGAATCAGAATTGGGATAATCCACAAGCCACGGCGGGGCCCTGAAATAAGGGATGCCCTGGTAATAGATTGTGCTATTATTGTGGTAAAGAAGGACATTGGCGGCGTGAGTGTCAAAAGAAAAGGGCAGATGAAGACAGGGCACGGCATATGTTCCCCCCTTCTTCTTCTAATCTTCAGCATGATGTGTCTCTTCCTCCTCCTCCCCCTCCTCCTCTTGCTTTGCCTGCCCCTATGGCAAACCCCATAGGCCCATATCGAGCATAGAGCTGCCTACAGAGCTGTGACCCCATGATGCTACATTGTTCTTTCGACTCTTATCTAGCCAGTGATTTGCCTGTCGTGGAATTAGCTGTAAATGGAGAGGTGCTTCCTTTCCTAATTGACACTGGTGCTACGATGTCCTCAGTGGGAAATTCCTACGAGGGTCCGATTTCTAACAAAACTGTTCGCTCTGTGGGAATTGATGGGGTCCCTTTTTCCTCCCCTTGTACTCCTCCGTTATTGGTAACCTGTCCCGATGATACAGCACTTCGTAAACATCACTCTTTTGTGTTGATGCCACAGTGTCCTTTTAATCTAATGGGGCGGGGTCTAATGAGTCTGTTACATTTATCCATTTCATTTCAGGGATCAAAAATGACTATTTGCACTCCTGACTCGCTGCCTCCTGCTTTATCTTATCTTTCTTCACATGTGACTGTGCCAAATATCTCCGCTGTTTGCATGGCTTCTGTAAACACTGTTATTTCCTCTACGGACCCTTCTACAGCTTTGACTGAAATCCCCTCCTCTCTTTGGGCTGAACAGAAGGACAAGGTAGGCCTAGTTCATTGTGTTCCTTATGAGGCTAAGCTTAAACACATGTTTCCTGTCTATGTTAACCAGTATCCTCTCTCTGAGGACAAAGCCAAAGGAATTGATGTCATCCTACAATCTCTCCTTGAACAAGGCGTGGTGAGAGAGTGTACCAGCCCGTACAATACACCTGTCAATCCAGTACCTAAACCTGATGGTACCTGGCGTTTTACGCAGGACTTACGTAAGATTAATGAACTGATTGTCCCTGTGGCACCCATTGTACCTGACGTTTCCTCTGTAATATCACAAGTTCCTGCTGATCATTGCTGTTTTCCGTTATTGATCTCTGTTCTGCTTTTTTCAGTGTTCCCGTTGAAGAAAACACACAGCCTTTGTTTGCGTTTACACACAGACGGAAGCAGTATGCTTGGACACACCTACCGCAAGGTTTTATTGATTCTCTTGGCTGTGTTTTCAGCTGTAATTCGTAACGCACTTTGTGACCTCTCCCTCCCCCAGGGCTCTGTGGTCCTGACATACGCAGATGATCTTCTGGTATCCGCTGAGTCACCGGAAATCTGCCGAGACGCATCCTTGCACCTGCTCCAACATCTGGCACAAAAGGGCTTCAAGGTTTCCAGAACCAAGCTCCAGTTCTGCAAGGACACTGTTAAGTACCTGGGCTTTGAACTTTCACAAGGTTGTCATAAGCTGTCAGCTGATTGGGTGCAGGCGATTCTAGACACAAAATGCCCTGCAACTAAACATGCACTGATGTCTTTTCTGGGTCTTATCAACTACTGCAGACAATGGATTCCTGACTGTTCCTCATATGACAAGATTCTCCGTTCTGCAATCTCTCATCAAGATCCACAGCGACATCCTTTGACCTGGACTGACACTATGATTAACGCTTATCACTCCCTCAAAAGCGCTCTCTGCTCAGCCCCAGCTCTGGGTTTACCTGACTACTCAAAGCCCTTTCATCTCTACGCCTGTGAACAACAAGGTACGGCATCTGGTGTTTTGGATCAGGAGCATGGAGGAGGGATTCGTCCGTGTGTGTTCTTATCTAAGACATTAGACACTGTTGCTCAAGGCTTGCCTGCGTGTCTAAGGGCTGTCGCCGCTTGTGCTCTGATGGTTTTAGATGCAGAAAAATTGGTTTTGTCTCACCCACTGATCTTGTACTCGTCACATCAAGTTAAACAGGTCTTGCAAAATTTACAGACTCAACATATGACTGCGCAGCGACGCTCCGGATATGAAACCATTCTCTTTTCTACTGACAATCTCGAAATTCGTGCCACATCCTCTAATACTGTAGGTCACGCTCTCGCACGCCACCTTAATTCTCAGGGCGACACTCTGGAGGACACCAAATCATGATTGTCTATCTGAAACCTTGCATACTACCAGTATCAGGCCTGATCTCTCCTCCAGCCCTCTGGAGACGGGGGAAGTACTCTTTGTTGATGGCTCTTGTTCTAAACCTTCAGATGGTGTTTTCCTCTGTGGTTATTCTGTGTGTTCCCTGCCTGATATTGTGCACGAGGCCTATGCTCTCCCTTTCTCTTCAGCTCAGGCAGCCGAGTTGTATGCACTAATGTGTGCTTGTATTTTGTCTCAGGGCAAGGATGTCACAATCTATACAGACTCTCGTTACGCCTTTGGGGTGGCTCATGATTTCGGGAAGATTTGGCAGTCTCGAGGCTTCCAAGCCGCAGACGGGAAGCCCATTTCACACTCTACCTTAGTACAAAACCTTATTGATTCTTGTCATCTCCCTAGGTCACTCGCCATAGTTAAGACTAAAGCGCATGCCTCGGGAAACACCCCTGAACTCGTGGGTAATTCTCTTGCTGATCGTATGGCAAAACTTGCAGCTGCTTCTGGTGTCATGTCTCCTGGCCTAGACCCTTCATCATGTAATACGTCTTGTCTTGCTAGTAGCCTGATTCCAGATTTAGACCTTATTTCTTTACAGGCTTCAGCTTCTCCAAATGATTCTGCCTTTTGGCAGTTACAAGGCGCTTATGTCGCCTCTGATGGCCTATGGTACAGTCAGGATGGCCGCCTTTGTCTTCCATCACATTGCCTTCCCTTCCTTGTGCGTGAATTTCACAGCGTGACACACCGTGCATGAAGGGGGGTGAAGGGGGACATGAACAAACTTTTTTGTATAGCCAGTCTAAACAGTTTGGTGGACTCAATTCTCAAGAGATGCCTCATCTGCGCACAAAATAATCCCTCTAAAGCAGTCGTGAAACATGAGTGTTTACCCATACCTACGTCTTCATTCCTAGAATGGCAAATCGACTTCACACACATGCCTCCCTGTGGGCCGTTTAAATATCTCCTGGTGATTGTGGACAAATTCTCTAAATGGGTAGAAGCCTTTCCACGTTCTAGAGAGAATGCAAAGGTAGTTACTCATATTCTGGCAAAAGAAATAATACCTCGTTATGGGGTTCCAGATGCCATAGACTCAGACAAGGGTACCCCTTTCACCTCAAGGGTCACACAAGACCTTTGTAAGTATCTCTCACTAAACTGGCGTTTTCACATTCCGTGCCACCCTCAATCTTCTAGTATTGTAGAACGTACTAATCGAACATTGAAAGACAAACTAACTAAGGCTATGCAGACCACAGGTTCAAAAAATTGGATAGACCTATTGCCAGCCATACTGGCTGAAATTCACATGACATCAAAACCTAGTCTCAGCGGCTATTCCCCCTATGAGAGTATTTTTGGACGACCTTTCCCTCTCCCCTGGAGGAAGGGGACTCCGGCTCTGGGTACCTCTGATTTGAAGACACATATGGATGAGTATTCTGCAGCCCTTATCGATAAATTGCATGAAATTTGTACTAAGGTCAATAGTACAATATCATTTCCACCATCAGCAAACACACACTCCTTCCAAGTGGGAGACAAGGTGCTGGTGCGACTTTTTAAACGATTTGGACAATTGGGAGAACCTAGATATAGTGAGCCTGCAGAAATAGTCGCCATTACTCATACTGCTGTTTTAACTGACCTTTTTCCACAGTGGATCCATGCCACACGACTGAAGAAGGCTCCATAACAAAGTTGTGTTACAATGATCAGTTTCCTATTAATGCTTTTTGTGTCCCTATCCAGTCTGTTTCTCTCTCTCTTTCTCTCTCTGTGCTCTACATAGATTTGACCTGTGTGCAGCCCTGGCTGACTGAAAATTGGGTTGCTGCCTGCAAGACATTGTGAACAAAAAGTGGAAGAGATCTCGCGCCCAGTTTGGAACCAATCATCCTCACAACAACCATGATAGTCCTCATCACGGGTTTCGTGACTTCATCTTTGCTCGGGGCAGGGCTACCTGCCCGAGCCTTCATGACTATTTTCTTATTGCTCGGAGCAGGGTTACCCACTGGAGCTGGACCTCGAGACAACATCTTCTGGCAATTCGCTAACTGGACTGCACGGACTCACACAAACGAAAGTTGTTATGTATGTCATTTGATGCCGTCTTCTACTATTATTACACACCCAACTTTGCCGCTATGCTCTGAAGCTTTACTGTATATTATGCTTGGGGCCCAAAAGGCCAACCTTTTAAATTTTGGGGCCCTTTCTGTAATTACTCTCCGGACCCTTCTGCGGTAGCAAGGTTAAACCAGACTTCTTTAGCATATGGCACAGATACCCCCAATATTATACTGCAAGATTCTATCCTCACTACTCTGCAAGTAGATATGCCTTCCAATTTCACTTTCCCTCACTGTTTTAGAACGAATTACTCTAAAAACAAAAAAGTAACGTTTATTTGGGACACATTCCTAAGTCTCAATGTAAGCAGATATATGATCAGAATTCTGCCACCTCTCCATGTCCTCGCTGGGTCCCGAATTCATGCCAATGTAACCCTCCACTAACTAATTGTACATGCAACAGTATCGGGTATGTCAATAATACATGTAGGGCTCATCCTAATTGTGTTCCACCACACCCTAATAATTATCCTGGTGTTAAATTAGCATTAAACTGGTACTGGTACTGCGGTAATAGTAATCTCCTTGTTTCTTTTCCCACCAAGTGGTCAGGCATTTGTGCTCCCATACGACTCAAAAACGCTATCACTGCTATCCATCCTCTCTCTGCTTATCGCCCAAAACGAGATGTCTATCATAATTTCCCACCCTTGGAACATCATCTTACTACTAGGTGGCACCGTTTTTGGACATCAATGTTTCCTCATTTTGGCGTAGCTGATCTATGGAGGAATGTAGAAATAACACATTATCGCTTAGCCAGCTTTGTTAATGAAACCATTAGAGCTGTCGATGGTATTAGGACTGAGTTAACCGCCCTGCATCTAATGACTACTCAAAATCGTATGGCCCTTGATATTTTGTTAGCAGAAAAGGGGGGTGTTTGTGCTATGGTCGGAGACAGCTGTTGCACTTTTATTCCTACTAATGATAACCCAGATGGTGAAATAGGTGCAGCCGTACATCAAATGAAACAGATCGCTCAACAACTAGAGCATGATGAACATGGGGATACGGCAGGGTGGGTGTGGTTTTCTAGACTGTTTGGTAAATGGTCTGCTATTCTTTCTATGTGTATCCCTGTAGTGGTGATTTTTCTCTTGTTTATTTTCCTGGGACCTTGCATTTTGAAATGCTTAATGAACAGAATGAGTAAGATGATAAATGATCTTACCCACAAACCCCTGCAGAGAGAAAGCAATGTATATTATCGTCCTGCTAGGGTGTAACACTAATCTAATTAAAATCTAGTTAATACTGTAATTAGTATTAAAGGGGGGGATTGTTAGGTTTTATTATATGTAGGTTTATATAAGTATTAATTCTTGACCAAGAAGTTAGCAAATTTTGTGACAAAATTATATTATTAATTGAAATGACCTTATGTCTCGGCTGGACATTGTTTGGGAACATTTTGTTTATTTTGATATGAAATGTGCATTTTTGATCAGAGATGTGTCTGAACAGCGCCAAGGTCTGTTTTGATGTCAGATCGACCCACACACACTCGCAGCTGCATAGGGATTAAAGGTTAAATTTAAAGCCATGATTTAACTTAGTTTTATAGCTAGTATTGTGATTTAAGATTGTTAAGAGTTAACCAGTTTCTTTAATGTTGAAGCTGAATCTGTAATGGTAGAATTAAAGCTACATTAAGTGATTCATGTTAGTTAAGACTTTATGATTCTAATGTTGGGCGGCACGGTGGTGTAGTGGTTAGCGCTGTCGCCTCACAGCAAGAAGGTCCTGGGTTCAAGCCCCGGGGCCGGCAAGGGCCTTTCTGTGCGGAGTTTGCATGTTCTCCCCGTGTCCGCGTGGGTTTCTTCCGGGTGCTCCGGTTTCCCCCACAGTCCAAAGACATGCAGGTTAGGTTAACTGGTGACTCTAAATTGACCGTAGGTGTGAGTGTGAATGGTTGTCTGTGTCAGCCCTGTGATGACCTGGCGACTTGTCCAAGGTGTACCCTGCCTTTCGCCCGTAGTCAGCTGGGATAGGCTCCAGCTTGCCTGCGACCCTGTAGAAGGATAAAGCGGCTAGAGATAATGAGATGAGATTCTAATGTTTTAGTTTAAAAACATTAAAATAATTTAGTTTTTAATTTTTATGAGTTTAATTCTGAATCCTGTTAGTTGGTTTGCCAGACATATTCTCATTTTTCTTATGTTTCGTATGACTTTCTTGTTTAAGTTTGTTCTTATTTTTTTGTTTACTTTCTTATAACATTCTTTGTTTTAACATTGTTAAAGACATATTCTTATTTGTTATTTTGCTTATGATTGTCTTACTACATATTGATGAAATCAAGATGTTATTTGCTGACTTAGCACACATTCATGTGTTAAGAAATTATGATTTTAATATTTTAGCTATTAGATTCTTTAAACTATTTTCTGTTTTGGCATTAATTTCTGATGTATTTTTCTTTGGCTTTGTAGACTAGACATATTATCTGTGTTTAAAATTCCATCACCATCTATGTTCTATCTGACCTGAAGGGGTGTATGTAAGCAAAGACCTTTAAAATCTGTCTGTACCTTGCTATCATGTCATATGATCAGAAATATGTTATGTTATGATTGATTCAAGATTTATACACACACATTCCTACACAGACACACACACGCTCACACACAGACACATTACACACACACACACACACACACACACACACACACAACATATACACATTTGCGTACATATGTAGACAAAATATAAACACAGAGATAAATGGATGCTATAAAATGTTTTCAAAAATGTTTTCATTTCGACGAAGTGACTGTGAATAAACTGGCTGTGAAACCTTTCTGGTTTTCCTGGTCTGTTTCTTTCACGGTATTTTGTCCTGGATCCGAAGGGCATGAAGGCATCGGGGGTCTCGAGAAATAAGGACCGTTCAGACTGGGTTGGACCCTAACACCGCATGTCTTTGGACTGTGGGGGAAACAGGAGCACCCGGAGGAAACCGGACTCATTTTATCCCTAATAAATTTATTTATCCCTGATGAGCAAGTCTGAGGTGATGGTGGTAAGGAAAAACTCCCTCAGACAACACAACGAAGAAACCTTGAGAGGAACCAGACTCAAAAGGGAACCCATCCTCATTTGGGTGATAACAGATCGTGTGATTATATACATAGAAGAAATGTATCTCTTCTTATTAGAAGCACTGTCAAAGGAATACACTATCTGGGAATTATATAAATGTGATGATCTTAATATATGGTCTCCACTTGTTTTGGAAGGAAATGTCTTGGTAGTTTGTAACTTACAGAAGTAGAACAGTAGGTTAAATAAATCCCCTTGGTTCTATGACTAAGCAGAGGACTAAGGCCAGACCATCTGGGTCACTCCAGTTGATCAGAATGGCCAGAAGATGAGCTTGAGGAAGCAGGACACTTTGCTGTTAGTATCTGGCTGTGAAATGAGCACCCAGGAAAAAACTATAAATTTAGGAAGGAAACTGCCCAAGTGGTTCTCACTTTGCCAAGAAACCATGAAGTTCACAGTTCTCTGACCTGAAGACTTCCATGGTGGAAAAATTCTATGAACATCTGTACTTCTTTTACAAAGCATTGGCAGTGAAGATTCCATCCCTAAAGTTAAATACAACCCCTATAACAAAAAAGTTGGGACAAAGTACAAATTGTAAATAAAAATGGAATGCAATGATGTGGAAGTTTCAAAATTCCATATTTTATTCAGAATAGAACATAGATGACATATCAAATGTTTAAACTGAGAAAATGTATCATTTAAAGAGAAAAATTAGGGGATTTTAAATTTCATGACAACACCACATCTCAAAAAAGTTGGGACAAGGCCATGTTTACCACTGTGAGACATCCCCTTTTCTCTTTACAACAGTCTGTAAATGTCTGGGAACTGAGGAGACAAGTTGCTCAAGTTTAGGGACAGGAATGTTAACCCATTCTTGTCTAATGTAGGATTCTAGTTGCTCAACTGTGTTAGGTCTTTTTTGTCATATCTTCCGTTTTATGATGCGCCAAATGTTTTCTATGGGTGAAAGATCTGGACTGCAGGCTGGCCAGTTCAGTACCCGGACCCTTCTTTTACGAAGCCATGATGCTGTAATTGATGCAGTATATGGTTTGGCATTGTCATGTTGAAAAATGCAAGGTCTTCCCTGAAAGAGACATCGTCTGGATGGGAGCATACAGTGGTGCTTGTAAGTTTGTGAACCCTTTAGAACTTTCTATATTTCTGCATAAATATGACCTAAAACATCAGATTTTCACACAAGTCCTAAAAGTAGATAAAGAGAACCCAGTTAAACAAATGAGCCAAAAATATTATACTTGGTCATTTATTTATTGAGGAAAATGATCCAATATTACATATCTGTGAGTGGCAAAAGTATGTGAACCTTTGCTTTCAGTATCTGGTGTGACCCCCTTGTGCAGCAATAACTGCAACTAAACATTTCCGGTAACTGTTGATCAGTCCTGCACACTGGCTTGGAGGAATTTTAGCCCATTCCTCTGTACAGAACAGCTTCAACTCTGGGATGTTAGTGGGCTTCCTCACATGAACTGCTCGCTTCAGGTCCTTCCACATTTCGATTGGATTAAGGTCAGGACTTTGACTTGGCCATTCCAAAACATTAGCTTTATTCTTCTTTAACCATTTTTTGGTAGAATGATTTGTGCACTTAGGGTCATTGTCTTGCTGCATGACCCACCTTCTCTTGAGATTCAGTTCATGGACATATGTCCTGACATTTTCCTTTAGAATTCACTGGTATAATTCACAATTCATTGTTCCATCAATGATTGCAAGCCGTCCTGGCCCAGATGCAGCAAAACAGGCCCAAACCATGATACTACCACCACCATGTTTCACAGATGGGATAAGGTTCTTATGCTGGAATGCAGTGTTTTCCTTTCTCCAAACATAACGCTTCTCATTTAAACCAAAAAGTTCTATTTCTGTCTCATCTGTCCACAAAACATCTTTCCAATAGCCTTCTGGCTTGTCCACATGTACTTTAGCAAACTGCAGATGAGCAGCAATGTTCTTTGTGGAAAGCAGTGGCTTTCTCCTTGCAACCCTGCCATGCACACCATTGTTGTTCAGTGTTCTCCTGATGGTGAACTCATGAACATGAACATTAGCCAATGTGAGAGAGGCCTTCAGTTGCTTAGAAGTTACCCTGGGGTCCTTTGTGACCTCGCCGACTATTACACGCCTTGCTCTTGGAGTGATCTTTGTTGGTTGACCACTCCTGGGGAGGGTAACAATGGTCTTGAATTTCCTCCATTTGTACACAATCTGTCTGACTGTGGATTGGTGGAGTCCAAACTCTTTAGAGATGGTTTTGTAACTTTTTCCACCCTGATGAGCATCAACAGCGCTTTTTCTGTGGTCCTCAGAAATCTCCTTTTTTCGTGCCATGATACACTTCCACAAACATATGTTGTGAAGATCAGACTTTGATAGATCCCTGTTCTTTAAATAAAACGGGGTGCCCACTCACACCCAATTGTCATCCCATTGATTGAAAACACCTGGCTCTAATTTCACCTTCAAATTAACTGCTAATCCTAGAGGTTCACATACTTTTGCCACTCACAGATATGTAATAATGGATCATTTTCCTCAATAAATAAATGACCAAGTATAATATTTTTGTTTTGTTTGTTTAACTGGGTTCTCTTTATCTACTTTTAGGACTTGTGTGAAAATCTGATGATGTTTTAGGTCATATTTATGCAGAAATATAGAAAATGCTAAAGGGTTCACAAACTTTCAAGCACCACTGTATGTTGCTCTAGGACCTGGATATACCTTACAGCATTGAGGGTGTCTTTCCAGATGTGTAAGCTGCCCATGCCACATGCACTAATGCAACCCCATACCATCAGATATGCAGGCTTCTGAACTGAGCGCTGATAACAACTTGGGTCGTCCTTCTCCTCTTTAGTCTGAATGACATGGAGTCCCTGATTTCCATAAAGAACTTCAAATTTTGATTCGTCTGACCACAGAACAGTTTTCCACTTTGCCACAGTCCATTTAAAATGAGCCTTGGCCCAGAGAAGACGTCTGCGCTTCTGGATCATGTTTAGAGATGGCTTCTTCTTTGAACTATAGAGTTTTAGCTGGCAACGGTGGATGGCACGGTGAATTGTGTTCACAGATAATGTTCTCTGGAAATATTCCTGAGCCCATTTTGTGATTTCCAATACAGAAGCATGCCTGTATGTGATGCAGTGCCATCTAAGGGCCCGAAGATCACGGGCACCCAGTATGGTTTTCCGGCCTTGACCTTTACGCACAGAGATTCTTCCAGATCCTCTGAATCTTTTGATGATATTATGCACTGTAGATGATGATATGTTCAAACTCTTTGCAATTTTACACTGTCGAACTCCTTTCTGATATTGCTCCACTATTTGTCGGTGCAGAATTAGGGGGATTGGTGATCCTCTTCCCATCTTTACTTCTGAGAGCCGCTGCCACTCCAAGATGCTCTTTTTATACCCAGTCATGTTAATGACCTATTGCCAATTGACCTAATGAGTTGCAATTTGGTCCTCCAGCTGTTCCTTTTTTGTACCTTTAACTTTTCCAGCCTCTTATTGCCCCTGTCCCAACTTTTTTGAGATGTGTTGCTGTCATGAAATTTCAAATGAGCCAATATTTGGCAAGAAATTTCAAAATGTCTCACTTTCGACCTTTGATATGTTGTCTATGTTCTATTGTGAATACAATATCAGTTTTTGAGATTTGTAAATTATTGCATTCCGTTTTTATTTACAATTTGTAGTTTGTCCCAACTTTTTTGGATTAGTGACCTAATCCCTGTGTATTCACTACTATGAGGGGAAAAAAAAGGATAGCATATTAGAACTAGTGTATTAATATAAACCTGCAATTTGCCTTGGAGTCAGTAGTACTCTTAGAGCTGTGTTATTTAACACCTTTTGAGAGAATCAGAATAGAGAATTCAACCAATAAATATATTTATTATATGTAGTGTATTGACGATGTAGGCATGGATAAATTAGGTTGGTCTAGAATGTGGTCTATGGAGCAGGTCAGAGAAATTATCAGACATCTAAAACCAATTATGCTATTGTTGATTGTATCATCATTACACTATATGCACAGGAATAAGCCATATAATTCAGATGTCTTAATCACAGTAGACATATCTGGTCAGAATCATATTCCTAATAGTTTAATATACTGTAAATGTATATGGCCTCAAAGTGCAATTGCAGGAACAAAGCACTACATAAAGAATAAAATTGTTTGTGTAAGTTTTTCCTCTGCAAATTAGTAACAATGAAAGTGTGGAACTTTAAATTAATGTAACCTTTTTGGATGAGAACATTACAGGTTACACTAGATTGAAGTCAGGTTCAGGCCTTCAAACAGTTTTAGTGTTTTGCTTTTCTTTTCCTTGAGCACTGCATGTATATCACTTGTAAACAAAAAGTTCACCTTTTTACAAACAGCACAACCTGCCTAAGGCATCAAAACCTATTAAATCCCTCTTATGTGCTTGTGTCTCTCACTTTCTGCAGCATGCAGCTTGGGCTATGTGAATATGGAAAGTGTGAAAGTAGCAGTTGCTTGCCCCTCTTTCCTTCAGAGAAGCAAGCACATATATTAAGAAAGCTACAGAAAAAAGAGGGGGGTGTTTTGTGTTTACTAAAGAGCTGAATCCCACTATACACAGACAAATACTCCGATGTCTATCATTTTTGCATGTCCTTGAACCTTTTTTCAAAACTGACAAATATTTGTATGGTAGTTGACACATTCTGAATAATGAAGACTAAAGAAATGGCAGAGACCATGGAGATGATTTTAACAATAAAACATATAATTCCTGAATAACACTGGACACAGTGAATAAAACATTTTGTTAATATATACTTTAAAAGTTTATATATAAATTTTACCATTTAAATCTGAACTGTGTTTTGTCTGAATAATAAACACAATACACTGAAAAGTTGTAACCCTTTTTGGTCAAACCAAAAAACACTAAACTTACAGGTTTGTCATCTATCCTTTTGTATAATTTGTACTTTGATTGGACAGTTTGTGTTCAGTTGTTACATTTTAAAGGTAGCATGGAAGTGGATGCATGCACGGATCAAAACTTTAATAAATAAAATTGAAGTATAAAACAAACAAAACTAACAAGAAACAAAAACAAGAGCCTGGACAGGACAGGGCAGGACAGGACAGGACAGGACTCAGGCATGGACATGGAACTGAGAACAATGGTAACACAAGAAAATACAAACAACCAGAAACCAGGGTTGAAATAAGCAGGTAATCAGAAGGGAAAATGGAAACAGGTGCAGGTGATAAAGACACACTATAGGGAGCTAACCAATAACAACACAAAGGAGGAGACAAAACAACAAAAGCAATCAAACAAATGTGAACAGAAACATAAACAGATCCATGCGGAAGTGCACATCGTCGCGCAGCGGGTTTTCAGGTTTATGAAGAACACGTCTTGTGTGGGGGAATGACATCATCTCATCTCATCTCATCTCATTATCTCTAGCCGCTTTATCCTGTTCTACAGGGTCGCAGGCAAGCTGGAGCCTATCCCAGCTGACTACGGGCGAAAGGCGGGGTACACCCTGGACAAGTCGCCAGGTCATCACAGGGCTGACACATAGACACAGGCAACCATTCACATTCACATTCACACCTACGGTCAATTTAGAGTCACCAGTTAACCTAACCTGCATGTCTTTGGACTGTGGGGGAAACCGGAGCACCCAGAGGAAACCCACGCGGACACGGGGAGAACATGCAAACTCCGCACAGAAAGGCCCTTGCTGGCCACGGGGCTCGAACCCGGACCTTCTTGCTGTGAGGCGACAGCGCTAACCACTACACCACCGTGCCGACCCCGGAATGACATCAGTATATCAATTTTCAGTTTCTTCTCCAAACATATTTTAGCAGAAAAATAATGATAGAGTAAATAATCCACTTTGCTCACATTCATTACACCAGCCACTGAGTCCCTAACATGCTTACTGATGACGAATTACAGAAATGTCACTGAAATAGGCTATTTTAGAGTATTTTAGTTATTTTAGAGTATTTTAGCCCACTGGAGCTAAAAATCATGTGACACAACTGTCCCTGATTGACTGCATGCCGACAGCACTGGGCTCGTTACAGTTAGCCCATCTTATACAGTATCATTGTCTTTTTTTGTTTGTTTTAATAACCACTAGGTTTAAAAAAAATCACAAATAATCCTCTTTGAAATATTTTATTTTGATTTGTTTGATTTATTTTTCTTTTACATTTGAAAGACAGATGGAGTTTTGCCCTGCTACCCCACTGATACGAGCCACCCCTGGTCATGATATATTTTTATTGCAGTGGGCTGGAACGACTTCCTGTAGCAGTCCTTATGATAGAAGATTTGAAGGAGCCTCCGACTGAAAATACTCTGCTGTCTGACCAGTAGTTCATGCTGTCCATTATGTTGAGCAGTTTATGCAACATCATTCTCTCAACAACCAACTCTAGAAGCTCCAGAATAGTCGCCAGCAAAGATCCAGTCTTCTTTATCAGCTTGTTCAGTTTCTTAGTGTCACTGGCAATGATACTGCTGCTTCAACATCTGGCTACAAAGAAAATTGCACTAGCAACAACAGAATGGTAAAAGTTGTTCAACATTTGCTGCACACATTAAAAGACCTTAGCATCCCTAAGAAGTACAGTCTGAGCTTTCCCTTCCTGTAGACAACCTCAGTGTTATATTTCCAGTCTAGCCTGTTGTCAATGTGAACACCTAGGTATCTGTAGCCCTCCACCACCTCCACCTTTTCTCTCAGGATGGAAATGTTGCTCAGTCTAGTCCTGGTCCTGCTAAAATACACAACCATCTCCTTAGTTTTGGCCACATTCAAGAGGAGGTGGTTGTTCTCACACCATGCCACAAAGCAGTCTACTAGTTCTGTGTACTCAGTCTCCTGTCCATCACTGACTGTGTTGAGAACTCATGTGTTATAGAGACTCATGACTAGTTTAGCTACAGCACAAGTTGGGTATTTAGAACAGAGTGTAAAATTTTACCTTTGAATCTTCTGTAGTAAGTCTGTGAGGTCTTGGGAACAAGATAAATCAAATTCAAGGCAGAGAAAACATATGAATTACCCTCTCTAGGGGTTTTGGTTTATTATTTAAATAAAACAAAAATAGCAAGATAAAAATAAAAAAAGCAAAATATGCTCCTCACTCTCTATGACCTGTGAGAGCATGGCACCCAGGCCTGTTTCCAAAGCATCTGCCATCTGTACGATGAACGGGAGATCGATGTTCAGGTTTCAGAGGACAGAGGCAGTGGTAAGGGCCTTCTTCAGAGCCTGGACTGCCTGCTCTGCCTGGTTGGTCCATTGCACCTTGTCTAGTTCACCCTTTTTGGTGAGGTCTGAGAGGGGAAAGGCTAGAGAAGAGAAGTTAGGCATCAATCTGCTATAATACCCAGCCTTCCTCAGCTCCCCTAGGTTGGATTCCAGATGGTGCAGGTGATCAGCCCAAGTGGACAAATAGATGATGACATCAACCAAGTATAAGGCAGTAAACTCTCAGTGGAGGAGCAGCACAATATCCATGAGTCATTGAAAGGTCACTGGTGCCCCATGGAGGCTGAATAGGAGGACCTGGTACTGCCAGTGGCCTGACATGGTGGTAAAGGTGGTCTTGGGATGGATCCAGGGCATAAGGGCCACCTGCCAGTGAGGTCCAGGGTGAAAATGAAAATCTACCAGATCTTCCACTCTAGGCAGGGGACAGCTGTCACAGTCTGAGACCATGTTGAGCTTCCTGAAGTCATTGCATAGTCTCAAATTTCCATCAGGCTTAGGTACTGCCACAATTGGACTTCAGCAGGGGCTCATGGATGCCTCAATGATCTGTCTCACAGCATTCACGCTACCTCATCCTCAATCGCACAATGACGGGTTTCTGGGACATGATGGGGCACTGGTGTAGTCCATGACAACCAGGTTCATGGCCCCAGGCAGACTTGGGAAGGGGACCCAACAGATCCATGCCCTCTCTCTTGAAGGGAATACCAATGATCTGGACAGGCATGATCAGAGCAGGGGCAGGTCTTTGAGGGGCAGTGCACTGACATTGGGGGCCAGAAATTTTTGACCTCCATGTTCATCCCCAGCCAGAGGAACTGGTCCTTGACTTTCTCAAGGGTGCTCTGGCTCATCTAGTGGCTTCCCAAGGGGTGGGAGTAGGCAAGGTGTATCACCACATCCACTTTGGAGTAGGGGACCACAAGCAGGTCCACACCTTAGCCTCACCATTTGGTGTGCTGGTATAGGAGGCCTTGGCAGACCAGGAAGTTGAAGCAGGGGATTGGATGCTCTGGTCTTAACCCTCTGCAAAGCACACCTACCCCCAGCAGTTTTTCAGTTACTCATCCTGCCCAAAATGCCCTTTGCAGGTCACCTGCTTAAACACATGAGAGTGGGTAAGAGGTGGTATATGACTCAACTTTGGCAGCACTGGCCTCCGCTTCTTTGTTTCCCCCAGCTAGGCATATGTCTTGGGGCAGTGAGGTGTGGTCCACAGGCCTCTGTGGGGCTTGGCGTCTCCTCATCCACCTGGGTTCACTTAGGAACCCAGGTCAATCCCAACCTAGGAGGACAGGGACATTGAGAGGGTGGTACCATGCCTACAGTGACTTTCCACTCATCTCTGTCATCCCCAATGCAGACATAAGTGGTGGACACCTCTCATGCATCCTCATGTATGCAGGTGACCTTGACAATACCCAAGCACCCCACAGCCTGAGGCAAAATGAAGGGTTGAGCCAGCATGATGGTGCTGCCCAAGTCCAGGAGAGCTTACACTGGCTACCCCTCAATCTGCACAAGATCACTTGGAAGATGAGGGCTGGCAGTGAGTGAATGATGCAGCCAGCAAACCAAGGTTTTGGGGCCGAGGCGGGTGAGGGTGGTTCAGGTGCAGCTGGTATGGGCTCAGTGGTGGGAAGGCAAGCAATGCACTGAGGGTGCCATCAGGGCTCCATGTTTGCCCAAGAAGAGGAGTGCATGGGTCTGACGGGTGCTGGGATGGGCTTGTCCTGCTTGCAAATATGTCCTGCTTGCTGCTTGTCCTGCCCATCTTCCAGCATCACTAGGGTGCACTTGAGGGCCTCAGCTAGCTCTGAGGGGGTTTTGAGTGGTCTCACACCAATGGCCATCCACCTCAACTCCATGAATCATCTGGGCAGATAAGTTTCTTTGATCAATAGTGAAGCCATCTTCTGGCTCTTCTCCAGATGGTTCAGGAACATCTTCATTATGCTCTTTTTGCAAGTTCTCCAAAAGTTGGAATACCTCAGCTTCTGGTCTCAGGCTTGAGTCCTCAGGACTCTCTTGGGTTTTTGTCCTCCAGAACAAGATCTGGGATTAGTCTGAGGGATTTCATGTATAATAGTATACTGCAACCCCACTATAATAAACTCCTTAGGGCACGTTCAAATAGTTCCTTATACCAAAAAATTCATAATACTGAAATGGACCCACTTATCACATCAAACACTCACTCTTACGTAAAACAAGACCAACTGTGTTTAATTTAGATTTATGCTGAATTCACTTACAAATTTGTGACGTAAACTAAATAAGTCACTCTTTTCAATGTCAAAAAAAGAATAATGCGACTATTGTAAACTTTCACTTAGTAAATGTACATGTGGCAGTGAGGGTGTGGTCAAGCATTGGCTGTGAATGGTAAGGAGTCAGGCTGAACCAGCAGGTAACATGTGATGAGTTGCACCTGCCTCTAATTACTGGCTGTCTTTTAACGTGTCTCTGTGTATCTTTCATTTGGCCAGTAATGAGAGAGAGAGAGAGAGAGTGTGCACATGCACACGCTGTGTTCCCCAATGCGCAGGTGAAACCTAAAGTCACTGAAAAGTGAAAGAAAAGATGAATAATAAAATGCAACTTGACCTGTCATGCCTGTCTCCCAGTTCCTCATTGCCCCAGCATGCAAGCTGTTACAGTACAATACTAGTGTCCCAACAGTTTTACTTGCCAAATAAACTTGTAATCCTGGACTGCTTTAATTTTAGGCACATTCTCCTGATCACAAATTTCTCCTTCTGAGTCACTATCACAGTTCACTGACTGAGTTAAAGGATCATGAACAAAGGCGATGATTTCTTCGTCTGTTATGGAAATGATAGAGATTATCAGTGTATCATTGTCAATGTCCACCCTCTGCCTTGCTATGTTTTCTAAATCTTCATTATTCAGTTCATTCATGCTGCAAATTAACAATGATGTCAGCAGTCATTTCATCCTTTTATCAATCCTTTGATCACCATTCTCGATAATTGTTAGCGATTGACACTGAATTGAGCCTAGTTACACCTTTGTTTTATGGAATTAACATGTATTATGGGTGGCACGGTGGTGTAGTGGTTAGCACTGTTGCCTCACAGCAAGAAGGTCCGGGTTTGAGCCCTGTGGCCGGGAAAGGCCTTTCTGTGTGGAGTTTGCATGTTGTCCGTGTGGGTTTCCTCCGGGTGCTCCGGTTTCCCCCACAGTCCAAAGAAATGCAGGTTAGGTTAACTGGTGACTCTAAATTGACCGTAGGTGTGAATGGTTGTCTGTGTCTATGTGTCAGCCCTGTGATGACCTGGCGACTTGTCCAGGGTGTACCCCGCCTTTCGCCCGTAGTCAGCTGGGATAGACTCCAGCTTGCCTGCGACCCTGTAGAACAGGATAAAGCGGCTAGAGATAATGAGATGAGATGAACATGTATTGTTAACTTGACTGTGGACTTGATCACTTATTTTTTTGTCTCTGGTGGGAAGAGGAGAGCATGGTTCAGTGATGTTTTTCTTTTTGAAGACTCCGACTCATCATTTCTAAATGCAGGGGACATAAACTTAATTTGTTATATGTGAAAGTTTGTGGTAAAAGAGTTTGTCATAGTGTGGTTGCAGTGTAATTGTTGGGTAAGTTGTCTTTTCACGCACTTCTCCTGGATAGTAGCATTCTACATCTTCCTCATTTTAATATGGGTGTTTTAGCTGGTCTTCCTCCTCTGGGTTTGGACTCTGGTCAAATTTTGCTATGCCTTCCTTCTGCTTAAGCCAAATCAGTTCTACTTTGGTGGCTGGAGCTAGGAAGCCAGAACGCAAGATCAGATCATGATGCAGTGTTCTAGTTGGGCCATCAGAGTTAGCAGGAGCTACGTACCGTACAACACAGACAGGAGAATCATTTATCCATTTAACGACCTTGTACACAGTTTGCTCCCAACGATCAGCTATCTTATGTTTGTTCTGTACCCCAACATTCTTGACGAGGACATGGTCTCCTTCTTCCAAAATAGTTTCTCTTACCTTTTGGTCATATCTCTCCAGGTTTTTTTCTGAGTGGTCCTCTCACTGTGATCTACCATAAGCTTGTAGCTCTTCTGCAAACTTTTCTTAAGCCTTTTAACATATTCAGTTTGAGTAATTCTGCTCTGTCCCTCTGGATTGATTGATTGATTGATTGATTGATTGATTGATTCCAAACAGTAAAGAAGATATAAAAAAAAAATCCATAAAAAATAAAAAAAATGCAATAATCAAAACATCGTCATAAACAAACAGAATAGCATAGCCACAAGGCAGTAACATAATAATGTTCGGAAAGGATTAGGAAGAAGTAAACAACTTATCAAATCCTAACCCTCTATACCACTGCTAATCAAACGTCACTTTCCGCCATAATAAACTGTATATATATATATATATATATATATATATATATATATATATATACACACACAAAACAAAAGTACATACACACAATACTCATTATGATATAAATATATCCATACGTACCCATACCCACATACTGTATATACACTTATATTATCAATAGAATGTTATTGTAATTCCTCCTCCCTATACCTCATAAAGATCTGTTCCTTATACCTTTTTTTGAACTAGTTTATAGTTGTACATTTCATGAGCTCCACATTCAAACTGTTCCATAGCTTTACTCCACAAATAGAAATACTGAACATTTTTATTGTTGTTCTAGTACTGCGAATTTTAAATTTCAATTTCCCCCTAAAATTATAGCCCCCCTCTCTGTCCGAGAACATTGTTTGGATATTCCTTGGTACTTTATAATTCCTTACTTTGTACATTATTAAGGCAGTTTTATATTTTATAATATCCCTGAATTTTAAACATTTTGAATTTAAGAATAGTGAATTAGTATGATCTCGGTAACCAGCACTATGAATTATTCTTATAGTTCTTTTTTTTTTTTTAGTTATTGCATGAAGTGAACATTTATATGTATTTCCCCACACCACTGAGCAGTAATTTAAGTACAGTAAAACCAGGGAACAGTAAAGAATGCGGAGTGAATTATAGTCCAGGACGTGCTTAGCTATACTCAACACAGATATGCTTCTTGATAGTTTAATTAGTATGTATTTTATATGTGATTTCCAAGTAATTCTATCATCTATTATTACCCCAAGCAATGTATTTTTAGAAACTCTTTCAATATCAACACCATCTACCTGTACATTTATTGCCTTATTTATTTTATAATTATTAAATAACATGATTTTTGTTTTAGACAGATTTAATGATAATTTATTTCAATCAAACCAACTTTTTAACCTGCACAATTCTGGAGATTATGTTTTCTAACTCATGTAAATTTGTTCCAGAACAAAACATATTTGTGTCATCTACAAATAATACCATCTTAAATATCTTTGATACATTGCACATATCATTTATATAAAGAATGAACAGTTTAGGACCCAATTGAGTCTGAATGCCACATTGAGAGGGAGGCATGGCTATATCCCAAACATTAACTGATAGGGAGAGAACCCTATTGTGTCATTTTTTGTGCAATTATAGGCATGAACAAAAAGCTGCATGTAGTCATGCCAACTGATTTTATTCTGTTCTTCAAGTGTCCTGAGAATTTCTAAGAGAATTCAGTTGAACCATTCCACAGGATTGCTGCATGGGTGATAAGAAGTAGTCCTTGTTTTCTTGATCCCCAATAGCAGGCAGAGGCAGAGAATACAACAGCCTCAAAATCACAACCTTGGTCACTATGTAGATGTTTGGGTATGCCATAGTGGACAAAAAAAACAGAACAAAGCAAAAACTGTTCCATAACACCTTAGCTACACTCTTGGCCTTCTGTTCTGAAATCGGTACTGCGACAGCATACTTGGTGAAATGGTTGGTTATGACCAGCATATGTTCATTCCATGACCATCAGGTTCCACAGACAAATAATCCATGCAGACTAGTTCAAGTGGTCTACTAGTCCTAATATTCACAAGACGAGCAGTTCCTTTGGCTCATGTCTTGTGCCGAATACATCTTTCACAAATCCTCAGCTTGTCATCCACATCTAAAGACATCTTTGGCCCATAGAAATGCATGCAGACAAGATCTATAGTTGTAGCCCTGTGGGAATTTGGGGTTATTGAATTCCTAAGTGATACTTTTATTTTCATTTTTATTTTGTTTATTGACTTTTAAAATGTGAATGTTATGTTAAAACTGAAAACTATGTGTACATGTGAAAATAATTAAGTTTGTAAAGCACTTTGGCTGTGATGATGATGCCTGTTTCCCCCAGCACTGCCAGTGCTGCGAGGCTACCGGCTGATGGCGACGACGACAGTGACAGCAGCAGTGAGTTTTATTTCATGCGCCATGGCATGAAACGGCCATGTTGTTTTAGGTCTCTCCGCTCCCAAGCCATGCTACAGGCCTGCATCTCTCTCTGACTGACACCTTGCTTTGGTTGGGTACCCTTTTCGTTTTCATTTATTTGGTAATATTTCAGTTTAGGTTTATAAACTGCCGGCTTTAGGATAAGGTTTAGCCTAGGGGGTTTATTTTTGCTATTGCTACTGAAGTGAAACTTTTGAGTTGAATTGCAATTGAAAGTGAACTGAACTATTTTGAAAGAACTGAACTGAAAAGAAAAAATAATATTTTGTGTTTTGAAGCATATTGCTTGAATGTATATATTTAAATAAAATTTTAAGTAAATAGTTAAACTTTATGTTTTGGTGCATATGTGCATATTTTATTTGGGTAATTCATACAGTAGTAACATTGAATACTAAGTTTAAAGGTGTAAAGAGTAAAAAGTGTGAAAATTCTAAAAAGGTTAACACTCAGTTGAGGTACATAATTCATGCAAAGTGTTTACGATACATTAAGAAGGAGACTGGATTTCAAGGTTTATTCATTATTTTGACATTTGTATTATGTTAAAGGGTTATTGAAGGTAGCCTAGTGCTATGATTAGTACCATTGATTAGTTCAAACAGTAACATTATAAGTGATTCCTAATTACCTAAATTAGTGTGTTAGTTATCTCTAGAGAAAGAGAGATCTCTCGCCACACATGGATTCGGGGAGCGCACTCCAACACATAGCCAGGCCAGCTAGGGGGTGCTACATAGTCCTTTCCCATATGTCCAACTAAATCATGAAGACCTTCCAAAGCTATTTCACAGTACTTCTTGGGAAGAATTAATTGGAAAAATAGTTCACCTCTCTTCACTCTTCTACAGTAAAGACAGCATTGTCAATCATGAGTTGATCCTGCACTCAAAGCATGAGTTGAACTTCTCTGTCCTCTTTCTGTCTGACAGGATAGGCGTCTTCCTGTATTGACAATGTTGATAACTCCTGTTGATTGCTGGGTCAGCTCTCTGTTCAGTAGCCCATTCTTGCTGTGACATTTTGGGAAGGGTGCTAAATCCTGGAAGGAAATCAGTATGGATAAACTCAGCCAAGATGGCACTTACATACATGGCAAAGAATTCAACAATAGCAGGTGAGTGGTTGCTCTTCTCCTGTATTGAAGTCCTTTGTCATATATGGTTTATATAGGGTGGAACTAATGTTATGCAGTGTTACAACAGGGACGCTTTATGGCAGCGGACTGGATGTTTGGAGGCAGATAGAAAAACATGTTCATGCTGTGTGTTGTTGCGAATGGTTGCATGTTTGAGCAGACAAATAAAGTTAATATAAAGGAGTAAGCCGACCCTCAATCATTTCACATGGTGTCAGAAGTGGTTTTGACAATTAAGAAATAAAGTAAGAAGACGGCCCCGCCTTTCGCCCGTAGTCAGCTGGGATAGGCTCCAGCTTGCCTGCGACCCTGTAGAACAGGATAAAGCGGCTAGAGATAATGAGTCGAGATGAGTAAGAAGACAGACAAAAAAAAGGCGACGTTTAACCCTCCAGACAACTTTGCCTTTGATAAGCCGACAGAATGGCCTAAATGGAAGCAACGCTTCGAGTGGTACAGAATTGCAACAAAACTTAACAAAGACGAAGGACAAGTCCAAGTGAGCAGCCTTATTTATGTGATGGGCAAGGAGGCAGAGAACATTTTTAAGTCATTCACGTTCGCTGGAAACGATGAGCACAATAACTTTTCCATCGTAGTGGGGAAGTTTGATGAGTACTTTTTCCCATGGAGGAATATTATCCACGAACAGGCATGCTTTCACTATGGATTCAGTACAGGAGGTGCAGTTTAAACGGAAAAACACGAACTGGAAACCAGAACAGTGACAACAAGGCAAGTCAAAGGACAGAAAATGGGGAGGGAATGAAAAGAAATGTGGCAAATGTGGGAAAACACAGCATAGCAGAGATGAAAAGTGCCCTGAAAAGTGAAAGCTACCTGCCACAACTGTCACAAAATGGGACACTGGGCCAGAGTGTGTCGCAACAGCAGGTCAGTGAATGAAGTCACAGAGACTAAGAGGACTGAGCAGACCTCTTATTTCCTTGGTTCAGTGTGTGATGCTAATGCAAAAAAAGTGAACAGTGGACTGTGCAGCTACATGTGGATTCCACGCTAATAGAATTTAAAATTGACACAGGAGCTGATGTCACCATCATAAGTGAGGACATGTTTCACACACTCACTCCTGAGAGAATGCTAGACCCACCTGACATCCCTCTGGACAGCCCTGGAGGTGAGCTGCTGTGTCTGGGCCGTTTTAATGCAATAGTCAGTCACAAAGGAAAGGATTACCCGTTCACAGCTTACGTAGTCCGTGGATACAGAGTCAACAATCTCCTCAGCCAGGCCCTGTCAGTAAGGATGAACCTGGTGAGGTAAGTAGATGAGTTAAAATGCATCACCAACCATCTGCAAGCCTACGGTGAACGTGGTACTCTAAAAACTGAAACAGTCAGAATCCAGTTAAGAGATGATGCTGTACCATATGCTGTGCACACCGTACGCTGTGTGCCTTTTCCCATGTTACAGAAAGTGAAAGTAGAACTACAGAGGATGGAGAAAGATGGTGTCATCGAGCGGGTGACACTACCTACCGAATGGTGCGCTCCCATGGTACCAGTCCTGAAAAAGAACACAGGCAGAGCCAGAATCTGCACTGACCTGACAAAACTAAATAAGTCAGTCAAAAGAGAATGCTGCATCTGACCAACTCCTGATGAAATAACCTCCAAGCTAAGTGGTGCAACAGTGTTCTCCTCCCTCGATGCTGCCAGCAGATTCTGGCAGATTCCTCTGCATCCTGACAGCTGCAAACTGACAACATTCATTACACTGTTTGGCAGGTACTGTTTTAAGAGATTACCTTTTGATATAACAAGTGCACCAGAAATTTTCCAACGGAAGATGCTGGAGACTCTTGAGGGGCTGGAGGGCATAGAAGTCTTCATGGATGACATCTTGGTGTACGGGGCCACCATGGAACAACACGATGTCCAACTTGAGAAGGTGCTGCATCGCATTAAGTTAGCTGGCCTAAAGCTCAACCAGAAGAAGTGTTCCTTCTGGCAGAGCCAGCTATGTTTTCTGGGTCATTTCATTGACCATTCTGGGGTCAGGCCAGACCCAGAGAAAGTGGAGGCCATTCACCAGCTGCTGCCACCTGGAAATGTACATGAGTTAACAAAAGAGTCCTGGGCATGGTTAACTACCTGGGCAGATACATCCCTGCTCTTGCTACAGTAGGCTAGCCCTTGTATGAGCTGCTAAAGAGTAAGAATGTCTGGACCTGGGGCCATCCACAGCAGTCAGCTTTTGAGAACATCAAAATGATGCTTACAACAGCACCAGTCCTCGCATTTTATGACATCACAAAGCCCACAGCTGTATCTGCCGATGGCAGTAGCTTTGGATTAGGGGCCGTGCTACTTCAACTCCACGGTGACGAGTGGAAGCCAGTACCTTATAGCTCCAGATGGCTCACTGAGACTGAATCATGCTATGCCCAGATAGAGAAAGAGTGTCTGGCTAGTGTATGGGCTTGTGAGAAGTTTGACAAGAACTGTATCTGTGTGGCATGGATTGGTTCAGGCTTGAGACTGACCACAGGCCATTGGTGCCGCTTGTCAACAGCCAGAGCCTTGACAATGTCCCCTTAAGGTGTCAGCGTCTCCTGATGTGGCTCATGAGGTACAAACCAGAGGCAGTCTATGTGCCCGGTAGAACTCTTGTCGTAGCTGATGCCCTATCACAGAGCCCACAGACCTGTACAGTGGAAAAGACTGATACACATGGTGAGGTGGAATGTTACATAGCTACAGTGTTACAGGGCATTCCAGCATCTCCAAGCCAAATGGAGAACATTAAAGTGGCCACTGCAGCTGATAGCAAACTACAGACTGTCATCAAATACATAAGAAGAGGATGGCCAGAATACAGTGGAAATGTGCCACTGAATATCAGAGCATACATGAAAGTGAAAAATGAACTATCAGAGGCTGAGGGCTTGGTCATACGAGGATGCAGGATAGTCATTCCAAGGTCACAGAGGACAGACATCCTAAAGAAAATACACAACAGGCACCAAGGACTTACCAAGTGCAGAGACAGAGCCAATTCATCAGTTTGGAGGCCAGGGCTCTCTGCTGAGCTCAAAGACACTGTGACACAATGCCATACCTGTCAGGAACAGAGGCAAAATCAGCAAAAGAGCCGCTCATCTCAACACCCCTGCCTGATTGGCCCTGGAAAAGAATAGCTCTTGACCTCTGTGAACACAACAAAAACAACTACCTTATTATATCAGATTATTACTCATGGTTCTTGGAAATACTACACCTACCTTCCACAACCAGCACTCAGGTTATTCAGAGACTTAAAGCAACCTTCACCAGGTTTGGGATCCTGGATGAGGTAGTGAGTGACAATGGCCCTCAATTCTCCAGTGCAGAATTCCAAGAGCTGGCAAGACAGCAACACTTCAGACACATCACGTCCAGCCCTCACCATCCTCAGGGAAATGGTCATGTGGAGAGAGCAGTGCAGACTGCAAAAAGAATCCCCCAACAAGAAGATCCAGTAATAGCCCTCATGTGCTACACATCAACTCCCTGTGCCACCATGGGAGTAAGTCCAGCAGAACTCTTAATGGAGAGAAAGATCAGAACAACATTTCCCACACTGGAGAAGAATCTTCAGCCCAAATGGCCCAACAAAAGAGTTGTTGAACAAAGGGATGCTAGTGAGAAGGCTAAACAAGCTTTCTATTACAATCGCTGCCACAGGGCCAGACTTCCTCCCCTACAACCAGAAGACACAGTCTTCACCAAGCTGGATCAAGAAAAGACTTGGGTGACCCGAAGCCAGCTCTCCACAGGGGCAAGAGGGGGCATTGCCCCCTCAAATAAATGTCTTGCCCCCTCAAATAAAAATTTTTGGAAGTTGAGAAAGCACATTTTAATATAACCACAAAATTAATATATTACAAGTTGACAAAAGTAACTGCAGTAGTGGAAAAACCTGCCGAAAAAGGGACAAGATACAGTATTAGCTCCCTCTCATCTCTCTGTCCCTCCGCTGTGTGTATCTTCACAGGCTGCACAGCACACACACACACACACCTTCCCCCTCAGCCCCCAGTAAACATCCAATCACCGATAGTATGCAAATGAGCCAAGACGTAGCATGACTGTGTAGTGTCAGGTTTCAGCAGGAGTGATAAGATTTTGAAGAAGCAGCAAAACTCTGCCAAATTCGGGGGGTGTTTTCTCAGTCACACAAGCACAGAGATGAGTGTCCACATCCACTGCATATAACAGGCTGAGGACAAATGACCTGTGTCTGACAGACCCCTACTGTACATAAAGCCCCGCCCCAGGCTGTAGTTCTGCACTGTTTTGTTTCATATAATCACAGCGGTTTTTACAAAGCCAGCTTACTTATTTTCCACTCCAGCTTCCAGCAGCTCACAAAGAAAAAGTTAATGCTGTGTGATGCATCCGTTTTTCAGAGCTTTTAATTAGTGTAGTGCTGCTCCTGCCTGTACTAATAGTAGTAGCAATGATGCTGCTGATAGTACATCAGAGACAGCAGCTAGCATAACTACACCTTAACCATCAGCAAGCACTGCTTCTGTACCTCCCCCAACAAGTGCTGCCCCAAAGCAGCCTGCTCAGCTACCCAGTGACTTAAATGGCAATGCACCATCTCAGCCAATACTGGGTAGCTACCCAAAGCGTGCATTTGGTACAACAACATTAAGATCATTCAATCCTGCCTGGTACCGCACACAACCATGGCTAGAGTATTCTGTTGTGTGAGACACCTACTTCTGTTTCCCCTGTCAGAAATATGGCAGCACTGTTAATGAGAGGGATGTTGTTTTTACCTTAACTGGTTTTAACAACTGGAAAGCAGCACTTGATCGAGACAAGGGGCTACAGAGGCACATGTCCAGCCACAACCATGTGCATGCTTCAACCATCTGGAATCAGCACAAAAACAGAGAGGCTACAGGGGGAACTGTTGACTCCCTGTTGGTTGGTAAAACACAACTTGAAAAAAAACATTACTATGTCAAGAGTGTGGGCAGTGCTGTTAAGTTTCTCTGTGTGAATGAGTTGGAGCTCCATGGGACTGCAGAAACTTTGAGGCATGATGCAGCTGGTAATGACGACATTGCTTCAGGTCTCTTTCTAAAACTGATGGAGTATACCTTAGAGAAGGATGAGAAGCTAGCAAGCATTGCTAAGGGTATCCCAAAGAATGCAAAATACACATCTAAGGATATCCAAAATGAAATTATTGAAACACTAGCAGACATTGTGCTTGGAGAGGTCAGGAAAAAATATGAAAATGCTGATTCTGCGGGGTTCTGCCTCAAAAGTGATGGGACCAGGGACAGGTGCAATGTGGAAGATTTGTGACCCCTCACCGAATCCAGGGACGCATGTCGGCCGAAACGAATCCGAGATAATCGCAAAAGAAGCATTTTTTTTTTTCGAAATTTGTGATTTTTGTTTTTTTCCATCATGTGCAAGTTGAGATCTTGAAGAATGCAATCACTATTTCAGATAATAGATTGTTTTGTTGGAAAAGCATACATTTTTTGTTGCAAATTGTCTCATTTTTGTCAGGACTGTAGCCTGCTGGGGGGTGTGGGTAAATTACCATATGGGCCATTCACATGAAGATTTAAGTCATTTTTTTTTTTCTGCGAATCAGCTGTATGATCCGAGTTGAGCGCATGGCTACTTAACTGCATACAGGCGTGTGATTTCACTATGGAATGAGTTACTAAACAGAGCACAGAGGAGCAAACACCGCGAAGCAAACAGACACACGGTATTTACATCGGAGATCACCATTTCTAGCAAAAAAACCCCGCAACCTCGTTTTCCAGATTGAATGGAATACTTGAATGATTGGATGATACACGGACCGTTCTAAGATTACATTCCATCGGAGGCATTGGTGTGTGCAAGGCGCCGTTTCTCTTTCTGATGGGGTAAGTTTATTAATCTAAGGCTGTGTGGTTATTTTTGCATGTAACGGAGAGTGTTGTGGTTTGGTTAAGCCTAGGTCACAACCGGATGTACGATTTTTTGGCCGTGCGATTTTTGGCGTTTCCCAAATCGCTGCGGGGTTTTTTTGTTCACGGAGAAAGACGTGCGTTCGCTGTAAGTTTGTCTTGCAACCTGAAAAAAATGTAAGCGCCCGTAGAGTTTGTTTGACATGACAAAGAACCTCTGCGGCCGGTCTGCGGCTCGAAAATCAGCACATCACACGCGCGCCCTCGTGCTTTTCACACGCGCGCTCTCATGCGTTTCATGCCTGGCCGTAGGAGCACGGTATGGCCGGTTGTGACCGAGGCTTTACATGAAACTAGCGTTGTGTTAGTTGTGTCATCATCGTGCTATCTTTCTTTCTTACGGTGTGAGTAATTTTTCAACCACAAAACGTTAAAGTATACTTTAGGACTTATTTTTGTACTTCATAATTGTTTTGGGCATACTTTGCATGGAAGGAAAATTGACATGGTGATCTTTGTTTACATGAAAGTAGCATCATGCTAGCTCGTAGGGGGTAGGGCTTTCCTTAATGTCATGCAAATGAGCACCATTATGTGCCCGCCCTACACCCAGAGTAGCTGAGATGGAAAACTTTGAGGGCGATTTTGTCCCTTTTCTGTTTTAAGAAGTATACACTTTCAAAAGGCCACACATTCTTCAAATATTGTCAGATCTCCACATGGAAGGCATCATTGGAAAGCTTAGAAACTGTACTTTCTGAATCTGTCAATAACTCAAAATGCCCCCGGGCCGACATGTGTCCCTGGATTCTGTGATCTGCCACATTTGTCTGTGATGATTCGCTTTGTCAGCAATTCCATGCCAGAGGAGCATCTTATTGGGTTGCTTGACTTGCATCAACTTGATGCAGAGTACATCACCTCTGAGATATTGACACACCTTTCTGATGCTGGCTACAGTACTGACAACATACTTAGCCAGTGTTATGATGGGGCTTCTGTGATGAGTGGGGTAAGAGGTGGTGTCCAAGCTCTGCTCCAAAAGAAGCTTGCTAGATATGTCCCATATATCCACTGCTACAACCACCAACTGCAGCTAGTAGTTGTGCATGCCATGTAGAGTGAACCATGTGCAAAAATATTTTTTGACCTCTCTAGTTCACTCTACAAGTTTTTTCAGCACCACCATGTGTCTAAGAAATATGATGCACCTAATCTTAAAAGACTACTTGAAATCCGATGGACAAGCCACTATGAGGTGACAAGGTGCATTGTTGAAAATCAAGACCATATTCTCAGTATCCTATCTGAGATGACAGAGGATGATGGTGCTGCAGTTGACCTGTGCACTGAGGCATCAGGCCTGCTATGTCAAATTAAGAGGCATCACTTCTTTGAGACTGGAAAGTTTCTAGTGTGGGTGCTTGGTGTCTTGAAACCAGCAAATGCAATTCTACAGTCTCAGTCTGTGGATATGTGCAGTGCTTCTGAGGTTGTTAGTGCATCACTGGAGTCCCTAAAAAACATTTGTGAAGATGACTATTGGGCAGAGTTATCTCAGGCAGCTCCTGGAGATGATTCACATCCTCCAAAGAGAAGGAGAACAATGAGCAAACACCTTGGTCAAAGTGTTGTGCTCTCAACTGTGGGCCATACAGATTCTGATGATCCTACCCTTAATTCCCATCAGTCTCTGAAAAGATCTCTGCTCAGCATCCTTGACAGGGCTATTTCAGAAATGGAAACTAGATTTTCACAGAGGAATGTTGACCTGATGAAAGCCATATCTAGTCTTGCACCCAAATCTAGTGCATTTCTAGATTCAACCCAGTTGTACCCTCTGGCTGTGCTGGCTGGCATGGTGACAGACAACGTAAGTCTGAAAAATGAAATCCTTGTGGCAAAACAGATGTTGCTCAAGAAATGTCCAAATGAAACAGACCTGTCTACTGTGTGTAAACACCTGCAGGAGTACAAAGAAGCCTTTCCTGAGTTGCATAAATTGTATGTAACAGCCCTGGTAATTGGTGTGTCTTCAGTAGCGTGTGAGAGTTCCTTCTCCACATTGTCATGGGTCCTAACCCCCTATCGTCGCACCATGTTACACAAGAAAAAGAGGAATTTGGTGATCTTGGCCCATGAGAAGTCCATAACAAATAACTTGGACATGGATGAATTTGTGAGAGTTTTTGCAAAGGGAAACAGGAGACTGTTGTTGTAGAGTGGAGTGGAGAGAAAAGCGAGTGGAGTGGAGAGGAGTGAGAGAAATGAGAGAGGAGTGGAGAGAAAGGAGATTTTTGAGCTGTTAAGTTGCTAACAAAAAAAACAAGCTGAAAAAAGAAAGAAAACAGTTACAAAATGTTCTGCTCTATCTGTTGTGTTTTATAAATTAGTTTGAGAAGTGATTTATTATTTATAAGACTACCTTTCAGTTTTGTAAATACTGACTATAGTGTGTGAAGTCTTATTCTAGGTTCAAATTTATTTGAGAATTAGGCCATCCAGTTAAGATAAATTTTATATTGTTGGTTGTTAAAATCTGGATGAAGGATATTTTATTTTTTATTTTTATTTTTCAGTCCCCCCCCCCGAGGGATTGCCACCTTATTGTGGTCATGGAGTTTGCGTGTCTCAGTGACCTTAAGAGCTATACCAGCAGGAGCTTAGTCTTCAGGTGGGACACCCAAGTTGGACAGGTCTGAAGGTAGAGGCCTGACAAAGTGCAATCCACTTCTCCAGGTTGGGGTTGGACACATAGCTAACAACCTAATTCCATGAAGAAAACACTGTTACTATAAGCACAGAAAAAAGTGCTGGAGCCTGATGTGTATGCATGATGCCCCCTTCACATTTCAGACTGCCCCCTCATATACGGTATGCCTGCCTAGAACCAGCCCTGGGGTGACCCCAGCAGTTGTTTCCAAAGAGAGTGTCACCCCAAGGTCTTATCTTGTCAAAACACCACAAGGAACAGTGCTGCGGCGGAACCGCTGGCATCTCCAACCAGAGTCATCTCTAATGGCTTCCAAAGAATCTCCTCCACCACCAGCTGAGAGTACTGGGGAAGCAATTCCCCAGTCTGCAGACGTCCTCACTCCAGATACTGCCTCCTCTGAGGTCATAACCCTCACACACGCACACCTACAGACATGCCAGCACAGGCTCGCACCAGATATGGATGAGTGTACAAACCAGTCACGAGACTCGATTTGTAGACACTGACGTGTCTACCATTTGACCTTTGGGGGGGTGGGGAAACAGAAAGACATGGACTCTCATCTCATCTCATTATCTCTAGCCGCTTTATCCTGTTCTACAGGATCGCAGGCAAGCTGGAGCCTATCCCAGCTGACTAAGGGCGAAAGGCGGGGTACATCCTGGACAAGTCGCCAGGTCATCACAGGGCTGACACATAGACACAGACAACCATTCACACTCACATTCACACCTACGGTCAATTTAGAGTCACCAGTTAACCTAACCTGCATGTCTTTGGACTGTGGGGGAAACCGGAGCACCCGGAGGAAACCCACACGGACACAGGGAGAACATGCAAACTCCACACAGAAAGGCCCTCGCCAGCCACGGGGCTTGAACCTGGACCTTCTTGCTGTGAGGTGACAGCGCTAACCACTACACCACCGTGCCGCCCAGAGAATGACATGAGAGACATATATTGTTATTGCTGTTCTTGAAATTTTGTGATTTGATATTGAAAATAATATTACAGTTAAGTTTAAGAGTGACATAAATGTTGCAATATTTGATAAAGTCAAGGCTGAGTCAAGCAATTGCATTTTGAGTCTTGAAAAAATTATTACAGTTTATTGCACTGAGTTTGTTTGGATTACCTCAGTTACAGGGGAATGTTTACAAGGTAAATGTGTTTACTAGAGAAGTAACATTTACAACATGCTAAGGGTACATGTTATGTTTGAAAAGAAGGGCTACTTGAAATATTTTTCTAGCTGGTATGTTGTTTACTATGGTTCAAATGCACTTTCTGTTATTGAAAATAACACAAAAAGGGGGAGATGTCATATATGGTTTATATAGGGCGGAATGTTAAGGCAGTGTTACAACAGGTACGCTTTATGGCAGTGGACTGGAGGTTTGGAGGCAGATAGAAAAAACACTTTCATGCTGTGTGTTGTTGCTAATGGTTGCATGTTTGAGCAGACAAATAAAGTTAATATAAAGGAGTAAGCTGACCCTCAATCATTTCACAGCCTTGTCTAGCTCATGTCTTTGGCAAATGGCTTTAACTGCTTCTTTTGGAAAGATGACCTTACTTTCCTCGCTTCAGAACTTTGACAGGAACTGCAGCATCTATGATCTTCAGCTTTAGCACTAAAGTCTGTCTCATCCAAGTCATGTTAGGTGCCTGGATAATCCATCTGCATCTTGATTTTTTTTTTTTTTTGCATGTCCTGTATTAAATACTAGAATTGAAATTGGACAGAGTTGCTAGCCACCAGTGGCCTGCGGTGTCAAGCTTGGCAGATGTCAATACTTACATCAAGGGGTTGTTTTCAGTGACATCGGTAACTCAGCTCCATACAAGTAATCAGATATTTTTTTTCAGTAATTGCCCACTTAAGAGCAAGAAACTCTAGCTTATGAGTGGGATACAGTCTCTCACAGTTTGACAACCCCCTGCTGGCATAGGCAATGACTTACATTTCTCCATCTTGTTGATGATACAGAGCTGCCCCAAGACCATGAAGATTGGCATCAGTGTATAAAATATATGGCAGTCTAGGATTTGTAAAGCTGAGGATTGGGGCAGTTGTCCATTTTTCAATGAGTTTTGAATGTTTGCTCACACTGAGCTGTCCACTTGACAGCAAATGGTGAATTGAGATCAGCATTGGAGAAGGCCTTTGTTTTACACTTCCTCCCCATGGTAATGTAACCAGCAGTTAGATCATTGAGGGGCTTCACAATTTTAGAAAAATCTTTTTGATGAATCTCCTGTAATATCCTGTGAACCTGAGGAAGGGCTTCAGCTCCCTGATGTTGTTTGATCTGGGACAGATGGTGAGTGCAGAGATCTTATCAGGGTAAGTTTATACTCCATTATCAAAGACATGTCCCAAGTATTTTACTGACTTCCTGAAGAAATTACATTTTTCAGGTGATAGCTTGAGACTGAATTCTTTTAGTCTGTTCAAACCTCTCCTCATCTGCATAAACCTTTCCTCATGCTCCTCAAGGGTTGCGGAGAACACAATGAGACCATTAAGGAAAACAAGAATTTCTATGCGGTTCAAGGAGCCCATACATTTCTCCATTACCCTCTGAAATATGCTTAATAGGCTACTCCTTGTGGCATCCTAGTGAATTTCTAAAATCCCATGGGACTGAAAAAAGCTGTTTTGGGCTTGTCCTACTCTTCCATCTCAACCTGATAAAAAAAAAGATTTCAAGTTTCTTAATCTGTTTGGTCCCCACTGGGACATAAGTTATTTCTGTTTCAGGTTGAGAATACACTGTGTGCATTCTAGTTGCCACTTCTCACTGGAGCTTTTTTTTATTTTTGCTTTTTTTCCCTTCTATGTGTTTGTATAGTTTGATGTTCTTTTTTTTTTGTTTGAATGTTTTGTCTGCCGGTTGTGGCATAGCTCTGGACCCAGTTTTGGGCGTCAGTTCCCTTCAGGCCTTGGTCCACTGTGGGTGATGCCTGTGCTCCTTGCTATGGACTGCAGTGAGCTCATTGCTCTTTTAACATCGGGGTTGTCCAGCACTCTGTGTGATGGTGCTTCTGTGCTTGGTGTGGTGTTCTGAACGATGTTGCCCAGTGATGTTGTGGTGGCTGTGCAGGTGATTTGGAACATACTAGCGCTCTGTGTGGCGGCGCTTCTGTGCTTGCTTTGTGGATCCATGGTGCAGTGTTCTGAGCAATGTTGCCCAGCGGTGTTGTGGCAGCTGTGCAGGCGGTGTGGGATTTATCTTTACTGTGTGGGACTGTGGGTAGCTATGCCATTGGAATTACATCCTGACCCTCTTTTGGTGGACTCTTTTTTTTTTTTTCTCCCTTTCCCTAACTGTAAAGCAATATTGGGTGTGAGAAAGGCGCTATATAAATGGAACATTATTATTATTATTATTATGGGCGGCACGGTGGTGTAGTAGTTAGCGCTGTCGCCTCACAGCAAGAAGGTCCAGGTTCGAGCCCTGTGGCCGGCGAGGGCCTTTCTGTGTGGAGTTTGCATGTTCTCCCCGTGTCCACATGGGTTTCCTCCGGGTGCTCCGGTTTCCCCCACAGTCCAAAGACATGCAGGTTAGGTTAACTGGTGACTCTAAATTGACCGTAGGTGTGAATGTGAGTGTGAATGGTTGTCTGTGTCTATGTGTCAGCCCTGTGATGACCTGGCGACTTGTCCAGGGTGTGCCCCGCCTTTCGCCCGTAGTCAGCTGGGATAGGCTCCAGCTTGCCTGCGACCCTGTAGAACAGGATAAAGCGGCTAGAGATAATGAGATGAGAATGAAATGAGATTATTATTATTATTATTATTATTACAAGGGGGCAGCACGGTGGTGTAGTGGTTAGCGCTGTCGCCTCACAGCAAGAAGGTCCGGGTTCGAGCCCCGTGGCCGGCGAGGGCCTTTCTGTGCGGAGTTTGCATGTTCTCCCCGTGTCCACGTGGGTTTCCTCCGGGTGCTCCGGTTTCCCCCACAGTCCAAAGACATGCAGGTTAGGTTAACTGGTGACTCTAAATTGACCGTAGGTGTGAATGTGAGTGTGAATGGCTGTCTGTGTCTATGTGTCAGCCCTGTGATGACCTGGCGACTTGTCCAGGGTGTGCCCTGCCTTTTGCCCGTAGTCAGCTGGGATAGGCTCCAGCTTGCCTGCAACCCTGTAGAACAGGAAAAAACAGCTACAGATAATGAGATGAGATGAGATTATTATAAGGCTGCTATCATCTGCCTCCTTCTGTGCCTGTCATTGGCCACGTCAGGCCCATCTCTTTCAGCTCAGATGTTACTGTCCTCCTCCATGTTGTTTTAGGCCTTCTTTGCTTCCTCTTGCCAGGTGGTGTCCATTTTAAAGCTACCTTTAGGATACGCTGCTGGTCCATTCTCAGTACATGCCCCAGCCATCTTAACCAGTGACACTGGATCTCAATGCTCACACTGACATTTTGTCTTCTTGTACAGTTCTTCATTCGAGATTTTCTCTGGCCAGAAGATACAACATATTCTTCTGAGACAATTTTTCTGGAAGACATCCAGTTTCTTCATGGTGCTCTGGGTCACCACTCTGAACCATATAATAAGACGGACTTCACATTGCTATTATATAATCTCATCTTTGTTCATAGGCTGTACTGTTTGGCAAATCAGTCGAGGTGTAGCAAAGGTGTTTCAAGCTTTCCCAAGATGTGCATCAGTATCTTTGCTGGCTGTATTTTCAGTGCTCACAAGACTACCTAGATAGGTGAATTCCTGAACAATCTCAAGTGGGTTGCCATCTACTGTGACAAGTGCATTTGTTGTTGGATTGATGCACATGACTTGAGTCTTGGTGGTGCTGATGTTCAGGCTAGTCTGTTTTGCAAAGCTATGCAGTCTGTCTGTCTTCTCCTGAAGATGACTTATTTTGGAGGAGAGAACAGCAAGGTCATCAACAAAGTCCAGATCTTCAAGTTGGGAAAACAGAGTCCATTGGATGCCTCTCAGTTTGTCAGCAGTGTTTTTTTTTTTTGCATGATCCAGTCAATAGCAGTTAGAAAGAGGATGGGGGAAGTGATATAGCCTTGTCTTACACCTGACTCCACAGGGAACCACTCTGACAAATTTCCATCAAGGATAATGCTGCATTTGAAGTGCTGGTAGAATAACCCTCTCAATGGAACCATCTTTGGAGGGACTCCATAGGACCTTAAGATTTTCCATAGGGTGTCTCAGTGCAGGCTGTCAAAAGCTTTCATGAAGTCAATAAAATTGATGTAGAGTGGGCTGTTCGATTCTGGACATTGCTCAATGATGTTTCTAAGAGCAAGTATCTGGTCTATGCACCCTCTTCCTTTCCTGAATCCTGCTTGCTCTTGTCTCAGCTTGGTGTCAATAGCTGAGTCAATTCAGGCCAAGAGAACTCGGCAGAAGACCTTTGATGGTATAAACAGCAGTGTGATGCCTCGCCAATTGTCACAGACCTGGTTGCCTTTCTTTGGAAGCTTCACAATTCCTCTGGACAAGTCCTCAGGTATGGTATCCTTGTCTCATATTGTTTGGAAGAGGTCTGTGAGGATGTTGGTTGATGTCTGTAGGTCAGTCTTAAACATTTCTGCATGGATATTGTCAATTCCACAGGTTTTTCCACTTTTCAAGGCTTTGATGGCATGCCTGACTTCATCTTCTTTTGGGAGACTAATGTCAATGTCCAGGATATCTTCTGCTGTTGGTGGATTTGCAGACTCATCTGGCTCTGGTCTGTTGAGAAAATCATGGATGTGCTCCACCCATCAGGCAGCTTGTTCATGGTCTGTTGTTAGGTTATTGCCATTCTTATCTGTCACTGAGGCAGACTGGCTGTTGTTCTTGTCCATTAACTGTTTAGTGGTCTTGTAAACAGTACTCATCTCCCCTCTGGCAGCAGTGTGTTCAGCATCTCTTGCCAGTTCCTCAACAAAGGACCTCTTGTCACTTCTGGTGCTCTTCTTTACCTCTCGATCTTTGGTCTTATAGGCTTCCCATGCCTGTTATTGTAATTTTGGTGACTTAGTGCTCAGCATCTTGGCCTTCAGGTGTTTCCTTTCCTCAATCTTCTGCCACATTCCAGGTGTTAACCACTCCTTTTTCTTTTTCTTTCTGTAGCCTAAGATGTTGATAGCTGTCTCTACATAGATGTCCTTTATGGCCTCCCATTTGGTGTTTACATTGGGATTATCAGTAGTATCAGCTAAAGCACTAAAGCAGTTCTTCAGTTCTACTACAAATTCTCTGTTGATCTTCTGGCACTTCAGCTTGGCAATGTCAAGGTGTTTTCTGTGCTGCCTTTGTTGCTCTACTTTGCATAACTTCAGTATGATGGTCACTGTACACATCTGCTCCATGATAAACTCTCACATTCTGGAGGGATCTTCACCATTTGCCATTGAATACAATGTGGTCTATTTGGTTGGTGGTTTGACCATCAGGCGAATTCCAGGTGAGTTTATGGATGTTCTTATGTGGGAAGATGGTGCCTCCGATAACACAGTTGTTTAAGCAAAAGTCTGCAATGTGCCTGCCATTTTTGTTCATAATTCCACAGCCGTGTTTCCCCATAGCTCTCTCAAAGTTGGTATTATCAGCCCCAACCTTAGCATTCATATCTTGCATGATCAGAAGCATATCATGCTGTGGGACTTTTGAGGTTGCTGTCTGTAGTTGTTCATACCAATTGTCTTTATCCTTGTCCTCGGCTTCATTTGTTGGTGTGTAACATTGCAGTGTGGTGATTTTGCAATATTTAGAGTTCAAGTGGGCTCTGATCTATTTGTCGCTGACAAGTTCCCATTCTAGCAAGATCTTGACTCTCCTCTGAGAGACTATGATGGTAACACCATGTTCATGATGCTCTTGGTGCCCAGAGTAGAGTATAACTGACTGTGACAGTTCGTAAGGGTGGGTGGAGCACAGAAGGACGGCAGGCCAGAACTGAGTTCACAAAACTCTTTTTTTATTGTGACACTTTTCAGCATGCACTCTCTCAGACACACGCACACACATTAGTCATCTGGTTGGGGAGAGAGCTCCCTCTGCTCTCACTCTCTCTCCTTAAATAGGGCGCGGTCACTGGGGAAGACACACAAACACATTAATTAACATCAGGTGCAGTGATTCTGCCACTTACCTTCCCTGACTCCGCCCTCCGGTCACAGACCGATGCTTGACCACGCTCCTGCTGCCACATACCCCCACCGCCTGACTCAGGCCGGGCGGCTGTCCGGCCTGCAGCCAACTCCCACCCCCTCCGACGGGAGAGGACGTCCGCCATGACCATCTGTGCCCCCGGCCTGTGGATCACCTTGAAGTTAAAGGGTTGGAGTGCCAGATACCAACAGGTGATCCACGCTTTGGCATCCTTCATGCGGTGGAGCCACTGGAGGGGCGCGTGGTCCGAACAGAGGGTGAAACGGCATCCCAGCAGGTAGTAACGGAGAGTGAGGACTGCCCACTTGATCGCCAAGCACTCTTTCTCAATGGTGCTGTAGCGCCCCTCATGCACCGATAGCTTCCTACTGATATACAGTACTGGGCAATCCTCCCCCTCCACCTCCTTGGACAAAACGGCCCCTAGCCCTCTGTCCGATGCATCCGTCTGTAACAAAAAGGGGAGAGAAAAGTCAGGGGAGTGTAAAAGTGGCCCCCCACACAGTGCAGCCTTTACCTCAGAAAAAGCCCGCTGGCATTGCTCCATCCACTGGACCGGATCTGGTGCCCCCTTTTTAATCAGATCAGTCAGTGGGCTGGTGACATCCGAATAATTAAGTATAAACCTACGATAATAGCCAGCCAGCCCCAGGAACTGTCTCACCCCCTTTTTGGTCTTGGGCCTCGGGCAGGCCGCAATTGCTGCTGTCTTGTTAATTTGGGGACGCACCTGCCCATTGCCCAAGTGGAAGCCCAGATACCGTACTTCCACCCGCCCAATCGCACACTTCTTCGGGTTGGCCGTGAGACCCGCTCACCTCAGCGACCTAAGGACGGCCCTCAGATGTTGGAGGTGCCTCGGCCAGTCATTACTATAGATAATGATGTCATCGAGGTAGGCGGCCGCATAGGTGGCGTGGGGGTGGAGGACCCTATCCATCAGCTGCTGAAACGTAGTGGGCGCCCCAAACAGCCCAAAAGGAAATGTGACAAATTGGTGTAAGCCGAACGGTGTGGAAAAGGCCGGTTTTTCTCGGGATAATGGAGTCAAGGGGATCTGCCAATAACCCATTGTTAAATCCAGTGTCGAGTAAAAACAAGCTGTGCCTAGCCGATCGAGCAACTCATCAATTCGAGGCATTGGGTACACGTCGAATTTAGACACTGCGTTGACTTTTCTATAGTCTACACAGAACCGGACCGACCCGTTGGCCTTGGGTACCAAGACCACCGGGCTGCTCCAGTCACTGTGGGACTCCTCGACGATGCCCATTTCGAGCATGAGGTTGGTGCGGCCGGGCAGGGGAGAGAACACGTCCGAAAACTCGGTCTGCAACTGGGCAACCTCTGCAAGTTGGGTCGGGGAGAGGTGGTCACCACAGGGGACCGGAGAGGTACATGATGCCAATGTTCCCTTTTGAACCTCCGGCCCCAGCTCCACCTTCTCCGGAACCACCGACACCAACGCCACAGGGACCTCATTCCAGAGTTTGAGCAGACTGAGGTGGTAAATCTGTAGCGCCCCACCCCTATCTATTTGCCTCACCTCATAGTCAACATCCCTGACTCGCCGTGTGACCTCAAAGGGTCCTTGCCACTTGGGGACCAATTTGGAGCTCGATGTGGGCAACAGTATGAGTATTTTATCTCCCGGTGCGAACTCCGTAAGGCGCGTACCCTTGTCATACAGGTGGGTTTGTCGTTCTTGGGCCTGCCACAAATTCTCCTGAGTTAGGTGCGTGAGTGTTTGGAGTTTTGCACGCATGCCAATAACATATTGGATTTCATTTTTACTTGGTGAAGGTCCCTCCTCCCAATTTTCCCACAGCACATCTAGAATGCCGTGCGGCTTATGCCCGTATAACAATTCAAATGGGGAGAACCCCATGGAGGCTTGGGGGACCTCTTGCACTGCAAATAGCAAGGGTTCAAGCCATTTATCCCAATTACGTGCGTCCTCACGAATTTTTTAATTATATTCTTGAGGGTGCGATTGAACTGTTCAACTAAACTGTCCGTTTGTGGGTGATACACGCTGGTGTGGATCGGCTTAATACCCAACAACCCACACAGTTCGTTCAGTGTACGTGATATAAACAAGGTGCCTTGGTCAGTCAGAATCTCTTTTGGGATTCCAACTCGGGAGATAACGTGGAAAAGTGCTTCCGCAATACTGCGTGCTGAGATATTGCGAAGAGGCACTGCTTCTGGGTATCGCGTTGCATAGTCCACCAGAACTAATATAAAGTGGTACCCTCGTGTTGACCGATCTAATGGCCCGACAAGATCCATCCCAATTCTTTCGAACTGGGTCTCGATTAATGGTAGAGGGCGCAAAGGCGGTTTTGGAATGGCCGCTGGATTTACTAACTGGCATTCGCGGCACGCCGTACACCACTTACGGACATCGCCACGAATCCCTGGCCAATAGAACCGGGCCATTATTCGGGCTAGTGTTTTATCCTGCCCTAAGTGTCCAGCCATGGGATTAAAGTGAGCCACCTGGAATACCAATTCCCGGCAGCTCTTCGGAATCAAAAGCTGCGTGACTTGCTCTTTAGTTTGAGTGTCCTGGGTCACTCAGTATAATCTATCCTTCATAATCGCGAAGTAGGGGAAGGATGGTAGGGCATTTGGCTGGAGCATTTGACCATCGATTACTCTCCCTTGGTCAAACGCATGCCGCAGAGTCTCGTCTCGTGACTGCTCTAACGGGAGATCCGCTAGGGATTCCCTAATAGAGAGAGGAGGAGCCGGCGGCTCCTCATTCTGATGTGGAGATGATGTAGATGGCTCTGTGACAGCTGCTCCTGCCAAAGCGACACCGGGACCTCCCCCTGTTAAACTATGGCAGGACCCACTCTTCACGAGATGACTCATTAACTCCCCAAATCCCGGCCAATCAGTCCCCAAAATTGAGTGGGTAAGACGAGGATTAACTGCCGCCTTCACTATAAATATTTCCCCTCGAAAAAGAATGTGGACCGACACTAGAGGGTAGTTGTGAACATCCCCGTGCACACACAACACCTTCACCAATTGTGCTCCCCCCAATGCCTCGTCTTGCACCAGGTTTTGGTGGATTGAGGTCTGATTACAACCAGAATCCACCAATGCCTGATGTGTATCTCCTTGGATACTCACCGGTATGCAATACGCACCGGCCCAATCGAGGGTGGCTCCTGACGTGTCGGGGATCTGAACCACCGCACCCACCTCCATCACCGAGCACTGCTGTTGGAGGTGGCCTGGCTCCCCGCAGCGCCAGCAAACCGGCCCGGGCTTCCTCTCTGCACTAGTGCTTTGGGGCTCACTCACCTGAGGGGGGGGAGAGACAGACACAGAAGGGAAAAACGGGAGGGCACCGCGGGTGCAGCGGGCCGGCTGGGGTGGCGCTGGCCCCCGCCTCCGTGGTGGGGGAATGGGGCAAGGAGGAGACACAGAAGGAGGGGGAGAGAGAGAGGGGGGGAGAGAAGAGGTTGTCTGCTGTCCTGCCGTCGGGACAGCCGCCAAATGGTCCTCCGCCAGCTCGATTGCCTGATCCAGCGACGCTGGGTGGTGGCACTGGACCCACTCTGTGGTTCCTGCTGGTAAACGCGCGATGAACTGCTCCAGTGCCACCTGGTCGATGAGTCCCTTGGTGTCATGGTTGTCGGCCCTCAACCACTGCCAGCAGGCGTCCCCGAGTTGCTGGCCAAACGCGAATGGTCGGCCGACTTCCTCCAAGCGCAAAGCGCGGAAGCGCTGACGTTGTTGCTCGGGGGTGCACCCCACACGCTGGAGGACGGCCCGGCGAAGGTCCGCGTAGGCCAGCCAGCAGTCGGCGGGGAGCTGTAGCGTGGCCAGCTGCGCCTCTCCCGTTAGCAGGGGGAGGAGGCGCGCCGCGCGCTGTTCCACCGGCCATCCCGAGGTCTCTGCTACCTGCTCAAAGAGCGTGAGGAAGGCCTCGGGGTCATCCTGTGGGCCATTCTTCGTTAGGGTGAGGGGGGAAGGGCCCGCGGCAGTGGAGTTGGTGGACCCTGCCGACACGAGGAGATGCCGGAACGCCCGATGATCTTCCTGTTGTGCCAGCACCAGGGCCTCGAACCGTTGTTCTTGCTCCTTTCGGAGGGCAAGCAGCGCCTGGTGCTGGCTCTGTTGGGCTGTGGTGAGGGCGTGGATCAGGTCTGCGAAGGGGGAGGACTCCATGGGGCTGTTCTCTTCTGTGCTCATCCCGGGTTTCAGCACCACTGTGACAGTTCGTAAGGGTGGGTGGAGCACAGAAGGACGGCAGGCCAGAACTGAGTTCACAAAACTCTTTTTTTATTGTGACACTTTTCAGCGTACACTCTCTCAGACACATGCACACACATTAGTTGTCTGGTTGGGGAGAGAGCTCCCTCTGATCTCGCTCTCTCTCCTTAAATAGGGCGCGGTCACTGGGGAAGACACACAAACACATTAATTAACATCAGGTGCAGTGATTCTGCCACTTACCTTCCCTGACTCCGCCCTCCAGTCACAGACTGATGCTTGACCACACCCCCGCTGCCATACTGACCCATCACTTGTCACCTGTTTACCAGCACCAGTCCAGCGGCACTCACAAATACCAAGGATGTCTAGTTGGTATCTTTCCATCTCACTGAGGACTTGAGCTGCTTTTGATGTCTTGTACATTGTGCAGAGATGCCATGTTCCAAGGCAGAGCTTCTTTTTGGACCCGAGTAGATTATCTGTCACATCTCTGACTTCCATTGTAAGGCTTTCATCAGGAGTGGTCATACTACCAAATGGTTGGCTCAAATCCACATCAAGGCCTTTGTTGTTATTTGCATCTGTTGTGGTTTCTGTAACTTGATGTTTTTACAGGATGGGGGAGCTGACCCCATGCCTGACTCCCAACCTGGAGGGCCAGGTGCTGTCCTTTAGTCTGGCACTTCACCCAAAACCAACCCAACATGGTTAAACCTGCCAGAGACCTGGACTCCAATATTGCATTCCAAGATCCCAGCCAGCACAGCTTCCAGGATCACTAAGGCACACAAGGCCCTTCACCACAATAAGGCAACAACACAAGGGAGGGGAGATTTCAAATCCATGACAGACAACCATCTCAATCCTGTCAGAGCTGCAAAAGTTACTTCAGTACTTGGCAAAGCATATGTACCCTTGATAGTCTGAGCATTCAACCAAGCTGAATTTTGCTATTTTCTTTTTGACTACAAGAACTGGTGAAGCGAATGGGATTTCAGACTCCCTTATGATGTTAGCATAATACAGCTCTTTAAGGTGGAGCCACATCACTTTGTAATCAGATGGGTGGATAGGCCTTACCCTCTGCTTATAAGGTGTTGGATCAGAAAGATGAATCTTGTGCTTGATTGCAGTCATATGACCATAGTTAAGGTCATTCTTTGCAAAGACTTCAGGAACTGAGTTCAGTTTTCTTGTAATCCTCTTTTTCCACAACTGAGATAGGGAAGTCACTAAAATCAAAAGTGATGGAGTTTCCTGGAGCCACTGAGCAGACTGTATAGTCCCCAGTCAGACTGCTAACAGACTGTGGCACATTACTTCCAACTTGACCTTCACTCTTCAAAAAGGTAAGTGAAGAAACAGAGGGCAGAACTGTAAGCTCTGCCAAGGCACAATATGCTGGCACTGTGATGTTATGTGGCGTTTCATTCTTGAGGAGACTGGGTACTTAAAATGAGGTTAATCTAGGGCTTGGCATGACATATTTGTAGAAAGTCAATCCACTTGATAGGTATGAATGAGTGGGGGGATCTACCAGTTAGGGAGCTTCAGGGAAACTATATTAATATTCCTTGGATAGTCATCTAATGCCATCTTCTGGCCTGCTAGGATGACTGTGCTTTTCTTATGTCAAAGTTTGACTTTACTCACCATATCACTGTCTCGTGTTTTTGCTCCTGTATAGACTTTGAAGATGTTGGATGAGTCCAGCATAAGCACAGTTCTCAAGGATAGGCTCACTTGCCCCTTCATTGAAACCTTCATACTAAATGTCCAGAGCATTTTTATCAATGATGACAGAGACTTGAACAGTGACTCTAGAATCAGGAACAATGCGAGCAAGTGTATTAACCATCTTTGGCCTACTTGTGAAATCCTCGGGAAACAATATTATCAATTTCAAGATAGCCTAGATAAGGCACATGCTGGCCTGCCACTCTCGCTACTTCAAAGAGATTATCTAGGGGAGAAATTGGATAAGAAACTAAATGGGTGTGATGAAATGACTTGGAAACTGTGGTCACTTGTGATCCCGTGTCAATGAGACACTCCTGCTGGATTCTTCTATGATGATATTGAATGATGATCTGGATCCAACTAACCCACTCATGAGTTCATCCTTACTGGGTCTAATTAAATGACAATTGACTTTTCAGCTCCTCCATTCACTTTGGGGACCACTGTCTCTCTCATTGGCTCCAGTATGTCCCTCTACCAGAGCCCACTCCAGTTTAAAGGGGAGTCCTGCTTTGCCTTCCACTTATTTTGTTTCACTTTCAGTTCTCTGTACTTCAGATCAACAGCAGCCTTATAGAAAGAGTTTTCACATATTCTGGCTATGTGGCCATCTTCTCCATATCTAAAACAGAACTAGGTCTTGGGCTGAGCTCTAGGTGTAACCTGGGATGTCACCTGGTGAGCCTGGGCCTCAGCTCTAAGTTTGGGGGGACCCTGGCTGGCCTCAGGGGCTGCTGTCTCATGTATCTTCTCTCTTTTGGATTTCTTGATGTTGAACTGCATTTGCAGCTCAGTGCCTTGTTTCCTCAAGCTCTCAGTCTCCAAGATATATGTGGCAGATCACAGAATCCAGGGACACATGTCGGCCCGGGGGCATTTTGAGTTATTGACAGATTCAGAAAGTACAGTTTCTAAGCTTTCCAATGATGCCTTCCATGTGGAGATCTGACAATATTTGAAGAATGTGTGGCCTTTTGAAAGTGTATACTTCTTAAAACAGAAAAGGGAGAAAATCGCCCTCAAAGTTTTCCATCTCAGCTACTCTGGGTGTAGGGCGGGCACATAATGGTGCTCATTTGCATGATATTAAGGAAAGCCCTACCCCCTACGAGCTAGCACGATACTACTTTCATGTAAACAAAGATCACCACGTCAATTTTCCTTCCATGCAAAGTATGCCCAACACAATTATGAAGTACAAAAATAAGTCCTAAAGTATACTTTAACGTTTTGTGGTTGAAAAATTACTCACACCGTAAGAAAGAAAGATAGCACGATGATGACACAACTAACACAATGCTAGTTTCATGTAAAGCCTCAGTCACAACCGGGCCGTACAGTACGTGCTCCTATGGCCGGTCTACATGCAAAAAACACACGGAGAGCGCGCGTGTGAAACGCACGAGAGCGCGCGTGTGATGTGCTGATTTTTGAGCCGCAGACCGGCCGCAGAGGTTCGTTGTCATGTCAAACAAACTCTACAGGCGCTTACATTTTTTTCAGGTTGCAAGACAAACTTACGGCCAACGAGCGTCTTTCTCCGTGAACAAAAAAAAAAAAAAACGCAGCGATTTGGGAAATGCCAAAAATCGCACAGCCAAAAAATCGTACGTCCAGTTGTGACCTAGGCTTAACTAAACCACAACACTCTCCGTTACATGCAAAAATAACCACACAGCCTTAGATTAATAAACTTACCCCATCAGAAAGAGAAATGGCACCTTGCACACACCAATGCCTCCGATGGAATGTAATCCTAGAATGGTCCGTGTATCATCCAATCATTCAAGTATTCCATTCAATCTGGAAAATGAGGTTGCGTTTTTTTTTTTGCTAGAAATGGTGATCTCCGATGTAAATACCGTGTGTCTGTTTGCTTCGCGGTGTTTGCTCCTCTGCGCTCTGTTTAGTAACTCATTCCATAGTGAAATCACATGCCTGTATGCAGGTTAAGTAGCCATGCGCTCAGCCCGGATCATACAGCTGATTCGCGGAAAAAAAAAAGACTTAAATCTTCATGTGAATGGCCCATATGGTAATTTACCCACACCCCCCCAGCAGGCTACAGTCCTGACAAAAACGAGACAATTTGCAACAAAAAATGTATGCTTTTCCAACAAAACAGTCTATTATCTGAAATACTGATTGCATTCTTCAAGATCTCAACTTGCACATGATGGAAAAAAACAAAAATCACAAATTTCGAAAAAAAAATGCTTCTTTTGCGATTATCTCGGATTCGTTTCGGCCGACATGTGTCCCTGGATTCGGTGAGCGGTCACATATGACTGTAAAAAAACAAACAAACCTGCCATTGTAATCACAGATACAGGAGAAGTCAGCCACAGACTGTACACTGAGGACTTTGCTTTGGAAGCTCCTAAATAGCGATGTATGTGGTCCAGTTTAGTAGCTCTCTTGTCTTCCTCCGTCCTCAGCTGCAATAAAAACTCAAAGTCAAGGGGCTCATCAGTTTTCAGCTCTAGCTGAAGGACAAGGTTCTGGTCCCAACAACCATGCTTAAACTGCTTCATCAGGTGATAATTTACTTCTGATGTTCTTACTCCATTTCTTTTAAAGGTCCCATGGCATGAAATTTTCACTTTCTGAGGTTTTTTAACATTAAAATGAGTTCCTCTGACCTTCTTAAGTCACCCCAGTGGCTAGAAATTTCATAATGTCTAAACCAAACTATGCCCAACATTTGAGAATGGTGCGTCAAAACGGCGCGTTGATAAACTCTTCCCTTGCCTACGTCAGCAAGGGAGATGATCCCCACGCCCCCCCTCTGGATTCCCACCCACTGTATGGATTGCCCGCCCAGCTCAAAAGTTGCCACCAAACATGGAAGTTGCGCTGTACATGGATGTGACAACACAGAAAGGAGTCTGTTTTTACTGCCGACGGGAGAGGCCCTGAAGATGCAGTGGCTTAATTTTATTTACTCCAATAATACGCCGTCGAGACTACCTAAGATGGTGTATGTTTGTCGGAAGCATTTTCCTGATGAATGTTTCCACAACTTGGGACAGTACAGGGCAGGTTTTGCACATCAACTGTCACTGAAGCCTGGGTCCATACCAAGCATCCCTGCCACATCAGCCACAAACACCGAACAAGTAAGTGTATAACTGTTAAGTCGTTTTGCCGTGTTTTAAAATCGGTGCCACGTTAGCTTTGCAATGGCTACATTAGCTGTGCAGCTAACCACTTCCTGCAGTTAGCCAGGTACTCTGTGCTACAAAACCAAAAAGCATGCAGCATGCTCTGTTAAACTGAGTTTAGTCTGGAAATTGACTGTAACTTATGAGCTTATGTTTTGCCGTGTTTTAAAATCGGTGCCATGTTAGCCTTGCAATGGCTACATTAGCTGTGCAGCTAACCACTTCCTGCAGTTAGCCAGGTACTCTGCGCTACAAAACCAAAAAGCATGCAGCATGCTCTGTTATAATAGCCAATCAAAACAGTTTTTACAAAGACACCCACATTCTTTTTTTTAAGTCACTCATTCATTTTATTTGTTTGTTTGTTTGTTCAGTAAAAACCCAAACATTTGTTGAATTTATTTTATTTCCTCGCGTCACACCTTAATGACATCAGCGCGTGGTATTTTTCCCTTCACGGTTTGTTCCTTTTCTCTCGCCATAGTAAGACACCCACATCCGCTTGTTCTGACCCACTGGAGGTAGCGTCACAGTGCTGTTAGCCAATCAGAGGTAACACGTTTACATGTCATGAATATTAATAAGACCCGCCCCCACCCTCTACCCTTCCCCACCTCCTGCTTCTCATTAGCAAAATGACGCACTGGGAAAAGTGCTGAAATGGGGCTTTCTCCTAGGAGGCTATATCTACGTGCCGAGGGTTCATTTTGAGAAAGGCTGCGGATATAACATCCGGAAACCTCCACGAGTCCGTTTAAAGCATCAACAAACCACCATGCCATGGGACCTTTAATTGCAGTGTTCAGCAGTGCTTGCAATCTCTGCAGATAACTAGATGGCCTTTCACCTGGGCTTGGTTTGTGTTCAGGAATTTGGCAAATATCTCTGTCATCTTCTACAAGGCCATAAACAGACTCCAGCAGCCTCATGTAGTCTGTAGGGTGAGCAGATGACCCTAACTTCCTCATGACATCTGAAACTAGGGGAAGCAGACTCTCTATCTTCATCTGCTGTACTTCTATAGAAACATGGTCATGGAACATCAACTCTACAAGAGCACAACTATTTGGATTGATTCTGAGAAGTGGGCACTAATGGGAGCTCTAATGGGAATGACTCTAATGGGAGCGACTCTCTCCTCCCCTGCAGATTTGGGCATTGTCTTCACTGGCTGAAGAGCCTTCAGGTGTGGGAGAGGCTTCCTAAGGTCAGATGTCTTTCTACACCTACGAATCAGGGATGTCATGCTATGGTCAAAGTCAATGTCACTGCTGTCATCTGAGCCACTGGAGTCAGGAACAGCCTGTGTGAGTTCCTTGATATGATGTGTACGCCATGTTATGGTGGTGTCAATGGCATTCTGTATGCTAAAAGGCTCAGTTACAGCATTAATAGCACCTGACTCAAACTTTACAATGGCAGTGCAATAGACCTCTGTCTCTGTACATGGCAGTATAACACTATTTTAGCTACTGCACCATACTTTCCAAGAGTTGCAGTGATGTTGTCTTCTGTATCAGTTTGACTAACACCTGACAAGATGATGGACCATTCTGCTTTGATTCTGTACCATATACCATACCTGTTCAACATTCATGTCTTGGACTCAAATCTGTTTCACTCAGTGTAAAAAAAAAAAAAAAAAAAACACAACAACAAAAAAAAACACTTTACATAAAAGGTGAAAATAGCTCACTTATTGACCAATATCTGTTACAACACTCTCAATGTAAATCTGACTTGGTCAAAACACTCCTGGCTGGTTCCCCCCGATGCAAGTCAGGTGATCAAGGCTATACCCCCCCCCCCAAAAAAAAAAAAAAAAAATTAAATAAATAAAAAATCATAGCTTATTAATATTTAGGCCAGAAATTTGCATGGGATTCGACTCTTCTTGTCTTATCTTCTCTCGACGCTAGAAGTGAATTGGTTACAACAACTGAGTAAATGGGGGGGAAAAGCAATAACAATGTTTATGAAGAACAATCTATGGAATTAGGAATCACACATGAAGAACAATTAAAAAAAAATAATAATAATAATAATAATTACAGTGGTGCTTGAAAGTTTGTGAACCCTATATTTCTGCATAAATATGACCTAAAACATCATCAGATTTTCACACAAGTCCTAAAAGTAGATAAAGAGAACCCACTTAAACAAATGAGACAAAAATATTATACTTGGTCATTTATTTATTGAGGAAAATGATCCAATATTACATATCTGTGAGTGGCAAAAGTATGTGAACCTCGAGGATTAGTAGTTAATTTGGAGGTGAAATTCGAGTCAGGTGTTTTCAATCAATGGGATGACAATCAGGTGTGAGTGGGCACCCTGTCTTATTTAAATAACAAGGATGTATCAAAGTCTAATCTTCACAACACAGTGTATCACGGCACGAACAAAGGAGATTTCTGAGGACCTCAGAAAAAGCATTGCTGATGCTCACCAGGCTGGAAAAGATTACAAAATCATCTCTAAAGAGTTTGGACTCCACCAATCCACAGTCAGACAGTTTGTGTACAAATGGAGGAAATTTGAGACCATTGTTACCCTCCCCAGGAGTGGTTAACCAACAAAGATCACTCCAAGAGCAAGGCATGTAATAGTCAGCGAGGTCACAAAGGACCCCAGGGTAACTTCTAAGCAACTGAAGGCCTCTCTCACATTGTCTAATGTTAATGTTCATGATTCCACCATCAGGAGAACACTGAACAACAATAGTGTGATTGGTAGGGTTGCAAGGAGAAAGCCACTGCTCTCCAAAAAGAGCATTGCTGCTCATCTGCAGTTTGCTAAAGATCATGTGGACAAGCCAGAAGGCTAATGGAAAAATGTTTTGTGGACGGATGAGACCAAAATAGAATGTTTTGGTTTAAATGAGAAGCATTATGTTTGGAGAACACTGCATTCCAGCATAAGAACCTTATTCCATCTGTGAAACATGGTGGTGGTAGTATCATGGTTTGGGCCTGTTTTGCTGCATCTTGGCCAGGATGGCTTGCCATCATTGATGGAACAATGAATTATGAATTATACCAGCGAATTCTGAACTGAATCTCAAGAGAAGGTGGGTCATACAACAAGACAATGACCCTAAGCACACCAGTCGTTCTACCAAAGAATGGTTAAAGAAGAATTAAGTTAATGTTTTGGAATGGCCAAGTCAAAGTCCTGATCTTAATCAAATCGAAAGGTTGTGGAAGGACTTGAAGTGAGTCGTTCATATGAGGAAACACATCCCAGAGTTGAAGCTGTTCTGTATGGAGGAATTGGCTAAAATTCCTCCAAGCTGGTGTGCAGGACTGATCAACAGTTACCAGAAACATTTAGTTGCAGTTATTGCTGCACAAGGGGGTAAACACGAGATACTGAAAGGAAAGGTTCACATACTTTTGCCACTCACAGATATGTAATATTGGATCATTTTCCTCAATAAATAAATGACCAAGTATAATATTTTTGTCTCATTTGTTTAACTGGGTTCTCTTTATCTACTTTTAGGACTTGTGTGAAAATCTGATGATGTTTTAGGTCATATTTATGCAGAAATATAAATTCTAAAGGGTTCACAAACTTTCAAGTGTAACCCAGCTGATAAATAGGCTAAGAACAGAAGTAATAAATAGTTAAAATCATCATTTTGTTAAGGAAGTCCATAAGAATTTAGTTGTCATTATTAAAAACATCCGTTTGACAAAGAGAGATACTTTTACTGTCTAAGTTACGATTTGGGTACTTTTATTTTGAAACCCTGTAACTTCACGATGCACTCTAGCTGAATCCGTAGTTGAAAACAGCCAAGAGGGAAGGAAGACAGCCATTTTGCAAGTGCCATATTAGCTGTTTTCCAGAGGAGCTAAACTTTATGTAAAGTGATGAAAAAGTTGATAAGAACACTTACGTTTTGTTTTGGGAACATGTGCTAGAAGAATTGTGAACATTTGAACATTTTTTGATGAAGACGGGTACCGAACTCATTGAGTTTCTTTTATGCAGATCTTTCTTGGTCAAGTTTTTTGTTGGAATTGAAAGTTCTGGAAGAAGATTCATCGATCTCAATAGATGGCGAGCCAACCCAGTTTGATTTCTGTTCATTGAATCCTGTCCACTGAAGGAGCCGGATGCCCTAACTGCTTTGTGGTAGGATTGTACCAGTCACACCACTGGTCATCACTCTTCGGATATCCACACGCTAGGAGCATGACACTGACTATTTGACTTGACTAACTTGACTTTACACTTAGAGCACAACAACTCAACTCAAAGGACAATTTTTTTTTTTCAAAGGGCCCATTTTCTTTTCTCCATGTGTAAATGTATGTACAACCTGTTCAATTATACATTAGCTACTAAAGTCCAAGTAACTTTTTAACCCTGGTGTGTGTCTGCTTATTGCACTGGAACTCCCCTCCTCACGAACCTAGAGTGAAGGTGTAGTTACTCAGTAGTGGGTTACACGGTAAAGCTTGGCGAGCCAGCCAGGAGGAGTATTGAGTCAGTGCAATAGCCTACTGAACTTTGAAATTTATCTTTTTGATTTATTTTGAACATTGAATTGTAAGTTTTTGAATTAACATTGATTGATTGAAATGGAAGTTATTGACGCAGAGAACGTTAAAGTTCCGAACTCCCTCATTGTCATGGGAGTATCTCAAAAAAAGGTAGATGAAGAGCTTTTTTACTATTGGAAGCAATATGGTTGCATTTTGAGAATAATTAAGGTTACTGAAGCTGGTGAACAGGTCATTGTAGAGTTTGAGTCTGGCACAGGTATTGAGACACTTGAAGAAAGTTTGCCTTTTGACAGAGTTAGCGATGCTGACCCTGACATTGTGCATCATGTTGATGCCCTAGCCAATGTGTACTCTTCTGAGAAAGGCACAGGTATCACACATTCTTTTCTGTCTGAGCTAAAACGCATGGCCAAACTTAGTGGGAAGTCATTTGAGAGGGTTTTATGGGACGAACTAGCTAGAATTACTGATCTCATTGGCAAGCCAAAGCCAGCGGCTGAAATAGTACAAGAAACAGCTCCAACTGACTTACCTAGTGAGCCAGCTGTAGAGACTCCCTTCAAGACTGAAAGCCTGAAAGACCCTGTTGTAGCAGAGTCAGACTTAGCTGAACATAGCCCAGATGTTAGGACTACTAGAATTACCACACCAGACACAGGCCTAGGTGATTCACTGACAACTTCCAAACCCCCACCTGATCACCTAAACCCACCTGAAATGCAGCGCTTAATTGTTGAGCATGTTGTTAAGAGCACTGATCTTTCCTCACATTCACACTCAGTCAAGCTGAGGACTTTTTCAGGCAGATTACCATGCCCTAGCACTGAGGTTGATTATGACACTTGGCGAAGCAGTGTCGAGTTTTACTTAGCTGACCCTGCTTTTCCTAAAGGACAGCTAGTGAGGAAGATAGTTGACAGTTTGTTAGCCCCTGCTGCTACTGTAGTGAAATCATTCAGCCCACACTCTTCCCCAAGAGCTTATCTTGACCTACTGAATTCTGCCTATGATATAGTCAAAGATGGAGATGACCTGTTTGCAGAATTTCTGAACATCAATCAAAATTCTGGTGAAAAATCATCTAACTACCTCCACAGATTACAGACTGCTCTGAACAAAGTCGTAAAGGTGAAAGCAGTCTCACCTACTGATTCAGATAGACAGCTTCTCAAACAATTCTGCAGAGGGTGTTGGAATAATACTTTGATCAGTACACTTCAAAAGAAGCAAAAGAAAGACCCCCCCCACCTTTGCAGAACTGTTGCTGCTTTTGCGCACAGAAGAAGATACAGTAAACAGACAGCCAAAGCTAACAGAATGAAACAACATCTAGGATTCACAAAGGCAAAACTCAGACTCAAGCACAGTGTGTTTGTGTTTCTAATAGCATGGAATACGATTTACCAGCTCCGCAAAATGATCCATCTCCAGAGATAAGTCAGCTCCAAAAGCAGATAATCGATCTCCAAGCTCAAATTGCAGCACTCTTACCCCAAAGACAAGCAACCAAATAAACCCCAAGCTGGAAAACCAAAGCAGAAACCAAAGCCAAAAGAACAAGCTAGTGCTGAGGCACAACCAGAAAAGCCTACCACCACCGCTAAAAAACCCAAGCCGTGGTATTGTTTTCAATGTGGTGAGGATGGGCATATAGTGAGCAGCTGCAATGATCCCCCAAACTCCGCGCTAGTCAATGCCAAGAAAAAAAAGTGTTTAAAGAAAGGCTTCAGGCATGGGAAAAAGCAAACCCGACTGGTGTGGATCCCTCTTTAAACGAGTAACTGTTCCTACTGAGGGACAAATAGGAACAGAGTTATGTAAAAGTCCCACCCCAACACAGAAAATCAAGAAAAAAGTGACACTGGACAAACACAGAGCTGTAAGAATGGGAGAACTGCCAAGAGACCTAGTAGGAAATAAAAGCACAATGAATGTCAAAGTGAATGGAATTGAATGTAACTCATTGCTTGATACTGGGTCGTAAGTTACGACTGTGTCTCAGTCTTTATGACTCACGCCTCACAGATCACCCTGTTCACCCAGTAAGTGACATACTGGAAGTTGAAGGTGCAAACGGCCGGGCAGTCCCATACATAGGCTACATACAACTAACTATGCAGTTTCCCAAAGAATTTATGCCTTCTCAGCCTGAAATACAGACTCTCGCCCTGATAGTACCAGATACTTGCTCCAACAGTAGTGTACCTGTACTGATTGGCACAAATACTTTAGATCCTCTGTATGAGCAGTTCTGTGATGACAGCCTTGGAGTCAACACATAATGTGGTTACCACCAAGTCTTGAAAACTCTACAACTAAGACACAAACAAAACTCTAAAGGTCAGATTGGTGTCGTCAGAATAGGCTGCCATGAACCAGGCATCATTCCGGCTGGTCAGAAAGTTGTCTCGGAAGGTTTTGTTAGTGGGAGTGAAGCAAACAACAAGAGATGGGCGTTACTAGAGCAGCCCTCGATCTCATCCTTGCCAGGAGGAATCTTTGTAGACAGCTGTCTGATAACTTCACCAACATGTTCTCCAAACAAGATTCCTGTCATGCTATGAAATGAAACCAGTCATGACGTTGTTTTGCCAACTAATTCTGTTATTGCAGAACTTGGCATTCTTCATGAAATTATACCGACCCACAACACCCCCATTAGTCAGCAGCAAAGCCTTAGTCATGGTTGCCCATTGTCTGCAGATGTATGTTCTAGTCAACAGCAGTCCTTTAGTGAGCCAGACCAAGAACAGAATGAATCAACTTTAAAGCTCAACTTCGACTTTGGAAATTCCCCACTTTCTGAAGAATGGAAGAGTCGCATAACACAAACACTGAACACTTACATGGACATATTTTCCCATCATGACCTTGATTTTGGACATGCAATGAAAGTCAAGCATCGTATCAAGCTCAAGGATGAGACGCCTTTTAAACACCGACCCCGTCCTATTCATCCACAGGATTATGATGCTGTGAGGCGACATCTCCAAACTCTTCTTGAAGCGAGCATTATCCGTGAATCCGAATCTCCTTTTGCATCACCTATAGTCATTGTCAAAAAGAAAAATGCTGACGTACATTTATGCATCGATTACAGGAGATTAAACATGCAAACGATCAAGGATGCTTATGCATTACCAAATCTTGAAGAATCATTCTCTGCACTGAGTGGATCACAGTGGTTTTCTGTGATGGATCTTAAATCCGGATACTATCAGATAGAGATGCATGAACATGACAAACCTAGGACCACTTTCGTATGTCCTCTCAGATTTTGGGAATGGAACCGTATACCGCAAGGGATCATGAACGTGCCAAGCACATTCCAGCGTTTAATGGAGAAGTGCATGGGTGATATACACCTGCATGGAGTGCTGGTTTTCCTTGATGACATAATAGTTTTTTCCAAAACACTTGAGGAACACAAAGCTCGTTTAACCAAAGTGCTGGACCGCCTTAGGGAGAACGGTCTGAAATTATCCCCGGAGAAATGTCATTTTTTCCAAACTTCCATGCGTTATCTCAGGCACATTGTCTCTCACAAGGGAGTGGAAACAGATCCGCAAAAGACAGAAGCCCTCAAAACTTGGCCAAGACCCCGCACTTTAAAGGAACTTCGTTCTTTTCTCGGGTTTTCCAGTTATTACCGGAGAGTCGTGAAGAACTATTCAAATTGTCAAACCTTTGACCAATCTTACTGCGGGTTATCTTCCAACTCGCAAGTCTCCTTCGAAAGCCAAATCTGATATGAAGTATTTCCATCCTAAAGAGCCATTCAGAGAAAGATGGACATCAGCTTGCCAGAATGCTTTCGAGCAGGTAATTGAAAAGCTCACTTCATCTCCAGTCCTGGGGTTTGCAAATCCAAAGTTACCATATATCCTACACACAGACGCAAGCACCACTGGACTTGGAGCCGCTCTTTACCAAGAGCAGGATGGACAGACCCGAGTAATTGCTTATGCCAGCCGAGGCTTGTCATGCAGTGAAACCAGATACCCAGCCCATAAGCTGGAATTCTTAGCCTTAAAATGGGCTGTAGTGGAGAGATTCCATGATTATTTATATGGAAATTCATTTACTGTAGTGACTGACAACAACCTGCTTCAGTACATACTGACAACAGCTAAGCTAGACGCCACCAGCTATCGTTGGTTGGCTGCTCTGTCCACCTTCTCCTTTGATATTAAATATCGCGCTGGCAAGCAGAATCAAGACATGGATGGTCTGTCAAGGAGGCCACATGGAGAATTGGCGAATGACAGCTCTTCACAGGAGGAGAGTCTAAGGATTCACGAATTTACAACTCATCACTTAGCTCCAGTGGATGTTGTCAAGGCGACCTGTCACTACCATGCAGCCGTGCATGAGGAAGTACCATCTTACTGTCTGGTAGAGTCACTTGTCATCTACCTGGATGCTGTCCCTTCTGTGTTTGAGGAAGCCGAGTAGTATTTCCATGGTCTTTTCACAGTCCCGAAGCACAGTGACACTGATTTAGCAAGACTACAGCGAGGAGATCCTTCAATTGGCATTATCATTAAGTCGCTTGAGTCTGGAGAATCTGCACCTGAACTGGAAGTGAAGACACCAGAGCTTCTTTTGATGCTCAGAGAGAGGAGTCATTTTCAACTCGAAGACTCAGGTCTGTTATACCAGATACAACAGAGTGAAAACAGGATGGAATGCCAACTTGTTCTTCCACATGTGTTGAGGTCATCTGTTCTCACCAGTCTCCATGACGAGATGGGTCATCTTGGAATCGAACGCACACTCGAGCTGGCCATGTCCAGGTTTTATTGGCCTAAGATGTCATCGGACATTGAGTCCAAGGTCAAAACCTGCCTAAGGTGCATGAAGTGCAAGCGTCAGCCAGAGAAGGCTGCACTGATGGTCAGTATCCAAACCAGCTGACCCATGGAACTGGTGTGTATGGATTTTTTGTCCATTGAACCAGATAGCTGCAACACAAAGGACATTTTGGTCATTACTGACCATTTCACTAAATATGCTGTGTCGATACCCACTAAAGACCAGAAGGCCATCATGGTAGCTCATTGTCTCTGGGAACAGTTTTTTGTTCACTATGGTTTCCCAGAGCACCTTCATAGTGATCAAGGCCGTGATTTTGAATCTCAGCTAATCAAAGAGCTCTGTGCCTTAGTGGGTACAAAGAAAGTCAGAACAAGCCCCTATCATCCCAGAGGTAACCCAGTAGAATGCTTTAATCATACTCTATTATGTTGGGTACTCTGAGAGAGAAAGAAAAGTCAAGATGGTGTGAGTATGTCAAGCCTTTGACCCACGCATATAATTGTACAAAGAATGAGGTGACTGGGTATTCCCCATATGAACTCATGTTTGGGCGGCAGCCCAGATTGCTGAATCGACATAGCTTATGGGTTACCAGTCAAAGGAACCTCATCCACATCACATTCACAATATGTGAAGAACTTGAAATCTTACCTGACAGAAAGTTACAAGTTAGCTGTTAAAAATGCCAAGAAGGTGGCTGACAAGAACAAGAAGAGGTTCAACATGAGAGTGAGAGAGTCTTGTCTGGAAGTAGGAGATAGAGTTCTTGTACATAACCTCAGACCTTGAAGCAAATATAAACTTGCTGATCGATGGGAGCCCACTGTGTATGTTGTCCAGAAGAGAGCTGGAGAGCTACCAGTGTACACCATCTGTCCTGCTGGTCAGAACGGACCCGCCCGCACATTGCACAGGGATCTGCTACTTCCGTGTGGATTCCTTGCCAATGAAGAAGAGGGAACTGAACAGCCCATGCGAGTCTCAAAGCCTAGAACCAGACAGAATTCTCCTCAGTCTGCCAAGAAACCACTTGACTCTGATGAAGAGGACTGTGACTATTCATGGTCGTATCCTCTAAGATTTGAGATGGAGACAAGAATTCTTCAGCCTTGTACCTCGAATCCGGCTGTAAATGTTCCACAGACTGGAAATGAATCAAGTTCTCAGATTCATTCCTCATCAGCATCAGGAAATTCACCTGATGGTGTGCCTGATGCTAGACACACTGATACACTGAACTCTGCTAATGAGGAAGGAAATGCAAACCTCACTCAGCATTCAACTGATGACCCTCTTGTTGACACTGAATCTGTAGAAGGGTGCTCACCTGAAACTGAAAACATCAGTACTGAAACTGAGCCACACACTGAACAGAGAGAGGAGAACCCAGCGATTGCAAGTGAGCCAAGTTTGACAAGCCCTTCTTCTCAAGAGCAGAGTAACAATGTGATAGCAGATGCTGCTGAAACTGAAAAAAATGACACTCCCAGTCCCCTGCTAAGTCCAGCTGATTTGGCAGATGTCTCTCCGGTAGATGATCAAGCATCCACAGTTACTGACACTGATCCTGTAGAAAGTACTGGTAGTGTTAGTGAGCAAGATCAAAACAGCCTACGTAGATCTGAACATCAGAGAAGAGCACCAGGAAAGTTTACTTATCCCCAGTTAGGTAAACCCCTGATTTCTTTTGCCCAGACTATTCTGGAAAGTTTTAAGAAAGTTCTAGTTGAAACATTTGAGGGTAATCCTTCCCATCAGAGACAGTCATGAAGGGACTCATGCCTATTTAGAGGGGGAGGGTGTAGCCCAGCTGATAAATAGGCTGAGAACAGAAGTAATTTATTACAATTGAACGTTTTAAGAACATTAGGAGAACGTTGCTATTAAGTTGCGAGAACATTACCCTGTAACGTTCAGGGAATGTTAGGTGGGGTTTACATTAGACCGTATCAGCGGATCATCAGATTAACGTTTTTAAAACGATTAGTGTGCACACAGCAACGCCAATACACGATTCGCGTGCACACAGCAACGCCAATACATGGATACGCTCGGCTCCGCAGGCATCCTGTGCTCCAAATCACTCCGCCCTGAACAGGGAGTGCCCTCTGGAGGGTGCGCACTCCGGCCCTGCGCAGCTCACAGAGCGCGTGAGTGGAGCGCACAAGCAGTGATTTGGGACTGAGCCGCTGTGTGTGTGATCTCAGTGCATATCACTTACCACTTGCAAGTGGAAGGATGGCAAGCCTAAAGACAATCATAACTACACAGTGGGCAGTATTTGCATCAGTATTTGCAGTATTTTCATACTTTTATACTCTTTAATGAAAGGTGATACAAGGCGGAAGTCCGCGCCGTTTTTCAGCAGTCACGTCACATGACCAACGCCAGCGAATCAGGAAGGTGGATGTCACAGTGACGTTGTCCAATGACGACGCCAGCTAGAGCTCAGCACAGTGTATCCGCGTATTCTCAATCTTTACACAGCACCGGACCAGACACGATCTGGATTGAATACGTGGACCCTGGCAGATTCCCGTTTCCCGGCGTTTCCAGGCGTTTTAATGTAAACGGACAGTGCATCCGTGAAGAAAACGAGACAGATACGGTCTAATGTAAACTTGGCCTTAGGGTGTGGAGTTTTTGTTTGGTTTGCAGAATGTTTGGCCAGAACGTTAGAACAGGACATACTGAGAACCTCTTTAGAACATTTATTTAGGAACCAGCTTTTGATTTCTGTTTAATGGAAATAAATAATCATAATTATAATTAGGGTTTGGACTAATTGTTCTTTATTATATATTCACTACAACAGTAAGCAAAGACAGTGTCACATTAATCTGATCTACCAGAAATTAAGCCATTATGTTCATTTTAAACAAATTAGTCCCTGCATGTTCATTAGTCAATTGCTGTCTAGTCACCTGCTGTCTAGGCATCATTCTCGGTGTTGCTGTCATCTAGTTGAGGTCCTCCATTCTGGGTTTTATTCTGTAATAAACCAATGAAAAAATAACTGAATAGCATACCAATTTATAACCAAATAACATATGAGTTGACAACTGATTTTAAAATGTTACACCACAAGATATGCATGTTTGTATGTATGTGTCCTTTTCTTTCCCTTTTATATTATTAATTTATTTTGGGGGTTTGTTATTCACCTTTGGCGGCTTGTACTTAGACCCTCCAGGCCTGTGGGCTGTGTACTTCATGACATCGGCAACTTCTTGAAGCACATCTTCTTTTTTCAGATTCTTCTTTTTGTATGCAAAGGTTGCAGCCTCTAAAATAATGTAAACAAAATTAAATGATTAAGGACAGTAGACATCTTATTGTCAGTATCTAAAAGTTGATTCAGCCTATGTGTGTCCTGACAATATCAAAAAATACTTACTGACTAATACCCTGCATAACCGCAGGTTCTGAAAAGGCACTTTGCCTTTCCTCCCCTTCATGCTGTACTGCTCCCACAGCCTGTTTTCTGCAATGTGGCGGCACATCAATCTTATCCCTTCTGGTATGTCACGTCCTCCCAAGGCAGCCAGGGCCTTTATCTATGTGAAATAAAACAAGAAAATAAACATTAGTCAATTATTTCAAAGAATTGTTCATCTCTACTTATTTACCCATTAGTTTGCCATTCATTTAATGGAAGTCATTTTAGAGTGAAGTGAGTACACAGTACACAGCTAAAAATATAATAAATAATACCAGCAGATTAGATCCATCTAGAGGACTTGTCATTTATAGTGGATAGATTTACCATTTACAAGTATAGTTACCATTTTGCCCCTGTATGTGTCGTCCTGTTCCAACTTGTCAGAGCTCCTGGAGCTCGTGTTTGGTACACAGTGGCTGGGGGATGAGGTCCTCAATATCTACAGGCTCACCGCCATCAAGAGAGTTGGCTGACATCCTCCTGAGAAGGTGCAGGATTTCTCCTTGGTTTTCAAGTAGAGTTTGAACCTTAATTTTCAGCTGGACGACTACAAAGATAAAAAATATGACAGGCCACCATGTGAAATAGACATGTTGTTCACAAGCAAATAGCACTATGGTCATGATCAATAACAACAACCTTAATGATTCGGAATATATGCAAAATATGACTCACTTTCATTCTCAAGCCTCTGCTGTCTTGAGGCAGGAGTGCTTCTCTTAGGTGTCTCCATCGACGGGCTTTGCCTCCAGGGGGTTGGTGAGTGCGGCTGCCTGGTCCCTGATGTGCTCTGCCTCGGGGGGGTTGGTGAGCGCGGCTGCCTGGTCCCTGACGTGCTCTGCCTCGGGGGGTTTGTTGAGCGGGACTGCCTGGTCCCTGATGTGCTCTGCCTCGGGGGGGTTGTTGAGCACGACTGCCTGGTCCCTGATGTGCTCTGCCTCGGGGGGGGTTGTTGAGCGGGACTGCCTGGTCCCTGATGTGCTCTGCCTCAGAGGGGTTGAGCTTGACTGCCTGGTCCCTGATGTACTCTGCCTTGGGGGGGGGGGGGGGGTTGTTGAGCGAGACTGCCTGGTCCCTGATGTGCTCTGCCTCGGGGGGGGGTTGTTGAGCGCGACTGCCTGGTTAGGGCCAATAATATTCTGTTATTACCGGTGATGAAACGGAATTAACAGAATTTGGGGTTTTGGAGGCAAATAATCCATTTCATATTTCAAAGCCTTCTGCTGTCTCTACAGCAATTTTGACTTCTTAAAGTAACTTATACTCAGTATTTAATGTGTTTAATATGTTTTGGCAACACTACGAGGTCCCATTACTAAGATGTATCTACTTCAGATTTTGGGTGAAAATACCCGAAAGTGCCCGAAACAGAATTTTTATATGCAAATGTACTAAATGAAATGGAATTACACTTTTCTGAAACGGAAAACATCAATTTTTGAAACGGAAAATCATTGGCCCTACCTGGTCCCTGATGTGCTCTGCCTCGGGGGGGTTGGTGAGCGCGACTGCCTGGTCCTCTGTGACCCCGATGTGCTCTGCCTGATCCTGTTGGCAGATGAGCGGCGGGAAGAAGTGGTTGCCCCATCAAAAGCAGGAGGATTGGGCATGGGCACAACATAGTCCTCTTTCATTCTCTTCCTTGGTGTTGGTAGCTCATCATGTTCATCTAAAAATCAGCCAAACATCACAAAATTCAGACATTTCTAAAACAACTGAATTTTGTTGAATTGCAAGACTTGCTGCTGTCAAGGGGGGATATGTTTTCAGTTTTTGTTTACAAAAAATAATTCTTCTAGTTCATTTTAGTATTGTCCAGTCTTCAATACACATGCCTTGTAATGAAACACAAATATGATGAAAAAAAGATGAAAAGCATTTGACCAGTACTCACCATCGGTATCTACTGATTCATGGTCTGTCTCTCAAGTTTGGAAACATTCTGGTGTCTGGCGTGTCCTCTTGCCTGGGCCCGTCTCAGGATCACACTCGATGTTTGAGGTATCCTCAGCCTGTTGCTCAAACCAGAGGGCTTTCTCATAGCTCTTTACAATAAAGTAGCCAGAATGATATACTGAATAAAATGTTCACAAAATTGAATGTTCTTGCATAGAAACTTAATGTTATTCCATCTGTACATGTATGTACAGCAGCGAATTACTCCAGTCCATTACATTAGTCATAAAAGGAGAGACTCCTTACCAGTAAAGGTGTTGACAAAGATCCTGATTGGCACCCTTTTCCAGCGTTGCTTGTCAGGTTCCTCACATTGCCGGACTCTACTCGAGCAGCCTGTTACTGAGCCGGGTGGCCAGTAGCAGAAATGACCCTAGGTACAAAAACAAAATGGGATCACAGCTCTTAGGTTTGTCTTGAGTAAGGGAAGTAGTGACAGTCATTGGTTTTTGTTACCGGTACTTTAGGTTAAAATCCATAACAAATCTTTCCTGCATACCTCGGCTTCCGTGCCTGTCCAGATCACTGGCACAACAGAAATTGCACCACATTTGCTCAGGAACTCCACCACAATGTACATCTTGAAAAACAAAAGCATATAACAAAAATGGAGTTGAGAGGTTCACAAATTAAGGTTATTAATGCAATAATTAAGAGACCCACAAACATTTGTCCAAGTCACTTTGTATCTATGTCATGCATTAATTGGCTAGTAGTCTAGTTTACTATTTGCATAATTAATGCTACACTGCTATTTTCAAACAGACCTACTAGTATATGCCTATTCATGCAAGAGCCTCATGAATGTTGATTTTCCTGTGTCATCATTGCTCTACTCTGATAGCACGCATGGTCAAGCGTTCTGCAGAAACAACTCTCATGTGTGCATTTCTCCTATGCACACTATACACCCCAATGATGCGAGAATCACATGGCTCAGTGAAGACGGCTTCAGAATGTTCGTACACTCGACACATGAAAGAGTCCTCAGGCATGCTGACAGCATGAATCACCTAGCAGCATGAATGATTAGGCAGTACAAAGGCATTGTTTGGTGACTTTGTTGATACTGTTGTGTTGCCCTTCACTGCTAGTTCTGGCTTTGTACTCCTTTCACTTAGTCTTTTGACAATTTGTGCCACTGGCCTTCTTCCTGATCTTACAAGCTTTTTGAGCTCATGCATGTAGTTTTCAAACGGAAAAGCTGAACAGGCATCTAAATATCCATGCTCCTTCACTTCATCAGCTAGATGAAGCAGAGAGTGTCAAGTCAAGTTTATTTGTATAGCGCTTTTAACAATAAACATTGTCGCAAAGCAGCTTTACAGAATTTGAACGACTTAAAACATGAGCTAATTTTATCCCTAATCTATCCTCAATGAGCAAGCCTGTGGCAACGGTGGCAAGGAAAAACTCCCTCAGATGACATGAGGAAGAAACCTTGAGAGGAACCAGACTCAAAAGGGAACCCATCCTCATTTGGGCAACAACAGACAGCCTGACTATAATATTAACAGTTTTAACATGAGGACAGTTTCGTTGATGTTATAAACTCTTCATTGATGGAAACTTGAGTGCAAAACTGTTCATGATAACTGCAGTCCTAAAGTTAGCAAGACAACTGTAGTCCTCAGCCATAAAAGCATTACTGTAAGAGTCCAGAGCGTCCTCCGGGTATAATCCTCAACTGTCCTCATGGGGCCATCCTTCACAGGAGCAGTGCGATAAAACTCCGACCAGACACAGGGCACCAGGATGGATCAAGCAGGTCCGAGGGGCAGAAGAGGCCAGCATCTCAGTCCCAGGACCAACATGTAACTCAGAGGGACAGATTGGGGGGGGGGGAGAGAGAGAGAAAGAAAACACATTGTTAGGTATGCCCTAAAAATGACAAGTATTAAATCTGTGTGGTAGGCTCGCAGAGACGAGAGTCTTTACATGAGGCATAACACACAACAATGGCATGTTAATATGGTAAAAAATATATCATGACCTGCTTTGGCTGGATGCTTGATTGGGTGATGGGAGCACACTCCTCAGCAATGATGAGATGCAGATGGGACCCTTAGGGCTGGCCAAGACAATTCAGTTACATTTCACCGGGTCTGGGACATGCGACAGAAAGTCTGACGGCCGATTCCCTGCAGGCTACGATAGCCAGTCGAGGTCTCCACCAAAAGATTTCCTGTTGACTCCATGTAACTCAGAGGGACAGATTTGGGGTGGGGGGGAGGGAAAGAAAACACAGGTTGTTAGGTATGCCCAATGTCACCTGAATAAGTAGGAACAGTATACATATTGCACCGAGTACAAGCAGGGACTCCGGCAACTAACTATGACAGCATAACTAAAAGGAGAGAGCCAGAAGGTAACACAGGCATGAGGGAGCCCTGGGACATAAAGCAGCCAGCCACTACACTGTCAACAAACTCGAGTGAGCAAGCGAGTGGGGACTGACAGCATCCATACATCCCAGTTTACCAAAACACTCTATGTCTGAGGACCCTCTAGATCTACACCTTTACCTCATAAACACCATTAACAAAAGGCTTGAGTAAACAGATATGTTTTCAGCCTAGACTTAAATGCTGAGACTGTGTCTGATTCCCGAACATTACTTGGAAGGCTGTTCCATAACTGTGGGGCTTTGTAAGAAAAGGCTCTGCCCCCTGATGTAGCCTTCACTATACGAGGTACCAGCAGATAGCCTGCACCTTTTGATCTAAGTAGGCGTGGCGGGTCATAGAGGAGCAGAAGTTCACTCAGGTACTGTGGTGCAAGACCATTTAGTGCTTTAAAAGCCAATAGTAGTATTTTATAATCAATACGAAATTTGATTGGGAGCCAATGCAGTGTGGATAAGACAGGCGTGATGTGGTCATATTTTCTAGTTCTAGTAAGGACTCTTGCTGCTGCATTTTGAACTAACTGGAGCTTATTTATGCACTTATTGGAACATCCAGACAGTAAGGCATTACAATAATCCAACCTGGAGGTAACAAAAGCATGAACTAGTTTTTCTGCGTCACGCAATGACATTAAATTTCTTATCTTTGCAATATTTCTGAGATGAAAGAAAACTATCCGGGTGATGTTATCAATGTGAGTTTTGAATGAAAGACTGGGGTCAATAATCACTCCGAGGTCTTTTACTGCCGCACATGAAGAAACAGAAAGGCCATCCAGAGTCACTGTGTAATCAGAAAACTTACTTCTAGCTGTATGTGGTCCTAGTACAAGTACTTCAGTCTTGTCAGAGTTAAGCAGAAGGAAATTAATAAGCATCCAGTGTCTAATGTCCTTAACACATTCCTCAATTCTATTAAGCTGGTGTCTCTCATCAGGTTTTGCAGAGACATACAACTGTGTGCCATCAGCATAACAGTGGAAACTAATACAATGTTTACGAATAAGATCACCCAGAGGTAACATATATAGAGAAAAAAAGCAGTGGACCCAAGACAGAACCTTGTGGAACACCAAACTTTACCTCGGTATGTCTAGAAATATCACCATTTATATCAACATACTGATAACGATCAGTTAGATAAGACCTGAGCCAGGAGAGGGCCATTCCCTTAACTCCCACAACATTTTCTAGTCTATCCAGAAGAATGGAATGATCAATGGTATCAAATGCTGCACTAAGGTCAAGCAACACAAGTAGCGAGACACAGCCCTGATCAGACGCCAACAGTAGGTCGTTTACTACTTTAACCAGTGCTGTCTCTGTGCTATGATGAGGTCTAAATCCTGACTGATACATTTCATGGATGTTATTCCTATGTAAATATGAGCATAACTGCTGTGCCACAGCTTTTTCAAGGATCTTGGAGATAAAGGGGAGGTTTGATATTGGCCGATAATTGGACAGCTGACAGGGATCAAGGTCAGGTTTTTTAATCAGGGGTTTGATAACTGCTAGTTTAAAGGATTTGGGTACATAGCCAATCATAAGAGAAGAATTTATTATTTTTAGAAGCGGTTCAATTACTCCAGGCATTATCTGTTTGAATAGATGTGTAGGTAAGGGATCGAGTACGCAAGTTGAGGCTTTTGATGTAGAGATTAATGAAAGTAATTCAGTTTCTTTAAGGGGAGTAAAACATTCTAACTGATGATCTGATACAGTTATATTGTTAACTACACGGTCACTTGCATTGTCTGACCTTAAATTAGTAGTTTGAATTTTTTGTCGGATATTCTCAATTTTGTCATTAAAAAAATTCATGAAGTCGTTGCTACTACATACTGCAGGTGTGAATGTGTCGATAGTGGACTTATTCCTGGTTAATTTTGCTACAGTATTAAATAGGAATCTAGGATTATTTTTGTTATCTTCTATTAGGGAGGAGAAATATGTTGATCTCACAGCACTAAGAGCTTTTCTGTACTTCAGGAAGCTCTCCTTCCAAGCTAATTTGAACACTACCAATTTTGTTTGACACCATTTACGTTCCAATTTTCGAGTGGTCTGTTTTAATGTGCGAGTGTCATCATTATACCAGGGTGCTAATTTTTTGTCTCTGACCATTTTTCTTTTTAGAGGAGCTACATTATCTAAAGTATGGCGGAATGTTGACTCTAAGCATTCAGTTGCCTGATCAAGTTCTGCAGGGGCTGACAGTGACCCAATCAAAGTTGACAACTCTGGGAGATCATTTATAAAGCTCTGTGTAGTAGTTGACGTGAAAGTACGTTTAATACAGTAGCGTGGTAAGGTGCATATATTATTACTCAGACATAGTTTGAATGAGATGAGATAATGATCTGAGATAACTTCAGACTGTGGAAGTATGACTATATTGTCTACGTTTAATCTGAATGTTAGTATTAGATCAAGGGTGTGACCACCATTATGGGTCAGTCCTATGACATTCTGCTTAATCCCGACTGAATCTAAGATGGACACAAACGCTGTTTTTAAAGGGTCTTCTGGGTTATCGAAGTGAATATTAAAATCTCCGACAACTAAAGCTTTGTCTAAGGAAATAACCAGATCTGAGATAAAATCTGCAAATTCAGAAAGAAACTCAGAATATGGCCCCGGGGGCCTGTAAATAATAAGCAATGGAATTAACTGGGTAGACTTATTTTTCGAGGCTACATACATTATATGAGTATGAAGAACTTCAAATGTATTAAATTTATAACCAGGTTTTTGTGTTACACCTAGATAATCATTATAAATAACCGCAACGCCTCCTCCTCTGCCAGTTAGACGAGGCTGGTGTACAGTGGTGCTTGAAAGTTTGTGAACCCTTTAGAATTTTCTATATTTCTGCATAAATATGACCTAAAACATCATCAGATTTTCCACACAAGTCCTAAAAGTAGATAAAGAGAACCCAGTTAAACAAATGAGACAAAAATATTATACTTGGTCATTTATTTATCGAGGAAAATGATCCAATATTACATATCTGTGAGTGGCAAAAGTATGTGAACCTCTAGGATTAGCAGTTAATTTGAAGGTGAAATTAGAGTCAGGTGTTTTCAATCAATGGCATGACAATCAGGTGTGAGTGGGCACCCTGTTTTATTTAAAGAACAGAGATCTATCAAAGTCTGATCTTCACAACACACGTTTGTGGAAGTGTATCATGGCATGAACAAAGGAGATTTCTGAGGACCTCAGAAAAAACATTGATGATGCTCATCAGGCTGGAAAAGGTTACAAAACCATCTGTAAAGAGTTTGGACTCCACCAATTCACAGTCAGACAGATTGTGTACAAATGAAGGACCATTGTTACACTCCCCAGGAGTGGTTGACCAACAAAGATCACTCCAAGAGCAAGGCGTGTAATAGTCAGCAAGGTCACAAAGGACCCCAGGGTAACTTCTAAGCAACTGAAGGCCTCTCTCAAATTGGTTAAGGTTAATGTTCATGAGTCTACCATCAGGAGAACACTGAGCAAAAATGGTGTGCATGGCAGGGTTGCAAGGATAAAGCCACTGCTCTCCAAAAAGAACATTGCTGCTCATCTGTAGTTTGCTAAAGATCACGTGGACAAGCTAGAAGGCTATTGGAAAAATCTTTTGTGGACGGATGAGACCAAAATAGAACTTTTTGGTTTAAATGAGAAGCGTTATGTTTGGAGAAAGGAAACCACTGCATTCCAGCATAAGAACCTTATCCCATCTGTGAAACATGGTGGTGGTAGTATCATGGTTTGGGTCTGTTTTGCTGCATCTGGGCCAGGACGGTTTGCCATCATTGATGGAACAATGAATTCTGAATTATACCAGCAAATTCTAAAGGAAAATGTCAGGACATCTGTCCGTGAACTGAATCTCAAGAGAAGGTGGGTCATGCAGCAAGACAACGACCCTAAGCACACAAGTCGTTCTACCAGAGAATGGTTAAAGAAGAATAAAGTTAATGTTTTGGAATGGCCAAGTCAAAGTCCTGACCTTAATTCAAGTGAAATGCTGTGCAAGGACCTGAAGCGAGCAGTTCATGTGAGGAAACCCACCAACATCCCAGAGCTGAAGCTGTTCTGTATGGAGGAATGGGCTAAAATTCCTCCAAGCCAGTGTGCAGGATTGATCAACAGTTACCGGAAACGTTTAGTTGCAGTTATTGCTGCACAAGGGGGTCACACCAGATAGTGAAAGCAAAGGTTCACATACTTTTGCCACTCACAGATATGTAATATTGGATCACTTTCCTCAATAAATAAATAACCAAGTATAATATTTTTGTCTGAGTTATTTAACTGGGTTCTCTTTATCTACTTTTAGGACTTGTATGAAAATCTGATGATGTTTTAGGTTATATTTATGCAGAAATGTAGAAAATTCTAAAGGGTTCACAAACTTTCAAGCACCACTGTATATAACTGTATCCAGGAGGACTCGCTTCATTTAATGCTATATATTAATTTGGCTTAATCCATGTTTCAGTTCAACAAAGTACATTAAACTCCTGATCAGTAATGAGTTCATTAACCATTAGCGCTTTAAATGTAAGAGATCTAATATTTAATAGCCCCACCTATAGATCAAAGGTGCTGGCAGCAGCTGTACAGTCAGTATGATCTAATTTTATATTGATTAGGTTACTGGAACAAACTCTGAAAATTTCTACCTTTTTGTTGAGCTCGGGGAACAGACACAGTCTCGATGTAGTGGACCCTGAGTAACGACTCTGTGCAGCTAGCCGACAGTCGATTTAGCCTGTTCGTCTGCTCCCTGGCCTTGGCTCTGGATTGTCAGAAATTAACTAGGCCTGTTCTGAGACTATGACCTATGCTGCAGGAAATGAGAGCAGCACCTTCCCGAGTGGGATGGATACCGTCCCGCCCTAACAGGCCAGCAGTGCCCTCAAAATTAGCCCAATTATCTATAAAGCCCACACTGTTTTCAGAGCACCACCTGGACAGCCAGCAGTTCAGCGACCATAACCTGCTGTAAGCTACATCGCCATGCCGCATTGGGATGGGGCCAGAGCATACTACAGCATCGGACATCGCCTTCGCTAATTTAAACACCTCTACAAAGTTACTCTTAGTAACCTCAGACTGACGAAGGCGTATATCATTAGCTCCTGCATGGATAACTGTCTTTGAGAACCTGTGCTTGCCTAGGACCCTAAGATTACCTGCTATGTCCGGCACCCTGGCTCCTGGAATACACCTGACTAAAGCTGCTGGTGCCCCTAAAGGCTGAGCTAATTTCACATGCCATATGATAGAGTCCCCTATAACCAGAGCTCTTTCAGGTTTCTCAGTGGGTGCATCACTAAGGAGAGCAAACCTGTTCGGCACGTGACGTGGAGAGGAGTGGTGCTCCCGTGGGCGAGCCTCAGCGGTAGCTTTGGCTCTACGCTTATGCCGCCGAGCCGTCACCCATTCGCCCCGCTGTAAGGGCTCTAATGCCGGAGTTGGGGGATTACTAACTCCACCTAGGGCATCCAGACTTTCCCCTACAGAAACTACACTGTTCTCACGCTCACTAACCTGCTCTAAAGCCTGGATACGTGCTTCTAGCACTGTAATCTTCTCCGTCAGAGAGCTAACTAATCTGCACTTATCACAAATAAAGCTAATAAAGCTATCACTAGTGACGGAGGAAGAATGACTAAACATCCTGCACTCAGCACACTGAACAGGCAGAAGGTGTGCCATGATGAAAAGATTCACGTACCTTAAACGAAGATCTGTTGATATTAAAGCAGATCCGATGTGGATGGCCTCCACTTGTGGTCTTTACACAGGAGGAGAGAAAAAGAAAGCTTCCGGTCTCAGCGTTCTTCTGAAAAAAGAAAGAGAAAAACCAGAAAAAGAAAGTGAAAGTGAAAAGTACAAAAAGGAAAGCGACAGTACAATAAAAATGAAGAGGATACTGGAAATTTATTTGTAGAAAAAAGTTAAAAAAGGATTAGTAATTAACGCCGGCACTCGCGGGAAAAAAGGACTTGGCGCAAACAACTCAATTACCAATGTGCAGAGAGTGCACATTGTATACAAGGAACTCGTTGCCATATAACTTGCGGCCCTGTGAAACGAAGTGCACAAGCAGTTAGTTGGCATAGCCTCTGTGTGTTTGAGCAAGCTCAGGACTCACAAGGATGGAAAGGGCAACACTCAGTCATGAAATGATCATACAAGTCCTGCCTAAGAATTTGATGCAAGGCTATTTTCCCTGTATAGAGCAGAAATTGTCTATATTCTGTGGCTTTCCACCAGTCCACATCTGTCAAGGGGCATGGTTTCCGTGCGAAGGTAGAGGGGATCAATTTTTTCATTCCCTCCAGCCGGAGACTTATCTGATGGATCTGGTCTGCTGAATGCCTCACATCTCGTCTACCTCGCATCCATATAAGTAACAGCCTCTTCATGCAACCCAAACACACTTGATGCATATAGTCTATAGGGAATGATTTCACCATATCAATGGGTAGCAAACATAGGAGAGATTCCCCATGGTGATGTTCTTCGTTCAAGTGGTTCCAAAATGATGAATCTGTACGAAGACCTAGGTTTTCTACTTCTGGGTAGGTTATCTGTCTGAACCACTGACCTCGCTGAGCACATTTGTCACATCCAAAATACCCAGTAAATGACTTTGTCATTTTAACCATGGCCCTTGCAGGTGCATCACAGACTATGCATCTGAGGGTGACGTGAATGGTTTCCTCACCATCTTGCAGACCATGCTGAAGAATCATCTTCAGATCTTGAATGGTATCATTTAAGAAATCCAAATCAGTGGGCTTGGATTTTCCGCAGGTCAAGGCCTACAGGGAAGACTGTTGCTGGCTTTATGTTCACTATAGCACACAGTACTGGCCACAATGACACAGTTGAGCTTCTAAACAATGGCAGGCCATCAATGTTCAATGAAAGTTCTACTCTATCCTCTTCTGCTCTTTTATGCAGTGGATACATCTTCAAATGTTTCACCAGCTCACTAGCCAATCCAAAATAATAATAGTCCATTCCAGATTTGACTTCAGTTTCCACCTGGCTAGCAGTGTGCAGCAAAGTACGAGCTGTACTTGGTAGATTAGGATGGCCAGATGTCTTGAGTAGTTTTAGAAGACTGTCTACAGCATTTTGTTTGACTTGGTACTCTGTCACCCAGGATGATAATTTGTCCTCAAAACTATCACTTTTGCTTTCTGAATCTGCATCTGATGACACTGTTTCATGTTCGTCAATGTAGTCCCATCCACCATCAGAATGATCATCATGATCTGGAAGCTCAGGGTAACCATTGGAAGCAGCATCTTCAAATTCTGATTCATTGGTAGCCGTAGAACCTTCATTTGTAGTTGTTGTCCTGGTTTCTGCCTGTACTTGTAATGCTGGTAGTGGTGGACGTGATGCTCCATTATTATGCAGGTCTATGCACTCTTCGTCAGACGATTTGTCACTTTTGTCAGTTTCCACAAATGTGTCTCTGTATGGCTTCTTCAAAGTTCTAGTGGCTGCAGCCCACCTATGTTTGTATCCCTGCTGTCGAATTTTCTTCATGGTGGATGGAACTAGTATTCTCTGGAAAGCAATCAATGAAAAAAAAAAATATATATATATATATATCATGCAGACATGCACCTGTACCATGCAAATATGTATTTTAGAACCTTGACTGTTCAAGACTGGTCAGTATTTTAATCTAGTTTAGATATGGATGCAACTGAAGGTCCAGAGATTTCTATATATATTAGTCTTTATTAAAAATTAAACATGAATAAATAATATTTTCAGGGATGTAGCCTAGGGAATCTAGCACTAAAATGGGCGGACCTAGAAAAAAAATGTCTTTTTGCATGACTGGTATCTATATATAGCCTAGTACTCCAGGAAAAAAAATCTAAAGAAATCTAGGTGGGGGAACATGTTTAAATATTGACGTTTCTTACCCCCTACCCCCTGTAGGGTTGCAGATGGACATTTCAAGATGTAGGCATATATTTATGTAGTGTATGTGATTTTTATCATCAATTACTGGTCTCCTCCCATGACGAGATATGGCAGCATGTTTATGCTGCAAAAATACCCGTTTTAAACTTTTTAAACAGCATTTGGAAATGGAAAATGTAAAAAATTGCATATTTTCACTGGGAACAAAGTCAAACGTAATAAAATATTATAAAATATTATTTTAACTGACTGGTGTGAATTGTTATACTGGTTGAGTGGAAGTATGAATCTAGTCTAGATTCATATATTTTATTAAGTCTGTTTCCAGTGAAAATAATTTTTTTTTTTTTACATTTTCTGTAAATTAATAGTGTTTAAAAGCAGGGCTTTGAACCGGTTCAAGGAACGAAAACGAAAACCGGGAACTTTTTCTATTTCACATGGAACAGAAACGAAACCAGAAACTTTATTATTTTTTATGTTCCGGAACAGAAACGCTTATTAAAAATAATGGTAACCGGTTAATACCGGTTTTTATTTCGTTCCTCAAAGTTTCTGTAGTCTACAAATAGTCATTCTTCTCCTGCGCAAGTTTCTATGACCCGCTGGGGTTCACTTCCTGTGTGACGTTCGCTGATTGAATGGAGAGAGCGGGAAGGTGGACTACTATCACGTCTCCATTACTGAGTGTCTGAGCAAAGAAGAGCCTGAACGATGCAACCTCCCTATTGGCTGTTTGTAAAAATGTATCAGTAGTTGCCCCTCCCACGGGAATCATCGCGGGCTCGAGAGACGAGACCTGACGAGTTAGTTCGTTGGTAGCAGAACAAAATGCCTGGACACAAATCGGGTTTTCAGAAAAGGAAAGAAAATAAACGGAGGGTCGAAAATACAAAAAAGGAGGCAGAAAATGCAAAACGAGTTTTAAGGTAGGACAAATGGTTACTTTTCTGAGGCAGCCCGCCGTGGCTGCCTGCAGGCTGATTTATTATAGCCCATTTAGTTAAAATAGTTGATATAAAATGTTTATAGTTATAGTTATGTGATGGTTGTCCTGATTTAGACTGTTTTTTTTGGGGGGGTTGCGCGATGTTGCACCCGGGGCCAGATTAGGGCAGAACCGGCCCTGGCTACATTTCAGCTGTAGTTTATGTATGTATGTACTTGCATAGATGTGTACTTCCAATATGGCGCCTAACACAATCTCGTGGCGCGGTGACGTCATGCGGTAGCCCTCTATAGGGCCTGACTAGCCTTTGGTAACACACTAAACGAATTCTCTTTCATTTTTGGCACTTTTTCTGTTTGTGTAGATGGGAAGACATACTGAGAATCCAAATCACCAACATTTGAAATAATAATTGTTTTGAATTATTTCTTGTCTTATTTAATGAAGGTTGTAATAGAATTAGCCTACATTTGGCTTAAGCTGGATGAGACAGAGACATAATTTTATAGCCATTTGTTAAACAGCTGACAGGGAACGTAATTAACCGTTCCGGGAACGAAATTTTTTTGTTCTAACCGGTTCGGGAACGTCTATTTAATGGTGGAACCCAAAACCGGAAACGTTAAAATTCCGTTTCTGTTCGGAACGAACCAATAAGAAAAAAATTCCGGTTCAAAGCCCTGTTTAAAAGTGCAAGTTGGGTATTTTTGCAGCATAAACATGTTGCCATATCTCTAGCCATGGGAGGAGACCAGTAATTGATAATAAAAAAAAACACATACACTACATAACTATAATGCCTACATCTTGAAACTTCCATCTGTGCCCTCCTGGACAAATTTTACCAGGCACATTTACGTTATGGGAATGTTCTGGGTCTAATTTAGACTGGTCTAGAAAAAGCCTGAAAGTGTGCTTTCAAGGCTTTTCGTGAACACCAGGCCCCATGTGTTCTCTACAGGACCAGTTTCTAAAGACTTAGAAACTGCAGAAATGTTTTCTGTGCAGAAATGTTCCTCGTACTTCCTTATTCCACTTTACTTACATTTGGTTGACAATGGAACGATTACCCGCAAAACAGATGGATTTTTCTTGATAACTCTTCGATGATTCAAATCCCTCCTTGCACGTAGCGGGAGATATGCAGTGCGCATGCGCATGGCCTTGACCTAATCGGTTGGAAACTCCGAATGTTCGTTTCACATTCCCCTGATGTTCATGCGCAATGTTCTCTAAACGTTTATGGTAAACATTTCTAAGAACCTTCAAAGAACGTTCACGGAATGTTTTCATTTAACAGAACCAAAATAGAACTTCTGTGGAACGTTAGTTTAACGTTTGTGCTAGCTGGGAAATAGTTAAAATCATCATTCTGTTAAGGAAGTCCATAAGAATTTAGTTGTCATTATTAAAAACATCCGTTTGACAAAGAGAGATACTTTTACTGTCTAAGTTACGATTTGGATACTTTTATTTTGAAACCCTGTAACTTCACGATGCACTCTAGCTGAATCCGTAGTTGAAAACAGACAAGAGGGAAGGAAGGCAGCCATTTTGCAAGTACCATATTAGCTGTTTTCCAGAGGAGCTAAACTTTATGTAAAGTGATGAAAAAGTTGATAAGAACACTTACGTTTTGTTTTGGGAACATGTGCTAGAACAGGGGTGTCAAACCTGATCCATAAAGGGCCGTGTGGCTGCAGGTTTTCATTCCAGCCATGCAGCAGCACACCTGACTTGGCTCATTCAATCAACTGAACTGTCTTCACACAGTCAAATACTTGCAGCCACACCCACCCTTGATTAAAGGGTGGGTGTGTCAGTTGATTGAATAAGCCAAATCAGGGTGCTGCTGCATGGCTGGAATGAAAACCTGCAGCCACACGGCCCTTTATGGATCAGGTTTGACACCCCTGTGCTAGAAGAATTGTGAACATTTGAACATTTTTTGATGAAGACGGGTACCGAATTCATCGAGTTTCTTTCATGCAGATCTGTCTCGGTCAAGTTTTTTGTTGGAATTGAAAGTTCCGGAAGAAGATTCATCGATCTCAATAGATGGCGAGCCAACCCAGTTTGATTTCTGTTCATTGAATCCTGTCCACTGAAGGAGCCGGATGCCCTATCTGGTTTGTGGTAGGATTGTACCAGTCACACCACTGGTCATCACTCTTCGGATATCCACACACTAGGAGCGTGACACTGACTATTTGACTTGACTAACTTGACTTTACGCTTAGAGCGAGGATTGGAAAAAGGAACTTTCGTTTAAATTCAAGGAAACACAACAACTCAAAGGACAATTTTTTTTTCAAAGGGCCCATTTTCTTTTCTCATCTCATCTCATCTCATCTCATTATCTCTAGCCGCTTTATCCTTCTACAGGGTCGCAGGCAAGCTGGAGCCTATCCCAGCTGACTACGGGCGAAAGGCGGGGTACACCCTGGACAAGTCGCCAGGTCATCACAGGGCTGACACATAGACACAGACAACCATTCACATTCACACGTACGGTCAATTTAGAGTCACCAGTTAACCTAACCTGCATGTCTTTGGACTGTGGGGGAAACCGGAGCACCCGGAGGAAACCCACGCGGACACGGGGAGAACATGCAAACTCCGCACAGAAAGGCCCTCGCCGGCCACGGGGCTCGAACCCGGACCTTCTTGCTGTGAGGCGACAGCGCTAACCACTACACCACCGTGCCGCCCCCATTTTCTTTTCTCCATGTGTAAATGTATGTACAACCTGTTCAATTATACATTAGCTACTAAAGTCCAAGTACTGTAACTTTAACCCTGGTGTATGTCTGCTTATTGCACTGGAACTCCCCTCCTCACGAACCTAGAGCGAAGGTGTACTTACCCAGGAGTGGGTTACACAAGCAACACTGTATGAACAATGTTGCCCTTCCAATAGTCAGGCAATGTAAAAAGAACAGTCTAGTCCAGGGGTCACCAAACTTTTTTCTCTGGGGGCCACATTGTCGTTCCTGACTATGATGGGGGGCCGGGGTAGGGTCAGCTATATAACATAGAATTGTATGACCTAGACAAATATGACCACCAGCAGGCCTCATTGTGTAGTAGAGATTACTAGCCTGGCACAGCCATCCCCACTACTATATCCACACTACTATATCAACACTTGATTCCTGGCACATATTTGTTTATCTTTACTAGTGGTTTGCAAAAGTAGTAATCGAGTCTTCGCACTGTTTTAATTTGAAATACCACAGATATTCCATTTATTTATTTTCCAATCAAAATAACATCAAAGCTGTCAAGGTAAGAAACATCTGCCTAGTTGAGGTGATTGACACTGGCAAAGGTGAGTGAAAAATTATAAATTGTAGGTAGGCCTGTTGATATTATTAATAATATTAATAATAATTGTGTGCAGCACTTAATACAGGTCAAATAAATAGGCCTATAAAATAAATACATTTAAAAAAAAAACAGTGAAATTATAATAATATGAGCAATAGATCACAGCAGTTGTGCTGTGTCCTGCTCGTCATTGCTCTCATCCATAGCCAAAGCAAAAAAGCTCGAATTCTGACGCTTTCTCATTCAGCTGGTCATACACGTTGTCCCCCAAATCTTCGGTTCGCCTGGTCATAGTAGGTGCGGAGAGACTCACCACGTTGAGCGCATCCTTCTTGTTGGGACACACCTCCTCGGCCACAGCAAGCATGCATACTTTAACAAAGTCCCCATCAGTAAACTGCTTTCCATGGGTAGCTAGTAGGTGAGCTACCTTATAGCTAGCTCAGACAGCAGCCTGGTTGATCTGGGTTTGGCGAAGGAATACATTCTGTTGTGCAGCCAGTCCGCATTTCATCCTCCGAATCCTGTCTTCTCTTGTTTGCCCTCGCAAACTAGCATACTCTTTGTGGCGGGTTTCGTAGTGACAACGCAGATTATATTCTTTGAAAACCGACACACTTTCTTTACATACAAGACAAACTGCACAGTCCTTACACTGAACGAAAAAATAATCGGTGGTCCACTGTTCTTTAAAAACTCTGCACTCTCTGTCAGCTTTTCGCTGACCGCTAGCCATTTTACTGTCCTGAACACTGACAGTTTTCTGCGCGTGCGCTGCCTGTCACTGCTTGATTGCGAGCATATGACGAAAATTTGGAAAATATGAGTAGTTCATTTTATAACTAAATATCAATTTTAATTGATAAAATCAACAAATTACAAGATGCAGACATGTTATTATTTGCCAAAAAGCAATTTAAAAAAATAGGTCATGACCACTTTTGGGGATTGCCTCATAGGGCCGGTTCAAGTGGTGGGGGGCAGAGGGGGCTGGGGGGCCGGTCAAAGGGGGGTGGCGGGCCAGAGTTTGATGACCCCTGGTCTAGTCAGTATATAGTCTCAGTACACATATTTCAGTTCCTTAGTATGTCCACATATTTTTTTTTTTATTAGCAGGCCTGATGGTATGACCCAGGCAGTATGCTGGTAACCAGAGGTGGGTAGTAACGCGCTACATTTACTCCGTTACATTTACTTGAGTAACTTTTTGGATGAATTGTACTTGTAAGAGTAGTTTTAATGCAGCATACTTTTTACTTTTACTTGAGTATATTTGTGAAGAAGAAGTGATACTTTTACTCCGTTACATTGGGCTATATTCTGCTCATTACTCGCTACTTTATTTTTATTTTTATTGATCCGTGCAATGCGTGGTGTGTTTGTTTTGTCGAGACTTCCAGCAGAGGCTCTGTCACATGACAGCATCTCACTGATCAAATGGAGCAGCCAGAGCCATAGTGGGAGGAGCTATGGTTTAACTCTGTTTCGCCAATCAAACAGAGCCAAGCTGCTGCGCGCGCCCGCACACAAAATTCCCGCCGCAAAACCAGTCCAGGTGGAAAAGAGCACGGAAGCAGAAGAAAAATGGCAGAGACAGCGGCCAGTGTTTCTCATCAAGCCGAAGAGGTACACCCCTGGCCACACATACAAACCATGTTCACAACATGGTTTCCAAACAACAAAAAATAATAGTTATGTTATGTGGTGTCACAATGTGTCTCCCCAAACCAGTGGATGTTTCAGCTTATAAAAACTCAACGTCGAATTTAAGGAAACACATTGCGGTAAGTAGGCTGTGTGCTTTTGGCTGTCTTCATAGGCAGACGTTAGCCCTGTTGTAACATCATAAATAACTGTAAAATACATTGTCTTGTGGAAATGTATTGACGCACTGCAGCCTCAGATGGCAAGATAACACACACACACCAGAGAACCAAGGAATAAAACTACAAAAAATCTTCCTAACAATCACTTTTTTATTGATGTGAAACCAAAAAATGCTCATGAAAATAAGGTTGCTCGCCTAATGTCAGCTCCTCAATAGCGTTACAGTTGTACACGGCTCTGGTCAAAAACTGGGAATGGAAGACTGGAAAACTTACTAAATAACAAAACGCGTAACATATCGTTTGTGAAATCTCCATTTTTCAAGCTACTGTATTTGTTGTGGATTAGAGGGATTTCTGAAGACTTTAGGTGTTTTTTTTTTCTGTTAGATTTGTTTTATTAGTTGTCTACAAGTGCTTGTTTACAAAAGGAAGGGCATTAGCTTGTTAGCTTGACCGCTTGCTAGCAATCCCCACCACCACCCAGCCAAGCTGGGCACTGACAGCTAGTTAGCAACCTTTTTGCTTGTTACTTCCACTTGCTAACAACTCTGCGAGATGGATCCAGTAAACAACTTTTTGGGAGATGAAAGGATTAACATCGTTGATCGCATTTTACAGGATTATTTCCAGTCTTTTTCGTATGAGGAGATATTACATGTGATGTTCAGCTGCTGTTAAAGCTGAACAGTCACTTCACGGAGTGAACATGCACGTGCGCGCACACACACACACACACCCACACACAGTGTTATGGTTTATGTGCAGACTGCCTTTTTCTTCTTTTTCTTTGTAATCTCTACCCATTGTTTTGTTATGATGTTACTTTGTAAAGATTTAATTAATTAATATTTAATTTATTATTGTTTTCACCTGTTCAGGGCTAAAAGGTCACAGCTTCACAGTGCAAAATTGAGAGCCAGCTGCTGTTAAAGCTGAACAGTCACTTCATGGAGTGAACGCGCACACACACACACACACACACACACACACACACACACACACACACAGTGTTATGGTTTATGTGCAGACTGCCTTGAGCTTCTTGTTGTTATTGTTAATACACAGAACTACACACACACACAGTTTGTGTGAAATATATATGAAATCTCTGCCTGTTATGACATCCTGATCAATAAACAAAAGTTACTCAGTACTTGAGTAGTTTTTTCACTTAGTACTTTTTACTCTTACTCAAGTAATTAATTGGACGACTACTTTTTACTTGAGCACGGGCAATTGCTCTAAGACAACGAGGGAGGCTCAGCCTCCTCTAAAAATGACGAACATCGTGTAGGATGAATTGCACTAGGCTTATGTTATAGCCGACCTTATAACATTGCTATTTCAGATCCAGAATCATAGAAATGTATGTGCTCAACCCACTACAGTGCGAAATCATTCCCTTATAACTTTCCCCAGTTCGCCTAATGTGTGCGTGAGTTTTTCCCCCTCGTGACAGCGCGATGCAGCCCAGCCTCAGTGGATTGGGAGCTATGTGCTTGTCAGTCTCAAAATGCAAGACGATTATTGGACAAATACTGTGAAAATGCCCGCCCACGGAGTCTCACGGACTCCCAGCCTCAATGGACTTCAACGGCATTTGGGAGCTATGCGCTTTTCAATCTCAAAATGCAAGATGGTTATTGGACAAATACTGTGAAAATGCCCGCCCACGGACTCCGAGCCTCACATGGGAGGGACATGGCAGTTTCCGCGAGGAGACTGGTGATTGGTGAAAGCAGCCGGATATTTTCTTTGATTGACAGCTCGTTTCAACTATAGACAGGCAGCGGACAGTGTTGCCAGATTGGGCGATTTACTGCCCAATTGGGCAGTTTTAAGTGCATTTTGGCTGGTTTTGAACATATTTTGGGCTGGATAACGTCAGCAGTATCTGGCAACATCAGTTCAGTCCCATGCGGATTCGTAAGTGCTGTGGTGTATTGTAAAGGCCAATTCATGCTGACAACCCAGTCCTCGCAGATAGCTTCGCAGACAGTGTCTGCGTAGCCCCCCCACCTTCGCAGACGCTCTGCACGCACCTCCCAAAAATTGTGACCACTGCAGAAGCCTCACAGACAGCGTCACAGACAAGAGGGCTCTGATTGGTCCACTCTACATCCGCTGTACACGCACTTCCGCTTCCCTACTTTCCCGGTTTGGTTTGTTTTCACGACCGGCATTTTTAAAAACACGAGCGAAGATGGAGCAGCATGAAGAGCGAGTGATTGAGGAAGTAGGTACCGTCGGGGGCAGGCCAATGTGCCCGCATTGACGCGGCAAGCACGCGGTATCGACGCGGTACGTACCGCATCTGTTTTGAACTGAGCTGCAGTGTACCCAAACGACCACCAGGTAGCACTTGGGAGCACTCGCCCCAGATAGCAAAATCCTCCGGCCCCCCTCTACTCGCGGGGTAGCCTATTTGCATATGAATAGCAGCGAAACTGCTGCATCAATGGGTAGCCTATTTGCATATGAATAGCAGCGAAACCGCGCGTGGTCCGAGAATTGCCTGGCTTGCCTCGAATTTCCTCACTCAGTATTGGATGAAAACACTACTTTTAAACCAAAGAAATCACTCGTGATTGGTTGGCAGATGCCACTAGGCCTAGGCTATTGGTTACCCTGGGTCATCATAACCACAACATATATGGTATATATATCTGTTGTGGTTATGATTAGCTATGATGCTGTATATTCATGTCATTGTTATCCTATCAATGACACACATTTATTGAGGAAGGAAAATTTGCAAGGAACGTTGTATCAAACAAGAGCTTTATTTTCAAAATCAGAGTAAGTACAAGACGTTAAAAAAATAAACAAAATGGCAGCATTCAGTCAAAGACAAACAGTAGTTGCCTATACATTCTCTAGTGCAAGAGAGATGTGCAGGATACAAAACTAAACAAAAGCAAATAAGCACCGTATTTTAGTCCTACAGCTCCATGAAGTGCATGCTTGCGGTCTCTGAGCTGTGGGGAGCAGGCGGCATCGGACCGACATGCAGTCATCTGTGGTGGGTTGCCCTGTACTTTGGATCTGCCTCAAGCCTTGATTGCAGCGTACCGGTAGCACATATGGCCCTTTTCCACTACCCTTTTTCAGCTCGCTTCAGCTCGCTTCAGCCCGACACGGCTCGCGTTTCGACTACCTTAAAACAGCACGACTCAGCTCGCTTCAGCCCTGCTTAGCCCCCAAAACTCGCACGGTTTTGGAGTGGGGCTGAAGCGAGCCAAACCGAACTGAGTGAGGCTGGGGGCGTGAGCAGACACTCCCCTGTGCACTGATTGGTGAGGAGGAGTGTCCTCACACGCCCTGCGAGCACGCTGAGATCTGTAAACCCGGAAGAAGGAGAATTACGAATTACGAGAATTTCTGAAGCCTTATGCGCCTCGTCTCATCTATACGCTCTTGCCAGTATCTGTTGGCGTTGTCGGTGACAACAAGCCACAGCACCAAGACCAGCAACACTAACGACACCATGTCCTCCATGTTTATTGTTTACTATCCGGGCTGTGAGACTACCGCTTAAAAGATCACTGATGTCACTGTTTGCGCCGCTTAACGACATCACGTGACGTCCACCCACTTTCGCTAACTCCACCCAATGTGTCCACCCACTTCCAGCCAGCACGGTTCAGCGCGGTTGTAGTCGAAATGCAACTCCAACAGCCCCGCTCAGCTCGACTCAGCCCAACTCAGCACGGCATGGCTCAGCCGCGTTTGTAGTGGAAAAGCGGCAATAGTTCGCTGAGCTCTGGGTTACGGGATGGCGGAGGCTTAACGATCCACCCAGACACCCCATCCACCACCCCATTTTCCTCATCCGACATCAGGTCTACGGTAGCACACTGCCATACATCCATCTCGTCCATAGCAAGGACACCTCATCTCACGTCAAACAGCTGTAAAAACGATCGATAAAGAGAATAAGTACTGAGCAATGCACTGCGTATGGACACAACACATGAAAAACACTGAAAAAAAAGTCACATTGACCAAAACTGAAAAATCTTACCCTCTTTCTTCTGGAGCGACTACGAGCCGGCTACTTCATTGCTTCCGCCTGCAACGAAAGATCAGGCTGCTGGTATCTGTAGCTCCTGCGTAAGGTTTCGTAATACGTCTTGCAGGCAGCTAGAAAAACAAATGAGAGTACGATTAACAACGTAGCAGTAGGCTAAGCTTAATAAGGGAAAGGAAGAAGGGAAGTGTAGACAGCAGAGAAAGGACAGTATAGGCTACCATAATATTTAGTGAAATAGTTGTTACTTACACACAATGTTGTCTTTGTCAGCATCATGAAGATTTGGATTTGTCGACAAAGCCCGCACTAAATAGCTTGTCATGGCTTCGTTATGAGGCAAAGTTAGTCTGTGAAAACAAGATGGCTACAGTTAGGATCAGGTTAGGATCTGCATCTATTAACGTATCTCATACAGAATGAAAGCATATTCTTTAAATCTTACCCTTGCGCCGGCTCGTATCGCCTAGTGTTTGTCTCCGAGTTGTGAAGACGGCGTACTGTTTCCTGTGAAAAGAACAAAACAACATTTTTAAGTCACTTGTCCCTCATAGCTAGCTACTGGCTACTTTTAGCTTGGGCTAGCTGCTATGCTTACTTTTAGGCTATTTAGCTTAGCTAGCAGACACCGGACAAATTCTTACCGCAATCATGGGACTCTGCACCCGTCTTTTCTTCCTGGAGTTTGCGTTTTCCCCAAAGTTACGTCCCTCCAAAGCAGTCAATCTGTCTTCCACGGTGTTGAATCTGTCGTCCATAGAGTTGAATCTGTCGGTTATGAACGTAGTCAGCTCTGCAATCTGACGAGACAACCCACTGAGAGCAGACAGCAGTTTTCTCTCATCGGTCTGCGGACTTCCCGACACAGGTCCATCGCGTCCATACACAGGAGTTGACGGAGAGTAGAACGCGAGGCGCTGTCCAGCCATTGAAGATCACCAAGCCGCAAAAATCCCAGAAACCAAGAGAAAGTTCCGGAGCACATGAAAACTACGGTACCTGGTAAGCTACGGTACACCTGTTTATACTGTATGAGCCACGCCCATGACCGCCTGGTCCTGGTCCAATCACATGCGAGGTTATTGTTATACAGTACATGCTCGCATGTTTGTGATATAAACCATTTTGGATATTTTTGAATATAGAAGTATGAAGTTCCTGCTTACTGACTGAATTAAATAATTCAATTATAAGTAATTTCAAGATTCCCCTGAAATAAACACAGAGGCCACAGATTAGGCTTCTTTTAACAGCAGTTTGAGATGCATATGATTTTTTTAAACTATAGTTTCACAATCTTTTCGTACTCAAATGGTCATGTTAACGATGGCCTATTCACAGTGTTCAAACTATGCCGATATTTTCGGGGGGTCCCTTTTTTTCCCTGGGGGGGGGTGCTTGCGCTTGTCTCAGAGTGCGGATCTCCAAACACATGAGAAGCCTATCTTATGCACATATCACGCGGACTCCACACACGCATCGCGTCTGAAGTCATAACTCATCAGGGGAAATCATATCCGCATTGGCATGTTCAAAAAACAACCTCGCATCAACAATGATATCAACGGGAACATTACCAATGGTAACAATGGGAAAATTCTGGGGACACAAACTAGTAGAAAGGAAGTGTGTTGGCACTGTTGGCACACTTCCTTTCTACTAGTTTGTGTTCCCAACCTGGCAGCAGCAGTCGTTGTCATATCGGTTTATTTTATCTTTGATGTGAACACAACACTTCAGATATGCAAATGCTTCCCGTTACACACAATTGCTATGTCAATAAACATCATTTTGCCAATATTTTAGAGACCCCCCCAACATTTCCCAAATCATGTTTTCAAGGGATCTCATGTCTGTTTCAGGGGATCTCGGATCCCCCGAGTACCCCCGTAGTTCGAACGGTGCCTATTCACTCTGCCATGGACATATTCATGCACTGACTGTGGTCATTTGACTGGTCTCATACTAAAATGGCCATGCTAATGATGGCCTATTCACTCTGACATGGACATAGTCATGCACTGAGTATGGTCGTTTGAGGTGTCGAATGTGGGCATTTGCATGCATTGTAATTTATTGCATGGATATGAATTTAAATGTGTGTTTTACATTTGCATAGGATGAGTATGTGACCTGAAGAGGGGGAAAGCCTTGCTGAGGAGCAGAGTGAAGCCTGTCCAGACATACAAGATGGAGAGGGGCATGGAAGTGATCAGTCCAGAAGTGAAAAACCAGAAGACTTGATGAAATTTCTGGCCATGATGCTTTTGTCATGGCAATCAGCCTTCAAGATTTCTGATAACGCCATCACATCGCTTCTTCTGTGCATCAAACAGTTTGTGTGGATACTTGGAAATGTTCTCTGTGTTAATTCCCTCACTGCCTTTTCCATCAATATTCCAGCAATTTACAGGTTTTGTACTGTTGCTATTATTGATAGACATATACCCTTGGCTGCTACTTTCACAGTACACTGTTGAAACACATTATTGTTGCATTCATGTCTTTGTTATTTTTAGTACTAGTAAAAGTTTTTCATCTCACTGTGTACTATGTATGGCTTTAAATGACAATAAACCTTCTTGACTTGACTTGTGTGCAGCAACTCAGTTTTAAAAAGCTTACAATTCTCAATTCTTACAATTAAGTTAATACCTTTTAGTAAAATGTTACCTGGGAACTCCCCCTGCTATCCTGATTTGCATTTGTATAGCCTTCCCTAGGCTTAGGGGAAGGGGGGTCATGGGGGACAACTGCCAAAGCAAGTTACACGTCCATTTCCGACAATTCACGGCAGTTTTCAGTGTTGGCTGTAAATTGTCATAAACCTGAAATTCCACAGAAATCTACAGTCCCGTTTGCTCCCGTAAATCCCACTTTTCATGCAGTGTCATTTCTGCCGCGCATTAAGCTGGAATGCTGAGAAATTAAATGAAACGTCACTGCATGATAACTAGGCTGTGTGTTTAAATTCCACTTGTGCAAAAATGCTCAGCCTTCGTCCCAACAGTTTAGTAGCCTATCTTAACTTTTGTCATTAGATGCGTAAAATAGCGTAAATTATAAACCAAGTTTCACTAGTTCGCCCTTGAGTGCTTGGTGTACAGTAAGCATGTTTGGCATGTCAGCTGGCCTCGGTACCTGGATGCTTTCAGCGGAGATCATACGGGATGAGATCCGCTTCACACACCCCCTATAGAGGAATTGCAGCTGGGTGCTCTAGTGAAATGGAGGAGAAGGGGGAGGTGGTGGGACAATTCGAGAAGCCTTCGCGCATGATAGGTGAAAGGAGCAGGAGGGATTAAATCTCCGGGAAGGCGGGAGCAGGTAATGACAGCTGTCAATCACTCCGCAGGCTTCCTCCCGAACTACGTTTATACAAACAACATTTATTTTAAATACCGAAATCACGCACAGCCACTTCACCTCTCTAACTTAAATCCTGGAAGTGTGCTAGAGAATACTGTGCAGTTTAATGATCTCGTTATCAGCTGAATCGGCATGCGCTAGAATATTAATGTTATAAATTAAGTTGGGATATTTATTAATAACTAACATAACCAGACGAACTGTCTTCATCTACAAAACAACAGCAGTGTCTGTACAAAAAATTAAGTGACGGGGCATGCCAAACAAACTGTGCAATTGCAATTTTTTTTTTAACAGCTGCATGGAGGAAAGGAGGTGAGAGGAGAAATTGGCGCATCTGCTCAAGTTTGTGGCGTGCAATTATCAACTCGTATGCGTTCAATTGTCTCTGTTATTAGTTAGCAATAGAGGTAATTTGCTATCACCAAATCGCCGATTATCAACGAAAGGAGAGGGAGAGATGGCGGGCGCACATGTTTTGGCGGCCACTGACAAAGCCTACTTCAGTGTTATGCTGCCCCCATGGCTGCAAGTTGTAACTGCACCCTTACCGCAGTTTACCGCGAGGGCCCCTACCGTTCTGCGGCAGACAGGCGAGCATTCTGAGTATGTCACTAGCGGTACATCTATACGACTCCAGTTCTAGTCATTATAAAAAAAAAAAGTTCTAGTCATTATAAGTAACCGGAGGATAAACACTCCACTAACCACACCCACCAACTACTCCTAGCGACTTTGCGCCCCCTTGCGTTGTGCCGGTGAATAACATCACGCACGCCTATTTACTCCCCGCTCAACGATAAATTACAACTGTCTGCGAAAAGCTATCTGCGAAAGCCTTGTCGCAAGAGCATGTAGAGGCCTTAAGAGATCGGCTTACATTTCGATTTCATTCATTACATACGGTTTCTACCAGCTTTTTTATTTTGTATATATTTTCATTGTAAATAAAGTGTAAATATAGTGTTGTCAAGTTTGCTATCTTAGTTCCAGAAATTTTGTTTATTTGAGTGACTGAACTTGAGGGAGCTAGTCAGCTAGCAAGAAAGCTGCGCACGGATGCCAAGCATTGCTGATTTAATTTTGGCGAAGCCATTTGCCAGTCTTCCTTTCAAGGATAAAATTAAAGAGCAGGGTAGACCAACGCCTCAATTTGACTTGGTGAAAAAGGTAGGGAATAATACTCGTTCCTTTCAGCTCTCCTGGTACGAGAAAGTGAATTGGCTAACAGCAAGTGACCCACATCAACAACAGTAAATAGGCTACTTTAGTAATATGTCATGGATGGACCAAAAATATAGAATCTATTTAAAATGTTTATGCTGAGTATATTATATTGGAATATATGTTTTTTTTTCTGGATATGAATTAAACGCCGCTACAACTTCGAAAACATTTTTAAACAACATGCCACAATTTTAAAATATAAAATGTTAAAATATACCCCCCCAACACCACCATCATGTATATTGGACAGTAGGCTAATGGGCCAAAAGAACCTGTTATTTCACAGTTTGTGACGCTGCCAACAATCAGCCAGATCAGAGGCAAGAGTATGGGCAAAATTGATGTGTTTTTTCTTTTAAAATCTGGAAATATCGTAACCGATCAGCCTCCCCTGTTTGAAAGACTACCAGCTGCCACTGTACTTGAGTAATATTATTCTAAAGTAACAATACTTTTACTTGAGTACAATTTTTGGCTACTCTACCCACCTCTGCTGGTAACATTGGAGATCTCATAAGTCTTACAAAAATTAATTAAAAAAAGGATAATCACTTGAATTTTGCCCAGAAGGGGGAAAAAAAGTAAATACAATTCACCACCACAAAAGCTTCTGGTGACTATTGTTCACTACTAACAATAACCAAAATCAACTTTTAAAATATAAAGTTGTCATTTTTACAATCTATGTAACTTTGCACTCACAGCAGCTTCTCACGGATTCCTCAGGGGGAAAGAAAAAAAAAGGGGCCAGTCTCCTCTTGCCAGTCACAATAGTGATTCAGCCAACCTACAGAGGCATTGCCATTTAGAGGAATGGAGAATTACAACAGTTTTGACTGTACATTTTAGATAGGTTACATTACTTTTTTCAACCTCTGGGTCTTCTTAATGTTTTGGATCTTGCTATGTCTAACATCCAGGTTAATTAGTACTGAACATGAACTTAATTTCCCAGAGCACAATGCATGGCTGGTAGGCATGGTTGCCACACACTTCGTCACATCAGGTTCCTGTTTGTAAATGATTAGTCTGTTTATTGAAACCTATATTTCAGTTAGACTTTTTTGTCTTGCGTTTGTTGTTTTACCCTGTTGATCTACTGAGTTTGGTTAATTGTCCATCATTTCTTGTATTTAGCGCTTTGTGTTTTTGCTCCTGGTGTCTCCTACCTAGTGTTTTGGCTTTCCTTTATTTTTATTAAAGGGATTTCCATGTTTGTGTCTGCCTCCTGAATTTTTCTTCATCAAGGCATTATGGAAATCCAAATCTTTGAAGCCCAGAGTAAAAATATGACCTGGAAATGTGCATATATATAATAATATGTCCCTTTTAATGTTTGTAAAGATCTGTTTTGAGTTAGATTAATAATAAAAAAATAAGAATTATTTGCCACCCTACTATTATTACGTGGTCATATGTTGTCATTGTAGCTACTGTCAGAAGAAAGAGACTAATTGCTACTGCAACAGACCAGGAAGTCGAACCCTTGCTGCATATAGGAATGGAGGCTGTCGGGCAAGAGTGAAGATTTAAATATCTCTCCACCATCTTTTATTGACACAATGTATATTTTCTGCCCCCTTTTATTGACAATGTATATTTTCATCATGTTTTTTTTAAATAAAGCAATTCAATCCACATTATGTTCTTTATTATAGATTAGATTATATGAGTTTGTACACAACACCACCACCACCACCAATAATAATAATAATATAAAGGATGTTGAACGGACTTTTTCCAAATGCCCCTGTAGCATTAAATGTTTAAACGTCCCACAATAATATCCCTATAACCTCCTCGGGACATTGAATGTCCCACATTAACATCAGCAGGACATAATGGAAACCCAGCTGTCACATCTGTGCGCATTTGCACTCTGAGCACGCAGCGATGAGCCTCAAACTGAAACTTATGTGCAGCACTACGCTCAAGCTCATTAGGACTAATTGCCATGCACTGGTTTCTGATCAGAGCGCAATCACAGGTTGCTCATATAAGGACTGTCGTCACACACAGACTTTGCGAAGTATATGATCTGTTCTTTGTGTCTGACATTATCAAGCCATTTGATTACTGTTAGCTACTCTGATTTTAACTGTATTTTCTTTCTTGACCATGTTTTGTCTTGCCTTGTTTATACTTTTTGCCAATTGCCTGAATTCTGCCTGTCCCTGTTTATACTCTTTGCCTCACATTTCAGGATTGTTTGCCAGTTTGCTTTCAATACTCTACCTGCACTTACATCCACCCATTGCCTACTAATGTGGCACCTACACAATGATGTTTAACAAACATCCAGTGAGGATCTTTATGGGACATTCTGGGGATGATTTTTTTTTGTTTGTTTGTTGGGAGTGTAGTTAACTAGTATAATCACTTGGAAATATGTGTTCAAAAAATTTATTAAACATAGTTCCTGGTATATTTTAATCAAATCTTTCAATTGATGGCTGTCCACTCTAAAACATACAATGCACACATGGCTGCCTGCAGAGGGAGAAAAACACCACTCTATGCTCTTTGACTTGTAAACAAACAATGGAAAGTTTGAACTTCTCAGTTTTCTCCTGTCACAAAAGAGATGAAAGTCTGGAGATGGAAGAGCTCTCCATTAGCCAGGTTTTAGCCATTCTTAGAGCCAGTGACATGGATTAAACATTCGCAAATCTGGCTGCCCTTTGCAAATTACAGTGCCTTGAAAAAGTATTCATACCCCTTGAACTTTTTCACGTTTTTCCACCTTACAACCACAAACTTAAAAGTTTTTTATTGAGATTTTATGTGATAAACCAACACAGAGTAGCACATAATTGTGAAGTGAAACGAAAATGATAAATGGTCTTCAAAATTTTAAACAAATACAAATCTGAAAAATGTGGTGTGCATTAGTATTCAGCCCCCTGTACTCATCTCATCTCATCTCATCATCTCTAGCCACTTTATCCTTCTACAGGGTCACAGGCAAGCTGGAGCCTATCCCAGCTGACTACGGGCGAAAGGCGGGGTACACCCTGGACAAGTCGCCAGGTCATCACAGGGCTGACACATAGACACAGACAACCATTCACACTCACATTCACACCTACGGTCAATTTAGAGTCACCAGTTAACCTAACCTGCATGTCTTTGGACTGTGGGGGAAACCGGAGCACCCGGAGGAAACCCACGTGGACACGGGGAGAACATGCAAACTCCGCACAGAAAGGCCCTCGCCGGCCACGGGGCTCGAACCTGGACCATCTTGCTGTGAGGCGACAGCGCTAACCACTACACCACTGTGCTGCCCCCCCGTACTCTGATACCTCTAAATACAATCCAGTGCAATCAATTGCCTTCAGAAGTCATCTAATTAGTTAATAGAGTCCTACTGTGTGTAATTTACTCTCAGCATAAATACACTTGTTCTGTGAAGGCCTCAGTGGTTTGTTAGAGAACACTGAAGAACAAACAGCATCATGAAGACCAAAGAACTCACCAGACAGGTCAGGGATAAAGTTCTGGAGAAGTTTAAAGCAGGGTTAGGTTATAAAAAAAAATCCCAAGCTCTGAACATCTCAAGAAGCACTGTTCAAAAATGGAAAAAGTATGGCACAACTGCAAACCTACCAAGACATGGCCGTCCACCTAAACTGACAGAGCGAGCAAGGAGAGCACTGGTCAGAGAAGCAGCCAAGAGGCCCATGATCACTCTGGAGGAGCTGCAGAAATCCACAGCTCAGGTGGGAGAATCTGTGCACAGGACAACTATAAGTCGTACACTTCACAAATCTGGCCTTTTTGGAAGAGTGGCAAGAAGAAAGCCATTGTTGAAAGACAGGCATAAGAAGTACCATTTGCAGTTTGCCAGAAGCCCTGTAGGGGACACAGCAAACATGTGGAAGAAGGTGCTTTGGTCAGATGAGACCAAAGTTGAACTTTTTGGCCTAAATGCAAAGCGCTATGTGTGGCGGAAAACTAACACTGCTCATCACCCTGCACACACCATCCCCACTGTGAAACATGGTGGTGGCAGCATCATGCTATGGGGATGCTTTTCTTCAGCAGGGACAGGGAAGCATGGTCAGAGTTGATGGGAAGATGGATGGAGCTAAATACAGGGCAATCCTTGAAGAAAACCTGTTGGAGGCTGCAAAAGACTTGAGACTGGGAAGGAGATTCACCATCCAGCATGACAATGACCCTAAACATACAGCCAGAGCTACAATGGAATGGTTTAGATCAAAGAATATTCATGTGTTAGAATGGCCCAGTCAAAGTCCAGACCTAAATCCCATTGGGCATCTGTGGCAAGACTTGAAAATTGCTGTTCACAGACGATCTCCATCCAATTTGGCTGAGCTTGAGCTATTTTGCAAAGAAGAATGGGCAAAAATTTCAGTGTCTAGATGTGCAAAGCTGGTAGAGACATACCACAAAAAGCTCTACAAAGTATTGATGCAGGGGGGCTGAATACTAATGCACACCACATTTTTTAGATTTTTATTTGTTTAAAATTTTGAAGACCATTTATCATTTTTGTTTCACTTCACAATTATGTGCGACTCTGTGTTGGTTTATCACATAAAATCTCAATAAAAAAACTTTTAAGTTCGTGGTTGTAAGGTGGAAAAATGTGAAAAAGTTCAAGGGGTATGAATACTTTTTCAAGGCACTGTATATCTCACAAGTCTTGTGAGTAGTGCACAGGCAGGGGCGGAGCCGTATTTACATGTAACACACTCACTCATACACAACACTTATGCACTCTCTTAACACACTGTCTATCTCACTCTCTCACACACACACACACACGCACACAATTTGTGCCCTACATTTCTATATTTACATGTAACATTCATGCACTCTCAACACAGACACACAACTCATGCACTAAATTTTTATATTTAAATGTAACACTCATGCACTGTCTTCACACTCTCTCTCACTCATATATGAACACATACTTCACTCTCTTAACACACACTGTCTTTCTCTCACTCACTATAAGATACAACTCATGCACTCTCAACACATCCTCTCTTACACACACACCACTCATGCATGATGCACTACATTTCTATATTTACATGTAACACACCACCCACGTGCAATGAACCGGTGCTACAGGTGCTCTAGCCCCTGCCCCTTTTCTGTTTGCTGTCCAAAGTGCCCTTTTCATAGGGACTGTTTTGTTGTTTTAGTTTTTTTTTTAAATATTTGTAAAAGATAAGTTAGCTCCAACATCAATATTCTCTACAATTTGACAATAATATATGAAATTATAGATTTATAAAATAACGTTTTTCTATGTAAATGTGGGCATCAATCCGTGACGTCATGCATTCAGTGAGCCTCCGTGCAGAAAGCGCATGCAGGCGGTTGACAGTGGGAGACAGTGCGAGGAACGGCATGGTAAGGTCACACTGAAAGTCTCCTTTCATTTCTTATCTGAACATGCTGCAATATTGTGCAGCTTAGAACACAACAGTAAATGCGTAGGGTTGTTTATCATTTAATGAAGCCGCCTAGGCTATATTTAAACCGTTTGCTCCATCCATTTCATTAACGTGGCAGATTCGGAAACTTTAGTTTGAACTACATGGGAAGTGTTGAGTGCTTAGCAACACCTCACTGACAAAACAACTGGCAAACACGGAAAAGTCCAGAAGAAGCACTAGCATCTGTCAGGAAGCTTTGTGAGTTTTATGAGATTGAAGAAGAGGAGAAATTACTGACGGAACTTAAAATCTTTCACTCCTCCTACTCTTGCCTCCCCAGTGTGGCATCCATGCTTTCTGTGCTCAAGGAGAACAATGCCGACTTGGTTTTTCCAGAGCTGGCTGGGCTGCTGAAAATATATGGAACACTACCTGTGTCAACTGCAACGGTAGAGCGTTCCTTTTCAAAGTTAAAGCTAGTGAAGACAAAACTCCGCAGCCTTTGTCATGAAGAAAGGCTGTCAGACCTTCTTCTGCTGGCAATTGAGAAAGATATCCATATTGAATACAGTGTTGTCATAGACATTTTCAAGAACATGGCAAACCGAAGACTGCTGCTTTGAAGAATACTGCAGCATTTAGATGGATCTCACTCACACACACACACACACACACACACACACACACACACACACACACACACACACACACAGAATGTTCAGTTGCAATTGAAATTTAGTTTTGAATAAAGTTAACTTCTGTGAAAAATTTGTTCCAAGTGCCCTTTTTTGAATGTTGAGCTCCTGCCCCTCCAAAGGTCTTTGCACGGCCCTGTAACACACTCACTGGTATACACAACACTCATGCACTCTGAACACACACTCACCCACACACTACCCATGCACTACATTTCTATATTCACGTATAACACACACAACACTCATGCACTCTGAACATACACTCTCTCACACACACACGACTTATGCACTTCATTTTTTTATTTACATGTAACACATCTTCACACACACACACAATTCGTATACTACAGCTCATCTATATCTACATGCAGTGCACATACTTTCCCCTCTCTCTCTCTCTCTCTCTCTCTCTCTCTCACACACCACTCATGCACTACACCTCATCTATGTCATGTGTTACATCAGTGTAACACTTTCACTCACTCACACGCATGCGCACACACAAACACATTTTGTAACTCAACACATTTAGTTTGTACAGTACTTACAATGGACAATATCACAACATGTTGTGTTTACATATGTTGTATGTATGAGTTAAGTATACAAGTATTTTCCTTTTCCTGAGCAAAGCACTCTTTATTCAAGCCTGACTAATATCCTTACTACTTCCCAGGTGCCTGGGACAGGTGATCTTTTAGTTTTTACTCTTGCATTTTAGTAGTGATTGTTAAAATCCTGATGCTTAACTAGAGTAAACAAGTTGGATGGTTTCTTTGTTTTGCAGATGCTTTATGTTACATAAATAAATTAATACATTAATTTCTGACCTCTTGGCTCACATGGGTTTTGTTCATGAGTTAGGCACCAGATATGCCACCAGATACATCAGAATACAGGAAATCAAATCTAGCTAATTCAAAATTTCCCGGGGGAGGACCCCCGGACCCCCCCCCCCCCCCCTTTATTTAGTCACAGCATGGCCACCCCCTGTATATCCTTAAGGCCCCCCTTTGGCCACCCCATGTAAAAAATCCTGGCCACGCCACTGCACACAGGCAGGTTTCTTCAGCCACCTTAAATGATGAAAAACATTTTGAGTGCCACCATGGGCAAGGAACACCTCTCACAACTTGCACTACATTACATTGCAGACATTTAACAAACACTCTTATGCAGAGTGATGTACAACATACCCAGAGCAGCCTGGGGGGTAGTTGGGGGTTAGGTACCTTGCTCAAGGGCACTTCAGCCTTCCCTGCTGTTCTCAAGAATACAACCAGCGACCTTGTGGTCCCAAAGTTGCTTTTCTAACCATTAGGCTATAGCTTCCCCTACTTTTGATTGAAAGAGAGAGCTACAAACATATATTTAGACAAGGTGGTCAACAACTTGGTGGAAATTAAATTTTGCAAGGTGAATTTGATGTGTTGGTGTTGTCTCAGAAGCCTATCACATGGTCATTTCTAATGTGAAATCAAATACAGACTGTTAACCTAAACTGCAAAAAACTGAAAACTGAATTTGAGGAGAAAATTACTTAATACCAGTGAAATTATCTTGCTGCATGGACAGATATGTTTACTTGATAAGACATCTTAGAATAAGTTGGTTGTAATCTAGAACTAGGTTTAATAATCTCAAAATTGGTGTCTCATATTCTTTTAATAGGAAATGCTAGATTGTTTGAACTATTTTCAAGATATTTTCACTTGCTAAGATATCATTTTTTTTTTTTGCAGTGTATTTAAGGACCCATCAGTTGTATGTCTACATTAATACAATTTATTGTCATTTTAATGCAGATTGTTAATGCAATCTATTTCTTCAATTAATATGTTGAAAATTAAATGTGATTTGTGTCTTCACCTTTATACTATACCCATAGTTCAGTTGCTATTTGTGCTTCCCACATGATTGTGGCTACAGCCTGCATGTGCAGTGGCATATGTGTTTGTTTACAGAAAACAAAGAAAACATGCATGCACTAACAGTTGGACATAGTAAGCTAATAAAAATTTTGATTTTGTATAATTCACTGTGTATGAATTAGTGGATCCCACCAAACAAATAGTCTAGTCTAAACAAAGACTTAATTAGCACAGCTGCAGTCTATAAATACACAACTTCAGTATACGAACACATTTTTCTTGGTAGCCAGGGTGTGTGTTAAACAGAATACCCACTGCTCCTTCCACACCCATCAGCCAGCAAGGCAAGCTCTGCCCCTGGTTATAGGCTATATAACAGGATAAGTAACTGTGTGTCAGTCCTGTGCACTGTGGCGCATGCACCTGAAGGCGCGCTTTGGAGCTGCGCGCGCCCCGAGTGAACTCCAGCACACGCGCCGTGAATAAGACGCACCTGAACTCAATTAGAGAACTATGTGTTGGACTATTTAAGGACTGCGCTGATGCAAAGGCGATGCGAAGTATTACGCTACGTTAAATGCGTATTACCGAGCCTTTCTTCCCATGTTCGTGGTTTCCTGTTTCTAGTTCTTCTTTTGCCTCCGACATACTGTTTACGCCTCGACCGACCCATTGCCTGTATTGTTGTTTATGACCTTGCCTACCGATTTGGACTGTTCGTTTTTGTGTGTTTTTTATGCACTTTGTGTACATATTGCACTTTATTAAATGAAACACTTCTGCACATGCATCTGCCTCCCTCACATACCTGACAGAATATTTTGCCATACAATGGATGTAGCACATGTTTCAATACACGATTCCACGCCGCTTCCGGGTTTCCCTGTCTCAGCCTCTCACTTCATATTTTTGGCTGAAGACTGACTGGAGCCCGCTGGCAAGCTACTATGGAATCGATCACCCTATGGGATTCAAGCTGTAGTGTGAGTTCTTCTGTGAGGGCCTCCAAGAGCTCAAGCCACCCAAACCCGTCTGGGTAAGCTTTGTACTAACATTCATTGCTGGATAAGCATGCAGATGGGTGGGCTATCTGATTCGGGTTGAACACCCGTGCCTTTGAAGCTCTGACTTTCTTTGCCATGCTCAAGTTTATCTATGAGTCATTAGTAAAGGAGGAACTCCATGAAAATTTTTGGGGAGGGGCAATCAGGCCAGTGGTTGACTCAGCGGAGGAGGCTGTTGCTCTAGAGCATTTCCTAAAGGCAACCACTCCAGTGGCCGACCCAGCTGAGGAGACTGTTGCTCCAGAGCTCCCCCCAATGGCTGATATAGAGACAACAGAGGATGCTGTCTCTTTCGAGCTGGTTTCTCAGCCAGAACCAGCACCTGAACCAGTGTCTGCTCCTGTGCCAGAGCCAGAGTCAGTGCCAGTGTCTGCTCCCGTGCCAGAGGCGGCGCCAGTGCCGGAGCCTGCATCTGTTCCCGCTTCAGTGCCAGAGCTGGTGCCTACTCCAGAACCTGCATCAGAGTTGGCACATGCACCAGCTTCAGTGTCAGAGTTAAGGTCAGAACCTGAGCTTGTTCCTGAACTGGTGTCGGAGGACATTGGAATGACCCCTGCCTCACCCGGCCAGGAAGACATCTGCATCACCCTGTCACCAGGTCCTAACCTGGACCAAAGCAGTGCACTGACAGAGCCCGAGTCATCTCCAGATCCCGAGTCAGAGTCATCTTCAGAGCTCGAGTCCAGTCCAGAGTCCATGTCATCTTCAGAGCTCGAGTCCAGTCCAGAGTCCATGTCATCTTCAGAGCTCGAGTCCAGTCCAGAGCCTGAGTCATCTTCAGAGCTCAAGTCCAGTCCAGAGTCCATGTCAAGTCCCAAGGTCAGGCCTACTACTAGCCAAGAACCCAAGTTGTGTCCAGAGCCTGAGCCTGAACCCCCACCGGGGCCAAGTATGATGGATTTTCGCTCCCGTAGGGAGCTCTTTGGGAGGGGGTTCTGCCAGTTCTGTGTGCTGTGGTGCATGCACCTGAAGGCATGCCTTGGGCTGCACGCGCCCCGAGTGAGCTCCAGCACACGTTCCATGAACAAGGTGCACCTGAACTCAATTAGAGAACTATGTCTTGGGCTATTTAAGGACTGCACTGATGCAAAGGCGATGCAAAGTATAACACTATGTTAAGTGCGCATTACCAAGCCTTTCTTCCCATGTTCGTGGTTTCCTGGTTTCTTAATTCCTGTTTCTAGTTCTTCTTTTGCCTCTGACATACTGTTTGTGCCTCGACCGACCCTTTGCCTGTATTGTCGTTTATGACCTTGCCTGCCGATTTGGACTGTTTGCTTTTATGTGTGTTTTATGTACTTTGTGTACATATTGCACTTTCATTAAACGAAACACTTCTGCACATACATCTGCCTCCTTCACGTACCTGACACTGTGAAGCACTGTGTAAGAAAAAAAAAAATACAGGGTTTGACCGTAGAACTGTTATTACTGGATGATTTTACAAACATTTTACAAATAAATTTATAACTACAATTTTGATTTCCTTGTAGCCTACTGTTAGGGTCCAACCCAGTCTGAACGGTCCTTATTTCTCGAGACCCCGATGCCTTCGTGCCCCTCGGATCCGGGACGAAATACCGCGAAAGAAACAGACCAGGAAAACCAGAAAGGTTTCACAGCCAGTTTATTCACAGTCACTTCGTCAAAATGAAAACATTTTTGAAAACATTTTATAGCATCCATTTATCTGTGTTTATGTTTTGCCTACATATGTACGCAAACGTGTGTGTGTGTGTGTGTGTGTGTTGTGTGTGCGTCTGTGTAGGAATGTGTGTGTGTTATGTCAGCCTATGACATCAGCTATGTTCGTCTCCTCACTTGCGTGCAATTGAGGGGACCTTGATCTGGAAATAATAATAATAATAATAATAATAATAATCTCCATCAGTGTGAAGAAAGATAAGATAAAGCAGGAGGCAGCGAGTCAGGAGTGCAAATAGTCATTTTTGATCCCTGAAATGAAATGGATAAATGTAACAGACTCATTAGATCCCGCCCCATTAGATTAAAAGGACACTGGCATCAACACAAAAGAGTGATGTTTACGAAGTGCTGTGTCAGCGGGACAGGTTACCAATAATGGAGGAGTGCAAGGGGAGGAAAAAGGGACCCCATCAATTCCCACAGAGCAAACAGTTTTGTTAGAAATCGGACCCTAATAGGAAAATGAAGGAGTATCTACTCTTGATTTGGAATTCGATTACACAAATCAAGTCCCAAATTTAAGAAAGCTATTAAATAATAATCCTGTGGCATAGGTCACTTTTGGAGATTGTGTAGAAGGTTATTACAAATTTTTTGACACCTTTGAAATAAATTTTCGACCTTCCTACGATTTTACACCACAGTACAACCCCTTAAGCCTAATTTTCACTAAATTATGTTGCAATAAAGTACCCTACCACCGGGTGGCCATTGTCACAGACTAGTTTGTTGAATTTCATACTGCTTTTTTGGAACTTGCTCTAAACTCAATTCTGATAGGCTGGGGCACCAACCCTGGCCCTAAGCCACACACCCCAGACTCGGTTTCTGGGTTCCAGACTAGTTTTTTGGAACTTGCTCCAAACTCAATTCTGATAGGCTGGGGCACCAACCCTGGCCCTAAGCCACACACCCCAGACTCGGTTTCTGGGTTCCAGACTAGTTTTTTGGAACTTGCTCCAAACTCAATTCTGATAGGCTGGGGCACCAACCCTAAGCCACACACCCCCGGCCTCGGTTTCTGGGTTCCAGACTAGTTTTTTGGAACTTGCTCCAAACTCAATTCTGATGTGCTGACATGTGCCACCAGACCATAAGACACTTCACCACACTCTTTTCTTTGGAAAACAGACAACTTTATCAGGAAAAACCCTTATATCTCGCTCCCTGAAAGACATTGGAGGAATCTTTCACCACAGGGTCATACAGACTGGGCTCCTCTATCAAATGCCAGTGCTATTACACTAGACTTGATTTCTGGAATTGAGATTTGATATATGGAATTCAGACTTGATTTCTGTAATTGAGACTTGATTTCTGGAATTGAGACTTGATATCTGGAGCAAATTAGGGTTGTGACTTGATATCTGGAACCTGGACACCAAAAAACATTTTATTGCAATTCAATAACTTTAATGCACTTCCATATCTTTAATAAGCCAAAAAAACTTTAAAGAAATACAATAACATCAAACATTTCAAAACACACTTTTAATAGAACAGTATGGAACAGAAGGTCATGGGGACACTTCGGGCTTGTTCTCCCACAGCCCTAAATCCTCCTGGGGAAAGTTGTTAGGAGCATGTTTCAGGCCATTTGGAGTGTATTGGTACCTGTTTTGGAGACATGAACAATTAAATTTGATATTGAACTCTTTTAGTTTGAGCCTAGGCTCGTAAGCCCCAACACCACGTCAATGATAGGCTGGGGCACCAACCCTGGCCCTAAGCCACACCCCCCAGACTCGGTTTCTGGGTTCCAGACTAGATTTTTGGAACTTGCTCCAAACTCAATTCTGATAGGCTGGGGCACCAACCCTGGCCCTAAGCCACACACCCCCGGCCTCGGTTTCTGGGTTCCAGACTAGTTTTTTGGAACTTGCTCCAAACTCAATTCTGATGTGCTGACATATGCCACCAGACCATAAGACACTTCACCACACTCTTTTCTTTGGAAAACAGACAACTTTATCAGGAAAAACCCTTATATCTCGCTCCCTGAAAGACATTGGAGGAAACTTTCACCACAGGGTCGTACAGACTGGGCTCCTCTATCAAATGCCAGTGCTATTACAGTAGTTTTAGGATTAATTCCAGAAATCAAGTCTCAATTCCAAAAATCTAGTCTCAATTCCAAAAATCGAGTCTCGATTCAGACTTGATTTTTGGAATTGAGACTAGATTTTTGGAATTGAGACTTGATATCTGGAGCAAATTAGGGTTGTGACTTGATATCTGGAACTTGATATCTGGAATTCAAACTTAATATCTGGAACCCATTAGGGTTCACACTTGATATCTGGAATTCAGACTTGATATCTGGAGCAAATTAGGGTTGTGACTTGATATCTGGAACCTGGACACCAAAAAACATTTTATTGCAATTCAATAACTTTAATGAACTTCCATATCTTTAATAAGCCAAAAAAACTTTAAAGAAATACAATAACATCAAACATTTCAAAACACACTTTTAAGAGAACAGTATGGAACAGAAGGTCATGGGGACACTTCGGGCTGTTTTTTTTTGTTTGTTTGTTTTTTTCTGTTGGAACCGTTAAAACATTAAAAAATTAAGAACATTAAGAACATCAGTAACTATAAGGAAAGAAAGTACAATAAAAAAATTAAACTGAATCTTGAGAGGGGTTCATCTCCTTTGTGCAGAAATTCAATAACTTTAATGAACTTCCATATCTTTAATAAGCCAAAAAAACTTTAAAGAAATACAATAACATCAAACATTTCAAAACACACTTTTAAGAGAACAGTATGGAACAGAAGGTCATGGGGACACTTCGGGCTGTTTTTTTTTTTTTTCTGTTGGAACCGTTAAAACATTAAAAAAATTAAGAACATTAAGAACATCAGTAACTATAAGGAAAGAAAGTACAATAAAAAAAAAATTAAACTGAATCTTGAGAGGGGTTCATCTCCTTTGTGCAGATGGAGCTGGAGACGCTCGGGGTGGAGCTTCTGGGTGGAGGGGAGGTTTGAGTGGTGGGGGACTCAGTAAGGGATGGGGACAAAAGGGGTCTTATTTTTTTTGGGGAGGGCGTCTTCCTCCAGAGGGGGAGGAGGTTGAAGCCCTGGGCTGTGTTGAGAGAGTGAAAAAAAACACAATAAGCAATAATAATAGGATGTCTACATTTTGGAAACATTTCTGTATATTCTTTGATATATATCTCACCTCTTCTTTTAGATGGCGTTCTCAGGCCTATTTTGACAAAAGGGTAATATCAATTTTAAAATTATTTGTAAATGTGCATTATGTACAGCGATTTCTTTAAAGTATTGGCATTGGCATATAAAGTACAGTTCCTTACCTGTCCATCGACCAACCAGCCTTGGGGTGAGGGGGGATATGACGACCCTTAAGCATCTTTTTGCTAACCCTATTTTTTTCTTTGGGAAATACAAAGTGAGACGTGTTAAAGTTTGAAGTTAGTATTTCCCTATCTATCTATCTATCTATCTATCTATCTATCTATCTATCTATCTATCTATCTATCTATCTATCTATCTATCTATCTATCTATCTATCTATCTATCTATCTATCTATCTATCTATCTAGGAATTTGGGTTAGGCCAATAGACTTGATTTGTGGAACCGTCCCTATTGCGGGGACTGGTGACTTGGAAGCGATCCGTTGCATAGGTAAATGATAACTACCTTCAACATATCAAACCGCCTGTAAGGGGTGCGCGCCCCCTGCTGTGTGGAAGGACTGCGCGTCCCCTGCTTTCTGGAAGGAGTGCGCGGCCTAGGAGATGAGCGCCAGTGTGAGGACTTCGAGGTTCCCTCATCTGGATCGTCTCCCTGATGCAAGAAGTCAGACACAAATGTCACAGTGATGTACAAAGTGTAATGTCTGGTCTTTGTGTGTGGACGGTAGAGTTAGAAGATTCTATGCAGGGATAGTAAGAAAAGTAATTGTGATGCATTGTATGTCTAGTACATGTGAAGAATTGACAATAAAATTGACTTGAATTGGTCTCTTGGAACATTTTTTGTGTGTTTGAAATAGGAACTCAGACTTACAGTGAAGAGGGCCCTCCTTGTTCTCTTCCTGCTTCTTTCCTCCTCCTCTTCCTCCTCACTGGAGTCCCCAATAATTTGGGCCCTGGCCTTCCGTTTACGGCCGACCACCTGCTCCACCTCACTCACATCCTCCGTCTCCTCTGTCATCTGGATCCCCCCTATCCCCTCCTCCTCCTCACTGGCATCAGAGTCTTTGTCCTCCTCTTCTTCATCAGAGTCTTCGTCCTCCTCTTCTGCCTGCTCCTCTCCTGACTCCTCGCCCTGCTCCTCTCCTAGCTCCTCGCCCTGCTCCTCTCCTGGCTCCTCGCCCTGCGAGTCATCATCCTCCTCCCCTTCTGAGTCATTGTCCTCCTCGTCGCCTGTCATCATGGTCCTCAGGATCGCACTCCGGACCTGGCTTTGGGGGGCGGGTCCACCTGATAAAACTTTTTAGACGTCTCGAGGTCGTGGCACATAAGCTGGGCGATCTGTGCCGCCTCCCTCTCGCCAGCTGTCTTGACGGCCTAAGAACATACATACATACATACATACATACATACACACATACATGCATACATACATACATACATATATATATATATAATACAAACATACTTTCATACATACATACATACTGTGACAGGGACCGTTCTTGTACTCACATGAGTGGCCAATGAGCTCCTTAGAGCGTTAAACATTGGTGTGGGTGCGGGGAGGCCCAGGTCCAGCCAGATTCTCTTAAAATCCTCCAAGAGGAGTGGCGCCCTCCCCCCAGCACTAGTGGAAAAAAAGAAGGGGCCTCCCCAGCCCTGCAGGTCCTCCCTCCTTTTCATCCAGGTCTTCATCATGCGGTAGACATTGGCATGCACAGGCACCCTGGCATCGCCAAATGTGCGGCGTGTCTTGTGCTCCTTCACCTGTATGAGGACACGATGAGTAAAACAGACATATTACATTACATTACATTACATTACACTTATCCAAAGGGGCGGTTAAGCCACGGCTGCCCCATATGTTCAATATATGAAATATATTGTTTTTAAAATATATGAAAGAGCTTTACTAAACACATGAATGGAGATGAAAACATACGTATATCACGTGGCACTGCCCCGCTTCCCGAGCCTCTAGGACAGGGGTGTCAAACCTGATCCATAAAGGGCCGTGTGGCTGCAGATTTTCATTCCAGCCATGCAGCAGCACACCTGACTTGGCTCATTCAATCAACTGAACTGTCTTCACACAGTCAAATACTTGCAGCCACACCCACCCTTGATTAAAGGGTGGGTGTGTCAGTTGATTGAATAAGCCAAATCAGGGTGCTGCTGCATGGCTGGAATGAAAACCTGCAGCCACACGGCCCTTTATGGATCAGGTTTGACACCCCTGCTCTAGGACATCAGTCCCCCTCATGTTTTTCAACACTGTGATCCTGTGGCCAGTCTCACTAATTATCAGCCCCGCCAGCAGGGCAAGAAATCTCTGAATTTGGGTCCTTTTTTTGCTCGTCACAGCTTTCTCTAAGAAAACGTAAATAAAATATTACAGGAAAAAATATATGCATAAACAATTGTAAGTCATTAACACCCTTATAATTTTGGATATGTAAATGTATGTATAGACTTACTGAAAAATTGGGGCAGGAGCTTGTTGGCCTTTTTAATGAAGCTGCGGTGTACAGCCAAGGGGAGGACATTTTCTGGAATGCAGAATAGAATAGAACAGAATAGAATAGAATAGAAATAGACAACCTTTATCATCATTTCAAAAGTATATTGAGATTTCAAAAGCTTCACGGTACAGTGCACACATGAATAGGACTATATGGGAAATATATCTATTAAATATTAAATGAAATTAATCTATGTTTACAGTCTACAGATTGGGCCCTGACACAGTAATGACCTTACCGGATTTGTTGCGCCTGACAGACACCACGTGCGACGTCACGCTGCCCCTCAGATTTCGTAGCTCTCTAGAGAGCTCATCTTTGAGACCCTCTATGGATCTCTGTGAGAGCTGGACACCCCCCGGCCATGCCCTTCCCACCCACTTAAGAAAATCCATGGTATCAATAATTTTCTTTTTCACCGTGGTGGGCTTCAGGCCGGATGCAACCCATGTTCTCACAGCTCTAAAAAAGTAAAAAAAGACAATTTTTTTGGATTTGACACAAATAACTTCTTTGACACACATGACCACATAAGTGATCATCACAACATTCATTACATTGACATTACACTTTTTTTATCAGAATAGATTCAACCTTGTGATTGCTCAGTATAAATACAGGGCAATGAAATACTGTTTACTGCACATTTAACAAAACAGTACTTACTCCCGGATCCTGCTGTGGTCGCGCAAATATAACAGGTCAGCATGTGGCACGCCGCCCAACGCACTGTTAATAAGGAACTGGCGCACCGACTGCACGCGCTGCTGCGTGTTGCTCTGCTCTTTGCTTGTGGCATTCTCAGTGGTGATGCGTTCCTTATATTTTGAGAGGAGTATTTCTACAAAAATGCAGCAGGAAGTCAACAATAAATTACATTACCCTTTGCTGACAGTTTTTTCCAAGGTTAGGCCAATGGACTTGATCTGTGGAACCGACCCTATTGCGGGGACTGGTGACTTGGAACCGATCTATCTAGGAAATAGGTAAATGATAACTACCTTCAACATATGGGGTGCATGCCCCCTGCGGTGTGGAAGGACTGCGCGTCCCCTGCTTTCTGGAAGGAGTGCAGTCCCTGGAGCAATGTGGGGTTGGGTGTCTTGCTCAAGGGCACTTCAGCCATGGATCGAGGACCCCCGTTTCGTCTTGCTTAGGGCTATCTACTGATACCACATTTGTTACGATTTGACCGCGTTTTAGGTGCGAGACGGTAGGCCACACCCCTGCGGTTCGGCCCCCGAAAAACATGGGAGGAAAGTTTCGCCACAGGTTCGTACAGCCCGGCCTACTGTACCAAAATCCAGCAGCGCGAGACCCTAGCCCAAAAAGGCGGGCCGTGATTGGACAAAATCAAAATTCCAACCGGCAATGTCTAAGCAATGGAGGCCTCAACTCAAGTCCAATGTCCTATCCTATTTTTTTATTTGTGAAGAAGTGTGTGGGGGATGGGCAGTAGCAGCAGAGAGCTTCGAAGTGTGTGGGGGATGGGCAGTAGCAGCAGATGTGTGGGGGATGGGCAGTAGCAGCAGAGAGTGCCCCGGACTGGATTTTTGGACGTCAGACTACTTTTTTGGAACTTGGTCCAAACTGAATTCTGATTGGCTGGGACACGTCCCCCAACTCTAGGACACACCCTCCAGACTGGACTTTTGGACTTCAGACTACTTTTTTGGAACTTGGTCCAAACTGAATTCTGATTGGCTGGGACACGTCCCCCGACTCTAGGACACACCCTCCAGACTGGATTTTTGGACTTCAGACTACTTTTTGGAACTTGGTCCAAACTGAATTCTGATTACCTGGGACGGGCCACTGGGCCATAGGCCACGGCCCCGTACTCTTTTTTTGGGAAACCGGACAACTTTATCGGGAAAAAAGCCTATAACTCAGCCCCCGAAAAACATGGGAGAAAAGTTTTACCGCAGGCTCATACAAACCGGCCTACTGTACCAAAATCCAGCGGCACGAGACCCTAGCCTGAAAAGGCGGGGCCTTCCATTGAAATGAATGGTTTAGGGTTTGTTTTTGAATAACTCTGAAACTAAAGGTCCTTCGGCTTCGCGGACGCATCAGCCACGATCGGGGACCCCAATTTAGGGTGTGCGACGATTTTGAAGCCGCGGGGACATTCCGGTAATTTTTCACGAATATTTTTACACTTTTTTTCTGACCTTTCACCTTTGGGCATATCTCGGGACAGGAAGGTGCTAGAGACTCGGTTCCAAGTCAGGTGCGCTCAGCGCCCTCGATTTGGGGGGGGGGGTAGACTTGATTCCGAGTCAATAGCACCTTTTCCTGATTTTTTTGTGAATATTTTCAACTATTTTTATGAGGCCTTTGGCTGAGTGCGTTTTGGGCCGCTGTTCCGGACAAGAAGGTCGTACAGACGTCAGACAAGTATCCCCCGTTTTGTCTCGCTTAGGGCTATGTACTGAGAGGGGCGCGAGACCCTAGCCCGAAAAGGCGGGCCGTGATTGGACAAAATCAAAATTCCAACCGGCAATGTCTAAGCAATGAGTTAGGTTAGGATTCGTTCCGGAAATGAAGTCTAAAGTCCTAACCTGTCATTTTGATGATTTCCAGAGTCATTTCACCCACTTGAAAGTCAGAAAAGTCATTTCTGATGGGATATTGTGTTTCAGCATCCCATATAAGCCCTGGGAGTGGGGAAAAAAAAAATTTGGATGATTTTAGGCCCACGGTGTCGAGTAAGGGTATTAGGCCTTTGACCCATCCGTAGGGGCTGGCAACGAGTCCAATTTTTTTTTTTCAAAAATCCGTTAAATATGGTTACCCTGAGCCCCACGCATCCTTTTTTGTACACATACAACTTTCAGCCTGCAAAAGGGCTCGCTCTGAAGTGAAGGAGTTCCAATTAGGGTTAGCGGGTTAGGGAAATAGACTTCATTTCCGGAATTAGGCCTATTGACAGTATCCTATACCCGGAACGAGGCCTAACCTTTCAAAAATATTTAAAAAAAAAATCATGTCTCCAAAATAGGTAGACTCCAAATGGGCTGAAACGTGCTCCTAACACCTTCCCCCGGGAAGTTTTTTGGCAAGTGGGACTTGGGAAATTTTCACTACCGGCCTTCCATTGAAATGAATGGGTTAGGGTTTGTTTTTAAATAACTCTGAAACTAAAGGTCCTTCGGCTTCGCGGACGCCTCAGCCACGATCGGGGACCCCAAATTAGGGTGTGCGACGATTTTGAAGCCGCGGGGACATTCGAGTAATTTTTCACGAATATTTTTACACTTTTTTCTGACCTTTCACCTTTGGGCGTATCTCGGGACAGGAAGGTGCTAGAGACTCAGCTTCAAGTCAGGCGTGCTCAGCGCCCTAGATTGGGGGGGGGTAGACTTGATTCCGAGTCAATAGCACCTTTTCCTGATTTTTTTGTGAATATTTTCAACTATTTTTATGAGGCCTTTGGCCGAGTGCGTTTTGGGCCGCTGTTCCGGACAGGAAGGTCGTACAGACGTCAGACAAGTATCCCCCGTTTCGTCTCGCTTAGGGCTATCTACTGATAGGGGCGCGAGACCCTAGCCCGAAAAGGCGGGCCGTGATTGGACAAAATCAAAATTCCAACCGGCAATGTCTAAGCAATGAGTTAGGTTAGGATTCGTTCCGGAAATGAAGTCTAAAGTCCTAACCCGTCATTTTGAGTGATTTCCAGAGTCATTTCACCCACTTGAAAGTCAGAAAAGTCATTTCTGATGGGATATTGTGTTTCAGCATCCCATATAAGCCCTGGGAGTGGGAAAAAAAAATAAAATTTTGGATGATTTTAGGCCCACGGTGTCGAGTAAGGGTATTAGGCCTTTGACCAAATCCGTAGGGGCTGGCAACGAGGCCAATTTTTTTTTTTCAAAAATCCGTTAAATATGGTTACCCTGAGCCCCACGCATCCTTTTTTGTACACATACAACTTTCAGCCTGCAAAAGGGCTCACTCTGAAGTGAAGGAGTTCCAATTAGGGTTAGCGGGTTAGGGAAATAGACTTCATTTCCGGAACGAATCCTAACCTAACTCATTGCTTAGACTTGCAGGTTGGAATTTCATTTTCCCTCCAAAAACGGTCAATTTTTTTGGGCCTAGGTTTCGCGCCTTTGGGTTTTGGTAGAGGAGCCAGGTCTGTCCGGCCCTATGGTAAAAGTTTTCTCGGGTGTCTTTCGTGGACCGAGTTATAGGCCTTTTTTGGAATGATTTTGAATTGAATTTTGAAATGAATGGGTTAGGGTTTGTTTTTGAATAACTCTGAAACTAAAGGTCCTATGGCTTCACGGATGCCTCAGCCACGATCGGGGACCCCAAGTTAGGGTGTGCGACGATTTTGAAGCCGCGGGGACATTCGAGTAATTTTTCACGAATATTTTTACACTTTTTTTCTGACCTTTCACCTTTGGGCGTATCTCGGGACAAGAAGGTGCTAGAGACTCGGTTCCAAGTCAGGCACGCTCAGTGCCCTTGATTTGGGGGGGGGGGTAGATTTGATTCCGAGTCAATAGCACCTTTTCCTGATTTTTTTGTGAATATTTTCAACTATTTTTATGAGGCCTTTGGCCGAGTGCGTTTTGGGCCGCTGTTCCGGACAGGAAGGTTGTACAGATGTCAGACAAGTATCCCCCGTTTCGTCTCGCTTAGGGCTATCTACTGATAGGGGCGCGAGACCCTAGCCCGAAAAGGCGGGCCGTGATTGGACAAAATCAAAATTCCAACAGGCAATGTCTAAGCAATGGAGGCCTCAACTCAAGTCCAATCTCCTAACCTATTTTTAATGTTTGTGAAAGAAGTGTGTGGGGGATGGGCAGTAGCAGCAGAGAGCTTCTTCAAAGAAGTGTGTGGGGGATGGGCAGTAGCAGCAGAGAGCAGAGGACTCTCTGGCAGCTTTCTCTCCACACATGATACGTGTCATCTCTTTGGCTAATGGCAAACACAGCAGTTCCCCGAGCGGCTTACCGGCTCTGGTGATCAGGAGGCTGGCGCGATATGAAGCTTCCTGTGCTTTGGCTACAGGTGTACCATAGGACAGAATGGTGGACTTGGACTGCTTCAGTTCATCACGTTTTCGTAAAAAAAAAAATCCATTGGTTTGTCCTTTAGTGCTGTGTGTTTGGTTGTAAGATGCCGTTTGAGATGCGATGGTTTCATGGACTCATTGCTCAGAACGTCCCCGCATACAACACACTGCGGCCTGGGCAGCTCCTCTGTCCCGCTCCAAATGAATCCCAGTTTTATGTATTTTTCGTCATACTTCCTCCTCACTGGTTTCTGCCGTTTGCTAGCAGTTCCTGGGGCTGGTTTTGCCACTGTCATTAGCATCTGCGCTCGGCTCACACACGTCCTCTTCAGTTCTCCCTCTCCCCTGATCCACGCTCGCATTCGCGGATTTAAGCCACGACAGTAATTTTGTCATACTCGTCATAATTAGCAAAGCCACCTCCACCTTTTCCCATGACAGCCTAGTCTACCAATGGCGGATAACCGTCTGTCAGCGGAACCGGCGGGAATGCGTACGTACGCTACGTATGGCTACCCAGAAGCACTTGCAAACTTTTTAAAATTATTAACTTAATTTGTATCTCCTTTCATTTTCTTGTCATCGGTTGATAAGATATTTTCATCCATTCGGATATTATGGATAGTATTTCACGTTTTATTTTATTTTTTTTAATTTTATTTATATTTAATAATAAGTGATTCTTTGGCATACCACTAGAATGGAGCCTGCGTACCACTAGTGGTACGCGTACCACAGTTTGAGAATCACTGCCCTAACCTATTTTTATTGTTTGTGAAAGAAGTGTGTGGGGGATGAGCAGTAGCAGCAGATAGCTTCTTCTAAGAGCTTTTCTTTGACTTTGACAAGGCCCCGGACTGGATTTTTGGACTTCAGACTACTTTTTTGGAACTTGGTCCAAACTGAATTCTGATTGGCTGGGACACGTCCCCCGACTCTAGGACACACCCTCCAGACTGGATTTTTGGACTTCAGACTACTTTTTTGGAACTTTGTCCGGTTTCCCAAAAAAACACTTTGGGGGAGTGGCCTGGGGTCCGGGGGCACGTCCCAGCATATCAGAAATAAGTTTTGAGCAATTTCCAAATAAGTAGTCTCAGATCCGGAAATCGAGTCTGGGGGGCGTGGCCTAGGGTCCAGGGGTGTGTCCCAGCCTATCAGAATTAAGTTTTGAGCAAGTTCCAAAAAAGTAGTCTCAGATCCGGAAATCGAGTCTGGGGGGCATGGCCTAGGGTCCAGGGGTGTGTCCCAGCCTATCAGAATTAAGTTTGGGGCAAGTTCCAAAAAAGTGGTCCCAAATCCAAAAATCGAGTCGGGGGGCATGGCCTGAGGGTCCAGGGGTGGGCCCCAGCCAATCAGAATTGAGTTTGGGGCAAGTTCCAAAAAAGTAGTTTGGAGCCCAGAAAACATGTCTCAGGTGTTAGAGCGCCACCCACAGGCCAATATACCCCTGGCCTAGCCGACTATGCTAAGCTATCCCAATTCCACAAACCGGTTTTTGGGATTCCAAGTTACATAGGCTTAACAATGGTTGTAATCTGTTGTGACCACTTGCATCGGATCGCATCCAAGTCACCAGTCCCCGCAATGGGGACGGTTCCACAAATCAAGTTTTTTGGCCTAACCCTCGTAGGAATTTCCCACTGAGGACATCGTAGCACCAGTGTCAATTAGGAAAGGAAGCACCTCTCCATTTACAGCTAATTCCATGACAGGCAAATCACTGGCTAGATAAGAGTCGAAAGAACAATGTAGCATCATGGGGTCACAGCTCTGTAGGCAGCTCTATGCTCGATATGGGCCTATGGGGTTTGCCGTAGGGGCAGGCAAAGCAAGAGGAGGAGGAAGAGACACATCACGCTGAAGATTAGAAGAAGAAGGGGGGAACATATGCCGTGCCCTGTCTTCATCTGCCCTTTTCTTTCGACAATCACGCCGCCAATGTCCTTCTTTACCACAATAATAGCACAATCTACTACCAGGACATCCCTTATTCCAGGGCCCCGCCCTGGCTTGTGGATTACCCCAATTCCGATTCTTCTGTCTATTCATGTCCTCACGGGGCTGTGAGTAACCACCAGCAACAGAAAGGCAGGCCACCTGCTTATTATCCAGAATACCATCTCCCTCCAAAGTTCTAATTTTTTCCCCTAGGGCTCTCACTATCATATTACTCCGGTCACTCAAATGATTTTTCAAAACCTTCTGTATATCAGGACAACAATTATTAAAAAATGTCAAAATAAAGAGAGGATTGTTTTGCTGCTGATTCAGTTGCATATTTCCCAAACAAGTCCACGTCTCGCTAAAACGTGTCAGAAAGTTTGAAGTGAGTTCAGCCTTCTCCTGTTTACAATTAGTAAGCTGTGAAAGATCACGGCTAGCCTGTTTTCGTGAGAGCAGATAACGCATCAATTGGTCCTTTAATTCTGTCATAGCTCTATCAGTCTCTTTCCAGTAGAACTTAAGCACATGCTTTGTGATGGTTTTGCTGCCTTCTTCTATTTTAGTTTCAACTACTTCGTATTCATCATTCTCAGGACCTAGGCAGGGCACTGCAGCCAGCAATGCAGCTTCATCATAACTATCGCTTAGAACGGCATGCATGATAAAACGATAATCTGCACCAACCAGCTGTTTATGTCTACACATTCTTAAGCGCATTTCTACAAAGTTAAGTGGGTTGTTTATCGAAGGCAACAACTTAATAATATCTTTTAATTCTGATGCCAAAGGCAGATCGATCTTATCCTCTTCCTCCTCGGGCCCACACACAAGCTGCATTCATGGGGCTATCATCATCAGAGTCATCGTTTGTATTGGAATCATTTGTCTCGTTTCTTTGTAACAGCGTTTTTACAGAGGGTTTTTTACATTTAGCACCTGTGTCAAGAGATACGCTAGGAATGCTATCAGCGGGACATGAAGTATTCGCCGGTGTATTTACAGGAACGTTTGCAGGTGTGTTTCTTGCTCTCCTGGACATCGGCGGGAGAGCAGAGGCTGTAGATCTAAACAAAGCAGGTTTTACTTTCTCGTCAGGCTTAGGGTGTGGTACTGAATTCTTTTGCTCTTTAGTTTCTTTAATTCCATGAAAATCATCCCATACTGGTTTCATTTTAATCCATTCTAAATAGCCTCTGGTCATATAATCATAATCCCATTCTGGGTTGCCAAATCCTTCATATATCTGTTTATGTGCCGAAACGAGGTAGTCTGATTTAAAAGTTCCTGCACGAGGATAAATTAAAGACTGAGGCTGTATTTCTGACCATTCGGCTAAATGGTCTAACCAAGGAGTAGTGTAGAGTTCTAAATCACATCGATTCATCCAATCCCATGGAGTATCTTCAGAATCGGGTCTGAGTATCTCCTTATTACAATTACCCCCCATAATGGCTGCATGAAGGAATCAGTCTCGAGATTAATTATTATTATGGGTTTAACTCATAAAGCGCGCTCTTCCCGTAAACAAATTACGAGGGTCACCTTCCTGTGTTTTTACACGAGGATATCCAATCTTCCCGTGGCTCTTCCATGAGGATATCTAATCTTCCCGTTAACAAAAGTCTATGAGGTTCACCAAAAACGTCCCATGCCTATTCACGAGGATTACCAATAACATAACCAAAATAATAAACAACTGGGGTTTTTTTTCTATTACTACCAACCAGGCGGAAGTCTAACCAATCAAATTAATCAATTAAAATAATTTACTCCTTACCTGATTGGAAGTAATCCCTGTACAGGTCACCAAATTGTTAGGGTCCAACCCAGTCTGAACGGTCCTTATTTCTCGAGACCCCGATGCCTTCGTGCCCCTCGGATCCGGGACGAAATACCGCGAAAGAAACAGACCAGGAAAACCAGAAAGGTTTCACAGCCAGTTTATTCACAGTCACTTCGTCGAAATGAAAACATTTTTGAAAACATTTTATAGCATCCATTTATCTCTGTGTTTATGTTTTGTCTACATATGTACACAAATGTGTGTGTGTGTGTGTTGTGTGTGCGTCTGTGTAGGAATGTGTGTGTGTTATGTCAGCTTATGACATCAGCTATGTTCGTCTCCTCACTTGCGCGCAATTGAGGGGACCTTGATCTGGAAATAATAATAATAATCTCCATCAGTGTGTGTGTATAAATCTTGAATCAATCATAATATAATAACATATTTCTGATCATATGACATGATAGCAAGGTACAGACAGATTTTAAAGGTCTCTGCCCACGTACACCCCTTCAGGTCAGATATAACATAGGGCATGGAATTTTTAAACACAGATAATATGTCTAGTCTACGAAGTCTATTCAAAGAAGGTCAGATAGATCAGAAATTAATGAGTTTACACAGAAAAGGATCTAATAGCTAACATATTAAAACCATAATTTCTTAACACATGAATGTGTGCTAAGTCAGTAAATTACATCTTGATTTCATCAATATATATAGTAAGACAATCATAAGCAAAATAACAAATAACAATATGTCTTTAACAATGTTAAAACAAAGAATGTTATAAGAAAGTAAATGAAAAAATAAGAACAAACTTAAACAAGAAAGTCATACGAAACATAAGAAAAATGAGAATATGTCTGGCAAACCAACTAACAGGATTCAGAATTAAACTCATAACAAAAACCAAAAACTAAATTAGTTTAATGCTTTTAAACTAAAAACCTTAGAATCATAAAGTCTTAACAACCCTAAATTATATTCTGTAATTATAAAACTAACTTAAAACTATAAAACTAACATTAATCACTAAATGCAGCTTTAATTCTACCATTCAATCATTTCAACTTCAGATTCAACATTAAAGAAGCTGGTTAACTCTAACACTCTTAAATCACAATCCTAGCTATAAAACTAAGTTGAATCATGGCTTTAAATTTAACCTTTAATCCCTATGTAACTGCGAGTGTGTGTGGGTCGATCTGACATCAAAACAGACCTTGGCGGATCTTTCAGACACATCTCTGATCAAAAATACACATTTCATATCAAAATAAACAAAATGTTCCCAAACAATGTCCAGCCGAGACATAAGGTCATTTCAACTAATAATATAATTTTGTCACAAAATAATTTGCTAACTTCTTGGCCAAGAATTAATACTTATATAAACCTACATATAACCTACATATAATAAAACCTAACCTAACACCTACCTATAAATGTAATTCCTGGTTATATAAAATTGCTTACAAAAGGCATCCTACAACATGGCCAAATACTTTTGTTATAGAGTAAATAATGGTAAATAGCCTACCTATGAAGTAGGCTAGTCTAGGTGTAAAAAGAAACAAGTACAGGGTATGATTGTAGATGTATGTTGTAATTGCATAATATAAAACTTTTACAAATAAGAAAAGCAGAAATATGTTTGACTCTAATCAAACTTCTAATTAATTACATAGTGGCATAGTAATTAGTTGCAACCCAAATTGTACTGTGACTGACCAGACTAATAATTAGAGTACTTTGTGGATATTTTACAGACAGTTTAACCTATGTATGGCCTATATTGAGGCATTTTATGTACGTAGCTGAATGAGCAGGCTACACTCTAAAAAATGCTGGGCTGAAAACAACCGAAATAGGGTTATTTTAAACCTAGCTGCTAGGTAAATATTGGACCAACACAATGCTGGGTTAGCTGAACACAGCAGGTTGAGTTACAGATTTAACCAAAATGTTGGGTTATTTTAACAAGACTGTTAAGTTAAATTTACATAATGGTTGGGTTTCTACCAGTGGCGTAGATTTATATAGGGATGGTAGGGACATATCACAATCAATATTTGGGGGAATACAAAATAGTCCCTACCAATATTTACCATTTTATTTTAATATAGCGAAAATCTACATTTATTAATGTAATATTTCAATATACTACGCAGTGGTAGCATTAATTTAAACGTTTTGTTTATGAGAGGTTCCGAGATGTATTCGGAGCTATGACGACCCATGCCGCTATTTCATTGGCTGCAACAGAGCGATGGTCATCAGTGGTGCCAGTCAGGTAGCCTCACACGAAAGCAGAGGTCCATGTGCTGTGGTGCTGAAAGCGGCAACGGATCTGGCTCGTAATGGCCCGAAACTGTATAAATTTGTCATTCTGAATTTGACCACTGTTCTACTTTATAAGCTTAAGAGACAACAATGCCATTGCCACCAAAAAAGAAACGGGACATTAGAAGTTATTTCACCACCACGACAGTAAGTATAGTACGCCCAGAAGTTTGATATTTAGCTGTGTCACGCAACACAATTATTGCAGCGTTCAGTGAAGGCTTAGCTAAGTGTTATATTTCCTCCTCCCCTCCCGTGTCTTTTTGGAGTGCTAGTTTTAACTGTCTGTAGTAGCCAACAGAATAAAGCCCTGGCAGATACATGCAATAAACACGGGAAGTCATGGAAAGATGCTGATAGCTCCCGTTTTAATTAGTTAGTTAGTGCTAGTGTAGCCTGGTGGCTATAAAGCTTGCCAGTTGTTGTCGCTAATTAATGAAAACTCTGTGCATGAAATTAGACAACAGAAGACAGATGCAAGCCTTGTGCAGGTTAAGAATCTGTGCTTTTTTCACTATAGTTTTCTTTTTGTCCAGTTTGAACTCAGTCATAGCATAATTTCTTTTCACCTGAGCTAAATACATCATGGCAACATGTAGGTTATATTCTAGATCTCATGTTTGTTAAAAATGGGTTCATGAATCTTTTTCATGAACATTTTGTTTGATTACATAGGACACAAATAAGTGTAGTGCCAACCAGGAGGAGGTTTCGACAGAGGAAGCAGAACCTACAGGTGGTCAGGTGAGGTGTAAAGTTAAGAACAGGCATAAGTGGGTCAGCAATGACACTGAATGTGATATATGTTGAATAGGGTAGCCAAAAGTTAATTCACATTGGTCTGAAATAAATAGAGCTCTGAGACACAGCTCACATATTTAGTTTTGCCAGTTGATAAACACAGATGCACATAAGCATGCAACAAACACTGCAATAATACAGAGATTTTTATTTATTTATTTTTATATAGTGGAAGATATTATTTATTTGTTCTTTTCTGGATATTTTTATCTTAAATGCACAATATCCCAATAATGTAGAGATTGCATCATTTACCTGAAGTGCAAGAAGTTATTTCTTTGTTCTTATCTGGATTTGTGTTTGCTGTATAATACAGAAGATCCCAATAATAGTTATTTATTTTGATCTTACCTGGAATGTAATACCTGGAATACCTCTTAACTGCATAAGAGGACAAAATGCAAAATGTATGCTGAATTTGGAAAAGGAATAAGTAAAGTGTTCTTGAACTGTTCCGCTGAGTATGAGTGTGGTTGTGTACACGTGATGTATGATCAAGTTATGGGTGGATGGGGGGGGGGGGGAGTAAGTTGTAATGTCCCTACCAAAGCTTAGACCAAACCTACGCCCTTGGTTTCTACAACCCCAATTCCAAAAAAGTTGGGACAAAGTACAAATTGTAAATAAAAATGGAATGCAATGATGTGGAAGTTTCAAAATTCCATATTTTATTCAGAATAGAACATAGATGACATATCAAATGTTTACTGTGGGTGGTAGAAATGGGCAACTGGACTTGCTTGAAGATTCTTGAAAATGTTTCACCTCTCGTCCAAAAGGCTTCCTCAGTTCTGTCTGACTAATAGGGAGTATCAGATATTTATCCTCTCCTGGATCAGAATCAGAATTCTGATGACCAGCTCATCTAAGGTGTCACTGAGGCATCATGTTGGTGTGGGTCACTGGAAGCTGGGTGTGAAAGGCGAGTCATTAGGGTGATCAAAGGATTGTCCGTTAGGGTGATCAATGGCAATCTGACTCTCTCTGTCCTCCTGTGAGTCACTGAAAACAGCTGGGTCCTGGCGTACACCCAGCTGTCTGCGAAGAGTGTCCAATACCGCCTTGTAGATGGTTGACAAATGATGTCTTAGACCCCCACCTCTGTTCAGTGATGGCTGTTCCAGGTTGACAAAAATGGCTTCTTTAACTCCTCGCTCATACCAACGATCCTCTCTGGCTAAAATGAGTACATTACAATCCTGAAATGAGTGCCCTTTGTTGTTAAGATGAATGTAGACAGCCGAGTCCTGGCCTGAGGAGCTGGCTCTCCTGTGTTGGGCCAAGCGCCTGTATAGCGGTTGTTTGGTCTCACCAATATACGAATCCATGCAATTCTCACTGCACTGAATTGCATACACTATGTTGTCCTGTTTGTGTCTGGGTATTCTGTCCTCAGGGTGGACCAGTTTCTGCTTCAGGGTGTTACTGGGTCTGAAATGTACCGGAATGTTGTGTTTGTAGAAGATCCTCCTGAGTTTCTCAGATAGACCAGAAATGTAGGGAATGACAATGTTCTTGCATTTGTTCCTGTTATCATCCTTGTCAGTTATGTTCCTTTTTATGCTCTTTAGGAAAGCCCAGTTGGGATAACCGCAATTCTGAAGTGCTTTCTTGATATGATTCTGCTCCTTCTCTTTTCCCTCTAATGTTGTAGGAATGTTCTGAGCCCTGTGTTGCAAGATCCTAATGACCCCCAATTTATGTTCCAGTGGGTGGTGAGAGTCGAAAAGTAGGTACTGGTCTGTGTGTGTGGGTTTCCGGTAGACCTCAATACTAAGGCTTCTGTCTTGTCTAATGTGTACATCACAATCCAAGAAGGCTAGATTATTCCCACTGACATCCTCCCGAGTGAAGCTGATGTTGCTATCCACTGCATTGATGTGTTTCGAGAAAGCTTCCACCTCCTGGATTTTGATTTTAACCCAGAAATCAGGAGGATACCTGGAGGTCAGGAGGATCTTCTACAAACACAACATTCCGGTACATTTCAGACCCAGTAACACCCTGAAGCAGAAACTGGTCCACCCTAAGGACAGAATATCCAGACACAAACAGGACAACGTAGTGTATGCAATTCAGTGCAGTGAGAATTGCACGGATTCGTATATTGGTGAGACCAAACAACCGCTATATAGGCGCTTGGCCCAACACAGGAGAGCCAGCTCCTCAGGCCAGGACTTGGCTGTCTGCATTCATCTTAACAACAAAGGACACTCATTTCAGGATTGTAATGTACTCATTTTAGCCAGAGAGGATCGTTGGTATGAGCGAGGAGTTAAAGAAGCCATTTTTGTCAACCTGGAACAGCCATCACTGAACAGAGGTGGGGGTCTAAGACATCATTTGTTAACCATCTACAAGGCGGTATTGGACACTCTTCCCAGACAGCTGGGTGTACGCCAGGACCCAGCTGTTTTCAGTGACTCACAGGAGGACAGAGAGAGTCAGATTGCCAATGATCACCCTAACGGACAATCCTTTGATCACCCTAATGACTCGCCTTTCACACCCAGCCTCCAGTGACCCACACCAACATGATGCCTCAATGACACCTTAGATGAGCTGGTCATCAGAATTCTGATTCTGATTCTGATCCAGGAGAGGATAAATATCTGATACTCCCTATTAGTCAGACAGAACTGAGGAAGCCTTTTGGACGAGAGGTGAAACGTTTTCAAGAATCTTCAAGCAAGTCCAGTTGCCCATTTCTACCACCCACAGTTTACTATGACCTGGATGATTGAGAATCTTCACAGACATATCAAATGTTTAAACTGAGAAAATGTATCATTTAAAGAGAAAAATTAGGTGATGTTAAATTTCATGACAATAACACATCTCAAAGTTGGGAAAAGGCCATGTTTACCACTGTGAGACATCCCCTTTTCTCTTTACAACAGTCTGTAAATGTCTGGGGACTGAGGAGACAAGTTGCTCAAGTTTAGGGATAGGAATGTTAACCCATTCTTGTCTAATGTAGGATTCTAGTTGCTCAACTGTCTTAGGTCTTTTTTGTCGTATCTTCCATTTTATGATGCGCCAAATGTTTTCTATGGGTGAAAGATCTGGACTGCAGGCTGGCCAGTTCAGTACCCAGACCCTTCTTCTACGCAGCCATGATGCTGTAATTGATGCAGTATGTGGTTTGGCATTGTCATGTTGGAAAATGCAAGGTCTTCCCTGAAAGCGACGTCATTTGGATGGGAGCATATGTTGCTCTAGAACCTGGATAGACCTTTCAGCATTGATGGTGTCTTTCCAGATGTGTAAGCTGCCCACGCCACACACACTAATGCAACCCCATACCATCAGAGATGCAGGCTTCTGAACTGAGCGCTGATAACAACTTGGGTCATCCTTCTCCTCTTTAGTCCTAATGACACAGCGTCCCTGATTTCCATAAAGAACTTCAAATTTTGATTCGTCTGACCACAGAACAGTTTCCCACTTTGCCAGAGTCCATTTTAAATGAGCCCTGGCCCAGAGAAGACGTCTGCGCTTCTGGATCATGTTTAGATACGGCTTCTTCTTTGAACTATAGAGTTTTAGCTGGCAACGGCGGATGGCATGGTGAATTGTGTTCACAGATAATATTTTCTGGAAATACTCCTGAGCCTATTTTGTGATTTCCAATACAGAACCATGCCTGTATGTGATGCAGTGCCATCTAAGGGCCCAAAGATCACGGGCACCCAGTATGGTTTTCTGGCCTTGACCCTTACGCACAGAGATTCTTCCAGATTCTCTGAATCTTTTGATGATATTATGCACTCTATGTTCAAACTCTTTGAAATTGTACACTGTCGAACTCCTTTCTGACATTGCGCCACTATTTGTCGGCACAGAATTAGGGGGATTGGTGATCCTCTTCCCATCTTTACTTCTGAGAGCCGCTGCCACTCCAAGATGCTCTTTTTATACCCAGTCATGTTAATGACCTATTGCCAATTGACCTAATGAGTTGCAATTTGGTCCTCCAGCTGTTCCTTTTTTGTACCTTTAACTTTTCCAGCCTCTTATTGTCCCTTTCCCAACTTTTTTGAGATGTGTTGCTGTCATGAAATTTCAAAAATGAATGAGCCAATATTTTGCATGAAATTTCAAAATGTCTCACTTTTGACATTTGATATGTTGTCTATGTTCTATTGTGAATACAATATCAGTTTTTGAGATTTGTAAATTATTGCATTCCATTTTTATTTACAATTTGTACTTTGTCCCAACTTTTTTGGACTCGGGGTTGTATTTCAACCCAGTATTTTGCTTATATTGACTGCAGTGCTGGGTTAAATTTAGATTATTTATGAATTATTATTGACCCCCTTTCTTTTTTTTTATATAGCCATTGGTCTAATCATTTATTAATTGCTAATGAGTGTTAATCATTAATGAAAGTATTATTATACACCCTAATGATTTGAACAGGCGGCATGGTGGTGTAGTGGTTAGCGCTGTCGCCTCACAGCAAGAAGGTCCTGGGTTCGAGCCCCGGGGCCGGCGAGGGCCTTTCTGTGTGGAGTTTGCATGTTGTCCGCGTGGGTTTCCTCCGGGTGCTCCGGTTTCCCCCACAGTCCAAAGACATGCAGGTTAGGTTAACTGGTGACTCTAAATTGACTGTGAGTGTGAATGGTTGTCTGTGTCTATGTGTCAGCCCTGTGATGACCTGGCGACTTGTCCAGGGTGTACCCCGCCTTTCGCCCATAGTCAGCTGGGATAGGCTCCAGCTTGCCTGCGACCCTGTAGAAGGATAAAGCGGCTAGAGATAATGAGATGAGATGATTTGAACAAAGATGTGCAAGAAATTAATTTTATTGTACCAGACCTTTTTTTTTCATTTATGCAAAATACGATATAAACAGAGCACTATATTAAAAACATTGATATAAAACAGACATGAACACCAGACATGGGAATTCCACTGTTATATCTTTTTTATTTTTTTTTTACTTTTTTTTAGTAACTAATATTAATGTTAGACCTGTGAATAGAACACAAAATAGATTGATTTTGACTGACATGACACTACAAACAGGCTTTGAATCAGGATAAGACACTAACATGGTGTTTAACAAGTTTAACATTGCTCTGTTCAAGGCTTAACATTATTAGTCATAAACATTAGCTTACTGACAATATTAAAGTAACTAACGTAAGCTATTAATACAATTAGCTAGCATGTTGTAATAATAGTCATCAATATCAATCATTTCACAAAGGACAAGTATCTGTACTGGATAATGATGAAATGAATGTTTCACTGCTTACATGGGTATGGGAAGGAAGATGCAGCAGTGTTGTTTTTCCCTTTCTCTTGCTTCCTCAGGTTATCAGCCTTACCTTTGGGTCATCATACAGTGGGTCCTCAGTGTATGACATTCCTTTTATTTTTAAAGGTGTTTCAATTGGGCAGCATGGTGGTGTAGTAGTTAGCACTGTCACCTCACAGCAAGAAGGTCCTGGGTTTGAGCCCAGCCGCCGGCAAGAGCCTTTCTGTGTGGAGTTTGCATGTTCTCCTCGTGTCTGCATGGGTTTCCTCCGGGTGCTCTGGTTTCCCCCACAGTCCAAAGACATGCAGGTTAGGTTAACTGGTGGCTGTAAATTGACCATAGGTGTGAATGTCAGTGTGAATGGTTGTTTGTTTCTATGTGTTAGCCCTGTGATGACCTGGCGACTTGTCCAGGGTGTACCCTGCCTCTTGCCCATAGTCAGCTGGGATAGGCTCCAGCTTGCTTGTGACCCTGTACAGGATAAGCAGCTACAGATAATGGATGGGTGGAGGTGTTTTAACCACCTAGAAAATAAGGTAAATGTGCACTCTGCAGGCTTTAACCCTTTAGCAGATATCATCACGCCAGTTTGTTTAGAATGTTATAAAATAAACATTCTATAAACTGAAGAACAACTTTGGTTCCTCCATTTTCCAGTAACTTTCTCCATACACAGGCTGCTTGTATTTTATATCCCCTTTACTCTCCTGTAACTATCTACTAAGTGTAATGTAGGGTGCACAACTTGTAAAATGAAGTGTAGCTTAGTTAACCTTTACTTTTCATTAACTTTCTCCAAAGTACTGTGTAATATATGGCTGTGTGGGCCATAAAATAAAGTGTAGTTTTGTGCCCTCTACTTTCCTGTAACTAACTGCCACAAGTGTAAGAATAACTTAATAAGTAAAGCTTAGTACCCTGTAAAGGATTTATTTTTGACCAAGAAGGCATTAATTTATTCTGTGACCCTTTGTTCAGCTAGAAACAGTATTTTTGTTTAAAATGACCAAGAAGGCATTAATTTATTCTGTGACCCTCTGTTCAGCTAGAAACAGTATTTTTGTTTAAAATGACCAAGAAGGCATTAATTTATTCTGTGACCCTCTGTTCAGCTAGAAACAGTATTTTTGTTTAAAATTCCATTACTAGTCTAAGAACATATTGCTCTATGCTATCAAGAATAGGCTGTGCATAATATTGATATCTTTGATATCTGTCTGAACATTCTATCAGAACATTCTGCTTATTGATATGAAATGTGTAAGAACATTCCAAGGTCCACACACACACACACACTCTCACACACACACTCACACACATACATGCACACACATATAAAAGCTCTCTGTATTCTCTCGTCTTTGGTGACTTGTGAATAAAGACTGTGAAAGATTCTTGTTCCTGTCTTTCTTTGCAATTCGCCCCAGAATTCTGGGTGACACGAAGGGACCGATCTGCGAGAGTGTGATCGCTCCGGTTGGGGCAAGAGGAAGAGACGGTGAATCTCTTACCTAACATACCCTCTCAGTAACTTTCACTTAAGTACATTGTAATATATGGCAGTGTGGGCTGTAAACCAAAGTGTAGCTTAGTACCTTATACTTTCATATAATTATCTGCAAAGTATACAGTACCCATCAAATGTTTGGATACAGCTTCTAATTCAATGTTTTTTCTTTATTTTTATTCATTAAAAGTGACTTCATTTCTTAAACTAATGATGGACTGTCATTTCTCTTTACTTGGTTGAGTGGTTCTTATGGATTACTACAGTTGAATATTGGGCTATTTACTGTATTTTTATCATTTACTGTTTGATGTTCTCAAACATATTTAGAAGGCAAGAAATTCCACAAATTAACTTTTGACAAGGCATGTCTGTTAATTGAAAAGTGTTCCAGGTGACCACCTCATGAAGCTGATAAAGATAATGCCAAAAGCATGCAAAGCTGTAATCTTGGTAAACTGTGGCTACTTTGTGGACTCTAAAATATTAAACATATATATTTTAACACTTTTTTTGTTGGGACATAATTCCATATATGTTTGATATGTATTGCTCTACAATGTAGAAAATAGTCAAAATACAGAAAAACCTATGAACAAATAGGTGTGTCCAAACTTTTGACTAGTACTGTAGCATAGTACCCTGTAGTTTCCTGTAACTTTCCCTTAAGTACAATGTAATATAGGCTGTGCAGACTGTAAATGGAAGTTTAGCTCAGTGTCTTCTACTTTCTTCTAACGATCTGATAAGTATAACTTGGTGCCCTCTACTTTCTTTTAACTATTGGCTAAGTATAGTACCCTGGACTTTCCTGTAAATTTCTCTAAAGCAGTGGCCCCCAACCCCCGGGCCGCGGACCGGTACCGGTCTGTGGGTCATTTGGTACCGGGCCACACAGAAAGAATAAATAACCTGCACTATTTCCGTTTCATTCATTATCTGAGTCTGAATGATGTTTGATTTTGAAAAATGACCGGATTCTCTCCGTTACATCCGTCTATAACTCACGCTTGACCAGAGCATGTGAGCGGAGTGGAGCGGCGAGAATTTCAGTCCTCGCTCACGGAGGTGGTCGCTCCACTCGCTCCCCACTCAATGTCGCACCATGCCGCTTCGCCCGTTACCGCTCAGCACTCCACCAAGATTGCATCCCGCTCCACTCCACGCTCGCTCAAAAAATATGTGCACGCATGCGCGTAGCGGATGCGGAGCACTTCCCGTATCTCTGCCCTCTGTCCCCCGCACTTTTTACAGCCATTACAACCACTTAATTAATTTTTAACACGTGGAAACGCGTTTTTCCGAGCCGCCCCTAAACGCATCATGAGCAGGCGGAGCGCAGGTGGCAAACAAACACCGCTGTCGTTCATTCTGAGCCACGTTGGGCATGCTTCAGACTCGTGATGTGAGCGGTAACGGGGCAAAACTGGAGCGGGCCATTGCCTCGCTCCATCCTGCCCATCCTTGAAAAAAAAAATCCCGCTCCGCGCTCTTTTCAAAATTCGTCCGCTCCGCTCACATGCTCTGCTCTTGACGCATGTCAAGACGCTTATCTCAGCGACCAAGACTGTTGGAGAGAGGACATTACTCATGTTATGTTGCTGACGCGATGTTACGAGGATGCTGCTAATAAAGTTGCATACGAGTACACAGTGGATTCACGTTTATTACTATATTTAGAAAATACCACAGTTTATCCACCACACCTTAAAGGCTGGTCCGTGAAAATATTGTCTGACATCAAACCGGTCCGTGCCGCAAAAAAGGTTGGGGACCGCTGCTCTAAAGGACAGTGTAACATAGGCTGCCTTGGCTGTAAATTGAAGTGTAGCTTAATGCCCTCTACTATAACTACACTATAACTATCTACTAAGTATAGTGTAAGTATTGCTTAATACCATCAACTGTATAAAAAACAGATAGTGCATCATCTCTAAAAAGTAATGCCACCTGTGGTAGTGGGGGTGTAGTCAAGTGTCAGTTGTTGAGGAAGGCAGACAAGACAAAACGCCTTTATTTATCACACGTACACACAAGAACAGACTTAAGCACAGTGAAATGTTTCCTCTGCATTTAACTCATCTGAAGCAGTGAGCACACACATGCACACACAGGTGAGCAATGAGCACACACACATGCCCAGAGCAGTGGGCAGCCATAATACAGCACCCAGGGAGCAGTTGAGGGTTAGGTGCCTTGCTCAAGGGCACTTCAGCCCAACCTTCAGGCCATGGCTGCCCCATGTTAACCTAACTGCATATCTTTGGACTGTGGGGGAAACTGGATCATCCTGAGGAAGCCCACACAAACACTGGGAGAACATCCAAACTCCACACAGAAAGGACTCTGTCAGCCACTGGACTTGAACCCAGAACCTTCTTGCTGTGAGATGACAGTGCTAACCACTACACCACCATGCCACCCACCGGCAATTGCCATGCTGCCCACAGGTAGCTGCTGTAGAACCAGCAGGTAGCATGTGATGAGTCTCACCTGTGCCATATTTCAGGCAATGTATTTGTTTGTTTCTTGTATTCTTGCAAGGAGAGAAGCCAACAACCAGAGAGAGAGAGGGACAGAGAGAAATCTAAGCAACCCAGCACACACACACACACACACACACACACACATCTGTGTGATCCTAGAGTGCGTAAAGTAAAATTGTTGCTGAAAAACTACAAACTCCCTCTCTCTCCACAGATGGAATTGTCTGCACTCACCAAGACCAGGACAAAGCCTGGCAGGTCTGCAGGTGTAGTGGGAAAGCTGGGCATTTCCAGGATCAGCATCCCCTTCAAGAAGCAGGGATTCTGAGCCACATGTCTGACATGCCTCAGGCTTCCCCCAGTCAAGCAGGAATGTATACAGTGGCAGTGCATTTTCAAGGGAGTATACATCAGGCCTTGGTGGAGGACTTAAGGTGCAATCAGATCTCAGTTCATCAAAGCCTCATTCAATACGGGGCACTGGGAAATACACAGTTGGTGAAGGTGAGGCATGTACACGGTGATGTTCATGAATATCCACTGGTGCCTGTCACTGTAGAATTCAGGGGAGAAAAGCATAGTGTGGACCAGTGGTTAGTGCTCGCCCATCCACTAATTCTGGGAAAAAATTCGCCAAGGTTTCAGGCATTGGTAAAGTATTTATTTGTGGATGGGTCCTGCAGCATTGAAACTCTGAGGAGTATAGCCTTTTCTGGGGAAGCAGTCCCAGGGCCAACTTCATTAGTTCCACATCAGGGGAAGACGGATGGTGGTGAGGACTCCGCTTCTACACTCTCTGCAGGGATTGCCCTTCTGGATTTCCTGTTGGAGCAGTCACAAGATGAAAGCCTGAGACACACTTCTGACCAAGTGAGAGTAACTGATTGTCAAAATGTCCAGCCTAATGTTAGACTCACCTCCCTATATTTTTTGGTTATTAAAGACAGGTTATTTCAAGTGATGAAAGACACTCAAAAGAAAAAGAGGAAACAATCCAGTTGTTGGTCCCAAAAAGCTGTTGAGAACTTTTGTTCCATGCAGCTTATCATAATTCCATGGTGGGGCACTTAGGGTACAACCCTGATTCCAAAAAAGTTGGGACAAAGTACAAATTGTAAATAAAAACGGAATGCAATGATGTGGAAGTTTCAAAATTCCATATTTTATTCAGAATAGAACATAGATGACATATCAAATGTTTAAACTGAGAAAATGTATCATTTAAAGAGAAAAATTAGGTGATGTTAAATTTCATGACAACAACACATCTCAAAAAAGTTGGGACAAGGCCATGCTTCCCACTGTGAGACATCCCCTTTTCTCTTTACAACAGTCTGTAAATGTCTGGGGACTAAGGAGACAAGTTGCTCAAGTTTAGGAATAGGAATGTTAACCCATTCTTGTCTAATGTAGGATTCTAGTTGCTCAACTATCTTAGGTCTTTTTTGTCGTATCTTCCATTTTATGATGCGCCAAATGTTTTCTATGGGTGAAAGATCTGGACTGCAGGCTGGCCAGTTCAGTACCCGGACCCTTCTTCTATGCAGCCATGATGCTGTAATTGATGCAGTATGTGGTTTGGCATTGTCATGTTGGAAAATGCAAGGTCTTCCCTGAAAGAGATGTTGTCTGGATGGGAGCATATGTTGCTCTAGAACCTGGATATACCTTTCAGCATTGATGGTGTCTTTCCAGATGTATAAGCTGCCCATGCCACATGCACTAATGCAACCCCATACCATCAGAGATGCAGGCTTCTGAACTGAACGCTGATAACAACTTGGGTCATCCTTCTCCTCTTTAGTCCGAATGACACGGCGTCCCTGATTTCCATAAAGAACTTCAAATTTTGATTTGTCTGACCACAGAACAGTTTTCCACTTTGCCACAGTCCATTTTAAATGAGCCTTGACCCAGAGAAGATGTCTGCGCTTCTGGATTGTGTTTAGATACGGCTTCTTCTTTGAACTATAGAGTTTTAGCTGGCAGCGGCGGATGGCACGGTGAATTGTGTTCACAGATAATGTTCTCTGGAAATATTCCTGAGCCCATTTTGTGATTTCCAATACAGAAGCATGCCTGTATGTGATGCAGTGCCGTCTAAGGGCCCGAAGATCATGGGCACCCTGTATGGTTTTCCGGCCTTGACCCTTATGCACAGAGATTCTTCCAGAGTCTTTGAATCTTTTGATGATATTATGCACTGTAGATGATGATATGTTCAAACTCTTTGCAATTTTACACTGTCAGACCCCTTTCTGATATTGCTCCACTATTTGTCGGTGCAGAATTAGGGGGATTGGTGATCCTCTTCCCATCTTTACTTCTGAGAGCCGCTGCCACTCCAAGATGCTCTTTTTATACCCAGTCATGTTAATGACCTATTGCCAATTGGCCTAATGAGTTGCAATTTGGTCCTCCAGCTGTTCCTTTTTTGTACCTTTAACTTTTCCAGCCTCTTATTGCCCCTGTCCCAACTTTTTTGAGATGTGTTGCTGTCATGAAATTTCAAATGAGCCAATATTTGGCATGAAATTTCAAAATGTCTCACTTTCGACATGTGATATGTTGTCTATGTTCTATTGTGAATACAATATCAGTTTTTGAGATTTGTAAATTATTGCATTCCGTTTTAATTTACAATTTGTAGTTTGTCCCAATTTTTTTGGAATCGGGGTTGTAAGATAAAACACCTGAATCATCTCATGGTCCCTTTCTATTGGCCGGGCATTAGCGGCGATGTTAGCAGGTGGTGCATGATATGTCATGAATGTCAGCTGGTGAATCCACCAGCCATTCCAAAAGCACTGTTGTGCCCTTTACAATTAGTTGTGATCTCCTTCAAAATAACTCTATGGATTTTGCTGGGCCATTAGATGGGACTGCATGAGTTTGTTGACGGTGTAGTGGCTGGCTGCTTTATGTCCCGGGGCTCCTTCATGCCTGTGTTACTTTCTGGCTCTCCCCTTTTAGTTATGCTGTCATAGTTAGTTTTGCCGGAGTCCCTGCTTGTACTCAGAGCAAAATGTATACTGTACCTAATTATTCAGGTGACATTGGACATACCTAACAACCTGTGCTTTCTTTCTCTCTCTCCTCCCCCCAAATCTGTCCCTCTGAGTTACATGTCAATCCTGGGATCGAGGTGGTGACCTCTTCTGCTCCTCGGACCTGCCTGATCCATCCTGATTCCCTATGTCTGGTTGGAGTCTCATCACATCGCTCCTGTGGAGGACAGCCCCAGATGGACATTTGGAAGTCACACTTGGAAGACGCTCTGGACACTTACAGTAATGCTTTTATGGCTGAGGACTACAGTTGACTTGCTAACTTTAGGACTGCAGTTCTCATGAACAGTTTTGCACTCAAGTTTCCATTAATGAAGAGTTATAACATAAATGAAACTGACTTCATGTTAAAACTGTTAATGTTATAGTCATGTTGTCTGTTGTTGTCCAGGTGAGGATGGGTTCCCTTTTGGGTCTGGTTCCTCTCAAGGTTTCTTCCTCGTGTCATCTGGGGGAGTTTTTCCTTGCCACCATTGCCACAGGCTTGCTCATTGGGGATAGATTAGGGATAAAATTGGCTCATGTCTTGGGTCATTCAGATTCTGTAAAGCTGCTTTGGGACAATGTCTATTGTTAAAAGCGCTATACAAACAAACTTGACTTGACTGTGACATGAGGGCATTACTTTGTATTGGTTGTCATTAATTATGCAATGCCTCTTCGCAACATTTCTGTACACAGTGTTGTGGAAGCACTCTTCTGTGTTATCTCTCAAGTTGAGATCCCAAAACAGATCCTGACTGATCACACTTCACAAACTGTATGAATTACTAGGAATTAAATTGATTCGTACCAGCGTGAACCATCCACAAATGGATGGGCTGATCAAACAATTTAATAAGATGATTCGTAAGTTTGTGCACAACAACACTAGAAATTGGGATAGATGGCTGGACACATTTGAATTAGCCTTCAACTGAAGAAGTCTTGTGGCATCTTGGATGTCATTAGGGAAAATTCTGTGAGTAAAAATGAAATTCAGTATGTTCTTGACCTGAGAGCAAAACTCTGCACACTGTCACTTAAACCAGGAGAATTTACTACAGATGAAAGAATGGCAATACCAGCTGTATAATGGGGGGTAGAGCCCTGCACTCCCGCGGGAGTCCCGCAGGACCCGACGCAAAGCAGTGCGGCGCGGGACAAATTTTGAAAGCTCATTGCAGGCGCGGGCGGGAAGGGGAGTGCACAATGCGGGAGCAGGCGGGAGAGGTGATAAGCTGCAGTCCTGCTAACTAAAAATGTGTTTAAAATAAAATTTATAAATTATTAATTTATGTCTATCATATATAATTTGTGCTGGATATTTTATTTGGCATTAATAAAAACATTTTAAGATGCCTAAATTTGCGGATGTGGTCTAATCTCGCGTACGTTTCTGATTCCTTTCCACTCTTCTGTGTTTGAGATCTCCGATCATGGCAGAAGAGCAGAGCTCCTCTAGTGAAGCTCACAGTGCTTCAGAAGTAAGTGCTGCTTTAAAAAGAGGTGCCTGGCAACGCACACCCTCGCTACGTGCACTAGGTGAAGGATCGGTCAGTGGAGAGCTCAGCTAAGCTCAGCATGTTTAATTCCCCAAGCCAATGACAAGAACTTTCGTGAGAAATAACATGAACGTCTGCATCATGCGGGATTTGCGGGCAGGAGTGGGACAAAATATGGCAGGCGCGGGCGGGAGCGGGACTGAAAATCATAATTCTTTGTGGGAGCGGGCGGGAGCGGGACTGAAAATTCTGCCTGGCGCAGACCTCTAATGGGGGGCTCGGCTATGGGAATACGGAGAGATAAAGTGCTCATTTTACTACCCACATGGAGTTCTAAATTACTTCCAAAGTGGCAAGGACCCTTTGGGGCACAGCAAATCAGGGACATCGATTATGAGGTCAGGTGAATGGATAGAGGCAATGTACTTCAAATATACCACCTCGATCTCATAAAACTGTGGAGAAAGGAGGTTCCTGTGGCTCTGGTGATGGAGATTCCTGAGAGGAAGAAGCTGGGAACAAAAAAGTCCAAAAAATGCAGCCCTATCCACTCAATTCACCCTGGTCCCCTGTGGAGGCCACCGCTTGCTTACCCAGACAGCACAGGTTGCAGGAGGAATTTACTGATGTGTTCTTGCCTCTTTCCAGTGACGCTAATCTCATAGAGCACTACACTGAGACAGATGTGGTTGCATGCAGCCACCCATAGCACTTACATGAACACACAAAATATGTAGTTCTGGATGAACTCAAGGCTATGCTCAACATAAGGATAATCAAGTAGTCACACAGTGATTAAAGCAGCCCAGTGATTTTGGTTCCCAAAACCAATTGGTTGATCAAATTCTGTATGGACTTTAGAAAGGTCAACGTAGTGTCTAAATTTGATGCATATCCAATGCCTCTCAGTGATGAACTGCTCAATCAGTGAGGTGTATCTCACTTTTATTCAACATTGGATTTAACAGATATTGGCAGATTAAAACAAACAAAAAAAGGCATTTTCCCCTCTGTTTGCATTACACCAGTTTGTCACCCTTCTGTTTGGGTTGTTTGGAGCCCTGGTGATGTTTCAACAACTCATGAATAGAATCTTTCATACACCTAGTGTGTATGCAACTGTCTATTTACAACCCCAATTCTCAAAAAGTTGGGGCACTGTAAAACATAAAAACAGAATATGATGATTTGCAAATCATGGAAACCCTATATTTCCTTAAAAATGGTACAAAGACAACAAATCAAATGTTGAAGCTGAGAAACTTTATTGTTTTTTGAAAAATATCAGTAATGCACTGGTAGATGGATGTACCAGTAAGTGCAGGAACAGTGAGTTTATTAAGAACAATAGAGTGAGTTTATTAGGTACAACAGCAAGCAGGCATATATGCCAAAAACATAAGGCAGAATCAGAAATGAACAGGCAAAAGTCAAGCGAGGCACAGACAAAAGGCAAAGTACATTAAAGCCGCTAGCGGCCTTGAAGGGCCCTCGCACGTGTGGTTCTGCAACCCAGGACATTCCGCCACCCAACAAAACAGTCACGTCATATATTTATCAAATGTTCAAAGGTGATGTGCATGTTGGAAATGCCATGACTGCTTGATGGATGAGAGATAGACAGACAAAGACTAAGTGTGTGTGTGTGTGTGTGTGTGTTTCTGTGGTGTGAAAATGTACATTTATATATGTACAAAACTATACATGTGTCTGCTCATTATCTCTATCTCACGCTGTAATCTTAAGTCATCTTAGCTTTCCTGTGTCTGCGTGTGTGTGTACATGCAGAGTTTTCATATGTCTGCATCAAAATGCACAATGATGGCAGGTCACTATTATTTTGTGTGTGTGTGTGTGTGTGTGTGTGTGTGCGTGCGCATGTGTCTGTTTTTCAGAGGGAGAGAGAGAGAGAGAGAGAATGTGTGTGTGTGTGTGTGTGTGTGTGAAAGAGAGTGTGCTCATAGATGTTGCGTGTGCATGTGAGTGCATACTTGTGAGAGAGTGTGTGTATGCATAAATATGCATATGACTGTGAGTGTCTGAGAGTGTGTGTGTGTGTGTGTGTGTGCATATGTGTGTGTGTGCTACATGTATATGAGTGTGAGTGTGCTGGTGGCGCTATGTCAGGCATATCATAGATCAATCCGTCAAAGCATTGAAAATTTTTGGCACATTTCCTGCTTGGCCACATGGTGATACTGTGCTAGGCATGTGAATTACGTAGACATGTCAATATCATCAGAATCACGATATCCAATATTTTGTAAAGTTTCAGATCAATCCATCAATGAATTGAAAATTTTTTCTCCATTTCCTGCTTGGCCAGTTGGTGGCACTGTGCTAGGCATCTGAATTACACATGTGAATATCATCACAAGCATAATACATGATATTTTATAAAGTGTCAGATCAATCAGTTAAGGCATTGCCAATTTCTGGCACATTTCCTGCTTGGCCAGATGGTGGCGCTGTGCCAGGCATCTGAATTACACATGTGAATATCATCACAATCATAATACACAATATTTTGTAAAGTGTCAGATCAATCAGTTAAGGCATTGGCAATTTCTGGCACACTTCCTGCTTGGCAAGGTGGTGGCGCTATAACAGGCAGGCCCATTGGGCATCAGGTTATCATAATAATCATAATATCCATTGAAGTAAGAAGTGTCCGACCATACAGTCAATGCACTGTGGCTTTCTGACACATTTCCTGTTTATGTGGCAAGATATTAAAATCATAAGGCCATTTCAACATATTACAAGATATCAAAAATCCATTCACAATTTAATATCAGTGACATCTTGGCATCATGTATGACAAATTTCACATGAATCTCATGAAACTTCTAGGAGGAGCATGTTAAAATTCATCATGTGTCAAAACACACATATTCAAAACCCTATTCTTTCCTTGGCCAGTTGGTGGCGCTATACCAGACAGGCATATTGGGTGTCTAGATGTCATAATAATCACATTCTCTAATAACCTGAAAGGTTTCAGCCAAATCATTAAATGTATTATGACTTCATGACATTTCCTGTTTATGTGGCGAGTATTAAAATCCATAATATTGCCATTTCAACATATTACAACATATCAAAAATCCCTTCCCAATTCAAGATCAGCAATATCTTGGCATCGTGATTGACATGAATCTGATGAACCGTCTAGGAGAAGTACGTTAAAAATGACCATGTGTCCAAACGCATATAAGCCCAATTACCTCACTTCCTGTTGGGCGTGGCTAATGCAATGTATATATGAAAGTTGTTCGTCTTGGGACGAAAAACATACGTACCGAATTTGGTATGCGTAGCTGGAACTATATGCCAATCCAAGGACTCCATGACATTAGGGAGCGCTATGAAATCCCTGGGCCATGCCCGGGGCCAAACGTCTGTGGCTGAGAAGCGGTTACAATGACTGATGTGTGTATCAAATTTCATGAGTTTTCGTGCATGGGAAATGCCTCAAAAAAAGCCAAGCGCGACAAAAAAAAAAAAAAAAAAATCCTTCGAAAAACAATAGGGTCTCGCACCAAACGGTGCTTGGGCCCTAATTAAACCCACTAGCGGCCTTGATGGGCCCTCGCACGTGTGGTTCCGCAACCCAGGACATTCCGCCACCCAACAAAACAGTCACATGTCATATATTCATTAAATGTTCAAAGGTGATGTGCATGTTGGAAATGCCATGACTGCTTGATGGATGAGAGACAGACAGACAAAGACTGTAAGTGTGTGTGTTTCTGTGGTGTGAAAATGTACCATTATATATGTACAAAACTATACATGTGTCTCGTCCTTATCTCTATCTCACGCTGTAATCTTAAGTCATCTTAGCTTTCCTGTGTCTGCAGTGTGTGTGTGTGTGTGTACATGCAGAGTTTTCATATGTCTGCAACAAAATGGACAATGATGACAGGTCACTAATATATAGATTTAGGCACTGCCTAAAAGCGGAGCTCCCATCTGTTTCTGGGTTGTAGAATTTTCTTATATCCTAGCCAGTCTCTTTTGTTTTATTTCTTTACTGGCTAGCACTGGCCACTAGGCAGTGTGTATGACTGGTAATTACTAACACTGGCCACTAGGTGGTGTGTATGACTGGTAATTACTAACACTGGCCACTAGGCGGTGTGTATGACTGGTAGTTACTAACACTGTCCACTAGGCCGTGTGTATGACTGGTGGTGCATGTACACGGACAAACCACAAAAAATCGACTCGATGGGTTTACCATTTTTTCTTAGGTATGGTGCTCCGCTGGAGCTCCGCTATTAGTGTGTGTGTGTGTGTGTTTGTCAGAGGGAGAGAGAGCGAGAGAGAGAGAGAAAAAGTGTGTGTGAAAGAGAGTGCTCATAGACGTGCATGTGAGTGCATACTTGTGAGAGAGAGTGTGTGTGTGTGTATGCATAAATATGCATATGACTGAGTGTGTGTATGAGTGTGCACAGAATTGTATATATCATCAGACTCACGATATCCAATATTTTGTAAAGTTTCAGATCAATCCATCAATGAATTGAACATTTTTTCCCCATTTCCTGCTTGGCCAGATGGTGGTGCTGTGCTAGGCATCTGAATTACACATGTGAATATCGCAATCATAATACACAATATATTTTAAAGTGTCAGATTAATCAGTTAAAGGAACAGTCCACCGTACTTCCATAATGAAATATGCTCTTATCTGAATTGAGACAAGCTGCTCCGTACCTCTCCGAGCTTTGCGCGACCTCCCAGTCAGTCAGACGCGCTGTCACTCCTGTTAGCAATGTACCTAGGCTCAGTATGGCCAATGGTATTTTTTGGGGCTGTAGTTAGATGCGACCAAACTCTTCCACGTTTTTCCTGTTTACATAGGTTTATATGACCAGTGATATGAAACAAGTTCAGTTACACAAATTGAAACGTAGTGATTTTCTATGCTATGGAAAGTCCGCACTATAATGACAGGCGTACTAACACCTTCTGCGCGCTTCGACAGCGCATTGATATCTGAGCTCCGTATCAATGCACTGTCGAAGCGCGCAGAAGGTGTTAGTACGCCTGTCAATATAGTGCGGACTTTCCATAGCATAGAAAATCGCTACGTTTCAATTTATGTAACTGAACTTGTTTCATATCACTGGTCATATAAACCTATGTAAACAGGAAAAACGCAGAAGAGTTTGGTCGCATCTAACTACAGCCCCAAAAAATACCATTGGCCATACTGAGCCTAGCTACATTGCTAACAGGAGTGACAGCGCATCTGACTGCGTCTGACTGACTGGGAGGTCGCGCAAAGCTCGGAGAGGTACGGAGCAGCTCGTCTCAATTCAGATAAGAGCATATTTCATTATGGAAGTATGGTGGACTGTTCCTTTAAGGCATTGCCAATTTCTGACACATTTCCTGCTTGGCCAGGTGGTGGTGCTATAACAGGCAGGCTCATTGGGCATCAGGTTATCATAATAATCATAATATCCATTGAAGTAAGAAGTGTCCGACCATACAGTCAATACACTGTGGCTTTCTAACACGTTTCCTGTTTATGTGGCAAGATATTAAAATCATAAGGCCATTTCAACATATTATGAGATATCAAAAATCCCTTCGCAATTCAACATCAGCAATATCTTAGCATCATGTTTGCCAAGTTTGACATGAATCTGATGAACCGTCTAGGAGGAGTACGTTAAAAATCACCATGTGTCCAAAAGCATATAAGCCCAATTACCTCACTTCCTGTTGGGCGTGGCTAATGCAATGTATATACGAAAGTTGTTCATCTGGGACGAACTACATATGTACCGAATTTGGTATGCGTAGATGAAACTATATGTCAATCCAAGGACTCCATGACATTAGGGGGTGCTATGAAGTCCCTGGGCCACACCCGGGGCCAAACATCTGTGGCTGAGAAGCGGTTACAATGACTGATGTGTGTATCAAATTTTATGAGTTTTCGTGCATGGGAAATGCCTCAAAAAAAGCCCAGCGCGACAGAAAAATAATAAGAAGAATAAGATAATAATTATTAAACCTGCTAGCGTTTTTAAGTCCCTGGGCCATGCCCGGGGCCAAAAGTCTGTGGCTGAGTAGTGATGACTATGACTGATGTGTGTATCAAATTTCATAAGTTTTCGTGCATGGGAAATGCCTCAAATAAGGCCAAACGTGACATAATAATAATAATAATAATAATCCTTTGAAAACAATAGGGTCTTCGCACCGAATGGTGCTTGGGCCCTAATAATAATAATAATAATAATCATCCTTCAAAAAACAATAGGGTCTCACACCGAACGGTGCTCAGGCGCTAATAATAATCCTTCAAAAAACAATAGGGTCTTCACACCGAACGGTGCTTGGGCCCTAAATATACAAACAATATATAAACAAAAGCTCGGTAAGGTCACACTGAATGCATTACTTCGTAAAGTCTGTAAGAGTTCAGCATCCTTATAAGCGTGCGCTGATTGTGCTCTAATCTGGGACAGGTGCATGTAATTAGTCCTTGAGGTGCACACTGCTCAGAGTGCAAATGTGCGCGAGTGAAAATTTGAGGCGCGCCTGGCACGAACGCATGCAGATGTGACAAATGTGTGCCCATTTTCAATTTAGTGCTAGCAACACGTTTCAAAAAAGTTGGGACAGGGACAACAAAAGACTGGAAAAGTTGCGTAATTAAAAAAAAAAAACTAATTAAGATAATTGGCAACAGTTCAGTAACATGTTTGGGTATAAAAAGAGCATCCCAGAGAGGCTGAGTCTCTCCGAAGTAAAGATGGGGAGGGATTCACCACTCCGTGAAAGACTGCATGGGCAAACACTGCAACAAGAATTTCTAATTCAAAATAAGCATATATTTTTAAAAAAATTCTTAGTTTCAACATTTATGTTGTCTTCGTACTATTTTCAAAGAAATATAGGGTTTCCATGATTTGCAAATCATTGCATTCTGTTTTTATTTATGTTTTACTCAGCATCCCAAAATGTTGGAATTGGGATTGCAGATGACATCATTTACTGTAATGATTTGCAGCAGTATTTATAGTACCTGAGGGCTGTCCTGAGATCATTGAGATGAGCAGGACTCACAGCAAACCCAAGAAAGTGTGCATTTGGGCTGGTGGAAAGATGGAGGGCTTCCAGTTGGGTCATGGGCAGATGTGTCCCCAAATAGATAAGACCACAGAAATTGTGACCTGCCTGGGACCAATGACCGAAAAGGGGCTGAGATAGTTCTTGGGGCTGGCTGGGATTTACAGAAGCTTTGTACCTAATTTGTCAGATGTCATCAGCTTGCTGACTGACCCAGGGGTGTTTCTAGCTATTGAAAAGACCAGGGTGTACGGATCCCGTAAGTATGTGATGGCAGTGATCTTGACTGCTGGTGAAGTTCACGGTTTATTTTCTTTTTAACACAGTACACGTTCAATAAACTTGGCAAACAATGACCAGTGTAAGAGTTTGTGCCTCCTGTAAACTGTAAAACTGTTCAATTTTATGCATCTGTCTCTGATGAGTGCTGTAACCCTTTTTATTTTTTATCCTTTATTTTACTAGGAGGGGCGGCACGGTGGTGTAGTGGTTAGCGCTGTCGCCTCACAGCAAGAAGGTCCGGGTTCGAGCCCCATGGCCGGCAAGGGCCTTTCTGTGTGGAGTTTGCATGTTCTCCCCGTGTCCGCGTGGGTTTCCTCCGGGTGCTCCGGTTTCCCCCACAGTCCAAAGACATGCAGGTTAGGTTAACTGGTGACTCTAAATTGACCGTAGGTGTGAATGTGAGTGTGAATGGTTGTCTGTGTCTATGTGTCAGCCCTGTGATGGCCTGGCGACTTGTCCAGGGCGTACCCCGCCTTTCGCCTGTAGTCAGCTGGGATAGGCTCCAGCTTGCCTGCGACCCTGTAGAAGGATAAAGCGGCTAGAGATAATGAGATGAGATGAGATTTTACCAGGAATGTCCCATTGAGATACATTATCTCTTCTTCCAGGGAGTCCTGGCCAAGGTGGCAGCAAATAAAAAGTTTCAATATAGACAACATACACATAGAACATGCAATATTAACACATAAGCACACAGGCATTCCAAAAAAATGAAAATAAAATAAAATATTTAACCTTACTGAGTATTCTACAGCAAGTAAAAGTTAAGTAAACAAATTGGTCTTGACCCTTATCAAAATAAAAGCCTGCTTTTCAGATTAATCCATAGGGTGGCTTAAGGCCACTATACTCTGAGAAATCTTAACTAATGTGCAATCCTTTATGCAAATATCAAAAATAATCATCTCAGAAATATTACACAGGTAATCAACTTGAAATAATAAATCTTTCAGGGGGTTATTATAGTGGAAATGATGTTTTATGGAAACCTTAAAACATCATTTCCAGTTACAAAAATAACCCTTCAGATATTTCACAGTAAACCACACAAGAAAACTATATCACATTTCATTACTGCATTGTGCTTAGACTGCTTCTCGCAACAAGACTACAGTAATTTCTGGACTGGGTGCTCCACTAAAGAAAGCTTGCTGGTGCGCTCTCCTTTGTTATTCAGTTATTTTTCTCCAAGCAGGATTTTGACCCATCTCACAAGTCCATCTTGGCCTTTGATGACCTCAGAGACTCCCAAGTCTCCACTGGCACCTGGGTAAAGTGTCCTCAGTGTCCATTATCATGTCGCCGACTTGCAGATTCCTTTTAGTGCTGTGCCAGCACTGTCTCGTTGTGATATTGTGGAGGTACTCCTTTTTTCATCTACTCCAAAATTGTTCTGTCAAATACTGCACCTGATTCCACCTTTTTCGACCATACAGATCCTCTCTTTCAAAGGTGCCAGGTGGGGGCAAGGCAGAAGTGAATTTCATTGTGATCAAGTGGTTTGGAGTAAGCGGCTCTAAACTATTGGGGTTGTTTAGAGTATCAACAGTGAGCGGACGGCTGTCCATTATAGCCATAGTCTCATAAAAGTTGTGCAATGACGCATCATTGAGCCTGCCGGGGGACAGTAGCAGGGTGGCATTCAGGACGCTTCTCACAGTTCTAATTTACATTTCCCATACACCCTCTGCATGGCTGGCATGAGGTGCATTCATTAAAATTCACACTGTTTCTCTGTGAGAAATGCATTCAGTCTGTTAATGTCCAATTCCTTTAATGTAGCATTCAGTTTGTTTTTTGCACCCATGAAGTTGGTGCCTTGGTCACATTTAATTTGTCTTGCAGCACCTCTTAAAGCAATAAAGCATCTCAGTCCATTAATGAATGTGTCTATAGACAAGTCCTCTAACATTTCAATATGAATTGCACTACAGCAAAAACAGGTGAAGAGCAATCCATACCTTTTTTCTTGTTTTCTCCCTTGCTTTGTCCAGAACGGTATGTGAATGGCAGTGTGGGTTCTGTTCGTTCCACTGGAAGGTCACTCATTCTTTAGCCTTTGACAGGCCTTCTCTGCCTGCGGCAAGTCACACACTGACAGATATAGGATGCAACTGCTCTGCTTAGTCCACAGATCCAATAGCCATTTGACCTAATCTCATTGATGGTGAAGCCTTTACTCTGATGTTTCACATTTTCATGATGATGGGCGATGAGAAGCTTAGGCCCTGTCCACACGGCAACGGATTCAGGTGAATCCGATAAAATTGTTTATCATTTCGGCCTGGCGTCCACACGGCACCGGCGTTTTGGGTGCCCCTGGAAATCCTGGAAAAAATTGTCTTCAATCAATTAACTGCCTTCTTGATATCAAACAGCCATTTTGATAATTTTCAGTCAGGATTTCGTGCCAATCATAGCACTGAAACAGCGCTGATTAAAGTTATAAATGACATACGTCTTAATACTGATGCAGGCAAAACATCGGTCCTGGTATTACTGGACCTCAGTGCAGCTTTTGATACTGTTGATCACAACATACTGCTATATCGACTTGAACACTGGGTTGGATTGACTGGTAAAGTTATCAATTGGTTAAAATCATACTTAAAAGATAGAAGCTTCTTTGTTACCCTGGGAAATTGTTCCTCAACGTCAATGCCCTTGACCTGTGGTGTCCCCCAGGGGTCGGTTCTTGGACCATTACTTTTCAACCTTTATATGCTCCCACTTGGGCAAATTATCAATAAAAATTCAATTTTGTTCACCACCCACAGAGGTAGCAGTAGGGGTTTGGTGCAGTGTGGATTGGGTGGCAGTCGAAGGCAGGGGCCTCGACGACCTGATCCCCGGACACAGCGGCTGGCTGTTGGGACATGGAATGTCACTTCGCTGGGGGGGAAGGAGCCTGAGCTTGTGCAGGAGGTTGAGAGGTACCGGCTAGAGATAGTCGGGCTCACCTCCACGCACAGCTTGGGCTCTGGAACCCAGCTCCTCGAGAGGGGCTGGACTTTCCACTTCTCTGGAGTCGCCCGTGGTGAGCGGCGGCGGGCTGGTGTGGGCTTCCTTATAGCTCCCCAGCTCAGCCGCCATGTGTTGGAGTTTACCCCAGTGAACGAGAGGGTCGCCTCTCTGCGCCTTCGGATTGGGGAGAGGGCTCTTGCTGTTGTTTGTGCCTACGGGCCAAATAGCAGTATAGAGTATCCGGCCTTCTTGGAGTCCCTGGGAGAGGTACTGAGGGGTGCTCAGACTGGGGACTCCATTGTGCTACTGGGGGACTTCAATGCTCACGTGGGCGATGACAGTGACACCTGGAGGGGCGTGGTTGGGAGGAACGGCCTCCCCGATCTGAACCCGAGTGGTGTTTTGTTATTGGACTTCTGTGCTAGTCACAGTTTGTCCATAACGAACACCATGTTCGAGCATAGGGGTGTCCATAAGTGCACGTGGCACCAGGACACCTTAGGTCGGAGGTCGATGATCGACTTTGTAGTCGTGTCATCTGATCTCCGACCCTATGTCTTGGACACTCGGGTGAAGAGAGGGGCTGAGTTGTCAACTGATCACCACCTGGTGGTGAGTTGGATCCGCTGGCGGAGGAGGAAGCTGGACAGACCTGGCAGGCCCAAACGTATGGTGAGGGTCTGCTGGGAACGTCTGGCCGAGCACTCTGTTGGGGAGGTCTTTAACTCCCACCTCCGGGAGAGCTTTTCCCAGCTTCCGAGGGAGGCGGGGGACATTGAGTCTGAGTGGACCATGTTCTCTACCTCCATTGTGGATGCAGCTGTTCGGAGCTGTGGCCGCAAGGTCTCCGGTGCCTGTCGTGGCGGCAATCCCCGAACCCGGTGGTGGACACCGGAAGTAAGGGATGCCGTCAAGCTGAAGAAGGAGTCCTATCGGGCCATGTTGACCTCCGGGACTCCTGAGGCAGCCGACGGGTATCGGCAGGCCAGGCGTGCTGCAGCTCGGGCAGTTGCGGAGGCAAAAACTCGGAACTGGGAGGAGTTCGGGGAGGCCATGGAGAAGGACTATCGGTCGGCCTCGAAGAAATTCTGGCAAACCGTCCGGCGCCTCAGGAGGGGGAAGCAGTACTCTGCCAACACTGTTTACAGTGCGGGTGGGGAGCTGTTGACCTCGACTGGGGACATTGTCGGGCGGTGGAAGGAATACTTTGAGGATCTCCTCAATCCCACCGTCATGTCTTCCACTGAGGAGACTGAGGCTGATGACTCAGAGGTGGACTCGTCCATTACCCAAGCTGAAGTCACTGAGGTGGTTTGCAAGCTCCTCGGTGGCAAGGCACCGGGGGTGGATGAGATCCGCCCTGAGTATCTCAAGTCTCTGGATGTTGTGGGGCTGTCTTGGTTGACACGCCTCTGCAACATCGCGTGGCGGTCGGGGACAGTGCCTCTGGAGTGGCAGACTGGGGTGGTGGTCCCTCTTTTTAAGAAAGGGGACCGGAGAGTGTGCTCCAATTATAGGGGAATCACACTTCTCAGCCTCCCAGGGAAAGTTTACTCCAGGGTACTGGAGAGGAGAATTCGACCAATAGTCGAACCTCGGATCCAGGAGGAACAATGCGGTTTTCGTCCTGGTCGCGGAACACTGGACCAGCTCTATACCCTTCATAGGGTGCTCGAGGGTTCATGGGAGTTTGCCCAACCAGTCCACATGTGCTTTGTGGATCTGGAGAAGGCATTCGACCGTGTCCCCCGTGGTATTCTGTGGGGGGTGCTTCGGGAGTATGGGGTTCGGGGCTCTTTGCTAAGGGCTGTCCGGTCCCTGTACGAACGGAGCAGGAGTCTGGTTCGCATTGCCGGCAGTAAGTCAGACCTGTTCCCAGTGCATGTTGGACTCCGTCAGGGCTGCCCTTTGTCACCGGTTCTGTTCATAATTTTTATGGACAGAATTTCTAGGCGCAGCCAGGGGCCGGAAGGAATCCTGTTTGGGAACCACAGGATTTCATCTCTGCTTTTTGCGGATGATGTTGTCCTGTTGGCTTCTTCAAACCAGGACCTTCAGCATGCACTGGGGCGGTTTGCAGTCGAGTGTGAAGCGGCTGGGATGAGAATCAGCACCTCCAAGTCCGAGGCCATGGTTCTCGACCGGAAAAGGGTGGCTTGCCCTCTCCAGGTTGGTGGAGAAGTCCTGCCTCAAGTGGAGGAGTTTAAGTATCTCGGGATCTTGTTCACGAGTGAGGGAAGGATGGAGCGTGAGATCGACAGGCGGATCGGTGCAGCCTCCGCAGTGATGCGGTCGCTTTACCGGTCCGTCGTGGTGAAGAAGGAGCTGAGCCAAAAGGCGAAGCTCTCAATTTACCGGTCGATCTACGTTCCGACTCTCACCTATGGTCATGAGCTTTGGGTAATGACAGAAAGAACAAGATCGCGGATACAAGCGGCTGAAATGAGTTTCCTTCGCAGGGTGGCTGGGCGCTCCCTTAGAGATAGGGTGAGAAGCACAGTCACTCGGGAGGAGCTCGGAGTAGAGCCGCTGCTCCTCCACATCGAGAGGAACCAGCTGGGGTGGCTCGGGCATCTTTTTCGGATGCCTCCTGGACGCCTCCCTGGGGAGGTGTTCCAGGCATGTCCCCCCGGGAGGAGGCCCCGGGGAAGACCCAGGACACGCTGGAGGGACTATGTCTCTCGGCTGGCCTGGGAACGCCTCGGTGTTCTTCCCGAGGAGCTGGCCGAGGTGTCTGGGGAAAGGGAAGTTTGGGCTTCCATGCTTAGACTGCTGCCTCCGCGACCCGGTCCTGGATAAGCAGAAGAAGACGAGACGAGATGATTCAATTTTGTATCACTGCTATGCAGATGATACCCAAATTTATTTTGCTCTATCACCAAATGATTATGCCCCCCTTGAATGTCTCTACCAGTGTATCGATCAAATCAATAGCTGGATGTCACAAAATTTTCTTCAGCTGAACACAGATAAAACAGAAATAATTCTATTTGGAAAAAAAGATGAAAGACTCAGGATTACCACTATCCTTGACACAAAAGGGATTAAAACTAAAGAAATGGTTAAAAATCTTGGTGTTTTCATTGACAGCGAGCTAAACTTTGACAGTCACATGAAAGCAATCACTAAAACGGCATTTTATCACCTAAAAAACATTTCCAAATTAAGAGGACTTATGTCAAAACATGATCTGGAAAAACTAATACATGCCTTCATCCCTAGTAGGGTTGATTACTGCAATGGCCTTTTCACAGGCCTGCCAAAAAAAACCATCAAACGACTTCAGCTGGTTCAAAATGCAGCGGCGAGGGTTCTCACACGAACAAAAAGAACAGAGCACATTACTCCAATTCTAAGGTCCCTTCACTGGCTTCCAGTAAGCTACAGAATTGACTTTAAAGCATTGCTGCTGGTGTACAAATCTCTAAATGGTACAGGGCCCAATTACCTCTCTGATATGTTGCAGCGGCCTAACCCAATCAGATCTACCAGATCGCAACAGAAAAATTTACTATTAAAACCAGTTGTTAAAACAAAGTGTGGTGAAGCAGCTTTTAGCTACTATGCAGTACAGCTATGGAACCAACTGCCAGAGGACATTAAAAATGCTCCTGCTGTTGGCAGCTTCAAATCTAGGTTAAAGACCAAGCTGTTTTCAGATGCTTTCTGTTAAATAATTAATATTTTTACATTTTTTATAATCTTTTTCTCTGCATGTTTTAAATTTATTTTAACTTTATTCTATTTTATTCTGCTAGGTTTTTTTTTTCTCTTTTTCTTTTTCTCCTTTTTCTTTTTGGCATTTTAATATTTTATTTCTACTATTGTTTAATTCTTATTATTTTCTTTTAATTCTTTTAATTAATTATTTTAGAATAAAGATAAAATTATTTTATGTAATTTTATTTCTCTATTGTTTACTGTTTTTGTTTTTACTTCTGTAAAGCACATTGAACTGCCATTGTGTATGAAATGTGCTATATAAATAAACTTGCCTTGCCTTGCCCAAAACGAAATCTTTTGAGAACGGGTTCCAGAGTGGAAAGATCTGGCAACGGCGCCGTTGCGAAGTCGTCTGGATGAGTAGAATGGATTTGTTTATGATGACGTCACAACCACATGTGCGTCACGCCGGGTAGAAGTGTAACGAACTCGATGCGAGTTGTCAACAAATCCTATAACTTGGTTCATGAAACGCGCTTACAAAATATTTTCACTGTGAATATTTATTGTGTAATGGTGCAAAGTGAGAGAGAGAGAGAGAGAGAGAGAGAGAGAGAGAGAGAATAGCTCTTAGGGCAGAGTCAATCCCGCCAGCAAAAATAGGGAAAAAAGGAGCGATCTCACCTCTTCAGATGTTGGTTTAAGTCCTACAATACATTCCTCAAAAAGGGTGTAGAAGAACAAATTAATCCATCAACGTGTAGCATTCAATTTATTCCGGACCATTAAAGACGCCGCCTTCCGCGTAGAATCATACGTCATCCTCGCCGCCATATTGGATGGGTCAAAGCGGAGAATAAAGATGCCTCATTCATGTGCTGCGTTTAACTGTACCAACAGGTTTGCCGTCCAAACGAGATCACATGGGATTACCTTTCACAGGTGAGACTGGAAAAATACTTTTCATTGTATTTGGTCATTATAATCTACGGTAATTTTATGAACAGATTTTTCTGACTTTGTGGCTAATATGAAGTCTCGCACATAATAGTTTATGCGCATGCGTCCTTACTACTTCTACTACTTACTTACTACTTCTGTTCACTCCTCGCTTCATGACATGCCACCAAAAAAGAATACAGCACAGGTTGAGGAGGTCAACGATATTAAAAGATCGCTCGACATGTTGACAGAGGAGGTTTCTGCTGTTAGACAACAGCAGAAAACCATCATGAGCCTGGTGGAGGAAGTTAAAGCCTTGAGGCTACAAATAACCGAGAAGGACAAGCGGATTAACTTGCTGGAGAACCGGGTGACCGATCTGGAGCAATATACCAGAATGAACGACATCATAATCACCGGCTTGGAAGTGAAACCTCGTTCATATGCACGGGCAGTGACGATGCGGAACGGAGAGGAGCCGAGTGAGGAGGACGCGGCATCGGTAGAGCAACAGGTGGCGGCGTTTCTCCGCTCAAAGGGAGTTGAGTTAGACAAGGAGAACATCGAGGCCTGTCACCCGCTCCCAAGGAGAAACGAGAAGACAAAACCGGCAATAGTAGTTCGGTTTGCAAATAGAAAACACAAAAACGAACTGCTGAAACAGGGAAGACGGCTGAAGGGATCAGACGTTTACATCAATGAGCACCTGACAAAGAAAAATGCGGACATTGCCAGAATGGCCCGTTTACTCAGAAAACAGAAGAAAATACAATCAACATGGACTTCAAACTGCAAAATATACATCAAGTTAAATGGAACACCAGAACAAGCCAAAGTACTAGTCATCTGGGAGCTGGAGGAGCTGAGCAAATATTAATGAAACGTACAACAACAAGGTATCCTTAAACTACAGCCATGACAACTCCTGATAATAAACACACATTAGGACTAGAAAACTTTGTATATACAGAACATAAAATACAGGACATAGAACATGATATTGATCCGGATAACAATTTACTCAATGATATAGAAAACAGCTGCAGTTATTACACAGATGAGCACTACAACGCAACTTTCCAATCCAAGCATAACATATCAATCATCCACTTCAATAGCAGAAGCCTATATGCCAACTTCCACAGTATTAAAGAATATTTGAAACAGTTTAAGAACACATTCAACATCATAGCAATTTCAGAGACATGGATCAGCACTGACAGAGATGTGGACTTTGAGATGGAGGGTTATGATCTAAATCATATAAGCAGAGTGAAAAAGAGAGAAGGGGGTGTGGCAATATATGTGGACAAAGGACTGAAGTATAAGGTGGTGGAGAGTATGACAGCAGCTGTTGATAATCTAGTGGAATGTATCACAGTGGAAATTTGTATCGAAAAAGTAAAAAATATAATTGTGAGCTGTTTGTACAGAACTCCAGCATCAAGTATCGATATATTTGAAAACTGGATGGAAAACATGTTTTCTAACTCAGTGCAGAAGACTGTGTTTATCTGTGGGGATTATAATATTGATCTGTTAAATCCAAAAAAGCATAAAATGAAAGAAGATTTCATAAATACAATGTACAGTATGGGTTTATACCCCAAAATCACCAAACCTAGTAGAATTACTTCTCATTGTGTCACATTAATAGATAATATATTTACAAACAGTATGGAAAATAATACAGAAAGTGGGCTTTTATATAATGACATCAGTGACCATTTGCCTGTATTTATTGTCTATCACTGTAATTACTGGAAACCTAAGGATATGAATCAGCTGAAATACAAATGGATAAGAACTGAAGAAAACATAAGGATACTTAAGAGTGAATTACTTAAACAGAACTGGAGAGTAGTATATGAGGAAGAAGATATTGACAAAGCATACAGTGGATTCCTAAATATCTTTAAAACACTATATGATAAAACCTGTCCTGTAAGGAAATACAATGATGGACAAAAACAAGCAAATGGTCCATGGATCACCAAAGGATTAAAAAATGCCTGTAAAAAAAAGAACACGCTGTATAGACAATTCATAAAAAAAGAACTTTGGAGGCAGAAATTAAATATAAAAAATACAAGAATAAATTAACCAGCATTATGAGGACATGTAAGAAGGAATATTATAATAAATTATTAGATAGTAATAAAAATAACATGAAGGGGCTATGGAATGTACTGAATAGTATTATTAGGAATAGAGCTAAAAACAAAAACACAAGCTACCCTGATCATTATATTGAGAATGACAGATCAATAAATAATATGGAGGAAGTGGTAAATGGTTTTAATAGATTCTTTGTAAATGTGGGATCAGATTTGGCAGAAAAGATTCAGGATACAGACACACCTGGAGGGGCGGAGGCTGCTCGATGGGAGAGAAATCCTAAATCTATATTCCTTGGCGCAGTTGGCATAAAAGAGGTCATAGACATTGTAAGGAGAAGTGAAAGTAAAACCTCCACTGACTGGAATGATATTGATATGAGTTTAATAAAAAAAGTTATTGAAGAAATTGCAGAACCATTTACTCACATATGTAATATGTCTTTTCAATCTGGTAAATTTCCAAACAACATGAAAATAGCGAAAGTTATACCTTTATATAAATGTGGAGATAGACACCATTACACAAATTACAGGCCAGTTTCTTTACTCTCTCAGTTCTCCAAGATCCTCGAAAAACTGTTCACAGCAAAACTAGACAACTTCATTGAAAAATATAAACTTTTAGCTGACAGTCAATACAGATTCCGGAAAGACAGATCAACAACCCTGGCATTAATGGAACTTATCGAGAAAATCACAAATGGTATAGACAATAAAAAACATGTTATGGGAATTTTCATAGATCTAAAGAAAGCATTTGATACAATAAATCACAACATTCTATTCAAAAAATTAGAGAGGTATGGTATCAGAGGGGTTGGTTTGGACTGGGTGAGGAGCTACTTAAGTAACAGGCAACAATTTGTAAAAATTGGAGATCACACATCTGAGTATTTGCCCATAACATGTGGAGTACCGCAAGGGTCTGTCTTAGGTCCTAAACTGTTTATATTGTACATTAATGATTTATGTAATGTATCAAGTATAATGAAATGCATATTATTTGCTGATGATACAAACATCTTTTGCGCCGGGGACAATGCACAGCAGCTTATGGAAACAATCACAACCGAAATGAATAAATTAAAAAGGTGGTTTAACGTAAACAAATTGTCATTGAATTTGAGTAAAACAAAGATTATGTTATTTGGAAAATATAAGTCGAACCCTCAAGTTGAATTGAAAATTGACAACATCACCATAGAAAGAGTGTATGAAATAAAATTTCTGGGTGTGATTGTTGATCATAAAATCTGCTGGAAACCACATATTAATCATGTTAAAGCAAAAATAGCAAAGATTACTGCAATTTTGGGGAAATCAAGACACATTCTGGACTATAAATCACTACATACTCTGTATAATGCACTCATACTTCCATATCTGAGCTACTGTGTGGAGATATGGGGTAATACCTACAAATCTAACCTGCAGCCGTTATGCACATTACAAAAAAGAGCAATAAGAATTGTCAATAATACGGGATATCTTGAGCATACAAACGCATTATTCGTAAAAGCACACACTCTGAAATTCACGGATCTGGTTAAACACAAGACTGCACAAATTATGTATAAAGCAAGACATAACCTTCTTCCGGGTGAGGTACAAAATACGTTTATGGAAAGGCAGGGTGGGTATAACCTGAGAGGGGAAATTAATTTTAAGAGAGTAAATGTTAGAACAACTATGAAAAGTATGTGCATAACAGTCTGTGGGGTGAAATTGTGGAATGGTCTGGAAAATTAACTCAAAAATAGCACCAACATAAAACTGTTTAAAAAATTATATAAAAACATGTTAATAAAAATATATGAGAATGAGGACAGGCAGACTATATAGGTGATGATGAAATTGAGAGTAAGTCTGTGACTGGTCTTCTTGTATTTAGTGTATAGCTATAGGTATGTGTATATGTATGTACTGTATATATGTATTGTATGTGTGTCTATATGCATAAGTATCTGTATATATGATTTGATTTGGTCGATATTATACCATGTCGGTATGTTTTGGTATGTTGGTATGTTTTCTTTTTTGTTTATTGCTTTTGTTTTCTTTTGTATATATAGTTTATTATGGTGGAAAGTGACATTTGACTAGCGGTGGTATAGAGGGTTAGGATTGGATAAGTTATTACTTCTTCCTAATCCTTTCTGAACATTATGTTATTGCCTTGTGGCTACACTATTCTGTTTGTTTATGACGATGTTTTGATTATTGCATTTTTTATTTAAATTTTTATTTTTATATCTTTCTTCTTTATTGTTCAGAATAAAGTAATCAATCAATCAATCAATCAATCAATCAATCAATCAATCAATCAATCAATCAATCAATCAGTTGTTCTGGTGTCTCCGATGGGACCGTCTTACAGCGCCCCTAGAGGTGTGGCATGTGTATTGCATCGTTTTCAGCAAGCATTGCGTTGCCATATGTACCTGATACTTTACTGATCCGTTGCCCATGTGGACGCGATATTTTTTTAAAATAAAATCTCGTTGCCATTGTCGTGTGGATGTAGCCTTAGTCATGTGATGTCCCTGTGGAATGATTGTCAGGTGCTTGAATGGGGTAGGGAAAGATGAGCAGCTGAGCCTACCTCCCACCTTGAGCACACCCTCTGCGTCCAGGAAAACATCGAGGTGGTACAGCTTGTTATGTCTGGGTAGCTGATGTCCTTTACTAAGTAGCTTTATCTTTTTACTGTATGCTTGATTCTGCATGTCTTTAATGATAAGTTATTCTGCACTTTGTCTTTCACTCAAGGGCGTAGGTTTGGTCTAAGCTTTGGTAGGGACATTACAACTTACTCCCCCCCCCCATCCATCCATAACTTGATCATACATCATGTGTACACAACCACACTCATACTCAGCGGAACAGTTCAAGAACACTTTACTTATTCCTTTTCCAAATTCAGCATACATTTTGCATTTTGTCCTCTTATGCAGTTAAGAGAAAAACATTCCAGGTAAGATCAAAATAAATAACTATTTTTGGGATCTTCTGTATTATACAGCAAACACAAATCCAGATAAGAACAAAGAAATAACTTCTTGCACTTCAGGTAAATGATGCAATCTCTACATTATTGGGATATTGTGCATTTAAGATAAAAATATCCAGAAAAGAACAAATAAATAATATCTTCCACTATATAAAAATAAATAAATAAAAATCTCTGTATTATTGCAGTGTTTGTTGCATGCTTATGTGCATCTGTGTTTATCAACTGGCAAAACTAAATATGTGAGCTGTGTCTCAGAGCTCTATTTATTTCAGACCAATGTGAATTAACTTTTGGCTACCCTATTCAACATATATCACATTCAGTGTCATTGCTGACCTACTTATGCCTGTTCTTAACTTTACACCTCACCTGACCACCTGTAGGTTCTGCTTCCTCTGTCGAAACCTCCTCCTGGTTGGCACTACACTTCTTTGTGTCCTATGTAATCAAACAAAATGTTCATGAAAAAGATTCATGAACCCATTTTTAACAAACATGAGGACTAGAATATAGCCTACATGTTGCCATGATGTATTTAGCTCAGGTGAAAAGAAATTATGCTATGACTGAGTTCAAACTGGACAAAAAGAAAACTATAGTGAAAAAAGCACAGATTCTTAACCTGCACAAGGCTTGCATCTGTCTTCTGTTGTCTAATTTCATGCACAGAGTTTTCATTAATTAGCGACAACAACTGGCAAGCTTTATAGCCACCAGGCTACACTAGCACTAACTAACTAATTAAAACGGGAGCTATCAGCATCTTTCCATGACTTTCCATGACTTCCCGTGTTTATTGCATGTATCTGCCAGGGCTTTATTCTGTTGGCTACTACAGACAGTTAAAACTAGCACTCCAAAAAGACACGGGAGGGGAGGAGGAAATATAACACTTAGCTAAGCCTTCACTGAACGCTGCAATAATTGTGTTGCGTGACACAGCTAAATATCAAACTTCTGGGCGCACTATACTTACTGTCGTGGTGGTGAAATAACTTCTAATGTCCCGTTTCTTCTTTGGTGGCAATGGCATTGTTGTCTCTTAAGCTTATAAAGTAGAACAGTGGTCAAATTCAGAATGACAAATTTATACAGTTTCGGGCCATTACGAGCCAGATCCGTTGCCGCTTTCAGCACCACAGCACATGGACCTCTGCTTTCGCGTGAGGCTACCTGACTGGCACCACTGATGACCATCGCTCTGTTGCAGCCAATGAAATAGCGGCATGGGTCGTCATAGCTCCGAATACATCTCAGAACCTCTCATAAACAAAACGTTTAAATTAATGCTACCACTGTGTAGTATATTGAAATATTACATTAATAAATGTAGATTTTCATTATATTAAAATAAAATGGTAAATATTGGTAGGGACTATTTTATATTCCCCAAATATTCATTGTGATATGTCCCTACCATCCCTATATAAATCTACGCCATTGCTTTCACTAACTGTTGAAAGGGCATTTGATTTATTCTTTCTGGCATGCCGCTGGAGATGCGCTACTGCCTGGACAGCCTGAGACCAGGATGAAAATTTACTGAGTCTGTCAACAAGGATTACTTATTCTGAGGTCTCCGTCAGAAAAGTTCGGGCCTTTCTAACTTCTGGGTCACCGACGGGCAGCTCTAAAGGCACCTCTGCTGGTATTTCTATTTCCCTTTTCCACAGAAAGCTAGGGCCAGTGAACCACTCAGTCGAGAGTAACTCATCTATTGTTTTTCCCCTTGAAGCACAGTCTGCTGGGTTTTCAACAGTGGCTACGTAAAACCATTGCTTGGGGTCTGAGGCATGACGGATTTTCTGTATCCTATTTGCTACAAAGGTGTGAAAGTGGCAGGCATCATTATTAATCTAGCCTAAGACCACCTTTGACTCCGTCCAAACGAACTCCTATGTTAGAGTAGCCTAATTCTTCCTTGAGCATGTTGCTCACTGTGACTGAAACTACTGCTACAGTGAGTTCTAACCTAGGTATAGTAGTTACCTTCAGTGGTGAGATGCGTGCTTTTCTCATGAGAAGAGCACAGTGGATGTCTCTGCTTTCATTTATCAGTCTCAGGTAAGTGCACTGGCCATAGCCAGTGGTACTGGCATCTTAGAAGTGATGTAGTTCTGCTTTAAATCACCTTTCCAAAGCCGGCTGGCTGGTAGCAGCAGGCTATGTGTATTCCTTCAAGTTTGGCGAGGTCATCCTGCCATTTCTCCCACCGTAACTGTAGCCTCTCTGGAATTGGGTCATCCCATCCTGGTTCTTGATGGCACGTTTCCTGAAGAATTTTCTTTCCATTGAAGAGATGGGGTGCGATGAAGACAAGTGGGTCATACACGGAGGTGACCGATGACAGGATGCCACAACGTGTTGCTGGGTGGTCCTTTGGTGTGACTTTGAAGGTAAAGCAGTCATTCTTGATGTTCCAATGTATTCCCAATGCTCTCTCTAAGGCTGTATCATTGAATGTGAGACTCTTTGCTTTGATGTCTGTAGCGTGTTCTGTTGATGGGATGCTTTGCATAACAGCGTAGCTATTTGACACAAACTTATGCAGGCGTAGACCTCCCTTTGTGCACAGCTCTCATGCTTCTTTTGCAAGATGAATGGCTTTTTCTTCTGATTCAACACTGGCCACGCCATCATCTACGTAAAAGTCTCTGGCAATGAACTGTGACCTGAATGGGTGTGTGTGACTGTGGTCTTTGGCGAGCTGCTTTAATCCATAGTTTGTGCACCCTGGTGAAGATACGACTCCAAAGAGAGGAACTTTCATCCTGAATTCATCAGCAGGTGTACTTAGGTCGCCGTTCTTCCACCACAGGAAGCATAGGTAGTCACGATCATTCTCTGAGACATGGAATTGACGGAACATCTTTTCTACATCACACATCAAAGCAATGTGATGCTGCCGGAAATGAATCAATATAACAGTCAGACTATTAAATCATGTCTGGGCCTGGCAAAAGGTGCTCATTGAGACTGCTGCCTTTGTATTTTGCTGAGCAGTCAAATACTACTCTCATCTTTTTGCACCTTTTGGGGTGATAGATACCATGGTGCGGTATGTATCATTTTTCTCCGTCAGTGCCTTCAGTATGTATCTCTTCTAAGTCACCCCTTTCAATGATGTCCTTCATGTATTCACGTAATTATTCTTGCACCTTTCATTTGCAATTAACTTCCTTTTCAGGTGATTGAGCCTCACAACAGCAAGCTGTTTGTTGTCAGGCAGGCATGGCCTTTCTTTGAATGGGAGGGGCATTTCATAATGTCCATGTTCGTTTTTCTTTATGTTTTCCTCCAGCTTGTTGAAAAAGATCAAATCCTCTTGACAGACTGCTTTGGCATGTCCCTAAGTGTCTCGGAAGTCAGTCTTGAGAATTCTGATGGCATCCATAGGAGTCACTGCAGGTAGCTCCTTCACAGTTACTCTGTGGCAGTGACTGGTTCGTGAATCTGAGTGAGGTGCTGAACAGCCCACAATACTCCACCCTAAGTCTGTGAGAATGGCATAGGGCTCATCATCCTTTCTTGTTATGACTCGTCTGGGTACGAGAGTTCTTGGGCAGTTGTAGCCAATCAGTAGTCCCACTTCGCAGCTGAGGAGAGGTGGTATTTGGTCTGCAATCGTGGTGAGATGGCGCCATTTTTTTTTGCCATTTTGTGCGTTGGAATATGCTCCCTGTTCATAGGTATACAGTCTTTGGTGTAGGCAGGGGGCAAGTTAATATGCACCGTGGAATTGTAGCCTCTCACACGCAGGCCAGATGCTCTTTCACTTTTCAACACCATGTTTTCTCCCATCATGGTGGTGAGTTTAAGTTTAACTGGGCAAGTAGTCAGCTGCAGTTCATTACTTGCATCTTGTTCAATGAATGTTGTGTCACTTTGTGTATCCAGCAGGGCATACACAAGTTTCTTTCTGGATGGATTCTTGTCATTCGAGACCCACACCAGTACTATCATGGAGGTGTTCACCGACTGACCTTGGCTGGTGACGTTAAGGGACAGGGGAGGTGTTGGTTCCGTTTCACTGTGTTACACTGGACTTTCCTTGCTTTCCCTTTCTTTGTTTTCACCTTTTCCATAGCCGTCATCGTGAACACAGGTAGCATGTCGTCCTTTGCACAAGTCACATGTGTGGCGACGTCTGCATTCTTTTGTGCTGTGACTGGGATTGAGACATCCATAACACAGTCTATTGTCTTTGACATAAGACCTTCTGAATTCAAGTGTGCCTTTCAGGCGATGTTCTTTCTATCTATGAGTGACATAAATGAAGCTTTCCACTCAACAAAGTCAATTGGATTGCCATTAAACACAGTGGGCTCTGGCATTGGAAGCCTATTAATAGCAACGCTGTCCTGAACGGCTTGTGCTAGGCAAGAGATGTTGATGGGAGGAAATGGAGCGTTGGCTGTTTGAAGATGTGTTGTGGCCGGACGAGGAATGTAGCTGTGTGGCATAGGGTCATGAAAGGACTGAAAAGACTAGTTATCAGACTCCTCTTTCACTTCTCTGTTGTAGGCTTCAAGTCTGGCCTGAGCAGCCTTTAGGTCTCTTTCAACTTGCATACATTTTAATTCAGCTTTGTATTTTTCCTATTCCCTCCTTTGTTCCTCCTCTAGGGCTCTTATCTTCTCCCTTTGTTTCTTTTCCTCCAGTAACACCTTATACTCAACCTCCTTTGCAGCTACCCGTATGTCTGTGGCTGCTTCTGCTCACTTGGCTGCAACACTGGAGTGCTTGGAGTGACGACTAGAGTTCAATTCTGAAGCAGAACCATAAATGGACCGGGCGTAGTCAGGCTCCAGCAGCTCATGCAAGTGCCTTCCTTCATGTTCTGCATCATATTCGCTATTTACGCCAGTCAGTCTTTCATACAGAATTTTAACAATGCCATTCGTTACAGCAGTGTAACCATCAACTTTGCACCTTAGCTCTGTGTCTGGTGTGCCTCATGCTCTCAGTTCATCATAAACTTTCATAAATGTCCACTTTGCTTTTTTCCAGTTTGTCGGCAAGGAATGCCAGCTGCTTTTCTGTCAGCTCAGATTTTAGTTCTTGCCATGTTTTATGAGCATGGGCTTTCCACTGTTCATAAAGGCTAACAAGTTTATTTTCCCTTTTGCTCTGTTGTTCTCTGTGATATGCTAGCATTTTTTCAGTGGGAATTTGCATGCGCTTGGAGTGGCTAGCTAAATATGTAGCATCTTATTCCTCTGGTGTTAGCTTTCTGTTACTATCTCTTATGTTAATGGGTCGGTTTTGACCTGTGTCTTAAATCAGCCATAAAATACCCTAAAAACAATTATTTATCATCCAATTTGTTTCTTACCTCTTGGTTACCTTGTTAGGCTCCCTTATCCATGAAAAGATTGGTTTTAATATTTTTGCTGTGGCCCCCGGGCCTTTCTTTAACAGCATACCCCTCATTTTCAAAATAAAAAAGTGGTCAAATGAACCTCAAGAGAATAATGTAAACAAATAAAAGGTTGTTCTGTTACCTGACTATTACTGAGGGGTATTAGATCACATCTCTTAAATGTTAAAAAAAAAAGATTTTAATATTATCTATGTGGCAGCGGGGGCGTGGTCAAGCACTGGTCTGTGACAGGAGGGCGGAGTCAGGGAAGGTAAGTGGCAGAATCAGTACACCTGAGAGCAATTAACCTGTGTCTTCCCAGTGACCGTGCCCTACTTAAGGAGGGAGAGCGAGAGCAGAGGGGCTCTCCCGAACCAGACGGCTGATGTGTGTGCGAGAGTGTTTAAAGAAGCCGAAAAGCTGAATAAAAAGTGTTTTGTGAACTCAGTTCTGGCCTGCCGTCTTCTGTGCTCCGCCCATACATAGGAACTGCCAGAGTGGTGCTGAAACCCGGGATCTGGAGCACAGAACGCTGAACCGACCCATGGAGTCTTCCCCGTTTGCCGACCTGGTCCATGCCCTCGCCACGGCCCAGCAAAGCCAGCACCAGGTGCTTGTCAGGAGCAGCGCTTCGAGGCCCTGGTGCTGGCCCAGCAAGAGGACCGACAGGCGTTCCGGCACCTCCTCGCGTCGGCGGGGACAATCGACGTTTACACCGCGGGCCCGTCCCCCCTCACCCTGACAAAGATGGGCCCGCAGGATGACCCTGAGGCTTTCATCACGCTCTTTGAGCAAGTCGCGGAGACCTCGGGGTGGCCGATGGATCAGCGCACGGCGCGCCTCCTCCCCCTGCTAATGGGGGAAGCGCAGCTGGCCGGGCTACAGCTCCCCGCCGACCGCCGGCTGGCCTATGCAGACCTTGGCCAGGCCATCCTCCAGCATGTGGGGTGCACCGCTGAACAGCAGCACCAGCGCTTCCGCGCTCTGCGCTTGGAGGAAGTTGGCCACCCGTTCGCATTTGGCCAGCAACTCCGGGATGCCTGCTGGCGGTGGCTGAGGGCCAACAACCGTGACGCCGAGGAGATCGTCGATCAGGTGGTGCTGGAGCAGTTCATCGCGTGCTTGCCCACAGGAACCGCGGAGTGGGTCCAGTGCCACCGCCCGGCGTCGCTGGATCAGGCCATTGAGCTGGCGGAGGACCATTTGGCGGCTGTTCCGGCGGCAGGACAGCAGACAGTCTCTTCTCTTCTCTTCTCTCCTCTTCTCTCTCTCTCCCCCCCTCCTTCTGTGTCCCGTCCTCGCCCCATTCCCCCACTGCGGAGGCGGGGGCCGGCACCACCCCAGCCAGCCCGCTGCACCCGCGGTGCCCTCCCGTTTCGCCCTTCTGTGTCTGTCTCCCCCCCCCAGGTGAGTGAGCCCCAGAACACCGGTGCAGAGAGGAAGCCCGGGCCGGTTTGCTGGCGCTGCGGGGAACCGGGCCACCTCCAACAGCAGTGCACGGCAAGGGAGGTGGGCGCGGTGGTTCGGATCCCCGACGCGCCAGAAGCCGCCCTTGATCTGGCCGGAGCGTATCGCATACCGGTGAGTATCCAAGGGGATACATATCAGGCTTTGGTGGATTCTGGTTGTAATCAGACCTCAATTCACCAAAGCCTGGTGCAACACGAGGCATTGGGGGGTGCACAGGGGATGAAGGTGTTGTGTGTGCACGGGGACGTTCACAGCTACCCTTTGGTGTCAGTTCACATTTTTTTCTGAGGGGAAAAATTTATAGTGAAGGCGGCGGTTAATCCTCGCCTTACCCACTCTTTAATTTTGGGGACTGATTGGCCGGGATTTCAGGGTTTAATGACATGCTTAGTAGAGAGTGGATCCTGCCATTTAACAGGGGGAGGTCCCAGTGTCGCTTTGGCAGGAGCAGCTGTCACAGAGCCGTCTACGTCATCTCCGCGTCAGAGTGAGGAGCCACCGGCCCCTCCTCTTTCCATTGGGGAATCCCTCGCAGATTTCCCATTAGAGCAGTCGTGAGACGAGACTCTGCGACATGCTTTTGACCAAGTGAGAGTAATCGATGGTCAAACACTCCAGCCAAACGCCACCCTGTCCTTCCCCTACTTCGCGATTATGAAGGATAGGTTATACCGAGTGATGCAGGACACTCAAACTAAAGAGCGAGTCATGCAGCTTTTAATTCCAAAGAGCCGCCGGGAATTGGTATTCCAGGCAGCTCACTTTAATCCCATGGCTGGACACCTAGGGCAGGATAAGACACTAGCCTGAATAATGGCCCAATTCTATTGGCCGGGGATTCGCGGGGATGTCCGTAGGTGGTGTGCGGCGTGCCGCGAATGCCAGTTAGTGAATCCAGCGGCCATTCCAAAAGCGCCTTTGCGCCCTCTTCCATTAATCGAGACCCCATTTGAAAGAGTTGGGATGGATCTCATCGGGCCATTAGATCAGTCAGCACGAGGGTACCGCTTTATATTAGTTCTGGTGGACTATGCAACGCGATACCCGGAAGCAGTGCCTCTGCGCAATATCTCAGCACGCAGTATTGCGGAGGCACTCTTCCGCGTTATCTCCCGAGTTGGAATCCCGAAAGAGATTCTGACTGATCAAGGCACCACGTTTATGTCACGGACACTGCGCGAACTGTATGGGTTATTGGGGATTAAGCCGATCCGCACCAGCGTGTATCACCCACAAACGGACGGTTTAGTGGAACGGTTCAATCGCACCCTTAAGAATATAATTAAAAAATTCGTAAGTGAGGACGCATGTAATTGGGATAAGTGGTTCGAGCCCTTGCTGTTTTCAGTGTGAGAGGTACCCCAAGCCTCCACGGGGTTCTCCCCATTCAAATTATTATATGGGCGTAAGCCGTGCAGCATTCTAGATGTGCTGCGGGAAAATTGGGAGGAGGGACCTTCACAAAGCAAAAATGAAATTCAATACGTTATGGACCTGCACGCAAAACTCCACACCCTCACCCACCTAACCCAGGAGAATTTGCGGCAGGCCCAAGAATGGCAAGCCCGCCTGTACAACAAGGGTACACGCCTTAGGGAGTTCACACCAGGAGATAAGGTACTCGTACTGTTGCCCACATCAAGCTCCAAATTGATCGCCAAGTGGCAAGGACCCTTTGAGGTCACACGGCGAGTCAGGGACGTCGACTATGAGGTGAGGCAAATGGACGGGGGGGCGCTACAGATTTACCACCTCAATCTGCTTAAACTCTGGAATGAGGAGGTCCCCGTGGCATTGGTGTCAGTGGTTCCAGAGAAGGCGGAACTGGGGCCGGAGGTTCAAAAAGGGGCATTGGCATCACGTACCTCTCCGGTCCCCTGTGGAGACCACCTCTCCCCGATCCAAATCACGGAGGTCGCCCAGTTGCAGACCGAGTTTTCGGATGTGTTCTCACCCCTGCCCGGTCGCACTAACCTCATAGAGCACCACATAGAGACACCCCCGGGGGTGGTAGTGCGTAGCCGCCCTTACAGGCTACCCGAACACAAAAAAAAGGTGGTTCGGGAAGAACTTGAGACCATGCTCGAAATGGGCATCATCGACGAGTCCCACAGTGACTGGAGCAGCCCAGTGGTCTTGGTACCCAAGGCCGACGGGTCGGTCCAGTTCTGTGTGGACTATAGAAAAGTCAACGCGGTGTCTAAATTCGACGCATACCCAATGCCTCTTATTGATGAGTTGCTCGATCGGCTCGGCACGGCTTGCTTTTATTCGACACTGGATTTGACGAAGGGATATTGGCAGATCCCCTTGACTCCACTATCCCAAGAAAAAACGGCCTTTTCCACACCGTTTGGTTTACACCAATTCGTCACACTTCCGTTTGGGCTGTTTGGGGCACCCGCTACATTTCAGCAGCTGATGGACAGGGTCCTCCACCTCCACACCACCTATGCGGCCGCCTACCTCGACGACATCATCATATATAGTAATGACTGGCCAAGGCACCTTGAACACCTAAGGGCCGTCCTTAGGTCGCTGAGGCGAGCGGGTCTCACAGCCAACCCAAAGAAGTGTGAGATTGGGCGGGTGGAAGTACGGTATCCTGTCTTCCACTTGGGCAACGGGCAGGTGCGTCCCCAAATTAACAAGACCGCAGCAATTGCGGCCTGCCCGAGGCCCAAGACCAAAAGGGGGGTGAGACAGTTCCTGGGGCTGGCTGGCTATTATCGTAGGTTTATACCTAATTATTTGGACATCACCAGCCCGCTGACTGATCTCACTAAAAAGGGGGCACCAGATCCGGTCCAGTGGACGGAGCAATGCCAGCGGGCTTTTTCTGAGGTAAAGGCTGCACTGTGTGGGGGGCCACTTTTACACTCCCCTGACTTTTCTCTCCCCTTTATGTTGCAGACCGATGCGTTGGACAGAGGGCTGCGGGCGGTTTTGTCCCAGGAGGTGGAGGGGGAGGACCGCTCTGTCCTGTACATCAGCAGGAAGCTGTTGGTGCGTGAGGGGCGCTACAGCACCATAGAGAAAGAGTGTCTGGCCATCAAGTGGGTGGTCCTCGCCCTCCGGTACTACCTGCTGGGGCGCCCTTTCACCCTCTGTTTGGACCACGCACCCCTCCAGTGGCTCCACCGCATGAAGGATGCCAACGCGCGGATCACCTGTTGGTATCTGGCACTCCAACCCTTTAATTTCAAGGTGGTCCACAGGCCGGGGGTACAGATGGTCGTGGCGGACTTCCTCTCCCGTCAAGGGGGGGGGGGAGTCGGGGGTATGTGGCAGCGGGGGCGTGGTCAAGCGTCGGTCTGTGACAGGAGGGCGGAGTCAGGGAAGGTAAGTGGCAGAATCACTACACCTGAGAGCAATTAACCTGTGTTTGTGTGTCTTCCCAGTGACCACACCCTACTTAAGGACGGAGAGCGAGAGCAGAGGGGCTCTTCCGAACCAGACGGCTGATGTGTGTGCGAGAGTGTTTAAAGAAGCTGAAAAGCTGAATAAAAAGTGTTTTGTGAACTCAGTTCTGGCCTCCCATCTTCTGTGCTCCGCCCATACATAGGAACTGCCACAATCAACTATAGTAACATCTATGGTGTTTCGGGTCAATTTCGACCCATATATTTTTACTTCAAGAAAAGGGCAAAAAACAAGTCTTTTTTTTTCTGTTGACTATCAGTGTCCTCATTGCTGGATCTGTACACTCCAGCAAGGAGAACACCACCAATGTAGGCATCCAGGCATGCCCAGATTTTTATGCCATATTTGCCTGGCTTACTGGGCATGTATTGCCGGAACGGGCATTTTCCATGGAAAGGGAGAAAACGTTCATCTATTGTCACCTCTGGCCCTGGGTTGAACATCAGTGGAATGAGTTGCACCCATCTCTCCCAGACATCCCTGACGGGAGCAAGCTTGTCAGATTTTGCTGTGGTGTCTCTGTTGTCAAATCTGAGGACTCTTGATATCATTTGAAAGGTCTGAAGTGACATTGTTGCCCGGAAAATATTCCTGCCTGTCGATGCGTCCCAGAGACTATCAGTGGCCTCATTGCTGGATCTGTACACTCCAGCAAGGAGAAGAACACCAATGTAGGCATCCAGGCATTCCTCATCAATGTCATTCCACATGTTGCCATGGACTTTTTTTCCTTCAAGGTTTGTCATAGCAATTATGACTTTTTTTAGTGACAATGGCATTAACAGATCAAAACATGACTTGATGTCACTTACTCTCGTCACAGCAAACCTTGTGATCCCAGGGGTCATTTTGATGACATTTGCAGCAGCTGTCCTGCCATGTACGTCAGGAGGTACTGAGCTCCAACAGATATTGCCACTTTTGGATCTGAATGTTTCAACAGGAGCAGCTTCAGCACCGGTGACCTCCTCATCAGGCTGATCAGATGTGTCTGTGTCTTCCGGTTGAAATGCCACATCATCTTCCTCCTCAGAGACCTGCTCATCTCCATCGCTATACTGATCTGTGTCCTCTGCCTCATTATCAGCAAAGATATGATCCAGAGCTTGGCTTACATTCAGTCCTCTTCTCATTGTTGCATGCTATAAATTGGAGATGTGTACTCTGCAAGTCACCAACTCTAAACTCAATTGGCCTTACATGCCTGGACATGTCTGTCTTTGTTTGTTCTGTCAAACAGGCAAAGAGAAAAGCCCCTGACTGAAGCTCAAGTGGTTGGAGGAAGAGCTGGCTGTAGGCTGTTGGCTGATTGTGTGTTTATGATTTCAGTTTTGGCATTTATTATTATTTTATAATCTTATATTTTAACTGGGTCGAAATTGACCCTAACAATACAAAGGTCACAATTTTCACCAGAGCATTTTATAATTTAGTAAAATTATTTTTTTGGATTTTATTTTGTTTAAATAGAAGTTCCTGACAAAGTCAAAAAGTCTTGATGCAATAAACAAATTTATGTAGTACTTTTATGGATGCTAAACCTAAAAACGGGTTGGTGCCGACCCTAACACAGTTCAGCAAGAAGTTTTTGCTTGGTTTGTAAAGTCTCTTTCAGATCATGTCTGACAGCACCTTGTTTTGTTTACTTTTCGAGCATTTCATTGCATTCTTCTATTACCTTTTGAAGGATGGCGAGCTGCTCCTCCTTATTCTTGCTGGGCAGATTAGCATCGTTTCCCTCCATTTTCATTATCCTTTGTCCTTTCGTCCTTTAATCCATGTTGCTCCTTTTACCACCACACCGTCTTCAACTGACCACTGTCCTTGTCCTTTTCATCCAGAGAAATATTCCTTTCTGTCCATAGAAGTTGTCCTTTTCCTCCGTTGAAGTGTTCGATGCAGCAGATTAGCTGGAGAGGTGAAGCTCTTACTGTACGGATCCCGTAAGTATGTGATGGCAATGATCTTGACTGCTGGTGAAGTTCACGGTTTATTTTCTTTTTAACACAGTACACTTTCAATAAACTTGGCAAACAACGGCCACCATAAGAGCTTGTGCCTCCTTACGGGTCTGTAAACTGTAAAACTGTTCAACTTTATGCATATGCATCTGTCTCTGACGAGGGCCGTAACCTTACTGAGTATTCCATAGCAAGTAAAAGGAAACAAATTGGTCTTGACCCTTATCAAAATAAAAGCCTGCTTTTCACATTAATCCATAGGGTGGCTTAAGGCCTCTGTACTCTGAGAAATCTTAACTAATGAGCAATCATTTATGCAAATATCAAAAATCGTCATCTCAGAAATATTACACAGGTAATCAACTTGGAAATAAACCTTTCAGGGGGTTATTTATACAGGGACTAAGTAAAGTTTTCCTATTTTCAAGGGAGATTATAGATGGCAGACCGTGTAATGTTATGGTGAACGAGCAACACCTTGAAGTAGTAGATTCCTTCCGCTATCTTGGCGATACCATCTGTGCTGGTGGTGGCTGTGAAGCTGCCATAATAGCAAGAGTAAGAGCTGCTTGGGGAAAGTTCAGGGAGCTGCTCCCTTTGCTGACATGCAAGAGTTTATCGCTCAGAACAAGGGGTAGAGTCTATGGTAGCTGTGTCAGGGGTGCCCTGCTCTACGCAAGTGAGTGCTGGGCCCCTAAAAAGGTCGACCTGTCAAGACTTGAAAGGAATGAGCGGGCTATGTTGAGGTGGATGTGTGGCCTGAATCCCAATGATGAAACCAGCCTAAGTGATATCTGGGACAAACTTGAAATTGTCCCCCTTGAAGCTGCACTTCGCCGTGGACGGCTTCGGTGGTTTGGCCACACCAAAAGAGCATCTGGCCCAATATCAGCCATTGAGAAGTTGGAGGTCGCTGGCACCAGGAGAAGAGGCAGACCCAGGAAGACGTGGGCCGAGGTGGTCGCTGACGACCTGAAGACATTCCATCTGTCCCCGGAAGTGGCCACTGACCCGGGTTGCCTGGAAAAAGGCTGTGAATACTCACATGCAACGTCATACCCGCCCCCAGGTGGAACATAATGACGTAAACGGATAGTAAGTAAGTAAGATTGGCACAGATAGGTTGGGGAGGTTATAGCTAACTTTACAAGAAATATCATCCACACATTCGAAAGTTATGACATCTTTATTACTGATTTTTTGCACTACTCTTTTTAAATTTATGTAGTTCACTTCAGTTTCTGTCTCATTATTATTTAACAATCATTTGCCAAAGGTGAAGTGAATATCGATTAATAACTGAGACAAAGTAGAGGTTATTATTCAACGGTCTTCACTGAGCCTGAGGCAGATAGTTATTTTTACAAATACATAGGTTATTGTTTAAAATAATAATAAAAATAATCATATTTCAAAATAATTCATTTCAGACTTAAAAGCAGCATGCAAATTTAATAACGGCATGAGTAGACTTGTCACTTCTCTATGCAAGTCACATAAAATACTTAGTTTGGAAATAGATAAAATAAATCACAATTCCACCTCACCTTTGAATAGTTTTAGACCAAACTTCATAGCATCTTCAATGCTTTTAGGAACAGCATTTTCTTTCATAGTTTATAATTCTTCCTCACTTACAGTGACAAAGCGATTGGCCACCATTTTGCCAAGCCACTGGAGGTGATTATTGAGAAATAGTCGGAATCTCTCAACAAATCAACATGCGCAATTTCCTATAAATCACCTCCATATTTACACTAATAAGTTATCAACACCCATAATGTCTCAGGAAACTGAGGCATGTGTCAATTTACTATTAAATATCACTCGTAAAATTTATCAGTTTAATAAAAATATCATGTCTCACTTGCATATCTCTCCTTTAGGACCACAGAGACACAAATTCTAAGCTACATTATTATATTACAACATTCAAAATCCCAGATGATATCCCATCTCACAACACTTACTGTATGATCATATAAATGTCTTCCAAGTTTCTCTCTCTCTCTCACACACACACACACACACACACACACACACACACACACACACCATTTTATCCAGTGCATCCAGGCTCAGTTGACTCAGGTGTCTGAACAACACAAATTTATGTTGATATTAATATTGTGTGGCAAAACAAAAAACTACTTTATCCCTATATGTGTAACGTGGCTGTGACAAACCAGACGCTCGCGGATGTAAAATGAAAACAAGGCTTTAATAAGAGAAGGTCAATCCGAAATCAATGTACAAAAGCCAGGCCAGGTCAAAACCGAGAAATCCAAAACAGTAACAGGGTGAGACGAAGCGTAGTCAAAAAATAGGCAAGAGTCGAAAAATCGGGAGTCGAGAGATACGGGCAATCAGAACACAAGGGCTAGGCAAATCATAGTCAGAAAAACAGGCAATAATTGAGAAACTGGGAATCAAGAGAGATGGGCAATCAAAACACAAGGGCTAAGCAAAACGAGGGACAAAAAGTGTCATACACAGAGAAACACTCGATAATAGCACTGAGTAGGCTAATGAGAAGTGAAGACAATACTGCTCAAAGGACAAGACAGGCAAAGGGCTATAAATATAGACACAAACAAAAGGTACAGGTGATGATTAGAATTCAGGGGTGCCGGATTGGTTGACAAAGTACATGTGATATTAGCTGGTGAGTGAGGGGGATTATGGGAAATGGAGTCCTGAGGGTTGAGGCAGACGGAGGTTGAGCCCGGAAGCGTGACAACATGTGACTAATATGCCAAAGGCTGGCTATGGTATGGAGGCTGGCTGGTTCTGTGTAGGCTACATGTAGCATTAAATCATATATGATTAAATTATGTCAGGGCAACTATTGGTGTCTACATGAACACAAATTGTTGTTGACCTGTTAAATAAACTTATGGCCCTTTTCCACTACCCTTTTTCAGCTCACTTCAGCTCGCTTCAGCTCACTTCAGCCCGATACGGCTCGCATTTCGACTACCAAAGAACAGCACGACTCAGCTCGCTTCAGCCCCGCTTAGCCCCTAAAACTCGCACGGTTTTGGAGTGGGGCTGAAGCGAGCCAAACCGAGCCGAGTGAGGCTGGGGGCGTGAGCAGACACTCCCCTGTGCACTGATTGGTGAGGAGGAGTGTCCTCACATGCCCACACGCCCCGCGAGCACGCTGGGATCTGTAAACACCGCAAACCCGGAAGAAGAAGAATTACGAATTACGAGAATTTCTGAAGCCTTATGCACCTCGCCTCATCTATATGCTCTTGCCAGTATCTGTTGGCGTTGTCGGTGACAACAAGCCACAGAACCAAGACCAGCAACACTAACGACTCCATGTCCTCCATGTTTATTGTTTACTATTCGGGTCGTGAGACTACCGCTTAAAAGATCACTGTTTGCGCTGCTTAACGACATCACGTGACGTCCACCCACTTTCGCTAACTCCACCCAATGTGTCCACCCACTTCCAGCCAGCACGGTTCAGCGCGGTTGTAGTCGAAATGCAACTCCAATAGACCCGCTCAGCTCGACTCAGCCCAACTCAGCACGGCACGGCTCAGCCGTGTTTGTAGTGGAAAAGCGGCATTAGTCGGGCCAAATAGACCACCACTGTAGATATTCATTAAACTACTCGAACTTTAGAGCTAGCCTGGCACACTAATCATACAGGGCCTATGCTGTAAATTCAACATAACTAGGCTACATGAAGCAGTTTTTGTGCATCAACATAATTTGATAGATTACATTATTGATACATTATATACACCCAGGGTCGATGACACCATCTGTTTTCATCTTGAAAAATCCAACAATCTTGGATTGTTGGGTTTTTTTTTAAGTCATCTTCCAACCAATTCTGAATATTCTTCTTCTGTTGACAGTTACCAAAATTTTTAATGTGCACTGTGTAGCGCTCATTTATGTCCCCCCGTCTTCAGATGCTGCAAATCAAGTTCCAATCTTTTTCAGTCAGTTGTTTTCCATTAATGTCTTACTTTTTTGAGGGCAAAAATACCTGGGGCTATAGCCCTGAGTAATAGGGCCTAACAACACTGGACTGACCTCACTATAAAAGGGGCATCAGATCTGGACAAGCCATGCATTCACCTGACCTTTCTCTCCCTTTTGCTCTGCAGACTGACCCACTGGACAGAGGACTGGGGGCTGTTTTGTCCCACGTGGTGGAGGGGAGGAGCACCACATGCTGTATATCAGCTGCAAGCTCTCTGTGCAGGAGAATAAGTACCACATGATAAAGAAGGAGTGTCTGGCCATCAAGTGGGTGGTGCTCAGTCTCCAAGACAACCTGATGGGATGCCCTTTCACGGTCTGTTCTGATCACGTCCCACTGCAATGGCTTCACCACATGAAAAATGCCAACACAATGATCACTGGTTGGTATCTGGCACTTCAGCCATTCAAGTTCGAGGTGGTTCATAGGCCCAGGGCACAGATGTTGGTGGCATATTACCTCTCCCAGTGGGGTGGGTATGTTAGCTACAGGCTCGATGACCACCCGGCCTGAGTCGGGCAGTGGGGGCATGATCAACCATCAGCTGTGGATGGATAGGAGGCAGATAAGCCCAGCAAGTAACATGAGTGTCACCTTTGTCAAATTATTAGCAATTTAGTTGTGTGTTTCTTGTGTTCTTGCATGGAGAGAAGCCGGTAACCACAGAGACAGCTGAGCAACTCAGCACCTTGTGTGTGTGTGTGTGTGTGTGCGCAGAGAGTGCATGAAGTAAATTTAAGTTGTTGAAAAGTGATAGTAAACTTAGAATAAAATGCACCTTGTTTTGTCACAAGGCTGTCTCCCATTTTCTCATTTCCCTGAGCCACAAAACTGCTACATCACCACAAGTCTAGTGCCCCTGCTGCCTGGTTGCTATACAATTTTTCACTATGCCCATCCCCATGAGTTTCAAATGACAAAACAGCCTATTCTCCATGGCACTAAACTGTCTTTCCATCTACAGTGTCTAAACTGTTAAACAGTTAGTTTTCCCTATGCTGATATCTGCAGATTTTTATTTCCCCTCAGAATGAATTTAATATAGTAAAACATTATTCTACTATAAAGTTAGAAGGCATGTAAATGCTTGGGAAGGATGTGATTGACAGCTTTCCTAGATGAGACTGGCTGTAGCCAGTCAGCTACAGTGGTGCTTGAAAGTTTGTGAACCCTTTAGAATTTTCTACATTTCTGCATAAATATGACCTAAAACATCATCAGATTTTCACACAAGTCCTAAAAGTAGATAAAGAGAACCCAGTTAAACAAATGAGACAAAAATATTATACTTGGTCATTTATTTATTGAGGAAAATGATCCAATATTACATATCTGTGAGTGGCAAAAGTATGTGAACCTCTAGGATTAGCAGTTAATTTGAAGATGAAATTAGAGCCAGGTGTTTTCAATCAATGGGATGACAATCAGGTGTGAGTGGGCACCCTGTTTTATTTAAAGAACAGGGATCTGTCAAAGTCTGATCTTCACAACACATGTTTGTGGAAGTGTATCATGGCACAAACAAAGGAGATTTCTGAGGACCTCAGAAAAAGCGTTTTTGCTGCTCATCAGGCTGGAAAAGGTTAAAAAAACCATCTCTAAAGAGTTTGGACTCCACCAATCCACAGTCAGACAGATTGTGTACAAATGGAGGAAATTCAAGACCATTCTTACCATCCCCAGGAGTGGTCAACCAACAAAGATCACTCCAAGAGCAAGGTGTGTAATAGTCGGCGAGGTCACAAAGGACCCCAGGGTAATTTCTAAGCAACTGAAGGCCTCTCTCACATTGGCTAATGTTAATGTTCATGAGTCCACCATCAGGAGAACACTGAACAACAATGGTGTGCATGGCAAGGTTTCAAGGAGAAAGCCACTGCTCTCCAAAAAGAACATTGCTGCTCGTCTGCAGTTTGCTAAAGATCACATGGACAAGCCAGAAGGCTATTGGAAAAATGTTTTGTGGATGGATGAGACCAAAATAGAACTTTTTGGTTTAAATGAGAAACATTATGTTTGGAGAAAGGAAAGCACTGCATTCCAGCATAAGAACCTTATCCTATCTGTGAAACGTGGTGATGGTAGTATCATGGTTTGGGCCTGTTTTGCTGCATCTGGACCAGGACGGCTTGCCATCATTGATGGAACAATGAATTCTGAATTATACCAGCGAATTCTAAAGGAAAATGTCAGGACATCTGTCCATGAACTGAATCTCAAGAGAAGGTGGATCATGCAGCAAGACAACGACCCTAAGCACACAAGTCGTTCTACTAAAGAATGGTTAAAGAAGAATAAAGTTAATGTTTTGGAATGGCCAAGTCAAAGTCCTGACCTTAATCCAATTGAAATGTTGTGGAAGGACCTGAAGTGAGCAGTTCATGTGAGAAAACCCACCAACATCCCAGAGTTGAAGCTGTTCTGTATGGAGGAACAGGCTAAAATTCCTCCAAGCCGGTGTGCAGGACTGATCAACAGTTACCGCAAACGTTTAGTTGCAGTTATTGCTGCACAAGGGGGTCACACCAGATACTGAAAGCAAAGGTTCACAGACTTTTGCCACTCACCGTTATGTAATATTGGATCATTTTCCTTAATAAATAAATGACCAAGTATAATATTTGTCTTATTTGTTTAACTGGGTTCTCTTTATCTATTTTTAGGACTTGTGTGAAAATCTGATGATGTTTTAGGTCATATTTATGCAGAAATAGAGAAAATTCTAAAGGGTTCACAAACTTTCAAGCACCACTGTAACTTAACAGAATTTAGCTCAGACTGTACCATCATATACCTTCTTATTTGAACTTTTCTGGATACATGCACTAATATAAATGTGGCAGCGGGGGCGTGGTCAAGCGCCGGTCTGTGACAGGAGGGTGGAGTCAGGGAAGGTGAGTGGCAGAATCACTACACCTTAGAGCAATTAACCTGTGTTTGTGTGTCTTCCCAGTGACCGCGCCCTATATAAGGAGGGAGAGCAGACAGCAGAGGAGATCAACTCTGAACGAGACACTCGTCATGTGTGTGAGACTGTTTGAATTGTTAGACTGAAAAGTGTGACAATCAACGCTAAGTTGGACCTGATCTCTGTCCTGCCGTCCTCTGTGCTCCACCCACCAGTATTGAACTACTACAGTGGTGCCGAAACCGGGATCTGGAGCACAGCAGCCTCACAGCCCCATGGAGTCCTCCCCGTTCGCTGAACTGGTCCACGCCCCCGCTGCCACAATAAACTATTAGCAATTTCTATTAAAAATGTTTGAAACACTGAGAGGTTTAATAGGAAAAGGCTAGTTTAATCATGCTCGTACATATACCCACCATGATCGCAATATCCATCCATCCATTATCTGTAGCCACTTATCCTGTCCTACAGGGTCGCAGGCAAGCTGGAGCCTATCCCAGCTGACTATGAGTGAGAGGCAGGGTACACCCTGGACAAGTCGCCAGGTTATCGCAGGGCTGACACAGAGACAAACCACCATTCACACTCACATTCACACCTATGGTCAATTTAGAGCCACCAATTAGCCTTACCTGCATGTCTTTGGACTGTGGGGGAAACCGGAGCACCCAGAGAAAACCCACACAGACACGGGGAGAACATGCAAACTCCACACAAAAAGGCCCTCGCCGGCCGCTGGGCTTGAACCCAGGACCTTCTTGCTGTGAGGCGACAGTGCTAACCACTACACCACCGTGCATGATAGCAATATTATTTCAGTATTAACGACATCCAGCCAGCCAGCTATCAAAATTTGCACAAAAGCCATTTGTTTGTCAGTGAATACATACACTAACAATAACATTAGGATTGATTTTATCAGTAGGTGCCCCATATAATAAGCTTTTAACTCACCCTGCGCTATAAACTGTGGTCCAAACTAGTTGCTGTTCCTGAAACCATTGTTAATCTGTCGGCAAATATCCAGATCATGTCCAATTGTAAATAAATGTGCTTATTAAACACATCTGTATAAGTGAAATATCTCCAGCTAAAGCTATTTAAGCTCTCTGGATAGTTTTTCACCATGAACACATTGTACAATGAGCTGGAAGGGGGCAGGTCTACCAAATGATTGGTGTATACCTCACTTTGCCTCTTGTCTTTACTGCACAAATTCAAGAAGGAGAAAGTCTCTACTGTACAGACACTGGTTGCAAATTTGGCAAAAATAAAAAAGTGGAGGTGTTTTGGCTTCATTTCTATAGAATGGGAGGGATGGGGAGCATGCCATCCATGTTTGCTTCAGTCAATACTTAATACCCTGTAGCGAGACCCTGATGTGGGTGGAGCACAGAAGCACGGCAGGCTGTTGTTTGCATTTAAAGTGTTTCTTTTATTTTTGCTTTTCAGCATAGGGCTCAAAACCTCTCACTCTCTCATGCGCGTGCGCGCACACACACACAGGCCATCATCGAGCCCTCAGCACCATCCTCCCCTTCTCACTCTCCTTTTATCAGGCGCAATCACTGAAGGAGACACACAAACACACATTAATTGATAACAGGTGTAGTGACATGACCACTCACCTTCCCTGACTCCACCCTCCATTCACAGACCAACGCTAGGCCACGCCCCCGCTGCCACATACCCCCACCGCCCGACTCAGGCCGGGGAGCCGACTCCCCCCCCGACAGGAGAGGAAGTCCGCCACCACCATCTGTGCCCCCGGCCTGTGGACCACCTCAAATTTAAATGGCTGGAGTGCAAGATACCAACGGGTGATCCGCACGTTGGCATCCTTCATGCGGTGGAGCCACTGGAGGGGCGAGTGGTCCAAACAGAGGGTGAAAGGGCACCCCAGCAGGTAGTACCAGAGGGCGAGGACCGCCCACTTGATGGCTAGGCACTCTTTTGATCGTGCTGTACCTGCCTTCCTGCCTCGACAGCTTCCGGCTAATGTACAGCATGGGACGCTCCTCCCCCTCCACCTCCTGGGACAGAACGGCACTCAGCCCTCTGTCCGACGCGTCCGTCTGCAAAACAAAGGGGAGAGAAAAGTCAGGGGAGTGTAACAGTGGCCCCACACACAGTGCAGCCTTCACCTTAGAGAAAGCCTGTTGGCATTGCTCCATCCACTGGACTGGATCTGGTACTCCCTTTTTAGTGAGATCCGTCAGTGGGCTGGTGACATCCGAATAATTAGGTATGAACCTCCGATAGTAGCCAGTCAGCCCCAGGAACTGCCTCACCCCCTTTTTGGTCTTGGGTCTTGGGCAGGCTGCAATCACTGCTGTCTTATTAATTTGAGGACGCACCTGCCCATGGCCCAAGTGGATACCCAGATACCGTACTTCCACCCACCCAATCGCACATTTCTTTGGGTTGGCTGTGAGACCCGCCTGCCTCAGTGACTTTAGGATGGCCCTAAGGTGTTCAAGGTGCCGCGGCCAGTCATTACTGTAGATAATAATGTCATCCAGATACGCGGCTGCGTATGTGGTGTGGGGGTAGAGGACCCTGTCCATAAGCTGCTGGAGCGTAGCGGGTGCCCCAAACAGCCCAAAAGGAAGTGTAATGAATTGGTGTAAGCAAAACGGTGTGGAAAAGGCCATTTTCTCTCGGGACAGAGGAGTCAAGGGGATCTGCCAATATCCCTTCATTAAATCCAGTGTCGAATAAAAACGAGCAGCACCTAATGGATCGAGCAACTCGTCAATGCGAGGCATTGGGTACGCGTCAAATTTAGACACCGCATTGACTTTCATATAGTCCACACAGAACTGGACCGACCCATTGGTCTTGGGGACCAGGACCACTGGGATGCTCCAGTCACTGTGGGACTCCTCGATTATGCCTGTTTCGAGCATGGCTTCAAGTTCATCCCGAACCACCATTTTTTTGTGTTCGGGCAGACGGTAAGGGCAGCTGCGCACTACCACCCCCGGGGGCATCTCAATGTGGTGTTCTATGAGGTGGGTGCGGCCGGGCAGAGGTGAAAACACATCGGAAAATTCTTTCTGTAATCGGGCTACCTCTGTGAGCTGGGTCGGGGAGAGGTGGTTTCCACAGGGGACACGGACCACTGTGCCCACCTCCATCACGGAGCACTGATGTTGGAGATGTCCCGGCTCCCCGCAGCACCAACACACCAGCCCAGGCTCTCCCTCTGCACCAGTGTTACGGACATCACTCACCTGAGGGGGAGGAGACACAGACAAGGAAGGGGGAAACAGGAGGACACCACTGGTGCGCCGGGCCGGCTGAGGGGGAGCCGGCCCCTGCCTCCGTGGTGGGGGAATGGGGCGAGGACAGGAAGCAGAGGGAGAGAGAAGAGAGAGGAGAAGAGGAGACACGCTGTCCTGCCGTCAGAACGGCCGCCATGTGGTCCTCTGCCATCTCGATTGCCTGGTCCGGCGACACCGGGCGATGACACTGGACCCACTCCGCTGTTCCTTCCGGAAGTCACGTGACGAATTTCTCCAGTGTCACCAGGTCGATCACTCCCTTGGCACTGCGGTCGTCTGCCCTCAGCCACTGCCAGCAGGCGTCCCGGAGTTGCTGCCCGAACACGAACGGCTGGCTGACCTCCTTCAAGCGTAGCGAGCGGAAGCGCTGCCGTTGTTGCTCTGGGGAGCGGCCGACATGCTGGAGGATGGCTCTTTGAAGGTCCACGTACATGAGCCGGCTGTTGGCAGGGAGCTGCAGCATGGCCAGTTGTGCCTTGCCCGTCAGCAGGGGGAGGAGGAACGCCGCGAGTTGGTCTACTGGCCAACCCCACGCCTCCGCTGCCTGCTTGAAGAGCGCGAGGAAGGCTTCCGGGTCGTCGTGCGGACCCATCTTCATTAGGGTGAGGTGGGGAGGGTCCACTCTAGTGGCGGTTGTGGGCCCCGCCAATGCGAGCAGGTGCCGGAACGCCTGGCAGTCCTCCTGTTGGGCCAGCACCAAGGCTTCGAACCATTGTTCTTGCTCCTTTCGGAGGGCAACCAGCACTTGGTGCTGGTTCTGCTGGGCTGTGGCAAGGGCATGGATCAGGTCCTTAAATGGCGAGGACTCCATGGGGCTGTTCCCTTCTGCACTCTTCCTGGGTTTCAGCACCACTGTATCAAGACCCTGATGTGGGTGGAGCACAGAAGCACGGCAGGTGGTTGTCTGCATTTAAAGTGTTTCTTTTATTTTTGCTTTTCAGCATAGGGCTCAAAACCTCTCACTCTCTCTCACACACACACACACACACACACACACACTATCATCGAGCCCTCGGCGCCGTCTTCCCCTTCTCACTCTCCTTTTATCGGGCACAGTCACTGAAGGAGACACACAAACACATGTTAATTGATAACAGGTGTAGTGACACGACCACTTCCCTGACTCTGCCCTCCATTCACAGACCAACGCTCGGCCACACCCCTGCTGCCACATACACCTTTACAGTGACTACTTTACAGTAACTGGTAAGTACAGTGTAACATAGACTGTGCAAGTTGTAAATTGAAGTGTATCTTAATAGTTACCTTTTATTTTCCTGTAAAATACTGCTAAGTACTGATACAATACGAGTGTACCTTAGTGCCCTCTAACGTCCTGTAACTTTCTCTGATGTATAGAGTAATGTAGGCAGCATGGGCTGTAAATTAAAGTGCAGCTTAGTACCATCTACTTTCCTGTATAAAATAAGGAAGCATAAGCTAACATATACGGAGGACAAGTGAATATAAGTATTACATGATTTTGAATTATCAGTATTAAAAATAATTTAGTTAAAATCCAATGTGTCTTCAACCTACACTGTAATGAAATATTTTATTCAGCTATTCAAAATGAAAGCCTTTTTGACACATAAAGAAAAACATAGTAAAGGACTATTTTTATTTAAAATGACACACAGTTAAAAATGTAACAAAGTTATAAGACCCTAAAACAAAATGAACTATGTAAACCAATATATAAATGCAACACACAAACTGTATATGTAGCATACCCCCTCCGAATGATGGCTTGAGCTTTGACTGATGATTTTAAGATTTATTAACAAACAAACAACATAATGGCTAGAATCAACTGTACAAAAAAACACATCAGCTTTTTGTCTCTTAAATTCCATCCCATTAGCTTATTCATAATCCATTACGGCTATGTTTGCACTACCAGGCTGAAGAAACTCAAATATGATTTTTTGCTTTAATGTGACACAGATCTGATGTTTTCAGGGATGTGTGGACACAGAAATCCCATCTTTTCAAATCAGATTTGAGTTACTTTCATATGTGGTCCTAAATTGGATATGTATCCAATTCGTGGCCATGCAACATAAATGAGAACAGTTAGATTGGAATTCATGTTGCTTTTTTTCTTAAGCTCCACCAGTTCACAAGTCATATCTCTATTGTACTGCTTCATTTGAGATATTTGTAACCCAGTGAGTTCTGTCTGGCAACCACTTTCAGTGTGTATGGCTGCTGAGAGGGTTGTCAGGCGCAATTTCATTTGACTCCGGTACGTACGTAAACCAGAAAGTGCATAAGTAAAACGGTAGTTACTGGGTTACTGGAACAGCATCGCCTGGCAAAGTTGACCCACATTGTTCTCTTTGTGTATCCAAACTCGCTCAGGTTTGCGTTGCTTCTAATCTGGCTTTCTTGGCAGATCTTTCATTTATCCTGTTGCTTCTTGATACTGCGAGATGAGTTTTCATCTTGATCTTATCGTGTCCTAATTTGAGTGTTGGTGCCCAATCTGGATTTGTTTTATTGCATAGGTTTGCCAGTGCTCCTGCAAGGTGAGAAGCAGAGTGTTTGTGCTGAAGCTCAAAAGTTCTATTTAATCAGCAGAAAACATAGCTTTAATTAGCAATGAACGCTTACCAGATATAAAGTGGTCACCACACATGTGGGTGTAATTAGCTTTTTCCTCAGTTAAGTCTTTATCAGAGGTGGAAAGAGTACTAAAATATTATACTCAAGTACAAGTACTGTTACTCTGATGAAATTTTACTTAAGTACAAGTAAAATTACCAGACAAAAAATCTACTCAAGTAAAAGTAAAAAGTAGATCATTTAAAATGTACTATGAGTAAAAGTAAAACATTACTTTTAACAATGGGTGTTTTCTGCCTCCATTGTGTTGTGCAAAAATGAAAAAGAAGAGGAAACAAGGATATATGTACATCTCAACCCAGATGTTTTATTTAAAGGAAGTGTATCAAATTGAATGCTTAAGATAATGCTGCATTAAAACTGAGACAAACAAAAAAGGTCAATACACACAGTCATGTCGTTTACATCGCCCTGACCACACACAAAGCATTGTACACGAAATATGAAAGTGAAATGTTGCACCGAAATCTCGTAGCTTGCCTGTGTGCACTGTGTGTTATTGAACAATTCAATTCAAACATTATTTGTTTTGCTTAGTATTCCTTTCTGGCCTGTTGGATGTAGAATGGTAGGAGGACTGATCACGTCAGGTTGGCGAGCTAACTTGCTTGCATGATTAGCCAACCGAATAACAGACTAGTTACCGTTATGTTACAGTACCAACAGGTTGCTACTTCAACATTAGCAATGCCATCCACTATTTTTGGAATATAACCAGCCTATTGTCGGTTTTACTATGGAAAGGAAACATTATGATCAGGGGCGCAGATATGTTTTTTGAACTGGGGGGGACAAAAAACTGGGGGGGACAAAGCTGCCAGCAAACCAACCCCAACATGCCTGTCAAACTTGTTGTGGGTAACCATAGCAACCAAGCTCGAGCTCAAAACCTGTGCAGTCTGCGCAGCTCAACCAACCGAATATCAGTCTTTGTTTTGTTTTATGTGAGTTGTTGCAACTATGTATACACTGCTGTGCACCTCAATAAACCGAATGGTAATTAGTCTTTTGATTTTTCCGTGAGGTTTGCCTTATGCAAAGAAAGACAGCATAGATGTTTTTTCCTCCCTATAAGTGGGGGGGACCGAACGAGGTGAACTTAAATCTGGGTGGGACGAATCCCACCCGTCCCACCCTCTATCTGCGCCCGTGATTATGATGCCAACGACAATACTTACCTCAACATGCTTGCGCAGATTAGACGTCGAATTTTTGTATGCCGCAATGGTTGTCTTCTTGGGCACACAATCTGCATTGCATAATGAAACTGTCACCCCTTTTCTCTACGAAGCTGAAGTGATCACGTATGTAGGGCCAGGGGTACACTTCATTACTGGAAGAAATTGCGTTTTCTGCAGGGTCGTCCACCACAGGTTCCTCGGTCTCCTCCATGTCTGCAGGGGTGCTTTATCAACACCCATGGCCCAGGGGCTAGGCCCCTCATAGGCTACCTGTCAACCCTACCCTTACCGTTGGCCAGGAAAACACTCTTATTTTATTTGCAATACATGTCAAGCATTTACAGTGTAAGCGCGTAATTATCCTAGAAGCCTACGATAGGTTACGTTTGGCTCAGTGTAGCTGCGCAAGGCCCACGCTCACATCGCTCAACACATCCGACCACAGAGGGAGAGAAGAACGCGCGCATTATCATTACAGAGCCAGTTCTGATTATTACCACGGACAGGACAGTGATACTGCGTAACTTTCACGCAGGGGCATGGCCAGAGATAACCACACAAGCGTGCGTGCGCTAATGTAGACCTATGTGTTGTAAACATAAAACACACACACCTACAGACAAGTCCTTTTAAAAAATAAAATACATAAAAATAGCTCGGCGGCATGAAAACAAACATTCACTGCAAGACAAGGTGCCCTAGAATCGCCATTAGTTTTTAAATATCTACATGGACTTTGTTGTCAGGATGGCACAGTATGAGATATCAAAACTGTACCCAGATACAGGCTTCAAGTTCAGATATTGCATTCCAAATGAGGTATCCACAAGAGAAATGCGTACGAAAGCACGAGCATCAGGAGAGGGTTGCATAACAGAGATTCTATACGCAGATGATCAGGCCATACTCGCTGGATCCATCGAGGAGCTTCAGAATATTCTTCAGTTGTATGATAAGACCTACACCCGCTTTGGTTTACAAATATCATATGTCAAAACAGAAACAATGGCTTTTAACGTCAATGAGGATATCAAATGTAAACCAAGTATCATTTCCCTTGGCGGCACTAATATTAAAAACGTCCGCACCTTTAAATATCTTGGTTATAATGTCAGAACTGTGATGAATCCTCACACTTCCTGCATGCTAGGATAAGTGCTGCATTCATGAAATGGAATGAACTGAAACACGTTCTAACTGACCACCAAATACTACTAAAAACCCGTATAAAGTTCCTAGTGGCATGTGTTCGATCTTGTCTCCTGTACAGCACACAGGCATGGCAACTATCATCCAGTGAAATTCACAAAATTGAGGTAGTGTGGCACGGCTTCCTAAGGAAAATGATTAAAGGTGGATATAAACGAAAGAATGCCCCTGACCAAAAGAACACTACAAATGAAGATATAGACTGGAGCTACAAGATGTCCAATGCTGACCTCCGGAAACTGACAGGAACCCAGGATATAAAACTATCCTGCTACGTACAACAACTAAAATATATTGCTCAGGTTTGCCGGATGGGCAATAACCAAGTGCAAAAGCAGCTCCTGTTTGACAAAAATGGTTACAAATGGACGAAATGGGAAAATCTGCTGGGCATAGACACCCAACAGATAAGACGTATGATGATGGACAAATCAAACTTTGAGCAACTGCTGCAACTGCTACAGCAGAAGCACCCCTAGAGAGTTTAACTTTTGACAGGGGAACATGATGATGATGAAGGTACTTGGCTCGGCGGCCACATGAAACGTAAACACCATGGACAGCGGCCAAACTCATAACTCTACAGACCGAAATACATGAAACCAAGTCCTACTAGGGTCTATTTTACCGATCTATGTTCAAGCATCATGCAAGTCTTCCTTCTCCTTGAATAAGACTGTGCATTCAACTGCCTTTTTGACATGACTGCATCGAAATACCACTTGCAACAATATTTCACGCACTCCATCAAGAAAAAAGTTAAACATGATGAACACGGGCATACTGTTTTGAGCATACGATTTTTTAAAAAAAAACTAGCTACATCAAAGTCCTTCAATAAACCCATCCTTTAGCGCAAATGAGCTTAACCTAGTTCAAAGCATGACGCTAGCAGTAGCTGCATAAGGCAAAATCATGTGGGCCTTTCGTCAACAACAAGCCACGGCGGGCAAACATTAATAATCAAGCATCCTTACCTTAAAATGTTGTCTTGACCACAGAACTTCTCAAGTATTTCACTTAAATCCACACGGGTTAACAACACACCCAACACAGCTAGCGAGAAATGTGGATCTGCGCTAGCTTTGTATTGCTATTCCCCTCAGTATGCTTACTCTGTCTGCTGCCCAAACTGTGAAAATTATAGGCTACAATCTTTTCATCAATTTCTTCAGTAGATGCCGTTTTAGACATTTTATTATCCCCATCGAAATATGCTATTATACTAACAGGATTATAACTCAAACCACACGACACGTATTCAAATCACAACTGATTTATTTTACTGTTGGACAGATCATAGCATATCTAGCCTAGCTGCACATAGCCTAGCTGCTGGTAGGCTGATAACTGATAAGTAGCTGATATTCTGAACAGATTGGTGATCCTTACCTTAAAAAAGTCTGTGACTTTAGGCAACGATTCTATCATTACCTGCATCTCTCTCTTTTTTTCCTTTTATGTGCCCTGCTAACATGTGAACGCTTCATCTTTCAAAGTCTCTAAATTTGTGTCTCAGTAGTCTGCAGTCTTTGGCGCGCTTTCGTGCGTGACGTTACATTTTGTTACATTTTATTCTGGTACAGTTGTGGGTGTTCATTTTGCAAACCACATCCACCATGTCTCTTACAGCAGGCTACTGTGCGCTCATTTATTTCTAACCTTATTTCTATCCGTACATTAATGTAGGCCCACGATTCCGACAGTTTATTATTTTATTAATATTACAAGGCCCCTGATTGGCTGTGGCCCAGGGGTTTGAGCCCCCCGAAGCCCCCCCCTTAAAGCGCCGGTGCATGTCCGCCATCGTCTGTGTGAGACTTGCGCGCGCAACAACTGTCCTTCCCGTGATTCATTTCCAGAACGCATTTCCCCAGGGGCGTCAGAAGCATTTTTAATGTGGGGGGGGGGACACACTGGCGGGGGGTCCTCCGCCAGAAAAATTTTAATTAATTTTCAACAATAAGTCCTCATTCAACTAGTCCATATATTCATCAGCCTGTTTTTAAACCCACCGCTACGCCTAAGATAATGAGATGAATGTGACACAATTTATCACCAACAATGACTTTATGGGTGCATTTTACTTTTTATTTTGTGTTTTCTATTTAGTTTTAGATGTAACACAACATGCCACTGGGCCAAGCAATAGTGACACTCAACTGTATGTTTAAAAATAAGAATATTCATAATCTCACACAATGAACAGGCATGACATGCATCATGCAAACTTCATAACACAAAATCACACTGTGTCAAGCAACGGTGACACATAAAAAATAACTTCACACAATGAACAGGTGCAATTTTGTTCACCACCAACAGTGACTTTAGTGGGTGCATTTTACTTTTTTCCGATTTAGCGATACTCATAACAAAAATGGCATGGCATCATGCAGTCTTCATAACACAAAATTACACTGTGTCAAGCAATGACACATAAAAGAGAACTTCACACAATGAACAAGTTCAGTTTTGTCAACCTACATGCAATGGTGGTACTACAGTAACATTTACAGATTAGTATAACAAATAGATTTATAGATATAACTCCTTCTTATATTGGTGCCACCACAATTTCTACCACTTCATAACTTTTATCCCCCTTTCCTTCACAATCCACCTGGAATAACATCCATCTCTCTCCATCGCTTTCCTTTCTGCTATTCCTTCCCCATACACTGATTTCCCATCTTACTTTCCAGAAAACTGCCAAAGACCAGACAAAACAAGGAATCAATAAATATCATCAGAGCAGACTTGACCTCATTCTTGGCATTACAGTAAGGCAGGCCTACTGGGTTTGAATGAAATGATAGCTAACGTTAAGCTAGCTGATACATCTCCTAACATTGACTAGCCAGCTAATTGCACTAACATTTCCATTGGGACAAAAAAAACCCTGTCCTGTGGGGAAATTTTGACTGAATTTCCGCTTCTTTGTAAAGAATGTCCTTATGTCCATTGTGTCTGGGAGCAAATACTGCAAACAATTCATCATCAATCAAGAATACCCCATTAGGCTAAGCTTATTTCACTGTTTAGTTGAATATTAATTTAACGTGTCCTAGGGTTAATTTTGAGGGCAGATATCAAAAGAATAAGGTTTTAGCAAAAGCTAGACATTGTGAGGTGGCAATGGGGATGACGTCACCTCCTCCACTTTTCAGCAGCTGCACCAACATTTCTCTGCTCGCGCTGAGATTCCCTTCACTCGCGCGCGGTGAGCTGTTGTAGGGAACGCCCGGAAAACCCGGAGTGGATTTTCAGTGGTCTGTGTATTCTCTTATCGATCAAGTGGAATGGATTCTTTCACGAAGCAATAGAAACGGCGCTGGGTGAACTAATATTTTATGTTAAATGTGGGGGGGGGGGGGGGGGTCCAAACGAAGAATTATGAAATGTGAGGGGGACATGTCCCCTTCACATTCAATGGTGGCGACGCCCATGCATTTCCCCTTCTCCGTTTTAGCCTTTTTTTAATTTTTTATTTATTTTTTTTTTACTCAGTAACGGTTGTGATGTAAAATGTACTGAAGTACACTACTTAAAAGAAAACATACTTAAGTAAAAGTAAAAGTACACTCTTTAAAAATTACTTGAAAAAGTATAAGTACACAAAAAAGCTACTCAAGTACAGTAACGCGAGTAATGTAATTCGTTACTTTCTACCTCTGGTCCTTATGATGTATGTTTTTGAACCACAGCACATGGCGTTCTCTGGATAGCTCTTCATCCATTTTGTCGCTGTTTTTAATTATTTTGGGAATTCTGAAGAACCATTTCTCTTCGTCACAAGTAGCATTATTACCACAATTATATACCGCACACAAAGTAGGCATTGTCTTTCTTCGAAGGCAATGAAATCAAAAGAAAATCACAAAACATTGCAGCAGCTCACATGTGAAGCACTGGTTCCTGGTTGTTGTTTATCATCCAACATGGCAGACTTCCGGGTTGTGACATCAAGCATGACATCACTTGCACACAAAGAATACAAAGCATTGTGAGAATAGACCCCTTGCACATGACATCATGCATCATGTGATAATTTCACCTGGGGGTTAAACAGACACCATCTTTCATGTAAGCAAGGCCTCTGCATGCTCTTGCGACAAGGCTTTCGCAGATAGCTTTTCGCAGACAGTTGTAATTTATCGTTGAGCGGGGAGTAATAGGCGTGCGCGATGTTATTCACTGCCACAATGCAAGGGGGCGTGAAGTCGCGAAATCACTAGGAGTAGTTGGTGGGTGTGGTTAGTGGAGTGTTTATCCTCTGGTTACTTATAATGACTAGAACTGGAGTCGTATAGATGTATGTACTTCCTCACTTCCTCGATCAACTGCTCTTCGTGCTGCTCCATCTTCGCTCGTGTTTTTAAAAATGGCGGCTGTGAAAACAAACCAAACCGGGAAAGTAGGGAAGAGGAAGTGCATGTACAGCGGATGTAGAGTGGACCAATCAGAGCCCTCTTGTCTGCGACGCTGTCTGCGAGGCTTCTGCGGTGGTCACAATTTTTGGGAGGTGCGCGCAGAGTGTCTGCGAAGGGGGGGGCTATGCAGACGCCATCTGCGACGCCATCTGCGAGGACTGCGTTGTCAGCATAAATTGGCCTTTAGTCTGTCTTCAACATGGTTCATTTTTGTGCCACTTTTGGTTGTTCAAATAGAGAAATAGATAAAAGGTACTGTATTACCGTCTCCCCACTATCAAGAAAATTGTTAAAGAGAAGCAAGTACTTCAAGAACAATCAAGAAATGAGTGGTTAAAGAGAATATGATGAGAGGAGCTAAGCCTGAAAACTCCAGAGAAATTCACAATTGTATTTAAAACGTATTTTTAAGAAAAATAGAAAGTTGGAAGTGAGTATGGAAGAGTTGGTTTAAGAATCTTGTTTTATTTCTGCTCGCATTTGAGTTAGCGTCTTCATGAAAGTGTTCAAACAAAATTAAAATTTTTTTTACAGATGTAACCCAACAAGGAGTGACATGCGCGATATATCCTGAAAGAAAAGAAAAGATTAAGAACAGAGAGCACTGAAGCTTTGTTTCTGTTATCAGAGGAACCCAGTCCTGTGCAAACTGTCACCATGGAGCCAGAGTGTAGTAATGAACTTACAGTTCGAGAGTGTTCTACACAAACAGACTGAACTATACAACAGCTGCATGCATGTGAAATGGAAATAAATCGACTAAGGCAGGAAAAACTATTTTGGATAAAATTGTTACTATCTGTTGCACACTTATCAATCTGTGTGACTCAGTTGTGCCTTTTGAATACATAATAAATGAAGAGGGAACTGAACATTAATCATTACTGAAATTATTATTACAAGTGTGATTATCGTTACTATATGACTATAGCTACAATTGGAATGTACTGATTCTGTTAGCATTTGTAATTATTGTACCATCCACTATTAGATAAAATTAAAATAAAATCTTTCAAACAATATTGTAAGTCTGGAGCTAGATGTTTTTTTATTTTACAAATAATAACACTTCAGATATTTTTTAACAATAATAACTATCAATGTATAAATGATGGAGTGAAAATAGCTCTGTAACTAGATGTCCTTGGGGTTGTTGAGACAAGGAGGGCCGGGAATACCATCTAGCCCACAGTTCAGAGCAGAGTCCTTTAAGAGTAAATGCTTTGGCTTTCGCAACATTCTGTTCCCAAAAGCTGATGTTGGGAAAAATGATTCACACAAAGAATGTTTTCTTGCTTTTGTAGTGTTTTTTTTAAACTGTTCTTCTGTGTCGGAACTCTTCAGGATAAAGAAGGTATATTCCAACATGTAGCTAATGCTAATGCTAGGCCACAACTCTACACCATCATGCCAATCGTTTCAAGGAATTTTGTATGGATAACAACCACTAATAAACTCTAATTTCCATGTATATCTATCCTTTGCTTCTTTCTTACTAAGATTATCCAAGTAATCTGTGGCAGCGGGGGCATGGCCAAGCAGCAGTCTGTGAATGGAGGGCAGGGTCGGAGAAGGCAAGTGGCTAAGTCATTACACCTGGTGTCAATTAATGTGTTTGTTTGTTTGTTTGTTGCAGGGATGGAGTATAAAAGGAGGGGGAGAGCAGAGAAGAATCTCTCCCCCGACCAGAACACATGTGTGTTGCGTGTGTGACTGTGTGAGTGAGAAAAGCTGAAAAGTTAATGAAAATAGCAAAATAAAATGTCTGTGTGAACACTAACCCTTGCCTGCCATGCTTCTGTGCCCCACCCACATCAGGGATTACTACATAATCCAATAGTAGAGCTTTTTTAGCTGTAGTTTTCTTTGGACAACAGTAACAGACATCGGACATCTTCGCTTAGCTTCAGTATGTGAACAGTATGTAAACAAAGTTCACTTGTCCCCGAGGTCTAGGGTAGCGATGGTTGCTAATGTAAATGTGACATCAGTGCAAGGGGTCTATACAGGTAATTAGGTCAGGTAAGCATTACCACTTACCAGAGGTGGTCAGATCCTGAACCATTGGTCTGTTGGTTGAGCGTTGCTATAGCCCATGTAGCTAGCTAACAGTAAAGTAAACAAAACGCCCCGTTACTGATGCCAAGTGGTGCACATATATTTCTGACAGATGGGTTGCATTGGTCTGGATCCATCCTTGCAATCCTTTTATTGTGACTGTAGTCTTTATCTCAGTAAAACCAGTTAATGACCTGTCACAAAACAAACTTCATAACAAATAACTTCACACATTACATTCTCAATAATACATACATTGTGCCTTTTTGGAAGAGAGCTAAATTGATCCAAAACTCTTGTTTGGACCATGCACACACTATTCAGTGAAACAATAGTGCCTCTGACTAAACAGTGAAATATTCACATAAGAAAGACCCTTTTCAAAATAAAAGTCCTTCCTTTAGCATTGAAAAATGCATTGTCACTGCTGAACCTGGGCTTGAGGAGAAACATGTTTGATTGACTTGGCCAGAATTGCAGCACTAGGATGGCCAGTTTCTTTCTGCGCACTCACACATTCACATATATGGGCAATTTAGAGTAGCCAGTTAACTTGGACTGTGGGGGAAACCAGAGCACCCGATGGAAACCCATGCAGACACTGGGAGAACATGCAAACTCCACATAGAAAAGCCTCCATTGGCCACTGGGCTTGAACCCAGAACCTTCTTGCTGCGAGGTGACAGTGCTAACCACTATACCACCATGCTGCCCCCAAAAAAACATTACAGGTAGCAAATATCAAACAAAAATATGCTTACATAAATGCTTAAATTTATGCATTAATTTACAAATGACTCCATTAATTTACATTGTCCAAATACATAAAGTTTTTATTTGTTTTTGTTTTCTTTATTTACAGTATACAAACTGCAAACTATAGAGCCACTTACCATATTTCTACTGTCATACCCTTAAGTACTTTTAAGTAGCCTATAATAAGGTTTAGAAATACAATGAATTTGAAAATGTAGTTATAGTTTTGCTATTTGTAAAACATTTGTAAATTGCCCAGTAGTAACCACTTATTTTTTTGTGCTTTACTTAACAGGTACTTACCCTGTAATTAGCAAGCTGTAAGTACAAAATAAACAGACATTATTGCAAATCTGTCCTGACCTACTTCCATATTAAGCTTTGTAATTAACATGTGAGTTTCAATGGCGCCAAAGATTTATTTTGTGAGGACACTGAGTTATCATTTTAGTTTAAATATTATTAATGATAGTCTCCCCACCATATATACACTTTAAAGGGCACACATTATGAAAATCTAACATTTTCCTTGCTCGTACACATAAATTTGGGTATCTGGAGTGCCAACCATCCCACAAACTCTGAAAAAAAGACAACCCAGTCAGTTTCTTTTGGACTGCCTTTTTCAGAAACTGTATGCTTCAAAAAGTTGTTCAGATTTGGCTCCCCTCTCTATGTTACAAGGAAAGCTTTAAGAACTAAAAAAGCACTCGGAGAGCGCAGACCTCCGCCAAGAATCCTTTAAAAAAATCCGGGATCCAGAAGGTGATCCGGATCACCGCCAAAATTTAATGGATTGTTACTTGTGCCCAGTCTGTCTGTGAAGATTCTCAGTCATCCAGGTCATAGTAAACTGTGGGTGGTAAAAGAGAGCAACTGGACTTGCTTGAAGATTCTTGAAGATGTTTCACCTCTCATCCAAAAGGCTTCTTCAGTTCTGTCTGACTGGTAGGGAGTATCAGGTATTTATCCTCTCATGGATGAAAAGCTCATCTAAGGTGTCATTGAGTCATCCTGTTGGTGTGGGTCACTGGGGGCTGGTTGTGAACGGCCTCAAGAGTCGTTAGGATGATCAATGGATTGCCCGTTAGGGTAATCAATGGAATGCTGATTCTCTCTGTCCTCCTGTGAGTCACTGAAAACAGCTGGGTTTTGGTGTGCATTCAGTTGTCTGGGAAGTGTGCCAAGGACTGCATTATAGGTGGCTGATAAATGTCTTAGACCCCCACCTCTGTTCAGTGATGGCCGTTCCAGGTTGACAAAAATGGCTTCTTTAACTCCTCACTCATACCAATGATCCTTTCTGGCTAAAATGCGTACGTTGCAATCCTGAAATGAGTGTCCTTTGTTGTTGAGATGAAGGTAGACAGCAGAGTCCTGGCCTGAGGAACTGGCTCTCCTGTGTTGAGCCATGCACCTGTGAAGCGGTTGTTTTGTTTTGCTTCGAGACAGCACCTTATTGGATAGAATGAACCTCACCACGGACCAGATTTGCACCCTGCTTGACCTCTGCCTGACTACCACTTATTTCCAGTTTAATGAAAGTTTCTACAGACAGAAGCATGGATGTGCCATGGGCTCACAGGTATCCCCTATTGTGGCCAATCTTTACATGGAGGAAGTAGAACATAAAGCTTTGACCACTTTTTCAGGAGTTGCTCCCAGCCACTGGTTCAGATATGTGGATGACACCTGGGTTAAAATCAAAACCCATGAGGTGGAAGCCTTCTCTAAGCACATCGATGCAGTGGATATTAACATCAACTTCACTCGGGAGGACGTCGGTGGGAATAATCTAGCCTTCTTGAATTATGATGTACACATTAGACAAGACAGAAGCTTGAGCATCGAGGTCTACCGGAAACCCACATACACAGACCAGTACCTACTCTTTGACTCTCACCACCCACTGGAACACAAATTGGGGGTCATTAGGACCTTGCAACACAGGGCTCAGAACATCCCTACAACGATAGAGGGAAAAGAGAAGGAGCAGAATCACATCAAGAAAGCACTTCAGAACTGCAGGTATCCCAACTGGTCTTTCCTCAAGAGCAGAAAAAGGAACAGAATGGACAAGGAGGATAACAGGAACAAATGCAAGAACATTGTCATTCCCTACATTTCTGGTCTATCTGAGAAACTCAGGAGGATCTTCTACAAACACAACATTCCGGTACATTTCAGACCCAGTTACACCCTGAAGCAGAAACTGGTCCACCCTAAGGACAGAATACCCAGACACAAACAGGACAACGTAGTGTATGCAATTCAGTGCAGTGAGGAATGCACAGATTCGTATATTGGTGAGACAAAACAACTGCTTCACAGGCGCATGGCTCAACACAGGAGAGCCAGTTCCTCAGGCCAGGACTCTGCTGTCTACCTTCATCTTAACAACAAAGGACACTCATTTCAGGATTACAACGTATGCATTTTAGCCAGAGAGGATCATTGGTATGAGCGAGGAGTTAAAGAAGCCATTTTTGTCAACCTGGAACGGCCATCACTGAACAGAGGTGGGGGTCTAAGACATTTATCAGCCACCTATAATGCAGTCCTTGGCACACTTCCCAGACAACTGAATGCACACCAAAACCCAGCTGTTTTCAGTGACTCACAGGAGGACAGAGAGAATCAGCATTCCATTGATCACCCTAACAGGCAATCCATTGATCATCCTAATGACCAGAGCTGGAAAAACCCGGGTGCAGAAAGTAAAAACCCTGCCACATTTTTGCTCCAGCCAATTCAATGAACCAGCTGATCCTAATTACCACATCCCCTAAGCCAGGTTGATGAGCTAATTGGTGAAATCACATGTGTTGAGAGCACAGGCAGAAGGAAAACCTAAGCAGGACTTTTACTTTGTCAATCCAGTTTTTCCACCTCTGCTAACGACTCTTGAGGCCGTTCACAACCAGCCCCCAGTGACCCACACCAACAGGATGACTCAATGACACCTTAGATGAGCTTTTCATCCATGAGAGGATAAATACCTGATACTCCCTACCAGTCAGACAGAACTGAAGAAGCCTTTTGGATGAGAGGTGAAACATCTTCAAGAATCTTCAAGCAAGTCTAGTTGCTCTCTTTTACCACCCACAGCTTGTGCCCAGTCACACCTCTGGAAAAAAATTCAGAGCAATCTGTTCATAACTTTTTCCGTAATGTTGCTAACAGACAAACCAACAAACAAACCAATGCTACTGAAATCATAACCTCCTCGGTGGAGGTAATTATGCCACCCCCTCATCTGAGTACCTCCACTCATGGCCTGTGAACTGCCTTTGCAAATGAATATTTATAAGGAAAGTGCTACCTGATTGGCAGACGAGGGAAGTAGGGTGAGCAGTGGCTCATTATCATTTAAAAGAACAGGAACTCAAATCTACCATTTTGAACAGGGCTGTTTAGACAGTATGAGAAGAGTGCTGTATTGCTTTATCCTTGTTGTATTTTGACCAAACCATGTCACAGACCTTAAGAGGCTGTCCACACGGCAACGGATTCAGGTGAATCTGATAAAATTGTTTATCGTTTTGGCCTGGCATCCACGCGGCACCGGCGATATTTTTTGAGAACGGGTTTCAGAGTGGAAAAATCTGGCAACGGCGCCGTTGTGAAGTTGTCTGGATGAGTAGAACGGATTTGTTTACGATGACATCACAACCACATGACTAGAACAAGCAACACTCTCGCTGTTTTGTATGAACCACTGCATTGCATTCACTTTTGTATACAGCTTTTCTTTTAAATAAACAAGTAACTGAACCATTTCTTGAATTTCTTTTTTTTATTGGATAAGACTGCTTTTCAAAATGTTCACACACAATATAAAAAGTTATATAAATTATATAAAAATGCTTTTCAAAATGTTCACACACAATAAGAAAATTAAGTTATATAAAACTATGCACACTAATAAAACTAATTTGTACACACAGAAGGCACGATTTCCTCACGTAGTCGCAGCCATCTTCTTCTTGTTGTTGTGTGTTTGTTCCTGAGAGTGCTTCATGCCGGGTAGAAGAAGGGGTTTATGCGTATACGTCCTACTTCTTCTATTGTTCTGGTGTCTCCAATGGGACCATCTTACAGCGCACATAGAGGTGTGGCATGTGTATTGCATCGTTTTCATCAAGCGTTGCGTTGCCATATGTACCTGATATTTTACTGATCTGTTGCCCATGTGGACGCGATATTTTTTTAAATAAAATCTCGTTGCCGTTGTCGTGTGGATGTAGCCTAAGATATCAGGGAACTGTGTCAACTTGTGGAAAAGGGATATGTCTCCTTTAAATGGTTTCCTACATTATCCACAATACTGTTCAAATATCAGAGGTACCAGTGTGACTTTACCCTTCCTCTGTAACTGAAGAGAGCACTGCAGAGAGTCCTTTAGTCCACCATGCTCACTTCCTCATCTGTTCCCTCTGCTCAGAGAAAGAGTTTCAAAGCATCAAGTTTCATGCTAAAAACTGCCCTGTTTTCAATGCTTGTCATCTTGTATATCACAACCTAGCCAAATTTCTTGCTTTTTTGGTTTTAGGAGGTAGCTGTAAAACATGACCATCCTCTCTTATGAGATATTACTATAAACATAAATATTTTTGTATATTCATATTTAATGTGGTTCAGGGTGGATGTTTCTTTAAACAATAATTACAAGTATTAATAAAATTAAAAATTGGGAATAATACTGTAGCAAACAATGGTGAAACTGTTACCTAGTGTGGGAGAGTAGTCTGGTGAACTTCAGTCAAACTCCTAACCAGGCAAAACATCACACCACTTTACGCTATACAATCTGTGGCAAAAAAAAATCCAAAGGTTTTTGTCTGTGTTAGGGTTTTGCTGGGATTCGAACCTGGTTCGTTGGTGTGATAATCCAGCAAACCCCCACTAGGCCACCAGGGGGATGACTCAAATGCAGAGGCGTGAGGCGGAAGTAGAAAAAGAATCAAAAGGTTTATTTAAACTATATACACTATATACAAGGCAAAACAAAAGACAAAAAAAAAACCCAAAGAGTATAATCCAAAAGAAAAGCAAAGTGCAAAAATACAAAAGCTAAGAAGATCAAAAAACACAGTACAAAGGAAACTGGAGATAAACATAACAGCACAAAGACTCCGTGACAAGAGGACTGAACTCAGGGGTATAAATAGACAAACTAATTAAGGACACAGGTGAAGATAATTAGGCAATTAACACAAACACAAAACACAGGAACAGTGGCGGCCTCTAGAGGCCAAAATAAACACGACATGAAAAGGAAATAACAGCGGCCTCTAGAGGCCAAAACAGTCCTAGTCCTAACAGGACCCCCCCCTCTAGGAGCGTCTCCTGACGTTCCCAGGGCGATCCGGATGGGCCGAATGGAAGTCCCGACATAGTTCTTTATCAAGGACATCCCGAGCAGGAACCCAGCAGCGCTCCTCAGGACCATAGCCCTCCCAGTCCACCAGATATTGCAACCCGCCGCGGACCCGGCGGGAGTCAAGCAGGCGATTCACAGTGAACACAGTCTGCCCCTGGAAGATGCGGGGGGGTGGGGGGTTCCTAGGGGCAGGGGCATACGTAGACGTCAGTACGGGCCGTAACAGGGAAACATGGAAAGTGGGGTTGATCCTCAGAGTCCGGGGCAACTGGAGCCGGTAGGAGACAGGGTTCACCCTGCGCACCACCTTGAAGGGGCCAATGTAGCGAGGAGCAAGCTTGCGGTTCTCCACCCGCAGTGGAAGGTCCTTAGTGGACAGCCAAACACGCTGCCCAGGGCGGAAAGCGTGTGCAGGTCTTCTATGGCGGTTGGCCTGAGTCTGGTTGGTTCTGGAGGTCTGTATGAGGGTCTTCCTGACCTTGCTCCAGGTCTTGCGACACCGTCTCACATATTGGTTGACCGAGGGCACCCCCGCGTCCTCCTCCTGGTCCGGGAACAGAGGTGGCTGGAACCCGAATTGGCACTGGAATGGCGACAGCTTGGTGGCCGATGACTGCAGGGTGTTGTGGGCGTACTCCGCCCATGGCAGCCAGGTGCTCCACGATGTCGGGTTATCCATAGCCAGGCCTCGCAGGGTGGTTTCCAGGTCCTGGTTGAGCCTCTCCGTCTGACCATTGGACTGTGGGTGAAACCCAGAGGAGAGGCTGGCAGTGGCTCCGATGACCTTGCAGAACCCGTGCCACACTCGGGAGGAGAACTGGGGCCCTCGGTCTGAGACGATGTCCTGTGGAAGACCAAAGACTCGGAAGACATGATTAAACAAAAGTTTCGCAGTTTCAAGAGCAGAGGGGAGTTTGCACAGTGGTATGAAGCGGCAGGCCTTGGAGAATCTGTCAACTAAGACCAAAATGACCGTGTTACCTTGTGACTCAGGGAGACCCGTGATAAAGTCGACTGCCACGTGGGACCAGGGACGCCGGGGAATGGTCAGAGGATGCAGGAGACCCTGGGGACGCTGTCGTGGGTTCTTGGTTCTGGTGCAAACCTCACAGGACAGGACAAATGACCTTACTTCCTTCTCCATGTTAGGCCACCAGAAGCGTCTTTTCAGGAAGTCCAGGGTCCTCCGAGCTCCCGGGTGGGCGGTGAGAGGGGAAGAGTGACCCCACTGGAGAACCTTGGCCCGGGCTTGATGTGGGACGTACAAGAGGCCTGGTGGCCCCGTCCCAGGACCGGGGTCCTGGCGTTGGGCTCGTCGGACAGCCTCCTCAATACCCCAGCGGACAGGGGCCACAATCCGGGACACAGGGATAATAGGCCCGACTTCATTCTCCCTGTTAGTGGCAGAGAACAGTCTGGACAGTGCGTCAGGTTTGGTGTTCTTGGAGCCGGGGCGGTATGAGAGGGTGAAGTCAAACCGACTGAAAAACAGGGCCCACCTAGCCTGTCGAGGGTTCAGTCTCTTGGCTTGCTGGAGGTACTCCAGGTTCTTGTGGTCAGTCCAAACCAGGAATGGATGTTGTGCTCCCTCCAGCCAGTGCCTCCACTCCTCAAGGGCCAGTTTGACCGCTAGCAGTTCTCGATCCCCCACATCGTACCGGGACTCAGCAGGACTCAGACGGTGGGAGAAGTAAGCGCAGGGGTGCAGCTTTCCTTCCGAACGTTGAGAGAGCACCGCGCCGACACCACTGTCCGAGGCGTCCACCTCCACGATGAATGGTTGGGAGGTGTCCGGGAGAACCAGAATGGGTGCCGTGCAGAAGCGGTCCTTGAGGTCTTTGAACGCCTTTTCTGCCTGAGGAGACCAGCCATAAGATCCACCTGTCCCTTTGGTGAGGTCTGACATGGGTGCTGCCACAGAACTGAAGTTCCTGATGAACTTGCGGTAGAAGTTAGCGAATCCTAAGAACCGCTGAACCTCCTTAACGGACTTGGGAGTAGGCCAATCCCGGACGGCCAGGGTCTTGGCAGGGTCCATTTGGAGTTGGCCTGTCCGTACAATAAATCCCAGAAAGGAGACCTCGGGAACATGAAATTCGCATTTCTGGGCCTTGGCGAACAGATTGTTCTGTAGCAGCCTCTGGAGAACCTGGCGGACATGGTGGCGGTGCTCCTGCACGGTCTTGGAAAAGATAAGGATGTCGTCGAGGTAGACAAAAACGTATAGGTTAATCATGTCCCTTAAGACGTCGTTGATTAGGGCCTGAAAAACAGCTGGTGCGTTGGTGAGTCCGAAGGGCATCACCTGGTATTCGTAGTGCCCAGACGGGGTGTTAAAGGCAGTCTTCCACTCGTCTCCCTGTCGGATACGGATGAGGTGGTATGCGTTCCGTAGGTCCAACTTGGTGAAGACGGTGGCGCCTTGGAGCAGGTCGAAAGCTGTGGACATCAGCGGAAGGGGATATCGGTTGCGCACAGTGATCTTATTCAGGCCCCTGTAATCAATACATGGTCGGAGCCCCCCATCCTTCTTGCCGACAAAGAAGAAGCCGGCTCCAGCAGGTGAAGTGGAGGGTCGAATAAACCCAGAGACCAGGGCATCTTTGAGGTATTCCTCCATGGCCTTGCGTTCTGGCTGAGAGAGTGAAAACAGTCTGCCACGAGGAGGGGTCGTCCCAGGGAGCAAGTCGATGGCACAGTCGTAGGCCCGGTGCAGAGGAAGAACGGCGGCCCTGCTCTTGCTGAATACCTCCTTGAGATCCCAGTACTCTGTGGGAACTTGAGATAACTCGGTGAGATCAGGGGGCTCGGCAGGAGACACAGGAGAGCTAGAGAGCAGACAAGAGGCATGGCATGCAGGGCCCCATTCCACAACCTGGCTTGTTACCCAGTCTATGCGAGGGTTGTGGCGAGTAAGCCAAGGAAGGCCTAGAATAACTGGGAACTCAGGTGAAGGAATCAGGTGCAGGGATATTTCTTCCTTGTGACCTTGAGACTGGAGGAAAACTGGAGAAGTAACTTGGGTGACTCTTCCATCACTTAACGCTTGGCCATCGAGGGCAGACACAGACAGTGGGACTTCAAGAGGTGCAGTCGGAATATTGATGCTTTGGGCGAAGTGAATATCCATAAAGTTCCCAGCCGCCCCTGAGTCTATCAAAGCTTGACAAGAGTGGACAGACTCACCCCAGGAGATGGAGACCGGGATGTAGATTCCTTGGCCAGGGAGTCCGGGAGAGAGGGTAGGCCCCGTCACAACCCTCCCTCGGCTGGACGGGGCGGTCCTTTTCCCAAGAGTTCGGGACATGATGCTCGGAAGTGACCAGGCTTGCCACAGTAGATGCAGCACTTGTCCCTCCTTCTGCGCTCCCTCTCAGATGCGGAGAGGCGAGTACGACCCACTTGCATGGGTTCTGGACAGTCACTGAAGGAGGTAGATGGTCTCCAGGTAGAGGTAGGGAGGCTGGGGGGGCTCAAGGCTTGGTGGCGTTCTCTCATCCTGTTGTCCAGACGAATAGCATGTGAGATGAGGGTTTCGAGGTCACTTGGGCATCCAATAGAGGCCAGACCGTCCTTGATGGGGTCAGACAGACCATGGTGGAAGGCTGACACCAGGGCAGTCTCGTTCCATCCACTTACTGCTGCGAGTGTTCGGAACGAGATGGCGTAATCTGCGACGCTTCCTCCTTGCCGGATGGACATGAGCTTTCGGGCTGCGTCGGTACTGATGTCTGCCTGATCGAAGACCCGAAGCATCTCTTCAGAAAACAGCTGGAAATCAAAGCACTCAGGTCCCTGTCTTTGCCAGATAGCAGTAGCCCAGGCTCGCGCCTTACCAGCTAATAAGGTGATCACAAAGGCAATCTTGCGGCGATCCGTAGTGTAGGTGGTAGGCTGAAGCTCAAAGGTGAGTTGACACTGGGTAAGGAACTCTCGGCACTCACTGTGCTTGCCGTCATACCTCTGTGGTGCAGGAAGGCTGGGTTCGCGAGGTGAAGAAGGCAGCATTGCAGGAGGCACTGGAGCAGGAGTGGGAGCTGGATCAGGAGCAGGAACTGGATCAGGAGCAGGAGATGCAGGCAGAGATGTCAGCTGTGCCAGGGTTTTCCCAATTTGCTGAAGCAGTTCCTCGTGGCGAGCGAGGGCCTCACGTTGGCTGGTGAGCGTACGTCCATGAGCGTCCATGGTCGCTCCGAAGCGTGTCAAAGCTGCCATAATTCCCTGAAGGTTGGCCAGGTAGACAGTTGAAGCAGCCTCTGCTGAGTCGGTCATGACGGAGTCTTTCTGTTAGGGTTTTGCTGGGATTCGAACCTGGTTCGTTGGTGTGATAATCCAGCAAACCCCCACTAGGCCACCAGGGGGATGACTCAAATGCAGAGGCGTGAGGCGGAAGTAGAAAAAGAATCAAAAGGTTTATTTAAACTATATACACTATATACAAGGCAAAACAAAAGACAAAAAAAAACCCAAAGAGTATAATCCAAAAGAAAAGCAAAGTGCAAAAATACAAAAGCTAAGAAGATCAAAAAACACAGTACAAAGGAAACTGGAGATAAACATAACAGCACAAAGACTCCGTGACAAGAGGACTGAACTCAGGGGTATAAATAGACAAACTAATTAAGGACACAGGTGAAGATAATTAGGCAATTAACACAAACACAAAACACAGGAACAGTGGCGGCCTCTAGAGGCCAAAATAAACACGACATGAAAAGGAAATAACAGCGGCCTCTAGAGGCCAAAACAGTCCTAGTCCTAACAGTCTGAAGCTCACACTGACTGAAGTCTGTATATGAATTTAAAGGCATCGTATCTCAAACTGCTTTTGTCTTCAGTGACATGAATGGTTAAATAACTTCACACCTGCCTCTGTTTATTGCCGATGTCACTGCCACTTTCCTGCTCTCCAATTCACAGAATAATATGAGTATATAAGCATGCTTGGAGATTCACTGGCATATCTATTGGTAGTGAAAATTGACTTTGTTGAAGTAAACAAGAGCACATTAACTCTTGGACCCAGTGAGCATGGAGTAGTGGTTCTGCAAATTCCTCATTTTGTCTGGCAGTCTATAAGAGGATCAGGTACACAAGCTAAATCAATCTAAACTTTGCATTTTAATGTGATTAGCACCAATTCACCTATAATCCATGTCAATAAAGTTAAAAAAAAGTGAATAAACTGTCAGCAGATCCTGAATAGAAAAGAACTTTAGAGAATAACAATGCAGAGACTGGAGGTCACTGGAGTCACTGCTGCCACTACTAAAGATCCAGCTGTATCAAACTAGAAGAGAGCTGCAAGAACACATATAGGCCATCCATTAAGCAATATTGCTTCAGTCTCACACAAGGCTTGTTTCTTCCACACCTCACCATTCTGCTCTCAGTGCATTGTTCAGCAGGAGAGAGCAAAGGGAAAAACAATAATTAAACCAGACAGATTTTAATTAAATCTTCACTAGGTTAATTAGGAAAATTGTCCTTAAAGCACATTCCATCTTTGTAAATTCTCTTTACCATGCCTTTGTAAGTGTTAGGAACAGTCTGGAGAATGGACAGCTGGAGGAGACTGGAGAAGAGGAATCTAAGGCTCATCATGTATTGCTCAAATGTAATTTCCTCCCATTGCTCAGTTTTGTGGATTTTGTTAGCCCAAATGAAAGTGTAATGCAATAACAACTCAGCTGTATTTCAGTCCTTCTGTTGTTCATAGTCCAGGGATAGAGACACTAGTCTCCCTAAAGGATTAATTTGGTCAGAACCTTTGGCTTGTGGCCAAACACATCAAAACAGACACATTTATTACATTGTAATGTTTGCTACGTGTGGGTGGAGCACAGAGGACGGCAGGACAGAGATCGGAGGGAAATAACGGCTTTATTGCCAAACTTTTCAGTCTAACAATCGGTATATTTAATACACACAGAGACACACACGCACTCGCGTCTCGTTCAGCGATCAGCTCTCCTCTGCTCTCAGCTCTCCCTCTTTAAATTGGGCGCGGTCACTGGGAAGACACACAAACAGGTTAATTGCTCTCAGGTGTAGTGATTCTGCCACTCACCTTCCCTGACTCCGCCCTCCTGTCACAGACCGGCGCTTGACCACGCCCCCGCTGCCACATACCCCCACCACCCGACTCAGGCCGGGCGGCCGTCCGGCCTGCAGCCGACTCCCCCCCCCCGACGGGAGAGGAAGTCTGTCATGACCATCTGCGCCCCCGGCCTGTGGACCACCTTGAAATTAAAGGGTTGGAGTGCCAGATACCAACGGGTGATCCTCGCGTTGGCATCCTTCATGCAGTGGAGTCACTGGAGGGGCGCGTGGTCCGAACAGAGGGTGAAAAGGCGCCCCAGCAGGTAGTAACGGAGGGCGAGGACCGCCCACTTGATCGCTAGACATTCTTTTTCAATTGTGCTGTAGTGCCCCTCACGCACTGACAGCTTCCTGCTAATGTACAGGACGGGGCGGTCCTCCCCCTCCACCTCCTGGGACAAAACCGCCCCCAGCCCTCTGTCTGACGCGTCGGTCTGCAACACAAAAGGGAGAGAAAAGTCAGGGGAGTGTAATAGTGGCCCCCCACACAGTGCAGCCTTTACCTCAGAGAAAGCCCGCTGGCATTGCTCTGTCCACTGGACCGGATCAGGTGCCCCCTTTTTAGTCAGATCAGTCAGCAGGCTGGTGACGTCCGAATAATTAGGTATAAACCTACGATAATAGCCAGCCAGCCCCAGGAACTGTCTCACCCCCTTTTTGGTCTTGGGCCTCGGGCAGGCCGCAATTGCTGTGGTCTTGTTAATTTGGGGACGCACCTGCCCGTTGCCCAAGTGGAAGCCCAGATACCGTACTTCCACCTGCCCAATCGCACACTTCTTTGGGTTGGCTGTGAGACCCGCTCGCCTCAGCGACCTAAGCACGGCCCTTAGGTGTTCCAGGTGCCTCGGCCAGTCATTACTATATATGATGATGTCATCAAGATAGGCGGCCGCATAGGTGGCGTGGGGGTGGAGGACCCGGTCCATCAGCCGCTGAAACGTAGCGGGCGCCCCAAACAGCCCAAACGGAAGTGTGACGAATTGGTGTAACCCAAACGGTGTGGAAAAGGCCATTTTTTCTCGGGATAGTGGAGTCAAGGGGATTTGCCAATATCCCTTCGTCAAATCCAGTGTCGAATGAAAGTGAGCCGTGCCTAGTCGATCGAGCAACTCATCAATACGAGGCATTGGGTATGCGTCGAATTTAGACACCGCGTTGACTTTTCTATAGTCCACACAGAACCGGACCGACCCGTCGGCCTTGGGCACCAAGACCACCGGGCTGCTCCAGTCACTGTGGGACTCGTCGACGATGCCCATTTCGAGCATGGTCTGAAGTTCTTCCCGAACCACTTTTTTTGTGTTCGGGTAGCCTGTAAGGGCGGCTATGCACTACCACCCCCAGGGGCATCTCTATGTGGTGCTCTATGAGGTTAGTGCGACCGGGCAGGGGCGAGAACACATCCAAAAACTCGGTCTGCAACTGGGCGACCTCCGTGAGTTGGGTCGGGGAGAGGTGGTCTCCACAGGGGACCGGAGAGGTACGTGATGCCAATGTCCCTTTTTGAACCTCCGGCCCCAGCTCTGCCTTCTCCGGAACCACCGACACCAATGCCATGGGGACCTCCTCATTCCAGAGTTTAAGCAGATTGAGGTGGTAAATCTGTAGCGCCCCACCCCTGTCCATTCGCCTCACCTCATTGTCGACGTCCCCGACTCACCGTGTGACCTCAAAGGGTCCTTGCCACTTGGCGATCAATTTGGAATGGCTGCTGGATTTACTAACTGGCATTTGCGGCATGCTGTACACCACCTACGAACATCGCCGCGAATCCCCGGCCAATAGAATCGGGCCATTATTCGGGCTAGTGTTTTATCCTGCCCTAAGTGTCCAGCCATGGGATTAAAGTGAGCCGCCTGGAATACCAATTCCCGGCGTCTCTTTGGAATTAAAAGCTGCGTGACTCGCTCTTTCGTCTGAGTGTCCTGCATCACTCGGTATAATCTATCCTTCATAATAGAGAAATAGGGGAAGGACGGGGTGGTGTTCAGCGGGAGCGTTTGACCATCGATTACTCTCACTTGGTCAAACGCATGTCGCAGAGTCTCGTCTCGCGATTGTTCTAATGGGAAATCCGCGAGGGATTCCCCAATAGAGAGAGGAGGAGCCGACGGCTCCTCACTCTGACGCGGAGATGACGTAGACGGCTCTGTGACAGCTGCTCCCACCAAAGCGACACTGGGACCTCCCCCTGTCAAATGGCAGGACCCACTCTTTACTAAGTGTGTCATTAACCCCCGAAATCCCGGCCAATCAGTCCCCAAAATCAAAGAGTGGGTAAGGCAAGGATTAACCGCCGCCTTCACTATAAATTTTTCCCCTCTGAAGAAAATGTGGACCGACACCAAGGGGTAGCTGTGAACATCCCCGTGCACACACAACACCTTCACCCCCTGTGCTTCCCCCAATGCCTCATTTTGCACCAGGCTTTGGCGAATTGAGGTCTGATTACAACCCGAATCCACCAACACCTGATATGTAGCCCCTTGGATACTCACCGGTATACGATACTCTCTGGCCCGATCGAGGGCGGCCTCTGGTGCATCGGGGATCCGAACCACCGTGCCCACTTCCATTGCCGTGCACTGTTGTTAAAGGTGGCCCGGCTCCCTGCAATGCCAGCAAACCGGCCCAGGCTTTCCCTCTGCACCGGTGTTCTGGGGCTCACTCACCTGAGGTGGGGGAGAGACAGACACAGAAGGGAGAAATGGGAGGGCATCGCGGATGCGGCGGGCCGGCTGGGGTGGAGCCGGCCCCCGTCTCCTCGGTGGGGGAATGGGGCGAGGACGGGACACAGAAGGAGGGGGAGAGAGGGGGAGAGAAGAGGAGAGAAGGGTCGACGTCGTCTGCTGTCCTGCCGCCGGAACAGCCACCAAATGATCCTCCGCCAGCTCGATTGCCTGATCCAGCAACGCCGGGCGGTGGCACTGGACCCACTCCGCGGTTCCTGCTGGTAAGCGGGCGATGAATTGTTCCAGCACCACCTGGTCGATGATCCCCTCGGCGTTGCGATCGTTGGCCCTCAACCACCGCCAGCAGGCGTCCCGGAGCTGCTGGCCAAATGCGAACGGCTGGCCGACTTCCTCCAATCACAGAGCGCGGAAGCGCTGGCGCTGTTGCTCCGGCGTGCGCCCCACGCACTGGAGGACGGCCCGGCGGAGGTCCGCGTAGGCCAGCCGGCGGTCGGCAGGGAGCTGTAGCGCGGCCAGCTGTGCCTCTCCCGTTAGCAGGGGGAGGCGGCGTGCCGCGTGCTGCTCCATCGGCCACCCCGAAGCTTCCGCGACCTGTTCAAATAGCATGATGAATGCCTCGGGGTCGTCCTGCGGGCCCATCTTGGTGACGGTGAGGGGAGACAGGCCCGCGGCCAGAGCGCTGGTGGACCCCGCCGACGCGAGGAGGTGCCAGAACGCCTCACGGTCTTCCTGCTGGGCAAGCACCAGGGCTTCGAAGCGCCGCTCTTGTTCCTTCCGGAGTGTGATGAGCGCCTGGTGCTGGCTTTGCTGGGCTGTGGCGAGGGCGTGGACCAGGTCGGTGAATGGGAAGGATTCCATGGGGCTGCTTGGTTGGTGCTCCACTCTGGATCCCGGGTTTCGGCACCACTGTAACATTCGCTATGTGTGGGTGGAGCACAGAGGACGGCAGGACAGAGATCGGAGGGAAATAACGGCTTTATTGCCAAACTTTTCAGTCTAACAATCGGTATATTTAATACACACAGAGACACACACGCACTCACATCTCGTTCAGCGATCAGCTCTCCTCTGCTCTCAGCTCTCCCTCTTTAAATCGGGCGCGGTCACTGGGAAGACACACAAACACAGGTTAATTGCTCTCAGGTGTAGCAATTCTGCCACTCACCTTCCCTGACTCCGCCCTCCTGTCACAGACCGGCGCTTGACCACGCCCCCGCTGCCACATACATATACTGAATTTGGTTGGTGGCTTAGGAAAATCCATTACATGGTGAAATTGTTTACAATGTAACATAATGACAGGTTTTTGATTGGATGCCCTATCTGCCTTATCTACCTACCTGCATGCGCTCTGCCCATGTACTTATTGCATGAGACTGGAGTCTTCCACAAGATCAGGCAGACATATTGCTAAATCTACTGAGCTAGTAATACAAGAATGGCAGAGAAAAGGCAGTCAAAATTTCCAGTTATATTACATTACAGGCATTTAGCAGATGCTCTTATCCAGAGGAATGTACAACAAGTGCAAAAGTCAGGTACAAAAAGTGGTGAAATTCTAGACAAGAAAGTTCTAATGCCAAATGAACAAGTGACAGAATAACATCTAGTGTAATATTCTGTTGAAGTAGCACCAATCAGCAAACAACCAAGGAAAACTAGCCAACCATACAAATGAGCTGGCAAAGTACAACTAAATAGAGAAAAAATAAAAACCCCAATGGCTAACACTAGTTATCATGACCAGGCTAGATGGTACACAGCCTGGGTTGGTCAAGACAGCTAAGACAGTTACATGATTACACAGTGGGCAGGAAAGCAGGGGAGAGCTGTAGCCTGAGGAAATCAGTCTACAGTCTTCAGTCTGCACTTAATGGTGGTCAGGGAGTCCTCAGTTCTGACCTTGATGGGAAGTTACACCTAACATTATACCTACAGCAGATTGAAATGCTAAGCAAAGCAACAAAAGAAAGACTGAAGTAGAAAACGATACGATTAAAAAGAAGTTGGATAAATGGTGCCTTCATATGCTATTGCAATTACAGTAAATATAAGTTAGAAGTCACTGAAAAGTGAAAGTTGAAAAAATAATAAAATGGACCTTGAACTGTTGCGCCTGTTTCCCAGTTCCCCACTGTCCCAGCATAAAAAAACTGTTACACTGGTGCCAAAACCCAGGATTGATGAACAAACACTGCCATGGAGTCCAAACCAGTCAGGGAGCTCCTCCAGACACTCACCAACAACTTCCAGTTTCAGCACCAAGACCGTCAAACGGGGCAGCACTTCCATGCCCTACTCAAAGCCCAGACAAAGGACTGGAAGGTGATCTGGAGCTTGGTCCAGTCAGCAGGTACTTCAGCGGTCACTCCTGTGGCCAGCGTTCTCGTTCAGCTAGTCAAGATGGGGCCGCAGGATGACCCAGAAGCCTTCCTCAAGCTGTTTGAGCATGTTCTGGAGGCAAGCTCATGGCCAAACTCGCAGTGGGGGGCCCACCTATTGCCACTCCTGTTGGGGGAAGCTGAGCTTGTGGCTCGAAAGGTCTCAGCAACCAATGTATAGGAGTACCCAGACCTGAAGCAGGCTATACTGCAGGGGGTGGCCATGGCCCAGAAGAGCATCACCAGCATTACTGTGCACTGGCAAATGGCAGAGTTGGCCACTTGTTTGCTTTCATGCAACAGCTCTGGGACACCTGCCAACAGTGGCTACTGGCAGGCAAGTACGATGTTGAGGATGTCCTCAATCACATGACACTGGAGCAGTTTGTCACACAACTGCCGAACGAGACATCGATGTGGATCCAGCATCACCAGGCAGCATCACTGGAGGAGGAGGTGGTGCATCTGGCAGAGGATCACCTGAAGGTATTTCTGGGAGCAGGTGCTCCTGCAGCTTCTCTTTCACTCTCTCGCTCTCTCCCCCTCACCTCTCCTCTACCCCATTCCCATGGGGACAGGGGCCAATTCCCCCAAATCCTGCTCCCTGCACTTGCGTCTTTCCTTGTGTCTCCTCACCCCTCCTTCTGTGTCTGTGCTGCCGCTAATCCCCTCTCTCTCTCCACAGGTGGAACCATCCATGCCCACCAAAATTGGGGGCAGGTCTGTCAGCACAGCAGGAAGCCTGGGATTTCCCTGGATCAGCATTTTTGCAAAGCAGCAGGGATCCTGATTTGCATTCCTGATGCGCCACGGGCTTCCCTCATTTGAACAGGAATGCACCATGTCTCTGTGAGTATGCAAGGGGGTACACATCAAGCTTTGGTGGATTCTGGTTGTAATCAGACCTCCTTGCATCAACGCCTGATTCAATGCGGGGCATTAGGATATGCACAATTGGTGAAGGTGAGATGTGTACACAGGGATGTTCATAAATATCTGCTAATGCCCATCTATTCATTTCTGGGGAGAGAAGTATAGTTTGGAGGTGGCGGTTAGCCCAGGACTTTTTTTGCCCATTTTTGCTCCTTCCTGATTGCACTAACCTCATAGACCACCACATAGAGACTCCCCTGGAGTGGTGGTGCACAGCCGCCCATATTGGCTCCCTGAACACAAGAAAAACATAGTTCAGGATGAACTCAAGGCAATACTCAAAATGGGGGTAATTGAGAAGTCATATAGTGACCAAAGCAGCCTGGTGGTCTTGGTTTCCAAGACCGACAGGACGGTCCAGTTCTGTGTAAACTATAGAAAAGTCAACGCTGTGTCTAAATTTGATGCATATCCAGTGCCTTGCATTGATGAACTGCTCAATTGGTTAGGCATGGCTCACTTTTATTCAACACTGGATCTAACAATGGGATATTGGCAAATCCCCTTGACTCCATTATCCCATGAAAAAAAACAACATTTTCCACTCTGTTTTGTTTACACCAATTTGTTGTTCTTCCATTTGGGTTGTTTGGGGCCCCAGTGACATTCCAGCATCTCATGGACAGAGTTATCCATCCCCACAGTGCATATGCCACTGCCTATTTAGACAACATTATTGTTTATAATAATGATTGGCAGCGGCATTTACAACATCCAAGAGCTGTCCTGAGGTCACAGAGGCAAACGGGACTCATGGCAAACCCAAAGAAGTGTGCAATAGGGTGGGTGGAAGTACTGTAACTGGGCTTCCATTTGGGTTGTGGGCAGGTGTGTCCCCAAATTAATAAGACTGCAGTAATTGTATCCTGCCTGAGACACAAGACCAAAAAGGGGGTGAGGCAGTTCCTGGGGCTGGCTGGCTATTATAGATGGTTTGTGCCTAATTTTTTGGATGTCACCAGCCTGCTGACTGACCTCACTAAAAAGAGACACCAGATCTGGTCCCATGGACGAAGCCATGCGAACGGCCTTTTGGTTAAATTTGTAGGTATATGTATGTGCAATTGGTCTTAAGTGATCAATCTCATTAAATCAGTCTCATTAAATCATTAGATCAATCTCATTAAATCAGCCTCATTAATAATACCATTAATTTTGGTGCTTAATAATAAATTACCAAACAGCTAAATTATGGTATATTCCAAATTGTTACGACCACTACCAATGCAACAATAATGGATCACTTACCGTATTACCTAAATACTACAACCAATGGCATTCATATACACTTTGGAATTCTTTGAGATTTGGATGACTTCGAAAATATGGAAGCAACACAGACACAGTTAACAATTAATTGAATTTATTATAACAAAGATAAAAATGAATAATAGCAGTTGAAATCTTCGGCAAACAGTGAGGTATGTGTGTACATGGGAGTGTGTGTGTGTGAGAGCGTGCGTGCGTGTGTGTGAGGCCTGTGGCCTAAAACAAAAGGGTTAGCCTGGGTTGCTAGCTAAAGTGTGTGTGTGTGTGTGTGTGTGTGTGTGTGTGTGTGTGTGTGTGTGTGTGTGAGACCACATGGTGGAGACAAAAGGGATTAGCTCTGGGTTGCTAGCTAAGGGGTGTGTGTGTGTGTGTGTGTGTGTGTGTGTGTGTGTGTGTGTGCGTGTGTGTTTGACCACATGGTGGAGACAAAAGGATTAGTTCTGGGTTGCTAGCTAAGGTGTGTGTGTGTGTGAGACCATGTGGTGGAGACAAAAGGATTAGCTCTGTTGCTAATGAGACAAAACAAATTAGCCGTGGTAGCTAACTCCACTAGCTTATAACATTACTAAATCCACTGAAATTTTGATGAGGTCAAAATATGTGTAATAATGAAATTAAAGGTGTTAGGAAGGACTAGAGAAAAAGAGCATGCAACACTTATCTTTTAAACAACTGAGAGAACATAGAACAATGTAGAACACAAAATCAGTGTGCACAATTAAACAGCTCCTGAATTTAAATTCACACTACTTCATAAAGCTAATTCCTAAGACTAGTTTCTGCCCAAAAATGCCAGTCTTACTTCAGTATCTTGCTTCCAGTGCAAGATTATAGAGATGTTCTGAGACTTTTGGAGTCCACAGGAGCACGTGAGTCGATTCCGAGGAAGCGCAGAGAATTCTTGGTCCGACGCTTTGTCATTTGTGAAGAAAAGTCTCTGATCAAACAAACAATGTGCACAGCGATTTAGTTAGAAGGAATCTGGTCACTTCTAACTTTTAATTAAACTGCTTTGGGCGGCAGTCATAACGTTACTTATGATAGACAAACAAACCGGCTATAGCTCAACCGAGAGAGAGGTAGCACGATTTAAGTAGTGTTACTGTGGCCAATGGTAAACAAAAAACACGCTGAATTATTTTTCTCGTGAGAAAGACGTCTTTATCTTGGGTGCTCGGAGGAGCGGATCTCCTTGTGTCCGTGTGCTGAGTTCACGTAGGTCACCATGGAAGTTAGTTGATGGGAGTTGTAGTCCTAAAAGACGAGACAGGCGGTACCTACATTCCCCCTTTTGGTCTCAGGGGTATGATGGAGTCGTAGTACTGAGAGCACAGTACCGTACAGCCCATGTGTCCATAGTCCTTGAGGTAGCCTTGCTCTGTACAGTCCATGGTGTCCTGTGAAAACTGTGTAAATTCATGAGTTCCAGTAAGACAGTTGGAGGCAGTGGCATTTGGGCATATAATCAGGCTATAGGCATTTGGGCATATAATCACACTATCTAACTAGGTCAAAATCACATCGATAAAAAAAAATTAAACATTAACATGAAACATGTAGTGTTTAATTTCCTATGCATAAAACAAATGAAGGAAGAAAAGAAGTATTAGTGCTTGGGTTAGTAAGCCTAATCTTCTGGAAAGGTATTGGGTTGGTGAATGTGACTGGGAATGTCAGTGTACGCTTATGGGTGAGTGAGGCATACAAGCTAGGTGGACAGGATGGGCCTAACTATCGTCCCCCCCTTTTTGGAGTGAAAACTGTTCAAAGGGCTTGATTTGATGGCTATGGATCCATCGATATGAGGGCGTTTGATTAGGCCTGGATGTCCTAATGCGATACGTGACGGGGGACAGTTTTCCTACGATCGAAAGGTCCCAACCAGTGTGGTAGGAACTTTTCTTTTTTTTTTTTAAACTCCTACCGGCTTGGTAAAGTTAAAATGTAGGACTTTGTTGCCTATTTGATATTCATAATGGGAGGTTTTTCGGTCGTAGTAGGCCTTTTGTCCTTTTACGCTTGCTTCGATTCATCTGTTGAGGGGTCTGACCTCTCCTGTAACAGCCCTTTAATCTCAGCCAACTGGGCTTTCAAAGAGTCCAACTCTGAGCGGAACTCACCAGGTTGGTCTGAGTCACTGTGTCGGTCACCTCTACCCCTACGTTTAGAGCTACGGTCGGAACGCTCCTGCCATCTCTGGCCAGAGCGGGGATGACGGTCTTGCTGCCAACCGCCTTGTTCCTTACGACCCTTTTCATGTGATGAGTGGTTGCCATGGTCACTGTGGCCTAGCCATCGGTCTCTCCTGGCCTTACCTTGCCGATTCTCCCACTCACCCTGGTGATGGCTCAGCAAGGGGCGGTTTGGACCGTAATTTCTCCAGGTGGGTCCCCCTTTTGGAGCTTGGCCTCCTTCTAAGGCTAGCGGGGGCCCGTCTGCACCCTGGAGACTAAGGACTCTGGGTTCATCATTGTTTCTGTCTGTGGTTTTGACAATGGTCTCCCTGGTCATTTGGGCTAGTTGCCTAATTTCCCTCATTGAGTAGAAACCTTGTTGACACATCAGTGTGACTTGAGTCCGTACGCTTGGGTGGAGGTTATGTAAGAAGAGGGATTTGAAGCCTCTATCTTCTTCCAAGCCTGGTGCGCTACTACCCTGGAAATAGGCAGTACATAGCCATCTATAATACTCACGAGGCACCTCAGACCATTTCTGCCTAATTTATATTGCACACAATGTCACGGAGGTTTCGTCTGTGTATGGCGCATATTCTTCCCTCATGTAGTTGTGAAGTTTCAAATAGCTATCGCAAATGTCTGGGGGTAGAGTCTCTAAAAAGGCACAAACACTGCTACTGGAGGTCTTCCAGATCAGTTTAAGTTTCTCTTGCATTGTGGCTTTCAGCAGGTCCATCAGGCATCGGTCAATTTCTCGTAAATAATCATTTACATTTGTTCTTTTATTGTCAGAGTCAAATCGCTCAATATCTTTGGCAAGTAGGTCAATTTGCAGTATGCGGAGGGCTTGGGGCACATCCTTGTGTGGCCTCCTTGGCTCACCTGAGTACTCACTATCTGAGCTACTCTGGAGTTGCTCCTGTTTTGCACGAGAGTCGTAGTCTGATTCATCCGAAGATGGATCAGGGATACTGTAGCGCACCGACCTGGGTGTGCTATGGTTCTGGGTTCCGGATGAGCACAGGATGGCTCCACCTTGGCTAAACGATGAAGGAGTCGTGTAGCGAGTTGATGGAGTTTGGCGGGATGTCTGGTTCTCGACCAGGTAATTCACGGTATCCGACTCGGACGCCTCTTCCCGCTCTGAGCTTCAGCGCATTGTTGTGGGCCTTTCACGCCCCTCGCGCCCTTCTTGGGGGGTCTGCTCCTTGGCAGCCCTTTTAGCAGCCTTTTCGGCTTTATCTAGCCTTTCGGCACAATCATCAAGGGAGTTCTTCAAAAGCTCATGCTCCCTATATAAATCACTGACATCGGCTGCCAGCTCGGCGTTGCTGGTGGGCAGCCTGTCAACCTCTCCGCGGAGGTGTCCGATTTCTAAATCAGTTTCTCGGAAGAAATTACCTAGTGCCTCTTGGACACTAATAGTTGTTCTCTTTGGATCTCTCATACGTTTTATTGAGTTATCTATGTTAATTTGGCATTCACGCTTACTCATGTCCCTAATGTTTGCCCTTTCGGAGGCAGAGCAGTGAATGAGGTCTGCGATGACATCAAAGAGAGACACGTCTTGAGCATTGTCTTCAACTTCTGAGGCACGAGGGGATGCCATTTTGCTTAGGTTGGATATTGGATAATTAATCAATCAATGAGTTAATTTATTAATTAATTATTATTAATTAATATTAACTACGTAATTAATGAATCAATCAATAAAGTTTGTTTCTGTTTGGAAATGCTCTCTTTTATCCTAAATTAAGAATAGGTTATTAGTATTTTGTGATATGGTTATCACGCTACTGTTAACCGTTTAACACACCTGGGGATATACCTTAGCAGTTGCTTAATCAAACTGATAATTTATCTGTTGTTGCAACAATATTCAAGAAGTCAACAAACCAATCTCCTCACATGGAGCACCAATAAATGTAGGTATGTGCAATTGGTCTTAAGTGATCAATCTCATTAAATCAGTCTCATTAAATCATTAGATCAATCTCATTAAATCAGTCTCATTAATAATACCATTAATTTTGGTGCTTAATAATAAATTACCAAACAGCTAAATTATGGTATATTCCAAATTGTTACGACCACTACCAATGCAACAATAATGGATCACTTACCATATTACCTAAATACTACAACCAATGGCGTTCATATACACTTTGGAATTCTTTGAGATTTGGATGACTTCGAAAATATGGAAGCAACACAGACACAGTTTAACAATTAATTGAATTTATTATAAAGATAAAAATGAATAATAGCAGTTGAAATCTTCAGCAAACAGTGAGGTATGTGTGTACATGGGAGTGTGTGTGTGTGTGTGTGTGTGTGTGTGTGTGTGTGTGTGAGAGAGAGAGAGAGCATGTGTGTGTGTGAGGCCTGTGGCCTAAAACAAAAGGGTTAGCCTGGGTTGCTAGCTAAGGTGTGTGTGTGTGTGTGAGAGACCACGTGGTGGAGACAAAAGGATTAGCTCTGTTGCTAATGAGACAAAACAAATTAGCTGTGGTAGCTAACTCCACTAGCTTATAAAATTACTAAATCCTCTGAAATCTTGATGAGGTCAAAATATGTGTAATAATGAAATTAAAGGTGTTAGGAAGGAATAGAGAAAACGAGCATGCAATGCTTATCTTTTAAACAACTGAGAGAACATAGAACAATGTAGAACACAAAATCAGTATGCACAATTAAACAGTTCCTGAGTTTAAATTCACACTACTTCATAAAGCTAATTCCTAAGTCTAGTTTCTGCCCAAAAATGCCAGTCTTACTTCAGTATCTTGCTTCCAGTGCAAGATTATAGAGATGTTCCTGTTAGGGTTTTGAACCCAGATCACTGGTGTGATAATCCAGCAAACCTCCACTAGGCCACCAGGGGGATGACTCAAGTGCAGAGGCGTAGGTAGAGTATCAAAAAACAGTTTATTTACAATATTTACAATCCGATGGAAAAAACAAAAAGAAAATCCAAAAGCTCAGATGATGACCAAAAATAAAAATATCCAAAAGGTTCAAAGTCCAAAAAACAAAAGGAAAGGCAAAAATGCTGAACACTCAGAAGATCAAAAAATACAAAGTCCAAAGAAAGCAAAAACATCAAAAACACAAGGGCACAGGCAAGATACGTGGGACAGAGGAAACTAGCACTAGACAACATAGCATAAAGACTCCGTGACTAGGGGAACAAACAGAGGGGTATTTATACACAAACTAATTAAGGAACAGGGCGGGGCAGGAAACAGGCAATCAAGACAAACACAAAACACAGTGGCGGCCTCTAGAGGCCAAAACAACCATGACGAGATAAACATAACAGCGGCCTCTAGAGGCCAAAACAGTCCCAGTCCTAACAGGACCCCCCCCCAGGAGCGTCTCCTGACGTTCCCAGGGCGATCCGGATGGGCTGAATGGAAGTCCCAGCACAGTCCTTTATCTAAAATGTCCCGTGCGGGGACCCAACAGCGTTCCTCAGGGCCATAACCCTCCCAAACTACCAGATATTGAAGCCTGCTGCGGACCCGGCAGGAGTCAAGCAGGCGATGCATGGTGAACACAGTCTAACCCTGGAAGATGCGGGGGGGTGGATTCCTAGGGGCAGGGGCATACGTGGACGTAAGTACGGGCTGCAATAGGGAAACATGGAATGTGGGGTTGATCCTCAGAGTCCGGGGCAACTGGAGCCGGTAGGCGACAGGGTTCACCCTGCGCACCACCTTGAAGGGGCCAATGTAGTGAGGAGCAAGCTTGTGGTTCTCCACCCACAGCGGAAGGTCCTTGGTGGACAGCCAAACCCGCTGCCCAGGGCGGAAAGTGTGGGCAGGTCTTCTATGGCGGTTGGCCTGAGTTTGGTTGGTTCTGGAGGTCTGGATGAGAGTCTTCCTGACCTTGCTCCAGGTCTTGCAACACCGTCTCACATATTGGTTGACCGAGGACACCCCCACATCCTCCTCCTGGTCCGGGAACAGAGGTGGCTGGAACCCGAATTGGCACTGGAATGGCGACAGCTTGGTGGCTGATGACTGCAGGGTGTTGTGGGCATACTCTGCCCATGGCAGCCAGGTGCTCCACGATGTCGGGTTATCCATAGCCAGGCCTCACAGGGTGGTTTCCAGGTCCTGGTTGAGCCTCTCCGTCTGGCCATTGGACTGTGGGTGAAACCCAGAGGAGAGGCTGGCAGTGGCTCTGATGACCTTGCAAAACCCGTGCCACACTCGGGAGGAGAACTGGGGCCCCCGGTCAGAGACGATATCCTGTGAGAGACCAAAGACTCGGAAGACGTGATTAAACAATAGTTTAGCTGTTTCAAGAGCAGAAGGGAGCTTGCACAGTGGTAAAAAGCGGCAGGCCTTGGAGAATCTGTCAACTATGAACAAAATGACAGTGTTACCTTGTGACTCAGGGAGACCCGTGATGAAGTCGACTGCCACGTGGGACCAGGGACACCGGGGAATGGTCAGAGGATGCAGGAGACCCTGGGGATGCTGTTGTGGGTTCTTGCTTCTGGTGCACACTTCGCAGAAAAGGATGAATGACCTCACTTCCTTCTCCACGCTAGGCCACCAGAAGCATCTTCTCAAAAAGTCCAGGGTCCTTTGAGCTCCCGGGTGGGTGGTGAGAGGGGACGAGTGACCCCACTGGAGAACCTTGGCCCGGGCTTGATGTGGGACGTACAAGAGGCCCGGTGGCCCTGTCCCAGGACTGGGGTCCTGGCGTTGGGCTCGTCAGACGGCCTCCTCAATACCCCAGTGGACGGGGCCACAATCCGGGACACAGGGAGAATAGGCCCAACTTCGCTCTCCCTGTTGGTGGGAGCGAACAGCCTGGAAAGCACGTCAGGTTTGGTATTTTTGGAGCCGGGGCGGTATGATAGGGTAAAGTCGAACCGACTGAAAAATAAGGCCCACCTAGCCTGTCGTGGATTGAGTCTCTTTGCTTGCTGGAGGTACTCCAGGTTCTTGTGGTCCGTCCAGACCAAAAATGGATGTTGCGTTCCCTCCAGCCAGTCCCTCCACTCCTCAAGGGCCAGTTTAACTGCTAGCAGTTCTCGATCCCCCACGTCATACCGGGACTCCGCAGAACTCAGGCAGTGGGAGAAGTATGCGCAGGGGTGCAACCTTCCTTCCAAGCATTGAGAGAGGACCGCGCCGATGCCGCTGTCCGAGGCATCCACCTCGACGATGAAGGGTTGCGAACAGTCCAGGAGGACCAGAATGGGTGCCGTGCAGAAGCGGTGCTTGAGGTCTTTGAACGCCTTTTCCGCCTGAGGAGACCAGACATATGATCCACCTGTCCCTTTGGTGAGGTCAGATGTGGATGCTGCTACAGAATTAAAGTTCCTGATAAACTTGCGGTAGAAGTTAGCAAATCCTAAGAACCGCTGAACCTCTTTGACGGACTTGGGGGTGGGCCAGTCCCGGATGGCCAGGGTCTTGGCTGGATCCATCTGGAGTTGGCCTGTCCGTACAATAAAACCCAGAAAGGAGACCTCGGGAACATGAAATTCGCATTTCTGGGCCTTAGCGAACAGATTGTTCTGTAGCAGCCTCTGGAGAACCTGGCGGACATGGTGGTGGTGCTCCAGCACGGTCTTGGAAAGATTAGGATGTTGTCGAGGTACACAAAAACATACAGGTTAATCATGTCCCTCAAGACGTTGTTGATTAGGGCCTGAAAAACAGCTGGTGCATTGGTGAGTCCGAAGGGCATCACCTGGTACTCGTAGTGCCCAGACAGGGTGTTAAAGGCCGTCTTCCACTTGTCTCCCTGTCGGATACAGATGAGGTGGTATGCGTTCCGTAAGTCCAATTTGGTGAAGACAGTGGTGCCTTGGAGCAGATCAAACGCTGTAGACATCAGTGGAAGGGGATAGCGGTTGCATACAGTGATCTTGTTCAGACCCCTGTAATCAATACATGGCCGGAGCCCCCCATCCTTCTTGCCGACAAAGAAGAAGCCGGCACCAGCGGGTGAGGTGGAGGGTCGAATGAACCCAGAGGCCAAGGCTTCCTTGATGTACTCCTCCATGGCCTTGCGTTCTGGCTGAGATAGGGAAAACAGTCTGCCACGAGGAGGGGTAGCCCCAGGAAGCAAGTCAATGGCACAGTCGTAGGCATGGTGTGGAGGAAGAACGGCGGCCCTGTTCTTGCTAAATACTTCTTTAAGATCCCAGTACTCTGTGGGAATTTGAGATAACTTGGTGAGATCAGGAGGCTCGGCAGGAGATACAGGAGAGCTAGAGAGCAGACAAGAGGCATAGCAAGCAGGACCCCACTCCACAACCTGGCTAGTGACCCAGTCTATACGAGGGTTGTGGCGGGTAAGCCAAGGAAGACCTTGAATAACTGGGAACTCTGGTGAAGGAATCAGGTGCAGGGATATTTCTTCCTTGTGACCTTGAGACTGGAGGAAGACTGGAGAAGTTACTTGGGTGACTCTTCCGTCACCTAAGGCTTGGCCATCCAGGGCAGACACAGACAGTGGGACTTCAAGAGGTGCAGTCGGGACATTGATACTTTGGGCGAAGTGAACATCCATAAAGTTTCCAGCCGCCCCAGAGTCTAACAAGGCCTGACAAGAGTGGACGGACTCACCCCAGGAGATGGAGACCGGAATGTAGACACCGTGGCCAGGGAGTTCGGGAGAGAGGGTAGGCCCCGTCACAACCCTCCCTCGGCTGGACGGGGCGGTCCTTTTCCCGAGAGCTTGGGACATGATGCTCGGAAGTGGCCAGGCTTGCCACAGTAGATGCAGCACTTGTCTCTCCTTCTGCGCTCCCTCTCAGATGCGGAGAGGCGAGTACGGCCCACTTGCATGGGTTCTGGACAGTCACTGGAGGAGGTAGATGGGCTCCATGTTGATGCAGTGAGGCCGGGGAGACTCAGGACTTGGCGGTGTTCTCTAATCCTGTTGTCAAGACGAGTAGAATGTGAGATCAGAGTTTCGAGGTCACTTGGGCATCCGAAAGAGGCCAGGCCGTCTTTGATGGGGTCAGACAAACCATGGTAAAAGGCTGAAACCAGGGCTGCTTCGTTCCATCCACTGACTGCTGCGAGCGTCCGGAACGTGATGGCATAGTCCGCAATGCTTCCTTCTTGCCGGATGGACATGAGCTTCCTAGCTGCGTCTTTACTGGTGTCTGCCTGATCGAAGACACGAAGCATCGCCTCCATAAACAGCTTGAAATCAGAGCACTCGGGTCCCTGTCTCTGCCAAATGGCCATTGCCCAAGCTCATGCCTTACCAGCTAACAAGGTCATCACAAAGGCAATCTTGCCTCTCCGTAGTGTAGGTGGTAGGCTGAAGCTTAAAGGTGAGTTGGCACTGGGTAAGGAACTCCCGGCACTCACCGTGCTTGCCATCATACCTCTATGGTGCAGGAAGGCTGGGTTCACAAGCTGAAGGGGACACCATGGCAGGAGGCACTGGAGCGGGAGCAAATGGTGGAGCAGGAGCCGGATCAGGAGATGCGGGCAGAGGCGTCAGCTATGCCAAGGTTCTCCCAATTTGCTGAAGCAGTTCCTCGTGGTGAGCAAGGGCCTCATGTTGGCTCACAAGTGTTCGTCCATGGACACTCCGAAGCGTGTCAAAGCCGCCATAATTCCCTGAAGGTTGGCCGGGTAGACAGTTGAAGCAGCCTCTGCTGAGTCGATCATGACGGAGTCTTTCTGTTAGGGTTTTGCTGGGATTCGAACCCGGGTCACTGGTGTGATAATCCAGCAAACCCCCACTAGGCCACCAGGGGGATGACTCAAGTGCAGAGGCGTGAGGTGTAGGTAGAGTATCAAAAAACAGTTTATTTACAATATTTACAATCCGATGGAAAAAACAAAAAGAAAATCCAAAAACTCAGAAGATGACCATAAATAAAAATATCCAAAGGTTCAAAGTCCAAAAAACAAAAGGAAAGGCAAAAATGCTGAATGCTCAGAAGATCAAAAAATACAAAGTCCAAAGAAAGCAAAAACATCAAAAACACAAGGGCACAGGCAAGATATGTGGGACAGAGGAAACTAGTACTAGACAACATAGCATAAAGACTCCGTGACTAGGGGAACAAACAGGGGGTATTTATGCACAAACTAATTAAGGAACAGGGCGGAGCAGGAAACAGGCAATCAAGACAAACACAAAACACAGTGGCGGCCTCTAGAGGCCAAAACAACCATTACAAGATAAACATAACAGCGGCCTCTAGAGGCCAAAACAGTCCCAGTCCTAACAGTTCCGAGACTTTTGGAGTCCACAGTAGCATGTGAGTCGATTCCGTGGAAGCGCAGAGAATTCTTGGTCCGACGCTTTGTCATTCATGAAGAAAAGTTTCTGATCAAACAATGTGTGTAGTGATTTAGTTAGAAGGAATCTGGTTGCTTCTAACTTTTAATTAAACTGCTTTGGGCAGCAGTCGTAACGTTACTTATAATAGACAAACAAACCGGCTGTAGCTCAACCAAAAGAGAGAGATAGCACGATTTAAGTACTTTTACCGTGGCCATTGGTAAACAAAAAACGCGCTGAATTCTTTTTCTCACGAGAAAGACGTCTTTATTTTGGGTGCTCGGAGGAGCGGATCTCCTTGTGTCCGTGTGCTGAGTTCACGCGGCACCAAAAGAGGAAGAATGGCAGATTTCCGGGTCACTTATAGGATCATGGAGGAAGTGACGTAGGTGATCCCGCCCAGCCGTGATGTAGGTCACTGCGGAAGTTAGTTGATGGGAGTTGTAGTCCTAAAAGACGAGACAGGCGGTACCTACAAATTAAAGTGCTTTTGTTTGGGGGCCCACTGTTGCAGTCACCTGACTTTTCTCTCCCTTTTGTTTTACAGACTGACATGTCTGGTAGAGGGCTGGGGGCAGTTTTGTTCCAGGTGGTGGAGGAGTGTCTGGTGCTGCACATCAGCTGCAAGTTCTCAATGCAAGAGTCAAAGTACAGCACCAAAGAAAAGAAGTGTCTGTCCATCAAGTGGGCAGTCCTCACTTTCCAGTACGACCTGCAAGGACGCCCTTTCACTTTCTGTTCTGACCATGCCCCTGCTCCAGTGGCTCCACCACATAAGGATGACAACATGCGGATCATTCACTGATATCTTGCCCTTCAGCCCATCAAGTTTGAGGTGGTCCACAGGCAGTGGGCACAGATGGTGGTGGCAGATTACCTCTCCTGCCTAGGGAGTCAGCTGCAGGCCGGACGGTCCCCGACCTGAGTCAGGTGGTGGGGGTATGTGGCAGCAAGAGTGTGGTTGAGTGTTGGCTGTGAACAGTGAGGAGTCAGGTTGAACCAACAGGTAATGTGATCAGTTACACTCATGTCTAATTACTGGCTGTCAATTAATGTGCATCTCTGTGTGTCTTTCAGACAGCCAGTAACAAGACAGAAAGCTGCATTCCCCAAAATGTGTGGTATGCATATGTTAGAAGTCACAGAAAAGTGAAAGTTAAAAAAATAATAAAACGCACCTTGAACTGTCGTGCCTGTTTCCTAATTCCTCACTGCCACAGCATAAAAAGCTGTTACAGCACCATTAATGTTGAAAGGTGCATACAGGTTTTCATGCAACATATGCTGCCATCAAGATTATGTCCTTTTCAGGGATGTCCCTGCTTATTCCAGCAAGACATTGCCAAGCCACATTCTGCATGTGTTACAACAGAGTAACTTTCTGGCAAAAGAGTGTGAGTGCTAAACTGGCATGCCTGCCTCCCAATGAAAACGTGTGCCACATTATGAAGCACAAAATATGACAACGGAGACATGGACTGTTGAGCAACTAAAGTCACATATCAAATAATAATTGGAAAGAAGTTCACATCAAAACTTAAGCAATTAGTGTCCTCAGTTCCTAAACACTTACTTTGTGTTGTTAACAGAAACAGTGATGTAACTGAGTGGTAAATATGCCCCTGTCCCAATTTTTTTTTTTTTTGGTTGCAGGCATCAAATTCAGAATGAATGTATATTTTTTAAAAAAATTAAATAAAGTTTACCAGAGCCCTGTGATGACCTGGCGACTTGTCCAGGGTGTACCCCGCCTTTCGCCTGTAGTCAGCTGGGATAGGCTCCAGCTTGCCTGCGACCCTGTAGAAGGATAAAGCGGCTAGAGATAATGAGATGAGATGAGATGAGATGAGAAGTTTACCAGTTTGAATATTAAATATCTTGTCTTTGTATTGTATTCAATTGAATATTGGTTGAAAAGGATTTGCAAATCACTGCATTCTGTTTTAACTTACATTTTACAAAGCATCCCAACTTTTTTGGAATCAGGGTTGTAGAGCAATCTACTCAGGAGATCTAATCTAATCAGAAAAGCCAAAGTCTTTATCAATCTCATTAATCTTTTATGTATCTGCACCTGCTTTGATAGGTTCCCCATAGATTTAGATTTCCTCATTTAAGTATAATTCCATATCATTTTGTTTGGTCTGTGGGAATAGTAGTGTTTAAATCTGATTTAATCATTTTATTATTATATCTAATAATTTAATTTTCAGCTCTGACAGCAGTGTATCACAGATTTATATGGACAGTAACCCATTCACAGGGACATCACAGGTAATAATAAACAGATTTTTAAAAATATGTTTTTATCTAACAAGGAAAAATATATTGGAAAGATAGAAAAGTCTTCAGGATGCTTTCTGATTTCTCTGTAATTTGGTAATCTGATTTTTTCTCTTATCAACTTCAAAAAGAAAAAAAAAGAGAGGAAATGTTTCCTTGCCACTGTTGCTTCTGGTTTATTCATTAGGAACCTAAATCTAGATTTTTGTAAAAAACAGTTTATGAAAATATCGAGTGTTCTATAGGGGAGAGCGGGGTAAGATGAGCCACTTTTTACATTTTTCATCATAACTACATTTTAAAGCCATTTTTGCTTCCAGTCTACACACCATACCAAATTTCAAAGTGTACTGTTACTATCTGAGCAAAAAATAATTGATAAGCTCTTATGGTTAGAGTGATATTACCTCTTGAAAAAAAAATGTCAAGTGGCTCAACTTACCCCATGCACGGGGTAAGATGAACCACTGTGTGGGGTAAATTGAGCCAGCACAAAACATGTTAGGTTAACAAAGTAAACAACTTTTATTATTTGAAGTGCAATCAATGAATCAAGTCAAGTCAATCAAGTGGGGGATAGGGCCGTTGCATAGAGAAGGGGAGATGAAGAGAGAGGTGATAGAACGAGATGGGATAGGGAGGGATAGATAGATGGACAGAGAGAGAGATATGCATAGATAGATAGAAAGAGGGATGGTTAGAGAGGGAATGAGAGATATACTATATTATAGAAATTACTAAAACAGTAGAGCAGTGCCAAAAAATCTTATTTCTTTCAGTAGGTTAAAACATTGCTAAAACATGCAGCAATCATTCCATCAATCATTCAATCATTTCATCATTATTCAATGTTCCAAGCATTCAAATTGCAAGGGAACACCATTTGCCTCTCCCTCCGTGCTGTCCCACCAACAGTAAAGGGGCGGGGCAATTTTTTCACAATATCCTGTCTTGACAGGACAGCCTCATCTTTCTCTTTGAAGACAAAGGTTGGCTTTCTTGCAGAGCCATGGCATGACCGGCTTCTTTTGAGAAATCTTGCCTCTATTTCGAAGACATCCAATTTGATTATCTGGCCAATGAAGTAATGCACTTTCACCAACTTGGTCTCTACCTCTCCATTCTTTATCTTTTCAATGAACCTAGTCAGAGTCATCCTGTCCAAATGCATATCCCTTGCCACAGCCCGAATAGGCCTGCCTTTCCTGACTTCCTCTGCGGCTCTCTCCAAGACTGCACGGGATTGTGCGGCCCTGTCTGTTTTTCTTTTGTATGAGTGTGGCATCATGCACACCTGTAATAACAGAGGGCATTATTTTATTTATTAAAAACCTTTTAAACACATTATTTATATTAACATATTATTTATTTGTTTATTTGTTGTTGTTGTTGTTGTCATATATGACCAGTAAATGTGAAAACTTAAGTGTCATCCATATTGGGTAAGCTCAGCCACCAATGGGGTAAGTTGAGCCAGTGGCTCAACTTGCCCCATATCTAATGGCTCATCTTATCCCGTGGCCACCATTTTGTAGAAAAATGCTAATAAAGGGGATTAGGCTAATCAAAATTATTTTTATTAGCATTCATATCATAGCTTAGAAAGCCACTAACTTAACCCTAATGTGTCTAAATATTATTCTACTTTTGTCTTCTCTAAATCATCTTCACTGTGGACAAACATGGAATTGACTTAGAAAGCACAAAAACACATTTTTATAAATATCTCCCTCACCTAGTTTGACATGTGGTGCTCCTCTCCACAAGTGTAAGTAAATGGTCCCGCCCCCCTTTGAATGTGGTCACATGGTCACATTTGTTTACTGTTTCTTAGAAACAGGGGGTGGCTCATCTTACCCCCTGGCTCATCTTACCCCGCTCTCCCCTACCAGTAAAATGGAACTGAATCAAATCTTGCTTACTGCATAATAGCTTTGTATAGTAAACCTAGGACAAAGAATAAAGAGTGATGAGAATAAAACCATGACCTTTGTTTAATGTACAATTAGCAACGAACCAAGGAAAAAAGAGAATTGACATTTAACTTTTTGAACTTCCATCACTTGACCCACATCTCATAGAATAACCTTTAAGATTTCATGTGTAATGCTGTGCTTTTGGGACTTGTTCCAGGAGTCAAAAAATAACTGTCAAATCTGTAAGCATTTGGTGAGTCTGACCTTTAGTTAGTTGTGCATTCGCTCAGATGAGGTCAACATCAGAGTGCACCAACTCCCCCCACCCCTCATCTGCCCATTATTTAGAAGCCTCTTTACTATGCAGGGTCATAATCAAATATGCCTAAAGCAATCTAACAACCCATAGTGTTCTTTTAATTGCCCACCAACCTTCCTTGCATTGTACGGTCCATTTCTAAGAAAAGGGCAGTACAATATTTAGCTTATATATATATATATATATATATATATATATATATATATATATATATATATATATATATATATATATTTGGACTGAGTTGCTAAATTAATGTCAAACAGGACATAATATTTCTTAGTTTCTAACAAGGGATCAGAATGCAATATCACTAAAAGGGTAAAAGTTAAACTGTGCAAACATCTAGACTCAAACATAAACATAAATATCACCATTTTTGTTATGACTTTTTTCCCCTTTTCCACAGGAACTATTTCACTTTAACAATATGAGTTAAAATATAACATAATACTCATAGATTTTTTGTTTGTTTCTATTCCAGACCCAGCCACTGAGTCCCTGCTCAATGTATTGGTCTCTGTCTAGCCTTTTGGTGTTTTTCTTTTAAAGCACTCCCCAGATATGTGAATTCTGATCAGTGGGTGACTAGAGTTTCCCCAGAGAGGACTTTGTTCATTGTAGCACATCTAAAATGTCAATAGGTTGTCTTCAGCTAGCTGACAGATGATAGATTTTTTTAAACTGTCTGCTGCTTTCCAAACAGGGTGTAGGCCATTTTATCAACATCACAGGGATCCACATTGGGACAAGACAAATGCTCTAGATATTTAATGGACTGGGACACTGCTCTCAGTGAAACAGTGTTAGGGCTCTTACATCGGGCTGAAGCATATGCCTAGAGAAAGGGAAGCTGCCATGAGTAGAGGGTTGAGAGTAACTCCCATGCTCACATTGTAGCTTGCAAATTTTCCTAGATTGGAGCTATGGATTTCATAACTAGTCAAGAAGGAGTCAGAACCATACAGATATCCACCCGTTGACTTCACTTCAGGTCAGCTTCATATGACCAGGCTTTGTGGCCACTTATAGACTTCACAGAGGTTTAAGCTTCTCTCATATCAGACTGCAGTCCATATATTTATCAGTAGTCTCCCAGAGTTATCAACTTTGATTAGATGACTGTCAGACCCCACAAACCTTGATCAGGCAACTGAAAATTTAGAGCCAACGGTCCACTATACTTTAGATAATGTAGCTCCACTTAAAAGAAAAATAATTGGAGAGAAAAATTAACACCCTGGTGTAACAATTACATGCACACCTTAAAACAGACCACTCAAAATTAGAACATAAATGGCATCAAACAAAGTGGTCGTATTCCACTTAGCATTGAATGAGAGTCTTTTGAAGTGTGGCAAAGCTCTTAGGGCTGCTAGATCCACATTATCTCTCCACCATAATAGAAAATAATAAAAATAATCCTAACTGTAGCAAAATTAACTAGGAATAAGACCGCCACAGAAACATGCACACCTTCAATATATAGTCGCAACAACTTCATGAATTTTTCAGTGACAAAATTGAAAATATCAGACAAAAAAATTCAAGCTAGAATGCTTTGAAACACATGCTTTAAAGCCAGAAAATGTAAAAGGGCTGACTGCAAAGTTGAATTCTGGGTAAAATGTTCTATTTCTATTGCTGTTGGAGTTTTGAGATGTTTTGCTGCTACTCACACAGTGTATCCTATATTGCTTCAGCAATCTCTGGAACCAGAAAATGTGGGACGCATTTTATCTCAGCAAAACATTTACACATAGGATTCCAGAGCTTGCCAAAGCAAGTCAGCAACAATATCACATGACCACCATGGGGGAGGTTTGACCTACTTTTAACCAAAACAAGTTGGCATGGGCAAACATGGTGGACTCCGCTCTCCCGCCAGCTAAAAGCCAGCAGAAAAGAAAAGCCTGCCTAGTGAGTGCAACTGAAAGGCAGAGCAAGGTTAGATGACACATAATTTTTCTGGACAGATAACTAAATCATTCTAGCTAGCACTTAGCTATCTTAGCATAAGAATGCATGGGCTTGACGCCACGGTAGCGAGTATGGAGTTATACACCTAATGTTTTGATCTTTCAGAGAAAGAAACTATAACACAAAAGCAGTAACTGAGAAAATATATATTTGTCTTTTGTTTCACTGATCTATTCACGAATGTCAACCACACATTCTTTATCTACAACTCAAAACTCTGAGGTCGATGCAGAGTCACAGTGACTATGTTTACATGCACATCCAAATCGAGCTGCTGTCGGTAATCGAGCTGAAGGTCCCAGCAGGGTGCCAGAGAAATCCAATTGTACATGCACACAATGAAATCGGGCTATTGTGTGAGGTGCATTGTGCACCCGAGCCACAGGTGGCGCTGCACGCCCCATCGTGTTGGTACACTTCCGGTTGTCGTCATGAAGAGCTATTCAAGAGTGTAAACAAAGTTATCAGTTCCGTGTTCTCCATTGCACGTTTTTCTCCCGTCCATGAATTTTAATATATTCAACTCCTTAAGCTGAATGAGCATGAACTCTGTCTCCTCATTGCTCCAGAAGTGCACATTTCTGCTTGCCTGTGGCAGTGGGGGCGTGGTCAAGCGCCGGTCTGTGACAGGAGGGCGGAGCCAAGGAAGGTGAGTGGCAGAATCACTACACCTGCCGGTAATTAACCTGTGTTTGTGTGTCTTCCCAGTAACCGCGCCCTATTTAAGGAGGCAGAGGGAGAGCAGAGGGGACAGCTCATCCCAGGACTAGAACACAGCGCGCGCGCGTGTGTGTTTCTCTCAAGAATAAAAGTAGGCTGTTAAACTGAAAAGTCTGACAATAAAAAGCCTATTAGTACCAGAAGCTTTGTCCTGCCGTCCTCTGTGCTCCACCCACACTTCAGAGAGCTCTACATCGCCATTTTCTCTTCTTTGTTTGTTCCTCCTGACCTCTTCTGCTGCTCGCTACTACTGTTGTCATGCCGACCGAGGCTGTTGTGTTTCCCGCTTGTGGTCTCGTCACTCGTCACTTCCGGAAGGGGCAGTAAGTAGCTCGACTACTAGCTCGATAGGGTATACATGCACTAAGTAGCTCGGCAGAAATCGCATAATCTAGGTCGTGTAGCTCGATTCCGAGAAATCAAGTTCGGTTCAATTTCAGCCGAATTAAGGTGTATACATGGCATTTTGAACTTCGATTTCAGTCGAGCAACGGCAGAAATTCGATTCTCTCTATGTGCATGTAAACGCACTGAGTGTTTTCCATGCATCACCATCTTGGTGTAAGACAGTTCCATAGTTATGCTAATTAGTTAAAGCTCCTTGCATTCGGCTATTTCCGTAGGACTATACTCTTTACCTCAAGAGGTAGGATATTCAGTCCCAAAAGGGAGAAAAGCAACCCCCAGCATATCAAAATTATCATCTCATCTGCATGATAGTGTTCTTGTGAGACATAGGAAAATGCCATGCACAGTAAAAAATAATAATAAAATAGAAAATTTCAGATGACTTTGCAGTCAGCACCTTTAAGTAACCCTTTCAATAACTATATCAGATCATCAATTTGAATGTATTACTCTCCATAGAGAAATTGAACTAACTTCACTAATTTCCTCATCTGTTATGAATTGGAACATTTTCTTTGGCCTCTAGAGTATGCCAAGACTCTTTAAGCTTTTAGTTTTCTTTACCATGATGTGGTGTAGTCGGAAATAAAAAAAAAACAAACTTTTGTAACTTGCAGTAATTTTACTCAACGTGCTCAGCAGGAAGTACAAGCATCACAACACTCCTTCTGTCTCTACCTGTGCATACATACGTGGTCCTGTATTATCAGTGGTGCCTCCTAGTGACACTCCAATATAACAGCATTACAGAACACAACATCTCCTCTCTCTGTAAAACACTACTCTGGGTTCAGCATTAGAATAAAGGAAGTACATCTGATCCCTACTAGGGAGACAATTCTAACAGAGGTGACTCATTAATGCTAGAAATCAATGGCATAAAGCCTAGTCTACTGTAATTACAGTGACACCCAGTGTAAATGTATGAACCTGTAACACCCTGAATAGGATAAACAAAGAGCAATTGCATGAATAGGTAGGTGGCATTATCACTTAACAAAACATACACCCACATTAACCAGACAGAGCCATAGTGAGGACTCTCGTGAAAACATATCAATAAACAACATAATCCTGCTGCCACTTAGGCTTGACTCTGGAGTGTGTAGGGGTTGGGGAACTGTGTGTGGAGGTCTGTGGGCATGGTAGGGAGTCTGTGTGTCCATCATCAGTTCCAAGTGAAATGCGGGCCAGATGAGTTGCATTCCACTTTTTTCCATCACTGAGTTGAAAGGTGTTTGGACCAACTTGCTTTTCCACTTGTACTGGTGGGGAGAATCTCAGGTGACCTTTAGGTGTTGGGCAAGGAATCCTTATCCTAACCCTCTCTCCCTCTTGAAATGGAGGCTCACGTGCGCCACGCTTTGAATCAGTGTAGCACTTCATCTTGTCCTGGTTCCTCTCTACTGTGTTGCGTACTTTTGCAGGTGAAGGTGTCACAGTGGGAGTCAGAGGTAGAATGTCCAGTTTAGTGCGCATCTTACGGCCATAGAGCAGTTCATGGGGTGAAGCAGAGGTGGTAGCATGAGGTGTTGTTTGGTACACCTGAAGCCAGGATAGCAGAACCTTTTCCCATGGCTGTGACTGCAGGATGGCTGTCTGCAGGCAGCCTCTCAGGGAGCGATGGAACCTTTCAACAGCACCGTTAGCTGCAGGATAGTATACAGATGTTCGAATATGGCGGATGCTGTGTGAATCCATGAACTCAGCAAACTCAGCAGAGGTAAACTGAGGTCCATTGTCAGTGGCAATGCACTCTGGGTTGCCATGGCGGCTGAAAGTGGACGTCAGGAGCTTTACAATGTCTGTTGTCGTGGCACTGTAGGAGAAGGCCAGCTCAGGCCACTTAGTGTAGTAGTCTGTTAGCGTTATGGCATAACGACAGGCAGGGGGAGCTGTTTCAAACGGCCCAACTATATCAAGGCCCAGTTTCTGCCACGGGCCCTCAGGGAGCCGAACAGGTTGCAGGGGAGCAGGGTGAGTGGAGGCTGTTTTATCATTTGACTGGCAGGCAACACAGGAGGCTATGCAGGTCTGAACCTCTGTGTCCATTTTTGGCCACCAGTATAGATCTCGCAGGTGCTGTTTTGTACGTACAACTCCCTGGTGAGACTCATGAGCCAAAGCTATCAAGGTCTGGCACACAGTGGGCGGCACCAGGAGTCTCGAGCCTCTAAAAACAAAATTGTCTTTCACTGAGAGCGCTTCTCTCACCTTGTAGTAAGGGTTCATGTCCTGGTTCACTGTTCTGATGGAAAGAGGCCAGCCACGGTGAATCTGTTCATGCAGAGCTGTCCTTTCAGGGTATGAAGAGCAAACAGCTTCAAAATCAGCCACTGGAAGTGCGTGCAGTGTGGAGGAGATCAGAGCCACCATTTCAGGCTCCACATCAGCAGATGGCTCAGCAGGCAGCGGCAAGGGAAGATGAGAAAGGCAGTCAGTGGTGTAGTTTTGAGACCCAGGGCGGTACACCACGTTATAATCAAAGCAGAGTAGGCGTGCAAACCAGCGTGCCACATGCATCCCAGCTCTGCCTATCCCCTTGGTGGTCAGTAAAGTAGTAAGTGCCTGGTGATCTGTACGCAAGGTAAAACAATGGTCCCATAAATATGTGCGCCATTTTTCTGCAGCCCACACACATGCCAATGCCTCTTTTTCAACTATTGAGTACTTGCGTTCCGTTGTAGTAAGTGCACGGGACGCGAAAGCCACAGGTTTCTCAGTCCAGTCAGGCTGTATTTGAGCAAACACTGCACCCAGTCCATAGTCACTTGCATCTGTGGAGACAACTGAGCGGAGTGTGGGGTCGTAGAGGGCAAGGGCCAGACTAGCTACCAGGAGCTTTTTAACCTCCTCAAAACTGCTTTGAGCAGCGTCAGTCCACATGAATGAGTCAGGGTTTTTGGCACACTCATGCATCGGGGCAACAACTGTAGCAAAGCCTGGTAAAAATTTAGAGTACCAGGACACAAGGCCTAAGAAGGACCTCAGGGTGGCTGTGTTGGAAGGGGGTGGGGCATGCAGAATTGCATCAATGTGTTCATGGTCAGGCAGGATCCCCTCAGCTGTGATGACATGACCGAGGAAGTGCAATGTAGTCTGCTTGAAATGGCACTTGTTGTCATTCAGGACTAGACCGGCCTCTTTTAGTTTCAGCAGGACAGTTCTGAGGCTCCGGTCATGATCAGCAGGAGTGGCCCCATAAATGATCAGATCATCTAGGTAGTTTTGTACACCAGGTATGCCTTGTAGGATTGTCACCATCATTTTTTTGAAAAGCAGAAGGTGCCGACGCCAAACCATAGGGCACCCTGCAAAACCTGAAGAGTCCCTTGTGTGTAATGAAGGCAGTAATGTCTCTACTGTCCTTGTAGAGAGGCAACTGATAGTAAGCATTTGCAAGGTCAATCGTAGAGAATACCTTAGCTCCTCGCAGGTTGGCCAGTAGTTCCTCGATGTGAGGCAGCGGATAGCTGTCGATGACCACTGCCTTGTTTGGTTCCCGTAGGTCGGCACACATCCGGATTCCACCACTTTTCTTAGTGGTGACCACGATGGGGGAAACCCAGGCAGAAGCATCGATCTTCTCTATGATGCCAGCCTTTAGCAAGCGATCTAGCTCATCAGAAACAGAGTCTCTGACTGCAAAAGGCAAACGCCGCAGCTTCTGACGCACTGGTGTGATGGTGGGGTCAAGCTTAACTTTATGCACAAAGTTCTTTACACACCCAATGTTAGGGGCGTCCGAGCCATTTATCCCAATTACATGTGTCCTCGCTTACGAATTTCTTAATTATATTTTTGAGGGTGCGATTGAATCGTTCGACTAAACTGTCCGTTTGTGGGTAATAAATGCTGGTGCGGATCGGCTTAATTCCTAATAACCCATTCAGTTCGTTCAGTGTTCGTGACATAAACGAGGTGCCTTGATCAGTCAGAATCTCTTTGGGGATTCCAACTCGGGAGATGATGCAGAAGAGCGCTTCCACAATACTGCGTGCTGAGATATTGTGAAGAGGCACTGCTTCCGGGTATTGCGTTGCATAGTCCACTAGAACTAATATAAAGTGATACCCTCGTGTTGACTGATCTAATGGCCTGATGAGATCCATCCCAATCCTTTTGAACGGGGTCTCGATTAATGGGAGAGGGCGCAAAGGCGCTTTTGCAATGGCCGCTGGATTTACTAACTGGCATTCGCGGCATGCCGTACACCACTTGCGGACATCGCTGCAAATTCCTGGCCAATAGAACTGGGCCATTATGTGGGCTAGTGTTTTATCCTGCCCTAAGTGTCCAGTCATGGGATTAAAGTGAGCCGCCTGGAATACCAATTCTCAGCAGCTTTTAATCAAAAGCTGCGTGATTTGTTCTTTAGTCTGAGTGTCCTGCGTCACTCAGTATAATCTATCCTTCATAATTGAGAAGTAGGGGAAGGATGGGGTGGCATTTGGCTGGAGCGTTTGACCATCGATTACTCTCACTTGGTCAAATGCATGCCGCAGAGTCTCATCTCGCGACTGCTCTAATGGGAAATCCACAATGGATTCCCCAATAGAAGGAGGAGGAGCCTGTGGCTCCTCACTCTGACGCAGAGATGATGTAGACGGCTCTGTGACAGCTGCTCCCGCCAATGCTACACCGGGACCTCCCCCTGCAGAACTACAGCAGGCCCCACTCTTCACTAAATGACTCATTAATTCCCCAAATCCCGGCCAATCAGTCCCCAAAATTATCGAGTGGGTAAGGCGAGGATTAACCGCCACCTTTACTCTAAATTTTTCCCCTCGAAAAAGAATGTGGACCGATACTAAAGTGTAGTTGTGAACATCCCCGTGCACACACAACACCTTCACCAATTGTGCTCCCCCCAATGCCTTGTTTTGCACCAGGCTTTGGTGGATTGAGGTCTGATTACAGCCGGAGTCCACCAATGCCTGATATGTATCCCCTTGGACACTCACCAGTATGCAATATGCAAAGGCCCGATTGAGGGCAGCTCCTGGCACATCAGGGATCCGAACCACTGCGCCCACCTCCATTGACGAGCACTGCTGTTGGAGGTGGCCCAGCACCCCGCAGTGCCAGCAAACCGGCCCGGGCTTCCTCTCTGCACTGGTGCTCTGAGGCTCACTCACCTGAGGGGGGTGAGAGACAGACACAGAAGGGAGAAATGGGAGGGCACCGCAGGTGTGGCGGGCCGGCTGGAGTGGCGCCGGCCCCCGCCTCCGCGGTGGGGGAACGGGGCGAGAACGAGACACAGGAGGTGGGAGAGAGAGAGAGAGAGAGAGAGAGAGAGAGAGGAGAGGGAAGATGTTATCTGCTGTCCTGCCGTCGGGACAGCCACCAAATGGTCCTCTGCCAGCTCGATGGCCTGATCCAGCGATGCCGGGCGGTGGCACTGGACCCACTCTGTGGTTCCTGCTGGTAGGCGAGCAATGAACTGCTCCAGTACCACCTGATCGATGATTCCCTCAGCGTTGCAGTTGTTGGCCCTCAACCACCGCCAGCAGGCATCCCGGAGTTGCTGGCCAAACGCGAACAGCCAGCCGACTTCCTCCAAGCACAGAGCACGGAAGCGCTGTTGCTGCTGTTCAGGAGTGCACCTCACACGCTGGAGGACGGCCCGGCAGAGGTCCACGTAGACCAGCCGGTGGTCGGTGGGGAGCTGTAGCATGGCCAGCTGCGCCTCGCCCATTAGCAGGGGGAGGAGGCGCGCCGCTCCACTGGCCAGCCTGAGGCCTCTGCTACCTGCTCGAAGAGCATGAGGAAGGCCTCAGGGTCATCATGTGGGCCCATCTTCGTTAGGGTGAGGGGGGAAGGACCTATGGCGGTGGAGGTGGTGGACCCTGCCGACGCAAGGAGGTGCCGGAACGCCTGTCGATCTTCCTGCTGTGCCAACACCAGGGCCTCGAACCATTGCTCTTGCTCCTTCCGGAGGGCGACTAGCGCCTGGTGCTGGCTCTGCTGGGCCGTGGCGAGGGCGTGAACCAGGTCGGCGAAAGAGGAGGACTCCATGGGGCTGTTCTTCTTCTGCACTCCAGTCCCGGGTTTCAGCACCACTGTGGCAGTTTGTAGGAGTGGGAGGAACACAGAAGACAGCAGGCCAGAACTGAGTTTTGTAACTCTATTTTATTTTGACACTTTTCAGTTGTCTCTTGCACACTCTCGTACAGACATGCGCACACACATCAGGTGTCTGGTTGGAGAGAGAGCTCCTCCTCTGCTCTCACTCTCTCCTTAAATAGGGCACGGTCACTGGGGAAGACACACAAACACACATTAATCAACATCAGGTGCAGTGATTCTGCCACTTACCTTCCCTGACTCTGCCCTCTGGTCACAGACCGACGCTTGACCACGCCCCTGCTGCCACACACCCAAATGAGGATGGGTTACCTTTTGAGTCTGGTTCCTCTCGAGGTTTCTTCCTCATGTTGTCTGAGGGAGTTTTTCCTTGCCACTGTTGCCACAGGCTTGCTCATAGGGGATAGGTTAGAAATAAAATTCTCATGTTTAAAGTCATTTAAATTTTGTAAAGCTGCTTTGCGACAATGTCTATTGTTAAAAACACTATAAAAATAAATTTGACTTGACTTGGCAAAGGCGCTTTTGGAGTGGCCATGGGATTTACTAGTTGGCATTCGCGGCACACCGCACACCACTGACAAACGTCCCCGCAAATCCCTGCCCAATAGAACTGGGCCATTATTTGGGCTAGTGTTTTATCCTACCCTAAGTGTCCGGCCATGGGGTTAAAGTGAGCCACATGGAACACGAGTTCCCTACAGCTCTTAGGGATTAACAACTGGGTTATTTGTTCACCTGTTTGAGTGTCCTGCGTCACTCGATACAGTCTATCTTTAATAATTGCGAAGTATGGGAAGACGAGTGCCGCATTTGGATGGAGAGTTTGGCCATCGATTACTCTCACTTGGTCAAACGCATGCCACAGAGTCTTGTCTAGTGACTGCTCTAAAGGGAAATCCTCAAGGGAATCCCTGAGAGAGGGAGGAGGGGTGGACTGCTCCTCACTCCTTGTATCACCCTGATGCAGTGATGACGTGGACGGCTCTATGACAGTTTCTCCAGTCAATGCCACACTGGGATCCGCCAGTGAGGTTTTACTACAGGACCCACTCCCTCCTACATATTCTATTAAGGTTTGAAACCCTTGCCAATCAGTTCCCAAAATCAGCGAGTGGGTGAGACAAGGATTAACTGCTGCTTCGATTCTACACTTTTCGCCCCGGAATAGAATATGGACAGACACTAGAGGATAATTGTGAACATCCCCATGCACACACACAACACCTTCACCACCTGTGCTCTTCCAATGCCTCACCTTGCAACAGGCTTTGAATTGAGGTCTGATTACAACCGGAATCCACCAATGCGTGATATGTATCCTCTTGAACACTTACTGGTATGCGATACGTTCCAGCCTGATCGGGGGCAGTCTCTGGTGCCGCGGGGATCCGGATCACAGCTCCCACCTCCATTGTGGAGCCCTGACTCCAATGCACATTCTGTGCTACGCACTTCCTGGTTCCCGAGTTGTTTGCGAAGAGTCTTTTTTCCCCGAGTGTTGGCGTTAATCACTAATCTTTTTTATCTTTTTTATTTTTTCTACAAACAATTTTCCAGTATCCTCTTCATTTTTTATTGTACTTTCACTTTCCTTTTTGTACTTTCCACTTTCGCTTTCCTTTTTCCATTTTTTTCTCACTCTTTTTTCGGAAGAACGCCAAGACCGGAAGATTTCTTTTTTCTCCTCCTGCATAAAGACTACAAGTGGAGGCCATGCACATCGGATCTGCTTTAATATCAAGAGATCTTCGATTAAGGTACATGAATCCTTTCATCATGGCACACCTTCAGCCTGTTCAGTGTGCTGAGTGCAGGATGTTGTCATTCTTCCTCCATTGCTAGTGATAGCTTTATTTGTGATAAGTGCAGATTAATTAGTTCTCTGACAGAGAAGATTACAGTGTTAGAAGTGCATATCCAGGCTTTAGAGAAGGCCAATGAGAACGAGAACAGTGTAGTTTCTGTAGAGGAAAGTCTGGATGCCCTAGGTGAGTTAGTAATACCCCAACTCTGGCATTAGAGCCCTTACAGTGGGGCAAATGGGTGATGACATGGCGGCATAAGCGTAGAGACAAAGCTACTGCTGAGGCTCGCCCACAGGAGCACCACTCCTCTCCGCTTCACGTGTCGAACAGGTTTGCTCTCCTTAGTGATGCACCCACTGAGAAACCTGAGCGAGCTCTGGTTATAGGAGAATCTATCATATGGCACATGAAATTAGCTCAGCCTTTAGGGGCACCAGCAGCTTTAGTCAGGTGTATACTGGGAGCCAGGGTGCTGGACATAGCAGGTAATCTTAGGGTCCTAGGCAACCACAGGTTCTCAAAGATAGTTATCCATGCAGGAGCTAATGATATACACCTTCATCAGTCTGAGGTTACTAAGAGTAACTTTGTAGAGGTGTTTAAATTAGTGAAGGCGATGTCCGATGGTGTAGTATGCTCTGGCCCCATCCCAATGTGGCGTGGCAATGTAGCTTACAGCAGGTTATGGTCGCTGAACTGCTGGTTGTCCAGGTGGTGCTCTGAAAACAATGTGGGCTTTATAGATAATTGGGCTAATTTTGAGGGCACTGCTGGCCTGTTAGGGCGGGACAGTATCCATCCCACTCTGGAAGGTGCTGTTCTCATTTCCTGCAGCATACTGTAGGTCATAGTCTCAGAACAGGCCTAGTTAATTTCTGACAATCCAGAGCCAAGGCCAGGGAGCAGACGAACAGGCTAAACTGACTGTCTGCTAGCTGGACAGAGTCGTCACTCAGGGTCCACTACATCGAGACTGTGTCTGTTCCCCGAGCTCAACAAAAAAGTAGAAATACTCAGAGAGTTTGTTCCAGTAACCTAATCAATATAAAATTAGTTCATACTGACTGTACAGCTGCTGCCAGCACCTTTGATCTATAGGTGGGGCTATTAAATATTAGATCTCTTACATCTAAAGCACTAATGGTTAATGAACTTATTACTGATCAGGAGTTTAATGTACTTTGTTTAACTGAAACATGGATTAAGCCAAATGAATATATAGCATTAAATGAAGCTAGTCCTCCTGGATACAGTTATATACACCAGCCTCATCTAACTGGCAGAGGAGGCGGCGGCGCGGTTATTTATAATGACTATCTTGGTGGAACACAAAAACCTGGTTATAAATTTAATACATTTGAAGTTCTTCATACTCATATAATGTATGTAGCCTTGAAAAATAGGTTTACCTAGTTAATTATGTTACTTACAGGCCCCCGGGGCCATATTCTGAGTTTTTTTCTGAATTTGCAGATTTTATCTCAGATCTGGTTATTTCATTAGACAAAGCTTTAGTTGTTGGAGATTTTAATATTCACTTCGATAACCCAAAAGACCCTTTGAAAACAGCGTTTGTGTCCATTTTAGATTCAGTAGGGATTAATCAGAATGTCATAGGACCAACCCATAATGGTGGTCACACCCTCGATCTAATACTAACATTCGAGTTAAACATAGAAAATATAGTCACACTTCCACAGTCTGAAGTTTTCTCAGATCATTATCTCATCTCATTCAAAATATGTCTGAGTAATAATATATGCACCTCACCATGCTACTGTATTAAATGTACATTCACGTCAACTACTGCACAGAGCTTTATAAATGATCTCTCAGAGTTATTAACTTTGATTGGGTCACTGTCAGCCCCTGCAGAACTTGATCAGGCAACTGAATGCTTCGAGTCAACGTTCTGCTATACTTTAGATAAAGTAGCTCCTCTTAAAAGGAAAATGGTCAGAGACAAAAAATTAGCACCTTGGTATAATGATGATACTTGCACTTTAAAACAGACCACTCAAAAATTGGAACGTAAATGGTGTCAAACAAAATTGGTAGCATTCAAATTAGCGTGGAAGGAGAGCTTCCTAAAGTATAGAAAAGCTCTTCGTGCTGCTAGATCAACATATCTTTCCTGTCGAATAGAAGATAACAAAAATAATCCTAGATTATTTAATCCTAGAAAATTAACCAGGAATAAGTCCACTATAGACACATGCACACCTGCAGTATGTAGTAGCAACAATTTCATGAATTTTTTTAATGACAAAATTGAGAATATCTGACAAAAAATTTAAACTACTAATTTAAGGTCAGACAATGTAAGTGACCCCGTAGTTAACAATAGATTAGATAAAACTTTATTGATCCCTTTGGGAGGGTTCCCTCAGGGAAATTAAGAATATAACTGTGTCAGATCAGCAATTAGAATGTTTTACTCCCCTTAGAGAAATTGAGTAACTTTCATTAATCTCTGCATCAAAAGCCTCAACTTGTGTACGAGGTCCCTTACCTACACGTCTATTCAAACAGATACAGTAATATCTGAAGTAATTGAACTGCTTCTAAAAAATAATAAATTCTTCTCTTACGATTAGCTATGTACCCAAATCCTTTAAACTATCAGTTATCAAATCCCTGATTAAAAAAACCCGACCTTGATTCCTGTCAGCGGTCCAATTATCGGCCAATATCAAACCTCCCCTTTATCTCCAAGATCCTTGAAAAAGCTGTGGCACAGCAGTTATGCTCATATTTACATAGGAGTAATGTCCTTGAAATGTATCAGTCAGGATTTAGACCTCATCATAGCACAAAGACAGCTCTGGTTAAAGTAGTAAACAACCTACTGTTGGCGTCTGATCAGGGCTGTGTCTCACTGCTTGTGTTGCTTGACCTTAGTGCAGCATTTGAGACCATTGATCATTCCATTCTTCTGGATAGACTAGAAAATGTTGTGGGAGTTAAAGGAATGTCCCTCTCCTGGCTCAGGTCTTATTTAACTGATCACTATCAGTATGTTGATGTAAATGGTGATTTTTCGAGACATACTGAGGTAAAGTTTGGTGTTCCACAAGGTTCTGTCTTGGGTCCACTGCTTTTTTCTTTATATATGTTACCTCAGGTGGCACGGTGGTGTAGTGGTTAGCGCTGTCGCCTCACAGCAAGAAGGTCTGGGTTCGAGCCCCATGGCTGGCAAGGGCCTTTCTGTGTGGAGTTTGCATGTTCTCACCGTGTCCGCGTGGGTTTCCTCCGGGTGCTCTGGTTTCTCCCACAGTCCAAAGACATGCAGGTTAGGTTAACTGGTGACTCTAAATTGACCGTAGGTGTGAGTGTGAATGGTTGTCTGTGTCTATGTGTCAGCCCTGTGATGACCTGGTGACTTGTCCAGGGTGTACCCCGCCTTTTGCCCATAGTCAGCTGGGATGGGCTGCAGCTTGCCTGCGACCCTGTAGAACAGGATAAAGCGGCTAGAGACAATGAGATGAGATGTTACCTCTGGGTGATATTCGTAAATATTGTATTAGTTTCCACTGTTATGCTGATGACGCACAGTTGTATGTTTCTGCAAAACCTGATGAGAGACACCAGCTTAATAGAATTGAGGAATGTGTGAAGGACATTAGACACTGGATGCTTATTAACTTCCTTCAGCTTCTCTGACAAGACTGAAGTACTTGTACTAGGACCACATGCAGCTACTGTAGAAGTAAGTTTTCTGATTACACAGTAACTCTGGATGGCCTTTCTGTTTCTTCACATGCAGCAGTAAAATACCTCAGAGTGATTATTGACCCCAGTCTTTCATTCAAAACTCATATTGATAACATTACCCAGATAGCTTTCTTTCATCTCAGAAATATTGCTAAGATAAGAAATTTAATGTCACTACATGATGTGGAAAAACTACAACCCCGATTCCAAAAAAGTTGGGACAAACTACAAATTGTAAATAAAAATGGAAGGCAATAATTTACAAATCTCAAAAACTGATATTGTATTCACAATAGAACATAGACAACATATCAAATGTCCAAAGTGAGACATTTTGAAATTTCATGCCAAATATTGGCTCATTTGAAATTTCATGACAGCAACACATCTCAAAAAAGTTGGGACAGGGGCAATAGATAGTTTTCACTGATGTCATGGCATCCCAGGGAACGCCCCCCAGCCGCCATCTTGGTGGGCAAACAAAATGGACCATCGCCACTACCGGCCACGTTGTCTCGGACGAATTTATTAAGTTATATAGTCAGTTTTCTAAAATAAAGAACAATGTTGGCAAAATCAAGCAAACGGAAGTATATGGATACATTGGACGACATCTCACGACAATGGTATGCAGCTAAACTGGCCTTGATTGGGGGAATTGACCCCTACGAAGTGGACAAAGAAACATTTTCCAGTGACTATGCAGGGCTGCCATCCATATCGTACCCTGATATTGTGAACTATTTTGTAAATACTAAAAGCGCCTACACACTTGACGACCTCAAAGCATACAAGTCGCTGGAGTCATACAATTATTTTGTCTGTGGCTGGGTCCATGAAGTCCGCCATATAAAAACCAGTGAGAGCCGTGTCCTAATTACAGTCAAGGTACGTAAACATTGGAATTTTAGAGCTCTCAACACTGCATGTATGTGTGTGTATAATATCAAGTTGATTTAAGACAAATGTTTTTCAAAAATGACCATTGCGTGAGCGATATTAGTGTACATTACAATGTAAACGTACACTCAGCGGTTCCAGTTAGGCATTCTCTAGAGATTGTTTACACGATGTTTTGGTTTCCAAAAACAAACTTATACACAATTGATTGTTTATTTAAACAACTTACCACTTATAAAATGATCGGAGCAGACTCTGCTGTGTTTGGAAGGCTGAAAATCCTTGCGATTGATTCTCGCAAGCCATAGATTTCTCCTTCGTATGCTGAGTTTGTTTGTTTGCTCGTCTTTGTGCTCCCGTACAGTGGGAATTACAAAACAGCTCCGCTTGACTTCATCATTTGACCTATTAAGACAGCCGTGAATACAAGAAGTCTGCACCATTGCTAGCTTTAAATAGTAGTAATGTAACTATAAATGTAAATAATATATAAATGAATGTAACTCGCGCGCTACAATGTGTGCTCAGTGACCCGTATGGTAAGCTGGCCCACCAAGATGGCCGCCACCAGGGAATCCCCGACTCTGTGACGTCATGTGAAAACTATCTATAAGAGGCTGGAAAAGTTAAAGGTACAAAAAAGGAACAGCTGGAGGACCAAATTGCAACTCACTAGGTCAATGGGCAATAGGTCATTAACATGACTGAGTATACTGTAAGAAGAGCATCTTGGAGTGGCAGCAGCTCTCAGAAGTAAAGATGGGAAGAGGATCACCAATCCCCCTAATTCTGCGCCAACAAATAGTGGAGTAATAACAGAAAGGAGTTTGACAGTGTAAAATTGCAAAGAGTTTGAACATATCATCATCTACAGTGCATAATATCATCAAAAGATTCAGAGAATCTGGAAGAATCTCTGTGCATAAAGGTCAAGGCCGGAAAACATACTGGGTGCCCGTGATCTTCTGGCCCTTAGACAGCACTGCATCACATACAGGCATGCTTCTTTATTGGAAATCACAAAATGGGATCAGGAATATTTCCAGAGAACATTATCTGTGAACACAATTCACCGTGCCATCCGCCGTTGCCAGCTAAAACTCTATAGTTCAAAGAAGAAGCCGTATCTAAACATGACCCAGAAATGCAGACGTCTTCTCTGGGCCAAGGCTCATTTAAAATGGACTGTGGCAAAGTGGAAAACTCTTCTGTGCTCAGACGAATCAAAATTTGAAGTTCTTTATGGAAATCAGGGACTAAAGAGGAGAAGGATGACCCAAGTTGTTATCAGCGCTCAGTTCAGAAGCCTGCATCTCTGATGGTATGGGGTTGGATTACTGCATGTGGCATGGGCAGCTTACACGTCTGGAAAGACACCATCAATGCTGAAAGGTATATCCAGGTTCTAGAGCAACATATGCTCCTATCCAGATGATGTCTCTTTCAGGGAAGACCTTTCATTTTCCAGCATGACAATACCAAACCACATACTGCATCAATTACAGCATCATGGCTGCATAGAAGAAGGGTCCGGGTACTGAACTGGCCAGCCTGCAGTCCAGATCTTTCACCCATGGAAAACGTTTGGCGCATCATAAAACGGAAGATACGACAAAAAAGACCTAAGACAGTTGAGCAACTAGAATCCTACATTAGACAAGAATGGGTTAACATTCCTATCCCTAAACTTGAGCAACTTGTCTCCTCAGTCCCCAGATGTTTACTGACTGCTGTAAAGAGAAAAGGGGATGTCTCACAGTGGTAAACATGACCTTGTCCCAAATTTTTTGAGATGTGTTGTCATGAAATGTAAAATCACCTAATTTTTCTCTTTAAATTATATCTTTTCTCAGTTTAATCATTTGATATGTCATCTATGTTCTATTCTGAATAAAATATGGAATTTTGAAACTTCCACATCACTGCATTCTGTTTTTATTTACAATTTGTACTTTGTCCCAACTTTTTTGTAATCGGGATTGTAGTTCATGCTTTTGTTACCTCCAGGTTGGATTATTGTTTTGCCTTACTGTCTGGATGTTCCAATAAGTGCATAAACAAGCTCCAGTTAGTTCAAAATGCAGCAGCAAGAGTCCTTACTGTTCTTTCCCGTAACTGACATGCTGACATAGTCACTCATCTCTCGTCTTTTCTCTGGGCTTGGATTGCTTGGTAATGCCCATCTCTTCTCAAAGCATATTCACACCTATGGCCAATTTAGAGCCACCAATTAGCCTAACCTGCATGCCTTTGGACTGTGGGGGGGAAACCCGAGCACGCGGAGGAAACCCACGCAGACACTGGGACAGCATGCAAACTCCACACAGAAAGGCCCTCGTTGGCCACTGGGCTCGAACCCAGGACCTTCTTGCTGTGAGGTGACAGTGCTAACCACTACACCACCATGCCATGCCTACTTGGATCAGAACGTGCAGGCTATCTACTGGTACCTCATATTATGAAGGCTACATCAGGGGGCAGAGCCTTTTCTTACGTACAAAGCCCCACAATTATGGAACAGCCTTCAAAGTAATGTTCGGGAATCAGACAGTCTCAGCATTTAAGTCTAGGCTGAAAACATATCTGTTTAGTCAAGCCTTTTGTTAATGGTGTTTATGAGGTAAAGGAGTAGATCTGGAGGGTTCTCAGACAGAGTGTTTTGGTCAACTGGAATGTATGGATGCTGTCAGTCCCCCACTTGCTTGCTCACTCAAGTTTGTTGACAGTGTAGTGGCTGGCTGTTTTATGTCCCGGGGCTCCTTCATGCCTGTGTTACCTTCTGGCTCTCCCCTTTTAGTTATACTGTCATAGTTAGTTTTGCCGGAGTCCCTGCTTGTACTCAGTGCAATATGTATACTGTTCCTACTTAATCAGGTGACATTGGGCATACCTAACAACCTGTGTTTTCTCTCTCTTCCCCCTCCCTCCCATCTGTCCCTCTGAGTTACATGTCGGTCCTGGGATCGAGATGCTGACCTCTTCTGCTCCTCGGACCTGCCTGATCCATCCTGGTGCCCTGTGTCTCATTGGAGTCTCATCGCATCGCTCCTGTGGAGGACGGCCCCATGTGGACAGTTGAAAGTCACACTTGGAAGACACTTTGGACTCTTACAGTAATGCTTTTATGGCTGAGGACTACAGTTGACTTGCAAACTTTAGGACTGCAGTTGTCATGAACAGTTTTGCACTCAAGTTTCCATCAGTGAAGAGTGCATAACATCAACAAAACTGACTTCATGTTAAAACTGTTAATGTTATAGTCATGTTGTCTGTTGTTGCCCAAATGAGTATGGGTTCCCTTTTGAGTCTGGTTCCTCTCGAGGTTTCTTCCTCATGTCATCTGAGGGAGTTTTTCCTTGCCACTGTCACCACAGGCTTGCTCATTGGGGATAGATTAGGGATAAAATTAGCTCATGTCATTCAAATTCTGTAAAGCTGCTTTGCAACAATGTTTATTGTTAAAAGCGCTATACATATAGACTTGACTTGACTCTGGAGATGCTCTGGCTCCCCACTATGCCAGCACACCAGCCCAGGCTTTCCCTCTGCACTAGCATTATGGGTGTCACTCACCTGAGGGGAAGATGACAGACACAGAAGAGGGAGATGGGAGGACACCATGGGTGCAATGGGCCAGCTGGGGAGGAGCCAGCCGCCACCTCTGTGGTGGGGAAACAGGGTGGGGAAGGGAAAGAGAGAGAGAGGGGGAAAAGGGGAGAGAGAGAGAGAAAGGAAACAAAGAGGTGCCTCGTCCGCCTGCCCTCAGAACCACCTCCAGATGGTCCTCCGCCAACTCGATGGCTTGTTCTAGCAATGCCGGGCAATGACACTGGGCCCATTCCGCTGCTCCTTCTGGAAGTCAAGAGATAAATTGTTCCAGTGCCACCAGGTCGATGACCCCATCAGCGTCATGGTCTTCCACTCTCAGCCACTGCCGGCAGGCATCCCAGAGTTGCTAGCTGAATGCGAATGGCTGGCCAACCTCCTCCAACATCAGCATCCAGAAGCACTGGTGATGTTGTTCCGGGGAGTGGCCGACGTGCTGCAGGATGGCTTTCTTCAGGTTGGCGTACATGAGCCGGTTGTCAGCAGGGAGCTGCTGTGCTGCGAGCTGCGCCTCACCAGTCAGAAGTGGAAGGAAGTGCACCATGCACTGTTCGAGCAGCCACCCCCACATTTCGGCCACTTGCTCAAAAAGAGCAAGGAAAGCTTCCAATTGTCATGCAGCCCCATCTTCGTGAGGGTGATGTGAGGAGGGTCTGCTGTGGTGACGGTCGAAGCCCCTGCCGACATGAGCAGATGCTGGAATGCCTGGCAATCTTTCTGCTGGGCCAGCATTAAGGCTTCAAAGCATTGCTCTTGCTCCTTCTGGAGGGTGGTCAGCTCTTGATGCTGGTTCTGCTGGGCGGTAGCGAGGGCATGGATGAGGTCCTTGAATGGGGAGGACTCCATGTGGTGGGTCCCTTCTGTACTCCTAGGTTTCAGCATCACTGTAACAGTCCCTGTTGTGAGTAAAGCACAGAAGCATGGCAGGCGGGAGTTGATGTTCACACACACTATTTTTCTTATTTTCTTTGCTTTTCAGCTTTACTCACACGCAGTCACACACGGAACACACACGTGTTCTTGTCGGGAGACCCGCCTTCTTTGCTCTCCCCCTCCTTTTATGCTCCACCATCCCTGCAACAAACACACACACACACGTTAATTGACAACAGGTGTAATGACTTGGCCACTCACCTTCCCCAACCCTGCCCTCCATTCACAAACTGATGCTTGGCCATGCCCCTGCTGCCATAGTCTCATTGCCTGAACTTTGTTACTGACTTGACTGTTTTTGACTGTTGTTTTAGATTTTCCCCTACCCTGTTCAATTATTTTTGTGTTAGTGGATTTTTGGGGTTTTGTTTTTGTGTTGGGATTTTCTGAGCTTTTTGATGTGTTAGTAAACCTAACTTTGGAACTTTACCTCTGCATTTGGGTCCACTTTCATAGTTCAGTGGTTAACTCCCTGGGTTTGTAGTCCAGTGGTCTGGGTTCAAACTCTGGCCTGACATCATCAAAATCTGGGGTGTTAGATCCCTTACCTACATGACTATTCAAAGAGATAATACCAGAAGCAACTGAATCTCATCTCATCTCATTATCTCTAGCCGGTTTATCCTTCTACAGGGTCGCAGGCAAGCTGGAGCCTATCCCAGCTGACTACGGGCGAAAGGCGGGGTACACCCTGGACAAGTCGCCAGGTCATCACAGGGCTGACACATAGACACAGACAACCATTCACACTCACATTCACACCTACGGTCAATTTAGAGTTACCAGTTAACCTAACCTGCATGTCTTTGGACTGTGGGGGAAACCGGAGCACCCGGAGGAAACCCACGCGGACACGGGGAGAACATGCAAACTCCACAACTGAATCATTTTTAAAAATAATAACTTCTTCCCTTAGCACTCACTATGTACCTAAATCCTTTAAACTAGCAGTTATCAAACTCTAATAAAAAAAAATGACCTGGATCACTGTCAGCTGTCCAACTACAGGCCAATATCAAACCTCCCCTTTATCTCCAAGATCCTAAAAAAAAGCTGTGGCATAGCAGTTATGCTCACATCTACATCGGAATAACATCCATGAAATGTATCATGTCATGGAAACTTCTAATAAACACTTCAGAACACTTAGCAGTTGTCTTTTCAGTTATTTATTATAGTAGATCATATAAAACAGACATATAAAATAGGAAAGGAAAAAGAAGAAGAAGAAGAAGAAAAGAAGAGAAGACACCACTTCTGATGATGCCTAGAGTACGCGCACTATGAGTTGTGTTTTAGTGGCTGTTATCTATTATACTCTAAAGGCATTCGCTGACTGCTTGCATCTTCACATGATTGGCTCAAGATTTTCTATGAAGCTTTGTTAAAGCGTGCACCTGGCATGCTCTGGTATGTGCAGGCGGATGCGTAGTTACGGAGAACTCAGACACCCTGCTTATCACCACCAAGGCCACAGAAAGGCGATTACAACATGGGGAAAAACAACTTTCTCAGTACACTAGGCCACTTGAGCTCAACACACAGAAACACAGAGAATAGGAATGTTCGTCCACTAAATTTCCCTCACATTTCCCCCCTTTTTATCCTACAGGATAATTGCTAAAGAAAGAAATGTACACAATTTCAGTGGTAAGAGTTCCCAGAGAGATTTGACTTAACACGTCATTGAGTGTACAGGGATAATGCTAAGGCTGTTTTTGTAAGACATAGACGTCTTAAGTTAATGCTTGCAAGCTATATACATAGATCAGGAAACAATAGAACAGGAAACAACCACAAATGAAAGTGTTTTAAGTTAGGGCTAATTTCATATCAGCTGTGCTGATGTCATCAAATGGTGGGTTATGGTCTTCGTGTGGGTTTGGAGGCCAGTCAGGCAAGTTGTCTGGGTCTATTTTCACCATCTGGTAACCAATATTTGTCAGCTGCCTCTGAAACACAGACATACAACATTGGCAGAAAACAGGGAGCAAATCACAATCACTAAGCCCAGGACCGGTATGGTGGATGGAATCAGAGTCTTCCATCCACTGAACCAACACCATCAGCTGTCTTCAACTCCTCCATGTTCATCTGCTCGTAATTGTTCAGCAACCTTGCACATCTTGTTCAGTGCCTCAGTGATGTTACTGAGTTAACCCTTGTCCTTCTTGACATTTGTTGGTGCTCAGAGGGCGGGCACGCCCTATCAGCCCTCGTCCCACCTCACCAGGACTTGGAGGAAACTTGAAACCCTAAGACTTATCTATCGGCTAGACACTGAAATACTCTTCCCTATTGAGGGTGCGTGCGCGATTGATGTGATACTCGCACTGTTCCATGCAGTGATGCCTTTCTTCCTCATGAGCTTTAGTCAGCATCTGGGCCACTTAGGCCTTCCTCTTCCTCCTGCTCAGCCGGTTCAGGAACCCTCCTGCAGTGGCTAGCATGGATCCACGTCACTCTGCCTGTGACCTTCACTGCCGTTGGGGTCGTGAGCAGGACCTGGAATGGGCTATTCCACCATGGCTTGTTCCACTTGGTTCGTCGGAAGTCTTTCACCACTATCCAATTCCCTGGATGTAGATCATGCAGAGGTCCCTCAGCAGGCTTGGGAAGTGCTTCTCTTACCTCTCGTCCTGGGTGGCAGTGCTCTGAAGGTCCACTAGCTGTAAACAGGGAGTAGAAACCTGAGGAAAAGCAAGGTTAGAGGGTGAACTGTAAGTTGAGGCTGCACACTTAGCTGCCGTGTCTGCCCCGTCATTTCCTTGAGACACAAGATCAGTATTGTTAGTATGGGCAGCACACTTGCACACAGCAATGGCTCTAGGGAGTAGAATAGCATCCAACAACTCAGAGACCAGTTTATGATGTGCAATGGGAGATCCTATTGCTAGTGAGAAAATTGTGTTTCCAAATGGTGCCAAAATCGTGCACAATGCCAAATGTGTACCTGCTGTCCGTAAAAATATTGACAGATTGCCCTGCAGCCAATTTGCATGCCTCGATAAGGGCACAGAGCTCTGCAGCCTGCGCCGACAGGTTTGAGGGCAGACAACACCTTGAGGACCTTGTGATCTGAGACTATGACAAAACCTACTTTGTTCTTTCCCATCTCTGAGTCTCTGGAGGCTGAACCATCCACACAGAGGACCATGTCTGGATTTTCCAAAGGGTCGCTCTTTAAGTCTGCCCTGGGGGAACAAAAATCGTTAGTGAGAGCAACATAGTCATGTGGTTCTCCATCGTCCTCTGTAGGGAGAAGAGAAGCAGAATTCAGATCAGAACAATGTTTCACAATGATGTTAGGCATATCAAGTATGACAGTGTTATACTTCAACCATCTCTGTGCTGACAAATGTGACGTCTTTTTCTCCAACAGAAGCAGGGAGACAGCATGTGGGACCAAAGGGGTGAGGTTAGAGTACCCCACAATATTTCTGAAAGCAGTTATCGCCTTTTCAGCTGCAGCAACTGCACACAGGCAAACAGGAAGTCCAGCAGCCAATTTGCCGGAGAAGTAGGCTACAGGTCTTAATCTATCCCTGTGCTTCTGCAAAAAAAACAGAGGTCATGAAACCCTTCTTTTTATCTACAGTTTGAACAAATGGTTTATTGGGGTCAGGCAATCCCAGAGTGGGTGTGGTCTGCAGAGCGCTCTTTAGGGACGTCAGGCGCGCACGGAACAACCGCAGCATTGACTGCTTGCAGATCTTGGATAAACCTCCACTTATCGGGCTGGGATGGTTTTCTTGCCTTCTTAACTGGGAAAATAGGAGTGTGCACTGGAGAGTTCTGGCAAGGGACAATTACACCTGCCTTCAACAACGAATCAAAGACCGGTCTTATACCTGCGATTGCTTCTGGTTTGAGTGGGTACTGGGTCTGTTTAGGCCTGAAATCTGATTTGGGTGTGATCACCACTGGTTCAGCATTCTTTATTAGGCTTACATCATGTTTACCCTTTGCCCAAACGGAATTTGGAACCGCCGCCAATTTGGGGTGCACCTCTGCCGGAGTTATGCCTGTGGAAACAGACAAACAGGCCACCATGGCCGGGGTCCCCAGGACCCTGGTCATTAGTGGCTAATATTACGCTGTGCTTAACATGCACACACATAGCATGACTTTGTTTGTAGACCCCAAGCTTTTGGCAAAACACACACTAAGGTCCTCTGTTTGGGACCATTCATTGCCATTGACTGTGCACTTCTTGACCCACTTCCCCACGTCTTTCCAATGGGCGGCTCGTGGCTTTGCTAATGAGACATGGGGTATAGAATTAACGATGTCAAAAAAATCATGCTGGCAACAGCCGACCTCAGAGTCCTCTGACACAAGGCCGCATACTATAATGTTTGAGAACACTGTGATGAACAGTGATGCAGTTGTTCGGACAACAAGTAAAATGGACCTGCATGGCACAATAATGTTTAGACCAATACATAGTTTTGAGGGTCAATCTTTCACGTACATTGGGTCTGCAAACCAAGTCTTTTCAAACTCTACATCTTGCCCTTGGTGAACATGTGCTGTGCAATGTAAATCTTCCTCTTTCATATAATCTGTGTCAACTGATGAGGTGTTCAAGTGTGCGAGCTGTACAAGGTGTTTTGGAGTTTGTGTGAGTTGATCTGAGCAGACCCACCAGACATACACATACAGGGGGCTTCCAAACCCATACTGCACACTGCACATTTCAGTTACTTCAATAGTTAGTCCATCTGGAGTGGACGTGAGATTTACTCCTAATTTGCACATTAAATTGCGTGCTAACAAATTTACTGGCCATGTATGTGAGATGAGGAATGAATGGGGCATAACTATTCCTCCCTCGCTTTTACACAGGAGGTTGACTAAGAAAGTTTTGATTACAGGTCGTCCTGAGATGCCCATCGTCTGAATTTAATTTGAGCTGAGCAGTGGGTCTACTGGAAGTACCCCATGTTGTATGACTGAGTGTCCTGCTCCAGAATCTACTAAAAAGGTTAACACATGCCCACATACAGTGAGGGGCATGCAAGGGAGTTTAGAGAAGGGAGTAGTTATGTATTTTAACAAACATAATGCAACTTCAGGTGTATCTATCTGGACTGGTGTATCGGGCGTTTCTGTGTAGTCTTGCCGTTGCATGCAGGTGCTGCTACTAATGTGTTTAATGTTATGGGAATGCTCCTGTCTATGTGTATGTGTATCATCAAGTGTGTGTGTGTGTGTTACCTCTCCTGTTCTCTGTGTGGGGCCTGTTCCCGGAGTCCGCCCATCAGTCTGCTTTGCTGTACTCATCATGGGGCTTCTGCCTGCTACTGTGGAGACAATCCCTTCTGATTGCAGTTGTAGCAGGTTGCGCCTTTTATCCAGGATGGGTCACCCCAGGTCATCCTGCCTCAGCCCCTACCTCAACCTCTTCCTCTTTGTCCAGGCTGAGCAGTCTGGAGAAGAGTGAGAGTGGCGGCATGTAGGTCTTGGTCTCTTTTTGTTGACTTTGTGTTCTTCTCTTTAATCGCCTTTCTGCATGCACAGTGTACTGCTCGATCTTGGTGAGGCTCAGGAGTGCCCTCCATTGCAGCCAGGGTCATGGGCCTGGTCAGGCCACTGTGTTTCTCATGCGTGGCAGTGAGATGAGCGAGAAATGCTGACACCACTTCACCATCTTCTTGCTTACACATACTGATCTTAGTCATGTCTATGTTCAAGGGAAAGCTTCGATCAGACGAGCACAGAGAGCAGTGAGGGTATTTCTGTACTCACTATTGCCATCTGCAGGTCAGCTTCTGGCCACTCTCTGGAAACCTTGTTCCAATCTATACCCATCTTGGTCATGATTAGGCGGCGAAGTTCATGGGTGGACAGTCGGAATTCTCTGCAAAACATCAACAGTTCGTTACCAAATCTCTTTCCTCCTGCCTCTCTCATGTTGGGAAGAGAAGCCATGCTTTCCTTGATATCAGCTGTCATCCAGGATCTGTGGACTAGAAGCACGCTGTCAGCTCCAGCCACTTCCACCATTGGAAGATGAAAGACTTCATTGAATTTTTTTTTTTTTGCATTGAAATTTTTATTACTTAGCAATGTAGCTAGGCTCAGTATGGCCAATGGTATTTTTTGGGGCTGTAGTTAGATGCGACCAAACTCTTCCACGTTTTTCCTGTTTACATAGGTTTATATGACCAGTGATATGAAACAAGTTCAGTTACACAAATTGAAACGTAGCGATTTTCTATGCTATGGAAAGTCCGCACTATAATGACAGGCGTACTAACACCTTCTGCACGCTTCGGCAGCGCATTGATACGGAGCTCAGATATCAATGCGCTGCCGAAGCGCACAGAAGGTGTTAGTACGCCTCTCATTATAGTGCAGACTTTCCATAGCATAGAAAATTGCCACGTTTCAATTTGTGTAACTGAACTGAAAAATTACTCACACTGTAAGAAAGATAGCACGATGATGACACAACTAACACACCTCTAGTTTCATGTAAAGCCTCAGTCACAACCGGCCGTACGTGCTCCTATGGCCGGTCTACATGCAAAAACGCAAGAAACGCACAGAGGGCGCGTGTGAAACGCACGAGAGCACGCATGTGATGTGCTGATTTTCGAGATGCAGATCGGCCGCAGAGGTTCTTTGTCATGTCAAACAAACTCAACGGGCGCTTACGGTTTTTTCAGGTTGCAAGACAAACTTATGGCCAACATTCGTCTTTCTCCATGAACAAAAAAAAAAAAAGCAGCGATTTGGGAAATGCCAAAAACCATATGGCCAAAAAATTGTACATCCGGTTGTGACCTAGGCTTAATCAAACCACAACACTCTCCGTTACATGCAAAAATAACTACACAGCCTTAGATTAATAAACTTACCCCATCAGAAAGAGAAATGGCACCTTGCACACACCAATGCCTCCAATGGAATGTAATCCTAGCTTCCTTTTGGTTGGTTTTTTTTTGCTAGAAATGGTTATCGCCGATGTAACTACCATGCGTCTGTTTGCTTCGCAGTGTTTGTTAGGGTTTTGCTGGGATTCGACCCTGGTTCGCTGGTGTGATAATCCAGCAAACCCCCACTAGGCCACCAGGGGGATGACTCAAGTGCAGAGGCGTGAGGCGGAAGTAGAAAAGTATCAAAAAGTTTATTTACAAAATGTACAATCCATGGCAAAAAACAAAAGTAATCCAAAAGCTCAGAAGATAAAAGGGAAAATAAAAAATATCCAAAAGTTCAAAGTCCAAAAATAAGAAAAGAAAAGGCAAAAATGCAAACGCTCAGAAGATCTCAAAAATGGTACAAACAAAATTCAAAAAGGTCCAAAAAGAAAGCAAAGTACAAAAACTACAAAGACACAGGCAAGGAACATGGAACAGAGGGAACTAGCATTAACAGGCATAGCACAGGAAAAAGACTCCGTGACAAGGGAACAAACAGAGGGGTATTTATACACACACTAATAAGGAACAGAGCGGGGCAGGAAACAGGCAATGAAGACAAACACAAAAACACAGTGGCGGCCTCTAGAGGCCAAAACAAACATGACAAGATGGAAATAACAGCGGTCTCTAGAGGCCAAAACAGTCCCAGTCCTAACAGGACCCCCCCCCCCCAGGAGCGTCTCCTGACGTTCTCAGGGCGATCCGGATGGGCCGAATGGAAGTCCCGGCATAGTCCTTTATCTAGAATGTCCCGGGCGGGGACCCAACAACGTTCCTCAGGGCCATAGCCCTCCCAATCTACTAGATATTGAAGCCCGCCACGGACCCGGCGGGAGTCAAGCAGGCGATGCACGGTGAACACAGTCTGACCCTGGAAGATGCGGGGGGGTGGGGGGTTCCTAGGGGCAGGGGCATATGTGGACGTCAGTACGGGCCGCAACAGGGTTGATCCTCAGAGTCTGGGGCAACTGGAGCCGGTAGGCGACAGGGTTCACCCTGTGCACCACCTTGAAGGGGCCAATGTAGCGAGGAGCAAGCTTGCGGTTCTCCACCCGCAGCGGAAGGTCCTTAGTGGACAGCCAAACCCGCTGCCCAGGGCGGAAAGCGTGGGCAGGTCTTCTATGGCGGTTGGCCTGAGTCTGGTTGGTTCTGGAGGTCTGGATGAGGGTCTTCCTGACCTTGCTCCAGGTCTTGCGACACTGTCTCACATATTGGTTGACCGAGGGCACCCCCGCGTCCTCCTCCTGGTCCGGGAACAGAGGTGGCTGGAACCTGAATTGGCACTGGAATGGCGACAGCCTGGTGGCCGATGACTGCAGGGTGTTGTGGGCATACTCTGCCCATGGCAGCCAGGTGCTCCACGATGTCGGGTTATCCATAGCCAGGCCTCACAGGGTGGTTTCCAGGTCCTGGTTGAGCCTCTCTGTCTGGCCATTGGACTGTGGGTGAAACCCAGAGGAGAGGCTGGCAGTGGCTCTGATGACCTTGCAGAACCCATGCCACACTCGGGAGGAGAACTGGGGCCCTCAGTCTGAGACGATGTCCTGCGGGAGACCAAAGACTCGGAAGACATGAGTGAATAATAGCTTAGCAGTTTCAAGAGCAGAAGGGAGCTTGCACAGTGGAAAAAGCGATAAGCCTTGGAGAATCTGTCAACTATGACCAATATGACAGTGTTACCTTGTGACTCGGGGAGACCCGTGATGAAGTCGACTGCCACGTGGGACCAGGGACGCCAGGGAATGGTCAGAGGATGCAGGAGACCCTGGGGGTGCTGTTGTGGGTTCTTGCTTCTGGTGCACACTTCGCAGGAAAGGACGAATGACCTCACTTCCTTCTCCATGCTAGGCCACCAGAAGCGCCTTCTCAAAAACTCCAGGGTCCTTCGAGCTCCCGGGTGGGCGGTGAGAGGGGACGAGTGACCCCACTGGAGAACCTTGGCCCGGGCTTGATGTGGGACGTACAAGAGGCCCGGTGGCCCCATCCCAGGACCGGGGTCCTGGCGTTGGGCTCATCGGACGGCCTCCTCAATACCCCACCGGACAGGGGCCACAATCCGGGACACAGGGATAATAGGCCCAACTTCAATCTCCCTGTTAGTGGCAGAGAACAGTCTGGACAGTGCATCAGGTTTGGTGTTCTTGGAGCCGGGGCGGTACGATAGGGTGAAGTCAAACCGACTGAAAAACAGGGCCCACCTAGCCTGTCGTGGGTTCAGTCTCTTGGCTTGCTGGAGGTACTCCAGGTTCTTGTGGTCCATCCAAACCAGGAATGGATGTTGTGCTCCCTCCAGCCAGTGCCTCCACTCCTCAAGGGCCAGTTTGACTGTTAGCAGTTCTCAATCCCCCACATCGTACCAGGACTCCGCAGGACTCAGGCGGTGGGAGAAGTATGCGCAGGGGTGCAGCTTTCCTTCCGAACGTTGAGAGAGCACTGCGCCGACACCACTGTCCGAGGCATCCACCTCCACGATGAATGGTTGGGAGGTGTCCGGGAGGACCAGAATGGGTGCCGTGCAGAAGCGGTGCTTGAGGTCTTTGAACACCTTTTCCGCCTGAGGAGACCAGACATAAGATCCACCTGTCCCTTTGGTGAGGTCTGACATGGGTGCTCCAAGTCCATTTGGAGTTGGCCTGTCCGTACAATAAAACCCAGAAAGGAAACCTCGAGAACATGAAATTCGCATTTCTGGGCCTTGGCAAACAGATTGTTCTGTAGCAGCCTCTGGAGAACCTGGCAGACATGGTGGCGGTGCTCCTCCACGGTCTTGGAAAAGATAAGGATGTCGTCGAGGTAGACAAAAACATACAGGTTAATCATGTCCCTCAAGACGTCGTTGATTAGGGCCTGAAAAACAGCTGGTGCGTTGGTGAGTCCGAAGGGCATAACCTGGTATTCATAGTGCCCAGACGGGGTGTTAAAGGCAGTCTTCCACTCGTCTCCCTGTCGGATACGGATGAGGTGGTATGCGTTCCATAGGTCCAACTTGGTGAAGACGGTGGCGCCTTGGAGCAGGTCGTATGCTGTGGACATCAGCGGAAGGGGATATCGGTTGCGCACAGTGATCTTGTTCAGGCCCCTGTAGTCAATACATGGTCGGAGCCCCCCATCTTTCTTGCTGACAAAGAAGAAGCCGGCACCAGCAGGTGAGGTGGAGGGTCGAATGAACCCAGAGATCAGGGCGTCTTTGAGGTATTCCTCCATGGCCTTGCATTCTGGCTGAGAGAGGGAGAACAGTCTGCCATGAGGAGGGGTAGTCCCAGGGAGCAAGTCGATGGCACAGTCATAGGCCCAGTGCGGAGGAAGAATGGCGACCCTGCTTTTGCTGAATACCTCCTTCAAATCCCAGTACTCTGTGGGAACTTGAGATAGCTCGGTGAGATCAGGGGGCTTGGCAGTAGACACAGGAGAGCTAGAGAGCAGACAAGAGGCATGGCACGCAGGGCCCCATTCCACAACCTGGCTTGTTACCCAATCTATGCGAGGGTTGTGGTGGGTAAGCCAAGGAAGGCCTAGAATCACTGGGAACTCTGGTGAAGGAATCAGGTGCAGGGATATTTCTTCCTTGTGACCTTGAGACTGGAGGAAGACTGGAGAAGTTACTTGGGTGACTCTTCCGTCACCTAAGGCTTGGCCATCCAGGGCAGACACAGACAGTGGGACTTCAAGAGGTGCAGTCGGGACATTGATACTTTGGGCGAAGTGAACATCCATAAAGTTTCCAGCCGCCCCTGAGTCTAACAAGGTTGACAAGAGTGGACGGACTCACCCCAGGAGATGGAGACCGGGATGTAAACTCCTTGGCCAGGAAGTTCAGGAGAGAGGGTAGGCCCCGTCACAACCCTCCCTCGGCTGGACAGGGTGGTCCTTTTCCTGAGAGTTCGGGACATGATGCTCGGAAGTGACCAGGCTTGCCACAGTAGATGCAGCACTTGTCCCTCCTTCTGCGCTCCCTCTCAGATGCGGACAGGTGAGTACGACCCACTTGCATGGGTTCTGGACAGTCACTGGAGGAGGTAGACGGGCTCCAGGTAGAGGCAGGGAGCCCGGGGAAGCTCAGGACTTGGCAGCATTCTCTCATCCTGTTGTCCAGATGAGTAGAATGTGAGATCAGTGTTTCGAGGTCACTAGGGCATCTGATAGAAGCCAGACCGTCTTTGATGGGGTCAGACAGACCATGGTGGAAGGCTGACACCAGGGCAGTCTCGTTCCATCCACTTACTGCTGCGAGCATCCAGAACGAGATGGCGTTGTCTGCGACGCTTCCCCCTTGCCGGATGGACATGAGCTTTCTGGCTGCGTCTTTACTGATGTCTGCTTGATCGAAGACATGAAACATCTCCTCAGTAAACAGCTGGAAATCAGAGCACTCGGGTCCCTGTCTCTGCCAGATAGCAGTGGCCCAGGCCCGCGCCTTACCAGCTAACAAGGTTATCACAAAGGCAATCTTGCGGTGATCCGTAGTGTAGGTGGTAGGCTGAAGCTCAAAGGTGAGTTGGCACTGGGTAAGGAACTCTCGACACTCACTGTGCTTGCCGTCATACCTCTGTGGTGCAGGAAGGCTGGGTTCGCGAGGTGAAGAAGGCAGCATGGCAGGAGGCACTGGAGCAGGAGCGGATGGTGGAGCAGGAGCAGAATCAGGCAGAGGAGATGGGGGCAGAGAAGTCAGCTGTGCCAGGGTTTTCCCAATCTGCTGAAGCAGTACCTCGTGGCAAGCAAGGGTCTCACGTTGGCTTGCGAGAGTCTGTCCATGAGTGTCCATGGTGGATCCGAGGCATGTTAACACAGCCATCATTCCCTGAAGGTTGGGCGGGTAGACAGATGAAGAAGCCTCTGCTGAGTCGGTCATGACAGAGTCTTTCTGTTAGGGTTTTGCTGGGATTCGACCCTGGTTCGCTGGTGTGATAATCCAGCAAACCCCCACTAGGCCACCAGGGGGATGACTCAAGTGCAGAGGCGTGAGGCAGAAGTAGAAAAGTATCAAAAAGTTTATTTACAAAATGTACAATCCACGGCAAAAAACAAAAGTAATCCAAAAGCTCAGAAGATAAAGGGAAAATAAAAAATATCCAAAAGTTCAAAGTCCAAAAATAAGAAAAGAAAAGGCAAAAATGCAAATGCTCAGAAGATCTCAAACATGGTACAAACAAAATTCAAAAAGGTCCAAAAAGAAAGCAAAGTACAAAAACCACAAAGACACAGGCAAGGACCATGGAACAGAGGGAACTAGCACTAACAGGCATAGCATAGGAAAAAGACTCTGTGACAAGGGGACAAACAGAGGGGTATTTATACACACACTAATAAGGAACAGGGCGGTGCAGGAAACAGGCAATGAAGACAAACACAAAAACACAGTGGCGGCCTCTAGAGGCCAAAACAAACATGACAAGATGGAAATAACAGTGGCCTCTAGAGGCCAAAACAGTCCCAGTCCTAACAGTTTCAGCTCCTCTGAGCTCTGTTTAGCTTGCTCATTCCATAGTGAAATTACATGCCTGTATGCAGCTTGCTCATTCCATAGTGAAATTACATGCCTGTATGCAGCTTAAGTAGCCACGAGCTCAGCTCGTATCATACAGCTGATTCGCGAAAAAAAAAAGACTTAAATCATCATGTGAATGGCCCATATGGTAATTTACCCACACCCCCCAGCAGGCTACAGTCCTGACAAAAACGAGATAATTTGCAACAAAAAATGTATGCTTTTCCAACAAAACAATCTATTATCTGAAATACTGATTGCATTCTTCAAGATCTCAACTTGCACATGATGGAAAAAAAACAAAAATCACAAATTTCCCAAAAAAATGCTTCTTTTGCGATTATCTCGGATTTGTTTCAGCCGACATGTGTCCCTGGATTCGGTGAGGCGTCACATATGTGTCCTTTTTGTCCAGGTGGCTAAGGGCCACATGAAGGGTGGTGGCTATGGCGTAATCTGTTGACCAGTTACGGTGATATGCAAACTGCAGGGGATCCAGGGAGGGAGGCAGCAGGGTCTTTATGTGTCTCATGATGAGCCCCTCAAAGGACTTCATAATGATGGGTGTGATTGCAACGGGACAGCAGTCATTGAGGCAGGACACTGAAGATTTCTTCGGCACGAGGATGATGATAATGGTCTTGAAGCACTTTGGAATGATAGCATTGCTCAGGGAGATGTTGAAGAGGTCAGTGAGAACATCTGCCAGCCAGTCTGCACATCCTCTGAGCACTTTACTGGGGATGTCTGGTCCAGCAGCCTTCTATGGGTTGACTCTGCATACAGTTTTCCTCACATCTGCTGTGGTCAGAAACAGCACCTAGTTGTTGGGAGGAGGGATGGTCTTCCTCATTGCCACACCATTCTATTCCTCAAACCATGCATAGAAGCTGTTCAGTGCATCTGGAAGGGAGACATCATTGTCACAGGCAGGTGGTGTTGTCCTGTAGTTCATGATGGCCTGGCTGCCCTGCCACACGCACTGTGTCACTGTTGTCCTGAAAGTAGCTGTGGATTCTCTGGGTGTGTGCGTGCTTTGCTGAGCTGATGGGCCAAGACAGTTTGACCCTTGCGACTCTGAGGGCCACCCTGTCACCTGCTCTGAAGGCAGCATCTTGGGTCCTCAGTAGCGCACACACCTCTACAGGAATCCATGGCTTCTGATTGGGGCGAGTGGTGAAGATCTTAGAGACAGTAACACCATCAATGCACTTGTTGATGTAGCTGGTCACTGATGCCGTGTAATCCTCTAAGTTGGTGAGTTGGTGCAGTTGCCATTGGTTGAGTCTCCCAAAATATGTCTCAGTGAGTTCTCTCAAAACAGTCCTGGAGAGCAGAGATGGCTCCTTCTGGCCAGGTTTTCACCTGCCTTAGGACTGGTTTGAAGGATCTGATAAGTGGTCTGTATACTCGAATTAGCATAACAGAGATGTTGTCTGGATAGCCGAGGTGGGAGTGGGGCTCCACCCGGTATGCACCATGAATGTTTATGTAAACAAGATCCAGTGTATTCGTCCCTCTCGTTGCAAAGTCCATATACTGATGAAAGTATGTGGACGTGGCAACGAGAGACTTTGCATCACCTCTACTTTTAACAACATTCTGTAAACATTTGGAAACTGAGGAGACCAATTGCTGTAGTTTTGAAAATGTTGTCCCATTTTTGCCTGATATACAATTGCAGTTCCTCAACAGTTCGGGTCTCCTTTGTTGTATTTTGCGCTTCATAATGCATCAAATGTTTTAAATGGGAGACAAGTCTGGACTGCAGGCAGGCCAGTTTAGCACCTGGACTCTTTTACTATGGAGCCATGGAGTTTTAATATGTGCAGAAAGTAGTTTGGCATTGTCTTTCTGAAAAAAGGAAGGCCTTCCCTAAAAAAAAAAGATTTTGTCTGGATGGCAGCATATTGCTCTGAAATGTGTATATATCATTCAGCATTAATGATTCCTTCCCAGATGTAAAAGCTACCCATGTCATGTGCACTAATGCACCCTTATACTATCACAGATGCTGGCTTTTGAACTGTGCACTGATAACAAGCTAGATGATCCCTCTCATCTTTAGCCTGGAGGACATGGTGTCCATGATTTCTAAAATTAATTTCTACTTTTGATTCATCAGACCTTGGGACAATTTTCCACTTCACCTCAGTCCATTGTAAAAGAGAAGGTGGTGGTGTTTCTGGATATTGTTTATGTATGATTTTAACTTGCATTTGTGGATGTAGTAATGAACTGTTTTCACAGATGATGGCTTTCTGAAGTGTTCCTGAGCCCATACAGTGATTTCCACTACGGACACGTGTCTGCTTTTAATGCAGTGTCACCTGAGAGCCTGAAGATCACAGGCATCCAATGTTAGTTTTCAGCCTTGTCTCTTGCATACAGAGAGTTCTCCAGATTCTATGAATCTTTTAATGATATTATGTACCATAGATTATGTGATCCCCAAATTCTTTGCAATTTTACATTGAGGAACATTATTCTTAAATTGTTGCACTGTTGCAGTCTTTCACAGAGTGGTGAACCCCTCCCCATCTTTACTTCTGAGAGACTTAGCCTCTCTAGGATGCTCATTTTATACCCAATCGTTACCGACCTGTTGCCAATTAACCAAATTAGTTTTTTTTTACATTACATCTTTTTCCATCTTTTGTTGATCCTTTTCCAGATTTTCTGAAATGTGTTGCTGACATGAAATGCAAAATGAGCATATATTTTTTTCAGAAAACAAAAATTTCTCAGTTTCAACATTTGATATGTTGTCTTTGTACCATTTTCAATTAAATATAGGCTTTTCATGATTTGCAAATTTTCAGATTCTGTTTTTATTCATGTCTTACAATGTCCCAACCTTTTTTTGGAACTGGGGTTGCAGTGTGGGAAATAAGGCCGGACCGATGGACAGTTACCTGTCATTTTTGCATTTGTCCATCTGTGTTTCAAAAGCACTGGACCGGATGGCTGATAAAAAATAATTTGAATGTGCCTGTCTGTATTTCAAAAGCATCAAACTGGATGGCACATGAAAAAACTGTAAAGATATGGGTCTAATCTATGTCCATTTTTCTTCCATATATTACACTGAGTGAATACATTATTTTGTAACATGATCTGTGAAATGGTGGCCCCTGCAGGTGCAAATTTAAAAATTCATAACTCAGCCACCGATGGTCCTAGCCCCACCAAAATTTACAGGCATTTCACTCTCCCTGAGCCCTTTTGAACCAGCACAGGCACAGCCTGCTACAACTCTGCCTCAGCTCGTTATTCGCCACTGAAACCCCCGCACGGGCGCTGCTTGCTGAAATCTTTAATATGAACCATGGTTCGAGCCAGCCTTCAAAAATTCATAACTCGGCCACCAATGGTCCTAGCCCTGCCAAAAGTTACAGGCGCATCCCTCTCCCTAAGACCTTTTGAACCAGCCCAGGCTCTGCCTGATCTGATATCAGGAGCAAGTGCAGGTTGCAGAAAGCTTTAGCATGAGCCCTAGCTCCAGTCGCTTGTGCACCCCAGGATTTAAAAATTCATAACTCAGCCACCGAAGGTCCTAGCCCTGTCAAAATTTACAGACACCTCCCATTCCCTGAGTGGCACACTAAATAAGACAATAATAATACACTCAGTATTCACTGTTGTTTTTATTGCACGATGCAGTTGAAATAGTGTATTAGGGTTGACAGTATATGATTGATCCAGTCGGTTGATTAAGAGTTCAGTTTACATGACACTTTGCAGTACAATATTATGTTAAGTGCCAAACTTCCAGTCAATGGTTGTTATTATAATGTGCATTTTTTATTCATAATAAGAATGACAGTCATAGTCATATGTTTTGGAGGATGTAGATTTATATTTTAATAGAGTAATTTTTTTTCTATTTTCTAAGTTCTAGTTCAGCAGATTTTATTCTGAATGCCAAATAATATTACCATGTCTGGTTTTGAATCATTTTAAAAGGTATTTCTTATGAAGTTACTTGAACTCTCATATTCAAAATAGTTAACTCTATTATGTAAGACTAGGGGCAGCACAGTGGTGTAGTGGTTAGCACTGTCGCCTCACAGCAAGAAGGTTCTGGGTTTGCAGCCGGCGAGAGCCTTTTTGTGTGGAGTTTGCATGTTCTCCCCGAGTCTGCATAAGTTTCCTCCGGGTGCTCTGGTTTCTCCCACAGTTCAAAGACATGCAGGTTAGGTTAACTGGTGGCTCTAAATTGACCGTAGGTGTGAGTGTGAATGGTTGTTTGTCTCTGTGTCAGCCCTGCGATAACCTGGCGACTTTTCCAGGGTGTACCCCGCCTCTCGCCCATAGTCAGCTGGGATAGGCTCCAGCTTGCCTGTGACCCTGTAGAACAGGATAAGTGGCTACAGATAATGGCTGGATATGTAAGAATAGTTCATCTCATCTCATCTCATCTCATCTCATCTCATCTCATCTCATTATCTCTAGCCACTTTATCCTGTTCTACAGGGTCACAGGCAAGCTGGAGCCTATCCCAGCTGACTACGGGTGAAAGGCGGGGTACACCCTGGACAAGTCGCCAGGTCATCACAGGGCTGACACATAGACACAGACAACCATTCACACTCACATTCACACCTACGGTCAATTTAGAGTCACCAGTTAACCTAACCTGCATGTCTTTGGACTGTGGGGGAAACCAGAGCACCCAGAGAAAACCCACACGGACACGGGGAGAACATGCAAACTCCGCACAGAAAGGCCCTCGCCGGCCACGGGGCTTGAACCCGGACCGTCTTGCTGTGAGGCGACAGTACTAACCACTACACCACCGTGCCGCCTGTAAGAATAGTTTTATTGTTAATTACTAAATTTCTCATAGACTTATAAACATAGTGTAAAAATAGTCATTGTTGACATAATGTTTCATGAGTGTTATTATAGTACCTACAGTGGTGCTTGAAAGTTTGTGAACCCTTTATAATTTTCTCTATTTCTGCATAAATATGACCTAAAACATCATCAGATTTTCAGACAAATCCTAAAAGTAGAGAAAGAGAACCCAGTTAAACAAATGAGACAAAAATATTATGCTTGGTCATTTATTCATTGAGGAAAATGATCCAATATTACATATCTGTGAGTGGCGAAAGTATGTGAACCTCTAGGATGAACCAGTGATTTCAAGGTGAAAATAGAGTCAGGTGTTTTCAATCAATGGGATGACAATCAGGTGTGAGTGGGCACCCTGTTTTATTTCAAGAACAGGGATCTATCAAAGTCTGATCTTCACAACACATGTTTGTGGAAATTTATCATGGGACAAACAAAGGAGATTTCTGAGGACCTCAGAAAAAGCGTTGTTGATGCTCATCAGGCTGGAAAAGGTTACAAAACCATCTCTAAAGAGTTTGGACTCCACCAATCCACAGTCAGACAGATTGTGTACAAATGGAGGAAATTCAAGACCATTGTTACCCTCCCCAGGAGTGGTCGACAAACAAAGATCACTCCGAGAGCAAGGTGTGTAATAGTCGGCGAGGTCATAAAGGACCCCAGGTCGACTTCCAAGCAACTGAAGGCCTCTCTCACATTGGCTAATGTTAATGTTCATGAGTCCACCATCAGGAGAATACTGAACAACAATGGTGTGCATGGCAGGGTTTCAAGGAGAAAGCCACTGCTCTCCAAAAAGAACATTGCTGCTTGTCTGCAGTTTGCTAAAGATCACGTGGACAAACCAGAAGGCTACTGGAAAAATGTTTTGTGGACAGATGAGACCAAAATAGAACTTTTTGGTTTAAATGAGAGGCGTTATGTTTGCAGAAAGTAAAACACTGCATTCCAGCATAAGAACCTTATCCCATCTGTAAAACAAGGTGGTGGTAGTATCATGGTTTGGGCCTGTTTTGTTGCATGTGGGCCAGGATGGCTTGCCATCATTGATGGAACAATGAATTCTGAAATATACCAGCAAATTTGAAAGGAAAATATCAGGACATCTGTCCATGAACTGAATCTCAAGAAAAGGTGGGTCATGCAGCAAGACAACAACCCTAAGCACACAAGTCGTTCTACCAAAGAATGGTTAAAGAAGAATAAAGTTAATATTTTGGAATGGCCAAGTCAAAGTCCTGACCTTAATCCAATTGAAATGCTGTGGAAGGACCTGAAGTGAGCAGTTCATGTGAGGAAACCCACCAACATCCCAGAGTTGAAGCTGTTCTGTACAGAGGAATGGGCTAAAATTCCTCCAAGCCAGTGTGCAGGACTGATCAACAGTTACCGGAAACGTTTAACTGCAGTTATTGCTGCACAAGGGGGTCACACCAGATACTGAAAGCAAAGGTTCACATACTTTTGCCACTCACAGATATGTAATATTGGATCATTTTCCTCAATAAATAAATGACCAAGTATAATATTTTTGTCTCATTTGTTTAACTGGGTTTTCTTTATCTACTTGTAGGACTTCTGTGAAAATCTGATGATGTTTTAGGTCATATTTATGCAGAAATTTAGAAAATTCTAAAGGGTTCACAAACTTTCAAGCACCACTGTATATATGAGTACCAGTAAGTTATAACCAACTGGAACATCTTTGCCCCCATGCTTTTTTCTAGACATGGAACTGACCTCTGTGTGTACTACTGTTTTCTTGGGTATAACTTTAGGCATGCTTTTCTTGAATCTTTTGACACTTTCTTGTAAATTATAGTCAATTTGTATTGTAATTAGCAACTAATGTCTAGTGTAATTTGGCCTTTGAAAATCACAAAAATGTGCCTGGAAATAGCTGAGAAGCCATCTCCAGACAGCTAAAGCCCTTCAGCTTCCAGGGTCCTAAGGTTGGCCCCGGACCCCTGGCCACATTGTTCCAGTCCTTTGGCCCGTCATTTAGACAGGCTGAAATTTGGACAGACAGACAACATTTCAGACTTGTCTGTCCTGTGACAGTCTGCTTAAAATTCCTTATTTCCCACACTGGGGTTGTAACTCTGGGTGGCCATTGTGTCTCTTCATGTAAAGCAGTCAAAGAAATTGAGATGATCATTGTACCAGTCTTTCATTTGAAACTCAAGTTGATAATATTACAAGGATAGCCTTCTTTCATCTCAGAAATATTGCCAAGATAAGAAATATAATGTCAGTACATGATGCAGAAAAAATAGTTCATGCCTTTGTTTCCTCTAGGTTGGATTATTATAATGCCCTACTGTCTAGATGTACCAGTAGGTGCATAAACAAGCTCCAGTTAGTCCAAAATGCAGCACCATATCTGGATGCCTAAGACCAACAAGAGTTGACGACCTCTACCTCATCTCATTATCTCTAGCCGCTTTATCCTGTTCTACAGGGTCGCAGGCAAGCTGGAGCCTATCCCAGCTGACTACGGGCGAAAGTCCAGGGTGTACCCCGCCAAGTCGCCAGGTCATCACAGGGCTGACATATAGACACAGACAACCATTCACACTCACATTCACACCTACGGTCAATTTAGAGTCACCAGTTAACCTAACCTGCATGTCTTTGGACTGTGGGGGAAACCGGAGCACCCGGAGGAAACCCACGCGGACACGGGGAGAACATGCAAACTCCACACAGAAAGGCCCTCGCCGGCCACGGGGCTCGAACCCAGGACCTTCTTGCTGTGAGGCGACAGCGCTAACCACTACACCACCGTGCCGCCACGACCTCTACCTGTTGTGCGGTATTGCATCCCCACACATTAGAAGAGCAGTCTCAGCCCAGATGGAGAAACTCAAACAAGAGAATGATCCTCTCCACCCACTCTTTCAGCATGAATCAGCACATAAGAGACTCAAATCAAGACAGTTTTCTACATTTCACTACAGCACTTAATGGCAGCGCTCACAATCAAAGGTTAACTATGTGGACAGACCACCTCCAGACAGCTCCTCACAAACTGAACCTGAGCCCCAGCGAATGCCTGCCCCCAGGATCCAACGAGGCACAGCCAATATGGTCATGCCTAAACTGTTTTAGAACTGAAACTGGACGATGTGGAGTCCTGATGAAGAAATGGGGATATAACAGAGATGAACAAACAACATGTGACTGTGGAGCAGAGCAGACAATGAAACACCTACTTGTCTGCTCCACAACTACCAGAGTGATGCACACAGGAGGACCTTGAGAAGTTCGCCCCTCTGGCAGGAGCCTGTGCACAACACGGGCCAGAGTAATATACCCAGCGTGGTGATCTGAGATGGATGGATGGAGCACCAAGAGTCCTTACTAGAACTAGAAGATATGACCATATCACCACTGTCTTATCTATTTACCTATAAAGCACTGGATGGTCTCCCACCACAGTACCTGAGCAGACTTCTGGTCTTTTATGACTGGCCATGCTTACTTAGATTAAAAGTTCCAGGTTATCTGTTGGTACCTCAAATAGTGAAGGCTACATCAGGGGGCAGAACCTTTTCTTACAATGTCCCACAGTTATGGAACAGCCTTCCAAGTAGTGTCTGGGATTTGGACACAGTCTCAGTGTTTAAGTCTCGGCTGAAAACATATGTTTACTCAAGCCTTTTGTTAATAGCTTTTTATTAGTTAAAGGAGCATATCTGAAGGTTCCTCGGGCATAGAGTGTTTTGGTAAACCGGGCTGTAACTCCCCCCCATGCATTCCCTCAGGTTTGTGTACTAAATATGATATATGCACATTTTCTTAAAGATACACTACTGGAAGTAATCAAACCTAATAATACATAGGTAACATTTTGGAAATGTGTTTGGCAGTCAGCCTAGTCTGGTTCTAGGCAACTGTGCCCCAAGTTGTCAGCAAATTGTTTCAGGAGCAAATTATTGTAATAACACAGTTACTGATACTAATGGTAATGGTAATATGAAAAAAAAGAAGACCACATCCAACTAGGAACATGTGACCTTTTATCAAATTGGGAATCATTCCAAAATAATACCAACAATTCCAGAATTATTATCAGAAGAACATTAAGGATAATGCGTGATACTATAAACACCTAAAGTGTCATGCTCCACCCCGGACATCCACTCCGGAGATTACGGATCTCTCACGCCAGTGCCGATCCGGGACAGGAATTCCTTCTCCCTTGAACTCACTTCCTGGCTTTCACTGCTGCTTATTTAAAGGCCATTCTCAGACTCTGTTTTTGCCAGAACATCTCGTTTGCTTCTCTAGCTGTTTCTGTGCCTCTCTTGCTCCTCATGGGTTTTCACTCTAGTGATTTTTTTTTCCCTTGTCCAAGGTTTTTGCACTAGTGTTTTTCTGGTTCTTGGGTTTTGCACTAAAGGTTATTTCTGGTTCATGGTTTCTTACACTAAGGGTCTTTTCTTGTTTATGGTTTTTTGTGCTAGCGTTTTTGTCTTTGCCTGTCTCATGTTTTTGTCAAGTTGCTTGTCCTCATTTTGCCTGGACTATTTTTGCTGGGGTTTTTTTTGTCCTGTTTTGTTTATCTTCTGCCACACCCTTTTTCCCCCCTGTATTAAATCATCTTATTTATTAGATTACTGTCTGTGTTCTGTTTTTGGATCTTAACTTCACCATACCTCCACCAGCCCTAACAGTATGTTCTGGCCAACATGGATCCAGCGGAACTCGCCTATCTGAGAACGGCCATCCAGCAGCAAGGGACTCTCCTCAGGACCCACCAACAAGACCTAGAACAAATTACCCAGAACCTCGCCACCCTGTCCAATGCACTCAACCTTCTCACCACGCAGATGCAGTGCTGTCAAGCTGTGCCTACCCCTGCTCAGCCACTTCCTACTTCAGCTCCTGCCACCACCTTTCTCCATGAACCAAGACTTCCAGCACCTCAGCCCTACAATGGAGAACCAGGTACTTGCAGGTCGTTTTTGTCTCAATGTTCGTTGATCCTAGAACTGCAACCTCTGGCCTTCCCCACAGAATGCTCCTGGGTAGCATATGCAATAATGCTCCTCACCGCCAAGGCCAGAGAGTGGGGAACTGCAGTCTGGGATGCCAATGTACAGTTATTCCAGTTTCAAGGATTTATCTGAGGAGATGTGAACTTTTGACTGCTCTCTGTTTGGCTGGGAGGTGGCCAGAGAGCTCAATGAGCTGTGGCAGGGGTTCTGGTCTACCTCGGGTTACGCCATCGAGTTCCGGACGTCAACTCCAGGCCCTCGTCAACTCGGAGGCGGACAGGAACCTGATCTGCTCCGCCACTGCCAAGCGTCTGGGAATCCCGCTACTTGCTCTTGATGTCCCTCTCACTGTCCTGACACTCAATGGCACTGGCTTGACCACCACTACCCACCTTACTGCCCTGCTCACCCTAAGGATTTCCAGTAACCACTCAGAAACCATCCAGCTTCATGTCATGAACAACCCCCAAGTACCAATCATCCTAGGATTACCATGGATAATGCAGCACAAGCCCCCACCTTAACTGGGCTAACAACACCATCCCAGGCTGGAGCCAGTCCTGCCTAGCTTCCTGTCTGAACTCCACTCTGCCTCCCGCCAAACCACTGCAGCCTTCAGCCAGTGAGTTCCCCGACCTCTCATGTGCCTTTGGAGTATCTGGATCTCAAACTTGTTTTCAGCAAGACCAGAGCAGTGTCCCTCCCTCCTCACAGACCCTATGACCGTGGAATCAACCTCCTACCCGGGACAGCACCACCCAAAGGACGACTCACTGACTGACTGACTCACTCATCAAAAGGCAAGCCATGGAGAAGTACATCTCTGAATCTTTGGCAGCTGGGATCATCTGTCCTTCCCCAGCAGGGGCAGGGTTCTTCATGGAAAAGGACAAGTCGCTCTGCCCCTGCATTGACTATCGGGGTCTCAATGCCATCACGGTCAAGAACTGCTACCCACTACCGCTCATGACCATGGCCTTTGAGCTACTCCAGGGAGCCAAGGTATTCACCAAGCTAGATCTACACAATGCATACCATCTCATCAGGATCAGGGAGGGGGACGAGTGGAAGACGGCCTTTAACACCACCACCGGTCACTACAAGTACCTCGTGGTCCCTTTCAGCCTGACCAACGCGCCTGCAGTCTTCCAGGCACTCGTTAACAACGTTTTAAGGGACTTCCTAAACATCTGTTTTTGTGTACCTGGATGACATCCTGATCTTCTCCCACTCCCTGGAGGAACATCAGGGTCACGTCCAGCAGGTCCTCCAGCGCCTGCTAGAGAACAAGTTGTTCATTAAGGCAGGAAAGGGCAAATTTCACCAGAGCTCTGTCTTGTTTCTGGGATTCATCATCTCCCCAGCAAGGATCAAGATGGACCCCCTCAAGCTCAAGGCAGTTAAAGATGGGGTGAGCCAATCGGCGAGATGAGAGCTCCAGCATTTCCTAGGATTCACCAACTTCTACAGGCACTTCATCCGCAACTTCAGCACGGTGGCCGGACCTCTCTCAGCCCTGACCTCAACCAAGACCCAATTCAAGTGGGGGGGAGGAAGCAGAGAAAGCCTTTTCCATGCTCAAGCACAGGTTTACCACAGCACCCATTCTCACCATACCTGATCCTACCAAGCAGTTTATTGTTGAGGTCGACACTTCTGAGTCAGGGGTTGGAGCTATACTATCCCAGAGGGCCAGTGATGACAAGGTCCACCCATGCTCCTTCTCCTGCCGGCGATCCCCAGCTGAACGGAATTACAACATCGGCGACCGAGAACTACTGGCTGTTAAACTAGCCTTGGAGGAGTGGAGGCACTGGCTCGAGGGGTCAGAGCTTCCTTTCCTAGTCTGGACCGACCATAAGAATCTGGAATATCTCAAATCCACCAAACTCCTTAACTCTCTCGTCAAGCCCATTGGTCTCTCTTCTTCTCCTGGTTCAACTTCATGCTCTCCTACCACCCAGGCTCCAAGAACAGCAAACCTGATGCCCTATCCAGGATGTTTTCTTCCCACCAAGAGGAGTCTAAGCCACCTGAGACCATCCTTCCTCCACGTTGCCTGGTGGGAGCTGTCATTCTAGAGGTTGAGACACTCATGCAGAAGGCCCTGGAGCAGGACCCTGGTGAAGGTAACCCCAACAACATTCCTCCTAACCATTTGTTTGTTCCCTGTCCTGTGCAAACCCAGGTGCTGCAGTGGGGTCATGGCTCCAAGCTGGCCTGTCATCCAGGATCTGCCCAAACCCTGGCACTCATCCAGCAGCGCTTTTGGTGGCCATCCATCAAGGAGGATGTTCAGGAGTTTTTGGCAGCCTGCGACACATGCTCCCAGAACAAAACAACCAATCAACCCCCCCCCGCTGGCTTGCTAAGACCCCTCCCAACTCCACATCAACCTTGGTCTCACATCGCCCTGGACTTCATCACTGGACTCCCCAACTCGGGTGGCAACATGTGCATCCTCACTGTCATTGACCATCTCTCCAAGACTGTCCATTTCATTCCTCTGCCCAAGCTCCCCTCAGCCAAAGAAACTGCAGAATTACTCATCCAGCATATCTTCCACCTACATGGACTACCCACCGACATCGTTTCTGACTGGGGCCCTCAGTTCACTGCACAATTCTGGAGGGCCTTCTGCAAACTCTACAGGTGGCCCTGAAGTCTCACCTTAGGCTTCCATCCACAGACCAATGGCCAGGCAGAATGGGCAAACCAGGCTTTGGAGGTTGCACTCGGGTGCATGGTGTCCAGGGATGCCAGTTCTTGGAGTAAGTACCTACCCTGGATCGAGTATGCTCATAACACTCTTCCTTCATCTGCCACAGGTCTCTCACCCTTCCAGTGCTCCCTAGGTTACCAACCACCACTCTTTCCCAACCAAGAGGAGGAGGTCGCTGTACCCTCAGCCCAGACCTTCATACGCTGCTGCAGGAGGATGTGGGCATTGGCCTGGAGAAAACTCATTCTCTCCACCCTAGCATCAAAGAGGCAGGCCAACAAACACTGATCTAAGGTGCCCACTTACCGGGTGGGGCGAGTCATGCTCTCCACACAACATCTGCCACTCAGAACCATCTCCTACAAGCTGGCTCCCAGGTACCTAGGACCCTTCATCACAAAGGTAATCAACCCATGTTCCATCAGACTGGCATTACCACTCACCATGCGATGCATCCACCCCATGTTCCACGTGTCACAGCTCAAACCTCTGGTCTCCTAGTTCTTTGCTCCCACCCTCCAAACCCCTTCCTCCTCCCAGGCTCATTGATGGTGGCGAGGCCTACATGGTCAAGAAACTGCTGAAGGTGCGGCACCAAGGCAGAGGACTCCAGTACCTGGTGGACTGGGAAGGTTATGGTCCCAAGGAGAGAAGTTGGGTCCCCGCCAGGTTCATCTTGGACCCAACCCTCATCTCTGACTTTCACCAGCAACACCCCAACGCTATTCCTAAAGCGCCTGGAGGCGCTCGTTGGGGGGGGGGGGGGGGGTGTTACGGTCATGCTCCGCCCTGGGCATCCACTCCAGAGATTACGGAATGTGTAAAGGACATTAGACACTGGATGCTTATTAACTTCCTTCTGCTTAACTCTGACAAGACTGAAGGACCACATGCAGCTAGAAGTAAGTTTTCTGATTACAAAGTAACTTTGGATGGCCATTCTGTTTCTTTGCGTGCAGCAGTAAAAGACCTCGGAGTGATTTATTGACCCCAGTCTTTCATTCAAAACTCACATTGACGTTACCTGGATGGCTTTCTTTCATCTCAGAAATATTGCTAAGATAAGAAATTTAATGTCACTACATGATGCAGAAAAAACTAGTTCATGCTTTACAATAATCCAACCTGGAGGTAATGAATGCCTTACTGTCTGGATGTTCCAATAAGTGCATAAATAAGCTCCAGTTAGTTCAAAATGCAGCAGCAAGAGTCCTTGCTAGAACTAGAAAATATGACCACATCACCCTTGTCTTATCCACACTGCATTGGCTCCCAAATTCCGTATTGATTATAAAATACTACCATTGACCTTTTAAAGCACTGAATGGTCTTGTGCCACAGTACCTGAGTGAACTTCTGGTCCTCTATGACCTGCCACGTCTGCTTGGATCAAAAGGTGCAGGTTATCTGCTGGTACCTTGTATAGTGAAGGCTACATCAGGGGGCAGAGCCTTTTCTTACAAAGCCCCACAGTTATGGAACAGCCTTCTAAGTAGTGTTTGGGAATCAGACACAGTCTGTGTTCAAGTCTAGGCTGAAAACATGACACATCTGTTTAGTCAAGCCTTTTGTTAATGGTGTTTGAGGTAAAGGTGTAGATCTGGAGGGTCCTCAGACATGGTGTTTTGGTAAACTGGGATGTATGGATGCTGTCAGTCCCCACTTGCTTGCTTACTCGAGTCTGTTGACTGTGTAGTAGCTGGCTGCTTTATGTCCAGGGGCTCCCTCATGCCTGTGTTACCTTCTGGCTCTGCCCTTTTAGTTATGCTGTCATAGTTTTGCCGGAGTCCCTGCTTGTACTCCGTGCAATATGTATACTGTTCCTACTTGTTCAGGTGACATTGGGCATACCTAACAACCTGTTTTCTCCTCTCCCTCCCCCAAATCTGTCCCTCTGAGTTACATGTCGGTCCTGGGATCGAGATGCTGGCCTCTTCTGCTCCTTGGACCTGCCTGGTCCATCTTGGTGCCATGTGTCTGGTTGGAGTCTCATTGCATCGCTCCTGTGGAGGGCAGCCCCATGTGGACAGTTGGGGGTCATGCCTGGAGGATGCTCTGGACTCTTGTAGTGGTGTTTTTGTGGCTGGGGACTGCAGTTGACTTGCTGACTTTGGGACTGCGGTTGTCGAACGGTTTTGCACTCGGGTTTCCATTGGTGGTGGTGGGGTTCTAGCATCAATGAAGCTGACTTTTTGTTAGGACTGTTAATGTTATGTTGTTGATGGGATGGGTTCCCTTTTGAGTATGGTTCCTCTCAAGGTTTCTTCCTCGTGTCGTCTGAGGGAGTTTTCCTTGCCACTGTCGCCACAGGCATGCTCGTTAGGGATAAAATTGGCTCATATTTTAAGTCGTTCAAATTCTGTAAGGCTGCTTTGTGACAATGTTTATTGTTAAAAGTGCTATACAAATAAACTTGACTACGGCTCTCTCACGCCAGCGCCGATCTGGATCCAGGAAAGGAATTCCTTCTCCCCTGAACTCACTTCCTGGCTTTCACTGCTGCTTATTTAAAGGCCATTCTCAGACTGTTTTTGCCAGAACGTCTCGTTTGCTTCTCTAGCCGTTTCTGTGCCTCTCTTGCTCCTCATGGTTTTTCTCTCTAGTGGTGTGTGTGTTTTTTTTTTTTTTTAACCTCTTGGCCATGGTTTTTGCACTAGCATTTTTCTGGTTCTTGGGTCTTTGCACTAAGGGGTATTTCTGGTTCATGGTGTTTGCACTAAAGGTTATTTTCTGGTTCATTGTCTTACACAAAGTGTAAACTGTGGGTGGTAGAAGAGAGCAACTGGACTTGTTTGAAGACTCTTGAAAACATTTCACCTCTCATCTGAAAGGCTTCCTCAGTTCTGTCTGACTAATGGGGAGTATCAGGTATTTATCCTCTCATGGATCATAATAGAATCAGAATTCTGATGGCTGCATAGTAGGTGGCTAATAATAAATGATGTCTTAGACCCCCACCTCTGTTCAGTGATGGCTGTTCCAGGTTGACGAGAACGATCCTCTCTGGCTAAATGTCTGCCAGTTTTCTGGAAGTCCTCTCATACTCCCACATCAGTCGAAGGGATCTCATCCCAAAGTGCATAGAAACATGTCTGTGAAGATTCTCGGTCATCCAGGTCATAGTAAATTGTGGGTGGTAGAAGAGAGCAACTGGACTTGTTGCTCTCTTCTACCACCCACAGTTTACTATGACCTGGATGACTGAGAATCTTCAGACATACACTAAGGGTCTTCCCCCCCCCGTATTAATCTTATTTATTAAATTACTGTCTGTGTTTTGGATCCTAACTTCACCATACCTCCACCAGCCCTAACATAATGTAACAATAACAAATTTAAATTGTTTTCATCTGTGAAATGTCCTGATCTGGACCACTTCAAACTATGGGGAAATATGAACTATCGTGATATTGGAATAGTTTCTTCAAAAATGGCAAATTCCAGAACATTGAATACAAGTCTTGGCCTTGGAAGATATGACTTTATTCATGCCATTATCTGAAATGCTATTTATTTTAAAGGTCATTTGAAGTGTATAGAAGTAACATTTGTATGCAAGCTGAAATGATTTATTTTTAAAGGTTACCTTGTATATATTCCCTTTCTAGAAAATGCAGTGTTTGAATTCATGGTATTGCTCTTAGTTTAACAGAATTTAAATTTATAACAAATTTATTGTATTATAAAAGAATACGCTTATGAATATGCAGCAATGCTGAATATCTAGAGTGATGTACAACATTAAATAACTAATGTTTTCCATGTCGGAGATGGTAGTATGACAGCTAATCATATGACTGTCATGGTAGTTTGAAAAATGTGAGCATAGAAGCATTTAATTTATACTTTATCACTTGAATGTAGCATTTAATATAACATCTTTGGAATATTTCAAATATTACAGAAATATGGTGAAAGTATCTTATAGAAGATGGATAAACAGTTTGGGTCTTGTCGTGCAAAACGGACAACGGAGTCTGTTGCCGTCCTGCCTTTAGCTGTTCTGACACCATGGTTTTTTGTCTCTGTTGAAAATTCTCACTTACCCACAGGAATGTGAATATCAAGCAGTAAAAATAAAATTTAAATTGTTTTAATGATGTAAAACAATCTGATCAATCTAATAGCATACCATTGTCTTGTTCTACCTCATTCGCATATCAACTTTTATGGCAACAATGCTATGCACTTTTTATTTATTTGCTTGTTTGCTAGCTTTAGGACTGGCTTTGGTCCTGTCTCTGACCTCACTGTTATTGATACCCTTTAAAAAAAAAATAAAAATATTTGTGCCTTGTTTCCCTGTATCTTTGAAGACTTGCCGTGATTACATGTGCTTATACTGTATGTGCAAGTTCCTGAACCTTGTTGTTTAATGAAGAAAGAATCTTTCCTTTTTAAATGTTTCAAGATTATGGGTCTTGGGTCAGATGGTAACATGTACATTTTCTTACAGTGGTAGAAAAGGGGTAGAAAGTGAGATGCACTTCTGTCTTGCGGGCCACACAAATAGCAAGTGTGGAGTACTTGTGTAATACTTCTGAGGCACGTCATTTATACAATGACCATGCATCACTCATGAGTCTTACTGTCATCGCAAAAAGCCCCTACTACACTGCAAAAAATGATATCTTAGCAAGTGAAAATATCTTAAATAGTTGAAACGATCTAAAATTTCCTACTAGAAGACAGTGTTGGGAGTAATGTGTTACAAAAGTAATTACTGTAATGCATTACTTTTTGGCGTAACGCAGTAATGTAAGGCATTACAGGAGAGAAAACCGGTAATATTTACTCGTTACAGTGCCAGTAACGCATGTTACAATGCATTTTTAACCTGGATAGTTTTGTGGGTTTTGTGGGTTTTCTTCATACAAAGTTTGCGGATCACTGCGAGATCAGCTACTGATAAAAGTCCGCGTAGAACTTTTCACTTCCTTTTACTAACTAGTCATGGAGACCAACACAGATGCATGTCACGCAAACCGACAGGGATGACAGAACCAGAATCTCCTTTGTCAGATAGCTCGTTTTCAAGATGGGCATACGCCCACTATTTTCAGTTCCTTAAAAATAAGGACTCAAAGAACATTTTAGTTAAATGCACACTGTGTGCAAATCCCAAACCTCTTTCAACGTCTAAAAACAGTACAAGCAATTTGACGAAGCACTTGGAGAGGTGCCATAGCACCATGAAATTAGCCAGGAAAGGAGAGGATAGGACTGGGAGTGATGATAAAACCCCAGCAAAGCAGCCGAAACTGATTTTCACCCAACAAAAGAATCTCCAGCCACGAGAGGTGAGAAGGCTCGTGGCGGAGTATGTTGTGGAAGATATGCTGCCACTTGCCACGGTGGAATTGCCTGCCTTCAGAAAAATTCTCTCCAAGATCCCTGTCACTGCTAGCAACGACAAGGTAAGCAAGGCTACATTGCCTCAACACGCTTTTTTTTTTTTTTTAACCTGAATGCTGATTTGAATGTGATATTAATATCGAAAATGTGGGACTCATTGCCTGATTCTGTCCCAAATTTAATTATCGTGTTTTCTTTTGTTTGTTTGCTTTTTTTTTTTTTTAACCTTGTTTCATACAGTTGAAGTACAACGTGGGGCATTTTTGTAAGGGCTGGTCATGCTGAACATGGAAATTTGATATTGCACAGGCCTAGCCATCACATGAGAACATTTACATGGAAATGTGTCAATTTTTATATAGGGCCTATACCTGTAGTATTCATACATACAATATAAGCTACTTTCTACATGCCAACTATCCATTACTACGAGGACATGTCTGCATGTTTAATTACATCTAGAATGTAGCCTATGGTTCAGCTTTCCCTCTTCTCTTATGTCACATTTATGTCATGTTGAAGTGAAATGCATGCAAAAATCAACTGTATGTATCAAAGAAGTGTGAAGACATAGTCCAACTGACAAGTCCTAACCAAATTATATGCAAAGTATTTCAGAGTTTTACTTCAGAATTGACTGAAATATGGTGATAGAATTGTGGTGATAGAGTAACATACAGTCATACAACCATAGTTCTGTCTATGGTTTCAAACATGTTCTGGTGGGCAACGTGTACATTTCCTCACAAAATCATCCTTTTACTACATGCTGCTCCCACATTTTAAGGCAAGGACACTTCAAAATGGCAAAAATATTATCAAAGACCAAAGTCATTACGTACATTACATGTGAAGGTTTTTGACACATTTGCAATGTTCAGCATGGCCATACCTTACAAAATAGTTGGCTTAACTAGACTGCATTCCCGCAGAAAATGCAAAATGTGGGCTTGCACGTGCTGCATATTTAGACGGAGGGATGAGTGGAGGAGGAGGGAGAGGTGGGGGCGGAGGCAAGGTTGGAGGTGCAGGTGGAGGGAGGGATGGAGATGGAGAGAGGGGTGGAGGAAGAGGTGGAGTTGGAGGGAGAGATGGCGGGAGGGAGGGGTCTGTTTGTGTGTGACAGAGAAAAAGTGAGAGTTCATACACAAAAACAGCCACATAGCAGACTCACACACACGTACATTGACAAAAAAAACCAGCCACATAGCAAAAGAGTGTGTGCGCGCGCACGCACGTGTGAAAGTGAGAGTGAAAAGAAATTATATATTTCTGTCGTGTGTGTGCTCATGCACATGTAGTATGGCCATTGATATGTAGGCTGCACATGCATGTGCATGGAATGTTACGAGAGTTCTATAGTTGTAAGGTTCTAAAAGTGACAGTTGGTCCTGGTATAACTGGCAAAATATTTGCTGCCTCATTTCTAAACTGCCAAATCTCAAGGTTTTGAACCCTGTGTGATGAAATTCACACAGATCAGAGCCACAACCCTTACCTCCATGACAAAGTTTAAATCACTTCTCTAGGGTAAGCGGTTCAGCCAAAAAATGTAAAAGTTCAGACCTACGCGCAGACCTGTTTACACTCAGAATTTTAAATGAATGGGAAAATCCCATAGAGTATGTGGCACCATTTTTAAACTGTTGTCTTTCAAAAATATTAAATAGTTGGCCAATGAAACTTGCACAGTTTGTAGTCAGAGCCAAGACCTCTGTCAATGTCTTTACTTTGGTCATACATGAAGTTATTGATTTTATTTTAATTAAAAACCAAGGGGAGGTTAGTGCTCACTCTAACAGCTAGAGTGGGTGACATCACCTGAACATTCTGCCATTCATTTTCAATGGGGCAAAAAAAAGGGGTACAGACTATACCTATGTGAGGTACCATCTCCAAACCGGGCCGCACATTTTAGTGTTTGAACGGTGTCTCTATCTCGAAATCCCTAGGAGCAGTAGGGGAGGCAAAATCACGGTGTTGAAAAATCGTAATAATAATAATAAACGGACGGATTACAGTATGTGGGCGTTGCAGAGCAAGCCCACATAATTGAGTGTACATTGTAAGGTCCTTTAGTGAATGTGTAGTGTTTATATATTTGGCCCTTGAATTTGATATCTGGCTATTTTCTTATGTTTTCATATTTTCCAGCATGTACTTCAAAGCAGAAGAACCTTCAAAGGACCTGGATAACGCATATGCAGTCATGACAAGGGAACTTAAAAAGACCATTGAAGTACAGAACTACGTATCCACCACTGCTGATCTTTGGAGTGCAAATAACAGAAGCTACCTTGGGGTTACAGTGCATTGGATTGACAATGAAACCTTGAAACGGAGGAAGGTGGCAATAGCTTGTAGAAGGTTCCGGGGTCGCCACACCCACGATAAAATTGCTACAGAGCTTGAGGACATTTTCTCAGAATACGGCCTTACTCATGACAAAATTGTAGCATGTGTGACCGATAATGGAAGCAACTTTGTAAGCGTTTCTGGAGTATCAGCATGAGTCTGAAGAGGAGGAAGAGGACGAGGTGGAGAAGGGCAGTAGTGGAGGGGAAGTGCACTTTACAGACCTCCAAAGTGTTTAGTGCTGCTGATGAAGATGCTCAGGTTGGGCTATGTATACTGCCTCCCCACCATAGGTGTGCGGCCCATACACTGAACCTAATTGCAAACAATGAGGTAGACAAATGGCTTGCAACCAATCCAGAGCAATCTATCGCAGTGCTACGGCCAAGTGTTCTTCGCTGTGGACAAAGGCCAGCCGCTCCACAGTTGCAGCCGAGTGTGTCAAAGAAGTTAGTGATAAGAAGTTGATTGTCCCCACAGTGACATGGTGGAACTCATTTTATGATGCATATGCAAGAGTCACCAAAATGCCTCTCACTGGCATTAATGAACTGTGCACACAGTTTCAGATGAAATGTATGAATGACAGGGAATACCAGTTTCTTAAGGAATACTGTGCCATTATGAAGCCTTTCAGTCGCACTCGACATCTTACAGGGTGAGGACACGTTTTTATGGAATGCTTCAACCTACACTAGAGGTGCTCATGGCCAAAACTTTAGCGACGAAAAATGGTCTTTCACCAATGACCACCGGGCTGCCTGAGATTATTGTGGGGGCAATCAAAACTTGATTTGCTGCACTACTCGATTCAAAAGCTGCACTCCTGGCTTCTGTCTCATTGCCCAAGTTTAAGTTGCGCTGGGTGAAAGAGGAAACCAGAAGAGACCACATCACTCTCCTTACCACAGAGTGCCGCAGCATAACAGAGGAACCTGCAGCCCTGATGCCCGATCCCTCTGAACCTGCTGCCGTCACCCCAAGTGAGGAGGACTTTTTCTCCTTTGATGAACAGGTGAAAGTCTCAGCTGATGCTCTCCTGTCAGTGGAAACAGAGAACATCCTACTTGAATTCTGCCCCTGTGATGGAAAGTCTCCATCTGTTTCCAAGAATTAAAAAAATCGCACTCCGTTACAATGCACCTACACCATCAAGCGCACCAGTAGAAAGACTTTTCAGTCTTGGCAGTCTTGTGCTCACCCCAAAACGCAACCGTCTTAATGATGGGCGTTTTCAGCCCCGCCTTCTGATGCGCTTCAATAGGTTTCAGTCAAGAAGAAGCAGATGGTGAAAGTGGGCATTTAACCCATATCCTTAAACAGACAAACACACACGTTCTATATTGAGTTTTTTGTCTGGTCAGATCGGGTTGTATTACCTTTTGAGGGCCATAGGCCAAAGCACTTGTTTTTGTTTCCTTTTTTAACCCTCGGGACAGTTTTATTTGGTAGTGCCAGTCTTTACATGCCCTGTATAACTGATCATAAGTCTGACAAAAGTGATCGAGTTGTATTACCTTTGAGGGCCAATAGGCCAAAGAACTTTGTTTTATTTTCTTTTGTTTTCTAACCCTCAGGACAGTTTTATTTGGTAGTGACAGTCTTTACATGTCCTGTCAGAAAAAAAGTGATTGAGTGTATTACCTTGAAGGGCCAATAGGCCAAAGCACTTTGATTTTGCTTTGTTTTGTTTTTGAACCCTCAGGACGGTTTTATTTGGTTGTGACAGTCTTTACATGTCCTGTATAACTGTTCTTTTTAAGTCTAGTCAGAAGTTGGACAAAAGCGATTGAGTTGTTACCTTTGAGGGCCAATAGGTCAAAGCAGGCCCCTGTTACTGAAGTCTGCCATTTGCAATAATATTTTCATTTTTGTTATTTCTGAGAGGATTGAGTGGAGTCATATATTTTCCAAAGAAAACATTTAAAGGCATAGAAATGTTCATTTTGTATCCTGTTATTTAGTTCAATTAAAGGAACCATGGCATGAAATTTTCACTTTCTGAGGTTTTTTAACATTAAAATGAGTTCCTCTGACCTTCGCAAGTCACCCCAGTGGCTAGAAATTTCATAATGTGTAAACCAAACTATGCCCAACACTTGAGAATGGCGTGTCAAAACGGCGCGTTGATAAACTCTTCCCTTTACTACGTCAGCAAGGGAGATGATCCCCACGCCCCCCGGATTCCCACCCACCGTATGGATTGCCCGCTCAGTTGTAGTGAGGAGACCATAGAGGGAGGACACAACAACATGGCATCACCTAAGCGAGCAAAACATGGAAATTGCGCTGTACATGGATGTGACAACACAGAAAGGAGTCTGTTTTTACTGCCGACGGGAGAGCCCCTGAAGACGCAGTGGCTTAATTTTATTTACTTCAATAATACGCCGTCAAGTCTACCTAAGACGGTGTATGTTTGTCAGAAGCATTTTCCTGAGGAATGTTTCCACAACTTGGGACAGTACAGGGCAGGTTTTGCACATCAACTGTCACTGAAGCCTGGGTCTGTACTAAGCATCCCTGCCGCATCAGCAACAAACACCGAACAAGTAAGTGTATAACTGTTAAGTCGTTTTGCCGTGTTTTAAAATCGGTGCATTTGCAATGGCTACATTAGCTGTGCAGCTAACCGCTTCCTGCAGTTAGCCAGGTACTCTGCACTACCTGTTATAATAGCCAATCAACAGTTTTTACAAAGACACCCACATTCTTTTTTTTTTTAAGCCACTCATTCATTTTATTTGTTCGTTTGTTCAGTAAAAACCCAAACATTTGTTGAATTTATTTTATTTCCTCGTGTCGCACCTTAATGACATCAGCGCGCGGTATTTTTCCCTGATTCTGGGCCAGGGTGTCGTGAGTGGCAGAGCAGCTCCATCGCTGTGATCCATTGAAAGTCAGCCCTAGATCCAATCTTTTGTCGGGAGCCGAGGTCACGCGGGCGGCCCTCCAGTGGCACCGGCTGCCCGTGGAGGCAGCGGTTCTCCCAGGGGCGAGTTGGGGGGAGGAAACGGCAAAGTCCCTACTCCTCCATGGTAAAACTGCTCAGTTTTACCATGGGCCTCAGGCTGAAAAAAAACCCGACAAAGTCCCAGTTTTACCATGGGCTCGAGTTGTACTGTACCTTTTTTTTTTTTTTTTTTTTTTTTTTTTTTAAAAAGACAGGGCGGACGGACCAGGGCATTCGCCCGCCTGGCCGTGCCCGACGAGGAGCGCTCTCGGCCGGCTTGGGAGGCAGACGGCAGCCCCTCCCCCCCCATGGCACGCCCCCACCCTCTACCCTTCCCCGCCTCCATGCTTCTCATTAGCAAAATGACGCACTGGGAAAAGGGCTGAAATGGGGCTTTCTTCCAGGAGGCTATATCTACGTTCCGAGGGTTCATTTCGAGAAAGGCTGCGGATATAACATCCAGAAGCCTCCACGATCCCGTTTAAAGCATCAACAAACCACCATGCCATGGGTCCTTTAATGCAAATATGCGCAGATAAATTATATGGGCAATAGTTATGTGCAGATTATTTACAAGTAAGTTATGGGTGCAGAATGTACAGGTAGGACAATGAAAAAACGGGTATAAATTATGATTAACGGAGGGTAATACAGCTGGAACTATCTTAATAGATGTCCTATAGAGAAGGGCTACATTCACAGACGTGTATATAACACCAGATGTGCAGTTGTGAAAATGCAGATTGCTACAGAATTGAAGAGGATGGCACTGAACTGGTGCTGGTGTGCATGGTAAGGTATGGCAAGAAGGGAAAGGATGATTTATCCTTGGTATTGTGGGCGGGTAAGAAGCTATTCCTGAACATGCTGGTTTTTAGTCTGTAGGCTTCCTGGATGGGAGGTGAAAGTCATGACTCATGAGCTAGATTTGCTCTGTAGATTACCAAATCCATTCCAGTCATTTTGGCGAGAATAAATAAAGTAATGTAAAAGTAGTGTAATGCCTTACTTTTTAAATGCAGTAATATTGTAATGTAACGCATTACTTAAAAATTACAGCAATAAGTAATGCATTACAGTTCTTGAGTAACTTGCCCAACACTGCTAGAAGAATACAAGACACCAATTCTGAGATTATTAAACCTAGTTCTAGGCTGCAACCAACTTATTCTAAGATGTCTTATCAAGCAAAAATATGTCCATGCAGAAAGATAATTTCACTAGTAGACTAAGTAATTTTCTCCTCAAATTCAGTTTTCAATTTTTTGCAGTCTAGCCATGCTGCTGACTTGGTTCAGGCATACAAAAGGTGTACAGGTCCTTTACGTAGTGTATGCATTCTTGATTTGTCACAAGACCCGTAGAATTTGCATGTGCAGGACCAAAAGTATCCACGGGCAGTCTGCGACCTTCTATGGCGCTGAACACACGCAAGTGTCGCACAAGTCTCAAGTGCGGTTTTGCCAAATTTTTTACCGTAGACTGCCCGTAGCAGCACATGCGGTGGGTTGTGAGTGAGGCTTTAATTGAGTTCAGGTGTGCGCCGTTAACGGCGTGCGTGCTGGAGCCTGCTCGATGTGTCCGCAGGCCAGGGCGCGCCTTCAGGTGCACGCGCCACAGTGCCCAGGACTGACACCTTGTCTACTAATTTTTTAGGAAAGTTGTGTGTAAAAAAAAAAAAAATTTACATAGGCCAAGCTGAACTAAAATTACTGTACGATTTACAAAAATTTCAGTCATGCTATTTTTTTTTCCACTCACGTTATATGCACAAGTTGGTAAATGCCAATCACGAGAAAAGTACCAAGTGCATTCACAGCACAGGTGATTTTACATTTAATGTCACTCACAAAACTCCATGAAGAGCTGAAAACACCTACAGTACAAAAACTCAGGATCTCTTTAGGTATCACAATATCACACTGGTTTTGGACACATAACCAGGATTTATGGGGTGGGGCTTCTGAGTGGTGCAACAGGAAAGTGTTCACCCTATTGAGAGTGGAAAACGCAGAAACCTGAAAACAACTACAGTACACAAACTTATGGCCTCTTGTAGGTATCATAAGATCAGACTGGGTTTGGACACAAATGCAGGTTTTATAGGAATAAACAAAAGGCAGGGGCCTCCTAAGTGGGCTACAGAAAATAATAATTTAGCATAATGCCAATAGCCTGGGACCGCCCATCCTAAGCGTGATGCAACACGAGGGCCTGTTGCGAGCTTAGTCTGGCCAGGTAAGCTATCTACAGCTCTTCCAAGCTCCCGAAAAATCGGGAGCCAATCAACTTTGAGCATCTCCAACGGCCCTGGGTAGAGGCGTGTTCAAGGCAGTGACGTAGTAGAACTGCGACCGGAAGCCATAGATTGTTTACAGAATCTATGCCAGAAGCACTTCATTCACATCACAAACATGGAGCAGCGGCAAGCCTTTGACACAGCGGTAGATGATGTATTGAAAACATTCAACGGGAAGTTCTCATTGAAAACGGAGCAAAGAGCAGCCCTGGAGGTATTTATTGAAAGGAAGGACATTTTCACCTTGCTCCCGACCGGCTTCGGTAAGAGTTTAATCTACCAGTTAGCCCCGCTGGTAGCAGTTTCCGTCGCATCACATACGTCAGAGGAAAGAGTGATGTGATTGGTTTAAGCTTCGTCACAGCCTTTTCTGGCTTCGACCAGTAGCAAACTGAGGCATTTCAGGGAGGCAGGTCAACCACGCACTTTGGGAAATGGTTGGGCTTAATATCTTTGCCAGACCAAATGCTCGCAGAGCTTTGAAGTCGCGTTAGCCAGATTATAATGCCAAAGTGTTTCTGCATCAACTAACAAAGTCGCTGTAGCATTATAGAGTACAAAAGATATCCATCAAATTTATATAAACCCAGTGAAGTAGTAAAAGCAGTATTTTCTCTATCCCTAGTTTCTACATTCACTTGCCAGTATTTTTGGGCAAGATCTAGGATGGAATATCAACATGATTGCCTTAGACAGACCAGTGATTCCTCAGTTCTTGGTTGTGGAAAGTGTCCTTATGGGTCAGATCATTAAGCTTCCAATAACCCTTATGAAACTTCCAAGTTCTGTCTTTTTTCTTCAGAAGGACTACAGGAGCAGCCCATGGACTAGAGTTTTCTCTAATTACCCCACTGTTTAGTCCAGATAGACTCCATAATAGAATCTTAAACTCCAGCAAAAACATGGAGAGATTGGCCCATACCTCTCATGACTGTGGAGCGCCTCACCTATAGAGATTTGACAACATATGTTTGCCCAAAGTCCTCATACCGGTAATGGGCTGTAAAGCCACACTCCTAGAATCAAGGAGGCAATCTAACTTGGTCTGTTATTGGTCTAGTTTTTGGGGGTGTGGTGGGGTAATGGGGGACAAGACTGTTTCTACTTTTAAGATCCGTGTGTTTACAATGTGACATCTCATACTCTGTGTACCTGGTGTGGAGATGCCTGGATCATGTATGCTAAAGGCTGTCTCTGAGGTATTACAATTGAGTTCACATTTCAGCCCTAATAGTCTTCTTTACTTTACATTACATTAAATTTCAACACTTGCTTGGTGTAACATAGCATTACAGATACAGTATATTGTGATCACACCCAAAATTCATTTAACACTGCCAAGTATTAACACATCCTTTGACAGTAGCATAGTTGCACCTGTTTGATTTCTACTGTCCAAGCCAATGGCTCCATTGCAGTTATCACCAACTGTGACATTCTGCCTTAGGGCTCAGTTCTGAACTTAATGTACTGTAAATGCACTCTGCGTTTAACCATGCTTGACAGAAAATATTAGAGTCATTCTTTTATTTCAGCAGGAATTGCTTGTGTGATAAAATGGATAATCAAACTGTAAAAACAGCATTGCAGAGAATGAATGCTCACTGATCAACCAAGTCTTAGGGCTAATCTGAAATTAAATATGTATGTCAACTTTCATGTCAACTTTCATAATTCATAATAAAACCAGATGTTTGCCCTTTAACTCCTACCCCCAGAAATAGCACCCTCACAGTAGGTGAAAGTATAAGATTGAATAATTGCCTATTGGCAATACCACTGTTTAGCATAAAATTAAGACAATAAAGCACTGCATAATATCAGTCCTTTTAAATGAAATAATTAAACACTTGTGCACTAGTTTCCATATTCTTACAAAGCTCTTTGAAGCTTTTAAACTTGAAATAAGAAAGTGGGATGAAAGACAGGAAAAGGTCAATAAAAGGGTATAACCTTTTGTGGATCTGAGTAGGTTTGATCTGACCCTTTTGATTGAGGCTGCAGTCTGATTCAGCTGTGTTCTGATGATGTTGCCCTTTTTTTTTGCTGCAGCAGACCATTTCAGTCAGCCTGTCCCTGGAAACTGTACCAATACTCAGCTTAGATAAGAGAAAGCAGACGTTTACAAGTCAGCTTGCACCATTAGATGCTGTGACAGCATTCATAAATCTTTTATTTAGCTCTTTTCAAGAGCGTTGTTGGTTTCAAGTGCTTTAGTAGTAGTGATGACAACTTGCTTTTATAAAAGTTAAATACCTTATGAGACCATTGACTTCTACTGTGGTGGATACTAATTTATTCTCAAAAACCCTGCAAAAAAGTGTTTTCAATAGACATTGTTCCTCATAATCATACATTCAGATCAAACTCCATACAGACACACCTGACCTCATCATTGAGCCAGGGACTCAATCAGAACAATCAGAAGTTTGCCAACCAGTGACATTTAAGACAGGTAAAATCCCCTCCTAATTCTCATGAATTGTGATGCAGCCTCTCCTGTAAAATATTTATTCAATATTTCTGTAACTGGATTAAATTCCCTCGATTTTATAATGTCTTTTTCTGTGTATGAAAGCTAACAAAAGCAGTTGCTCATAGGTAAATGATCTCAACAATCCTAAATTCCTTTCCTTAGTTTTGTGATTAATTAATTTGAATTGAGACGGTGTAGTGGTATGCACTGTCGCCTCACAATAAGAAGGTTCTGGGTTTGAGCCCAGTGGCCAATGGGGGCCTTTCTGGGTGGAGTTTGCATGTTCTCCCTGTATCTGCATGGGTTTCCTCTGGGTGCTCCGGTTTCCCCCACAGTCCAAAGACATGCAGGTTAGGTTCAATGGTGGCTCTAAATTAACTGTAGTTGTGGATGGTTGTTTGTCTCTAAGTGTCAATCTTGCAATGATCTGGCAACTTGTGCAGGGTGTACCCTGCCTCTCACCCATAGTCAGCTGGGATAGGCTCCAGCTTGCCCATGACCCTGCACAGGATAAGTGGTTACAAATAATGGATGGATGGATAATTTGACTTGAACCAAAAAATATAGAGAAAAGCATTTTAGTATCTTTGCTACATGCTGCCATCTTTCTCTATCAAAAATAACAGGTCCAACTCAACTGCTAACACTCCTACACCATACTCTGCCAATGGGTTTATGGTGCAAAGGAAGTTCATTCAACCCTACCAAGGGCTTATGATGGGTAATAATTATAGTGAAAAGCTAAATCATGACAAAAAAATGGACAACACCAACCACAAAACTGAATATTCACCCCTTCCATTTGGAAGCTGACAGCACATGACAAGAACACAGTATGTGAGTATGTCAGTAATGTGATAGAGAGCGCCACTTCCAGTCAGACTACAAACATGGCTGATCTGAACTACAACATCCAAGAACCGCAGCGCCCTCTATCGCCTGGCTATTAATTACATCTGTCACTCATTTCCTTGTTAATCAGCCCACACCATATAAACACCTCTCCCACACTCACTCAATGTGAAGTATCATTCAGTGTCTTACCTGTCATACCAAGCCTTGTTATTCTGCCTGCCTTATGTTCTTGACCCTCATTATTGTCTCGTTCTCATTACTCTTTAGTCTAGCCCTTATTACTCTGTCTGCCGATCGATCGACCCCTGCCTGTCCCTCGACTTTGATTTCATCTAACATTTTGGATTTGTTTGCCAGTCTGCATTCCCCACTCTCCTCTGCACATACATCTGTAAGTGCCTGCACCCTGACAGGATACTTCGCCGCATATAGATGCAGCAGAGGAGGCATGGTAGGCTGCTTTGATTGCTCGAGGGTGCCTCTTAGGAGAACATCAGCAGATGCTCACTGATCTCAACACCAAGATGGCTCAGCTCGCTGCCATGATGCCACAGGCCCTTGTAACGCACCCTGAAGCTTCTCCGAGTCCTGCACTCCCACTTCCACACCCCGAGAAATACAGCAGGGATGTGCTCAGCTGCAATGAGTTTCTGCTTCAGTGCTCCATGTACTTCTCCTTGCTCCCACACATCTTGGATGAACACAAAATCGCCAGATTTCTTTTGCTTTTAACCGGCAAAGTGCTACAATGGGCCAGCACAGTGTGGAGGAGTGGAGGTGAACACTCCACCTCCTATGACACCTTTCTGGAGTTATTCAAGTGTGTGTTCGATCATGAACTGGAGGGAAGTGAAGCCGGCAAGAGCCTACTCACCATCACCCAATGGAGAGTCACCGATTATGCCCTAGATTTCCAGACTCTTGCAGTCGCCAGCAGATGGAATGAGCTAGCATTAAAGGCAATGTTTCACCAAGGACTTCATCCCTCAGTATTGAGTGAACTAGCATGCTGCAATGAACATCTCACTCTGGATGCTCTCATTGATCTCACCATTTGGCTAGACCATCTGCTATCCAGCTGCCCATCCCTCTGGGAGGAAGCCAAGCTTGCCATGACCTCTGATTCTCTCTCTTCCATGGAAGTTTCTCATGCTCACCTGAAACGCTCTGAGTGAGATTGGAAAAAGAAGGAGGGCTTGTGCTTCTATTGCGGGAGCTCCAATCACCCTTTCATCCAGTGTCCAGTCCACCCGCCATGCACTAGCTTTGAGGAGCCCAAGGTTTATTTGGTAAGTCCCATGAGATCACTAAGAACTTGATCTTTCAAGCTTCCAGTAGTCCTGAAACTGTCTTTCTCTACCCACGTGCTGTCTGTGTTTATCGACTCAGGCAGAGGGAAATGTCATCACCAGCTCAGTTGTCCAGAGGTTCAATTTGCCCACAAACTCACTGCAGAGCCCACTTGGCATCCTGTCCATCAATGGAGGCCTCATAGGGGATGGCCTCATCACCTCCCGGACTGCTCCTATGCATATTCAGGTGGGAGCTTTTCACTCTGAACAAATCTCACGCCTCATTGTAGCTACCAAGCATCACATCATCATCCTGGGCTATCTGTGGCTACAGCTTCATGACCCACTCATCTCCTGGTAGAACAAGGAGATTCTCCAGTGGCCCCCGACATGTTTCCAGAGCTGCCGCCGATGTTCTTAGTTAAATCTTTCCTTCACCTCCGAAGAGAGTCCTCAAACTGACTCCCTGGAAGGGATCCCCACATGCTACCTGGACCTAGGGGAGGTCTTCAGCAAGGGCAAAGCAGGTGGCCTACCCCCACATTGTCCATACGATTGTGCCATTGACCTCCTGCCTGGTACTTCTCCCCCATGCAGCCGCATTTACCCTCTGTCCCAGAATGAACAAGCTGTTATGGAAGAGTATACAGGAGGCCTTTAAGTAGGGGTACATACACCCGTCCACTTCACCAGCATCAGTGGGATTCTTTTTTGTGGAGGAGGGGGTAGACTTTGTCTGTGTATAGATTTTCAAGGACTCAATCAGATAACAGTGAAATACCTGTATCCACTTCCACTTATGCCCTCTGCATTGGAACAGCTCTGCAGCGCTAAGATCTTCTCCAAGCTTGACTTATGTAGTGCCTACAACATGGTCCACATCCGCGAGGGCGACGAGTGGAAGACCGCCTTCAGTACCGGTGCTGGCCATTTTGAGTACCGGGTCATGCCTTTTGGCCTCTCTTTGGTGCCAAGCATGTTCCAGTGCCTCATTAATGACTTGCTGCGAGACATGTTGGGGAGGTATGTCATAGCTTACATCGATGACATCCTGATCTACTCCCCTGACAAACAGTCATCATAACCATGTTGGATCAGCACTCAAGCACCTGTCTAAGAACCATCTCTGTCAAGGCTGAGAAGTGTGAATTTCACATGTATAAGATCTCCTTCCTGGGGTACATCATCAGTGCTGAGGGGGTCAGCACAGACCCTTCCAAGGTAACTGCAGTCACATCCTGGCCTGCACCCACCTGGGTGAAGGAACTCCATTTCCTAGGCTTCACAAACATTTATCATTTCATTAGAGGGTTCAGCACCCTCGCAGTGCCCTGAACTCCCTCCTGAAGAAGGGACCCAAACGCCTCCCCCTGGAACCCCACAGGCCTTTGACAGGCTCAAAACGGTTTTCACCACAGCCCCTATCCTTCAGCATCCAGACCTGACCCAAACTTTCACAGTCAAAGTGGATGCCTTTGAGATTAGTGTAGGAGGGGTTCTCTCCCAGCACTTCGGTGAAAGGCCCAAGCTCCACCTGGTAGCATTCTTCTCCAAAAAGCTCATTCCAGCAGAGAGAAGCTATGATGTCAGGAACCGAGAGCTACTGGCCATCAAGCTGGCCTTAGAGGAATGGAGGCACTGGTTGGAGGGGGCCACACACCCCTTTGTCATTTTTTTTTCTGATAATAAAAACCTCAAGTATCTCAAGAAGGCAAAGAGACTGAACCCATGCCAAGCCTGATGGGCACTGTTCTTCACTCATTTCAACTTTATGATATCCTATTGTCCTGGTAACAAAAACACCAAGGCTGATGCACTGTCATGCATCTTCTGCCCATCTCTTCATGACCAGGAACCTCACCCCATCCTGACACCTGAATGTTGCATCCAGGTGATCACTTGGGACCTCGACAAGGAGATAAGGGACTCACAACCACACAATCCTCCAATCAACTGCCCACCAGGCCGCCTGGATGTCCTTAAACATCTCAGGAGCAGACCCATCACATGGACACACACTTCTCCTGCCACTGGTCATCCCAGCAGTTATCACACCCACCAACTGCTGCAAAACAAGTACTGGTGGGAGAACATGCTGACTGAGATAATTTGTTTCATCTCTTCATGCACTGAGTGTGCTCAAGCCAAGGTCCCTCGAACTCCTCTGGTGGGCAAACTATGCCCTCTTCCTGTGCCTGAGAGACCATGGTCCCACCTGGCAATTGATTCCATCCCAAGGCAACTCCAGTTTTGGTCATCATTGACTGCTTCTCCAAGGCGCTGAAACTCATCCTGTTATCTGGCCTACCCACAGCATTTCAGACTGCTGAATTATAGTTTCAGCACATGTTCTGATACTTCAGCATCCCAGAAGACATGGTCAGTGACCATGGCCCTCAATTCATCTCTTGTCTTTGGGCCAGCTTCATGGAGCAGCTAGGGGTCTCGGTGAGCCTCACTTCAGGATATCATCCCCAGTCAAATGGCCAGGTAGAGAAAGCCAACCAAGAAATAAGATGTTTCCTCAGAATCTTCTGCATGTGAAACCAAGGAGACTAGGCCTGATTCATCCCATGGGCTGACTATGTGCAAAACTCTCTCAACCACTCAGCCACACAACTTACACCCTTCCAGTGTATGCTTGGCTACCAACCATCCCTATTTCCTTGGGACAACTCTCCAGCACAGGTACAGGCCGTGGAGGAGTGGCTCACCCGTAGCCAGTCAATTTGGGAGGAAGTTCACCAACGCATCACATCAGTTAATGCCAAGAACAAGGAATATGCTGATAAGCGCCAGAGTAACAAAGCCGAGTACTCTCCTGGCAATTGGGTATGGGTGTCCAACAGGGACCTTAGGGAACCCAACACATGCCGAATATTACAGGTATGCTACATCGGACCGTACAAGGTGCTCCAGTGCATCAACAAGGTTTCCTATAGACTTGAGCTCCCACCTCACAGTCGTCTGTCACCCCCCTTTCACGTCCCCTGCCTCAAACCCTCCATCCAGGGTCCCCTGTCTGAAAACATGCCCACCCCAACCACCTGTCTCGTGGCCCAGAAGGAGAGCCCATCTACCAGGTAAATCAGATCCTAGACTCTAGAAGTAGAAGAGGTCAGCAAGAGTACCTGGTAGATTGGGAGGGCTATGGACCAGACGAATGAAGCTTGGTGGGAGCTAAGGACATCCTAGACCCTCTCTTTACTCAAGAATTTCACAGCCAACACCCCAGCAAGCCCGCACCCAGAAGGAGGGGGCGTCCTAGGAAGAATGTAGTTCCTGGAGGGAGCTCCAGGGGGGATTCTGTCAGTAATGTGATAGAGTGCTACGTCCAGTCAGATTAAAAACATAGCCGATCTGAACTACAACATCCAAGAACCACAGCGCCCTCTATCATCTGTCTTTTAATTACAACTGTCACTCAATTCCTGGTTAATCAGCCCATGCTATATAAACACCTCTCCCACACTCACTCAATGCGAAGTATTGTTCAGTGTCTTACCTTGTTATTCTGCCTGCCTTATTGTGTTCTTGATGCTTGTTGTCTCATTCTCATTAATCTTTAGTAAGTATTACTCTGTCAGCCAATCAATCGACCACTGCCTGTCCCTTGACTTTGATTTCGTCTAGCATTTTGGATTTGTTTGCCAGTCTGCATTCCCTGTTCTCCCCCGCACATACATCCATAAGTGCCTGGACCCTGACAGAGTACATTTTTTTTGTTGTTGTTTCTCCCTTCTCTTTATGAGAACAGAACTAATTGTGTACATGGAAGCATCTGCATACAGGTTAAAGAAAAAATTGAGCTTGGAAACACGATGTGGTGGAGATGTTAGCAATTCAGTGTGCCTCATCTGCCACTGCTGGCCAAAGGAAAGTAGTTCCTTTATATGTGAGGCAATGTGCAAATTTGCAACCTTCCCAACAACACAAGGGTCAGCTTCAGCACCTGCACTAGATACAATGTGCCCCAGCAAAGAAACATAGGAACAGGCATTTCTATGGCTTAAGCTTCAGTCCTGTAGAGCAAAACTGTTGAAAGACAAATCTATCAGACAAATTATCCAGTGTACCCTTTAGAGTACCAGCTCCATTAAGCTTTGGGAACTAAGTGGGGTGTTAAAGATTCCCAGCAGCAACATGTCAAGTCGATAAAATCATGCTCCAGTATAGGATTGTGGTCCCCAGCACCAGAGAGCACAACAAGGACACGTTTTTGTTTTTCATAGACATTAAAGGAGATACACAGAACCTTTATTTTTAAATGCATTTCTGAGTGGATAGTATTTCCATCCTTGACTCTTTTATGACTCTTGTATAATTTGGAATTAAAAAATATATTTTTGATAGTTAAAATCAATCGCAAAGTTGGCATTCGAGCTGCCCCACTGAGCCAGCCAGCCCTGAGTGAGTGACATCACTGCAGTAACTGGTTTGAAGGCCGTGGCCTTTGACAGCTATAAACCAAAGCCAGACTCAGCAGGCGAGAGTGGTTGCAATGGCCTCTTATTTCGGATTTATTGGAGATTCTTTGGATTCCTCAGATAGTAGTACATCTGACTGTGATAGTCCTGAAATTGGAGTGTGTGTACATGCTACTGCTATACACGTAGAATTGTATCAGTTCGAACCATTGGAAAGTGAGTCCGATAGTAACACGTCGGCCATGGAGGCCCCCACCTTATGAAATAAAGCCAAAGAACAAAGCTGTCTAGAGAATTGGATGGAATTGAACTGACAGTTTCATGTGATTCTCATTAAAAAAGGATAGGTGTTATAATTTATGCAATATACATGTACATGCATGCATTTTCACTGATAAAACGTAAAAGGCTAATTAAATAATCAGATGAACTGAGACAATCACATTCTGAAGCAAATTAAATAATCTTATACTGGTGACTTAAATACACAATACAAGTTACAGTGGTGCTTGAAAGTTTGTGAACCCTTTAGAATTTTCTATATTTCTGCATAAATATGACCTAAAACAACATCAGATTCTCACACAAGTCCTAAAAGTAAAGAAAGAGAACCCAGTTAAACAAATGAGACAAAAATATTATACTTGGTCATTTATTTATTGAGGGAAATGATCCAGGTATAATCCAGGTGCCCACTGTCGCGGCAACTTGCCGCGAGGAGTGTCTGCATAGGCGCCGCCAGGGGGGGAAAGGTTAGAACAATTCTAGGGGCCCAGCACTGCCATAAGGCCCTTTAAGGGGCTGATAATATGCTTTTGATGATTTTAATAAGACTTTTGAAATAACAACAATGCAATATTCCATCTGGTAAAATGAGCTAATTGAACAAGGTTGTCTCTTTCTTGAGTTCTTCAACATATTGTCATTTAACCCTCCCCCTTTTGCGAAATGGTACGGTCCAGTTCTGGTAGAAGTGCGATGCGTTAAATCTGTGTGCTGATCAGTGTAACGCTACTTGCTGCTGTGTCGCGGTGCAGCAGCCAGCCAGCAATGGAGTGCGTACAGTCTATGATCGCTAAATATGAAGAGTGGCTGTCAAAAACGTAAAGAAAGGCAGCTGAAAGCTGAGAGGGACCGGAGAGGCAGGCAACTGGTCACTCAGTTTTTCCCAAAGAAAGGTAGCTATCACTCACATGTGTGTTCAAAATATTAGCGAATGGTAAATGAACAGTATGAACGTGGTTGGATTAGCCTATCAAGAGAACACTTTTACAGTTTGTACAGTGACATTTTTTCATTTTAATAACTGAACTGACTTGTGTGATAAACAAGATGAAATATTACGTTATGCTGGTGCTAATAACTAGTGCTAATAACCAGTTTCATAACTAATGGGGTGCCCTAAATATGCACAGATTCAGCCTCAGGGGGACCTCTGCCCTACCAAAGCCCTACCAAACCACTGAACCCCCCCTTTGGAGGAGGAGGTAAGCAGCAATACAACCCATAAATGCTTTAGGATTGAAGTTTTTAATGAGCGAGCGCCATATACAGTTTGCTAGATTAAAGTGTTACTAATGTAACAGGCGTTGCGTTGTGTTGTTCACCAGTCTTTTTATTCTGAAGAAATGAGACACAAATACACTGCTGAGGACGGGCTGCAAACGTCCAGTGGCATTGGCACTTACATTTCCAAAATGAACTGAAAGAGGCCAGCGCCTCGTTCCCATAACTACCTGCGCTCTTAAAGGGCCAGCGCAGAATTTCCCCACCACTACACACAATGGCAAGTGGAAAAAAATAAACCCGTTACACTAATAACGGACACCAGTCAAGTGTTTGACATGGTTACGTGTGTGGAATGTTCACACGTTCTAAACCATTGGTTTCAACCATTGGTTAATACATAAAATGTAATAAAGTCACAAACTCAAGGTCCATGGGCTATCAAAAGTCAAATAATGACAATAGTGCAATTGTGACGAGGGTGGGCAAAGTTGGGGGGCCCAAAATTCTAATCTTTCATGGGGCCCAAAATTTCTGGCGGCGCCCCTGAGTGTCTGAACGCAGGCTCACATGATTGACAGCTGCCTCCGCTACTCCCTGCAACGCTGAATCGCAGTGCTACGCTGCTGGCGCATGGCTTGGCAGCACGCTGTGCTGAACAGGTGAAGCCAATCACAACGCTAATTAGCAGGGCAGCGGTCTTTCTAGAACAATAGGCAGAGTTGGTGTTCAGTCGTTCAGTTTGTAACGAAGCAGCAGCACAGCAGTTGCAAAGAGAATTTGCTACTAACACAAACTTTACAGCACATCGAGGGAAAAAAGGACAAAAAAGGCTACCGGTAAGCCCACTGAACTTTTTTTTATCTGCAAATGCAAACGCTGCACTCGCAGTAATCCGTGAGCATGAGAAATGTTTGTTTCTTACCTGTGTTTGGTTTAGTGGTTTAAACTTCTCAATCGCCAATGGAGTCAGGCAGAATCTCTGGCGTTTGCATGTTTCCATGTTTAATAAACTTATAGCTTGCTGGTAGTTGCTAACGTGTGTCCTTCGTTTCGTTACATTAGTTTAATTTCATTAGTTTCCTTTCTCAGTGGCGTGCAGTAAAATATCTTCAGTTAAAGTGCACAAACTGTCTGTTAAAAAGGGCTAATGGTTAAAATGGTTAGAAGTAAATGGTTCTTAATTTAGAACTGGTTTTCTGTTCATTTATGTTTGTTCAGTAACATATTGACCAGAGTAATTAAAAAAGGTTAAAACTGCCTGGTTTATAAATAATGTAAATGGTTAAAATATACTTAACTTACCTTTTGTTGCCTAATTAACTTGGGCTTTGTTGTGGAAAAACAGGCATTTATTCATACATGCTGAGTGTAAATAATGAATCATTGAACAATGGACTTTTGTTAATCATTTTATTTTTGTGTTTGTATGGTTAAAGGTTTTTCACCTTCTACTTTTTCTTCTGAAAAAACTCTACTACTACCACAATTCTGCTACATGCCAACTTTCTATTACAATATCAACTCCACTGAAAATCAATAAAAACACACAAGACGAGTGGAATCCTGTGTCCAAGTCCTTCCCTTTCAAGTGTGGGAAACCCATGATGCTCACATACACTTGACAGTGAAAAACCGATGTACCAGTGATCAAGAAGCAAGACTCCACTCATGCCACAACCCAACAGAGAAGGAAGACACTTCACCTGGGGGCCTGGAGGATAAAGTCTGAAGTCACCTGGAAAAAGAAATAAAATGGCAAAGTAATTAGAAGAACTGAAAACAGAGTGAACCACAGCCAAAAGACTTTTCTCCCATCTTGCTAACTGCATTACAAGAACATACTCCGAGATGACTTTGGAGGAGATAAAGCAAAACTTCAACAAGCTTACAGCAGAGAGCTCGAGAGTCATGGAGGCAAACAAAGAGATTGAGGCCGCCTACATGGCAGAAGCAGACACAGCCACTGTAGAGGACCTGGACACCGAGAAGAAAGCCGACCTGGAGAAGACCGAGGCATACTGTAAGCAGAGGACTAAAGAAGCAAAGATCCTAATTCAACAAACACTCTGGGACTCGTATGGGGAGAAAGAGCTGCCCCTTGCCCTACACATCGCTGAAACTGACTGCAAGAACGTCTCCTCTGCCCAGCTCGACGTGACTCTGGAGGCATATGAGTTCATGCTGAAGCACTTCGAGACGTTGGTGCTGAAGGCAAAAGAAGCGCACTGTGACCGGAACCGCTGGGCTCCCGCTGCAGAGCAAAGAGACTTTGATCACCGCATGACAGAGCTCGAAGTGCAACTTCCCCAGCTGGTGTCGCGCAAGGCCGCCTTCATCAAAGCTGAAAAAATCAAGACAGACTCTGAAGAGCCCACTGTCCACCATACAGCTCCAGTGCCAGCAATAAAGCTGAAAGCCGCAGCCCTTCCAAAGTTTGCTGGCAACCAGCGAAGTTACTACAGGTGGAAGAAGGAGTGGGAAGCTCTACAGAAGCAGGGTGAACCGACAGGGTCTAGAGAGGTCAAGAAATTCCAGCTGCTCAATAGCATCGATGAAAAGGTGGCCGGAAACCTACACCTGTCGACCTACAGCTCCTCAAACGAAATCTTCAGAGTTCTGGATAACCGGTTTGGGAACCAAGCCAACATCGTGCTCGAGATCATTGAAGATCTGCAAGCAACTCCTCCAGTCAAAGCCGGCCAGCCAAGAAAAGTAATCGAGCTTATCCAAACAGTGGAAAAAGCTCTCTATGACTTAAGTGAATTGGACAATACCAAGGCCATAAAGAACCCCATTGTGACCAGATCCATTGAGGGCAAGCTTCCAGAAACTTTAAAGAAAGACTGGCTCACCTATGCTGCTGACGTGAGTAATGCTGTGGACTGTCACAACCACTTTGACAAGCTGCTGGCTTACCTAAAGTCACAGGAAGCCATATATGAGCAACTTGACCAGCTGAAAGATGGCGTTGAACCTGTCAAGGACAAGACCAAGTTCTTGAAGCAAGCCAGAACAAAAGCAACCAACAGTCCAGCAGTGTCATCCAACAGTGACACAGCAGGCTGCATCGTCTGTGGTGACCCAAAGCACAGAAGAAAACTGTACTTCTGCAGAAAGTTTAGAACCAACCTAAAGCCATCGGAGAAGAGGGATGCAGCACAACAACTCGGTGCCTGCAAAAGATGCCTCGAAGTCCACACTGGTGAAAGCTGCAAGAAAACCACTTACCTGTGTGGGAATCCAGAATGCAAAGACCAACACCACTACCTCCTCTGTCCAGTTACCAGACCCCAGTCCCAAAGAACACCCAAGGCCAGTCCAGTGAGGGCTGAGGGCAGAAGACTCACTGACACCCAGGAGCAGTTCCTCTCCAAACTCACACCAGAGCTGGCACAGCAGTGTTGAGATGCATTCTGCAACATAGCGTCCAGGGCATTCAACTCCCGTGCTGCTGAGAGAGGTCTTCTAGATGAACACTGCCTCACTGAGTACCCAGTCATCCTAATGCTCCTCAATGTCACTGCCAATGACGGACAGAGTGTCGGGACCCTCATCGACCTGGCATCAGACACAAACTACATAACGCACAAAGCTGCAAGAGAACAGTTGATAAGATGTCACAGACTGACCTAGTTACAAATATAAACAATTCCTCTGCAATGCCAAAACAATCATCTATGCAAGTCTTCACCAAGGACACACAGCCATCTGGAGCAGACTGCCAAGAACCATCTGAGGCAGACTGCCAAGGACAACAACAATCACATGGAGAATGTGAGCATGCGATTTTATCATGCGATTCCATCCAGATTAAGGACCTGACTAAAGATAACCATGTCAAGGTTGCTTCGTCCACTTCTTGACCCCATGCAACTATCACAGAGACAATCAGTGAGACAGTCACCACAGAGACAGTCATGGAGACACTTACAAAGGCCTCACCAAAGTCTCGCTCTTCTGATTTTATCGTACCATCTCCGTCTCCCCCTTGCATGGATTTCCCAAATAGTATGCAAAGACTGCTGCCAATGGCTACACTCTCTTTTTCCAGCCCAAATCTGTCGCGACAAGCTGTGTACCCAGTTCATCAAAAATCAACCAACAGACTGAACTGTGTTCACCCAGGACTTTCAGCTGGCTACCAATCTTTTTCACCATCTAAAAGATACATGACATCTCCAATCCTCTCAATCTCAAACAAAATGGAACATAAAGAAAGTCTAGTATGATGTGCTGGGGGTCCCTGCATTGGGTGTAGTTTTGAAAACAAGCTGGGACCCAGTATGCCTATGCCATTCTCAATTCCTGTGTTGATAAGAAATAGAAAACATAGAGCATATTTAACCCAGGGGGTAAACCAGTCTAGTCTCCTTCCTGTTTCAAAACAACATCAGAGTGCGCAAGCGGACAGAGGTGGAAAGAGTACTAAAATATTATACTCAAGTACAAGTACTGTTACTCTGATGAAATTTTACTTAAGTACAAGTAAAATTACCAGACAAAAAATCTACTCAAGTAAAAGTAAAAAGTAGATCATTTAAAATGTACTTTGAGTAAAAGTAAAACGTTACTTTTAACAATGGGTGTTTTCTGCCTCCATTGTGTTGTGCAAAAATGAAAAAGAAGAGGAAACAAGGATATGTACATCTCAACCTAGATGTTTTATTTAAAGGAAGTGTATCAAATTGAATGCTTAAGATAATGCTGCATTAAAACTGAGACAAACAAAAAAGGTCAATGCACACAGTCATGTCGTTTACATCGCCCTGACCACACACAAAGCATTGTACACGAAATATGAAAGTGAAATGTTGCACCGAAATCTCGTAGCTTGCCTGTGTGCACTGTGTGTTATTGAACAATTCAATTCAAACATTATTTGTTTTGCTTAGTATTCCTTTCTGGCCTGTTGGATGTAGAATGGTAGGAGGACTGATCACGTCAGGTTGGCGAGCTAACTTGCTTGCATGATTAGCCAACCGAATAACAGACTAGTTACCATTATGTTACAGTACCAACAGGTTGCTATTTCAACATTAGCAATGCCATCCACTATTTTTGGAATATAACCAGCCTATTGTCGGTTTTACTATGGAAAGGAAACATTATGATCAGGGGCGCAGATACGTTTTTTGAACTGGGGGGGACAAAAAACTGGGGGGGGACAAAGCTGCCAGCAAACCAACCCCAACCCCGATATGCCTGTCAAACTTGTTGTGGGTAACCATAGCAACCAAGCTCGAGCTCGAAACCTGTGCAGTCTGCGCAGCTCAACCAACCGAATATCAGTCTTTGTTTTGTTTTATGTGAGTTGTTGCAACTATGTATACACTGCTGTGCACCTCAATAAACCGAATGGTAATTAGTCTTTTGATTTTTCCGTGAGGTTTGCCTTATGCAAAGAAAGACAGCATAGATGTTTTTTCCTCCCTATTAGTGGGGGGGACCGAACGAGGTGAATTTAAATCTGGGTGGGACGAATCCCACCCGTCCCACCCTCTATCTACGCCCGTGATTATGATGCCAATGACAATACTTACCTCAACATGCTTGCGCAGATTAGACGTCGAATTTTTGTATGCCGCAATGGTTGTCTTCTTGGGCACACAATCTGCATTGCATAATGAAACTGTCACCCCTTTTCTCTACGAAGCTGAAGTGATCACGTATGTAGGGCCAGGGGTGCACTTCATTACTGGAAGAAATTGCGTTTTCTGCCGGGTCGTCCACCACAGGTTCCTCGGTCTCCTCCATGTCTGCAGGGGTGCTTTATCAACACCCATGGCCCAGGGGCTAGGCCCCTCATAGGCTACCTGTCAACCCTACCCTTACCGTTGGCCAGGAAAACACTCTTATTTTATTTGCAATACATGTCAAGCATTTACAGTGTAAGCGCGTAATTAGCCTAGAAGCCTACGATAGGTTATGTTTGGCTCAGTGTAGCTGCGCAAGGCCCACGCTCACATCGCTCAACACATCCGACCACAGAGGGAGAGAAGAACGCGCGCATTATCATTACAGAGCCAGTTCTGATTATTACCACGGACAGGACAGTGATACTGCGTAACTTTCACGCAGGGGCATGGCCAGAGATAACCACACAAGCGTGCGTGCGCTAATGTAGACCTATGTGTTGTAAACATAAAACACACCTACAGACAAGTCCTTTTAAAAAATAAAATACATAAAACTAGCTCGGCGGCATGAAAACAAACATTCACTGCAAGACAAGGTGCCCTAGAATCGCCATTAGTTTTTAAATATCTATATGGACTTTGTTGTCAGGATGGCACAGTATGAGATATCAAAACTGTACCCAGATACAGGCTTCAAGTTCAGATATTGCATTCCAAATGAGGTATACACAAGAGAAATGCGTACGAAAGCACGAGCATCAGGAGAGGGTTGCATAACAGAGATTCTATACGCAGATGATCAGGCCATACTCGCTGGATCCATCGAGGAGCTTCAGAATATTCTTCAGTTGTATGATAAGACCTACACCCGCTTTGGTTTACAAATATCATATGTCAAAACAGAAACAATGGCTTTTAACGTCAATGAGGATATCAAATGTAAACCAAGTATCATTTCCCTTGGCGGCACTAATATTAAAAACGTCCGCACCTTTAAATATCTTGGTTATAATGTCAGAACTGTGATGAATCCTCACACTTCCTGCATGCTAGGATAAGTGCTGCATTCATGAAATGGAATGAACTGAAACACGTTCTAACCGACCACCGAATACTACTAAAAACCCGTATAAAGTTCCTAGTGGCATGTGTTCGATCTCGTCTCCTGTACAGCACACAGGCATGGCAACTATCATCCAGTGAAATTCACAAAATTGAGGTAGTGTGGCACGGCTTCCTAAGGAAAATGATTAAAGGTGGATATAAACGAAAGAATGCCCCTGACCAAAAGAACACTACAAATGAAGATATAGACTGGAGCTACAAGATGTCCAATGCTGACCTCCGGAAACTGACAGGAACCCAGGATATAAAACTATCCTGCTACGTACAACAACTAAAATATATTGCTCATGTTTGCCGGATGGGCAATAACCAAGTGCAAAAGCAGCTCCTGTTTGACAAAAATGGTTACAAATGGATGAAATGGGAAAATCTGCTGGGCATAGACACCCAACAGATAAGACGTATGATGATGGACAAATCAAACTTTGAGCAACTGCAGAACTTCTCAAGTATTTCACTTAAATCCACACGGGTTAACAACACACCCAACACAGCTAGCGAGAAATGTGGATCTAGCTTTGTATTGGTATTCCCCTAAGTATGCTTACACTGTCTGCTGCCCAAACTGTGAAAATTATAGGCTACAATCTTTTCATCAATTTCTTCAGTAGATGCCGTTTTAGACATTTTATTATCCCCATTGAAATATGCTATTATACTAACAGGATTATAACTCAAATCACATGACACGTATTCAAATCACAACTGATTTATTTTACTGTTGGACAGATCATAGCATACCGTATCTAGCCTAGCTGCACATAGCCTAGCTGCTGGTAGGCTGATAACTGATAAGTAGCTGATATTCTGAACAGATTGGTGATCCTTACCTTAAAAAAGTCTGTGACTTTAGGCAACGATTCTATCATTACCTGCATCTCTCTCTTTTTTTCCTTTTATGTGCCCCGCTAACATGTGAACGCTTCATCTTTCAAAGTCTCTAAATTTGTGTCTCAGTAGTCTGCAGTCTTTGGCGCGCTTTTGTGCGTGATGTTACATTTTGTTACATTTTATTCTGGTACAGTTGTGGGTGTTCGTTTCGCGAACCACATCCACCATGTCTCTTACAGCAGGCTACTGTGCGCTCATTTATTTCTAACCTTATTTCTATCCGTACATTAATGTAGGCCCACGATTCCGACAGTTTATTATTTTATTAATATTACAAGGCCCCTGATTGGCTGTGGCCCAGGGGTTTGAGCCCCCCGAAGCCCCCCCCTTAAAGCGCCGGTGCATGTCCGCCATCGTCTGTGTGAGACTCGCGCGCGCGACAACTGTCCTTCCCGTGATTCATTTCCCGAACGCGTTTCCCCAGGGGCGTCAGAAGCATTTTTAATGTGGGGGGGGGGGGGGGGGGGGACACACTGGCGGGGGGTCCTCCGCCAGAAAAATTTTAATTAATTTTCAACAATAAGTCCTCATTCAACTAGTCCATATATTCATCAGCCTGTTTTTAAACCCACCGCTACGCCTAAGATAATGAGATGAATGTGACACAATTTATCACCAACAATGACTTTATGGGTGCATTTTACTTTTTATTTTGTGTTTTCTATTTAGTTTTAGATGTAACACAACATGCCACTGGGCCAAGCAATAGTGACACTCAACTGTATGTTTAAAAATAAGAATATTCATAATCTCACACAATGAACAGGCATGACATGCATCATGCAAACTTCATAACACAAAATCACACTGTGTCAAGCAACGGTGACACATAAAAAATAACTTCACACAATGAACAGGTGCAATTTTGTTCACCACCAACAGTGACTTTAGTGGGTGCATTTTACTTTTTTCCGATTTAGCGATACTCATAACAAAAATGGCATGGCATCATGCAGTCTTCATAACACAAAATTACACTGTGTCAAGCAATGACACATAAAAGAGAACTTCACACAATGAACAAGTTCAGTTTTGTCAACCTACATGCAATGGTGGTACTACAGTAACATTTACAGATTAGTATAACAAATAGATTTATAGATATAACTCCTTCTTATATTGGTGCCACCACAATTTCTACCACTTCATAACTTTTATCCCCCTTTCCTTCACAATCCACCTGGAATAACATCCATCTCTCTCCATCGCTTTCCTTTCTGCTATTCCTTCCCCATACACTGATTTCCCATCTTACTTTCCAGAAAACTGCCAAAGACCAGACAAAACAAGGAATCAATAAATATCATCAGAGCAGACTTGACCTCATTCTTGGCATTACAGTAAGGCAGGCCTACTGGGTTTGAATGAAATGATAGCTAACGTTAAGCTAGCTGATACATCTCCTAACATTGACTAGCCAGCTAATTGCACTAACATTTCCATTGGGACAAAAAAAACCCTGTCCTGTGGGGAAATTTTGACTGAATTTCCGCTTCTTTGTAAAGAATGTCCTTATGTCCATTGTGTCTGGGAGCAAATACTGCAAACAATTCATCATCAATCAAGAATACCCCATTAGGCTAAGCTTATTTCACTGTTTAGTTGAATATTAATTTAACGTGTCCTAGGGTTAATTTTGAGGGCAGATATCAAAAGAATAAGGTTTTAGCAAAAGCTAGACATTGTGAGGTGGCAATGGGGATGACGTCACCTCCTCCACTTTTCAGCAGCTGCACCAACATTTCTCTGCTCGCGCTGAGATTCCCTTCACTCGCGCGCGGTGAGTTGTTGTAGGGAACGCCCGGAAAACCCGGAGTGGATTTTCAGTGGTCTGTGTATTCTCTTATCGATCAAGTGGAATGGATTCTTTCACGAAGCAATAGAAATGGCGCTGGGTGAACTAATATTTTATGTTAAATGTGGGGGGGTCCAAACGAAGAATTATGAAATGTGAGGGGGACATGTCCCCTTCACATTCAATGGTGGCGACGCCCATGCATTTCCCCTTCTCCGTTTTAGCCTTTTTTAATTTTTTATTTATTTTTTTTTACTCAGTAACGGTTGTGATGTAAAATGTACTGAAGTACACTACTTAAAAGAAAACATACTTAAGTAAAAGTAAAAGTACACTCTTTAAAAATTACTTGAAAAAGTATAAGTACACAAAAAAGCTACTCAAGTACAGTAACGCAAGTAATGTAATTCGTTACTTTCCACCTCTGACATTAACTTCCCACAACAACCTCGACCACCTGAAACACCTCAGATCCAACATTGAGCAGATCCTTCAAGCAGGAGGGTTCTCCATGAAGCCCTGGATCTACTCGGATCAAAGTGGGAGGAGTGAGTCGAGAGGTGAGAAGATTGAGTCAAACACCATGATCCTTCCAAACCAACTCACTGAAGAGGATAACAAAGCCCTGGGCCTCGGCTACACCATCGATGATGACAAGTTACATGTCATGGTTGCGGTGAACTTCTCCAAGAAGAAGAAGAAAATGCACCTCAGAAGTACACTACTTAAAAGAAAACATACTTAAGTAAAAGTAAAAGTACACTCTTTAAAAATTACTTCAAAAAGTATAAGTACACAAAAAAGCTACTCAAGTACAGTAACGTGAGTAATGTAATTCGTTACTTTCCACCTCTGGATCTCATACAATATGATGATGGTGATGATGATGATGATGATTACAACCCCGATTCCAAAAAAGTTGGGACAAAGTACAAATTGTAAATAAAAATGGAATGCAATGATGTGGAAGTTTCAAAATTCCATATTTTATTCAGAATAGAACATAGATGATACATCAAATGTTTAAACTGAGAAAATGTATCATTTAAAAAGAAAAATTAGGTGATTTTAAATTTCATGACAACAACACATCTCAAAAAAGTTGGGACAAGGCCATGTTTACCACTGTGAGACATCCCCTTTTCTCTTTACAACAGTCTGTAAACGTCTGGGGACTGAGGAGACAAGTTGCTCAAGTTTAAGGATAGGAATGTTAACCCATTCTTGTCTAATGTAGGATTCTAGTTGCTCAACTGTCTTAGGTTTTTTTTTTGTCGTATCTTCCGTTTTACAATGCGCCAAATGTTTTCCATGGGTGAAAGATCTGGACTGCAGGCTGGCCAGTTCAGTACCCGGACCCTTCTTCTACGCAGCCATGATGCTGTAATTGATGCAGTATGTGGTTTGGCATTGTCGTGTTGGAAAATGCAAGGTCTTCCCTGAAAGAGACGTCATCTGGATGGGAGCATATGTTGCTCTAGAACCTGGATATACCTTTCAGCATTGATGGTGTCTTTCCAGATGTGTAAGCTGCCCATGCCACATGCACTAATGCAGCCCCATACCATCAGAGATGCAGGCTTCTGAACTGAGCGCTGATGACAACTTGGGTCGTCCTTCTCCTCTTTATTCCAAATGACACGGCGTCCCTGATTTCCATAAAGAACTTCAAATTTTGATTCGTCTGACTACAGAACAGTTTTCCACTTTGCCACAGTCCATTTTAAATGAGCCTTGGCCCAGAGAAGACGTCTGCGCTTCTGGATCATGTTTAGATACGGCTTCTTCTTTGAACTACAGAGTTTTAGCTGGCAACGGCGGATGGCACGGTGAATTGTGTTCACAGATAATGTTCTCTGGAAATATTCCTGAGCCCATTTTGTGATTTCCAATACAGAAGCATGCCTGTATGTGATGCAGTGCCATCTAAGGGCCCGAAGATCACGGGCACCCAGTATGGTTTTCTGGCCTTGACCCTTACGCACAGAGATTCTTCCAGATTCTCTGAATCTTTTGATGATATTATGCATTGTAGATGATGATATGTTCAAACTCTTTGCAATTTTACACTGTCGAACTCCTTTCTGATATTGCTCCACTATTTGTCGGCGCAGAATTAGGGGGATTGGTGATCCTCTTCCCATCTTTACTTCTGAGAGCCACTGCCACTCCAAGATGCTTTTTTATACCCAGTCATGTTAATGACCTATTGCCAATTGACCTAATGAGTTGCAATTTGGTCCTCCAGCTGTTCCTTTTTTGTACCTTTAACTTTTCCAGCCTCTTATTGCCCCGTCCCAACTTTTTTGAGATGTGTTGCTGTCATGAAATTTCAAATGAGCCAATATTTGGCATGAAATTTCAAAATGTCTCACTTTCGACATTTGATATGTTGTCTATGTTCTATTGTGAATACAATATCAGTTTTTGAGATTTGTAAATTATTGCATTCCGTTTTTATTTACAATTTGTACTTTGTCCCAACTTTTTTGGAATCGGGGTTGTATTATTATTATTATTATTATTATAAACAAAAATATATTTTATATAATTGTGATTGAGAGCACTGATTCACACAACAGTAGTGTAAATGAAAAACATGCTGTATTTGAGGCCATGTGAATTGAACTAACCTCTTTTTTGAAGCGATGCGATGCTTCCCTATCTGACAGACCAGTGTGAATATATGGGGAAGATTCAGCAAAAAGTGTTGTTGTATAAGTTCATACATAACTCCTCCTCTCTTTTCCATTGTGTAGTAATGCTCAGGAGTAAATGGCTTGAGTAATTAGATTGACAGAATGAGGAGGAAACCATGCAGTGGAAAAATCAGCAAAAGTAGTGTTTTTTTTCCCCCTGGTCAATACCACAGGCTTTTTCACAAAAAAGAGAACAGACACATTACAGCCAGCTAATTTCTGCTTATCAGATACAAAGCTCCAAATCTCCAAAATCCCTCAACTTAGGGAAAAATCTCATAAATATCCAAGGCAATCTATAGATTTTTAAATGAGGCTTGCTTTATCACTTTTTTTTGGCCTTCTTTGATCAAATAAAGAAAACCAATAGAAATGACAGTTTGTTGTTTTCCTGCTTGCCTATTTTTTTTGTGTAGTTTTGTGATTTCTGACCAGTATAGCCCTGAGGCATTGCTTAAGCCTCACTCAAAACCTGCCGGAAGTGTTTTAGACACGCACGGGTCGCATGGTTTGGTAGGTCGCAGACGTGCCGCAGGGTCGCAGTGAACCTGGGGGAAAGTTTGGGGGAGGTGTACAGGCAAAGCACTTATCAAGTACAGGTTGCACACCTGACTTCCTCAAAGCATGGGAAAAATTAAGCCGTTAGCCCGTGGAAAGCGTATATCTGACGCAAGTTATCAGTGTGTGTTCAGTGAGTATGGAGTGTGTGAGACTTGCATTTTACCAGTTTCCTGCACTACAAGTACAAGCCTCACTTGTGAAGCGTGTGTGACGCATGTGATTAGCATGTTACAATCACTCATAACTTGTGTGTGATGCAAGCCAGGAGTGGGTATAAAACCAGCATGTCTGCAGCATTCTGCATCTGTCTTTCGACTGAAGAACATTGGATATTTTGTGGGAAAAATTTAAAAATTTTCAGTTTAAATTTAGAAAATGGGACCCAAGAAGAAGCGAGCAAAAGTGAAGTAACCCAGCCTGAAACAGCAGGGGGGAGGAGGAGGAAGAATTTGATGATGATGGTAGCAGCACCGGTGAGCCCTGTACGGACAAGGAGAAGTATGCCTTCAAGCCGGCAGAAGGCACAGCACTCCGCCAGAGGTATTTTCACAGGTAAATACACATTTTAAACATTAATTTCAGTGTCTATATGCTTATGTAATTAATATTATATATGCTGATTTTCATGTATGTTTCAGCTAACGATGCCCAGAAGTGAGGACATTGCAATCCCATCATCGCTGTCAGGCCATTGTGCCATGCTCAGTGATGAGGACAAGGACATCCAGACACCCCGTCCCACCACTCAGCAGGAGTAGGAGCAGGACAGTAGCTCAGAGTCAAAGTGTGTTTCAGTGCTCAAACTGTTGGACTATTTAGTTGGGATTTTTTTACAATGTAATAAAATGCATTATTCCCTTATACTCATGTTTTATTATTTGATGTTTGCATGGTAAATTAATATATACTCAAATAAAAACAGCAAATGAGGTAGTCTTCTTCCTTTCTACAATGCTACATGCTACATGATTGGTTCCTTCCCCCAGTATATATGCCCAGAGTCTTGCCCCTCATGTTGCGTGCAGGTTACGTGCGCTGCGTGCAGGTCGCGTGCGCTGCACACACGCCACGCATAGGGGTAGAAAGTGAGATGTACTTCTGTCTTGTGGGCCACACAAATAGCAAGTGTGGAATACTTGTCTAGTACTTCTGAGGCACGTCACTCATGCAATGACCGTGCGTTACTCATGCGTCTTACTGTCATCACAAAAAGCCCCTACTAGCCGCACTGCTGACTTGGTTCAGGTGTACAAAAGGAGTACAGGTCCCGTATGTAGTGTATGTGTGACCCCGGAGGGTGAATTGAAGGGTCTTGGCTAAAAGTGTTTGACTACGCCACCTGTGGCCTTGCACCACAAGAGATAATTGTACCACAATATTTCCCCAGACCAGATTTTAGACAAGAGGGCTCTCCCACACCGGTAAGTAAGTGAATACAGAGACGTGAGATTTCATCTCATCTCATCTCATTATCTCTAGCTGCTTTATCCTTCTACAGGGTCGCAGGCAAGCTGGAGCCTATCCCAGCTGACTACGGGCGAAAGGCGGGGTACACCCTGGACAAGTCGCCAGGTCATCACAGGGCTGACACATAGACACAGACAACCATTCACACTCACACCTACGGTCAATTTAGAGTCACCAGTTAACCTAACCTGCATGTCTTTGGACTGTGGGGGAAACCGGAGCACCCGGAGGAAACCCACGCGGACACGGGGAGAACATGCAAACTCCACACAGAAAGGCCCTCGCCGGCCCCAGGGCTCGAACCCAGGACCTTCTTGCTGTGAGGCGACAGCGCTAACCACTACACCACCGTGCCGCCCGACATGAGATTTCAGTCTAAATAATGTCTATTTATTAAAAAATAAATAGTAAAACAATATTAAAATGCACTTTGATTTATTGGATAAAACAGACAAGGCAAGCTGGAGCCTATCCCAGCTGACTACGGGCGAAAGGCGGGGTACACCCTGGACAAGTCGCCAGGTCATCACAGGGCTGACACATAGACACAGACAACCATTCACACTCACACCTACGGTCAATTTAGAGTCACCAGTTAACCTAACCTGCATGTCTTTGGACTGTGGGGGAAACCGGAGCACCCGGAGGAAACCCACACGGACACGGGGAGAACATGCAAACTCCACACAGAAAGGCCCTCGCCGGCCCCGGGGCTCGAACCCAGGACCTTCTTGCTGTGAGGCGACAGCGCTAACCACTACACCACCATGCCGCCCGACGTGAGATTTCAGTCTAAATAATGTCTATTTATTAAAAAATAAATAGTAAAACAATATTAAAATGCACTTTGATTTATTGGATAAAACAGACAAGGCAAGTTATGACGACGGTAAAAAAAAAGAAAAAAAAAAGAAATATAGCACACGAGGGGAAAGTAAGGGCTGCCACCTGGATTAACAATACTATGTATTAGCAATATAGACTAGAGCAGCTTCAAAGGTTGGTTACCTGTCCTGGAAAGGTGAGGCTAACACACCAACGTGCTCTGGGTTTCCTGTGCCTACCTACACACACATGGGAAGATACTCAACCGCACACACAGCACAGATACTGCAAAAAGGTGATCACAGCAAACAGTGAGGTGCTCGTTACCACTACAAATAGGTGAGGTGCACGAAGAGGAGGACTCAGATCCGGCGACCTGCCCCGTAGAACCACCCAGGCTATAGAAAGATCAAGAAGGGTAAGGTAAAACCAACAGTTCGAATCAAACAGCAGCTGAAAATAGCCAAATCAGTTACTAGTGGTGGCAGCCAGTATTTCCCCCCAAGGCCAACAGCGTTAGACCAACACGTCTACAGCAGCAGCAAACACAAAAAAAGGCACGCCTAAGCATAGACTGGAGTGGAGTCAGAAAGACACAAAATAAATAAAATCCAAAGTAATACAAAAAAAAGTCAAATACTAAGGGCAATAACTGGACTCACACACGCACAAAGTTAGGCTAGGCAAAGCAGCAGTGGCATCACTGATGGAACAAGCAACAGTTAGATGCATGGTCACAAGTGTGCTTACAAGTTAAAAAGGTTCACATTACTAGGACTGCTCACACAATGTTATTTTAAAAAAATCATGCAATAAAAAGTAGTCACACAACAATAAGAATGTTCACACACCTAGCACATATGAACTGGACGTAAACACATTCTGATTTACCTCCATGCATCAGACTTAGGCACAAACAATGGCATCAAGCATCCCAAGCAGTCACAATGTTCGTAGTGTGCTACCGGAACTTTTGTCAAGACCACAAGCGGCAGAGTGCTCCCAGCGTCCTCTGGACCAAACCTTCGGTAGTTCAACACTACCCGGAAGCGTTAGATGGTGTACTGCGGATCACCTCCAATAAAAGCAGCGAGGACCGAAGCAGAAATGCGAAAAACCAAAGCTTGTGTGTGACCTGCCAGTGAGTGCAGTTTTATAGATGTAATGCTAATCATGAATAAATAGCCACTGACCTGCTACCTGGGGGTGTATCAGCTAGGTGCAGACCTACGGTGGCTGCAGAAGGACAACCTACCGAAAGATACCGGTTACATATGCATTCTTGATTTGTTGGAAGACCCGTAGAATTTGCATGTGCAGGACCAAAAGTCTCCACGGGCAGTCTGAGACCTTCTATGGCACTGAACACACACAAGTGTCGCGCAAGTCTCAAGCATGGTTTTGCCAAATTTTTTACCATAGACCGCCCATAGCAGCATGTACGGTGGGTTGCGAGTGAGGCTTTAGGTAACTTGGCAGTCCTATCTGAATGTACAGGAACTCATTCAAGATACACTGTAATGTTATCTAAGTGGAATGTTATGACAGGCAATCTAAATTTGGTAAATCAACAAATGATGAATTTCACCAAGTCTGTGAACTCAAGGAACATTACATTAATCCTCATTCTAGTGTTATATAAATCCTAACTACAGTCTAATTCATGACATTCTTGCTAGTTGCATCTTACTAAATAGTAAATAGATAAAGTCTGCTGGTGGTATTTCGGGAATCAGACACAGTCTCAGCATTTAAGTCTAGGCTGAAAACATATCTGTTTAGTCAAGCCTTTTGTTAATGGTGTTTATGAGGTAAAGGAGTAGATCTGGAGGGTCCTCAGACATAGAGTGTTTTGGTCAACTGGGATGTATGGATGCTGTCAGTCCCCACTCGCTTGCTCACTCAAGTTTGTTGACAGTGTAGTGGCTGGCTGCTTTATGTCCCGGGGCTCCCTCATGCCTGTGTTACCTTCTGGATCTCCCCTTTTAGTTATGCTGTCATAGTTAGTTGCCCGAGTCCCTGCTTGTACTCAGTGCAATATGTATACTGTTCCTACTTATTCAGGTGACATTGGGCATACCTAACAACCTGTGTTTTCTCCCCCCCCCCAAAAAAAAAAATCTGTCCCTCTGAGTTACATGTCGGTCCTGGGATCGAGATGCTGACCTCTTCTGCTCCTCAGACCTGCCTGATCCATCCTGGTGCCCTGTGTCTCATTGGAGTCTCATCGCATTGTTCCTGTGGAGGATGGCCCCATGCGGACAGTTGAAAGTCACACCTGGAGGACGCTCTGGACACTTACAGTAATGCTTTTATGGCTGAGGACTACAGTTGACTTGCTAACTTTAGGACTGCAGTTGTCATGAACAGTTTTGCACTCAAGTTTCCATCAATGAATAGTTTATAACATCAATGAAACTGAGTTCATGTTAAAACTGTTATAGTCATGTTGTCTGTTGTTGCCCAAATGAGGATGGGTTCCCTTTTGAGTCTGGTTCTTCTCGAGGTTTCTTCCTTGTGTCATCTGAGGGAGTTTTTCTTGCCACTGTCGCCACAGGCTTGCTCATTGGAGACAGATTAGGGATAAAATTAGCTCATGTTTTAAGTCGTTCAAATTCTGTAAAGCTGCTTTGTGACAATGTTTATTGTTAAAAGCGCTATACAAATAAACTTGACTTGGCGTAGTGCCTCTAATAGAAGCAACATGACATCATGAATATGGACATAATTATAATATATTGAACTCTGAAGTGTGCTGAAGTCTGATGCATTCCTGAGTTTGAGTGCTATTATGTAATGCAAGTTTGAGTGCTATTATAATTCTCAGTTGTGAGTTCCATTGAGCTTTTTAGATGATGGGAAATAAATCCAAAAAAACAGAAAAAGTTCTTTAGAACTTTGTGATAATGTTGTAAGCAGGGTCCAGTATAGCAGCAATCATCAGATCAGACCATTCATTGATCAGGCCTGCTGTCCAGTCATTTTAGCTGAGGAAATTATTCCGTATTCATTCATTTTGAAAGGAGAGACTTTGTCAGTCAGCTGAGGGGAGTTAAAATGTCACTTTGCCATGGCAATAATGAGGATGGTAGGAGCATACTGATAGGTTGAGCCATGGAGATAAACATTCTCACTGCTGTGGTCACCAAGAACTCTGCACTTTCCTTCTTGCATAACCAATATGACCTGATTTGCATTGGTGTTGTGAATCACTGCTACCTTTATTTCTCCCATCTTCTGCCTCCTAAATACATTTCCATACAAGATCAATGTTTGATTACATAAGAACTGTCTGCATCAGAGCTCCTTACTTAGTATAATGCAACGCTAAAAATTAACCTGATGAAAATAATCTATTGAAACCTCTAGTTAGCAGGGGAATGTTAGTGTATTGCCTCCATTTAAACAAGTAGACAAATATACTATATGGCCAAAAGTTTGTATATACCTGACCATAACACTCATACATGCTTTTTGAACAAATTATTTTTTAAATTAATTTATTGTTTTAATCCAGATGTAGTCCCCCTTTGCTGTTATTGTAACCTTCACTCTTCTGGAAAGACTTTCCACTAGATTTGTAGCATTGCTGTGGTGATATGTGGAGATAAGTTCATCCCAAAGGTGTTCAGTGGGGTTAAGGTCAGGGCTTTGTGCAGGCCACTCAAGTTCTTTCATTTTGGCAAGCCACTTTTCACCTTGGCAAAACATGCACAGGGGCATTGTCATGCTGGTGCTTGTTTGGGCCCCTTAGTTCCGTTGAAGACAAATTGTAATTCTACAGCATACAAACACACCCTGCACAGTTATGTGTTTCAAAAATTGCTGAAAGCATTAGTTAGTAGACTGCATTTGCTTACTTGATCAAAACAATAAAGCTTTAGCAAGCTGAACAGCTACTTGACGCAATGATCCTGTTAGTTACTATAAGTTGTATGTTGGGTTGAATGTCTTTTTTTGGTGTGGACGATCTAACCTGCAGCAATGTTGTAGTATAAGAAAAGACAACATTTTAACCTCAGAGAAGACTGTTTTCTGTCAAGTTTACTTGTAAAAATCCAGATAACTGTTCTTCTCCTGTAGTTCAGACTTCTGCCAAAGTTCTTCTGGCCTGTGGTGCAGTATCACAGTTCAGTGAAACTCAATGTGACCCTGGAGGGTGAATTGAAGGGTCTTGGCTAAAGTGTTTAACTACACCACCTGTGGCCTTGCACCACAAGAGATAATTGTACCACAGTATTTCCCCAGACCAGGTTTTAGACAAGAGGGCTCTCCCACACCGGTAAGTAAGTGAATACAGAGACATGAGATTTCAGTCTAAATGTCAATATTTATTGAAAAATAAACAATAAAACAATATTAAAATGCACTTTGATTTATTGAATAAAAAACAAACAAGGCAAGTTATAACAACGGTTAAAAAAAAAAAAAAAAAAAAAAAAACACACACACACACACACACACACCACAAGGGGGAAAGTAAGGGCTGCCACCTGGATCAACAATACTATGTATTAGCAATATAGACTAAAGCAGCTTCAAAGGTTGGTTACCTGTCCTGGAAAGGTGAGGCTAACACACCAACGTGCTCTGGGTTTCCTGTGCCTACCTACACACGGGAAGATACTCAACCGCACACACAGCACAGATACTGCAAAAAGGTGATCACAGCAAACAGTGAGGTGCCCGTTACCACTACAAATAGGTGAGGTGCACGAAAAGGAAGACTCAGATCCGGCGACCTGCCCCGTGGAACCGCCCAGGCTATAGAAAGATCAAGAAGGGTAAGGTAAAACCAACAGTTCGAATCAAACAGCAGCTGAAAATAGCCAAATCAGTTACTAGTGGTGGCAGCCAGTATTTTCCCCCCAAGGCCAACAGCGTTACCAACACATCTACAGCAGCAGCAAACACACACACACAAAAAGCACGCCTAAGCATAGGCTGGAGTGGAGTCAGAAAAACACAAAATAAATAAAATCCAACAAAAAGGGCAATAACTGGACTCACACACACAAAGTTAGACTAGGCAAAGCAGCAGTGGCATCACTCTGATGGAACAAGCAACAGTTAGATGCATGGTCACAAGTGTGCTTACAAGTTAAAAAGGTTCACATTACTAGGAGTGCTCACACAATATTATTTAAAAAAAATCATGCAATTAAAAGTAATCACACAACAATAAGAATGTTCACACACCTAGCACATATGAACTGGACGTAAAAACATTCTGATTTACCTCCATGCATCAGACTCAGGCACAAACAATGGCATCAAGCATCCCAAGCAGTCACAATGTTCGCAGTGTGCTACCGGAACTTTTGTCAAGACCACAAGCGGCAGAGTGCTCCCAGCATCCTCTGGACCAAACCTTCGGTAGTTCAACACTACCCGGAAGCGTTAGATGGTGTACTGCGGATCACCTCCAATAAAAGCAGCGAGGACCGAAGCAGAAATGCGAAAAACCAAGGCTTGTGTGTGATCTGCCGGTGAGTGCAGTTTTATAGATGTAATGCTAATCATGAATAAATAGCCACTGACCTGCTACCTGGGGGTGTATCAGCTAGGTGCAGACCTACGGTGGCTGCAGGAGGACAACCTACCGAAAGATACCGGTTACATCAACTTAATGTGATAGTGAGAAAGAATATTCTAAGAGAGAGATTATGTTGAAACTAGATATAACTAGATCAGTGCAATGCACAAACAGTAAATGGGGGATGTAAACGTCAAGAGAGAGTAGGAGACAAGTTGTTCCATGTAGTGACTTAATATAATGTGGTTTACTGAAATTCATTCAGTAAAATAAACCCAGCAAATTAAGAATAATCTCAAAGTGTTGGATTTTTTTTTGAATAATGCATCAAATGGGTTCAATGGGAGACAGGTCTGGAGTACAGGCAGACCAGTTTAGCACCCAGACTCTTTTACTACAGAGCCATGCAGTTGTAATATGTCCAGAATGTGGTTTGACATTGTCTTGCTGAAATAAGCAAGGCCTTCCCTGAAAAGATGTCTTTTAGATGGTAGCATGTTGCTCCAAAACCTGTATATATCATTCAAAATAATAGTGCCTTCCCAGCTGTGCAAGCTATCCATACCATCACAGATGCTGGCTTTTGAACTGTGCACTAATAACAAGCTGGATGGTTCCTCTCCTCTTTAGCCTAGAGGATGCAGTGTCCATGATTTCCAAAAAGAATTTCAAAATGTGATTTGTCAGACCACAGGACAGTTTTCCACTTCGCCTCAGTCCATCATAAATGAGCTCAGGCCCAGAGAAGGCAGTAGTGGTTCTGGATATTGTTTATATATGGTTTTCACTTGCATTTTTGCATGCAGTTACAAACTGTGTTCACAAAGATGGTTTTTGGAAGTGTTCCTGAGCCCATGCAGTGATTTCCACAACAGAATCATGCACAACACTGTTTTTAATGCAGTGTTGCCTGAGGAGCCGGAGATCATGGGCATCCAATGTTGGTTTTTGGTCTTGTCTCTTGCATACATAGGTTTCTTCAGATTTGCTGAAGTTTTTAATGATATTGTGTACTGTAGATGATGTGATCCCCAAATTCTTTGCAATTTTACATTGAATAACATTATTCTTAAATTGTTGTACTATTTGTTTAGCAGTCTTTCACAGAGTGATGAACCCTCCCCAGCTTTACTTCTGAGACTCAGCCTCTCTAGAATGCTCTTTTTATAGCCAATCATGTTACTGACCTGTTGCCAATTAGCCTAAGTAGTGTTTTTTTAACACTACCTGACTTTTCCAGTCTCTAGTTGCCCTTCCCCAATTTTTTTGAAACACGTTAATGGCATTAAATTCAAAATAAGCATATGTTTTTCAAATAAATAAATAAATAAATAAATAAATAAAAACAATTTCCCAGTTTCAACATTTGATGTCTGTGTACTATTTTCAATGAAATATAGGGTTTCCATGAATTGCAAATCATCACATTCTGTTTTATATACATTTTACACAGCTTCTCAACTTTTTTGGGGTTGGACAATAAGCCTGCAGAAATGTCATTGTGCTTCATTAAGAAGGCACATTTACCCTGATAACTGATCATAAATTGGCTCAGCTACCTGCAATAAATCTTCAAGAATCAGCATTGCAGGTGGACCCTCCCTGTCACACTGCCTCATTCATACTGCAATTGACAAAGCTGAGAGTCAAACACATCTCACCATTCACACTAACAAACACTTCAGATTTTAAAACAGGTTTGCATGGAACCTTGTTGATTAAATTACACTGCAAGAATAATGTTATTGCTTACAAAGAAGCTCATATATCCAAGGCATTCTACAGTCACCTAAAAGAGCCAACTTAATTAATAAATAAATAAACCCTGACTTGAACAACAAAATGGAGCTTCTCATCTCATTATCTCTAGCCGCTTTATCCTTCTACAGGGTCGCAGGCAAGCTGGAGCCTATCCCAGCTGACTATGGGCGAAAGGCGGGGTACACCCTGGACAAGTCGCCAGGTCATCACAGGGCTGACACATAGACACAGACAACCATTCACATTCACACCTACGGTCAATTTAGAGTCACCAGTTAACCTAACCTGCATGTCTTTGGACTGTGGGGGAAACCGGAGCACCCGGAGGAAACCCACGCGGACAACATGCAAACTCCGCACAGAAAGGCCCTCGCCGGCCCCGGGGCTCGAACCCAGGACCTTCTTGCTGTGAGGCGACAGCGCTAACCACTACACCACCGTGCCGCCCAAAATGGAGCTTCACTTGCATTTTTTTTCTCTTTTCCCCTTTTGTGGGTAATTCAGACAGTCATTCAGGTTTTTTTTCCCCATTGATTTATATGGCTGTTCACAAAATGTTGGATGAGGAGAATTCAGTGGCCACTATGCTTTAACAAGGAGGTAATACTTCTGAACTAATGACTTTATCATTCTTTTTTAGAATTGAAATACTTCCTTCCTTCTTTTTCTGTGGATGAAATGGACATATTCAGTTTGTAGACACAAATAAGAGATGACAGAAATATGGCTGAACCATAAGACAAACTTAGAAGCTCGACAGTGGTGCTTGAAAGTTTGTGAACCCTTTAGAATTTTCTATATTTCTGCATAAATATGACCTAAAACATCATCAGATTTTCACACAAGTCCTAAAAGTAGATAAAGAGAACCCAGTTAAACAAATGAGACAAAAATATTATACTTGGTCATTTATTTATTGAGGCAAATGATATACTCATCTATAGCTCTTCATACACTGGGGTCATTAACGTAGCCCACATTTTCTATGTAGTACCCAGACCCAGTCATCCCATCATCTTGGCATAGGACTTCCTCACCAAACACCATGTAATTATATACCAGTGCTCCTCTTTTTACCCAGTGTCCAATTGTTGTCTCTCCACTTCACAATCCCAGTCAGATATGACTATACATAGTTTTCACTGACGTCACGGCATTCCAGGGAACGCCATCCAGCCGCCATCTTGTGGGGCAAACAAAACGGACCATCGCCATTATGGGCTATGTTATCTCGCACGAATTTATGAAGTTATATAGTCAGTTTTCTAAAATAAAGATCAATATCGGCAAAATCAATCAAACAGAAGTATATAGATACATTAGACGACATCTCACGACAATGGTATGCAGCCAAACTGGCCTTGATTGGGGGAATTGAACCCTACGAAGTGGACAAAGATGCATTTTCAAGTGACTATGCAGGGCTGCCAAAGCCTGAAACTGCCAAAGCCTGCTCCAAAGCCTGAAACTGACTTCATCAAACTTTAAAGGCTGTCTGATATATACAACTTTATATATTCTAGCATTAAATAGACTGTTGAATGTTATGCAAACAGCGCGCCTTTTGGCAGATGCCGCCTTTTTCACGGCTGAATCGCGCAGATCCGATTTTTTTTTTTAGGGGGGGCATTGGAGTGTCTGATTATAATTTCAAAGTAAATTCTGTATTAAAATTACTAAATAAGCAAATCCATTACAGTCCATGAAACAGGAAGTATAAGGATGAGAAAAAAACAGTTTAAATCGGAAAGCTGCACACATTTGCGCAAATGTGCGCAGCTTTCCGATTTAAACTGTTTTTTTCTCATCCTTATACTTCCTGTTTCATGAACTGTAACGGATTTGCTTATTTAGTAATTTTAATACAGAATTTACTTTGAAATTATAATCAGACACTCCAACGCCCCCCTAAAAAAAAAAAATCGGATCTGCGCGATTCAGCCGTGAAAAAGGTGGCATCCGCCAAAAGGCGCGCTGTTTGCATCCCAAACACAAATCAAATCATACAGAATAGACCTAAAAAAATTTTCAAAAATGACCCTTGCGTGGGCGGCACGGTGGTGTAGTGGTTAGCGCTGTCGCCTCACAGCAAGAAGGTCCTGGGTTCGAGCCCCGGGGCCGGCGAGGGCCTTTCTGTGTGGAGTTTGCATGTTCTCCCCGTGTCCGCGTGGGTTTCCTCCGGGTGCTCCGGTTTCCCCCACAGTCCAAAGACATGCAGGTTAGGTTAACTGGTGACTCTAAATTGACCGTAGGTGTGAATGTGAGTGTGAATGGTTGTCTGTGTCTATGTGTCAGCCCTGTGATGACCTGGCGACTTGTCCAGGGTGTACCCCGCCTTTCGCCCGTAGTCAGCTGGGATAGGCTCCAGCTCACCTGCGACCCTGTAGAAGGATAAAGCGGCTAGAGATAATGAGATGAGACCCTTGCGTGAGTGAAGTGACAAGTGTCAAATAGAAACATGAGAAACGAGCGATATTAAGTGTACATTACAATGTAAACGTACACTCAGCAGTTCCAGTTAGGCATTCTCCAGAGATTGTTTACATGATGTTTTGGTTTCCAAAAACAAACTTAAACACAATTGATTGTTTATTTAAACAACTTACCACTTATAAAATGATCAGAGCAGACTTTGCTGTGTTTGGAAGGCTGATAATCCTTGCGGTTGATTCTCGCAAGCCATAGATTTCTCCTTTGTATGCTGAGTTCCTTTGTTTGCTCGCCTTCGTGCTCCCGTACAGTGGGAATTCCATAAAAGCTCCACTTGACGTCATCATTTGACCTATTACGACAGCCGTGAATACAACAGGTGTGCACCATTGCACCATTGCTAGCTTTAAATAGCCTGCTTGGGTTCTTTTGAAGACTTTGTACTCGCGCGTTACAATGTGTGCTCAGTGACCCGTATGGTAAGCTTGACCCACAAGATGGCCGCCACTAGGGAATCCCCGACTCTGTGATGTCATGTGAAAACTATCTATACAGATCACTTTTAAGGGATGTGCTATTATATCATTCTATATTGGCACTTAAGTGGGAATACAAGCACCATACACTACCGTTCAAAAGTTTGGGGTCACTTTGAAATTTCCTTATTTTTGAAAGAAAAGCACTGTTCTTTTCAATGAAGATCACTTTAAACTAATCAGAAATACACTCTATACATTGCTAATGTGGTAAATGACTATTCTAGCTGCAAATGTCTGGTTTTTGGTGCAATATCTACATAGGTGTACTTACTTACTTACTTACTTACTTAGGCCCTTCGCCCCCTGCGGAGCATAGGCCATCGATCAGTTTCCTCCAGCGTATCCGGTTCTGGGCCCTCCTCCCTATCTTGGTCCAATCCAATCCTGCCTCCCTCATCTCCTTTTCTAGATCTCTCCTCCAGCTATTCCTTGGTCTGCCTCTTCTTCGTTTACCCTGAGGGTTCCACTTGAGGGCCTGGCGTGTGATGTTACTTGCCGGCTTACGCAGGGTATGGCCTATCCAGCCCCACTTCCTCCTTCTGATCTGCAATTCCACTGGTTCCTCATTTGCCCTCTCCCATAGCTCTTCATTTGTGACTTTGTCCTTCCAGCTTATCTTTAGGATACGCCTTAAACAGGTGTTAACAAAGGTCTGGATCTTGCTCAGTGTTTTCTTTATCATTCTCCAAGTCTCTGCACCATATAACAGGACAGACTTCACGTTTGATCTAAAAATCCGTAACTTGGTTCTAGTAGTTAGCTCTTTGGATGACCACACGTTCTTTAACATGAGGAACACTCCCCTTGCCTTTCCAATCCTTACTTGCACATCCTTATCTGTTCCTCCTACTCTATTTACCACACTTCCCAAATACGTGAACTCCTCGATGTCCTCTAGTTGATGTCCATTTACTACTACTGGTACCTCACTTGTGGTATTCATCCGCATTACCTTAGTCTTCCCTATATTAACTTTCAAGCCAAGCTTGGCTGACTCCTCTGCTAGTCTTGATGTTTTTTCTTGCATTTGCAGCTGGTTATGTGAAAACAGTGCAAGATCGTCAGCATAATCCAGGTCATCTAACTGCTCCCAGGGAGTCCACTGTATCCCATTCTTGCTCCCGCTTGTTATCGTTCTCATTATCCAGTCGATAGCCAGTAGAAAGAGGAAAGGAGATAGCAGACATCCCTGCCGTACACCAGTTCTTACTTCAAAAGGTTCTGAAAATTGTCCTTCGTGGGCCACTCTGCACTTCATACCTGTATAGCTGGACTTAATCAAGGTGATAAGCTTCTCTGGAATCCCATAGAAGTATAATAGCTTCTAGAGTGACTCTCGATCTACACTATCAAAGGCTTTTTCATAGTCCACAAAGTTTACGTACAGGGATGAATTCCATTCCAAGGATTGTTCTATGATGACTCGTAAGGTGCATATTTGGTCTATACAAGAGCGATCTCTCCTAAATCCCGCTTGCTGGTCTCTCAACAACTTATCCACGGCATCCTTCATTCTTACCAGTAGTATTCTGTTAAACACCTTGCCCGGAACAGAAAGCAGCATAATGCCTCTATGGTTGTTACAATTTCCAAGATCACCCTTCTTAGGAACTTTCACAATGATCCCTTCTCTCCACTCTTCTGGGATACTCTCCTCTTCCCATATCCTAGCAAATAGCCTATGGAGGATTTCCACTGATGTTGTTAAATCCACCTTCATAGCTTCAGCAGGAACCCCGTCAGGTCCTGATGCTTTACCATTCTTTAGAGCCTGAATGGCAGCCTTTATTTCCAATTTGCTAGGGTTTTCGCAATTCAGGGGAAGAGTTGCATCTGGCAGGGGGATGTCCGGTTGATGTTCTGGTGCAGGACGGTTTAGAAGCTCCCCAAAGTGTTCGGCCCATTGCTTAAGTTGTTCCTCAGCTGTAGTCAATGGCTTTCCATTTTTGCTCCGCACTGGTTTCAGTATCCTCTGATGCTTCCCCGCCATTCTTCTGGTGTAACTATACAGGTCTTTCATATTTCTCTTCTCTGCTGCTTCTTCTGCTGCCTTTGCCAGATCATCAATATAACTTCTTTTATCCTGTCGAACACTTCTCTTCACTGCTCTGTGGGCACTTCCATACTGTTCACTGGCCTTTGCCTTCGCTGCTCTTGTTCGCGAGTTGTTCAATACCTCTTTGCACCTTTTCCTAGCCTTGATCTTCTCCATTGTTCCTAGAGACATCCAATCCTTGTCTGTCGATTTCTTCTTACCTATTGTCTCTTCACATGCTTTGATCCAAACGTTCTTCACTTGTCTCCATTCCGTCTCAATGTCTGCCACTCCCTCCACTTCATATAGATCTTGTAACACTTGAAATCTATTTGACATACTTAAACAAAACTGGTCTCTCATAGTTGATTCCCTGAGAAGGTCAACATTGTATCTTGTCCTGCCACTTGTTGGTTGTCCATGACGTTTAAGGCGCAACTTTAGGGTGGCAATAACAAGGTGGTGATCTGATGCCACGTCTGCGCCTCTTTTAACTCGGACATCTTGTAAGGTTTTTCTAAATTTCTTGCTGATGCAGAAGTGATCGATTTGATTCTCTGTCATTCCATCGGGTGACACCCACGTAGCTTTGTGTATCGACTTATGTGGGAAAACACTCCCTCCGATTACAAGTTGGTGTAGTGCGCATAAGTCGGCAAATAATTCTCCATTTTCATTCATTCCTCCCATTCCATGCTTACCCATTACTTCCTCATATCCGGTGTTGTCAGATCCTATTTTGGCATTCAAGTCTCCCATGAGAATGGTGATATCTTTGGGTCTCTCTTTGTTAAGTAGATCTTGTAGTGTGGAATAGAACTCTTCCTTCTTGGTCTGTTCTGCATCATTTGTAGGGGCATAACACTGTATAATACTAACCTTGATGTTCTTCTGCTTGGTTAAGAATTTAGCTGTCACAATTCTTGGACTGACTGGCTCCCAACTTATAAGAGTTTTTGCTGCATCTTTAGATAACATTAATGCAACGCCTTCTATATGGGGGGCATTCACTTCTTCATGACCTGAGAACAAAACTACTTCCCCAGTTGATAAAGTTAGTCGACCAGCCTGGTTCCATCGCACTTCACTCAGCCCCAGGACTGATAAATGGTAGTTTCTCATCTCCCTTACTATCTGGGCTGCTTTTCCTGATTCGAACATCGTTCTTACATTCCAATTCCCTATTCTGATAGTCTTCCTGGGTGTCAGTAAAACATTCAGCCTCACAGCTTCCAGTTGGCTTTCACTGTGCCACGTCATAAACCTTCTACTAGAAAGCTCTACTTCCCCCAGGACCGATTGTTGTTGTAGGTTACTTCTCGATGATTCTGTAACATTCCTTTTTTACAGTAGAGGGTTGTTAGCCCTAAACCAACCTCCCAAGGGAGGAAAGTGCGGGATCACTCTTTGTCTGGCCCCTACCTTTCGACCTGTTCGGCATGGGTGACCCTACCGGGAGCCACGTGGCTCCTGCCGACATAGCTCTAGAGGTCATTGGGACACGCAAACCGCCCCACCACGAATAAGGTGGTGATCCCATCGGAGCGGACATAGGTGTATAGAGGCCCATTTCCAGCAACTATCACTCCAGTGTTCTAATGGTACAATGTGTTTGCTCATTGCCTCAGAAGGCTAATGGATGATTAGAAAACCCTTGTACAATCATGTTAGCACAGCTGAAAATAGTTTAGCTCTTTAGAGAAGCTATAAAACTGACCTTCCTTTAAGCAGATTGAGTTTCTGGAGCATCACATTTGTGGGGTTGATTAAATGCTCAAAATGGCCAGAAAAATGTCTTGACTATATTTTCTATTCATTTTACAACTTATGATGGTAAATAAAAGTGTGACTTTTCATGGAAAACACAAAATTGTCTGGGTGACCCCAAACTTTTGAACGGTAGTGTATCTACTGTATCACCAGTCATGACACTCACTGTTGCTGGAACACTGACTTCAGTTCATCATATCAGAGCCACTCCTCGAATCATTAATTCAACTAATCAGATTCCCTCAGTGGTGAAAGCTTTTAAGGCCAGGTTTTATTTTTCAGTTGCAAGCTATTCACATGATGAACATATTTGAAGCTATAGAAATAAGAAAAATAATCTGTTAACACAAACTCAGTACCACAAATGAACATGGATGATTCTTGCACGACCATAGATGCAGTCCCTCAGCTACAAAAAGTCACTGAATTAATTTTCTTCCATTTATAAATTCAGAACCCTATGATTATGGGCAGACTACATCGCTGACATATAGTAGTGACACAGGAAAGGCACCATCCATTACATTATGCCTTTGTGAAACATCACTTGTGACTCTGGCACAATAGAATCAAGAGGCGTTGAAGCTCTAGTAACACAATATAACTGGGGTCCCACAGCCCATGGTCAGCTACTGTGGTTTACATAGGTTTAGTGTCAACAACTGCTGCTTCAGTGCATTCAATATGAAAGGCTTGCACTCTCTTCTTCAAATTAATGATACGATACCTGTGATAGACTTTCAGGAGACCAGGTTTTGAGCATTTTTGACATTATGGCTAGCTATTGACAAATTCCCCTTAAAGGAGATAGGTAGAACCATGGCCTCACTTTTTGTTTATAAATGCCTTGAGACCTCAAGAATGGCACAGGAATAGTTTTAAGCATTAACAATAACTCTAATATAGTAATTTTTATGATTAAAATGATTCATATAGGTAGCAGTCTGAGTGAATGACCTTGACATCTGTGATATCACCGCACTAAGGCTAATCGGTCTCATTGCCATTTTTGCTATACTAAAACACAGAGCTGACTGCAATTTCGATCTTCCATTTTGAGCTAATTTATCGCCATGCCATGTAGATGTGTTGCTGGTGGGTGCAGCAACACAAAAGAAGGTGGATTTATGTTCCATTCATGGCCCAAGAATGTTCAAACTGCAAGGATTTGGAGGCGTCTCTCCTCTGCTCTGTACATTTTACTGATGACTCGTATGAAACCTCTGATCTGTTGAGGAGTGTTGGCTATAAGCCTGTATTGAAAGAGGGTGCAGTACCAACAATTAAAGGAAAACTACAAAAAAAGGAACGTAAATTCAGTTGCGCCAGTTCTCCTGGAGTGTGAGCCGAGCAGTAATGGCGGAGTACTCAGTATGGAAAAAATGGAGAATGAGTGGACCAGTCATCAGATTTCTCTACTGGATATGCTTGCCTCAGCAGCAATATCTTGCCCTTATGTGGAAGAAGCAAATGAATGAAGATCTTAAAGTCAGATTGTTTCAAAACAATCAGCCACAAGATCGACCTTCAAGAAGCGAGAACACAGACGGGTAAGATGTGACTCTCATTTGGTTACATCACAACAACAATAACAACACTCATTGTTCACCTGCATTTAGATTAATACATGTACAGTGGTGCTTGAAAGTTTGTGAACCCTTTAGAATTTTCTATATTTCTGCATTAATATGACCTAAATCATCAGATTTTCACACAAGTCCTAAAAGTCAATAAAGAGAAGCCAGTTAAACAAATGTGACAAAAATATTATACTTGGTCATTTATTTATTGAGGAAAATGACCCAATATTACATATCTGTGAGTGGCAAAAGTATGTGAACCTCTAGGATTAACAGTTAATTTGAAGGTGAAATTAGAGTCGGGTGTTTTCAATCAACATGATGACAATCAGGTGTGAGTGTCACATGTCAAGTGTATGTGAGCATCATGGGTTTCCCACACTTGAAAGGGAAGGACTCGGACACAGGATTCCACTCGTCTTGTGTGTTTTTATTGATTTTCAGTGGAGTTGATGTTGTAATAGAAAGTTGGCATGTAGCAGAATTGTGGTAGAGTTTTTTCAGAAAAAAAAGTAGAAGGTGAAAAACCTTTAACCATACAAACACAAAAATAAAATGATTAACAAAAGTCCATTGTTCAAGGATTCATTATTTACACTCAGCATGTATGAATAAATGCCTGTTTTTCCACAACAAAGCCCAAGTTAATTAGGCAACAAAAGGTAAGTTAAGTATATTTTAACCATTTACATTATTTATAAACCAGGCAGTTTTAACCTTTTTTAAATCACTCTGGTCAATATGTTACTGAACAAACATAAATGAACAGAAAACCAGTTCTACACTAAGAACCATTTACTTCTAACCATTTTAACCATTAGCCCTTTAACAGGCAGTTTGTGCACTTTAACTGAAGATATTTTACTGCACGCCACTGAGAAAGGAAACTAATGAAATTAAACTAATGTAATGAAACGAAGGACACACGTTAGCAACTACCAGCAAGCTATAAGTTTACTAAACATGGAAACATGCAAACGCCAGAGATTCTGCCTGACTGCATTGGCGATTGAGAAGTTTAAACCATTAAACCAAACACAGGTAAGAAACAAACATTTCTCATGCCCACGGATTACTGCGAGCGCAGCATTTGCATTTGCAGATAAAAAAAAAAAAAAACTTCAGTGGGCTTACCGGTAGCCTTTTTTGTCCTTTTTTTCCCCCGATGTGCTGTAAAGTTTGTGTTTGTAGCAAATTCTCTTTGCAACTGCTGTGCTGCTGCTTCGTTACAAACTGAACGACTGAACGCCAACTCTGCCTATTGTTCTAGAAAGACTGCTGCCCTCCTAATTAGCATTGTGATTGGCTTCACCTGTTCAGCACAGCGTGCTGCCAAGCCATGTGTCGGCAGCGTAGCACTGCGATTCAGCGTTGCAGGGAGTAGCGGAGGCAGCTGTCAATCATGTGAGCCTGTGTTCAGACACTCCTCATGGCAAGTCGCCGCGACACCTCCCACTCGATCTTGGTGTGGCGCGACACAGGAAGATCGCACCCATCAGGCGAACTGGTCTCTGCTGATTTGTTCCTCCACTGGGAGGAGGATGATGAGGCATCGCACATCCCGATGCAGTGTGGTACCCTGCGGGTCCCAGGACTTTTTGGTTGGTTTTGGAGTCTTCACCTGAGCACGTCCACCTGGGGGGTCTTTCACATGGACATCCCGGACAATGCCTTTGGAGTCTACATTCACGCTGACCACTCTTGCAAGCTTGAATTGCCCCCTCAGTGCGTTTTGGTCGCAGAGCCACACTATGTCTCCGACGGCAACATTTCTTTTTGCAGTGTGCCACTTGCTGCGGATGAACAGGTTCAGACCTGCAAGTTGGCTCCAGGACCTCCAGAAGTGGCTAACTTGTGTTTGCATTTCTTGCAGTCTCTTGAAGGGGTAGGTGGTGTAGTCTACTGTTTTGAAGTCTCCAGTTTGTGTGGCTCAGCCAAGCAACAGTGTGTTTGGGGTTATGTAGTTGATGCGGTCCTCACGGCTCTGAACTCTGGCATCGATTGGCCTTTCGTTGGCAAGGTTAGCGGCTAGCTTCAGCACTGTCAGGAACTCACTGAAGGCAAGGCCTCCTCTGCCACCAAGGCGCTGCAAAGCTCTTTTGGTGACTTTGACAGCAGCTTCGGCAGCACCATTCCGGTGGGGTGAGTCGGCTGGAAGGATTTTCCACGTCCAGCAAGTACCATTTTTGGCAGCATACTCTTCAAGTGATTCTTTGTTCAGTTGTCTCAGGTAAGTATACATTTCTTCCAGGACAGGTTTCGCTCCAATGAAATTTGTTCCAGGATCGGACCAGATCTTCTGCGGATGACCACGGACAGAAGTGAACCTCTGGTAAGCAAGGAGGAAGCTCTCTGTTGTTAGAGTGTTTGCCAGTTCGACATGGATGGCTCGACTTGACATACAGCAGAATAGTATGCCCCATACTTTCATGCTTGCTTTCTTTTTAACGTCATCCTTCACTTGACATGGTCCGAACAGGTCGACGGATGTGAACTGGAATGGCGCAGCTGGATTGACACGCTCTTCAGGTAAGTCACCCATGATTTGCTGACAGGTTTTTGCTCTTTCCTTCTTGCAAATGATGCAGTTGTCGGCAACTTTTTGGGCCAGAATTCTTCCTCTGATCACCCAGGCTCTCTTTCGCATCTGCAGCAGAGTTCCTGCCACTCCGTCATGTCCCTCACTGTGTGCTTCACGGGCCAGGAGAGTGGAGACCCAGGCTTGGTATGGTAGCAGGGGAACAGCTTTACGGTCGTCTTTGAAGGCCTGTATCTGCCCTCCACACATCAGGATCCCAGTTACTTGATCTTTGTATACAACAAGCCTGTCAGTAGTTGTGTTTGGGAAGTTCACACCTTCTTGCGCTGCCAGGCATAGTTTCAGGAACACGTTTTTCCTCTCGCTGACAGTGATGACGCCAGATGAAAGTATTGCCTCCCACTTTGCTTCATTTCCCCTCTTGGCATGCAAGAACTTCTTAGCCGCCCTCCAAGTCCATGCAACCGTCCCGACCAGCAGTCTTAGACTGCTGAAGAGCCTTTCGTCCAATAGATTTTGGACTGCTGCTACTGTCGGTGGTGGGTTTCTGGACTTGGATTGTGTTTCATCCTGGACTGCAATTGGGCTTTGTGCCTTCAGCTGACTTCGGGTGAGTACAGCAGTGAATGTTTTCTTCTGCATTTTTGTGACGTTGTCTCTTGCCTGTGCAGCAACATCTTTCGCTGACTTTTTTGGCCACTCACCCTCAGGAAGCTGAAGGAACTGTGGACCTGACTGCCACTCGGATTTCTCGATTAGGTCATCAGGACTGGCCCCTCAGGTGATGATGTCTGCAATGTTCTCAGCACCTGGAATCCACCACCAATCTTGGATGTCAGTGCTGCTCTGGATCTCACCAATTCTGTTTGCGTAGAAGGTTTGGTATCCATAACTTTCACGCTGTATGGCACCCAAGATGGTCTGGCTGTTGATTAGATGATACCACCTCTTGACCTTGATTCAGCAGTGCTTTTGGTAGTAAGTCTTCAGCCGTGCTGCAAAGACTGCTCCTCACATTTCTGCTTTCACAGGGTCACCTTTGTGGTCAAGGGGGGTCAGCTTAGCCTTGGCCTTGACCAGCTTTACGACGACACCATGGCTGCAGCTCCAATGCAGGTATAGCACGGCACCATATGCACGCTCACTGCCATCAGAGAAGGTGATTGCACGTGGTCTTTCAGCTGGATCTGGTGGTGTGAGAGCTCTGGGGAATCTAACTTGGCTCAGCTCAGCGTACTCTTCGAGGAGCTTTATGGCATTGTCTCTGAGCTCTCTGGACAAGGCGGCATCCCAGGTGTCTTCTACGCAGTACATGACTTTTGCCTCTTGGAAGGCCCTGCGGATCAGGATGGCTCCCTTCTGTTTTGCTGGGGCCACAAGGCCGAGAGGGTCATAGAGACCAGAGACTTGGCTTAACAGCTCTCTTCTGGTGAGTGGGTTGGGGATTTGTTCTCTCACTTGTTCTTTCAGCAACTCCTGGCCGAGGCGCATTTTCTTCTTCTTCTTCTTGGAGAAGTTCACCGCAACCATGACATGTAACTTGTCATCATCGATGGTGTAGCTGAGGCCCAGGGCTTTGTTATCCTCTTCAGTGAGTTGGTTTGGAAGGATCATGGTGTTTGACTCAATCTTCTCACCTCTCGACTCACTCCTCCCACTTTGATCCGAGTAGATCCAGGGCTTCATGGAGAACCCTCCTGCTTGAAGGATCTGCTCAATGTTGGATCTGAGGTGTTTCAGGTGGTCGAGGTTGTTGTGGGAAGTTAATGTCAGAGGTGGAAAGTAACGAATTACATTACTCGCGTTACTGTACTTGAGTAGCTTTTTTGTGTACTTATACTTTTTCAAGTAATTTTTAAAGAGTGTACTTTTACTTTTACTTAAGTATATTTTCTTTTAAGTAGTGTACTTCAGTACATTTTACATCACAACCGTTACTGAGTAAAAAATAAATAAATAAAAAATAAAAAAGGCTAAAACGGAGAAGGGGAAATGCATGGGCATCGCCACCATTGAATGTGAAGGGGACATGTCCCCCTCACATTTCATAATTCTTCGTTTGGACCCCCCCACACACATTTAACATAAAATATTAGTTCACCCAGCACCGTTTCTATTGCTTCGTGAAAGAATCCATTCCACTTGATCGATAAGAGAATACACATCCCACTGAAAATCCACTCCGGGTTTTCCGGGCGTTCCCTACAACAGCTCACCGCGCAGAGAAATGTTGGTGCAGCTGCTGAAAAGTGGAGGAGGTGACGTCATCCCCATTGCCACCTCACAATGTCTAGCTTTTGCTAAAACCTTATTCTTTTGATATCTGCCCTCAAAATTAACCCTAGGACACTTAAATTAATATTCAACTAAACAGTGAAATAAGTTTAGCCTAATGGGGTATTCTTGATTGATGATGAATTGTTTGCAGTATTTGCTCCCAGACACAATGGACATAAGGACATTCTTTACAAAGAAGCGGAAATTCAGTCAAAATTTCCCCACAGGACAGGGTTTTTTTGTCCCAATGGAAATGTTAGTGCAATTAGCTGGCTAGTCAATGTTAGGAGATGTATCAGCTAGCTTAACGTTAGCTATCATTTCATTCAAACCCAGTAGGCCTGCCTTACTGTAATGCCAAGAATGAGGTCAAGTCTGCTCTGATGATATTTATTGATTCCTTGTTTTGTCTGGTCTTTGGCAGTTTTCTGGAAAGTAAGATGGGAAATCAGTGTATGGGGAAGGAATAGCAGAAAGGAAAGCGATGGAGAGAGATGGATGTTATTCCAGGTGGATTGTGAAGGAAAGGGGGATAAAAGTTATGAAGTGGTAGAAATTGTGGTGGCACCAATATAAGAAGGAGTTATATCTATAAATCTATTTGTTATACTAATCTGTAAATGTTACTGTAGTACCACCATTGCATGTAGGTTGACAAAACTGAACTTGTTCATTGTGTGAAGTTCTCTTTTATGTGTCATTGCTTGACACAGTGTAATTTTGTGTTATGAAGACTGCATGATGCCATGCCATTTTTGTTATGAGTATCGCTAAATTGGAAAAAAGTAAAATGCACCCACTAAAGTCACTGTTGGTGGTGAACAAAATTGCACCTGTTCATTGTGTGAAGTTATTTTTTATGTGTCACCGTTGCTTGACACAGTGTGATTTTGTGTTATGAAGTTTGCATGATGCATGTCATGCCTGTTCATTGTGTGAGATTATGAATATTCTTATTTTTAAACATACAGTTGAGTGTCACTATTGCTTGGCCCAGTGGCATGTTGTGTTACATCTAAAACTAAATAGAAAACACAAAATAAAAAGTAAAATGCACCCATAAAGTCATTGTTGGTGATAAATTGTGTCACATTCATCTCATTATCTTAGGCGTAGCGGTGGGTTTAAAAACAGGCTGATGAATATATGGACTAGTTGAATGAGGACTTATTGTTGAAAATTAATTAAAATTTTTCTGGCGGAGGACCCCCCGCCAGTGTGTCCCCCCCCCCCCTCCCCCACATTAAAAATGCTTCTGACGCCCCTGGGGAAATGCGTTCGGGAAATGAATCACGGGAAGGACAGTTGTCGCGCGCGCGAGTCTCACACAGACGATGGCGGACATGCACCGGCGCTTTAAGGGGGGGGCTTCGGGGGGCTCAAACCCCTGGGCCACAGCCAATCAGGGGCCTTGTAATATTAATAAAATAATAAACTGTCGGAATCGTGGGCCTACATTAATGTACGGATAGAAATAAGGTTAGAAATAAATGAGCGCACAGTAGCCTGCTGTAAGAGACATGGTGGATGTGGTTCGCAAAACGAACACCCACAACTGTACCAGAATAAAATGTAACAAAATGTAACGTCACGCACGAAAGCGCACCAAAGACTGCAGACTACTGAGACACAAATTTAGAGACTTTGAAAGATGAAGCGTTCACATGTTAGTGGGGCACATAAAAGGAAAAAAAGAGAGAGATGCAGGTAATGATAGAATCGTTGCCTAAAGTCACAGACTTTTTTAAGGTAAGGATCACCAATCTGTTCAGAATATCAGCTACTTATCAGTTATCAGCCTACCAGCAGCTAGGCTATGTGCAGCTAGGCTAGATACAGTATGCTATGATCTGTCCAACAGTAAAATAAATCAGTTGTGATTTGAATATGTGTCGTGTGATTTGAGTTATAATCCTGTTAGTATAATAGCATATTTCGATGGGGATAATAAAATGTCTAAAATGGCATCTACTGAAGAAATTGATGAAAAGATTGTAGCCTATAATTTTCACAGTTTGGGCAGCAGACAGAGTAAGCATACTGAGGGGAATAGCAATACAAAGCTAGCGCAGATCCACATTTCTCGCTAGCTGTGTTGGGTGTGTTGTTAACCCGTGTGGATTTAAGTGAAATACTTGAGAAGTTCTGTGGTCAAGACAACGTTTTAAGGTAAGGATGCTTGATTATTAATGTTTGCCCACCGTGGCTTGTTGTTGACGAAAGGCCCACATGATTTTGCCTTATGCAGCTACTGCTAGCATCATGCTTTGAACTAGGTTAAGCTCATTTGCGCTAAAGGATGGGTTTATTGAAGGACTTTGATGTAGCTAGTTTCTTTTTAAAAAATCGTATGCTCAAAACAGTATGCCCGTGTTCATCATGTTTAACTTTTTTCTTGATGGAGTGCGTGAAATATTGTTGCAAGTGGTATTTCGATGCAGTCATGTCAAAAAGGCAGTTGAATGCACGGTCTTATTCAAGGAGAAGGAAGACTTGCATGATGCTTGAACATAGATCGGTAAAATAGACCCTAGTAGGACTTGGTTTCGTGTATTTCGGTCTGTAGAGTTATGAGTTTGGCCGCTGTCCATGGTGTTTACGTTTCATGTGGCCGCCGAGCCAAGTACCTTCATCATCATCATCATGTTCCCCTGTCAAAAGTTAAACTCTCTAGGGGTGCTTCTGCTGTAGCAGTTGCAGCAGTTGCTCAAAGTTTGATTTGTCCATCATCATACGTCTTATCTGTTGGGTGTCTATGCCCAGCAGATTTTCCCATTTCGTCCATTTGTAACCATTTTTGTCAAACAGGAGCTGCTTTTGCACTTGGTTATTGCCCATCCGGCAAACGTGAGCAATATATTTTAGTTGTTGTACGTAGCAGTATAGTTTTATATCCTGGGTTCCTGTCAGTTTCCGGAGGTCAGCATTGGACATCTTGTAGCTCCAGTCTATATCTTCATTTGTAGTGTTCTTTTGGTCAGGGGCATTCTTTCGTTTATATCCACCTTTAATCATTTTCCTTAGGAAGCCGTGCCACACTACCTCAATTTTGTGAATTTCACTGGATGATAGTTGCCATGCCTGTGTGCTGTACAGGAGACGAGATCGAACGCATGCCACTAGGAACTTTATACGGGTTTTTAGTAGTATTCGGTGGTCGGTTAGAACGTGTTTCAGTTCATTCCATTTCATGAATGCAGCACTTATCCTAGCATGCAGGAAGTGTGAGGATTCATCACAGTTCTGACATTATAACCAAGATATTTAAAGGTGCGGACGTTTTTAATATTAGTGCCGCCAAGGGAAATGATACTTGGTTTACATTTGATATCCTCATTGACGTTAAAAGCCATTGTTTCTGTTTTGACATATGATATTTGTAAACCAAAGCGGGTGTAGGTCTTATCATACAACTGAAGAATATTCTGAAGCTCCTCGATGGATCCAGCGAGTATGGCCTGATCATCTGCGTATAGAATCTCTGTTATGCAACCCTCTCCTGATGCTCGTGCTTTCGTACGCATTTCTCTTGTGGATACCTCATTTGGAATGCAATATCTGAACTTGAAGCCTGTATCTGGGTACAGTTTTGATATCTCATGCTGTGCCATCCTGACAACAAAGTCCATATAGATATTTAAAAACTGATGGCGATTCTAGGGCACCTTGTCTTGCAGTGAATGTTTGTTTTCATGCCGCCGAGCTATTTTTATGTATTTTATTTTTTAAAAGGACTTGTCTGTAGGTGTGTGTGTTTTATGTTTACAACACATAGGTCTACATTAGCGCACGCACGCTTGTGTGGTTATCTCTGGCCATGCCCCTGCGTGAAAGTTACGCAGTATCACTGTCCTGTCCATGGTAATAATCAGAACTGGCTCTGTAATGATAATGCGCGCGTTCTTCTCTCCCTCTGTGGTCGGATGTGTTGAGCGATGTGAGCGTGGGCCTTGCGCAGCTACACTGAGCCAAACGTAACCTATCGTAGGCTTCTAGGCTAATTACGCACTTACACTGTAAATGCTTGACATGTATTGCAAATGAAATAAGAGTGTTTTCCTGGCCAACGGTAAGGGTAGGGTTGACAGGTAGCCTATGAGGGGCCTAGCCCCTGGGACATGGGTGTTGATAAAGCACCCCTGCAGACATGGAGGAGACCGAGGAACCTGTGGTGGACGACCCTGCAGAAAACGCAATTTCTTCCAGTAATGAAGTGCACCCCTGGCCCTACATACGTGATCACTTCAGCTTCATAGAGAAAAGGGGTGACAGTTTCATTATGCAATGCAGATTGTGTGCCCAAGAAGACAACCATTGCGGCATACAAAAATTCGACGTCTAATCTGCGCAAGCATGTTGAGGTAAGTATTGTCATTGGCATCATAATCACGGGCGCAGATAGAGGGTGGGACGGGTGGGATTCGTCCCACCCAGATTTAAATTCACCTCGTTCGGTCCCCCCCACTAATAGGGAGGAAAAAACATCTATGCTGTCTTTCTTTGCATAAGGCAAACCTCACGGAAAAATCAAAAGACTAATTACCATTCGGTTTATTGAGGTGCACAGCAGTGTATACATAGTTGCAACAACTCACATAAAACAAAACAAAGACTGATATTCGGTTGGTTGAGCTGCGCAGACTGCACAGGTTTCGAGCTCGAGCTTGGTTGCTATGGTTACCCACACCAAGTTTGACAGGCATATCGGGGTTGGGGTTGGTTTGCTGGCAGCTTTGTCCCCCCCAGTTTTTTGTCCCCCCCAGTTCAAAAAACATATCTGCGCCCCTGATCATAATGTTTCCTTTCCATAGTAAAACCGACAATAGGCTGGTTATATTCCAAAAATAGTGGATGGCATTGCTAATGTTGAAGTAGCAACCTGTTGGTACTGTAACATAACGGTAACTAGTCTGTTATTCAGTTGGCTAATCATGCAAGCAAGTTAGCTCGCCAACCTGACGTGATCAGTCCTCCTACCATTCTACATCCAACAGGCCAGAAAGGAATACTAAGCAAAACAAATAATGTTTGAATTTAATTGTTCAATAACACACAGTGCACACAGGCAAGCTATGAGATTTTGGTGCAACATTTCACTTTCATATTTTGTGTACAATGCTTTGTGTGTGGTCAGGGCGATGTAAACGACATGACTGTGTGTATTGACCTTTTTTGTTTGTCTCAGTTTTAATGCAGCATTATCTTAAGCATTCAATTTGATACACTTCCTTTAAATAAAACATCTGGGTTGAGATGTACATATATCCTTGTTTCCTCTTCTTTTTCATTTTTGCACAACACAATGGAGGCAGAAAACACCCATTGTTAAAAGTAACGTTTTACTTTTACTCAAAGTACATTTTAAATGATCTACTTTTTACTTTTACTTGAGTAGATTTTTTGTCTGGTAATTTTACTTGTACTTAAGTAAAATTTCATCAGAGTAACAGTACTTGTACTTGAGTATAATATTTTAGTACTCTTTCCACCTCTGATGAGATCCCATAACTGATAAAACTGGTTAGTATGGAATGCCTGAAACATATATGAGAAAATAATGCTTCTTGCATTTGAACATCCTATAATATGCTAATTGTTAGCCAATAAGCTTACAACAGTCAGAAAAAAATGCAAGTGCACATTTTTGTAGGGTTGTATGTATCTCCTGAAAGTATAAAAACATTCACTACATTTACATGCAGATTTTTTCCCCCATTTTATAATGTTTGGAACACCAGCATGAATAAGAATTCAAAAGCATTCATCAAAGTACACTCTTTGGCCAAAAGTCATGTGGACACTTGATCATACTACCCATATGTGCTTGTTGAACATTCCATTCCAACCTGGGGCCCCCTTTGCTGCTATAACAGCCTCCACTCTTTTTGGAAGGAATTCCACTAAATTTGAGAGCATGGCTGTGGCTATGGAAATTTCCCATCATGCCAAAAGAACATTAGTGAGGTCAGGTACTGATGTGGGGCAAGAAAGCCTGGTACCCAGTCAATGTTCCAATTCATCCCAAAGGTGTTCAGTGTGATTGAGGTCAGGTCACCCAAACTGGTTTATGGAACATCATACAACACCATGTGGTGAGGGCCTGAGTATGCACCTGATACACCACATTGGACAGTTTTCCCACAACCAGGCAGGGACCTGTCCCATTTATTGACAATCTTAAAGGAGTGATTATTCCAGTGGTGGAGATTAAAGACCCAGACCTTTATTCTTTACAACAACCCCACCTGGGTCATGTACAAGAGGTTGAGGGGGCTCTGACACCACAATTTGAGAGTGGCTGAGGTGCAGCCTGTGGGCTCCTGTACAGCAATCTGTCAAGTGAAAAGTAGCATGGGCACTTGTTCAACCCAGTCTTGCTGCTACTGATCCATGATTAAGAATGACTGTGTAGTGAGTGTGTGATTGACCTGCTCCATCAGCCATTGTGCTGAGGTCTCAGAGGGTGTGTTAAGAACCTTGTGCTCCCCCAATTACTGGCACAGCTCCTAGACCAGCCAATGGCTAGCCCACATAGAGGGAAATGGAGTGGCCCCTACCCAGTATAATTATTGTTTTGTATGTCTGCCTGGTTCTTTAGTCTTAGGCCATGTACACACGTAGCCAGGTATTTTTAAAACCGAACATTCCCCTCCCCCCCCCCCCGTTTATAAAAATGTTTTATCCACACCACCTCATCTTCGAAAAAAATCCCTTCCACACATAACCGAACATCTGCGTTTTCAATCACATTCATAAGCATTCCAAACCTGTAGATGGCATTATTTCCCCAAATCCTACCCCCTAATCACATCAGAATAGCACCTGCACAATAATTAACGCTTTCAAGGCACTACTCCGATCCATTACTCTTTGTCCATGCTTAAAGGAACAGTCCACCGTATTTCCATAATGAAATATGCTCTTATCTGAATTGAGACGAGCTGCTCCGTACCTATCCGAGCTTTGCGCGACCTCCCAGTCAGTCAGATGCAGTCAGACGCGCTGTCACTCCTGTTTATCAGTGTTTATCAACTGGCAAAACTAAATATGTGAGCTGTGTCTCAGAGCTCTATTTATTTCAGACCAATGTGAATTAACTTTTGGCTACCCTATTCAACATATATCACATTCAGTGTCATTGCTGACCTACTTATGCCTGTTCTTAACTTTACACCTCACCTGACCACCTGTAGGTTCTGCTTCCTCTGTCGAAACCTCCTCCTGGTTGGCACTACACTTCTTTGTGTCCTATGTAATCAAACAAAATGTTCATGAAAAAGATTCATGAACCCATTTTTAACAAACATGAGGACTAGAATATAGCCTACATGTTGCCATGATGTATTTAGCTCAGGTGAAAATAAATTATGCTATGACTGAGTTCAAACTGGACAAAAAGAAAACTATAGTGACAAAAGCACAGATTCTTAACCTGCACAAGGCTTGCATCTGTCTTCTGTTGTCTAATTTCATGCACAGAGTTTTCATTAATTAGCGACAACAACTGGCAAGCTTTATAGCCACCAGGCTACACTAGCACTAACTAACTAATTAAAACGGGAGCTATCAGCATCTTTCCATGACTTTCCATGACTTCCCGTGTTTATTGCATGTATCTGCCAGGGCTTTATTCTGTTGGCTACTACAGACAGTTAAAACTAGCACTCCAAAAAGACACGGGAGGGGAGGAGGAAATATAACACTTAGCTAAGCCTTCACTGAACGCTGCAATAATTGTGTTGCGTGACACAGCTAAATATCAAACTTCTGGGCGCACTATACTTACTGTCGCGGTGGTGAAATAACTTCTAATGTCCCGTTTCTTTTTTAGTGGCAATGGCATTGTTGTCTCTTAAGCTTATAAAGTAGAACAGTGATCAAATTCAGAATGACAAATTTATACAGTTTCGGGCCATTACGAGCCAGATCCGTTGCCGCTTTCAGCACCACAGCACATGGACCTCTGCTTTCGCGTGAGGCTACCTGACTGGCACCACTGATGACCATCGCTCTGTTGCAGCCAATGAAATAGCGGCATGGGTCGTCATAGCTCCGAATACATCTCGGAACCTCTCATAAACAAAACATTTAAATTAATGCTACCACTGCGTAGTATATTGAAATATTACATTAATAAATGTAGATTTTCGCTATATTAAAATAAAATGGTAAATATTGGTAGGGACTATTTTGTATTCCCCAAATATTGATTGTGATATGTCCCTACCATCCCTATATAAATCTACGCCATTGCTTAGCTAAGTGTTATATTTCCTCCTCCCCTCCCGTGTCTTTTTGGAGTGCTAGTTTTAACTGTCTGTAGTAGCCAAAAGAATAAAGCCCTGGCAGATACATGCAATAAACACGGGAAGTCATGGAAAGTCATGGAAAGTCATGGGAAGATCTGATAACTCCCGTTTTAATTAGTTAGTTAGTGCTAGTGTAGCCTGGTGGCTATAAAGCTTGCCAGTTGTTGTCGCTAATTAATGAAAACTCTGTGCATGAAATTAGACAACAGAAGACAGATGCAAGCCTTGTGCAGGTTAAGAATCTGTGCTTTTGTCACTATAATTTTCTTTTTGTCCAGTTTGAACTCAGTCATAGCATAATTTATTTTCACCTGAGCTAAATACATCATGGCAACATGTAGGCTATATTCTAGTCCTCATGTTTGTTAAAAATGGGTTCATGAATCTTTTTCATGAACATTTTGTTTGATTACATAGGACACAAAGAAGTGTAGTGCCAACCAGGAGGAGGTTTCGACAGAGGAAGCAGAACCTACAGGTGGTCAGGTGAGGTGTAAAGTTAAGAACAGGCATAAGTAGGTCAGCAGTAACACTGAATGTGATATATGTTGAATAGGGTAGCCAAAAGTTAATTCACATTGGTCTGAAATAAATAGAGCTCTGAGACACAGCTCACATATTTAGTTTTGCCAGTTGATAAACACAGATGCACATAAGCATGCAACAAACACTGCAATAATACAGAAATTTTTATTTATTTATTTTTATATAGTGCAAGATATTATTTATTTGTTCTTTTCTGGATATTTTTCTCTTAAATGCACAATATCCCAATAATGTAGAGATTGCATCATTTACCTGAAGTGCAAGAAGTTATTTCTTTGTTCTTATCTGGATTTGTGTTTGCTGTATAATACAGAAGATCCCAATAATAGTTATTTATTTTGATCTTACCTGGAATGTTTTTCTCTTAACTGCATAAGAGGACAAAATGCAAAATGTATGCTGAATTTGGAAAAGGAATAAGTAAAGTGTTCTTGAACTGTTCCACTGAGTATGAGTGTGGTTGTGTACACATGATGTATGATCAAGTTATGGATGGATGGGGGGAGTAAGTTGTAATGTCCCTACCAAAGCTTAGACCAAACCTACGTCCTTGATCCCACTTAACCAGAATTAGTCATTTTTTTGTATGATAGCATGCACTATATGGCCAGAAGTTTGTGGACACCTAACCACAGCTATATGTGGGTCTTTCCCCAACATTTTGACTCTGTCAAAATGATTTGTTTTAAATTAAAAAATCATTAAGACAGCCTTAAAAGTTTATGTTCATTGAAACTCATATAGTAAGTTAACTCAATGAGATAATCAATTTAACTTATTATATGAATTTCAATGAACTCAATTTTTTAAAGCAGCCCAGTCACTAACCATTATAAGTTAAAACAACAAATCTTATTTATTTTTTTAAACAATGCACTAAATTGAAAGCACACAACTGTATATTATGTCTTTATATGCTGTAGCATTACAATTTCTCTGCCCTGGAACAAAGAGTCCCAAACCTGTTCCAGCATGACAATGCCCTTGTGCACAAAATGAGGTCCATAATGACATGACTTACTAAGGGTTCAGTAGAAGAACTTCAGTGGCCTCCACAGAGCTCTGACCTGAACCCCACTGGACACCTTTGGGATGAACTGGAATTCCAAATGCACTCCAGGCTTTTTTTTTTTTGCCGAAAATCTGTGCCTGACTTCACTCATGCTCTTGTGGCTGAATGGATAAATCCCCACAGCCACACTCCAAAATCTAGTGGAAAGTCTTGGCAGAAAAATGAAGCTTATTATTATAGCAGCAAAGGGGAACTAAATCTGGAATGGGATGCTCAAAAAGCACGATAGTCTGATGGTCAGGTGTCTGCAAGCTTTTTGCCATATTGCACATATGATGTCTTGCGGTCAATCAAAACCCAAACAATCCTACTCAACATTTTTGAGCTTTGCAGCTATGAGAGTCCATAAATTCTTTATAGTGTTGTCTGATAATTTGTGAATGTGGCCCGTATATCAGTGAAACTAGTCTAAGTGGAGCTCAGAGACTGTCCAGAAATGCCTTGCTGAACTTATCAGCCTTTGACAGAGCCAGGATAATTATCAGGGGAATAAAGGAATGTTATCTGTTGGTCAGTGGCAACATCAGCACACTGACAGCAGCCAGAGGGGCTAATGAACACTAATGAACCTCTCAGGAACCAAAAGCACAAGTCTGCACTTCAAGACACACTGAAGGACCTTGTTGTCAATTAAGAGTAACATGCTATCTTCAGACATTAGACATTATAACAGTATAAAGGGTTTAATATGCTGAGCCCTTATTCCCGACAGAGAGAGATCCAAATATCTACTTTAATTTAGTGAATTATGAAAATTATTTGCTCATTTAAAAACAGAAATAAACTAAGATAATTAATTTACTTAGTTTTCAAAAGCCAGTGGATTTAGTCCTTATGGTAGTCCTTATAAAGGAGCTGTACCTTCTTTAACCAGAATCTACCAAATGCTCCATTTGCACAATAGTTATACAGTATGTGGTTGATTGAAACCCACTGTAGTATGTCCCAGGGCTTTACATTAGCACCCGCCCACCCGCCAAATGCAGGTAAAATTCGGCTTTGGCAGGTAGTGACTTTAGTCTCACTAGCCACTTTGGCGGGTGGTTTATTCTGTGGTATGACAATATATTTTAATTGTAGTTTTCTCTGAAGGCATCTGATATAATAAACGCATTGCAATATAATATTACGCGCCAACAACTCCCATGAGCACCTGCATAATCAAATCAAGTTTATTTGTATAGCGCTTTTAACAATAAACATTGTCGCAAAGCAGCTTTACAGAATTTGAATGACTTAAAACATGAGCTAATTTTATCCCTAATCTATCCCCAATGAGCAAGCCTGTGGCGACGGTGGCAAGGAAAAACTCCCTCAGACGACATGAGGAAGAAACCTCAAGAGGAACCAGACTCAAAAGGGAACCCATCCTCATTTGGGCAACAACAGACAGCCTGACTATAATATTAACAGTTTTAACAGGTATAACCCTCAACTGTCCTCATGGGGCCGTCCTTCACAGGAGCGGTGCGATAAAACTCCGACCAGACACAGGGCACCAGGATGGATCAAGCAGGTCCGAGGGGCAGAAGAGGCCAGCATCTCAATCCCAGGATCAACATGTAACTCAGAGGGACAGATTGGGGGGGGGGGGGGGGGAGAGAGAAAGAAAACACGTTGTTAGGTATGCCCTAAAAATGACAAGTATTAAATCTGTGTGGTAGGCTCACAGAGACGAGAGTCTTTACATCAGGCATAACACACAACAATGGCATGTTAATATGGTAAAATATATCATGACCTGCTCTGGCTGGATGCTTGATTGGGTGATGGGAGCACACTCCTCAGCAATGATGAGATGCAGATGGGACGCTTAGGGCTGGCCAAGACAATTCAGTTACATTTCACCGGGTCTGGGACATGCGACAGAATGTCTGACGGCCGATTCCCTGCAGGCTACGTTAGCCAGTCGAGGTCTCCACCCTCTCCACCAAAAGATTTCCTGTTGACTCCATGTAACTCAGAGGGACAGATTTGGGGTGGGGGGGCGGGAAAGAAAACACAGGTGGTTAGGTATGCCCAATGTCACCTGAATAAGTAGAAACAGTATACATATTGCACCGAGTACAAGCAGGGACTCCGGCAACTAACTATGACAGCATAACTAAAAGGAGAGAGCCAGAAGGTAACACAGGCATGAGGGAGCCCCGGGACATAAAGCAGCCAGCCACTTCACCGTCAACAAACTCGAGTGAGCAAGTGAGTGGGGACTGACAGCCAGGGCCGTCGACAGGGGGGGACAACCGGGTATTTTGTCCCGGGCCCAGGCATGAGGGGGGGCCCAGAACTGGTCCCTCATGAAGATGCCATTAATCATTCTGTTTCATTTCAAAATGTGTTGATTTGGGGGAGAAAAATGCGCTATATTTGCATTCAATGAATGATTTCTGGTTCTTTTGCCTTTATTGTCTTCGAAAATAGATTCAAGAACCCACCTACCACCCCTAATGCAGAAATGGTTTGGTCTTTGATTAAGGCGCCAAATAACACGGCACTATTCCATCATAACGCTTCGACAATAAGCGTGCGAGCCCGTTTGCCAACATGCACAAGTCAGGAGCAAAGAAAAGAAAAGAGAAAAAGAGATGAAGAAGCCAAGAGCCTCAGGGGCTCACTGCATAGATATTTTAGAAAAGATTCAGATGATGCAGCAGGTGGTGAAGACAGTGGGGCAGCTGAGCCAGGTAAGACACAGATAACTTTTTTCCAGCCCCATAATGTAACCCCAGCACGCGCGACGTGCCATTCATAATTATAAAGTAGGGGATAGCAGGGTACACTGAGTGAACACTGAAATGCACAGGGCATTGAATTATTTCATAAACATATCGGTTTAATAACACTGTGTTGCATATATCTCAATGAAGCAAAGAATAGCACATTGGCCCGCAATCATATCCAAATGTTTTAGGCACGCTTGCTGAGCTGCGCTGAGCTGGACTCCGGTTAGCTGAAAGCCCGTGGAACACTGCCTCTTGTTAATTAAACCTTATTTTGTTGGAAATCATCCCGTGTAGATACGACGGCATGTGAAATTGCCAGCTAGATAGAGTTTAATGTAATGAATGGGCTATAAATGGGGTGTTTTGAGGTTAGTCTGTTGCAAAACATTAAACTTTCGCTTAGACTGGATACTCTTCAAACAATTCCCTTGCTGAAGTGAAAAATGATAGGCCTGTATGAAAAGCGCAATTAATGAAAGTAGCCTAATAAGCCCTAAATGAATAAAACAACCTCTGTTTTATTGTTGTTGCTTACATGTTAAGATTTTGAAATCTTCTCGGTCCAGTTCTATATCCAGGGAACGTTGTAATCCTTTTGGTTTATCCGTAATAAACGTGTCAGCCCCCAGGTCAGATAGGCTAATGTTATGTGGTTGGGAGGGTGTAAATTTTTTTTGTAACATTCTAAATCGAGTACGGAAAGGACGTTTATGAAAAACAAGACAAAAAAATACACTGAAAAACTCACTGTACACATCACTAGTGGTGATGCTTCTATGTTCAGATTTTGGGAAAGCCATAACTCCGTTCTCATTGAGGCCCAGTTCCATCCCGTAAACAATCATTTTGGTTTATCAACTACCTGCGCTGGCGGCACGGTGGTGTAGTGGTTAGCGCTGTCGCCTCACAGCAAGAAGGTCCTGGGTTCGAGCCCCGGGGCCGGCGAGGGCCTTTCTGTGTGGAGTTTGCATGTTCTCCCCGTGTCCGCGTGGGTTTCCTCCGGATGCTCCGGTTTCCCCCACAGTCCAAAGACATGCAGGTTAGGTTAACTGGTGACTCTAAATTGACCGTAGGTGTGAATGTGAGTGTGAATGGTTGTCTGTGTCTATGTGTCAGCCCTGTGATGACCTGGCGACTTGTCCAGGGTGTACCCCGCCTTTCGCCCGTAGTCAGCTGGGATAGGCTCCAGCTTGCCTGCGACCCTGTAGAAGGATAAAGCGGCTAGAGATAATGAGATGAGATGAACTACCTGCGCTCAAACATGTCACAGGAGAGGCTCAATGGGCTGGCTATGCTCTCTATAGAGCGTGAACTTGCAAAGAAGCTGGACTTCAATGACCTTATTGACGACTTTGCCACAGCAAAAGTCCGGCGCATTGCATTTCGCACCTGAATAGTTGCAGACTAAGGAAATGTTCAAACTGTAAATATGTTGAAATGTTGAAATAAAATGGTTGACTGTTATAATGGGCTTGGAATACCTGTTATTTAAGGGTTGGAGTGAATGAAGACTGTGAAAAGAGGGGTTGGGTGTGGGTGGTTGCTGTGTGGTGATGTGCGTGCGCGCGTATGTGTGTGTGTGTGTGGGGGGGGCACTCAGATTATTTGGGGGGGGGGGGGGGGGCCCACTCAGATTATTTTGTCCCGGGCCCAGCCAAAGCTGTCAACGGCCCTGCTGACAGCATCCATACATCCCAGTTTACCAAAACACTCTATGTCTGAGGACCCTCCAGATCTACTCCTTTACCTCATAAACACCATTAACAAAAGGCTTGACTAAACAGATATGTTTTCAGCCTAGACTTAAATGCTGAGACTGTGTCTGATTCCCGAACATTACTTGGAAGGCTGTTCCATAACAGTGGGGCTTTGTAAGAAAAGGCTCTGCCCCCTGATGTAGCCTTCACTATACGAGGTACCAGCAGATAGCCTGCACCTTTTGATCTAAGTAGGCATGGCGGGTCATAGAGGAGCAGAAGTTCACTCAGGTACTGTGGTGCGAGACCATTTAGTGCTTTAAAGGTCAATAGTAGTATTTTATAATCAATACGAAATTTGATTGGGAGCCAATGCAGTGTGGATAAGACAGGCGTGATGTGGTCATATTTTCTAGTTCTAGTAAGGACTCTTGCTGCTGCATTTTAAACTAACTGGAGCTTGTTTATGCACTTATTGGAACATCCAGACAGTAAGGCATTACAATAATCCAACCTGGAGGTAACGAAAGCATGGACTAGTTTTTCTGCATCATGCAATGACATTAAATTTCTTATCTTTGCAATATTTCTGAGATGAAAGAAAGCTATCTGGGCGATGTTATCAATGTGAGTTTCGAATGAAAGACTGGGGTCAATAATCACTCCGAGGTCTTTTACTGCTGCACGTGAAGAAACAGAAAGGCCATCCAGAGTTACTGTGTAATCAGAAAACTTACTTCTAGCTGTATGTGGTCCTAGTACAAGTACTTCAGTCTTGTCAGAGTTAAGCAGAAGGAAATTAATAAGCATCCAGTGTCTAATGTCCTTAACACATTCCTCAATTCTATTAAGCTGGTGTCTCTCATCAGGTTTTGCAGAGACATACAACTGTGTGTCATCAGCATAACAGTGGAAACTAATACAATGTTTACGAATAATATCGCCCAGAGGTAACATATATAGAGAAAAAAGCAGTGGACCCAAGACAGAACCTTGTGGAACACCATACTTTACCTCGGTACATCTAGAAATATCACCATTTATATCAACATACTGATAACGATCAGTTAGATAAGACCTGAGCCAGGAGAGGGCCATTCCCTTAACTCCCACAACATTTTCTAGTCTATCCAGAAGAATGGAATGATCAATGGTATCAAATGCTGCACTAAGGTCAAGCAACACAAGTAGCGAGACACAGCCCTGATCAGATGCCAACAGTAGGTCGTTTACTACTTTAACCAGTGCTGTCTCTGTGCTATGATGAGGTCTAAATCCTGACTGATACATTTCATGGATGTTATTCCTATGTAAATATGAGCATAATTGCTGTGCCACAGCTTTTTCAAGGATCTAAACATCTAAATCTAAACAAGCATAAACATTCTGACACATGTTAAAATTGTTTAGAATGTTCGTTAACGTCTCAGATAAAATCACTGATACGGTAACCTGCGGTTAATGAACGAAGCAACAAAGTTGCTGACGACTGACAAGCACACTATGTGGCAGCATATAGCTGGAGTTTCAAACCCTGCTGCTCAGGAAAAAAAGGGGCAGAGATGATCAGGGCCGGAGCAGCATTTTAAAATCACAGAGGTCCGTGATGCGCAAAGCGCACACTAAAAAATGTTCGACATATTTAAATGAGAGGGGTGAATTACATGCCACACAAGAGATCTATTCCTGAAATTACTTTTAATGGTGTTTGAACTGAATATCATCAGTTTTGAAAAAAAAAAATCATGTATGTGGCAAGAGTAAGAATAATTTAAGCTTGTTTAATGGTTTGATCTGGCCCAAGCAATGAGGACAAAAGATACCCTAACCATGTAGCCTATGTAACTAAGATACATTAACAATCTGGCATCCGTTACATCTACACAAAAAAAAAAAAAACATTCTGGGAAAAAAATCAGTCTACACCACCATGTTTTAGGCAAAGTTATCCAAGGCAAACACAAGTTTAAACTTTCCACTCTATTGCTTTGGCTTAGCGAATTATTTATTTTTAAAATCTCAAACAAGGTAGGCTACAACTGCGCTGCTTCGAAAATGTAAATTTAACAGCTTCATGAAAGTGCACTGATGGTTACCATGGAAACCCCGTGTCTCCTGCACTGCGTTCCTCCCCCGAGTCGCGCGCTCATTCATTCTTGTGTTCTTGGTCTCAGAGCCGTGCGCACGAAACAGACACAGAAGACAGAATCAACGTTTAACATAATTAACAATGCACTTTTTATGGAGATGTTTTAATGTTCTTTATTTTTTTATCCAGTTGAATATTTAGCATACAAATGTATTTTCAGCTCTTAAAAATGACCGAGGTCTGGACCGTGGGGGCCTCAGAGCTGGCTGTGGCCATGGAGATGAACAAGACGTTAATAGGAAGATAAGACAGTTGAATGACAAATGGAAGTTCGGGCGAGATTGGCTAGTTCATAGCAAAACCGAAAATACCATGTACTGTGAAGACTGTAGAAAGTCTGACAAAGACAGGCACCAGTAATTTTAAACTCAAAACTATAAAAGGACCACAAAAAGTCAAATGCACACATCGGTACTATAACATCAAAACCGGCAAAGACGGCTGGTTCACTACAGGACAACATTGCTTTCAAGTCCCTGGCTGTCATGAAGTCGGCTGAGCTGGAGAGGATGGAGCTGCTGTTTAGAAATGTTCACGCAATTGGAAAGAAGTTGATCCCACCCCAGCTATCAATTTATGGCATGCTGGAAGCCTCAGGTCACGAAAACCATTTTTCATGCACCATTCAGACTCATCTGATGATTAGATTAGATTAGATAAAACTTTATTGATCCCTTTGGGCGGGTTCCCTCAGGAAATTAAGAAAATGCAAGCAAGGGGGCAGTTGCTGTTTTGGAGAATGTGGGCATCAATCCCACTACCTCTTACATGCTAAGCAAGCACTCTACCACTTGAGCTAATTCCCCTGAATGTAATGAGGATATTTAATGTCTCTCTCTACACATGTTCACACACACACACTATTAATATATAATACATAATATGCATAATGATACTTGATAATACACATAATACTTGCATATCAAAACATCAAATATTTTTCAAGATAAATGTTTTGAATTGGACTTTTAATATTAGAATCAGTTCAGTTGTACTGAATATTATTTTTCATATTGTACGATATTTCATACTGTAAGGGGCTTGAATTTGAGTTCAATAAACAGAATACTCTGTTTATATTTTTGTCTGAATTGGTTGCATGTTTTCATATAGGGAGCTACCTTAACAGCACTGAATACTTGAGTACTACTGTAGAGATACCTTATACGCTACTATTCACAGTTGAATCTAGATCTTCCGAACTTTAACATATCATGGTGAAGAAAAAACTGCGATTTCCTGGCAACAAAATTGTGGCTAGTGAAAAGGCTGAATGGCTAGTGACTCGGGAAAACCACTAGCCACAGTGGCCGGTGAGAAAAAAAGTTAATGTAAAGCCCTGGTATGTCCCTGAGGATGGGCGGAACACTGAAGCACAGACAAGCAGGTAATGATGCTGAACATGGTCTCTTTTATTTTCATGCTAGCTTCTCAGCTTAAGTTACTTTTCTAACTTTTACTTACTTATTTACTTACACACACACACCATCAATCAACAACAGGTGTGATCACTTTGCCATTCACCTTCCCTGGCCCTGCCCTCCATTCGCAAACTGGCACTTGACCAAGCCCCCTCTGCCACACCCACAAGTAGGGTATTTTTCAAATTTTTCATTTCCACTGCAGGTGAATTAACAGTTTTCTTTTCATGATTTTACAGCATGTGTTATTCAAAATAAATGTAAACCATTTAAATCAACATAAATGTTACATACTATAACGATTCTCAGACTTTGGGGAAACAGGAAGCAGGCTTCAGAACATGTGAGCTCTTTTATTTTTGCACACTTTTCAGTGAACATACACTAAACAAATACACACATGATGGGGTGTTACAGCCAGCCATCTATCTATCTATCTTGTTCCTGACTGTTTTTGCAAGACACCCAGAGACACAGGTTATAGACAGCCAGTAATCTGACACAGGTGCACCTCATCACATGTTACCTGCTGGTTCAACCTGCCTCCTCGCCGTTCACAGCTGGCGCTTGACCACGCCCCTGCTGCCACACATACCATGTATCACTTTTGTTGTTTATATGGTAGCAGTCAACATTACAGTTATTTTTTAATTATTATTGCAATACGTAAGATCAACAATAGGTAAACTCTGTAAAAAAAAAAAAAACGATGTAAACTCCAGAGACTATTCTGTGTAAAAATTCCCCATGATCAGCAGTTTCTGAAATATTCTAACCAGCCTTTCTGGTACCAATATCCATGCCATGATCAAAGTCACAGTGATCACATTATTTCTTCATTCTAATGTTTGATGTGAACATTAACAGAAGCTCTTGACTGAAATTAATTAAACATGGGCTGTATTGAAACTTGGTTTGTGCATTGCACTATTGCCTCATGACTGGCTGATTAAATAACTGCATGAATGTGCAGGTATTACTATTAAAGTGTAAAACATATAAGCACTGAAATGCTTCCAGCTCCTATACTTGTTGTAGTATGAGAGCGGGTGGGTGGAGCACAGAAGTACAGCAGGCCAGAACTGAGTTCCAAAAACTCTTTATTTTCCACTTTTCAGTGTAAACTTATTCTCCCCACGCACACACACAAGTCGCCTGGTTGGGGAGAGAGCTCCCTTCCTCTGCTCTCTCTCTCCTTATATAGGGCGCGGTCACTGGGTAAGACACACAAACACAGATTAACAGACATCGGGTGCAGTGATTCTGCCACTTACCTTCCCTGACTCCGCCCTCCGGTCACAGACCGACACTTGACCACGCCCACGCTGCCACACTTGTTTACTCACCAAGAGAATGAATACTTATTTTGCTTATAGTTTGTTAGATCTGAAATCTAAAATGTGGTATTCTGAATTACAGTAAAGTTTGACACAGAAATATGTAATGCAGCTCTATATTCAAAAGGTCTTTTGGTTTATCCACCCACTGAACTGCACTGCATTTTGATGCATTCTCTGCTATAGCAGATGCTTTCAAAGAATTTAGCTAATGCATATATGTTATTTACCAGCTGGGAGGTCTGTATCGTGAAATACCGTGACCGAGGTCTTGAAAGTACTGACCGAGGCCCTCTGGGCCGAGGTCAGTATTCAAGGCCGAGGTCACGGTATTTCACCATACGGACTGACCTTAAGCTGGTAAATAATATATTTATTTTTTTCTTTACCAAATTCTAACAGAAAACAAGAGCGCCCGAAAGGGAAAACCAAGCCGAGGCAAGCCACCATTTTGAATCCTTATTCACGGCTGTAATGCAAATTGCTTCCTCCTCAGTATACAAGTGCACTTCCATGGCAGGAAAAAAACTACATTTTGCTGCCTATATAGTCCCCTATTTATATAAAATTGAGTCATTCAGGATTCAGACATGTTTTTGCTTAGCGTTAGCAACAGTTACAGGTTTTTTAAATAATATATTTATTTTTTTCTTTACCAAATTCTAATAGAAAACGAGAGCACCTGAAAGGGAAAACCGAGTTGAGGTGAGCCGCCATTTTGAATCCTCATTCACGGCTGTAATGCAAATTGCTTCCTCCTCGGTATACAGGGGACATGAGTATGACAGGGAAAAAGAAACTACATTTTGCCACCTATGTAGTCCTCTATTTATAGAAAACTGAGTCATTCAGGATTCAGCCATGTTTTTGCTCGGCATGAGCAACAGTTAGAGGTTTTAAGCTTTCTCCTGAAATGTTTTCTTTTATTTCCTCTTCCTCAGGGTAGTAAAGCTTGCTTTCGCTGTGAACACTGTCATTATCACTATCCATGCTGTAAAATTAATGCTATTTTGAATCCTCATTCACGGATGTAATGCAAATTTCTTCCACCTCAGTATACAAGTGCACTTCCATGGCAGGAAAAAAACTACATTTTGCTGCCTATGTAGTCCCCTATTTATACAAATAGGAGTCATTCAGGAGTCATTTCTTCTTCCTCAGGGTAGTAAAACTCGCTTTCACTGTGAAGACTGTTGTTATCACTATCCATGCTGTAAAATTAATGCTATTCTCCTGAGAAATGCTGGAAAAAATTTATAAGATTTTTGATAATTTTATAAATAAATCTTATAAAAAAAGATAAATGTTGACAAAAAATGCTACTATGTTGGTTGTTGTGAACAAGCGAGTCGCCAGAGGTCCATAACCGGGGTCCGTAACCGGGGTCCGTATCCTACGATCCTCGATCCATATCCTTGCCAGCCAATCAGAGCGCAGGATTTGATGGAAACCGGACCGCAAAAAAAATAAATATATATTATTTACCAGCTGGGAGGTCTGTATCGTGAAATACCATGACTGAGGTCTTGAAAGTACTGACCGAGGCCCTCTGGGCTGAGGTTAGTATTCAAGGCCGAGGTCACGGTATTTCACCATACGGACCGACCTTAAGCTGATAAATAATATATTTATTTTTTTCTTTACCAAATTCTAACAGAAAACAAGAGCACCCGAAAGGGAAAACCGAGCCGAGCCGCCATTTTGAATCCTCATTCACGGCTGTAATGCAAATTGCTTCCTCCTCAGTATACAAGTGCACTTCCATGGCAGGGAAAAAGAAACTACATTTTGCCACCTATGTAGTCCCCTATTTATATAAAATTGAGTCATTCAGGATTCAGCCATGTTTTTGCTCAGCGTTAGCAAGTTCAAGGTTTTTAGCTTTCTCCTGAAATGTTTTTATTTTGTCTTCCTCAGGGTAGTAAAACTCGCTTTCGCTGTGAACACTGTCGTTATCACTATCCATGCTGTAAAATTAATGCTATTTTGAATCCTCATTCATGGATGTAATGCAAATTGCTTCCGCCTCGGTATACAAGTGTACTTCCATGGCAGGAAAAAAACTACATTTTGCTGCCTAATGTAGTCCCCTATTTATACAAATAGGAGTCATTCAGGATTCAGCCATGTTTTTGCTCGGCGTTAGCAAGTTACAGGTTTTTAGCTTTCTCCTGCAATGTTTTCTTTTATTTCTTCTTCCTCAGGGTAGTAAAACTTGCTTTTGCTGTGAAGACTGTCATTATCACTATCCATGCTGTAAAATTAATGCTATTTTCCTGAGAAATGCTGGCAAAAATTTCTAAGATTTTTGATAATCTTATAAATAAATCTTATTTAAAAAAAAGATAAATGTTGACAAAAAATGCTACTATGTTTGTTGTTGTTGTGAATGAACGAGTCGCCAGAGGTCCATAACTGGGGTCCGTATCATAGGATACGGACCCGCTCGCCAGCCAATCAGAGCGCAGGATTTGATGGAAACCGGACCACGAAAAAACTAATTTGAGTTATTGACTTGCACACTTCTAATACAGGTGTGTGGGAGTTGTGTGCAGGATGGAGTTTCCCATAAACAGAGACGCTGTCTTTAGGGGCAGGAGTCTAAACAGGGTAAACTGCACATGAACATGGAGAACTTTTCCTGTGTAAATACTGATGCAACTGTAAAGTCACCAAGTTTCAAAAATAAATGTAACTAGAGACTTTGTGAACAATTTAATTATAATTTTACTATGATTTTTCAAATTAAATTAGATGAAATGTCCAGGGTAACATAACCTTTGAACTGGATAATGTATTCTAAAGGAAATGAAAAGGATGATGAAAATGCACAGACAAACATTATGTTGTTGACATTTTCAGCATGTATTAAACAAATGTGTCAAAAGGCAATAAAGTTGATGTTGGACACTATAGTGACATGTAAACAGTCTTTCATTCGGATGAGAATGATTATGAGCATATTTCTGCGACTCTGTTGACTGGAGAGTGGCACGTAATGAAATATCCCTCTGTCTTTATGAAGTTCCTTTTAAGTTGTCTCCATTTTCCAGGTATAAATTGGAGTCTTACAGAGAGGGACTGCATTATGAATAGAAGGGCTCTGCTTCTCCTTATTACTTGCAACATCTTACTGTTTTAGTGAAGCCTCAGTGCTTGTGAGACAAATCAAGCTCCACTTTTCTTTATTAGCATGAAAGGGTTTCTGGCACCTTGCACTCTCCAAAGAGCTGCATCACAGAAGCATCCATTTGTAGCTTCAGTGGCCACATTATTATTATTATTATTATTATTATTATTATTATTATTATTATTATTTTAATCTAAACATGGTACAGATGCCATTATTTGTCACTGATTTTTTTTTCCAAGAATACACTGTTCAAATTCATTTTCAAACTGAAGCAGTGGCAAATGAACAGCATAAATGTTTGCATCAGTCAAGGTTCAAAGACATGCAATTAGGTTAACATGGGATGGCCTTGGGCTGAAGTGCCCACGAGTGGCAGCGTGCACATATGCAGCAGTTTTGCTCTCCTATAAAGAACTAAATGTCGTTGTACATTTATGCAGTGACAATAAAGGCATTCTATCTAAGGTGACTGACATCACTGTTCTACTGAGTTGAATAAACCAGCATTAAAAATATTTTGTTTATTCAAATAGAGAGATGAGCATCAGCAGCAAGCAATAGTGGTCAGAAAACAAGGGGTATAACACAACAATGTGAAAGTATTTTCTGTAAGTTTATTAATGCATAGCTGTTATGTATCCACTTCGAGAAGGTATGGTGTGACATTGTTGCTGAATGGCCTTTGATTAAACAAGCCATTGTTTGTCTTGTGAAATGACTGCACACTCCTCCAATATTGTGTCTCAAATGAATGAGTGGCTGATGGGTTGGCTATTATGGCTGTGGAGCTAAGCACTATTGTTGATTTATTTTTAATGGGTTTTCCAATTATGAAAGCAACAGTATCCATTAGAAGTTATTGTTTATGTATGCTGGTGCAATTGGAGCACCATTCTGTAGTTAGCTTTTGTCATCGCTTTGATTATCTCTGACTAGTCTGCTGCGATGAATCAGGAAATCTAGATCTATATTCAGATGAATTCAGACAACCAAAATAAAGCACTTGAACAATCATGGACATGAATTATTTCATTTTATTTCTTTCTCTGCTTTGGTAATACAGGCTATCTTATTTATTTTTTTACAAGGTTTGGAAGTCAATTTGGAATGATTGGAACAGGCAACCAGCAGAGTTGATAAATGGGACATTCCACTGAATGGGTGCCATTTGCTTGTTGTACCACTCCCAAATTAAACTTAATTTGTTATATCTTTTCAACACTGATTATAATAACACACATATTTAACTATTCAAAATGTGTATTGGTCGACCTCAGGCTATGTTATTTATTTTTTTACAAGGTTTGGAAGTCAAAGATGGCTGCATTTTTTTCAGTCCTGTTACCAAAACTCTGAAAGTAACAGGACTGAGTTTTTAGCCTAGGATTAGCTAATACATGGAATTAAGCCACATGGTGTCATTGCTAATAGCATGACCACACTTACAGTGGTGCTTGAAAGTTTGTGAACCCTTTAGAATTTTCTATATTTCTGCATAAATATGACCTAAAACATCATCAGATTTTCACACAAGTCCTAAAAGTAGATAAAGAGAACCCAGTTAAACAAATGAGACAAAAAATATTATACTTGGTCATTTATTTATTGAGGAAAATGATCCAATATTACATATCTGTGAGCGGCAAAAGTATGTGAACCTCTAGGATTAGCAGTTCATTTGAAGGTGAAATTCGAGTCAGGTGTTTTCAATCAATGGGATGACAATCAGGTGTGAGTGGGCACCCTGTTTTATTTAAAGAACAGGGATCTATCAAAGTCTGATCTTCACAACACATGTTTGTGGAAGTGTATCATGGCACGAACAAAGGAGATTTCTGAGGACCTCAGAAAAAGCGTTGTTGATGCTCATCAGGCTGGAAAAGGTTACAAAACCATCTCTAAAGAGTTTGGACTCCACCAATCCACAGTCAGGCAGATTGTGTACAAATGGAGGAAATTCAAGACCATTGTTATCCTCCCCAGGAGTGGTCGACCAACAAAGATCACTCCAAGAGCAAGGCGTGTAATAGTCGGCAAGGTCACAAAGGACCCCAGGGTAACTTCTAAGCAACTGAAGGCCTCTCTCACATTGACTAATGTTAATGTTCATGAGTCCACCATCAGGAGAACACTGAACAACAATGGTTTGCATGGCAGGGTTGCAAGGAGAAAGCCACTGCTCCTCAAAAGAACATTGCTGCTCATCTGCAGTTTGCTAAAGATCATGTGGACAAGCCAGAAGGCTATTGGAAAAATGTCTTGTGGATGGATGAGACCAAAATAGAACTTTTTGGTTTAATAAATGAGAAGTGTTATGTTTGGAGAAAGGAAGACACTGCATTCCAGCATAAGAACCCTATCCCATCTGTGAAACATGGTGGTGGTAGTATCATGGTTTGGGCCTGTTTTGCTGCATCTGGGCCAGGACGGCTTGCCATCATTGATGGAACAATGAATTCTGAATTATACCAGCGAATTCTAAAGGAAAATGTCACAACATCTGTCCATGAACTGAATCTCAAGAGAAGGTGGGTCATGCAGCAAGACAACGACCCTAAGCACACAAGTTGTTCTGCCAAAGAATGGTTAAAGAAGAATAAAGTTAATGTTTTGGAATGGCCAAGTCGAAGTCCTGACCTTAATCCAATCGAAATGTTGTGGAAGGACCTGAAGCGAGCAGTTCATGTGAGGAAGCCCACCAACATCCCAGAGTTGAAGCTGTTCTGTACAGAGGAATGGGCTAAAATTCCTCCAAGCTGGTGTGCAGGACTGATCAGCAGTTACCGGAAATGTTTAGTTGCAGTTATTGCTGCACAAGGGAGTCACACCAGATACTGAAAGCAAAGGTTCACATACTTTTGCCACTCACAGAAATGTAATATTGGATCATTTTCCTTAATAAATAAATGACCAAGTATAATATTTTTGTCTCATTTGTTTAACTGGGTTCTCTTTATCGACTTTTAGGACTTGTGTGAAAATCTGATGATGTTTTAGGTCATATTTATGCCGAAATATAGAAAATTCTGAAGGGTTCACAAACTTTCAAGCACCACTGTAGCACATTCTAGTGATTTACCAAAAATCTGTATTTTTAAAATAAACAAATATCATCTAAGAAATAATTTAAGTAACAGGACAGTATGTTGACATTGACCTTATCAGTCAAAGTTAAAAAAATCATCAAATATACAGAAAAGTAAATGAGAGAACTAACTTTTGGTCTTCCCATGGCCTTCAGAAGACACAACTGATGTAACTTCCTGTTGAGCATGTGATTTATGGAATGTTCCAAATTTGTCAGATGGGGTAATACCGTATGTTTGGGTAACAGGACTGAGTGAAAACCCAGGGACATGACTAAAATGTGTATTTTAACTAAGATATTGTGGATTTCTTATGAAAAATATATATTTAAACCATGGATAGGATATGGAGTCACACAACAGTGCAAAAGAAATACTGTTTCTGAAGGATTTTAATCATAATATTTCATAGTTAAGTATAAAGTTAGAGTGCAGGGACAGGTAACACATGCTATTTTTCAGTGTTTTAGGTAGTTTTTATTAATCCTTACAGTTATATATCTTAAATTTAAAATCAGATCAATGTGCAGGACATTCTGTGTAATAAGGAAATGTATTTTAAAGTACATTTTTATGTGCATTTATACATATAATTTTCTAGGGACGGAAATGGCACCGATTTGGTGGAATGGCTCAAATACTGTAAACTGATCATTTGGTTTATGTGAGAGCTCTAACTGCTGTATGTTGTATTATGGCATTAATCAAGATGGGGAAAAAAAACAATTTAGTCTAAGATTACAAATGGTTTAAAAACATTTGAGTCAGGATAATATTGATAGTGAGTGATTAGGGGGAAAATCACACATTCATTCAGTCAGTTCATTCTTCTTCAGTAACTGTTTTATCTTGGTCAGGAACCTATACTGTGAACACAAGGTGCAAGACAGGAATACACCCTGGATGGGATGCCAATGCATTAGAGGGCATCACACATAAATTTTGTGAGGCATGCTTTTGGGAGGTGTTAGGAAGTCAGAGAACCTGGGAGAAACCCATGTGGAAATGGAAAGAATATACAGGGTGTTTCAAAAAAATTTAATATTATTTGAGATGTAAATATCCCAGAAACTACATAGTCTAGACAAATGAAACTGAACAGGCTTAATGTTGAACAATATAAGATTTATTCCTCAAAATTTGAATGAGAAATTCAAAGATTCAATTCATTCATTTGTGAATGATTTCACAAATGTGAACATTATGCTTGTTGACTTTGCCATTCGTATGAAATGTGGCCTCATCACTGAAAACAAAACATTCATTGAACTCATCTCTTTCAAGTTTCTCTTGCATATAAACACAATTATTTGCACTTTTGCTTGTCATCTGCCTTTAAGGCCTGAATGAGCTGCAACTTGTAGGGTTTCATTCGCAAATGTTTCCTCAGGACACGCCAAACTGTTATTGGAGGAATTTGGGTCTCCAGGCTTGCTCTTCTTATTCTTGCTCTTGGGGCTTCGTAAGAGTTTTTCGCGAACCCACTTGACAGTTTCTTCTGATGCTGGTGGCCATCCACATCCTTTTGCCCTGCACAGGCAGCCTTCCTCTTCAAAGTTTTTTTTTTTGTCATGTCCAAATCTGCATTGCAGTTGGTGCATTTTTAGAGAATTCTCTCATAAATGCATGCTGCACAGTCTTGTTCGACTGTGTTCAAGCGTACTCTAACACACAAAATGCCTTTTCTTTTCCAGTGAATGGCATTTCTATACCTACAGTGGTGCTTGAAAGTTTGTGAACCCTTTAGAATTTTCTATATTTCTGCATAAATATGATCTAAAACATCATCAGATTTTCACACAAGTCCTAAAAGTAGATAAAGAGAACCCAGTTAAACAAATGAGACAAAGAATATTATCCTTGGTCATTTATTTATTGAGGAAAATGATCCAATATTACATATCTGTGAGTGGAAAAAGCATGTGAACTACTAGGATTAGCAGTTAATTTGAAGGTGAAATTAGAGTCAGGTGTTTTCAATCAATGGGATGACAATCAGGTGTGGGTGGACACCCTGTTTTATTTAAAGAGCAGGGATCTATCAAAGTTTGATCTGGGGCTTCCGGTTTGGTAAGCATGTGAGAGCGGCGTAGTCTCTGTCTCTTGTAACTCAATTTTGCAAAAAAACGTATTTTTATTATACCCTCAATGACCCAAGTAAGAACTGATGCCTTATAAACTCAGTATAACATCGTGTTGCCAGGAATAATGTAAAAATCAGCAAAACAGCTAAAGAAGAGCGAGAATGATGCTCCGAGTGCCTGCGGTAGCATATGCTTAACTAGCATCGAAGGCCTGCTGGAAAAACACAGAGCTAGCATAGTGAAGGACCTTAAAAACTCCTTCGCTGTCCTGGAGTCAAGACTGGAAAAAATGTAGACCACTATGTTAGATGACAGACAACGTATCATCTCACTGGAAACCAGCGCTGAGTCAGATGACCAGCGTATTCGCACTCTGGAAGCGAGGTTGGTAGCTCTGGCCGATAGCTACAATAAGCTACTAGTGAAGATGCGGGACCTTGAAGGCCGGAGCTGCAGGAATAATATCCGAATCATCGGCCTTCCAGAATCAATTGAGGGTCCGACACTCACTATGGGGTTTTTTTCGAAGCTGTTAACTGAACTACTCAGGGAGGAGATCTTAGAATCCCCTCCCGAGCTTGACCAAGCGCACAGGGTGCTAACTGCCAAGCCACAACCAGGATCGCGGCCGAGGCCAGTGATTATCCGCCTACACCGCTATCGGATTAAGGATTTAATCATACAAGAAACCTGCAAAAGAAGAGGGAAACTACAATATAAACGAGTCCCTGTCCAGATCTTCGAAGACTATGCCCCAGAGGTGGTTGAAGAACATGCAAAATACCAGGTGGTGATGGCAGAACTGTACAACCTTTCTCTCAGGCCTGCACTACTTTTTCCGGCTCGCCTTCATATATCACTCAGCGACGGGACAAAGAAGAGGTTCTCCTCCCCAGAAGAAGCCACGGCATTCGCCTCAAGCTACAAACAGAGCCCGGGGCCTAATTAGCTTAGCCAGCTAGGCTAAGCATATACAGCACCATGGCAGCTCTGGTAAGGCGTAAGGTCACTGTTAAGTTTAATTTTTGACCACATAATAACAGGCCAGAGGTATATGACTGTTATTAAATACTAACTGTTGTGTAATAACAACATGTGACTGAAAACTATTTGCTCTGGACTAATGATAACCATTAATTGCGTTAGCCAGCAGCTATCGCGCCGGCTGTGCCTCTGCCTTGGGCACCAAAGGACCAGGCTGTCTTATCCAAAGACACTCTCCTGCAGCAAACTGAGTTAATTTCGCACTCAATTTATTTATTTACTTATTCTCATTTCATTTTGTGGGTTACATTTTTCACAGGAATTGCCCAGTTGTATGAGACAACTAAGTGTGCAGAAGTATACTGAAAATGTAAAATGTACCATATATGATAACATTTTAAATTGGATTAAATGATATTAAATCGAGTTTGTTAGAATTACTCGAAACAATAATTTAACTAAAGAATATACAAAAACATTGTTCGGGAAATTAAGTTTGTTCAATATGCTTAAGCTTTCAGAACCCACCTGATATTAGGTTTAGTGTACCTAACAAATTGAGTTGGCACTTGGAAAATTAAGTTTGTGCAACCTACCTAAGCTTTTAGAAGTCAACTGAAATTAAGTTTAGCATACTTTAAAAAAAGAGTCAGCGGAACTGAATAATTGCTTTGTGGGAATACTTAAAATGACCGATGCAAATTGTTACCTCAATTGTTTAAGTTCAGACAATGTGTCATTTTTTAGAGTTAAGCATCCAACCAAATCATTCAGATTAGAGATGAATCAGGCATGGTGGTGACCGACCCTATTAAAATTAATACCTCATTCAGTTTATTTTACCGTCAACTGTATAAATCTGAATCCCCCGATGATGAAGCCCATATGGACGCCTTCTTTCAAAATCTAGACTTACCAAGAGTTTCGCCCAATGACAATCAGACGCTAGACGCCCCTTTAACACTCTCTGGGATAAAAGAAGCAATAAGCTCAATGAATAGTGGCAAATCACCGGGCCCTGATGGGTACCCCATTGAGTTTTATCAATGGTTTTCTAACCAGCTGGCCCCTCTACTTCTGGAGATGTTGAACTATTCATACAGCCAGGGCTCTCTACCAGCCACCTTAACGCGGGCCTCCATTTCGCTCATTTATTAAAAAAAAGACAAGGACCCTCTAAACTGTGCTTCATATAGGCCTATCTCCCTTCTACCTGTAGATGTGAAAATACTTGTGAAAATTTTAGCATGTCGTTTGGGGCCCATCATGCCTTTAATCATCTCAGAGGACCAGGCAGGGTTCATCGGCGGGAGGCACTCTTCTTCTAATGTCAGGAGGCGTCATTCAAACTCCATCCTCCCCTACAGATCCGGAGGTGGTTGTGTCACTTGATGCCGAGAAGGCCTTCGATAGAGTGGAATGGCCCTACCTCTTTTTTTTCTGTACAGCAATTTGGGTTTAGCACCTGCTTTATGTCCTGGATCAAATTACTGTACTCCTCTCCTCAGGCATCAGTATGCACTCAGCACAAACACACAGCGTTCCAATCCTTTCCCCCTCTTCCGTGGCGCACGTGCCCCCTCTCTCCACTGCTGTTCGCGCTTGCCATTGAGCCGTTGTCCAAAGCATTGAAATCGGAGGGAGGATTCAAAGGAATAAGGAGATAAGGAGAGGAACATCGGGTCTCATTGTATGCTGATGACCTACTCCTGTATGTAAGCGATCCCCTGTCAAGCCTCCCACCTATTCTCTCAATTCTGGACTCTTTTAGCATATGTGACCCCTCACCGAATCCAGGGACACATGTCGGCCGAAATGAATCCGAGATAATCGCAAAAGAAGCATTTTTTTCGAAATTTGTGATTTTTGTTTTTTTCCATCATGTGCAAGTTGAGATCTTGAAGAATGCAATCAGTATTTCAGATAATAGATTGTTTTGTTGGAAAAGGGTCCGTGTATCATCCGATCATTCAAGTATTCCATTCAATCTGGAAAACGAAAAACAAAAAAAACACTCAATATTTCGTTTTCCTGTTTTTCTGTATGACCAAAAAATGAGGGATTGGTGTTTGTTTTCCTTTTTCCAACTCAAAACAGAACAAATAATAAACAGGGAAACCAAAACGAAATAATAACTCTAATTTACGATTATTGATTTTCTCTATTCCCCACGCTACATTAGCCTTCCCATGATCCTCAGCGACAATCCATCATCATCTCTGCGTCTATGAAACAGAAAAATTGCATGTGCATGTATATATCAAGTAATTTATTCATACATCCTATTCATTTAATATATTAAGCTGATGATCTCTTAATTATTATTATCTCAATATAATAGTAATCTGTACTCGAGTTGAGGGGGGATGGGGGGGATGCCATCCCCCCGGAATAAAAAATGGTCAAAATCATCCCCCCTCTAAAACGGGCATCCCCCCTCTAAAACGGGCATCCCCCCTCCCTTCCCTTGAGCAATTTTATCAATAAATGTGGACATTACTTCTATTTAACATTGGAATTAGAAATGCCATTCCATGTAGCTTTGCTGAAACTGAGCATACAGTCAGCTACCGCGAGAGAGGACATGCGCAAGCGAAGCGTTTGAGGAGGTGACATTCAGTTGGGGTTCCGTTATTTTTGATTTCATTCGGCGTCAGTGACAGCAGCGGATTGCAGCATCATGGCCAAGCGGAGTGGACAGCAAGACCTAAGCAAGTTCGGATTTAAGATCGCAAGAAAAAAACATTTCAGGAGGTAAGTCAAGAGTTACGAATATCAGTCACACTTTCTGTGAGCCCACTATCATGCTGTATAGTTACCGATATGGAGCCTAATTTGTGGGCGGAGGATAACAACACAGCTATCATAATGAATGTTAGTTTGGAGTCTATCCAGCTATCGATAGCTTACTCAGGTTCATGTTAGCTTTGATTTCTTGTATAAGGCCATTAATTTAATCAGCCTGGACGTTCGTTTGTTATTCTTCAGGCAACAAAAAGTGTTATTCAAGACAGGAAGGCTAAAATTAACGACACTAGCAGTTTTGAAGGCTTCATTGCCTCATTAGAGAGCCGGTCACAACATGTAAGGCAGAGCAGGATTGGTGTAGGACTCGACAAACTGTCTGCTAAAATGCAGCTTTCTTTTTCTTCGTCATAGGCTCTTCTTCTGTCTCCTCAATGGGCCTTTTCCCCTTTCCAAAGAAACTTTCCAAAGATGCCTGCTTTTAACTCATTTTGCTAGCTTGTATCCAGTATGTATCAAAGTGCTGGTATGTATCGAAGCAAAGTATCAAAGTATCCAAGGCAGCTCCTTGGTAACCGTCAACGTTAAGGTGTCACGTGACCTAGATAACAGCGGGAATCAACGTTACAGAAAGAATCTGGTCATTTTTCAAAGCTCAAATCCTCGTTCAGATAATAAATAAATCAGAAATAACATTATAATTATATTTAATTAAATTATCTTATCCACTGCTCTTTATTCCAGATGACAGTCAGCAGCAACTGCAACACAGTGCGACAGGAGCTGGAGGACCCGGAGTGTGAGACCATACAGGAGCAAGCAGGAGAACCAACAGCTGAAAAGCTGAAGATTTACAATTTACTGTTGCTTGTTTTAGCTTATTGGTTACCTACCTACCTCTGTATTTAATTCAATGTTCCCAATGTTCAGCTTTGAATAAAAATTCTATTGACTTGATATGAAAAGATTCAGTTGTTCATTTACATTGCCTGCTGAGGTTTTAATAAATTATTTACCAAACGATTTAAAAGGAGCCTACCATGACTAGTGCAATTTTAAGTGTAACTTCATAGTCATGGTAGGCTCCTTTTAAATCGTTTGGTAAATAAAGAGGCTACACCTCTTTGTAATAATCACTTATTTGTACCTGCCAAGATTGACTCACGCTTTACAGCTCTGGAAAACAAAGGTCTGAGATGCCTGGGAGACTTGTACATGGATGGACTGTTTGCCAGTTTCAACCAACTATGCTCAACCTTTGGACTAGGTAATACAGACTTCTTTCGGTTCTTCCAACTTTTAAATTTTGCACAAACCTACTCTCCTCAGTTCCCACAAGCCCCACCCCTCAGCGACATGGACCTGGTACTCCAGGCTAAGTCTTTGCCTAAGGGCCATGTCTCATATCTTTATAATCTCTGATCACCAACAAATGATTCATCTGTAGATAAGAGCAGGGCCGACTGGGAAACTGAACTCCAGATAAGCATTTCTGATGCCCTATGGAAAAAAGCATTGAAAGCTGTTAACTCCTCTTCTAGCTGTGCCAGACTTTGTTATCCAATTTAAAGTACTTTTTAAGCTGCACTATAGCAAAGATAAACTTTCCAAACTTTACCCAGACAAGACTACTGAAACTTGTAACAGATGCTCTCAGAAGCCATGCAATCTGACACACATGTTTTGGACATGCTCTAAGTTATCTAACTATTGGCGATCAATTTTTAAATCCATTTCTGGCATCTTAAGTATACATGTTAGTCCTTCCCCACAGATAGCTATTGTTGGGGTGCCTCCTGATGAACTTGTAACCATATCCCTGCAGGAAAATGTTATAGCTTTTACGTACTTGATTGCACGCAGGAAAATTCTTCTCTTATGGAAATCCTCTCAGTTGCCTTCCTTTAAATCCTGGCTACATTATTTATTATTTCTACTGAAACTGGAGAAAATCAAATTCAGCCTTAGAGGCCGTCCTGAGAAGTTTTATTCACACTGGAAACCACTTCTGGATTATGTCGATAAACTCCCTGCTACTGAAATGTCCCCCTGAGCCTACGCCCACACCTTGCTACAGCTAATTGCTAACTGCTGTATGGCGGTGCATGATGAGGATGCTGCGGCTACAAGCTCTCCCTACCTGTGCACGTTTTTTATGTTTTTTGTGTGTATTTTTGCATGTTGTTTGTCTGTACCGGACTTCAATATCCACTACAACCATATGGACTTACTGGACATCGGTTTCCAGCAGAAAATGACGGCTTGTAGCGACTTCCATCGCATGCACAACATTCCGGACGAGATAGCGAGACCAGCGGGGTCTCCGTGGATTGTTATCGGGTCTGGCAGGCGAAGGAGGCGGCGTCGGGAGAGGAAGCAAAAGCGAGGCTGCAGAGCCGGCCTGTTGACTAAGCTCAGAAAACAGCCACTCAAACCTTCACTGCCAAGCCTCTACCTCTCCAACGCCAGATCCATGGTAAACAAGACAGACGATTTGGAATTACAGCTGGCTGGAAATCATTATGTTCGAGAATGCTGCACATTAATCATCACAGAGACGTGGCTACATCCACAAATACCTGACGCTTCTGTGCAGCTAGCAGGCCGCATGCTACACAGATCGGACAGGACCAGCGACTCTGGGAAAAAAAGAGGTGCTGGGCTTTGCATCTACGTGAATGAAGGTTGGTGTAACAATAGCACTGTACTGGACAGACATTGTTCCCCGGACTTAGAATTCATGTCGGTGAGATGCAGACCCTTCTTTCTGCCCAGAGAGCTAGCCGCCGTTATCACTGCTGTCTACATACCACCGGATGCTAATGTAAGAACCGCTCTCTCTCTACTGCTTGATGCCATAAACAATCACCAGCGTGCCTACCCAAACGGCGCGCACATCATCGCAGAAGATTTTAATCAGGCAAATCTCAAAACTGTTTTACCGAAATTTCACCAGCACGTGAAATGTTCAACAAGGGAGGATAAAACTTTAGATCATGTGTACTCTAACCTCAAGAGTGCATACAGAGCCATACCCCTCTCTCACCTGGGACAGTCAGATCACCTCTCAGTCAGTGCGTTTACATGCACATCCAAATCGAGCTACTGTCGGTAATCAAGCTAAGGGTCCCAGCAGGGGTGCCAGAGAAATCCAATCCTACATGCACACAAGGAAATCGAGCTATTATATGAGGTACATTGTGCACCCGAGCCACAGGTGGCGCTACACGCCCCATCGCGTTGGTACACTTCCGGTTGTCGTCATGAAGAGCTATTCAAGAGTATAAACAAGGTTATCAGTTCCATGTTCACAAAGTTATCAGTTCCGTGTTCCGTGTTCTCTTCTGCTGCTCGCTACTACTACTGTTGTCATGCCAACCGAGGCTGTTGTGTTTCCCGCTTGTGGTCTCGTCACTCGTCACTTCCGGAAGGGGCAGTGCTGAAGTAAGTAGCTCGACTACATAGCTCGATAGGGTTTACATGCACTAAGTAGCTTGGCTACAATCGCATAATCTAGGTCGCGTAGCTCGATTATGAGAAATCCAGTTCGGTTCGATTTCAGCCGAGCTAAGGTGTTTCCATGGCATTTAGAACTTCGATTTCAGTCAAGCTACGGCAGAAATCTGATTTTCTCTATGTGCATGTAAACGCACTGACTTTCTGGCTCCAGCATACACCCCCCTCAGCCGACAAACAAAGCCCAAAAGACAGACCATTATCACTTGGCCTGACGACGCCCTCTCCCAACTCCAGGACTGCTTTGAACAAACACAATGGGAGACTTTCCACCATGAGGACCTGGCCACATTCACAGACACAGTACTGTCTTACATCAAGTACTGCATGGGTATGGTCACTGTGGAAAAGACCATCCAGGTGTACCCAAACCAGAAACTGTGGATGACCAGCCAGGTCCACTCACTTCTCCGGGCCCGTGATGCAGCCTTCAGATCCGGTGACAGAGCACTCTAGAGCACAGCTCGCGCCAACCTGAGGAGAGGCATCAAGGCCGCCAAAGCAGACTACAAGGGGAAGATAGAAGGGCAACTCAACAACCCTCGACAGGTGTGGCAGAGCATACAGTCCCTCACCAACTACAAGGGCTGTGCTGTGACACCTGGGGACTCAGACGTGGCACTGGCAGAGGATCTAAACAGCTTTTTTGCCCGCTTTGAGTCCCAAGCTCAGAACTCAGTCACACCACCCCAACCCCCACTACAACCCACACCAACCTCTGACACCACCCCACTCACCGTGGAGGTGGAGGATGTGAGACATGTGCTCCATGCTGTCAACCCCAAAAAGGCCATAGGACCGGATGTAGTACCAGGGAAAGTACTCAAGGCATGGGCTGACCAGCTAGCACCAGTCTTCACTGACATTTTCAATCTGTCACTGGAACAAGCCAACATCCCAGCCTGCCTAAAATCGGCCACCATCATCCCAGTCCCCACAAAGTCACCCACAACCAACCTCAACGACTTCCGCCCAGTAGTACTCACTCCAGTCATCACAAAGTGCTTTGAAAAACTGGTGATGAGACACATCAAAGCCTGTCTCCCCCCCCACCCTCGACCCACAACAGTTTGCATACCGGCCAAACAGATCCACTGAAGATGCAATAACCACCGCCCTCCATGCTGCACTGAGCCATCTCGAGAAAAGGGGGAGCTATGTCAGGATGCTCTTCATTGACTACAGCTCAGCCTTTAACACAATAATACCGGACATTCTTATCCCCAAGTTGGCCAACCTGGGGCTCCCACCCTCCACCTGCTCCTGGATTAAGGACTTTCTGGTCAACCGACCCCAGCACGTGAAGCTGGGTCCCCACCTCTCATCCACCCGCATGCTCAGCACCAGCTCGCCCCAAGGCTGTGTGCTGAGCCCACTACTCTACTCACTCTACACGCATGACTGCAGACCCACCCACCCTGAGAACATCATTGTGAAATTTGCAGATGACACAATGGTGGTGGGGAAGATCACAGAGGGGAACGAGGCGGCTTACAGAGATGAGGTCCTGAGACTCAGCGAGTGGTGTGCCTTCAACAACCTGGCGCTGAACATCTCCAAAACTAAGGAACTCATCCTGGACTTCCAACGGAACAAAGCCGCCCCTGCCCCCCTGTACATCAACGGCGAAAGCGTGGAGCGAGTGGAGTCCTTCAAATTCCTTGGGGTCCACATCTTTGCTGACCTCTCCTGGGCAGCCAACACCACCGCACTGGTTAAAAAGGTGCAGCAGAGACTACACTTCCTGAGAGTGCTCAGGAAGGAGCAACTTGACACAAACCTGCTGGTGACCTTCTGCCAGTCAGCCATTGAGAGCCTGCTGACCTATGCTGTATCAGTGTGGCACTCAAGCTGCACAGACGCGGACAGAAAAAGACTGCAGAGGGTGACTAACACAGCACAAAAGATTTGGCTCCTCTCTACCTCCCTTGTCCACCATCTACAACTCCCGGTGCCTAGGCAGGGCAAAGAGCATCATAAAAGACTATACACACCCTGGCTTCCACCTCTTCAACCTGTTGCCCTCTGGCAGGCGCTACAGGGCCATACCAGCCAAAACAAACAGACTCAGGGACAGTTTCTTTCCAAGAGCTGTCACAATACTCAACTCAAGTTTGCACTGAGGAACTGTCATGCTTGAACACCACTGACAAGGTCACCATCACCACAATGCTGCTAACCACTTGATCTTAAACCTAGTCTCTCCTTGTCAGACTGTAAACTGTCATATTTGCACTGTAAATGTCACAAGACTGTCATATTGCACTATCATATCAAGTCAGTTCATCTGTTCTTAGACATCCTCTTCCTTTGTCATTTTAAGTACTGTAAACTGTCATATTTGCACTGTTAATATCACAGCTATCTGTAAACTGTCTTATTGCACTATCATACCGGTACCAAGTCAGATCATCTGTTTTTTAGTTGCCTACATACTGAAAATAGGCGTCTGTACATGCCAATGCTACCTCTATCACTTGATGCAGCTAGTCACCTTATTCTCAACCCTGTTACTGCTATGCACCTGTGTTCCTTCAGGGACTTGCACAAGTTTATGTATAGTTTATGTATAGTTGTCAGTAGTTTTTTAGTAGTAGTTTTATATTAGTTTTATTGTACATATTTTCCTATGTTTATTTTAGTATTTATGTGTGCACTTTATGGTGAAGCTTTAAATCTCATTGTACTTGTATAATGACAATAAAGGCTTTCTATTCTATTCTATTCTATTCTATTCTATTCTGTATAGTCCACTGACCTCCACCCCCTTAGATATGATGCTTTACACTCGGCCTGGCCCGGGAACAGTGGGCTGATCTGTTGAACATGCAGAGACGCAGGCAGCAAACAACTAATGTTACATCCTTTTCTTTATTTCATTACTATTTTTTTTGTCAGTACAAGTATGCACTGTATCTAAAACTGATTTGGGTATATTAATTTGTTGATATAATTTAGTAAGGGTCTCTGGGATGGGAGAGATGGGTATTGGGTTGTTCAAAATGAAAATGAAACTTTCTCTGAATGTACTGTTTACTGCGACTTTGAATCAATAAAAAAGAAGTAAAAGAAAGTTTGATCTTCACAACACGTTTGTGGAAGTGTATCATGGCACGAACAAAGGGTTTTCTGAGGACCTCAGAAAAAGTGTTGTTAATGCTCATCAGGCTGGAAAAGGTTACAAAATCATCTCTAAAGAGTTTGGACTCCACCAGTCCACAGTCAGACAGACTGTGTACAAATGGAGGAAATTCAAGACCGTTGTTACCCTCCCCAGGAGTGGTTGACCAACAAAGATCACTCCAAGAGCAAGGCATGTAATAGTCGGTGAGGCCACAAAGGACCCCAGGATAACTTCTAAGCAACTGAAGGCCTCTCTCACATTGGCTAATGTTAATGCTCATGAGTCCATCATCAGGAGAACACTGAACAACAATGGTGTGTATGGCAGGGTTGCAAGGAGAAAGCCACTGCTCTCCAAAAAGAACATTGCTGCTCGTCTGTAGTTTGCTAAAGATCATGTGGACAAGCCAGAAGCCTGTTGGAAAAATGTTTTGTGGACGGATGAGACCAAAATAGAACTTTTTGGTTTAAATGAGAAGCAGTATGTGTGGAGAAAGGAAAACACTGCATTCCAGCATAAGAACCTTATCCCATCTGTGAAATATGGTGGTGGTAGTATCATGGTTTGGGCCTGTTTTGCTGCATCTGGGCTAGGACGGTTTGCCATCATTGATGGAACAATGAATTCTGAATTATACCAGTGAATTCTAAAGGAAAATGTCAGGACATCTGTCCATGAATTGAATCTCAAGAGAAGGTGGGTCATGCAGCAAGACAACGACCCTAAGCACACAAGTAATTCTACCAAAGAATGGTTAAAGAAGAATAAAGTTAATGTTTTGGAATGGCCAAGTCAAAGTCCTGACCTTAATCCAATCAAAATGTTGTGGAAGGACCTGAAGCGAGCAGTTTATGTGAGGAAACCCACCAACATCCCAGAGTTGAAGCTGTTCTGTACGGAGGAATGGGCTAAAACTCCTCCAAGCCGGTGTGCAGGACTGATTAACAGTTACTGGAAACATTTAGTCACAGTTATCGCTGCACGGGGGGGGGTGTCACACCAGATACTGAAAGCAAAGGTTCACATACTTTTGCCACTCACAGATATGTAATATTATATCATTTTCCTCAATAAATAAATGACTAAGTATAATATTTTTGTCTCATTTGTTTACCTGGGTTCTCTTTATCTACTTTTAAGACTTGTGTGAAAATCTGATGATGTTTTAGGTCATATTTATGCAGAAATATAGAAAATTCTAAAGGGTTCACAAAATTTCAAGGACCACTGAAAAAGATAAAAACAAAAAACATTAAACATATAATTTTTGACCTGTTTCCACACATGCTGTTAAAATTTGAGGTCAATTGAATGAGAATTGGCAAAGTTATTAGATTGTGAAATTATATCAAATTTTTTGAAACACCCTGTACATTAAAAATATCCTAGCATTTATTGGACAGTGCACGCTTTGCTTTTCCTGATCAGACACATGGTTCTCCATATGATGATTGGAAGACCTCTCAAAGGGGCTGAACATTGTTACCATCTGCCAATCAATTAAATAGTCAATCAATCTCAAACTTTAGTGCCAGTCAGACAGAGCACAGTTGGTCAGTTTTGTTTATTTTTAGGTCTAGATATCTACCTGTCACTATCTTCATCAGTGAAGCTGAGTTAGTTAGCAATGTAGCAAATATTAATTTTGTTTACCTTAATTTTGGAAAAATCTTTTGTTGCTTTTATGAGGAGAGACTGAGAATTAAACAAAATGGCAGGCCAACAGATGAAACAGGTGAAACTGTTGTGTCACAGCAAGAAAGTTCTGGGTTCAAACCTTGTAGCCAAGTGGGGCCTTTCTGTGCAGAGTTGGCTCCAGCTTCCTCTACAACCCTGGTGGATACTGTAAGTGGTATCGATAATGGATGGGATGAATGAATGGATGGGATGAATGGATTTGATTTGAAGATATGTGTATACTTCAATGACACACACCTGTGCTTCCTCTATTTTAAAAACCACCAGGAGCATTAGGTTTATCAATATTAATATATACAGTATATGCATGTAATCATAGGAAATAAAACAGAGAAATTTAATAAGGCAAAGCATGTACATAATAAAAAGAATGCAGGCCAAAAACGGATTCATGGGGATATGCCAAGTAACTTAAGCAGAAGTACATTAGTCTTTCTGAATACAGATGAAATGTTCTGTAAATGAAGTAAAATAAAATTAATCTAGCAGAGAGCAGTGGTAGTGACACCTCAGAGAGAGAGAGAGAGAGAGAGAGAGAGAGAGATCATGTCTATTTGTGTGTGTGTGTGTGTGTGTGTGTGTGTGTAGTAGGTGTGTCTAAGTAGGTGTTAAAAATAGGGGGGACATTAATCACTGACTAGAGCAGACACAGATTACTGTGGATGGGTTAGTCCAGGTCTCTGTGGAAGCATTCAAATCAAGAGAGTGAGATTGACAGGTTGTAAATCAGAACCTGTCCGTGGCTGACACAGTGGTTAGATCTGAGCAGGATTTGCCATAAAAGTAGACCTGGAGGCATGACGGAAGTCAGGAACCACATAGAGAAAGAACCCATAGAGAAAGAGAAATCCCTAGAGTGAAACTTTGTTTTTAAATGGCTATATTTAATTTTTTTTCTGTTGTATAGCACTTGAAAGATTTGGGATCAATTTTTTAAAAAGAAGGAAACGAGCTGTATTTGTATGCATATTTAGTGGGTTTGTACAGAGACTTTTTAAGGGGGAAAACCCAGTTATTTTCACATATTATAACAGCTAATATTCACTGCAACTGTTATAAATTTACCAGGGATTACATGAGCAAACTGTTACCCTGCATGGTCAGGAGAATGGTGAGGGAGAACAATAACAACAACAACAACACAAAAATATCACCTGAAATTTACCCAGTAGTTAGAATCATATTCTGTGGTCACATGAGGCTAAAATCAAAACGTGCCTGATGAAAATGGGCAGTGCATACAGGGAAGAGCACCCATACATTACATTACATTACATGGCATTTAGCAGACACTCTTATCCAGAGCGAAGTACAACAAGTGCAAAAGTCATATGATATACTCTATATCACATAGAATTTCCACATTTAGCACTTTTTTGAGGTTACATCCTGACACTTGCACAAATAACCTAGATACATTTTATTAAATAGGCTCAAATTTATTTTTGGACTGTAACTTCTTACAATCCTTTTAGTTTCGTGTGTTTCTAGGGCTGCAGCATATGGGATCTAATCAAGTCATCAGAGGTGAGAATTTTCAAAGTAATCTTGTTGATTTCACCTGATGAGCAAACACATGCAGGGCATAATTACATAGCAGATGCACTAAGAGGGGTGATTTCCATATAATTGAATTCAGATTACATTTAATTAGTCACCTTATCTGGCACAAGCACAAGCATTTCACTGAAAACACAAAACTACAAACTATAAACAACTCTGCACTACAAACCTAAAAAATAAAAATATGCCATGTGTAGTTTCTAGCAAAACCAAAAACATCCACCAATCCATTCATTACTGTTTATTCATCGGGGCGCAGAGGAAGCTGGACCTAGTTGACTTTAGGTGAGAAATGAGGTACACCCTGGGCAGGTTACCAACCTGTTGCAAGGCTAACACAGAGATGAGCCAAAAAACATGACATCCTTAAAATGTACAAAAAAAAGAAAGAAAAAAGAAAAGAAAAAAGAAAATACTGACCTTGGTACTTTCACTAATATGAATATAAAATATCTTAATGTAAAAAGCAAAATTTGTACTGAAATCTATCTCTTGTACTGAAATTTTTAGGGTTTTTTAAATTATTTTTTTAAGAACACATGATCATCACTTTGAAAAGAAAACTCACTTAATAATTTTATATTGCTTCCAACTCTTTAATACTATATATTAGCAAATATGAGGAAACAAGTTAATTAAGCAGTTTAAAAACAAATATTTTAATGTGTATGTTTATACATACATGTTTGTACTAAATGAATTGTAAAACAAGTTGAAATGGGTTTGGACAAAAAAAGTTTTCACAAAATCTCCTTATTAAATTTATGATTTAAAAAACTAAAACAGGCAAACAATTTTGCCAATTTCAATATTACAAAGTTACACATTACTGTGTGGGGGGATTGATTGCAAGAGACTGTATATGATTCAAAGTTTTTACTGTATGTACTGTTTGAACTGCAATTTGTTGGCAGACATAGTTATAAAGACAAGGAAGGCTTTTTACAGCACTGCATTGCACAAAGAAAAAATTCAAAATTACAAATTTACAGTATTTAAAACAACAACAACAACAACAACAACAACAACAACAACAACAACAACACCCCTTGGGCAGAGCTGTACATGCACCACCGTATGGCAAATTACAGTTATTAAATTAAATTTTTCCTACACATCTTAACATTCCTGCCTGTCAGGCCACAGATTTTCATCCACGTCACAGCAGATATCCTCCCGAGCAATGCAGTGTGCAAAATACCGTATCTTCTTGAATGTCGGATACACTGCATTCATGGTAGCTAGCGGCTGGCGATCATACACCTTCCACCTCCATGCTGAAAAGAATTCCTCAATTGGATTAAGAAAGGGGGAAGAGGGTGGGAGGAATTCCATTAGCATTCTGTCATGAATTGCAAACCATTGCCTGATGGTGTTTGAGCAATGGAAAGTCACATTATCAAAAATTACCACATATTTTGGAAGATCATTTTGAATTAGACAAATCTCATCATCAGGGATGTGATCTCTGCACAGAGTAATGCTGGCTAAAACAGAAAGGTGTCAACATTAACTTTTTCAACAGTTTGTCTGTGGGATTGGACCATATGGGCTAGCATTCTTGCCCCATGCAAATCAATGAGCCTTCAACGCCCATGACCCTGTCACCAGTTCACCGGTTGTCCTTCCTTGGACCACTTTTGGTAGGTACTAACCACTGCATACTGGGAACACCTCACAAGATGTGCCATTTTGGAGATGCTCAGATCCAGTCATGTAGCCATCACATTTTGGTCCTTGTCAAAGTCACTCAGATCCTTATGCTTGCCCGTTTTTCCTGCTTCCAACACACCAACTTCAAGAACTGTTCTCTTGCTGCCTAATATATCCCACCCCTTGACAGATTCCACTGTAATGAGATAATCAATGTTATTCATTTCACCTCTCAGTGGTTTTAATGTTATGGCTGATCAGTGTATATGCTTGCCAATTGAAGGGTCATGGGAGTCACCTCTGAGCTATTGTAGAGTACTGGTTGATCATTCGTTGAGCTGATGCTTCATTCCTCCTCATTAAAGTTAAGATTCAACTGAGAAAGCTGAAAAGTTTAATGTGAAAGTTAATATGCAACTGAGACCAATTCATCAATTTAGGACACATTTACCAAAAAATGTAATAGAAATGTATAAAATATGATTGACAGATTATGACCACTAGTTCAACACGTTTGCATGTAATGACTCAAACAATAAAATAATGCCTTTATTTTGTTTTGGGGGTAGGACTATTCAACAGAGAACTAGCATAATGCATTTTGACCAACATGACATGAGCAATTGATAATGTAAAAAAACAGTAGAGAATTGTACACAATCAGTTGCAAGAATGTACTAAAGCATTTGCTGTTTGTTCAAGATAATGAGAAATTGCTTTTATGGTGTGCACAATTGACTAGATGATGTGGAGTTTGAACAAGCAGTTTTGAAAATTTCAATTCTGATCTGAGAAATGCACCAACATGACTGAGAAAAACCGTAATACATGAAACTGTTTTCATTATTATTTAATTCTAGTTAAATGACAGTATTTAAATAACTGTGCTCACCAGAATACCACAAAATAGTCCAGACCACATAAAACTAAACACCAAAGGGTTCAGAGGCTCAGCAAGCAGAGCAGTCATTTGTACAAACACTTAGCATCTAGACCTCATCCAACCAAGCGAAGAGGAAACTGTGAAAACAGATGTCCTCATGAATTAATAAGTGAAGTATGAAAAATTGCCTTATAAAATATGCTACAGGGGAAATGTTCATTTAATTATTACTTTCATATCATTTAGTGACTACCCCTAACAGCTGTGGTGTGTGTGTGTGTGTGTGTGTGTGTGTGTGTGTGTGTGTGTGTGTGTGAGACAGAGAAAGAGAGAGAGAGAGAGACTTTAAACAGGCCTTCATTCGGACTTTATGCTAGAACTGCACATTCAGAGAGGCTGAGTTCGCTGTCACAGGATCATACAAGTAAAATACACAAATTAGTATTATTGTTCATAACCGATTTTGTTATGACATTCAACAAGTTGGTATAACAATAGCAATCATAAAGATTATTTCAAGTAGACTGCTAAAACCTTGCACCTTAACTTTGTAGAGTACTATGTGAAAATTCCATTGCATATTTCATTTCTTCATTCATTCTTTGATTTGCTGATGAGAAATCAGGTAAAATTATTGGGGATTTATTAGTATTAGGGATAAAATTAATATGCTTAAAGTCTTTATTTTTCTGTAAAGCTGCTTTACGACAATGTCTGTTGTTAAAAGCGCTATACAAATAAACTAACTTGATTTGACTTTAAACAAATAATGGTAGAAAAATTAGTGTGAGGACATTAGGCAGTCTGGCAATAAAAAAAAAAAAAAATAATGTAATGCTTCTGAAAGAGTGCATAAACTATTCGTTAAATCTAATAATAACCCATTTTTAAAAACCTGTATTTATGATTGGTTAAAGCAGCACACTGCTGTGCTGTTCAGATTGGATTCCTGCTCACAGAGTGTAAATAATTCCAAGGCCACTCCAGTCATCGTTTCTGCCTCCTCTAATCATACAAGTCAGCAACTCTAGACCTCAATATTCTCCTGGATGATTGTCTGCCTCTTTCAGTTTATTTACTTACTTACATAGTGTATTTGGGGGCACAAATGCTTTAGATGCACTCGTCAAGAATAATAAAACAAATAAACAAACAGGCAGTGTATACAGCATTACAAACGATTATATAGACATTTTATTAGAAATATGACACATTCATTTTGTGCTCTGGAAACTATACATTAACAAAAAAGACCCAGTGAACTAAAAAAAGAGAGAGTGGGGAGGAGACGGTGGGAACAGGGAGTTTAGACAAGTACAGATCTTCTTGAGTGACAGTCAGCTATATTAAAACACACACTGTTACATAAAGTTACAGAACACTCATATAGTCCAGTAACCTGACAAGATTTGGGGATTTTGTAATGATTTTTATAATAAGAATAACAATATTCCCCAAGCACAGTAAGAAAGATATTTATAGGCTAAAATTCATTGTGTAGAACTCTTTTTTGGAAATAATTACAATGCTGTACAACAGGACTCTGAAGAGTGAGCCTTGTGCTTTCTCTGTGTGCAACCATCATCATTTCATCACAAACTCTCATCACATAAACTCTCTGCAAATTCATATACTCTTCATATCTAATTATAAGATACATTAAACATATACTGTATTTTCATTTTCCTGACCTTCAAAACCTACTGACTACTTTCACTTTCTCTTGCTTATGGTGATTGACACCTTTAAAAGTTCTGACAAGTGTGTCAAGGCATCACCATAAAGTGAAGAGCATCAGGCTTACATGCCATGGGCACAGCACAGATGGGTAATATGTTCTCATCCACCACATGTCTTTTCTCTTCACATCTGGACTGAAGAATCCACCAACAGGATTGAATAAGAGTCACGTGTTGAGATGCTGCTAAGTAAATTTGCAGACTTGCACAGAAGTTTGTAAAGCATCCATGGATGGTTGGCATGTGTTGGATGGCTTGCTGGTTCATTTGGAGATAGGAGTGGCACTGACATGGGCGCTTTAGGTTAAGGAGGGTTGTGTTGTCAAATCTCTCATTCTGTGATAGCGAGGAGGATATGGCAAGCTGTTCCTTTCATTAACAGTCATGTTCTGATTGGCTTTGGGCTTTATATTTGGGTAATGGAGACCTTACCATCATGCCACCCATCACAGCTAAAGCAGCATAGAATCTTTTGTGGCACATGAACAACGATAACCACAACAACCACAACAACAGCAATAATAATAATAATAATAATAATAATAATAATAATACATTCATGATGACAGTAGAAGGGTATGGACTGCTCATAAGGTTTTCTGGCTTTTCATATCTTTTGTTTTGCATGATACCTTTGCTAAAAGGCTCCCTGTTATTAATAATTCAAACAACCTATAATGGTCTAAAATACGTGTGTGTGTGTGTGTGTGTGTGAGAGAGAGAGTGTGTGTGTGTGAGAGAGAGAGAGAGAGAGAGTGCAAAAAAAAAGTAAGAAACTGAAGGCCACACTTTCAGGATCCTCTGTCCAACCACCCAAATTTCGGTTCTCTTTTTCAGTCTCCCCTTTTTGTTCCCACTGAAACACCCCAAAATGCCAACACAACACTCACCCAGTCTCAAAAGTCTGAGTAATGCCAGGCCATTTACACTTTTTTTCACAAGTGTTATGATTGCCATTCCAGCATCAAAAAAAAGGAAAGAAAAATATACACCAGCAAAATTGCCCTGTTTCATCGCTCTTTCACGTTTCACTCTCCCTGTATGTTTCTCTCTCTTTTTCCCTGACAGTGGAGTTTTTTTTTCTACCCCTCTGTGTGGAGCTGTAGGCTGTTCAGACTTCTGTCTGCAGGTCCATGATCTCCTGGCCCACCAGTGGGATAGTGGCACTGGTCTTCTCCCATTCCACAGCCTGCAGCTCCAGAGGAGAAGCCTGTAGTGGCTCCAGCTCCTTCCGCACCCATGAAGGGGGAGAGTGAGTCTTCCTGATGCCCTCCCATGCACGTTTGCTGGGTGTCTGCTGCTTATCCTGTTCAAGAAACAAACAAAAGCAGAACATATATCTATTATTACGAGGATAAAGAAATATTATGAAAAATGACATATATAACAAATGTTCCCAAAATTAAATGAGGGAGGTAGAGAGTCTAAAATCACATTTTTGTTTTTATATTTACAAAACCAGTCATTTCAAATTACTTTACTATGCTACTCTCAGTTCTAACTGATGTGAACTTAATATAAAGGATAATATGCTGCAAGTAAAAATGGTTTATGATTATTAGACTTGAAACTAGGGCAGGACTTTCTATATGGAGTTTGCATGTTCTCCCCGTACCTGTGTGGGTTTACTCCGGGTGCTCCAGTTTCCTCCCACAGTCCAAAGACATGTGGATTAGACTCTCATAGTGCCCATAGTGTGAGTGTGAGTGATTGTTTGTCTCTGTGTTAGTGCTGTGACAGATTGGCAAGTGTACCCTGCCTCTCACCTGAAGGCGCACTGGCTTCAGCTTCCCCCTCAACCCTGACAGATAAGCGGTATAGATAATGGATGGACAGATGGATAGATGTGAAACTGTCAGAGTCCCTCCTGTGCCAGGACCTGGTCTTCCCAGCCATTCTCCCATCCTAGTACTAACCAGGCCCTTAAAGCGCATTGGGAGGCTTCACTGCCTCTAACCTATTATATAGCTAGGGTTACAGTGGGGGTGCTAGTCCTCTGGTAACCATGAGAGTTTGACTTCCTCCTCACATCTATATTGCGGCATGTCTCGGCAGATGGCAGTAGGTACCATTTTTATGATGGTCTTTGGTATGACCCAACCGCGAATAGATTGACTTGCGAGCTCCTGGTTGAGAGGTGGACACTAGACCAACTCACGGTGCATGAAACTGTACCAAGCACATAAATGTATACTGGAACAAGAACACATGGTGTCACTGATGTGAAGCAACACTGTTGAATAGCAGCCCTGCTGCCTTTGGTCTCATTCTCACGCAAACAAATTTTGTGTGTGTGTGTGTGTGTGTGTGTGTGTGTGTGTGTGTGTGTGTGTGTGATAGAGAGAGAGAGAGACTGACTGACTTTGGTCTCATTCTCACGCAAACAAATTGTGTGTGTGTGTGTGTGTGTGTGTGTGTGTGAGAGAGAGAGAGACTGACTGACTGACTGACTGACTGAGTGTCTTACTGACAGACTGACTGAGTGACAGTGATTGAATGACTGACAGACCAAGTGTCTGAGTGACTAGCTGACTGTGTGACACAATGAGCAACTGAGTGACCTGACAGATTAAATGGCTGAATGAGTGAGTGAATGCCTGAGTGAGTGAGTGAGTGAGTGAGTGAGTGAGTGAGTGAGTGAGTGAGTGAGTGAGTGAGTAATGAGTGACTGAGTGATGAATGACTGAGAGAGTGAATGAGTGACTGAATGAGTGACAGAGCACGTGACTGAGTGAGTGATAAGTGGTATTTCTGTGAGTGACTGAGCAACAGTGAGTGACTAAGTGAAGGACTGAGTGAGTTGGTGAATGAGTGCCTGAGTGACGGAATGAGGGATTGAGTGAGTAATTGAGTGACTGACAAAGTCAGATCCATGAGGTGCTTTGGATTTAAAAAGTGTTCCAATTTATAGTAGAAATTTTAAAAGGAACCTAAAGTATAATCAAATCGAGAGAGAAAAGGAAAAAGAGAGAGAGAAAATGTACTGCAGCCTTAACACCGAATATATTAATTTATTAACAAATAAACCCACCTCTCAATATTGTCCCTTAACTTGAATGGAATAGAATGTCTCATCTCATCTCATTATCTCTAGCCACTTTATCCTGTTCTACAGGGTCGCAGGCAAGCTGGAGCCTATCCCAGCTGACTACGGGCGAAAGGTGGGGTACACCCTGGACAAGTCGCCAGGTCATCACAGGGCTGACACATAGACACAGACAACCATTCACACTCACATTCACACCTACGGTCAATTTAGAGTCACCAGTTAACCTAACCTGCATGTCTTTGGACTGTGAGGGAAACCGGAGCACCCAGAGGAAACCCACGCGGACATGGGGAGAACATGCAAACTCCACACAGAAAGGCTCTCACCGGCCACGGGGCTCGAACCCAGAACCTTCTTTCTGTGAGGTGACAGCGCTAACCACTAGACCACCGTGCCGCCGGAAGAGAATGTAGTACAAGAAAAAAAAACGCATTCACGTCCAGTAGCAGGTACTTTCACATCCACATCCTCTGATTACATGCTGAGTTTAACCCCAGTGAATCTATTAATCTTGGATGCATAGCCCAACTGAAAACAAGTGCAGAGCTGGGGTGACTTCTTTCTGGAAGTCTCAACATGGAGGAACTGGTTTTTGTTTGTTTGTTTTTTAACCGTTTTTCCTCATCAAGAAGCTTTTTCTGCTTCTCAATCACAATGTGTCTTATCACTCCCAAACAACAAACTCGGTATCTGGCTAACGCTAGCTACTCACTGAACCAGTACTTCCCTCCAGAAACACATCAGACCAGGAATGCTGATAATCGCCTGATATTTGTCCATCATGGCAGAGAAATTAGCAAGAAGAGTGTGACTGAGAGGAAAAGGGAATTTAAAAAAGAGATTGGCCAGGAAGCTTACACTAAGGTTGGTCTTATCACTGCCTCCAGATGACACGCTCCATCTCTTCCCAGGCTTGCTGTCCACCGGTGGAGATTCTCTGTCTTTCTCAGCATGCTGCAATTTTCTGTTCAGGTCCTGGAACATGTCCTGGTGGCGTTTTCTCGTGTGCATGATCTTCTGTGCAAGAGTAAATAGGATAATACTAATGTCACCATGTATGCAGATCTCACATGAAAATGTACTCCTTTCCGTAAGACTACAGATGAATGCTGATATAAAAGGACGCTGCAAGTACCTCAAAATCCAACTCTGCGTAGCGTGATTTTCGTCTCTGTAATGAGTAAATATGAAAAACAATGTTAAGATCTTCAGTGTTATCGTTTTGAGGATTTTTGTATTAGAAGAAAAGACCACAGAAGCAGTAATGTAAGGGCAAAGTCTGTACAGTATCTTTCACTGAAAACTTGGCATGAGCATACAATAAACAGCTTGTGACCTCATGGCCTTTCGTTAGCCTGTCTCAAAGTGTCTGAAGAGAGCTTGACCTTCTGCTTGAAGCTGCAACCTTGGCTGGGAATATGTTTGGCCTGAGGTCAGGAAAAGCACCCTGGCCTCTGTGGTTACTTTGCTGTCCACACTAGTCACTGGCTAATGTTCAAAAACGCGAACAAGAAATGACCTCTGGATAACACCCATAATGCTGAAGAGGCTAATTTTGGGTGTCTTTGTGACTTGTATATGTGAGCAATACTTGCAGAATGACATAGTTCCTGAATTATATTCTTGTTCTCCAGAATTCCTCCAGAAATCTCTTGATGTGGCATATTTTATTTTTCTGTAAGCCTAATGATTTCTCTGTGTTGGACTCTCTGCTTAGACGTGTTCTTTTAACATTATCCTTCATATCCTACACATATATTAAACATTCACATAAAATCTCTAAAGGTGTCTATTATGTGAAAGGGACAACTATTATACACTAAATATACTGGAGGGAAAAGAAAGAATGAGAAAATAAAACAGGCATGATCTGAATTACGGACATAACAACAATTAAACAAATCTCATGTTCACGTTGAACACCATGAGAGTTTTATGATGGCGCCTTTTGGCATGTATAGTTAATACACAGCCATTTAGAAAACAACCCTGTCACCGCATCATGAATAATTCAGGCTGCACATCCTCTCTTAATTAAGCTGCACACAAACAGTGTCGCAGTAGCTAAGTTTCATCCTCATACAGCCTGCAGGTAGGCTCACAATGATACAGAATTTGATTAATGCTCTTCCACTTTTCTGCCTGGTTAAGCTAAAGGCCATGATAACCTTCTAGTAACTGATGAAATGCTACAAGTAGTGAAATTATTTGGCATGACTGTACAAATACAAATACAAAATCTTTACTAATCCTCCCTGTAGGGGATCTTCCAGATTAATTTACACAGTAATAAAAAAAATACAATATTAAAATATTTTTATTTTTTTTAAAAGAAGAAGATTGTTGATAGGGTTTCATGCAATAGATGCAAATGAAGTATATTCCAATCTGCTACCTTTTGGATTAAGATTATGTTGTCTCTTCTTTATATGCCCAACACTCCACATGCTGCACTCAGTATTAATAAAAAAGGATTTTATAACTATTTAGGAAGTTTCAGTTCTTTTAACACATCATAGCTGGAAAAAGTAGCAGTGTATTTGTATTTATATTATTCCTATGTGCAGACTACAGGCAAAGAGGCCAAATTATTTTTTCTCATGTGTGATGCCAGTGTGAACAGTAAGGTACACTTGATCTGACACTTTCAATTTCAGTCTAGGCCACTTTCATATGTACTGAAATCTGGTACAGAGCTGACATTTGTGATTTGTGATTGGCAGTCAGTGTGCTCAACTCACTGTTACCTCGGAGAACTGACAGAAACCACACGGTTTGAACGGAAACTACAGTTTCATGTTCACTTCTGATCCATTTGCACACACATGCACAATGCTCACTTCGCACTTGTCTTATCTTGTTTTAATATCCTGGAAAACTTGAACTCTTCAGACTAAATTCCATTCCCTTGTATTTTTGCACTAAAATGAACATTTGCACACAAATGCAAATTACCACTTTGCACCTGTCTTTGTTTTGCCATTCATGTTGTTTATTGTACTTAGATAGCTAGAAGTTTAGATAGCAAATGTCTAATTAGATTTATATAGATAGTTATTGATATACCTTATTTTGTAATCTATTTTCTCTGTAAATGCATTATGGGAAGCCTGAGGTAAATGGAATTTCAATGCACTTGTATATGGACGTATTGACAATAAAGCTCTCTTGAATCTTGACACTCTTGAGTCTCAAATCTCATAAGATTTATGCGTGCTACAAAGAACCGCATACTGCCTGGATTTTGCAGGCAGTCAGGACAAGTGTGAAAATGTCACACAGTGAGTTACAGGCTGTGGATTGCTTTAAAAATGAATAATCAACAAAACTTTCATGTAACTAGAAAGATTCGCAGTGAGTTCCAACATTCATCAAACTATCTAATTCTATTTTGTGGCTCAGGAATGTTAACAATTTACATGAACTACAAACATAGGTAAACAAGCTGACATTTCTCACTTCTTGTTTCACATGATTGATCTCACATTAGGGTCAGTTAAAGAATGTGAAATATTCAGACTAGCATCTGATATTAGTCATGTTAAAAAAAGTTAATTTGAACAACTTTGAAAAAAAAATGCAGTAAATTGGAACTGTATCTAGCCATAGTAACATAAACATCAGTAAGTGGACATCATCATGAGTAAATTGTTATACAGCACAAGCTATGGTTGTGGCACAAAAACAGATTAACTCTATCATCTATGAATTCAAATTTGGAAACATATATAACCTTATAAACTACATCTTTACTGGCTTACCTCTAAGGAGCTCATGGACAGTGTGGAGATGGTCTCACTCTTTGACATCACACCTGAATTCCCTGAGTCCGTTGGCTCTAATGCGCTGTTAGTCCTGTGTGACTCACTGGATATGTTCTGTAAGGGGGAGTCCTTCTCTGAGCATGGCACATTCACCCTTTCAGCAGGAAAACTCTTTATCCCATACCCTGGCACAGCCTCTGTGCTAGCTGTGTTGCTCAAATGGATGAGTCTGGTCTGTGGCACATGCTCGATGCTGATGTTGTACTTGGAGTCCTCTTTGGTTGGCTTGGTTGGCCTGAGGGTGGTGGCAGTGATGGTATTGTTATTGTAGCCTTGTGTCACTCCACCTCCCTCAGACCCCACATTGTCCCCCTCCAGTTGTTTGAAAAGCTCTCCATCACATACGTAGATGGCCTTGGCACCAGGCAGCTCAGTGCTGATGCCTGCTGTAGCTCCTTTGTCACGGCGCAGTGTGAGCGTGTGGCTGCCATATTCTGCCACATTCTGCAGGTGTACTTTGGCCATGCTGGCAGGCATCGTATTAAAATTGGAGCCTTTCTGCACTGTGAGCTGCTGAGAGGATAACTTCTCCTCACTCTGCAGGGAAGACCGCTTACCAGGACCTGAGAGAGAAAAAGACAGGCATCAAAATCAACCTTGAGATAGATAGGGGTGGATAATCCTATCTATAACCCTAGATAACCCTAGATAACCCTAACCCCTAACGCTAACCCACAAGATGATCTACAACACACTTAACAACAAACTTCAGCCTAAAAAACCAGTTGCCACCCTTGGATTTTCCTTTGACTCTACCCAGGTAGGAGGGGCTGGATCAAGTCTGACTCCACCCACTGGACTTTTGGTTCTGCAGCGAGAGGTACTTGTCAAGATCATTTAGCACCACAATTAACACCACAATCCTAAGCAAAAGAATGCTTAGCAGAATAACAAAAAAAAAAAAAAAATCTATTTCACCAGGGGGTGCAATCACCACACAAATACTGTAACATTTGGGTGCATCCATTATATTGTAGAAATGTAGCTAGAAAGCTTATCTGACAGGGACATTATAGGATTTTCTATTTATAAAAGATGACAGTAACAGATATTTTTTTAAGATTTAACATATTCCCATAAATATCAATGTCTTTGCTGTCACAACCAAAAACATTTACAATGTTTTAAATAAACATTACATAGTTATCTGTAGATTAATTAGATTAAGTTACAAACTTACATATCATTTGCTAGCTACAAGTGGCACAAGCATCAGCAGTTTAATTATGTGTAACCACAGAAACCACTTCTTTACTGCTAATCTTTCAGACAGATAAATACATAGTCTACACCCTGGAGCTGTGAGATGGCAACTCTATCTGCTGTGCCTCCCCTACTATAAGATGGTGACATTAAATGACATATTACTCTGCAACAGCAGTGTAAAACATTAATTAACTTGTGGAAATGATGTTTATACTTTCAAAGCTTTTTTTATATATCTAATAGCATATTTCAAGGGATGTATCATACATTTATTGTGATGTAATTACAAATACAAGTATAGATTAACATTAGTGATAAAACTATTTTAAATTTATTAACCATGAATCAAGTTGGCGGCATGGTGGTGTAGTGGTTAGCGCTGTCGCCTCACAGCAAGAAGGTCTGGGTTCGAGCCCCGTGGCCGGCGAGGGCCTTTCTGTGTGGAGTTTGCATGTTCTCCCCGTGTCTGTGTGGGTTTCCTCCGGGTGCTCCGGTTTCCCCCACAGTCCAAAGACATGCAGGTTAGGTTAACTGGTGACTCTAAATTGACCGTAGGTGTGAATGTGAGTGTGAATGGTTGTCTGTGTCTATGTGTCAGCCCTGTGATGACCTGGCGACTTGTCCAGGGTGTACCCCGCCTTTCGCCCGTAGTCAGCTGGGATAGGCTCCAGCTTGCCTGCGACCCTGTAGAAGGATAAAGTGGCTAGAGATAATGAGATGAGATGAGATGAGATGAATCAAGTTTACATTCCTAATTTAACATATTTATTGGTGTCATTGGTTTATTTTTGTTCTTTGGATTTTTCTGCCTTCTAAACCCAAACCAGTAATATTGACCAGTTTTAGAGCCGCATAGCTGCTGATTAGTATGACAGCTGATTCACTGATTGTATCCACAGCCATTACCTAATCATTTTCTTGGTTGTAGCCACAGTGTGGTGTGCGTGAAAGAGAGAACACTCTGATGAAGGCTCAGAGAAGCCAAAACACATAGGTGCAGTTTTAATATGTTTTAATGGCACTAAAATAAAGGCTTCTTAAAATTAACTATGTGAATGTCTTGGCTCTTCTTTTCTATTTTGACAGCATGTGACCTCTTTTGCCAAAGGGCACCCATGGATATATTATTTTTGCAAGGCACCAGTGAAGTCCCCCCCCCCGAGATAAACTTACTTAATTACTTACTTACTTGCATGTTTATTTATTTATTTGTTTGTTTGTTTGTTTGTGCATTACACTTTGCCTGGACTATAACAGTTCATTATGGTCACCCCTAATCTCAATCATGACTCCTGGAATCAGTACATTTTCATTCATATTTGTTTATTTGGAAGACATAAACAAGCTACTAGAATACCTCTGTTTATGGCCAGGTATGTTTTGAAACCAAAGTAGCTTGCTATTTAATATACAGTACCAGCCAAAAGTTTGGACACATCTACTCCTTCAGAGGTTTTCCTGTATTTTGACTGTTTTCTGCATTGTAGAACAATACCGAAGACATCAAAACTATGAATTAACACACAGTAGTTACTGCACTTAGCTTGCTGTGTCTACTCGATTTAGGCAAATGATAGGTCTTTTGGAAAATAACCATTATGTGTTAGAAGCTCATGATTGAAAGCAACACTGCCAATGACAACAATGATAATACAAGCAGATGCTAGTGCTGTCATATAAAACATTCCTGATACAGCCATCTTTGATGTAACTGGCCAGATCTCCACGATAAAGGATTATGTCCATTCAATGCATTATAACTGTCTCACACACACACACACACACACACACACACACACACACACACACACACACACACAAATCACTCCTTAAACACTCTGTCAGCCTTACTGTGCATCTCAGCCATGTTATGTGGCTAGATGCCGGTGTGATATGGCATCTACAGAGATAATCAGATTCACAGCTCTGATGGATATCAGAGAAGAGAGTGCTATTTGATGGCGAGATGTCGGGAGGGACTTAATTAGAAGCGGTGGATCTGAGACACAACAAGAGACAGACAGCCCTATTTACCTGAACAATACAGCTCAGCGGCAAGCACACTGTGGCTCTCAAGGCAGAAATTGCATGATGGGTATGTAATGTGGTGTGCTTCTTGTCAAAACAGCCAGCCGGACCCTCAAGAGGCTGACACAATTGCAATGGCTCTTGGTATGTGAAACAGTATGAAAAAAGAAAGCAATTCTCACTCTGAGGCACTGAAATATCTAGAATGATGCCGTACCTGATCTGCAAGCAATGTCAACGTCCTTCTCAAAGTCAGTCTGAGGAAAATGCAAGAAGGCAGTTTTAGTGGAAGGTGACAGAAGGGATATAGTGAGTATACAGACATCCTTACTGTGGAGTATTACTGATTTAATTACCATGAGCTGCGCATGACCATTCTGAAAAGATCCACCCGAGTCGCCATTTCCATCTTCTTGGCGGTCAACAACTCGACACTTCACTGCTTCTTGAACCTAAAGTACCACATAAACAGAGGTCAAACCCTGACAGAAATCACGCATTGTAATTTTTCATACAATTTTATTTCTCCTATTAGCCCAAAGATACAGTTAGTCATTGGTACAGTTTTGCCCATATTTGCACACCTCTCTGCGCAGGATACAATGCACCATCACAATGACAAAGCCCTCAAGGGAGTCGAAGATGGCGAAGAGGATCTGGAAGAGAGCTGAGCGGCGGTCAGTAATGGCCAACACTGCAGACATCCAGGTGAGTGCTAACAGTGGCAGAACCACGCATGAGCTCCAGAGAGATGCCCTGCAGGAAAGGAGGGGAAATATACATCATTCAAAACCACAAAAAGGGTAAAGTTTACAGATAAGCATACCTGCTTTTAGTTTTGGACAACTTAAAAATGTGACAGATGAAATACATCATTTATTTTCCTCTTTCAGTTTTAGACCTATTGAGCATTCAGCATTTCAGTTTAATCAGCATGAAATACTCAATAGGATTGCCCATACCCATGTGTATAATTGTGGTCAGAAGTCTACATACACTCATCATGGACATGAATGTCATGGCAATACTGGGCTTTCATTTCATTTATTTCTTTGAACTCTTACTTTTCTGTGGGAGAATGATGGTGCAACATGGATCTTTAATAGAAAAAAAAAGAATTTGGTGCACAAGTTTTAATTTATTTTGGGGTTGTGGCAGCAGGGGTGTGGTTAAGCACCAGTTTGTGAATGGAGGGCGAGGCAGGGGAAGGTGAGTGACAAAGTGATCACACCTGTGTTTTATTAATGATGTGTGTCTTGCAGTGACAGCTGAGGGTTTATATGGTGGGAGGAAACAGAAAGGAGAGCTTCCCTGTTTGAGGAGAGCTTCCCATGGGGTTTTCCCTGTTTGAATTATTGTACGGGCGTAAGCCACATGGTGTCCTAGATGTCGGACACAAAAATTGGAAGGAGGGACTATCTAATAGTCTCGTCTCATCTTCTTCCGCTTATCCGGGACCGGGTCGCGGAGGCAGCAGTCTAAGCATGGAAGCCCAAACTTCCCTTTCCCCAGACACCTCGGCCAGCTCCTCGGGAAGAACACAGAGGCATTCCCAGGCCAGCCGAGAGACATAGTCCCTCCAGCGTGTCCTGGGTCTTCCCCGGGGCCTCCTCCCGGGGGGACATGCCTGGAACACCTCCCCAGGGAGGCGTCCAGGAGGCATCCGAAAAAGATGCCCGAGCCACCTCAGCTGGTTCCTCTCGATGTGGAGAAGCAGCAGCTCTATTCTGAGCTCCTCCCGAGTGACTGTGCTTCTCACCCTATCTCTAAGGGAGCGCCCAGCCACCCTGCGAAGGAAACTCATTTCAGCCGCTTGTATCCGCGATCTTTATCTAATAGTAAAAATGAAATTCAATACATCCTCAACCTGTGTGCAAAACTCTGCACATTCAGTCACCTAACCCATCTGATCATCTGAACCAGTTTCCTCTCAGCTGAGGGTGACAGTTTGGGTCTTCTTCCAGACCTTGGCAAAGTGGCTACAACTCCCAATAACTTGTACTTGTCAACAAACCCTTTTTTATTTTGGCAGACAGAAGCTACCAACTGTACTCAATCATGATCACTAAAAGGAAGTGAAGAGGCCTGGCCTTAGTAAGTTAAAAGACATTTTGGAACTTCCAGCACCACTGAATTAATAATAAAAGTGGGTGGATGCATATTTCTGACCCTGTATGTATAATTCTGACTCTAACAAATATCCTAGAAAATATCTTTAACTTGTGCACCAAATTCTTGTTGCTGTTTTAACATTCTTCCCCAGAAAAAGAACAGTTCAATATTGCCATGACATTCATGCCCATGATCTGTGTGTGTGTGTGTGTGTGTGTGTGTGTGTGTGTGTGTGTGTGTGTGTGTACACATCAATGAGCTATAAAATTAAAAACAATAACAGGCAAATCAACTGCATTAATTATGTCATTACAGTGGCACCTGTCAAGGGGTGGGTATATTAGGCATCAAGAGAACAGTCAGTTCTTGAAGTTGATGTGTTGGAAGCAGGAAAAATGGGCAAGTGTAAGGATCTGAGTGACTTCGACAAGGGTCAAATTGTGATGGCTAGATGACTGGATCTGAGCATCTCCAAAATAGCACATCTTGTGAGGTGTTCCCAGTATGCAGTGGTTAGTACCTACCAAAAGTATTCCAAGGGGGGACAACCAGTAAACTGATGATAGGGTCATGGGCGGCCAAGGCTCACTATTTGCATAGGGCACGAAGGCTAGCCTATATGGTCTAATCCCACAGAAGAGCTACTGTAGCACAAACTGCTGAAAAAGTTAATGCTTGCTAAAACAGAAAGATGGTTCACTGGTTGTCCTTCCTTGGACCACTTTTGGCATGTACTAACCACTGCATACCAGGAACACCCCACAAGATGTGCCATTGTGGAGATGCTTAGACCCAGTCTAAGACCCAGTCATCTAGCTGTCACAATTTGACCCTTGTCAAAGTCGCTCAGATCCTTAAGCTTGCCCATTTTTCCTGCTTCCAACTGTGAACTGACTGTTCACTTGCTGCCTAATATATCCCACCCCTTTAGAAGTTCCACTGTAACAACATAATCAATGTAAATTTCACCAAATCCATGTAATTAATAATAGCGGAGCTCCATACTTAAGAGAATATGGTAATGCATCAACTTGATTTTTGATGGCTTTTGTGACCATATGACGTCCGTATGGTCGAATGATGTATGTGTACCACCACAGGGTACCTGATTGTAAGTGCAAGGCAACATATCTCATAAACACTTGACCACCAGACAACAAAATTTGTATCTTTATTTACTTACGATAGATGGGTTTTTATCCAGTGCTTATTTTTAATTTGCTTTTTAAAAATAACAGATTATTTAGAAACACATTTTGTGGAAAATATTCATGACAGTTTCAGATAAAATGAGTGAAAACAGTTTTATTAGTCCACTAGCTTGTTTGACAATTGACAGCTGTAACTAGACAACTGTTTGATATATAAAATCTGAAATATCAAAACTGCATCTTGAACCCTTGGAGCTCATATGTTGCATTCGGTTGAGGTGTATGTTTTCCAGTAGGGCCCCCCCCCCAAGAAGGATTTTATCCTACTGTTTTTTTTCATTATGACCAATGTGTCTTTGCATTATCTGCTTTTTTACCTAAGTGATTTCTTACTCTGCATACTCGTGTAAACATAATAATTGTATAGTTCAATAGTAATTATGAGCATCTTTCCTTAATTTTAGATAATCTAAAACTACTGCAGATTGATATCAATTAGTTCTTATGTGTGATAATATTTGATTGTAACTATACAGTAATGATGTAAAGTGAAAGCGCTGGTTCAATGCTGTCTGCCAGGCACCCAGCAGAGTCACACCATAATAAATATTGTGGTGTTGTTTCTGGCATATGGCATGCAGTGTCAAAGAAAGGACTAAATATGTATTTGTAACTGTGATGCGTCTCTCATTATTGCTATCATGGTCACAAGACAATGCAGTAATTTACTGACGTGAAATACACTACACTACACAATGTGATGGTTCATATGCTCATATTTTGCTCATACACTCATCAGGAGCCCCACTTTTAGGCACTGCTTCGTGCTTTCGTGTGTGTGTGTGTGTGTGTGTGTATATATATATATATATATATATATATATATATATATATATATATATAATACATACAGTGCTCAGCGTAAATGAGTACACCCCCTTTGAAAAGTAACATTTTAAACAATATCTCAATGAACACAAACAATTTCCAAAATGTTGACAAGAAAAAGTTTAATATAATATCTTTTTAACTTATAATGTGAGAGTAAAGTTAATAATATAACTTAGATTACACATTTTTTTCAGTTTTACTCAAATTAGGGTGGTGCAAAAATGAGTACACCCCACAACAAAAACTACTACATCTAGTATTGTGTATGGCCTCCATGATTTTTAATGACAGCACCAAGTCTTCTAGGCATGGAATGAACAAGTTGGCGACATTTTGCAACATCAATCTTTTTCCATTCTTCAACAACAACAACAACAACAACCTCTTTTAGTGACTGGATGCTGGATGGAGAATGATGCTCAACTTGTCTCTTCAGAATTCCCAATAGGTGTTCGATTGGGTTCAGATCAGGAGACATACTTGGCCACTGAATCACTTTCACCCTGTTCTTCTTCAGGAATCCAACAGTGGCCTTAGATGTGTGTTTAGTCATGTTGGAAAAGTGCACAACGACCAAGGGCACAGAGTGATGGTAGCATCTTCTCTTTCAGTATAGAGCAATACATCTGTGAATTTATGATGTCATCAATGAAATGCAGCTCCCCGACACCAGCAGCACTCATGCGGCCCTACATAAGGACACTGCCACCACCATGTTTCACTGTAGGCACCATGCATTTTTTTTTGTATTCCTCACCTTTGCGACGCCATACAGTTTTGAAGCCATCAGTTCCAAAAACATTTATCTTGGTTTCATCATTCCAGAGTATAGAGTCCCAGTAGTCTTCATCTTTGTCAGCATGGGCCCTGGCAAACTCTAGGTGGGCTTTTTTGTGCCTGGGCTTTAGGAGAGACTTCTTTCGTGGACGGCATCCATGCATGCCATTCCTCAGCAGTGTACGCCGTATTGTGTCACGGGAAATAGTCACCCCAGTTTGGCTTTCTACCTCTTTAGATAACTGCAGTGAACTTGCATGCCGATTTTCTTCAACCCTTCTCATTAGAAGATGCTCCTGTTGAGGTGTTAACTTCCGTGGATGACCTGGATGTCTCTGTGAGATGGTTGCAGTTCCAGCTTTCTTAAATTTTTGTACCACTTTTGCTACAGTATTCTGACTGATAAGTAAAGCTTTGCTGATCTTCTTGTAGCCTTCACCTTTGTGGTGTAAAGAAATTATTTTCTTTGGGGAATTCTGAAGAGACAAGTTGAGCATCACTCTTCATCCAGCATCCAGTCACTAAAAGAGGTCATTGTTGAAGAATGGAAAAAGACTGATGTTGCAAAATGTCGCCAACTTGTTCATTTCATGCCTAGAAGACTTGGTGCTGTCATTAAAAATCATGGAGGCCATACAAAGTACTAGATGTAGTAGTTTTGTTGTGGGGTGTACTCATTTTTGCACCACCCTAATTTGAGTAAAACTGAAAAGATGTGTAATCTAAGTTATATTATTAACTTTACTTTCACATAATCAGTTAAACAGATGTTGTATTAAACTGTCTTGTCAACATTTTGGAAATTGTTTGTGTTCATTGAGATATTGTTTAAAATGTTACTTTTCAAAGGGGGTGTACTCATTTATGCTGAGCACTGTACAGTGGTGCTTGAAATATTGTGAACCCTTTAAAATTTTCTATATTTCTGCATAAATATGACCTAAAACATCATCAGATTTTCACACAAGTCCTAAAAGTAGATAAATAGAACCCAGTTAAACAAATGAGACAAAAATATTATACTTGGTCATTTATTTATTGAGGAAAATGATCCAATATTGCATATCTATGAGTGGCAAAAGTATGTGAACGTCTAGGGTTAGCAGTTAATTTGAAGGTGAAATTAGAGTCAGGTGTTTTTAATCAATGGGATAACAATCAGGTGTGAGTAGGCACCCTGTTTTATTTAAAGAACAGGGATATATCAAAGTCTGATCTTCAGAACACGTTTGTGGAAGTGTATCATGGCACAAACAAAGGAGATTTCTGAGGACCTCAGAAAAAGCACTGTTGATGCTCATCAGGCTGGAAAAGGTTACAAAACCATCTCTAAAGAGTTTGGACTCCACCAATCCACAGTCAGACAGATTGTGTACAAATGGAGGAAATTCAAGACCATTGTTACCCTCCCCAGGAGTGGTCAACCAACAAAGATCACTCCAAGAGCAAGGTGTGTAATAGTCGGCGAGGTCACAAAGGACCCCAGGGTAACTTCTAAGCAACTGAAGGCCTCTCTCACATTGGCTAATGTTAATGTTCATGAGTCCACCATCAGGAGAACATTGAACAACAATGGTGTGCATGGCAGGGTTGCAAGGAGAAAGATACTGCTCTCCAAAAAGAACATTGCTGCTCATCTGCAGTTTGCTAAAGATCATGTGGACAAGCCAGAAGGCTATTAGAAAAATGTTTTGTGGACGGATGAGACCAAAATAGAACTTTTTGGTTTAAATGAGAAGCGCTATGTTTGGAGAAAGGAAAACACTGCATTCCAGCATAAGAACCTTATCCCATTTGTGAAACATGGTGGTGGTAGTTTCATGGTTTGGGCCTGTTTTGCTGCATCTGGGCCAAGGATGGCTTGCCATCATTGACGGAACAATGAATTCTGAATTATACCAGCGAATTTTAAAGGAAAATGTCAGGACATTTTCCAGCTGGTATGCAGGACTGATCAACAGTTACCGGAAACATTTAGTTGCAGTTGTTGCTGCACAAGGGGGTCACACCAGATACTGAAAGCAAAGATTCACATACTTTTGCCACTCACAGGTGTAATATTGGATCATTTTCCTCAATAAATAAATGACAAAGTATAATATTTTGTCTCATTTGTTTAACTGGGTTCTCTTTATCTACTTTTAGGACTTGTGTGATAATCTGATGATGTTTTAGGTCATATTTATGCAGAAATATAGAAAATTCTAAAGGGTTCACAGACTTTCAAGCACCACTGTATATATAACATTTATTATTATTATTAAGACATACAAGGACATACGTCATGTAATTATATTTTTTTATGCGTGTAATTCACATATATAATATGCATGTAAGTTTGAATATGAATGAAAATATGGGAGGAGGAACAGCAGGTAAAATAACAAATCTGAATAAAGGACTATGAAGAACCCAAGAGAGTGATAAATGAAAAGGTGAATGAGAACATGATGGACATACAACACAGCAATGGACATGAAAAGTTCATTGTCCTCATCCATAGCATGATAATCAAACTGTCTTGAACGTTTTCATGAATTTTGTCTTATTATTATTATTATTATTATTATTTTGATTACCCCAACTAATCATTTCCTTACTTTTCAGTCACAGGAAAACTGAACTGACCCATGTACACAAAAATGCAGAGATTCTTGTAATTTATTTAATATTTATTCTTTGACCTCAATGTGGGCCTGTGTATCGATGAATATATCATTAATATAAAAGTATTTCAGGTCACATGAGGTCACAGAATTTTACACACACACACAATATATATATATAAAATGTGTGTGTGTAATAACCCCGAATATCTCCTACATATGTGGACACTTCATCTGCCTCCATTCTGTCTGTATGTACACGCACACACAGAGCAAATAACAGACTACTAGACAATATCTAAGCTACGTACAACACAATTTTCATACAAAAATTTTTCTGTCATAACTTATATATATATGCACACGCACAACAGCAGCGTTGCACATAAACTTTCCAGAGAAACAGGAAAGACATGCCTCCATCAACCTCAATGATGTGTCCAAAAAAGGACACTTTTGTCCAAACCTTCCTGTTTCACCATAAACTTTGTGATCGACACTGCAATTTTGGCTATACAATGTGCGTAAACTCTAAGGCCAAGTTTACATTAGACCGTATCTGTCTCGTTTTCTTCGCGGATGCACTGTCCGTTTACATTAAAACGCCTGGAAACACCGGGAAACGGGAATCCGCCAGGATCCACGTATTCAATCCAGATCGTGTCTGGTACGGTGGTGTGTAAACATTGAGAATACGCGGATACGCTGTGCTGAGCTCTAGCTGGCGTCGTCATTGGACAACGTCACTGTGACATCCACCTTCCTGATTCGCTGGCGTTGGTCATGTGACGCGACTGCTGAAAAACTGCGCGGACTTCCGCCTTGTATCACCTTTCATTAAAGAGTATAAAAGTATGAAAATACTGCAAATACTGATGCAAATACTGCCCATTGTGTAGTTATGATCGTCTTTAGGCTTGCCATCCTTCCACTTGCAAGTGGTAAGTGACGCGCATGCCCGATATGCACTAGGATCACACACACAGCGGCTCAGTCCCGAATCACTGCTCGTGCACTTCACTCGCGCGCTCTGTGAGCTGTGCAGGGCCGGAGTGCGCACCCTCCAGAGGGCACTCGCTGTTCAGGGTGGAGTGATTTGGAGCGCAGGATGCCTGTGGAGCCGAGCGTATCCGTGTATTGGCATTGCTCTGTGCACGCGAATCGTGTATTGGCGTTGCTGTGTGCACGCTAATCGTTTTAAAAACGTTAATTTGATGATCCGCTGATACGGTCTAATGTAAACCCCACCTAATTCATAAGTAATGACCTTTCTTACACTTTTATCTATTATTTTAACTCAGAACTACACACATACTCATGCACACAAACACATATGCAGCTCTAGAAAAGATTAAGAGACCACTTCAATTTTTTTCTTAAATCAGCATCTCTATGTATGGCAGCCATTTCATACCAGTGTCTTTGCTGGAATTCCAACACAAGCACACCTCATTTTATTTAATGAGATACTGATTAAGTGATCACCTGAACCAAATCTTATTTAACGAGTAAAAGTATTTAAAAAAAACACTGCTGTGGTCATCACTATCCTCTTGCAATAGGACTAGTTTGGATGGAAAAATAGTGCTAGTAGTAACTTAAATTTAATTGGAATACAAAAATATCTATTCATCATGCCAAAAGAGTTAAAAAGAAAAGTTTTGAGTGAGAAAAAGAAGGGTTCAATTCTGGCTTTTCTGGCAGAGGGATACAGTAAGCATCGGGTTGCTTCGATCCTCAAAATTTCAAAGACGGCAGTTCATAAGAACAAAGTCAAGCAGCACACTTTGAGGACAACAAAGTTACAGACTGGCAGAGGGTGAAAATGACTCTCCACTGACCAGGATGATCGTCAATTCCTTTAATCAACTCAACAACCATAGGATGACTTCAAGTGACCTCCAAAAAGAATGACAAATGGCAGCTGGGGTTAAGTGCATGGCAGGGACGGTTCGAAACAGGCTCCTCCGGGTGGGGTTGAAGTCATGCAAAGTTAGAAAAAAGCCATTCATCAGCGAGAAGCAAAGAAGAACCAGGCTGAGGTTTGTTAAAGACCATAAGGATTGGACTGTAGAGGACTGGAGTAAGGTCATCTTCTCTGAGGAGTCCAATTTTCAGCTTTTCCCATCATCTGGTCATCTACTGGTTAGATGGAGACCTAGATAGGCCTACAAGCCACAGTGTCTCACACCCATTGTGAAATTTGGTAGAGGATCAGTGATGATCTGGGGGTGCTTCAGCAAGGCTACAATGGGGCAGATTTTTGTTTGTGAAGGACACATAAATCGAGCCATGTACAAGGTTATCCTGGAAGAAAACTTGTTTCCTTCTGCTCTGACAATGTTCCCTAACTCTGAGGGTTGGGTTTTCCAGCAGTACAATGCTCCATGGCATACAGCCAGGTCAATCAAGGTGTGGATAGAGGACCACAAAATCAAGACCCTGTCATGGCCATGCCAATCTCCAGACCTGAACCCCACTGAAATCTTCTGGAATATGATCAAGAGGAAAATGGATGGTCACAAGCCATCAAACAAAGCTGAGCTAATTGAATTTTTTCACCAAGAGTGGCATAAAGTCGGGCGGCGTGGTGGTGCAGTGGTTAGCACTGTCTCCTCACAGCAAGAAGGTTCCGGGTTTACACCTCACGGCTGATGGGGGCATTTCTGTGTTGAGTTTGCATATTCTCCCCATGTCTGTGTGGGTTTCCTCTGGGTACTCCAGTTTCTCCCACAGTTCAAAGACATGCAGATTAGCTAAAATACCCAGCCACTGGTATTGTACAAGCCACTGCATATTTAGTACTGGTCCTAAGCCCAGATCGACTGGGGAGGGTTAAGTCAGGAAAGGCATCCGGTGTAAAACCTATACCAAATCTAATATGCGGAACAGATCCGCTGTGGCGACCCCTAACTGGAGCAGCTGAAAGAAGAAGGAGAAGAAGAAGAAGGCATAAAGTCACACAAGAGCAATGTGAAAAACTGGTGGAGAGCATGCCAAGATGCATGAAAGCTGTGATTAAATGTCAGGGTTATTCCACCAAATATTGATTTTTGCAGTCATCCTAAGTTCAAACATTCATATTGTGTTGTTGTAAATTGAATATGCTCTTGATTTCTATGCATTATTCAAGGTCTGAAACCATTCATCTTTTTTGTTATTTTGATCAACTGTCATTTTCTGCAATTAAATGCTCTAAGTGACAATATTTTTTTCTGTGGAATTTAGGGGAAATGTCAGTAGTTTCTGGAATAAAACAAAAATGTTCATGTTCCTCAAACACGTACATATACAGTAAATAGTAAAAGCAGTGAAACTGATAATTTTGTAGTGGTCCCTTATTTTTTTTTCCAGAGCTGTATGTTAAGTTCTTAACATTTTCATAACCTTTATCCTATTTTTAAAATATTCCCTAACATGAAACATGGGGGTGTTTCTCACTAGCTCCCTTCAGGAAACGAACCAAAGGGGAGTGGAGAATGTATCAGGAGAAAACCGGAACCAAAGAAGAGTGAGGTAAGAAATAAGCAGGAAAGGAAAAGAGAACTGAAGGTCAAGCGGTAGAGAATAATTATCAGGACTAACATGGCGTTACTGGTAGCTGTGGTGGAAAGGTCGGCCGACGAGATAACTCCGCACTTGGCACATTTGAGCGTCATATTGTACACTGGCACTGTCATCTGACTGCAAAGTCAAATCAACACACTGAAAATACACACATTCACTAACATACATACACACACACTAAACCTTTTGCCACAGAATCCCCTTTCCAGCTCTCTGTCAGGGCTATGGGGTATGTTTTAGGGACGGGGGAAATGACACTCAAATTTTATGTTTATTAATTGGCCTGAATCCAGATGCAGTACATGGGAGAGGTGGTGAACGACATTGGAGAATTGTTCATAACTGCAACTGCCATTCTTGATGGTTGCATAGCTATTATTAGATTTTAATTGTTTTATTTGTTTGTCATTTTGAAACACTTAGAATTCACAAGCTGATAACAATATCTCACACACATACATGCCCCAAGCCATGTTAATATTATACATATTAGGTGCAAGCGTGCGCACACACACACACACACACACACACACACACACACACACACACTTGTCTTCCTGTCCTTTTAAGGACCTCCCATTTACATCATTATTAATGCAGCTAATTAAAGTTATTCTAACAACTAAATCTAACCCTAACCTTAATCTTAGTAACCAAATGCCTTTCTTAGTGCCCCCCCTCCATAATTTTTTCCTCTTGGGGAGCAGCTGAATGTCCAGTCAAAATCAAAATTGTCAGATTTTCCTATCTTTGTGGGGACATTTGGTTTTTACCAGGGTATACAATTATAGATACACACAAATAGGTTTGCCTTCTGTATGGGGACCTTCCACTGATATAATTATTAATGCAGCTAATTAAAACTATGTCTGCACCTTAATCCCCCCCCCCCCCACACACACACACATGCACGCACACACTGCATCAACTTCTCATAAAGTATTAACAAAAGAGCATTAAAAATGTGTCTCTTAATTTAATAGAGCCACCATCTCTTCATAAGTATTCTTCAGGAATACCCCAGAATGCTTTGCACAAATATAGTTACCATGTGTATATAACACAATCAGGTCACTCCAAACATCTCCAGAGACTGGCATGTTCGCAAATGGGACTACACAAGAACATTATGTACTCATCGCTTATCTGAAAAATGCTGCTCAGTTGTGATTCATACTATTGTCCATGGACACAAAATGGCTACTTGCAAAATAGCAATTAAAGTCATCAGCAAGATATAACTGGCATCATGGCCAGTGAATCGATCCTGCAGCTGGCAGACATGTAGATTGAACCCCACATAATATAAAAAATCCAATTCCATGCTAAAGGCCAATCCAACCAATAAAAGGTGGCTGCAGGCAGTGATATTAAAAAGCAATCAGTGTTTTTGTGAATTACAAGGTCATTTTGCTAGTTTTTATGGTGAAGGCTAGAGGCACTTCGGGAGCACAGTTTTACTGCAGGAGCACATTGCTGATCAACACTAATACACAGCACTCCCCCTGGCTTCATCTCCCATCATCCTGTTTTTCAGTTAGACAGTGTACACATCCACCCTCCATCTCTTAAAGCTTGATTTTAAAGAAGCCAACATCTACCTGAAGGCATGTGAACCAGTCTGGGATGGAGGTAACTGCTTTTACGTCACTACTTCTAGCCTCCAGCAGGTTGTATAGGCCTGATTTTCATGGTACTAAGACTTCTGGTTCTTGATCATTCTTAGGATCTTTATCAATCCAGATAGTGAAAGAGAGGTTGACTCAAGAAATTCTAACTATATCAAGCTTTCTATTAACAAAAAGCATTTGAAATATTGCTAAGCATGTACAACCCTGATTCCAAAAAAGTTGGGACAAAGTACAAATTGTAAATAAAAACGGAATGCAATAATTTACAACTCTCAAAAACTGATATTGTATTCACAATAGAACATAGACAACATATCAAATGTCGAAAGTGAGACATTTTGAAATTTCATGCCAAATATTGGCTCATTTGAAATTTCATGACAGCAACACATCTCAAAAAAGTTGGGACGGGGCAATAAGAGGCTGGAAAAGTTAAAGGTACAAAAAAGGAACAGCTGGAGGACCAAATTGCAACTCATTAGGTCAATTGGCAATAGGTCATTAACATGACTGAGTATACTGTAAAAAGAGCATCTTGGAGTGGCAGCGGCTCTCAGAAGTAAAGATGGGAAGAGGATCACCAATCCCCCTAATTCTGCGCCGACAAATAGTGGAGCAATATCAGAAAGGAGTTCGACAGTGTAAAATTGCAAAGAGTTTGAACATATCATCATCTACAGTGCATAATATCATCAAAAGATTCAGAGAATCTGGAAGAATCTCTGTGCGTAAGGGTCATGGCCAGAAAACCATACTGGGTGCCCGTGATCTTCGGGCCCTTAGACGGCACTGCATCACATACAGGCATGCTTCTGTATTGGAAATCACAAAATGGGCTCAGGAATATTTCCAGAGAACATTATCTGTGAACACAATTCACCATGCCATCCGCCGTTGCCAGCTAAAACTCTATAGTTCAAAGAAGAAGCCATATCTAAACTTGATCCAGAAGTGCAGGCGCCTTCTCTGGGCCAAAGCTCATTTAAAATGGACTGTGGCAAAGTAGAAAACTGTTCTGTGGTCAGACAAATCAAAATTTGAAGTTCTTTATGGAAATCAGGGACGCCGTGTCATTCGGATTAAAGAGGAGAAGGACGACCCAAGTTGTTAGCGCTCAGTTCAGAAGCCTGCATCCCTGATGGTATGGGGTTGCATTAGTGCGTGTGGCATGGGCAGCTTACACATCTGGAAAGACACCATCAATGCTGAAAGGTATATCCAGGTTCTAGACGCAACATATGCTCCCATCCAGATGACATCTCTTTCAGGGAAGACCTTGCATTTTCCAACATGACAATGCCAAACCACACACTGCATCAATTACAGCATCATGGCTGCGTAGAAGAAAGGTCCGGGTACTGAACTGGCCAGCCTGCAGTCCAGATCTTTCACCCATGGAAAACATTTGGCGCATCATTAAACGGAAGATATGACAAAAAAGACCTAAGACAGTTGAGCAACTAGAATCCTACAATAGACAAGAATGGGTTAACATTCCTATCCCTAAACTTGAGCAACTTGTCTCCTCAGTCCCCAGACGTTTACAGACTGTTGTAAAGAGAAAAGGGGATGTCTCACAGTGGTAAACATGGCCTTGTCCCAACTTTTTTGAGATGTGTTATTGTCATGAAATTTAAAATCACCTAATTTTTCTCTTTAAATGATACATTTCCTCAGTTTAAACATTTGATATGTCATCTATGTTCTATTCTGAATAAAATATGGAATTTTGAAACTTCCACATCATTGCATTCCATTTTTATTTACAATTTGTTCTTTGTCCCAACTTTTTTGGAATTGGGGTTGTAAAATACCTTTTTTTTCAATAGATGGAAGGTGATTACTAAATGCGGACTAAAGTTCTTTACTTTTTTCATTCGGAAATATATATTTTTGGATGACTATCCTGTAAATGAACACTTTCACATCAAAGACAAATGTTCATGTGTGAAAAAACATTTTTTTTTTTTTTTTAAAGCAGATTAAATTTTTCTAATATTTCATCCATGAAAGGTATGCATTCAACCAATCAGGGTGCAGGTTGTGGAAATATCACAACACTGCAGGTTTGGCTGAGTCTCCCACTGAGTCTGGCTGCATCTGAAAATGCATACTTCCATACTATCAGGGCACAAAAAGCAGTATGTAGGGTGTCCCAATACCAAGAAGGCATTTAATAGTAGTCGAATGGTACCTTTGTGTCTCAAAATCAAGAACTATTTGACAAGCAAAACAAAAATTATAAAAATAATGACTTCAAAGACAATGCCTGGGAAAAAAAAAACAGGAGAAGAGCTCGGCTATGAAAATGATGGGTGTACAGTCCATGGTCTGTAGCCTACTTTGCGTTGTAGTGAAACTTGCTATCAGTCTCAGCAACTCCTGAATCAAGCAGTGAAACTGCCCATGCTCTCATCTCCTTCTTAAGATAGAATGTACCCAAAAGTTTCTCTCCCCCTCACTTTTTTTGCAAAAGAATAAGTGCCAGCTTATCATCACTTATTACATTGCCACAGGACTGTTCACAAAATCGTGTCATGTTTAATGTAAATATCAATGTTGTGTTAAATTCGTCAACAATTTTTGACACATTTGCATCTTTTTTTGCGTCATGCTTTTTGTCTAAAGACCTTAACTCTGCATGACTTTGTCATTGTTTTCAATATTTGAGTCCAGGGTACTCAAATAAAATTGGTAAAGATTAATTTCCATTAAATTATTTGCTTAGAAAATATAAGATAAGCAATTAACATGACTGAATGGTTACAATTCCTTTACAAGATACAAAACCTTTTCATGTTTAAACAGTTGTGACTAGTTTGTGGCTATACATAAGACAATTTGACATGGTTATGTTTTGTTTCGCACTGGCATTTCATGTTTCAGAAACACAGACTCTGAACAGAGGAAAAATATTTACTTTGCATTTGATGTGGGATGAATGTGAAGGCATACTTCCCTATCCATTCATCTTTCAACATACACAGTATGATCAAAATTATTTGGACACCCAACCACCATATCCATATGTGGGCCTTCTCTAAATTGTTGCCACAAAGTTGGAAGCACACAATTGTATAAGATATCTTTTTATGCTGTAGGTTTACATTTTACCAGAAATTACTGGAAATAAGGGGCCCAAAAATGTTCCAGCATGACAATGCCCCTGGGCACAATGTGAGGTCCATGGAGACATGGTTTACCAAGTTTTAGTGTAAAAGTGGCCTGCACAAAGCATAGAGTTTAACCCCACTGAACACTTTTGGGATAAACTGGAATGCTGAGTACACCCCAGGCCTCCTCGCCTGTCATCAGTGCCTGACCTCACTAATGCTCTTGTGGGTGAATGAGCAAACCCTCACAGCCATGTTGCAAAATCTAGTGCAAAGTCTTTCCAGAAGGGTGGGCATTCCTATAATGGCAAAGAGAGATTAAATCTGGAATGGGATGTTCAAAAAGTACATATGGTTGTGATTGCCCAGGTGTCCACAAACTTTTGGTCATGTAGTGTATATAAAGGTTTTCACTGTCAGCTTTTCTTAACACAAGCTATGTCGTCCATTCACTAATCAGACCAGAATTGGTTTTAAAAAAAATCTGTTAAACTCTCCCATTTCTCATCTAGTGTCTCTAGCCCTGTAACTAGTTGATGGTCTGATGAGCTGCCTGATATGCTAAATAATTTACACAAATGCATGTGCTTACTATATGTTAAATGTTCTGTTTCTTTTTTTTATTCTGTCTTTCTTCTTTGTTGATTTAGTGGTTTTAAACACCAAAATACATTCTTTAAAAATGAAGTGTGTCTTTGAGAAATCCTTTCTGTACCACATGCTGGAGTTGCAATTGAAACTAATAATATTCACATTCATGAATTTCTGTAAGTATGCATATCATTAGTCTGGCCTATTCCATATTTCTCTTTTGTAACTGTCCTTTTCATAATAAATAAATAAATAAATAAATAAATAAAAATAAAATAAAAATCCCAACCTGCATTGCCAGATCTCTGAGGTGTTAGCACATGAGCCATGTGCAGGTTCTGCATTGTGCTTAGTTAGGCACAGCACACATTCAATATTGTAATTAAGCATGCTATGGATTTGAACCTCGATGAGGCCAAGGGACAGACAGAAGGGGAAAGGGAGCCTTTAAAGGAATAGATGTCTTTCTGAAACTCAACAACACACACACATACACAAAGCAGGAGAGAGAGAGAGAGCGAGAGAGAGAGATATTAATTTAAATGTACCTCCTGGTCTCAGTTCTGGATTCATTTGCATTCTTTAATTTGACAGAGCTAAATTTTGAGTAATTGAATCAAAGCATCGAGAGCCACTTAATCTGTCAAATGGACTGTGGAAAAAGTCTAAGAATTAATCTAAGTACCCTACCAAGATCTAGCAATATTGATATTAGCCAAAGTATCAAGGTGATCTGGGGGTCTTTGTCTGTGCCAATCAGTGCCCAGGTGGGCAGAAAGATCAGCCCTGAGTGGGAGCAAAGGGGGATACTGTGGTAACCCTGGCACAAAAAAGTAAACAAACAAAACAAACAATCAATGTCATAAATATCATTGCAAAGACAGACACACTTGTGTTCTGAAAAATAATTTGAAACAAATGAAAGGAGAAAAATGAAGCTGCTAGATGCATAAACAATGGTGGTGATGGCCACACAGCAGCCTGCAGGCAAACCAAAGCAGGTGCCCAGGAAAGGAAACAAATATCAGAAAGAGAGGTCCAGTGACAAAAATAAATGCTGTAACATAAACGACTATGGGAATACCTGATTATTCGTCTGTGGTATTAATGATCCATGACCACAATGGAATAATTGTCATAACTGTGATTGTACAAGCAAAAGGTGAAATAATATCACTAATCCATACAGCACAATATTTAAGGCTACAATAACAATTCTCAGTTTATATTATAATCAGTAGCCCCTTTAAGTTAGATGATTTAAAACTTGTTTTAATCAATGAAAGGTAATGGGAAAACTGCTCAAGCTGAACTATATTGATTAGATATATGAAATGTTAGAGAATTATTGTTTTGTGTTTGCCTTTGCTGGGCTTGACTGCTTTCCTTTAAACAACCATTCCCATTAAGAAAATAAAAGCAGGCCTGGACATGTACAAGTTTAGAACATCTACAGCAAATAGCACCACTCAAAAATTAAGAGAAGCTGAGGATACAAATTGAAAAAAAAAATCAAAGGAATGCAAGGCTGTTTACGTGAGCTATGCTGCTTTTGAAGGATCAACAGCCAGTCCTCTCTGATCTCGCCCGTGTATCTACCCCTTCACTTCCTTCCTGATGTCTTTTGTCTACTTCCATCCTTTAAAGACCATTAAATTATTCTTATTGCTTTGCTAGAACAAATGATGCATATTTTTCTCTTGACCTTTTTATTGTTATAATCCCGCTCTCTCTTTCACTCTGTCCGTCACTCTTCATCCTTCCCTCTCCTCGTCTACCCTTTGACTTGATCAGTAACTAATCCATTTTTCCTGTGTGCAGTCTTTGTAGGGAGAGAGACAGAGGCCTGGCTACTGAGCCTATATGCTTTGCTGCTTTGATGGATGTATGATGAGGCATACCCTGCCCTCTCCTTCAGTTTCATATCAGTAATGCCGTCTTTGGACACCAGTTTGTTAAAAACCAGAATCCCGATAACCATGTTAACCTGGAGAAGAGAAAACACAGAGGTGAACGGACATGCACAAGACAAAACATTCTCACTGATAAAAAAATAACTGGCACCAAACATGATTACACAAAGCGGAGATTAACTCCCTAGATCCAATTATAGAGATTAGTCTATGCTCTTCTGTTTAAACAGACACCTAAATCCATAAATGTTTTCCACCAGATATTGTGCTGCAGGCTTTCTGGGAATAGTGTTTTAGTTAATTCAAGGGTCAGCTATTGATAAGCAAACAAGGAGTGTCTATTTAGCTATCCCTTACAAAAGTCTCATTGCCTGCCCTAAAGGACTGTAATTTTGTAGCAGCTGGAGAGATGAAGAGCTGGGAAGAAATCTCTCTCTCAAACAGGAAAGCAAGGACCAAGAAAGTACCAAGACTACAGCTGCAGCTGGTCCCACAAATGCGTACAAGAGCCCTCCTTCCAGAGACAACCAGCAGCTAGCAGGGTAGAAAGAAACAAAGAGTAACACAGAGGAGAGAGAGAGAGAGAGAGAGAGAGAGAGAGAGGTTAAGAAAAGGTGACACATAAGGGAAAAAGAACTGGTAAGACTGAGAAAGGTCATTTCAGACAGAGGATGTATGATCCATGAAAGAAGGAATTTGCATATTTGTGAAACACTAAATCCAGTAATCCATTCCATGTTATTGAGTAAGTTTAAAAGGATGCAACAGACTGCAAAGGCTATGGTAAAAGTAGACTTACTAGTTAACTGTACCATATCCTTTAGCCTTGGTAAAACCAACAGAGATAGCCACAACAAGAGCAGGTAAGCCTTTAGAAAAGAAAAGAAAAGAAAAGAAAAGAAAAGAAAGGGAGAATAATAATTAAACACGATGTACTGGATAATAATACCTATGCCTAAATTTTAAGACATAATTGTTCCATTATCTACACCGCTTATCTGTCAGGGTCACGGAGGAAGCTGTAGCCAATCCCAACTGACATTTTTTTTTACACCCTGGGAGGGTTGCCAGTCCATCAAAGGGCTAACACTAAGATGAACAATCATTCGCACTCACATTCACACCTATGGGTAATGTTGCTTTGCTACTTGACCTAATCTGCATGTTTACAGACTCTGGGAAGAAACAGGAGCACTTGGAGGAAACCCACACAGGTAGGGGGAGAACATGCAAACTCCACCCAGAAAGACCCCAGTTGGCCAGAATGTTTGAACCCAAGAATCCTCTTGCTGTGGGGTGAGAGTGCTAAACACTGCACCACAGTGCTGTCAATCACATAGCAAGCATGGCAAAGCACTGAACCTTCAGAAGCATCATTCACATTCCTTGCTTTTCCACTCTCATTCCAACAGATCTCTTTCCCTAAATATTTTAATCTACTGTCCTCTTTATTATCCTATTTGGACTGTTTAGAAGTGGCATTTGTTAGCCAAGACTAGAACAGGCAATTTGTCCAGGCAGAATTTGTTAAAATAATCCACTACTCTTGGGAAATCAAAAGTTTGACTCCCAACAATGCCATAGCCAGCTGGAGCCAAGACAGCAAAATTAGCCATGCTTGTTGGGTGGGAGGGGTGATATTCTCTCTCCGATGTCAATCACAGCAATAGTGGCCAATCATGGACATCTGTGACCTCATGTTTGCAGAGAAAGGTAAAAGTGATTTCCTTCACATGTGCACTACTTTCCTCCAAGCAAAAGTATGCGTTACGCTTCACTGCCCATGGCTGGTAGCTCTTGTGTGATATGGGAGAGTTGGCTGGGGGTGAGAGAAAAATCCCAGCAGAATAAATAAAAAAGGTCTCTTAGCCTGGCCTGCTTGGTAATCCAGACTACTCATGGAGTGCCTAGTTTGTGTCAGAGAAAATGGATTGAAGAGAGTAGCAAACAGTGATTAAAGACAGCTAAATATAGAGCAGACAGACAGAGCTCACCCCATCCCAGGCAGAGGAAGCGCTTGCGGATGATGCGGTTTCTCAAACGGCCAGTCACAGCCATGTAAGACTGCCAGGCCTCCGTCAGAACCCAACAAAAGGAGGATAGAAAGAAGAAGTGTAGAAAAGCAGCCACAAGAGTACAAACAACCTGACATGGAGAGGAACAGAAAGAGATAACATGTTTTAAGGCATGTAGAGAGAGTTGTATGGTATGTGTGTGTGTACTTGCTTCCTATAAAAGTTACCTGGTTTCGTGTCTGAGTCTGACCAATGAGGATTAGTGCATTAGAGGAGATGATGGACAGGCAGAAGTTGATGAGAATGACGGAGCGTTCGGAGCGGATGTACCTTCAGGAGAAGAGAGAAACTCTACTTAGGAAAATCTCCAGCCTCCACACAATGACTCATCCAAGCAGCAGATGTCATGATGATATTCACAAACAGCCATGTTCAGAGTTGCATATTGAGGAATTAATACAGACATTGTGTCTTCAGATATAATACATTTATGCTCTGCTTGACACTTTGTGTGCATGGCAAAGTCTTTCAAAAACAGGTGTGTCTCATTAATGCAAGATTGAACTCAAGTTGATCTTTGTTCGTCAGTCTGCATTTCTATCCCTTGCTTTTGCAGCTTTAAAGGCAAGCGCTTGCATATAAAGGTAGTGGTGTAGATGCTATTAAAACCACCTAATTCTAATATTCTTGATATGAACCATGCAAAAAATCTCCTTAAGCACTTTGTGTAAGCCAAAACTGAATGCAGACAACTTTTCCTGCCTAAATATTATTACATAAATATTATAATTTGTGTCAGCCCTGTGATAATCTGGCGACTTGTCCAGGGTGTACCCTGCCTCTCCCCCATAGTCAGCTGGGATAGGCTCCAGCTTGCCCACAACCCTGCACAGGATAAGCGGTTACAGATAACGGATGGATGGATGAATTATCATTTGTTTGTATGTACAAACACTGCCCAAAGTGCACATTAAAGTGCTCAGATATAATTATTTAAGATGCATGCCATCGAACCCTAAAATTAGGCTATCATGCACAACGTAGCATATTGTGATTAAAGATAATGCTTTAAAATATATGGGTGAAGAATTTTTTACAGCATGGTTAAAAATATGGCTGCACAACAATTGTGCATTTGTCAAACTGGATGAATGCCTATGATTCACCAGTGCACTCACACTGCACTCAGCAGAAATCTGAAATTGGTCCGTGTGCTCACGGCATGTTTTGTATGAGTTGTTTGATTGTTCTTTGGTTGACTGGAGTTGTTAATTAGGAATTGACTTTGATGAATAAGTCAAAGCTCTTTAACTTCATTAGCAGGTGGGCTACCCATTATATATAAATCTGAAGAAGAACGCAAGGTGTAAATGCAGTGAACTTTGCATACATTTATAGATGTAGTAAATGTAGCATAGTATAGTTTCTAGACAAATGGAACATTTTGGAGAAACGTTCTTAATCAGTTCAGTGTTTGATATCATTATCTTTTTCTCTACTGATTATATTCATCGGAAATTGTATCGTGTCTGGCCTACAGGTTGCCTGTTGAAAGTCTGCACTAAAAATTCTCTATGCAAAAAAAGTCACACTTTTTTGTGATTATAATAGTGTACTGAAGAGCAGTGCTATAACAATCATCATATAATATACTTTGAATACTGCAATTTACATCTTCTTAAAATTTCAAACATTTTGATTATTTTTAAAGTGACAAAAATCTATTGTTTGGAAAGGTTAGCAAAGCATAATGATGATTCTAAATATGTGTAATCTGTCTGCTTTCTCCATCTTTTTGTCAAGTCCATTGTGGGAGAACAGGGAACACATAAGCATGCATATCTTCTATGGATATACGCATATACATACTTCATTCTCATTTGCTTTCTGCTTTAAATAACCTCTTTCCTCCTTTTTTTTTTGCAAGCTGTTGCGTACCTCCACACAGAGACGTAAATGATGATAAGGAGCAGGAGTGTGAGCGAGGAGACCCCACAGCCCACAATCAGCGTCACGGATGGAAGCTGGCTCTTGGATGGATCCATGCTCTGTCAGTGAGAAAAAAAGATGGTTGGGTTAGAGCTAATGGAGTGCTTGAATAGCACCGAGTCGGTCTTCTTCTCCTCTTCAGACAGCTGCAGTGAGATTAGTGTTGTCCACGAAGCACTGGCTGAGGAGCAAGGTCAACTCAAGGTGACTCAGTAAGTTGCTGCTGGCTGAAGGGCCACACACAACAGAGCCAAAATGCAAAACTGTTACGGCAGTACTCGCATACAATCCTGCTGTAAATGTCCATAACACTGCTATGCAAGTAAAATTTAGCAAACAGACGGCCACCGTCACCCTTGTGAAACGAATCTCGCCATTTCCATGCTGGTGCAGCTGATGCTCCAGTTTCCATGGTGATGGAGTTGAGAAACAGCGGCCACTGCAGCAGTGGATGCAGCATTAACCCGAATAAAGGTGGCTGTTTGTGCGTTCAGCATGAGCTACAGCATGTGCTGAGTGTCTGTGTTTATCTGTTTGTCAGTGTCCATACATATCCATCTGTGTGTTTCTACTCTTTGTTGAAAACTGTGATACAAAGAGAAAGTGATGTGAGATGAGATGAACACTGGTGAGACCATATGTTTATTTAGAACAAGAGCATGTTTTTCTTCAGCTATGACAATGAAAACAGATGAGTCACAACACTGTGATTTTAATTCCTCAATATACACTCACTGGCCACTTTATTAGGTACACCCATATACCTGTTGTTTTATGCAGTCATCTAATCAGCCAATCCCTTGACAGCAGCACAATGCATCAAATCATGCAGATACAAATCAAAAGCTTAAATTAATGTTCACTTCAAACATCAGAATGGGAAAAATTGTGATCTCTGTGACTTTCACTGTGGCATGGGTGTTGGTGCCAGATGGACTGGTTTGAATATTTCAGAAACTGCTGATCTCCTGGGGTTTTCACACACAACAGTCTCTAGAGTTTACACAGAATGGTGCAAAAAACCAAAACATAACAAAACAAAAAAACACTGAGTGAGCGACAGTTCTGTGGGTGGAAACGCCTTGTTGATAAGAGAGGTCAGAGGAAAATGGCCGGATAGATTTGAGCTGCTAGGAAGAATATAGCAACTTATAGGAACTCTTTACAAACATGGTGAACAGAAAAGCATCTCAGCATGCAACAGCAGAAGACCACATTGAGTTTCACTCAATGGAAACAGGAATCTCAGAATCAAGAACAAGTTCCTATTAAAGTGGCCAGTGAGTGTCTTTCATCTAAATATTTAGAAATACAGAAATACATGTCACAGCACTCCATGGCTGGGAGCCTAAGGCAGCAAAATTGGCCATGCTGTCTGGGTGGGAGGGATGGCATTACTCTCACTCTCCTGCCAATCAGAGAGACCTTAGCCAATCATGGGCTTCTGTGAGGTCATGCATGCTGAAGAGAACAGTTTGTGCTTTTCTCAGAGTTTGTTCAGCATCACTGTGACATAGCATGAGCAGCAGTTTAAAGGAGAAAGCAGGTGCTAACATTCACCATTTATGGTTGGTATCTGTCTTGTGATGGGGAGAGCGAGCCAGTGGGAGGAAATTGACAAATGACTAAACTGATAGAAAACAGCTTTTAAAAGAACTACTGTAATACAGGCAAAATCAAATAGTTTGCTAAAATGTAAAAGAAAAAAAAATGTCTAAAAATATAACGGAAAATGAACAGATGTCCTAAAACTGAACAGATGTTGATAAAAACTCAACAAATTAAGTCATGGCAGATGTCCTAAGGACGTGGACTTTAGGAAAAGCTGCTACTCTGTGTCCTATGTGCGCTTTCAAGGAGGACTGTGGACATGGTCATGCTGTGTGCACTCAGACATGTCGCATGAAGGACAGGACACTTCAGGCCTCTGCAAATCGCCTACACACACACACACACACACACACACACATAATTAGCTACGTTTATAGCCTGTCTTGTCTCCAGGTCTGATGGCCAAGCAGAACAAAGTTAATTAAATCCTACAGATTAATCAACATTGCAGTGGGTTTTTCTCTTTGCACTGAAAAATACATTTACACATAATGTACAAAAAATAAATTTTATATATATATATAAAGAGAGAGACAGAGAGAGAGAGACACACACACACACACCAGAAACTTGTGTGTTATCATGTATCACAGAAGTAACTTCATGGCTCAGTTACTTCTCAGTGGTGATAAGGGACTTCATAATTCCTCTCTCTTATTATTACTAGCGTATACATATAGGAATTTTAAAGTACTCACCTAAAGGATAAGTCTTGGCCAATTTCGATGCATTTCTACATAAAATTCCAGGCACTATAACTGAAGGACTTATTTCCAAAACCTGCTGAGTGTGTTTTAGTACAATCAGAGAAACTTTCATAATCATTTACAGTTTCAATATTTGTGCTAAGGTGAGCCCAACTGGCATTCATATTAATAAAATGAGATATTTCAGAGACATTTTAAAAATGATGAGTGAGAAAATGTTACATAGTCTTAAAATATGCTAACTCAAAGTAAAGCCCATCCATAATTTCTCTGAAATTCACCCTTATAATAGGCATATCAGACGTTTACTGGCCTTCCTGTGAAAATTGTGCATGCAGATGCTCATCTACGTTTCCAAATCTGTCATTGCTTAACTCTTGAATATTTTCTATTGTGCATACTATCATTAAAAAGCTTATAATTTCTGCTTTCCAAAGAAATTAATCTCGTTAAGATCTGTTCAGTACTTTGGGAGTAACAGCAGGTTGAAGTTGGTACAACAGAGTACACTTTCGGCTCGCGTGACGTCAGGAAACTGCCGGTGCTTTTTGAGTAACGGGAAAGCGGTCAGGCTCTCTTCTGATCAGTTTCCGACTGGCTTACTCATGAATATCAATCAGATAACTTTTATATGGATGTTCTCTCACCCTCACTGTTTCTGATGAAGTATTCAGGTAGTTTTGATGTTATGCTTCATAGGAGACTTTGAAGTGAGTTTTCATAGCTTTACTGACTTTTTTTTCAAATCAAACTGATTCATGTAAATAAATAACTATTTTAGAATGTAACTGTAGTTGTTTTGTTAAAAAAATATTGACATCTTAGTGGTCGGAATGATATTTAAAAAAACGGAAGTCAGAAACGCAAGTGTCAATTTAAATTCAATTAATAAAACTAAACAAAACTAAAACCAAAGCATGCCTCCTAAGAGGTGTGTCATTCAAGGCTGTTCAAGTGTAGCTGATAAAAAAGCGGAATTTTGATCCATTGTAGGCCAAAATCGGCAGGACACTTATGGAATTAATGGGTTCGATTTGTATGGACAAAGAGAGGTAACTTCAAGTGTTTAGCCTGTTGCTTGAATTTATGAGTTGTCCTCAGTCTTTTATCCTTTTCACTGATAGCAGTTCTGAAGTTTTATACGAGGCTAAATAATGGCAGTAATTAGGTACTTTCACTGCAGCCGGCAGGAGGCTGGCGCTTTGTGGCATATGCATTGTGCACAGCGAGCGCGCAACAGCCAGGAATTTGTTAGGGTTCAACTCCAAAACTAAGTTGCTCATAAAACTATACCATTTTCTGGTTCAAACAGTAACATAAAAGGATGGCGCACACAATTTACATGTAGTCTACAGTGCAGTTCGGGAATACAATGTTATTATGTAGATGCACAAAGTCCCAGCGCCCTGTTCAAATCCAACAGGACTTGCCCAGCTTGCTTTTCACTGAATTTGTGTCACAAGAAGCCCTCATAATTATTTATTTTGTTTATTTTGTCAACCTTATTAATTGAAAATGGTGGGTATCTCGGTATCTGCAATACAATGAAGTCACAATTCCAAGTGGCCATGTACTAAAACTTTTTTTTTTTGATGGGGGGGGGGGCAAAATCCGGGGGGACACCGTAAGATCATAAGTTTTGGAATTTTGGAAAAATATATTATGGTTGCGGGCGGCATGGTGGTGTAGTGGTTAGCGCTGTCGCCTCACAGCAAGAAGGTCCGGGTTCGAGCCCCATGGCCGGCGAGGGCCTTTCTGTGTGGAGTTTGCATGTTCTCCCCGTGTCCGCGTGGGTTTCCTCTGAGTGCTCCAGTTTCCCCCACAGTCCAAAGACATGCAGGTTAGGTTAACTGGTCACTCTAAATTGACCGTAGGTGTGAATGTGAGTGTGAATGGTTGTCTGTGTCTATTGGCCCTTTTCCACTACCCTTTTTCAGCTCACTTCAGCCTGACACGGCTCGCGTTTCGACTACCTCAGAACAGCATGACTCAGCTCGCTTCAGCCCTACTCAGCACCCAAAACTCGCACGGTTTTGGAGTAGGGCTGAAGTGAGCCAAATCGAGCCGAGTGGGGCTAGGGGCGTGAGGAGACACTCCCCTGTGCACTGATTGGTGAGGAGGAGTGTCCTCACATGCCCACACACGCCCTGCGAGCACGCTGGGATCTGTAAACACCGTAAACCCGGAAGAAGAAGAATTACGAATTACGAGAATTTCTGAAGCCTTATGCGCCTCGCCTCATCTATACACTCTTGCCAGTATCTGTTGGCGTTGTCGGTGACAACAAGCCACAGCACCAAGACCAGCAACACTAACGACTCCATGTCCTCCATGTTTATTGTTTACTATCCGGGTCGTGAGACTACCGCTTAAAAGGTCACTGATGTCACTGTTTGCGCCGCCTAACGACATCACGTGACGTCCACCCACTTTTGCTAACTCCACCCAATGTGTCCACCCACTTCCAGCCAGCACGGTTCAGCGCAGTTGTAGTCGAAATGCAACTCCAACAGCCCCACTCAGCTCGACTCAGCCCAACTCAGCACGGCACGGCTCAGCCCAACTCAGCCGCGTTGGTAGTGGAAAAGCGGCATATGTGTCAGCCCTGTGATGACCTGGCGACTTGTCCAGGGTGTACCCTGCCTCTCGCCTGTAGTCAGCTGGGATAGGCTCCAGCTTGCCTGCGACCCTGTAGAACAGGATAAAGCGGCTAGAGATAATGAGATGAGATATTAAGGTTGCAGAGATACGGTAATTTTAGGAATAAATAAATTTAACTGCGCACTGGATTACCCCCACACACACCCACACACACACCCACCTCTACTTAACATTGTAGCACAAAATAGAAAGGGTCTACATGGTCCTAATTGGTACTGTTAGAACCAGAAAAGGTTGGTAGTTTTATGAGCAACTTAGTTTTGGAGGTGAACCCTAACAATTTCCTGGCTGCTGCATGCTCGCTGTGCACAATGCACATGGCACCCGCTCTTGCCAACTCCAGTGAAAGTGAAAGTACCTAATTACTGACATTATTTAGCCTTGTGCCTACCAAGTGAGGTTACAAAGATGACAATTACAAACAGACACTGCTTTATCATAACTGTGAAAGTTGAACACCAAATCAGAAAAAAAAAGAATAAGCAAATTATGATTTGTACCATGTATTAACTTCCTGGGTTCCAGAAAACCACTTGTGTAGTTGTTGCTCTTCTTCTTCATGAGTGACTTGGCTTGCATATTTGTCCACCTCTTTCTCCGTGGCTATTGAGGTATTTCACCTGACGTCACAGGGTCACGTGACGCCCCGGTGTCCGCCATTTTGGACGGCAAGCTAGCTAATGTCAACAACAGTAGCTGGTATGTTACTGTAGCAATGTTTACGTTCAGTCATTTGGATGACTGTTAAAACCTTTCAGTCTCAAGTTTTTCCTTTACTGGATTTACTAGTTTACTGAGCTAGTGCGCGCCGGCCGGCCGGCCGGCTAGCGCGCGCTGGCTCCCGGCTTGCCGGCTAGCGCGCGCTGGCTCAGTAAACTAGTAAATCCAGTAAAGGAAAAACTTGAGGCTGGAAGGTTTTAACAGTCATCCAAATGACTGAACGTAAACATTGCTACAGTAACATACCAGCTATGATGTTGTTGACATTAGCTAGTGCTAACAGCTAGTTGCTAATACACTGCTACAACTACACCGACCCTAATAATACAGTTCGTAGTCATTGCCTGGTAACAGCAAATTTATAACGGGCCATGTCTCAACAGACTAAGAAGTTATTTCAATGACATTTAATAACATTTTGTTTATCCTGAGGACCGAAAGTAAATGAAAATGTGAACAAACCTTAGCTGTAATCAGATGGCGACCACCGGCTCCAGGGACGACCCGCTGATGTAGGCATGTTACCCAGCCTGACACAAAATATTTGTAGGCATCCAAACTCTTATACGCTTTCAGATCAATACCTGTGTATGGCGATGGGTTCTTAACAACATAGGTATACAGATCATGTGGGCCGAAGTCAGGTAAAGATGAGGGCTTCGTGTACTTCCGTACGTCAGTGAACAATCCTGGTGGAAGCAGGTAAACGTCATTCTCTAAGCCTGCTAACCTCAATTTTTGCAAATACCTCTCCCTCTGCTCGCCCTGTAAATGCCCTACGTCGCTGGATAGTGAAGGTGTTTTCTGCATCTCGCTCCTTTTTCTTTTATGTTTTTCGTTTGTCGCCTTCCTCGCATTCAAACTGATTCGAGCCGTGCCGTCCAAAATGGCAGCATCACATGACTTGGTCACGTGAGTGAAATACCTCAATAGGTTCTAAATCGTCCTCAGACAACCAACCAAAGATTGAGGACAAATTTAAAGAGCTTTCCTCGTCTTTTTCAAAACAATCTGCATCAAGAACACACGCCATTGCAGAGAATAGTATAGAGTCAGAGTGGACACAAAAGAAGGCAGTGGCGCATATGACGTCACACATGCAGCACCGCTGATCTGTAAATCACTGCGATCTAATAATGGCGGACAAGCTTTTAGTGATTTTTGGAACAGAATTCAGATGCAAAATAATTATTTTTCGAACCAATTTTTTATTTATCGGTGAACTTTACAACCTATTTGAGCATATCACACACAGAAAACCCAGGATTTTATGATGTAATTTTCGTTAGACTAGCACTTGAAATACTCAAAGCAGCCTGTCTACATGCTACAGTCAAAGTCACTAAGATCACACTTTCTCCAGGTTGATGTAAACATTACCTGAAGCTTTTGACCTGCTTCATGTATGATGTTATGCATTGTGCTGCTGCCACATGACTTGCTGATTTGATAATTCCTTGAATGAGCATGTAATACAGTGAAAGTATAAGTAAAACAAGAGTGTGGAATGAATGCTTGGCAAACTTAATACATGTTAAGCTATATTTTCATCTGATTCAACCATTCATTACTCTTAAACCACACTATATTCACACTAATTTCCTGGGTGAAAATAAGTCCAGTAAATTTAAATTAACCAAATCAAATTATAAATATTAATCTGGTTAAACATATCAAAGACAATCCTCAAACTGACACCACCCTGTAATGCAGCACATTTGTCATTTTTTGTGTTATTTAGAGAGTTTGTTCACATTAGGTAATTAGTTAAGTAGCTCACTAGTTAACTAGCTTCATGTTAGATGACTAGCGTGTTAGTGGTAATGAGCTCAAAGTCTTGTTATGGTCACATTGTCTTCACTCCCGCTTGTAATCACCGTCCAACATCATTCAATATTTGGCTTTTTTCGCTATAGCAATCCTGCTCAGTCACTTGACTTTTGTTGCCATAATCATGGAGAATGAACAGCATCCAGGCTCTAGCAACCTGCTTGTCTCTCTCGTGTCATTCCCATGTAAATGTAGCAGAAAACATGGTACTTTTTTGGGCTCTGCTTTTGACAGCGGTTTGTTTTCACTGAGTTGCCTTGAAATGCTATCATGCAACGCCACTTCTGGATATTCATCAACCAGATGAATTTCACCCCATACAACCTGAATGAGAGCAAAGCAAAATTCACTGCAATGGAAACGTACTGTTAGCTATCCACTCTAATCACTATCTCACTCTCACACACACACACACACACACACACACACACACACACACACACACACACACAAATTATTGTTCCCTCTTGGTAATTCACGTGATAAACAATGATGATTAAAAAAAAAATTAAAAATGGGGCGTATTTACATGTTGCACTGACGTGCCTATTTATAAAACAGTCACACTGTCTCCAAAAATGGTTGCAAAATGTGACTAAATAGTCACATTCTGGAGCCCTGCCTCATGTGACACAGTTCAGTGGCGGGAAAATCACTAGCCTGGGCACCTTGGACAAGTAGATTTGGTGTCTGGGCGATTAGTTTTTTACTCGTAGTTGTCTAGAGGACAAGTAGGTTCAGCAGTCAGGGAAAGAAAAGCAACCCTACTTCCTACTGACAATTGACAAAAAGAGTTTGCAAAAAAAAATTCATTTGGTGTGTATATTTAACTTTCACAGTGGTGCGGTGTACCTCAGTGCTGCACTAGACAACAGCTGAAAAGTAATCTGGCTGATGGGTGAAAATGTTTTTTTATTAGGCAGATTACTTCAAATATACAAATGACGGGAGGTTATTTCACAATCCAGAACATGCAGGTATAATGAAACTGAGCAAAATAAAGAGCAGCACATCCTATTTACTACATTGTACCTTGCGTTCATACATATCAAGAAAAACAAAGACACTAACCATGTTTGCATAATATCTTTTCCTTGATAAACAAGGACAGAAGAAAGCACTGTGGTGCTTTTTGTTGAAGGCACAAATATGATGCGCTACAATAAAAACTTCATCAGGATAGCCTAAGGACTAGGGCTACACAGGGCCTCCCAAAACACAGGAATGATCAAGTACATTGGAGCTCACACTTACCCGGTAGGTTTGTTAATGGATTTATCATTTGTCCACCCCTGCAGCTGCAATTATGAAGGCGAGGCTACAGGGCAAAATAACTTATTAAACTCAATTAGATCTTGCAAAAAAGCAAACACACACAAGACAGCCAGTGGTTACACAGTATATAACCAACTGCACCAAAATCTGATTTTGCTGTGTAATTTTCACATCACACATACATGATGGGAGTAATAAGAGATAGACATAAGAAAGACATGAATTAAAAAGGTCTATGGGCCATTTCCTCTGGCTCATTTTCATTCTGAAGCTGTAGGAGGTTAGTTGCAGACAGAGGGAACATCATTTGGAGCTTTCAGGACGTGGTTAGTGTAGTGGCAGGAATAATTAGCAGTGCAGTGGTGGGGGGCAGGACAGCGAGCCAGAAAGGAGAGAGGGCAGGGAATGAGGACAAGCTCCTTTGCTGGCACGTGGCATGACCGATCAAAACGGCCCAATATGCTTCACCGTGAGGAATGTAACAAGCTAAGTGCCACCCTCCCTGAGTCTGCTGCCATCTGCCCAGGTAGGCCAAGATGCCTACAGAGGGCAATGAAAACGTTCCAGCACTGAACAGGCTTTACATTTGGATCAAGCTTAATGCACACATACAGGACATGGTGAAAGAGAAAAGAATATAAACTCAAATCTGGGATGCAAAACTAAAACTTCAACAGCCCACTGGAAGTTACAAATCAATTAACACAGACTTAAAAAGCCATCCTGCTTTAGCAATGCATTAAGAGTCTGACTTTAATACACAGCACAAGTTCTGCTTGTTTTTACATACTGTAAATCTGTGCTTGGGGTGAGGCTAGGGACATCATACACATCTAATTCTGAAACACATGATGTATGTAGATAAGGTGATTGCTGGGAAACAACAAATTATACAACACACTATAATATTTAACACTCACAATATTTTATTGTATTCAATTTTTTTGCTTTTATAGTTGTAATTTGGGGCGGCACGGTGGTGTAGTGGTTAGCGCTGTCGCCTCACAGCAAGAAGGTCCAGGTTCGAGCCCCGTGGCCGGCGAGGGCCTTTCTGTGCGGAGTTTGCATGTTCTCCCCGTGTCCGTGTGGGTTTCCTCCGGGTGCTCCGGTTTCCCCCACAATCCAAAGACATGCAGGTTAGGTTAACTGGTGACTCTAAATTGACCGTAGGTGTGAATGTGAGTGTGAATGGTTGTCTGTGTCTATGTGTCAGCCCTGTGATGATCTGGCGACTTGTCCAGGGTGTACCCCGCCTTTTGCCCGTAGTCAGCTGGGATAGGCTCCAGCTTGCCTGCGACCCTGTAGAAGGATAAAGCGGCTAGAGATAATGAGATGAGTTGTAATTTGCTCAACTGTGATACATCATAGTTAGCATTTTCATTGGAAACTTTGCATTTTAATATCTCAAAAAGACATATGACTTTTTTGACAATTGATTTGGTTAAATATCGATTTGATTGCAGCATGCATTCACTGTGGCATTGTTCTGACAATCTTATGCAATGTCACAACATTTGTTTCCATCCAGATTTGCATTAATTTTTCACTGAGATCATGTCTTGATGACAGGGAACTCAAAACACTCTGTAAAGTCTTCTCCAGCACATCCCAAAAACTTTTAGTTGGGTTAAGGTCAGGACTCTGTGGTGGCCAATTCATATGTGAAAATGATTCCTCATGCTCCCTGAACCACTCTTTGACAGTTTGAGCCCGACCATTCCTGACATTGTCATCTTGGAATATACCTGTGCCACTGGGGCAGGAAAAAAAAAAAAAAAAAACAATCCATTGATGTGATTACCTGGTCATTCAATATATTCAGGTTGTCAGCTGACTTCATTTTATTGCCACATAACATTGCTGAGCCTCGGCCTGACGAACTGAAGCAACCACAGATCATAACAATGCCTCCAGAGGCTTGTACAGTGGCCACTATGCCTGATGGGTGCACTGCTTGATATGCTTCCCTTCTTACCCTGACACACCCATCACTCAGGATTAGGGTAAATCTGGACTCATCAGACCATATGACCTTTTTCCATTGCTCCAGAGTCTAATCTTTATGCTCCCTCGCACACTGAAGCCATTTCTTCTGATTAGCCTCACTAAGAAGTGCTTTTCTTCTGGCCACACAGCCATTTAGTCCCAATCCTTGGTGTTCTTGTCGCATTGTCTATAAGAAAATGCTCTCATTTTCATTATCAAACACAGCTATGAGTTCTATTATCTATTTTTTTTTACAATTCAGCTTCACCAAACATTTAAGTGAACTCCAGTCAGTCAAGTTTTTTTTTCCCCCAACAATATTTCTTCCGTGAAGTTGACAGTTCACCACTATCCTTCCAGGTTTTAGTAATGTGGTAATGTGTCGGACAGTTCTTAACCCAATTCCAGTAATTTCAAGCAATCTCCTTAGGTGTTTTGTTTGCTTGATGTAGGCCAATAATTTGACCCGTCTGAAACACAGTAAAATCTTTTCCACAACCACGGGATACGTATTCCAACATGGCTGTTTAAGAAATGAGAAGCTACTCACTGCATCAGTTAGGGTTAAAAGAATTGTTGCCAATCAAAGGCTCTAAAATATTTGCTTATTTAAATCCAAACGGTGGCTTTTTTTTTTTGGTCAGGCAGTGTATAAAGATTTAAACATTCAGAACAATACTATTTGTTTATTTCTAGCTGTTCAGTAATACAGTGCCCTCCACAATTATTGGCACCCCTTGTAAAGATTAATAAAAAGGGTAAGAAAAAAATCCACGTTTTGGTGAAGTAGCCTCATCTCACACTGAGAAAATGAGAAAAATCCAACCTTTAATTAAAATAAATTTATTCAGAGAAAAACAAATCTCTCATCAAGAAATAATTATTTTCAACAAAAAGATGTGCCACTATTATTGGAACCCCTGGAAATTAATAGTGAACCAAATGTAAGTGAAGCATGTTTCCCATTGTACAGTTTTGAGTTGATTGGAGTGTGTAGGAACTTTCAAGCTGTAATCCATGACTTCCTGTTTAACTGGGGTACAAATATAAGGTGACACAGAAGCCAAATTCCCTTACTCATCCATCAACATGGGAAAGATAAGAGAACACACAAATCAAATGAACAAGAAGTGTATTGATCTTCATAAGTCAGGGAATGGTTATAAGAAAACAGCTACTTGCCTGAAAATGTTCATTTCTACTATTAGGGCTATAATTAAAAAAAAAAAAAAAATGGAACACCAACTGGAACTGTTACAAACTTTCCTGGAAGAGGACCCAAGCTTATTTTGTCCCTCATACAATGAGGAGGCTGGTAATGGGGGGGACCCACAAGGATCACTGTTGGTCAATTACAGATTACAATTCACAAATGTAAGTGCCTGAATTTTGCAAAACAGTACTACAACTTTGACTGGAACCATGTTCTATGGTCTGATGTCATAAAAATTGAGCTTTTTGGCAATAAACAATCAAGGTGGGTTGGCGTAAAAAGAAGGACAGCTATAAGAAAAAGAACCTGATCCCAACTGTAAAATATGGTGGAAGTTCTGTAATACTGTGGAACTGTTTTTCCTCCAAAGGCCCTGGAAACCTTGTTAGGATACATGGCATCATGGATTCCATGAAATACCAGGACATTTTAAATCAAAATCTGGCTGCCTCTGCCAGGAAACTAAAACTGAGTCATCACTGGATCTTCCAGCAGGACAATGATCTGAAGCATATGTCAAAATCAATGCTAACATGATTAGCTGACTACAGAATCAGCCTTCTGCCATGGCCATCTCTGTCCCCTGACCTGAACCCCAATGAAAACCTGTGGGGTGAGCTGAAGAGAAGAGTGGACAAGAGAGGGCCTCGGACCCTGGATGATGTGGAGAGATTGTGTAAAAAGGAATGGTCACAGATGTCCTGCTCTGTATCTCCAACCTTATAAAATGTTATAGCAGACGACTCAGTGCTGTTTTACTGGCAAAGGGAGGTTGTACAAAGTATTAAATGCAGGGGTGCCAATAATTGTGGCACATGTGTTTTTTTTTTTATAATAATTTCTTGATGAGGGATTTGTTTTTCTCTGAATAAATTTATTTCAATTAAAGGTTGGATTTTTCTAACTTTTTCAGTGTGAAATGAAGCTACTTCACCAAAAGGTGGATTTTTTCGATCCATTTTTAGTAATCTTTACAAAAGGGGCCAATAATAGTTGAGGACACTGTATGTAACATAACGGTGTGTAGAATATGGTAAACCGTAAAAGGTTCCATGTCTATCATGAGCTAAAAATTTAATACCAGCACATGTCTAGATATACTGTACCATATACTGAAGCACTGCAGAATGAATTCAGTCCAAACCCCTAACTGCTGCAGTAAAACCTAGTTGAGGCTTCATTTTCAATGCGCAGAATGAAATGACTAGTGCTTCCACACTGGTGTGTCAACAGATGTGTTGTTATTGATGCAGAAACCTTTTCATGCTGACAATTAAGAAAAAAAAACAAACAAAAAAAACCCCACCCCTTTGCTTAATGAAATACAGGGGAAGTGTTTTGGGGATTGATGTGTAGGTTTTCTTTTCCCATCGGGGCTGTGTGGCCTACCGGCTATGTGGGCCAAGCATTATAAAGGGAACATTACTGTGCCTTCTATAGCTTTAAGAGCCTTGGCGGGCCATGCTGTTACCAGGGCAACTGGTGAACAAACTGCTTTAGAGGCAGTTTCCAGTCTAATAATAACTAATCGCAATGAATGAAAATTTCACCCAAAAGATACTGTTCATCAAACTAAATGTACATCTGATGTGTTTAAATCAAATAATCAATGATTTTAGGGTTCAGGTACTGTATGTTTATGTAAGACTGCCTATCAAAGGCCACATCTGGATGGATATTTACTGTGAATCTTTCATTTTACATAAAGGGGGTAATCAGAAGTGATGTGTTCTTCGATCATATCGCTTATGAAAATAACAAATACAAGCATGCTGTAAAAATAAATGTAGCTGTCTATAGCCTTATAGTCAGTGTCCAGCTGTGAGTATTTTCACATCAGGCTACATAATGCAGGTAGAATGTTGCAGCAGCCATATTTAATGCATACTTCATTGAAACATCCACATTTTCTTTCTGTCTAGCACCTACTGTACAGTATGTTCATCAAACCCTTCAGAACAAAATATGTCCTCTTCATACATGGAAACTAGTCATTTCCTTTAACCACAGACTATGGCTACATTCAAATCTGCATTTTATGGCACTTAAGAGTTTTATATATATACGGCTACATGTTACAGAAAGACGCCAAGAATTCTCAGGCACTGGAGAGTGCGCTTAATACAGAAGGGGAGGAGGTGGAAGGGAAGGGGTGGGAGAACTGTCACAGGAACGTGTGGATACGTAACGAGGGCGCCTAAAACAGCCAAAACAACCACCGACAACATTCACACAAACACGTCCTGTGTCGTCGAAGAGACAAGAAGATGAGATGCACTTACCGCGTCGGGACTCAGGCGGGCCAAAATGGCGAAGGCGGAGAGGCGCTCGCACACGCACTTGGTCCTGAAGGCGTGCACGGGCACAGCTCTGCAGGCGCGCGCCGACCACGAGCCCAGCGGCGACGAGCTGAGCCAGAGAGAGAGAGAGAGGGAGGGGGAGAGGAGGGGGGAGAGACGACAATCAACACAATCACACAAAAAGGACTAAATCTGAAAAACCCTCAGCTACTCCAATTCCATCCGCTCTCTTCAACGCTGCCGAGCAGAGAACAAAAGAGAATCAGAGAGAGAGAGAGAGAGAGAGAGAGAACGAAAGCAGAAAATGAACGAACATTGTGATGCTCTTCTGTACTTCTGCATGGATAGGTTAGATATGGGGATGATAAACATGAGGGAAATGCATTTGTTTAATGGGTAAACTGGATATAATTTATCTTACAATAATAATAATAATAATAATAATAGGGGCGGCATGGTGGTGTAGTGGTTCACAGCAAGAAGGTTCTTGGGTTCGAGCCCCGTGGCCGGCGAGGGCCTTTCTGTGCGGAGTTTGCATGTTCTCCCCGTGTCTGCGTGGGTTTCCTCCGGGTGCTCCGGTTTCCCCCACAGTCCAAAGACATGCAGCTTAGGCTAATTGGTGGCTCTAAACTGACTGTAGGTGTGAATGGTTTTGTCTCTATGTGTCAGCCCTGTGATGATCTGGAGACCTGTCCATGGTGTACCCCACCTCTCGCCCATAGTCAGCTGGGATAGGCTCCAGCTTGCCTTCGACCCTGTACAGGATAAGCGGTTATGGATAATGGATGGATGGATGAATTAATTAATTAATAATAATAATAGGGCGGCATGGTGGTGTAGTGGTTAGCGCTGTCGCCTCACAGCAAGAAGGTCCGGGTTCGAGCTCCGTGGCCGACGAGGGCCTTTCTGTGCGGAATTTGCATGTTCTCCCCGTGTCCGCGTGGGTTTCCTCCGGGTGCTCCGGTTTCCCCCACAGTCCAAAGACATGCAGGCTAGGTTAACTGGTGACTCTAAATTGACCGTGAATGTGAGTGTGAATGGTTGTCTGTGTCTATGTGTCAGCCCTGTGATGACCTGGCGACTTGTCCAGGGTGTACCCCGCCTCTCGCCCGTAGTCAGCTGGGATAGGCTCCAGCTTGCCTGTGACCCTGTAGAACAGGATAAAGCAGCTAGAGATAATGAGATGAGATAATAATAATAATAATAATAATAATAATAATAATACATGCTATGGGTGGCAGAGTGGTGCAGTAGTTACCACTGTCACCTCAAAGCAAGAAGGTTCTAGGTTAGAACCTGCCAGTCAATTGGACCCTTTCTGTATTGAGTTTGCATGTTCTCTTCGTGCCTGTGTGTTTTCACTGAGTACTCCAGTTTCTTTCCACAGCCTAAAGACATGTGGATTAGTTCAACTGGCGACTATAATGGCCTTTTTCCACTGCATGGTGACGCCACACAAAAATGTCATGACATCATTTGGACATGACACAAACATGAACAATGGAGGATATCGAAGGGATGCTGATTCTCAGTATGTGGCCATTTTGTCACAGCAAGGAGACAAATTTCACCTTTGATCCATCACCTTTGTCGTCTCTGCTGCCCATTCAGTTGGTGTAAAAAAAACAATCTAAACAAAGCTAAATTTGTTTTCCATTGTTCCTTGAAATCTTTAGTAATGTTTAGTATTGTTTATGTTAGCTAATGAGCTAGGAGATGCTAACTATAGGGAGACTATTCAGCACAAGAGATCAAAGCACTGAAGTTCACAAGGAGCTTAACAACAACCAACAAATGCATAAAAAAGTTACAATGCATTGCCCACAGTCCACACAAGTTTCAATACATTTATTTCAAAAGTGTCGACAGAATGCAGAATTACTTTGAACAATGTTGTTGGCATTTCCATGCTAATTACATCCAACTGCTTTTTGTAGAACACAACAAATGTAATGAAGGCGCGACCCTGATGCAGTCTTGCATTATGGTCCAAATGAAACCATTTTAGTGATTAAGTTCCCTGTGAAGATTCCTTAGATTCTATCCTCTGTGCAGTGCATAGGGAGCAGGAGATACAGCTGAGGGACCCTTGCTATCAGAATACAACCATTAGCTTGTTCAGAATCTCTCATCTCCCACAATGATGATGCAGTGATGGTGATTCTCTCGGACTGATCAGTAGTCTGCAGTATTTTCACGTCACCTTTTGGTATCACCTCAGCTCACTTGGAACCTCAGCGGAGGCGATACTAAAAAAAGTACCAGATACCAGGTACTATTCACAACCTTTGCTCGATGGAAAACCAAAAAAAAATGAGTTGAGTTGTGCAGGTGCCATGCATTGGAAAAGGACTATAAATTGCCCATTGCCCATGAATGTGAGAGTGAATGGGTGTCCGTCTCTCTGTGTTAGCCCTGCGATAGATTGGTGGCCTGTCCAGGGTGTACCCTGCCTTTCTCCCATTGACAACTCTCAATGGATAAGCAGTATAGAAAATGAATGAATGAATGCATTATGTACAAATGCGTATTAGTGTTTAATCAATTTTAGGTTAAAAAAAATCTCAGAACTCTACAACTCAGTGGCATGTCAAGGTTTTTTGACATGGAGTGACTCATGTATAGAACAAAGTTGTATTTCCACATGAAAGTTGCTCAGTACTTCAACATATTCAGGGTGATTTACTCAAAATCCCTACACTGATGATTAAAATCAATTTGAGGTACATGCACTTTATTAAATCCTCATGAATTGTGTAGAAGTATTTACAAACGTGATTTGAGGTCAGAGTTGGGAGTTAAAGTATTCCTTAACGTTCATTAGTGATACTGTTACACTTATTTTTGCCTCAGAAATTGAGATCTAGTTATCTAGATTATGATTTGGATAACAACTAATACCAGTGGCTCACTTTAGTCTGCTTGGCCTGGTTGGTGTTTTTGCCAAGCAAAATTAGCGCCAACTTAATGTGCCAGGTTTTCTCATTTGGCCTTAGGCATTTGTAACAGATTGAAAGTAACAGCTTCACAGGTTATTTCCTGAATCATAATCCAGCGTAATGTTTCTTACGGCAGTGGTTTCACATCCACTTAGTCCAGATATAAATTCATGAACACATCAATTGCATTTTGCTTACTCTTGAACATGATCATCTTGATAAGAAGCTGAATTAAGAACCTAATTATGAAAATAACCTGATCAAGAAAACTTTTTTTTTGCATGCACTTTGGGAAACCACGAGCTGACCTAGTGGTTAGTCTGTCTGACTCTCGACTAGGAGATCACGAGATCTACTCTTGTCAGGTCATACCAAAGACCCTCATAAAAATGGTACCTCCTGCCATTTGGCAAGGCACACTGCAAGAAAGATACGAGTAGGGATTGTTATGTCCCCAAATTGTCTAGGGGAAAAAAAATGAGGACATAGACAAAAGTGGTAAAAATAAGCGACAGACTTCCCACAGAATGTTTAAGGGGAGGTTTATTTACATAAAAGAAAATAAAGAAATGAATACAAAAAAAACCCCGAAACACAAACAAACAAGCTAAAGCTCTCCCCCCCACGGGTGACATCACCGCCGGTGGCTTTTAAAGGCTGAGCACCAAATACCAGCCAATCCTGTGCTGCTCTCACCAGACTCCAGGTGGTGGTAATTTGGGCCCATCAGCCACCCACGGGATCTGCAAGAGTAAAACACAAAACAAATCAAACAAGAAAAATATGGGGTCGTAACAGGAGTCAAACTCTCATGGCTACTAGTGAACTAACCCCCCACTGTAACTCAAGCTGTATGAGAGGCCGAGGGCTATAGAAATGGAGATCGGTGCCACGCCTCAAGAGTTGGTTAGTATTGGGATAGGAGACTGCCTGGGAAGACCAGTTCCTGGTGCGGGAGGGACTTTGACTTGACCTTGATGTACCTTGGGAATTATTGGGGCTGCTTTATGGGTGGGAGGGACACACACTTGTCCCTAGTGTCAGAGCCATACTAGCCAATTGAAAATACATTCAAAAGTTAGGGATTTTCTCCAACATGTCCATCTGCCTTATGATGTTTAAAAGAAGCAATGTTTTGATTACCTGTCTACAGTGAAGTACATCTTACCGCTTACCTTTTCAAGTTGATGGTAAATGTGTAACACAAAAAACTTATCTAACAGATGTGAATTGGCTCTGATTAAAAAAAAAAGGAGAATATCGAGTCCTGAAATCATAAGAGGAAATCATGTGTTACAACAGTGTAACAACTCAATAATATAAATCTGACATCATGTATGGGCAGCAAAGAGCCTGGGATACCACACAGCTCCAAACAGGGTTACAAATAGTAACTTCAAATAACATGAGCCCACATTACCCATGGTGCAGTGAGGTTTAGAGAACAGCCAGGGGCAAATGGAATGGCAATAAGGGTCATGCCTGTAGCTCCAGGGGAAGGCTTAATGTTAACAGCATTTTCTCTGAAATCCAATATATTATTACCCCCAGCTGAGTCTATGTGGATGATGCGATTAACTCTGTCGATCACACAGATATTTACACTCAGTCCAACACCACTGGATATTTGGATCACTGGGCTAACAGTGCTATTGTGTACATAGTGTATAAATGTGTGTACATTCAGACTAGCAAGCAACAATGAGACAGGCAACCATTTATTTTCTGTGTATGTGCATGACTCTGATTTCATCATTTTAACTGAGATTTTCTCTTTTCTATGCAAATTAGATAATGATGCTATGAAGTGGCAAATCACAAAGATTGGTTTGAGCCACTGATTCATCAAACCACTCCTATGGCTTGTGTAGTCCAACATTTTCCCTATTCACAAATTTATTTCCCCTGCGCAAGGATGACACGCAAAATCGTGAAGCGTTACCATATTTTTTCGAGCAAAAAAAAAAAAAAAATTATTTCCTACCTGCAATTAATTCCATTTACATATTTACTTTCAAAAATGGAAGAAAGCCATATAACCATGGTTGCATATTATTCTGTCACATACAACCTGTCATGCTCCACCCCGGACATCCACTCCGGAGATTATGGATCTCTCACGCCAGTGCCGATCTGGGATGGGAATTCCACCTCACCTGTATTCACCTCCTGGTTTTCACTGCTGCCTATAAATACGCCGTTCTCAGACTCTGACTTCGCCAGATCGTCTCGTTTGCTACTCTAGCCATTTCTGTGCCTTTTTGCGTCTCATGGACTTTGCTCTAGCTGTTTTTCTGGTTCATGTTTTTTTGCACGAAGGTTTTTTTCTTGTTCATGGTTTTTTGTACTAGCGTTTTTGCCCTTACCTGTCTCGTGTCTTTGTCAATTTTTTTGTCTCTTTTTTCCCCGGACTATTTTTGCCATTTGTTTTTTTGTCCTGTTTGTTTACCATTTTGCCACGCCCTTTCCCCCTGGATTAAATCACCTTATTTATTGGATAACTGTGTTCTGCCTTTGAATCCTATCTCACCACACCTCCACCACCCCTAACAGTACGTTCTGGCCAAAAATGGATCCAGCGGAACTCACCTGTCTGAAAACGGCCATCCAGCAGCAAGGGACTCTCCTCGGGACCCATCAACAAGACCTCCAGCAGATCACCCAGAACCTCGCCACCCTGTCCAACTCACTCAACCTCCTCACCACATAGGTGCAGCGGTATCAAGCCGTGCCTACCCCTGCCCAGCCATCTCCAACTTCAGCTCCTGCCACTGCCTTTCTCCGCGAACCAAGACTCCCAGTGCCTCAGCCCTATGATGGAGAGCCAGGTACTTGCAGATCGTTCCTATCTCAATGCTCATTGATCATGGAGCTGCAACCTCTGACCTTCCCCACAGAATGCACCCGGGTGGCATATATCATCACACTCCTCACCGGCAAGGCCAGGGAGTGGGGAACAGCGGTCTGGGACGCCGATGCTCCCTGTTGCTCCAGTTTCAAAGATTCTTCCGAGGAGATGGGGCGAACTTTCGACTACTCTCTGTCCGGCCGGGAGGCGGCTAGGGAACTCATGGGGCTGCGGCAGGGGTCCCGGTCTACCTCGGACTACACCATCGATTTCTGGACATTGGCGGTGGCGTGCGGTTGGAACGAGAGCGCCCAGGTCGACGTGTTCATGCATGGCTTGTCCGACACCATTAAGGATGAACTGGTATCGCGGGAACTGCCGTCGGACCTTTCCAGTCTCATGGACCTCGCCAACCATATTGACACCCGGTTCCAGCAACGGAGGAGAGAGAAGACCCGCCCCAGCTTCACCTGCTCTCCACTTCCCGCCTTGTCCATCGAACCCATGCAGGTAGACCGGGTACGGGTGTCAGCGGAGGAACGACAGCACCAGCGGAGCACAGGGGCCTGTTTCTACTGCAGTCAGCGAAGACACATCTGCCAAGCCTGCCCACTAAAGGGAACAAGACCACCAGCGAATCGAGGGGCCCTGGTGGGCAAGCTCAGAACCAGCCCCCCGCCACCGCCAAGCGTCTGGGAATCCCGCTACTCGCCCTCGATGTCCCTCTCACAGTCCTGACACTCAATGGCACCGGCTTGACCACCACCTTACCACTCCGCTCACCCTGAGGATTTCCGGCAACCACTCTGAAATCATCCAACTCCACGTCATGAACAACCCCCACGTACCCATCATCCTAGGATTACCCTGGTTAATGCAGCACAACCCCCACCTAAACTGGGCCAATAACACCATCCTAGGCTGGAGCCATTCCTGCCTAGCTTCCTGCCTGAACTCCGCTCTGCCTCCCACTGAACCACCACAGCCTTCAGGCAGTGAGTTTCCCAACCTCTCTCACGTGCCTCCGGAATACTTGGACGTAAGACTCGTCTTCAGCAAGACCCAAGCAGTGTCCCTCCCTCCTCACAGACCCTATGACTGTGGAATCTACCTCCTGCCCAGGACAGCGCCACCCAAAGTGCGACTCTACTCTCTCTCTCCCGTCGAAAGGCAAGCTATGGAGAAGTACATCTCCGAGTCTCTGGCAGCTGGGATCATCTCCCCTTCCTCCTTCCCAGCAGGGGCGGGATTCTTCTTCGTGGAGAAGAAGGATAAGTCATTCCACCCCTGCATTGACTATCGAGGTCTCAATGCCATCACGGTCAAGAACCGCTACCCACTACCGCTTATGACCACGGCCTTTGAACTACTCCAGGGAGCCAAGATATTTACCAAGTTGGACTTACGCAATGCCTACCATCTCATCAGGATCAGGGAGGGGGACGAGTGGAAGAAGGCCTTTAACACTACCACTGGCCACTACGAGTACTTTGTGGTCCCTTTCGGCCTGACCAAAGCGCCTGCAGTCTTCCAGGCACTCGTCAAAGACGTCCTAAGGGACTTCATCTCATCTCATTATCTCTAGCCGCTTTATCCTTCTACAGGGTTGCAGGCAAGCTGGAGCCTATCCCAGCTGACTACGGGCGAAAGGCGGGGTACACCCTGGACAAGTTGCCAGGTCATCACAGGGCTGACACATAGACACAGACAACCATTCACACTCACACCTACGGTCAATTTAGAGTCACCAGTTAACCTAACCTGCATGTCTTTGGACTGTGGGGGAAACCAGAGCACCCGGAGGAAACCCAAGTGGACACGGGGAGAACATGCAAACTCCGCACAGAAAGGCCCTCGCCGGCCACGGGGCTCGAACCCAGACCTTCTTGCTGTGAGGCGACAGCGCTAACCACTACACCACCGTGCCACCCCATCCTAAGGACTTTTTTGACATATTCATTTTCATGTACCTGGATGACATCCTGATCTCTCACTCCCTGGAGGAACATTGGGGCCATGTCTGGCAGGTCCTCCAGCGCCTGCTAGAAAATAAGCTGCTTGTCAAGGTGGAAAAGAGCAAATTCCACCAGAGCTCTGTCTCGTTTCTGGGGTTCACCATCTCCCTGGCTAGGATCCAGATGGACCCCCTCAAACTTGAGGCAGTTGCTGACTGGCCCACCCCATCCTCGCGACGAGAGCTCCAGTGTTTCCTGGGATTCGCCATTTTCTACAGACGCTTCATCTGTGACTTCAGCATGGTGGCCGGACCTCTCACTGCCTTGACCTCGATTAAGACCTCGTTCAAGTGGGGGGAGGAAGCAGAGAAAGCCTTCTCCATGCTCAAGTGCAAGTTCACCACAGCACCCATTCTCACCATACCCGATCTGACCAAACAGTTCATTGTGGAGGTCGACACTTCCGAGTCAGGGGTTGGAGCCATTCTCTCCCAGAGGGCCAATGATAACAAGGTCCACCCCTGCTCCTTCTTCTCTCACCGGCTGTCCCCTGCTGAATGAAATTACGACATCGGCGACAGAGAGCTATTGGCCGTCAAGCTAGCCCTGGAGGAGTGGAGGCACTGGCCTGAGGGGTCAGATCTCCCCTTCCTTGTCTGGACCAACCACAAAAACCTAGAATACCTCAAATCCGCCAAACGCCTTAACTCACGACAAGCCCGATGGTCTCTCTTCTTCTCCCATTTCTGATTCATGCTCTCCTACTGCCCAGGCTCCAAGAACGGTAAATCCGACACCCTGTCCAGGATATTCTCTGCCCGCCAGGAGGAGTCTAGTATGCCCGAAAACATCCTCCCTCCATGCTGTCTGGTGGGGGCCGTCCTACTTGAGGTAGAAGCATTGGTGCAGAAGGCCCTGAAGCAGGACCCTGGAGAAGGTAATACAAGCAACATACCACCTAACCATCTGTTTGTTCCCTGTTCTGTGTGAACCCAGGTGCTGCAGTGGGGTCATGGCTCCAAGTTGGCTTGTCACCCAGGAGCTGCTCGAACCCTGGCACTCATCCAACAGCGCTTCTGGTGGCCATCCATCAAGGAAGACATCCAGGAGTTCATGGCAGCCTGCGACACATGTGCCCAGAACAAGACAGCCAATCGACCCCCTGCCGGCCTGCTAAGACCCCTCCAGATTCCTCATTGACCCTGGTCTCACATCACCCTGGACTTCGTCACAGGACTTCCCAACTCAGGTGGCAACACATGCATCCTCACAGTTATTGACCGTTTCTCCAAGACAGTCCATTTCATCCCTCTGCCCAAGCTTCCCACAGCTAAAGAAACCGCTGAATTACTCATCCTTCACATTTTCCACCTACATAGACTCCCCACTGATATCGTCTCCAACTGGGGTCCTCAGTTCACTGCACAGTTCTGGAGGGCCTTCTGCAAACTCATTGGGGCCTCCTGTAGTCTCTCCTTAGGGTTCCATCTTCAAACCAACGGCCAGGTGGAATGGGCGAATCAAGATTTGGAGGTGGCACTCAGGTGCATGGCGTCCAGGGATGCTGGTTCTTGGAGTAAGTACTTACCTTGGGTCGAGTATGCTCACAACACTCTCCCTTCATCTGCCACAAGTCTCTTGCCCTTCCAGTGCTCCCTAGGTTACCAACCACCACTCTTCCCCAACCAAAAGGAAAAGGTCGCCGTACCCTCAGCCCAGACCTTCATACGCCGCTGCAGGAGGATGTGGGCATTGGTCTGGAGAAGACTCATTTGCTCCGCCCTAGCATCCAAGAGGCAGGCCGACAAACGCCGCTCTAAGGCACCCACCTATCGGGTGGGGCAGCGAGCCATGCTCTCCACGCACCATCTGCCACTCAGAACCGTCTCCCGCAAGCTGGCCCCCAGATACCTAGGACCCTTCCTCATCAGCAAGGTAATCAATCCATGTTCCATCAGACTGGCATTACCACTCACCATGCGACGTGTTCACCCCACTTTCCACGTATCACAACTTAAACATCTGGTCTCTAGTTCTTTAAATAAAAATAAAAATGTTCTGTTTCTGAAAATCTGGTGAATGTGAATAGAATAAAATAGTTATTCCACTCAATCTCATCGTACATGGCTTATAGCCAACTCGGCACTATGCCACATCAGCTATCAGCTCATATACGACTCAATTTCATGGAATAACTGTTAAATGTACTGTATGCCAGAAACAACAGTAGTGATTGCGACATACCTATAAGAGAAAAATGACAAGTGACACAAGTGACTTGCTAGTCTGACCAGAGGGTAAGAGAGACACACACAAAGAGAAATATGCTTTGCCACCCAGGTGACCTTATATCACAAGTCCGGTTAATACAGAGAGAGCACATTTACAGTGAAAAGTTCATTTGCATGCAAAAATAATATAATACACCCTACAAATACCTGATTGTTAGCTTATATTTGAATCAACAGACTAGACATTTAGCATGTATAAATGTGTGTTGTATAATGTATGTGCCAGTGAACGTCAGATTGAAGAGTGTGAGGCACCACAAGGACCACACGCCTTCAAGCTGTTATCAAGAAAACACGCAGTGACAAGTGCGCCTCTTCACATTCCAATTTCTTTCCCAAATATTAACTCATTAATCACAGCAGCTGTCCAAGTTAGATTTTAATTTTGCACCAAACCCACTCCCTATCCCACTGCCCTTCTCTTCATGACACACCTTGATTGCATTTTAGTATTTTCATCACACTGTGACTTTTCTCGTCCCCCCTCACTCTTTCTCTTGTCTTTCACTGTCTTGTCACCCTGCACTGTCTCTTACTTCACTCATTTAGGAACAATGTAGAAAGCATTTTACTTGTATGTTTTGTGCACTTTATTAATTTAAATGCAAATGTTCCAGCCAATGCAAAATATGCACTCTTTCTGTTTCAATCAAAAGATAAAACAGAAAGCACTGGGATGAAAGTGCAGGGCATGAAGTGAAAACGGGACTGAGAAAGGGCTACACGGGCCACAGGATGACACCAAATGATGCTACCATTTCTCAGCTTAATTTCCGTTGTCCTTCTCATTTAGTTTCACTCTGTCATTTTTTTCTCTTTTTTTTTTCTTTTGTCCTACTCTTTCTATCTGGCTCTTTTTTCTCTATGTGATAGACATGCTCTCCTAATTCTGATTGGATGTGTAAGTATGCCAGAAGGACGACAGTAAGAGTAATAGATCGTGTTCTCTTTGTCTGATCACTAGCAGGAGAGAGGCAATGCCGAGTGAACTTTTCCACTGTGACACTTCAGTGTCCTCAGAAACAAGCCTCTTAAAATCACTCGCTCTTGTCTCCCATTTGAGTGAGCAGACAGGGCAAGAGAGAAAATAAAGGTTTGTGAGAGCGGATCAATGAGAGCAAGCCTCTTACCTGTCACTCTCATCCCAGGAAATGCATGTTTGGTTGGTTGTGCCCTGCATGAACAAAAGAGAGAGAGACAGCTTTTACTTTGTGTCACTGAACCACATGAAGCAGCTTAGATATTATTTCTAGTTCTGTATGTCTCTTATTCTTGTGTAATATCAGCACAAGAAATCAACCATCTTATACATGACACTACATCATAAATATTAGCTGCAAATAAATAAACCTGTTTCAGCTAAACTGTCAATGCAATAGTAGTGGCTATTATAAGCAATATCCCACATGGAAGAGTGTGGTTCTACTGAATATCAGCACGAGGCATGAGCCTGCAGGGACACTGAAATATTGCTTTTATACAACAGTTTTATTCACAAGAAATTAATATTGAGTGACATTTTGGACACAATAAATCACACTCATTTTATAGCACATCAAATAGCAGGCTAGCTAGCTCACACTGATTTCACCATTCCCCTTAAAGGTGCTTCCAGTTACATTGGTGTGCCTTCTTCCTTTCAGTCTTCAACTGACAAGCCTTTATATTTTCAGCCAAATGTTATATTACTGAAAAGTATCATTTGCGGGCGGCACGGTGGTGTAGTGGTTAGCGCTGTCGCCTCACAGCAAGAAGGTCCTGGGTTCGAGCCCCGGGGCTGGCGAGGGCCTTTCTGTGTGGAGTTTGCATGTTCTCCCTGTGTCTGCGTGGGTTTCCTCTGGGTGCTCCGGTTTCCCCCACAGTCCAAAGACATGCAGGTTAGGTTAACTGGTGACTCTAAATTGACTGTAGGTGTGAATGTGAGTGTGAATGGTTGTCTGTGTCTATGTGTCAGCCCTGTGATGACCTGGCGACTTGTCCAGGGTGTACCCCGCCTTTCGCCCGTAGTCAGCTGGGATAGGCTCCAGCTTGCCTGCGACCCTGTAGAAGGATAAAGCGGCTAGAGATGATGAGATGAAGTATCATTTGCCATGCTCACTGATGATGTCACTAACACTACTGTAGTACTAACTGTTTTGAAATAGGAAGTGGAATTTTACATGGTGAACACAAATGAGCGGAGTGATATAAACAGTAAAACATCCCACTGTGTTTAATAGGAAATATAGGCACTCTTGGAATGCCACTCAATCAATCAACTAATTGCTGCATAAATCAGTATAAATATGATATATGACAAAATAAAGTGGAAACTTGACTCAGGAACACACTTTAGCATTCAAAAGGTAATAAAAGTCTGAGGAGTTCAATTTAAGTAAAAATATGTATTATTTAGTATCATTCAAGCATATTGAATACAAAAAAAAAGATATTTTCATTAGTTCAAACAAAGAAAGAGAAAATTACTAAGAACAGTAGGAAGGCTTGTTTCTCAGACTTACACAAATTCAGAAGCAAAAATATATTGCTTCTTTGTTTCTCTGTCCTTTTAGGCTACACTTTACTTGTTTTAAAAGAAATTAATGATATAACACATTTTGCATGTACGCTCCCGGAAACCGGCCAGGCAGAGAAAGCTATTAAAACTAAACTACAAAATGCTTCTTTCCTTTCCTTGTACTTGTGCATGAAATTATTGACCAACCTTTTTAATTTGGTTTCCTTTTTTTCGCTGTATAGTTTCTACACAAATAACATGTATTATATTATTAGATTAGATTAGATAAAACTTATCTATTATTATTATTATTATTATTATTATTAGTAGTAGTAGTAGTAGTAGTATTTTACCAATAAGGCTTTTAAAAGACAACTTGTTGAAACATTATTCACTTTCTTTGATTCTGTGTGCATTTCATCTGATTGAGTTCGGAGGTCAGAGTGGCTTACGTTGTAAAGGTGTGAGAACTCAATCTCCACTGGGGCTGAGAGAGAAATGGGAGTGGGTTTGATCGTCACAGATATCACCTTGGAGTTCAACACAGTGCTGTTTCTGTGAGGACAAAGAAAAAAGAAAGTGAGAGAAAGGGGGAAGGAGAGAAAGGAGAAGCTGACCTTGAGCTTCAGCCTGAGCAACGCTATCCAGATTTCAATCAGATTAGTACTGCAACTTCATATATAAAAATGTGCAACACGACTATGCAAAATATCCAAACTCATACCACATTAATATGCCTACACACATCCAGCCACACACACACACACACACCTGTACAAGTACATAATCAGTCAGGATGAGTGTTCCTGTCAGCTGGTGTCTTTCCCAGAAACCCACATGATCACATTCAGGATGATAAAAAAAAGGGATAACAAGTAAGAAAAAAAACCAATGCTCAAGGGCACGAAGAAGACAGTATGAAAATGAAATTAATATAAAAAAATTACTACTACCGATTAACAAAATGAGAAAATATCAGACATATTTCTACTTCCCCAGCTATTAACATTGAAGTATGTTTCTTGTAGTAGTGAATTACTTTTTATTATAAGAAGCATAATGAATGGATGAATTAATAACCCACAGACTACAATCAGTTCCTCCTCATTGCATTTCAACCTGGATTAGGATAAGCATGAAAAGACCAAGTAAAGTTGTGTAAATTGAGAGGAGAAGATAGAGTGACATAACTCTTTACCTCTGAAGAGACAGGATACTGCCAAGGTTTCGGTAGAGGACAATGCCAGTTACAAATGCTGAAGCATCATCTTCTGCTGCACACACACACACACACACACACACACACACACACAGGTTACTGTCTGTGTGGAGTTTCATATTTTGTCTATGTGGTTTTCCTCCAGGTTTTCCAGTTTCCTCCCACCTCCCAAAGACATGCTAATCGATGGGACTGGCTGTATTCAAAGTGTGTGCATGGTGCCCTGCGACATGCTGGCAAGGTGTATTCCCACCCTGCACTCAGTGTTCTCAGGATGGGCTCCAGATCCACCGTGACCCAGACCAGAATAAATCATTACTCAAACTAAAAGAATGTAACACATGATATTAAATAAAAGCAAGCTGAAAAATATTGCTCTAATTGCTCCATTCAAACTTATTGTATTTTTCTGTCAGAGGGAGCATTCATGTCATGCAGCCTATACATGCAATTAGCATGCAAACAAAACATATGCACACACACTCACATAATGCTTGTCATACACAGTGACTCGTAATTCACACAAGAACACTTCCATAGTGATGGCACATATTAGCATATTAGGTCTGAAAATGCACCATGGGGAGCTTGAGGGAAATGGTATTTCAAAGTACCGTATACTTGTATATGGACGTATTGACAATAATGCTGTCTTGAATCTTGAAATGTTAAGGCTATATCAAACCTCTGATGAAAAAGCAGACAGATGAAGCGTGGGAAAACACGTGCCATGGTGGAGACACACTTCACAGCTGGAAAGGAAGAAGTAGAACTGGACAGAGGCCAGGGTTTGAATACATTCAAACACACACACACAGTGTGTGGCTGGCAGACACAGAGAAAGTGAGTTAGGGCTAAGTTAGGGGAGAGGGAGAGAAAGACTGGCAGCCAGTCAGTGTGTGCACAGACTACACCTCTGGGGTTGCAGCTGAGCCTACATGGGTAAGGAGGGGTGGGGAGCAGAAAGAGGCTGAGCTACTTTCTTCCGATCCTTGGGGATAGTTTTATTCCTGTCTGCCTCCACTCACTCTAGCTGTCAGTACAAAACAGCTACAGACGCTATGGGAGCAAAATATAGAGCGATGGAGAAAATACCCTCTGGTGTTTTTCTTTGAGCTCCCAAAGATCTCAAAGTTTATTTCATATAAGCACCACTCTCAGCAAGCCTCAAACTTGACTCGTTATCAATCTGCTCCAAGTGTCATGCAAATAGAGCCCCCAATGGGAGTGGAAATTAGGCCTAATTGCTCTTGATTGGCTCCTGTTGACTCCTGATTAAGCAGCAACTGCCCTATTAGCATAGTCACAGGGGAGGGAACTTCTCTAATGATGTGTTTGTTTCAAACACATCAGGACAAACAAATGTCAGCCCACTGCTCCTCTAAAACAAAAGTAAAACAAAGTTTTTTCTTTTCAACGGACCTCACTCTGTATAAAGGCCTCTGCATGCTTCTGCGACAAGGCTTTCGCAGATAGCTTTTCGCAGACAGTTGTAATTTATCGTTGAGTGGGGAGTAATAGGCGTGCGCAATGTTATTCACCACAACAACGCAAGGGGACGCGAAGTCGCGAAATCGCTAGGCGTAGTTGGTGGGTGTGGTTAGTGGAGTGTTTATCCTCCGGTTACTTATGCTTATAATGACTAGAACTGGAGTCGTATAGATGTACATACTTCCTCACTTCCTTGATCAACCGCTCTTCGTGCTGCTCCGTCTTCGCTCGTGTTTTTAAAAATGGCGGTCGTGAAAACAAACCAAACCGGGAAAGTAAGGAAGCGGAAGTGCGTGTACAGCGGATGTAGAGTGGACCAATCAGAGCCCTCTTGTCTGCGACACTGTCTGCGGTGGTCACAATTTTTGGGAGGTACGCGTAGGGTGCGCGCAGAGCGTCTGCGAAGGGGGGAAGGCTTCGCAGACACTATCTGCGAGGCCATCTGCGAGGACTGGGTTGTCAGTATAAATTGGCCATAAGACTATGAATACTACTTGTGGACACTGGTAAGTACTGTGTTTGGTGAGTATGTTTGTTTGATGTTTTTCTTTGCAAAGTCTGAGGTCATTTGTACACTTGCGCTGTATTCTGGACTCTTTCTGGAGCCACTTTCCACATGAGCTCTGTTTTCAAGTCTGGGAGCAGACCAAAGGACCAATCTTTGGTTCCCATGATAATGATTGTCTGGGGCTCACTTCTAACAAAAAGTGGTACAGTCCACGTCAGATGTAGAAGCTACCTCTATCTCTAACCCTCTGATTGATTGGGTTACTTCCTGTTTCAAGTTTCATGATAGCAGGGAAAGGGCACAATAGGAGACAGAATGCCTTACTGATGTATAAAACCAGACTTTAATAGGAATGGAGCACTGTAATTAGTTCATCTTTGTGGTGCAATCCTTCTACTGAGAACACTGCAAACAAACCATGGCTAAAAACGGCTCTGCACGTCTAAATATTCCTGCACCATGAATGCATATTCCATGCATCCAAGAAAAGTGCTTTTCTTCTCTAAGTGTTTGTACCAAAGGAAAATAATACAAAACACTAAATGGACAAACCTAGTGTCTCCAATTGTGCAAACCTGTACACTCAAAAGTGAGGTATGGAACAGTGCATCAATCCCCAGTTCAGAAGGAATTCTTTAATATGAAAAAAACCTCTGATTTGTAGATCCTCACTAAAATAAGCCAAGAATTGGTCCTGGGTGTTGACTGAAGGATGCAGACCAAGTGTGAAAACACCCTTAAAGATCTCAAAGTAGTAGCCATGTAAACATAAGTGTGTCTTGTGTGTATTGTATAAAATGCCTAAATAGGATTAGTCACCTGGGTTACCAGAGGAGACAATGCTTTTGGAGATGGTGACCTTGTCCTCAGAATTGCGAGCCCAATCTTCCATGCCCATCCAGCCTTTTTTTGGAAAGCTGATATCAGCGTTGCCTGCAACAGGTCGCTTGTGAAGGCTCAACACTGTGTGAAAACACAGAGACCACCATTAGAACTAAAATAAACAGGCACAGTGCTTCAACAAACCTGTCCTTGTGCAGTCTATAGAGATAATTCTGAAAGTTTATTAGCTTGACAGAATACATTTAAAAATGCTTATTTACTGTCCATGTTTGCATGCATATAATTAGGTGTGGGAGTAAGAAACCATTTGCTCAGGGACAGATGACAGTTCTATAGCTGGACATGCATTTCTGACAGGTGATGGCTCTCAGCCCACAAGCTCCCACCTGCTTCTCTCCAATCTGCCATTTTTGGTCCCCCTGAATGTCTTAGTGAGAAACAGCTCATTTCTTGCCTGTCTCTGCCAGTTTCTGTGTGTGAGTAAAGCACATCTCCCATGTGAGCCCTGTGCTGTGGAATTGTGGGTGGATCACAGTGGGTTATGAATGCCCTGCGAATGCCCAGAGCTACAGGATCTGGGTAAATGTACATACACCTGCTTTTCCCAGAAGAAGCATAAACATCTCAGGGGAATAATTCCTTCACAGTGAGGAATTTCTGAAACATTGTTCACAACATTTCCATCTACAGAAACTAATGTGCCAAAAATATCAACTCGGTACAGGAAGCATTCTAAATGAATTATCTATATAGGTATATAAACATTTTTTGAATGTCACAGTGATACAACATATCTTAGAAACAGTAGAGCATAATATGACTAACCAATGTTGTCTGTGACTTCATAGTTATCTTGAAAGTCTTTCATTCGGAGGCTGATGACGTCAACAAAATCCTCCACCAGACGAAAGAGCTCCTTAATGTTAGGACCTAGCTGAAAGATAAAGATGCCAAGAAAAGGTTGAAATAATCCAAGAATTTAAAATGGCATGTGTTGTCAATGGAAGATGACAACTTTGGAGGAATGTTTATGGGCTAGTGATGGCAGGATTGTTAATATAATTGCAGAGAATTAGTTTAAAGATGCACAATAAATATGTGATCCTTCAAATGCCTACCCTTAATAATCATAAATGTTAACAGAGAACAAAAGTATGCATCAGTGTGTTTGTTACCTAGTGTTCTAAGCATATGGATGTGGTCCTAATCTACAGCTGATTAATGATGGTGATGCACACTGAATGCTTAAGGACTAAAAGAAGAGAGAGGAAATTCATTTCTCTGTAATGCTCCTACAGTATGCAATCCTACTTCAGACTCACATCTCACTGAGTCATATCTGCTGCACTCCCATATTTCTCTCTCTCTCTCTCTCTCTCTCTCTCTCTGACATTTACAAATGTGTACCAGAACAAAAGTTTAATAAGTGATAAGAACACCTTCAGAAACCAAATGTAATAATGCATTAGTCATATAGTCCAAGCTAAATAATGGGTTCCGTAAAGGCCAATCTTTCATGGTTAAAATCCAAGTCAGAGAAAACTTTATATTAAAACTAGGAAACTCAATGATGGTTACATTAAATACACACTTCTATTGACTAGCGGGTGTGAATGGGATATTTCTAAAGTGGATATGGTTTTAAAAATAAATAAATAAATTAATTAAAAAAAAAAGCTCCTGATTTCAACTGTGTAAGTATTTTGGAAACTAACAATCATGTATAATGGGTTACAGTGTAGCATAAATGTCACCTTTGCTTTTTTATTGCTAAACTAACATGACATTGAATTTAACATTAGTTTTAATTTGTTTCAAGAGCATCAAACTTGGGCGGCACGGTGGTGTAGTGGTTAGCGCTGTCGCCTCACAGCAAGAAGGTCCTGGGTTCGAGCCCCAGGGCCGGCGAGGGCCTTTCTGTGTGGAGTTTGCATGTTCTCCCCGTGTCCGCGTGGGTTTCCTCCGGGTGCTCCGGTTTCCCCCACAGTCCAAAGACATGCAGGTTAGGTTAACTGGTGACTCTAAATTGACCGTAGGTGTGAATGTGAGCGTGAATGGTTGTCTGTGTCTATGTGTTAGGCCTGCGATGACCTGGCGACTTGTCCAGGGTGTACCCCGCCTTTCGCCCGTAGTCAGCTGGGATAGGCTCCAGCTTGCCTGCGACCCTGTAGAAGGATAAAGCGGCTAGAGATAATGAGATGAGATGAGATGAGATGAGTTGAGATGAGATGAGATGAGATGAGATGAGATGAGATGAGATGAGCATCAAACTTTGGAGGCATGAGAAACAGCTAGAGAACATGAAAAGGCCAATACAACTTTCAAACTTTTAGCCTGTGGGTGTGGAGGATTAAAATGGTAGCCTAATACATTTATTAAAGTGTAATATCGCCCCTCCAGCCTAAGCCTAACTCCACTCACTATATAAGTTTGAAAAATACTAAAAAGTGGGCAAGAGGCTAAGAGGGGGCATGGAGAAGTGTGTGTGTGTGTGTGGGGGGGGGGGGGGGGCGCGGCGCACCTACCTCTGGTTAGAGGGTGTTAACATTATTTTTTAAATGTAAATTTCATGATCTACATAAATACCAAATGGCTGCCTCTATGTCAACACTGGCCTTGCAAGCTTCAGTATGATTTTAACCAGTAAATGTCATATTCAACCCATAAAATATAGATTTTTATACAAATGGTATTGTCAATATTAACACCAACACTGATGTGTTTCATCACAGTACAGTCATATTTGGTTTACAGCACAAAGAGTACATTTGTGTGCAGTAGCCCTATAAAGTTATGATGTGAATCAGTCTTATTCATTTGTAAATTTGCAAAGTATGACCATAGTCTAAGCAAGTTAATATCAAAGTGTCCTGATAAGAAGCTAACAAATCTGGAAGAGCAAAGACTCCTCTGCTTTTTGTCCAGCTCCTTTTCACTTTTGTCATTATTTCCTTATTTATCTGTGGGTATTCCTTTTATAACCCCAATTCCAAAAAAGTTGGGACACTGTAAAACAAACAAAAACAGAATATGAAGATTTTCAAATCATGGAAACCCTATATTTCATTGAAAATAATACAAAGACAACATATAATGTTGAAACTGAGAAATGTTATTGTTTTCTGAAAAATATATGCTCATTTTGAATTTGATGTCAGCAACACGTTTCAGAAAAGTTGGAACAGGGACAACAAAATACTGAAAAAGTTGTGTAATGTTAAAGAAACCAATTTGGTTAATTGGCACCAGGTCAGTAAAATGATTGGGTATAAAAAGAGCATCTCAGAGAGGCGGAGTCTCTCAGAAGTAAAGATTCACTGCTCTGTGAAAGACTGCATTGGCAAACAGTGCAACAATTTAAGAATAACATTCCTCAATGTAAAATTGCAATGAATTTGGGGATCACATCATCAGTGGTACATAATATCATTAAAAGTTTCAGAGAATCTGTAGAAATCTTTGTATGCAAGAGACAAGGCTGAAAACTGACATTAGTTGCCTGTGATCTTCAGGCCCTCAGGTGACACTGCATTGAAAGCAGACATGTGTCTGTAGTGGAAATCACTGTATGGGCTCAGGAACATTTCAGAAAACCATTGTCTGAGAAAACAGTTAATTACTGCATCCACAAATGCAAGCTGAAACCTTATATAAAAAATATCCAGAAACACTGCCACCTTCTCTGGGCCCGAGCTCTTTTATGATGGACGGAGGCAAAGTGGAAAATTGTCCCGAGGTCTGATGAATCAAAAGTAGAAATTCTTTTTCAAAATCATGGACACCACATCCTTCAGGCTAAAGAGGAGAGGAACCATCCGGCTTGTTATCAGCACACAGTTCAAAAGCCAGCATCTGTGATGGTATGAGAGTGCATTAGTGCACATGACATGGGTAGCTTGTACATCTGGGAAGACATTATTAATGCTGAATGATGTATATACACATTTCAGAGCAATATGTTGCCATCCAGACAAAATCTTTTTCAGGGAAGGCCTTCCTTATTTCAGCAAGACAATGCCAAAACACTTTCTGCACATATTAAAACTACATGGCTCTGTAGTAAAAGAGTCCGGGTGCTAAACTGGCCTGCCTGCAGGCCAAACCTGTCTCCTTTAAAACATTTGGTGCATTATAAAGCACAAAATACGAGAAAGGAGACCCCGAACTGTTGAACAACTGAAATGGTATATCAGGCAAGAATGGGACAACATTTTTCTTTCAAAACTACAGCAATTGGTCTCCTTAGTTCCCAAACGTTTACAGAGTGTTGTTAAAAGTAGAGGTGATGCAACACAGTGGTAAACATGCCCCTGTCCCAACTTTTTCTAAATGTGTTGCTGACTTCAAATTCAAAATGACCATATTTTTCAAAAAAACAATAAAATCTCAGTTTCGACATTTGATATGTTGTCTTTGTACTATTTGCAATGAAATATCGGGTTTCCATGATTTGCAAATTATTGCATTCTGTTTTTATTTACAGTTTATACAGCATTACAACTTTTTTGGAATTGGGGTTGTAAATTAAATGCTTGGAAAATATGGCAAATTAATCATGAATTATCTATCTATCTATCTATCTATCTATCTATCTATCTATCTATCTATCTATCTATCTATCTATCTATCTATCTATCTATCTATCTGACAGATAGGTATGTACTAAAATGTAGGCAGCAGAACTCACCAGTTGTGCTTCTTCCCATCTCTCTCTGTTTTCTTCCATCAGCAGATTACTAACTGACTGAACAAAGTTCTGCAGACCAAACAAGTGCACAATAAGGTTTCATGTAGTGGAACAGTATAGAACAGGTCTCCATTATGTTTCTCACTGTCTTTCTCTGAGTGAAATACTGTGCTGCACTAACCCTCATGTCAGCACTGCTGGGGCTGTAGTAGGACCTCCTAAATATCTCTGTCATGTTCTTCAGAATATCGATTATAGCCAGCAAGTCTCCACTGTAACTGGTTCCCTCACTGGAAGTCACTCTCAGTTTGTTCATAACCTCTGAAACTCCATCTCCCACAAGCCCTCTCTGTGCCTTTGACAGGTGGTCACGGGTCTAAAGAAATGATTATTATTTAAAATGTTCTCCATTTTCCACAATAATGTGCACTAGGTTTTGGCCAGTGTGCCATCATTGGAATGCTCACCAGTGTTTGGATGCTGCGGTAGTCATTTGAGATGCACTTCATATAAGAGGGGCTTTCCCAGTAGGCAAGTCCCTCTTCATCCAGAGAACAACGCCGGAATATGGTGCCTGAAGCAGTAACACACAAAGTGGTTATAAATGCAGCCTGTTAATACCATATGCTCATGTGTGAAATAGCATGAACAACAACAACAACAACAAAAATCCTTGGATTTAATTTAATTTAATCTGAAATAACTGCGTATAAAAAGGTACAAACATGAGACTGACCCCCACACCTTACCCTGACTTTGATATATATTTTTATATAACTTGAGTCATGTGAATACTTGTGAATTTCCAAGTGTGAGGCAAATGTTGGTTCTTTGGAACTCCTTTAATATTTCTCGCTTCTTGCTTGAGGGACTAATACTCTATTATTTATGTAGTAACAACTCATTCACAGAGACTTGTATGGCAGATATCACTTAATCTAAGCCTAACAATAAACAAACAAAAAAAAGTGTTATGTAACAAAGAAAAATATAAGATGGTGAAGAGAAACAGTACCAGTCAAAAGTCTGTATTTTGACTATTTTTTACATTGAACAATACTGAAGACATCAAAACTATGAAATAACATATGGAACATGTATGGAATTATGTGGTAAACAAGTGTTAAAAAAAACAACAACAATGTTTCATATTTTAGATTCTTCAAAGTAGCTACCGTTTACCTTGATGTCGCTTTGCACACTATTGGCATTATCTTAACCAGCTTCATGAGGTAGTCACCTGGAATGCTTTTCAATTAACAAAGTTAAATAGTGCAATTTCTTGCCTTCTTAATGCGTTTGAGATCAAGCAGTAAATAGCATATAATAAAAATACAGTAAATGGCCCTATTCCACAACTATAGTAATCCATATTATATCAAGAACCTCTCAACTAAGTGAAGAGAAATGACAGTCCAATACTTTAAGACATGAAGTCTTTTAATGAAAAAAACCCAAACAACAACAACAACAACAACAACAACAACAACAACAACAACAAAAACACACAATTGAATTAAGTGTCTCCACACTTTTGGCTGGTACTGTATATAAGATCTGTAAGGATACATTTTTTTTTTAACATTATGAAAGAAGTTGCCAGGTTCAGCACTTTCTAAGGATTGCCAAGTTTTCAGGAGAGAGTACTTTCTGATATCTTGGTAACATGATAACTGCCTTTAAAAAAAAAAATTAACTTCAAGAGAAAGATGAAAGAGAGACTGGTGTGAAAATGACTGTTTATGCTTGCTGTAACCCAAGTGATAACAGTAAGTACCTTGTTTCATGGATGTTCCACAACATTAAATGTAAGATAAATGGTAAAGAATAAACAATTAATTAATTAAAAATCATAAAGGTTACTGTGGTATAATAGGAACAAAATACTTTAGGATATGCAGTCATAGGAACATATTGAATTTTTGGATGGTAGTAATAGCTTCCTTTTGCATCAGGTTGCATCACACCACTCTTTCATGTTTTATTCCTTTCTTATTGTATTCATGAGTAAAAATAAATCCACAAAAACCAATATGAAACAAAGCCTTAATTACTATACTTTCAGCAGGTAATTTGCAATTAATTATTTGGCTACAAACATTTTGTAACTTCTTGTAATTTTATGTGCATTTATTTTTAGTTAATGATTAAACTGTACATTCATGTGTTTTGTTGTGAATTATTGTTAAAATTATGTATGGTTTTAATGCTGAAGCTTGTAGTTTGTTAATGTTATCTATTGAAGTAAATCGTGTTGGTTAATGTTTGTGTTACAATTAAGTTTACTGAAGTTGATAGAACTGAATCTGAATCTGAATGATGCTGAGAATAGTGATGAGCCACACAGGTGTGTGCTCATATTTGAGTGGCTTAAGCTTGGTCTCTTACCAGCAGCATTTGGTGGGCAACGTACAGCTGCTGTATCTCCAGCAGGAGTTCTCTTCCACACTACATTTGAGAAGTTCTCCTCATCACAAATCTCATGAGGTTCTGTGTTAAATAAAAAAAGTTTAATTTTATGAAAAATATTATGCAATTAAAACATTGATAATGTTATACAAGTAAAGCACTGCTGCATTACTAGCATTGCACCTGGGCATCGCTTCTCACTGCAATGTTGTATTTCCACACGCTCTCCTGGGCACGGCTCTCCAGCAAAGAAGGGCCCATAGCACACTCTCTGCCTCTGCTGACTCCCCCCACCACAAGTCTTGGTACAACTCGACCAGGAACTCCAAGGTTGCCACTGTCCATCCACAGGGCACTCCCTCAGGAAGCAGTCACGCATCTGCAACCACTCACCCTGGCATTCTGAGCCACCGTATGATGGGCCATTACACTCACGAGTGCGTTGCATGGTCCCATTCGAGCATGAAACTGAGCAAGAGCTCCAACTGGACCACTCATTCCACACGCCGTCCACTGGGAGGAGAAAGAAAGAATTGGAGAGAGAGAGAGAGAGAGCTTTTTGTTTCCCAGACTTTGGTCCATTCTAGAGTGGTTTAAAAGCTCCCTTAGTCACCATTTCTGTGAATGAGGCTGACAAAGCCACCTTTCAATATCTCCCCTCCTACACAGCCTCTCATCTGCTTTTAATTGTGACACTTGATGGAAGTCATTAAAGCTAAATGAGCTGCTCTTTATTTAAAAATCTTCACCTGGGCAGACAGCGATGTTGCAGAATTTGGTCTGTTTCTCTGGGCCCACGCACTCATCACCTCCAAACTGTGGTGGCTTGCAAGTACGTGTGCGTTCCCTATATCCACGGCCACAGGTAGAAGAACACAGGCTCCATGGAGACCACTCATCCCACGCACCGTGCACTGCAATCAGAGCGGCTAGGGGATGATTTATAGAGAGAAAAACACCAGTCCACACACAAAACACACCGGCACACACCAGCAAACTACCTACTAGGACAAAAAAGTGCATATAAATAAAAAAATTAACGTCACTGCAGGTCTATTTGTTAAAACTCTGAGGCATGCAAACCACCACATATGATGCAATCTGAGGTCTTGAATGTTTTAGTAATATGAGGCATGACTGTGCGTGTGTGTGTGTTGGGAGCTATTCTGTGGTTTTCATATGGGGGTGGCTGTTCGAGGATCGCTTTGCATATTTATGTATATCCCAGAGGTGTTAAGATGTGGGTATGCTCTGATGTGCACTTCTTTTAAAAAGCTGAGACATAGCGAGTGAGAGAGAGGGAGTATTAAGGGGCAGAGGGAGAAAGAGGAAGGGATGGAGAGGGAGACATCGCCCATCATGCCATAGCGGTACATATCATGCTATGCTTTATTTAAACTCATTACTATCTTGCTGAGCACTGGAGCTCAGGGAGAGGGGGCCTCAGCTGGATAGTTGGTGTGTGGATACTTGGCATTGGAGCTTCAGGAAGAGAGAGGCTGATGGTATTGGAGTGGGCGAGGCGGGCTTCTCTTACCTGGGCACACGGCGGTGTTGTTGCAGGGTCTCTGCTCACGCAGCGGCCCACTGCACTGTGTGCTGTACGAGGCTGAAACACAGAAGCGTGTGCGACTCTGCCAGCCTTCACCACACGTAGCTGAGCATACACTCCACGGGGACCACTCCTCACCCACAGGAGAGTCTACCGGGGCAGGGTGGGGGTAGAGGAAGGGGAGTAGGAGGCAGGAAGAGGCAGGTTCATAAGGGGCAGGAAGAAAGGGCTGAAAAGAATTCAGGAATTCAACATGCAGGAGTGGCTTCCTATGCTAACAGCGAGAGGCATCAACACCCTCAGGCCTCTTGACATATCCAGAGCATCCGTCTTTGTCCAAAGTGAATGCTTCTTTTCAGGATATGTCAAGTGATATTTTGAAATGGCTATTCAGCAAATGATTTAGACACCTGTGATTTGCAGCCAATAGGGAAGCAGAGCAAGTGACAGAGGTCTGACAAAGCACAGCTGATGGAGCAGGGAAAACACGGTAGTCATGCAAAGGAGAAGCCTGTCTTAATTCTTCAATAAAATAGTAGAAGACTTTCATCATTGTCCAATAAGCAGATGTAGATGATGTGCATGAAGAGCAGAATTATTAGCTTTCATGAGAGTTCAGGAGGATGTGTTGAGCTGTCATGACTATCCAGTAAGATGATATGAGCTGTCAGAGCAAGGAATCAGAACGTACTAGCTAGAAAGCCTCACTTAATATAAAGGCAAATCTAATTTCTATATCAAATCTAGTGAAAGGTATTCAGCAGAAGAAGCAAGGGGGAAAATATGAAAATATCTGTCTTAAATTATAAAAGAGTCAGGGAAGTTTAAAAATGAAATAAAATAAAAGTACTGAAAGACACTGAGAGAGCATTTTTATTATGATGTAACCTAAAACATAGTTGATGCAATACACCTACCCTGGCTGTCCTGGACATAATTAAGAACATGAGTAGTACATGCAAGATTTACCATAACCCCATGCAGCCACTTATTTTTCACTGTGACTCAATCTCAAACATGATGTGTCAAGCCTAAACTCGGTACAAAATAAACAGTCATGCAAAGGCAAAAGACAGCGTGACTAAACCCAAGTCATGTATTGCCTGTAATGGTTATGAAGTGGAGTTGTTGGCTCAACAGGCTCTCAGATATTCAAAAAATATTTTTTACATATTGAATCCATGATTCATAAACAAACTGCTGTTTCACTGTGAACCATGCCAAGACACATCACGGGACACACACATCCCACTCATATTCAGAAGAGATGAGGCCATAGCCACATGCACATCCAATCTACACCCCTGTGTGTGATTAGTGGCCACAAATAAGTGTGTTAATCTGGTTGTGTGTACATGTTTCATGTTAGACATGTTCAGTGTGACTTAATGATTGCCATGACTAGGACTCAGTTGACTTGGATTTGACTTGGTACTTGACTTAGATTTGAGTTTTTGATTTGATTTTAAAGTTTCCATTTGATCAATTTAATCTTTTGATAACTTTTCTTACATGAAAGTTGGTGAACTGTTTCTTCAGCATCAGTCTTAATAACACTACACTACTACAGTCTAAGAGAATTAAATTTGTGTGTTTGTGTGTGTGCTCAAGCTGTAAAGGAGCCTGATGCCTGTATTCTTACCTGTCTGAGGAGACTGCTGTCCAGCACGGCCCTTGTCCACATCGTCTCGTTTGCGGCTGTCTGCCGATCGCAGAGATTGGCTACGAGAGCTGTATCGGCCTTTGCCTGCAGGATGGGGTGGGGTTAGCGACTAGACTGGATTTCCTATTGGACAGAGCTGTGACTGACTGTTCAACAGCATCTGCCATGCTTGGGAGATACGGCAAAATAGCAATGCTGATTACTAGGGCTATGTTCACTCCAAAAAGAAGTGTGCATTTGATGTGTGCCTGTGGGATTTTTTCCCCTGTTGGTTTAAAATGGCACAGAGGTATTGAGCAGATATTCTCTGTGTGTGTGTGTGTGTGTGTGTGTGTGTGTGTGTGTGTGTGTGTGTGTGTGTGTGTGTGTGAGAGAGAGAGAGATCAGTAGAGTCTAAATGATAAAGAATCTTAGTATAATTGTTTGAGAATGACAGAGGGAATTGCATTGGGTAGTTTTAGCATGCTGGTGTGTTGGAAGGCTGAAAGGGTGAGATGGAGTGAGCAGTGGATGTAGGATGAACGCAATGTGGATTAGGCATGAATGGAACACATATATAAATGAAGACATTTACAGCTGATGACCCTGAACATGGATCTGTCAAATAACTCATGAGTTTTTCTTCACAGTGAATTGTGTGAGCCCCATTCACACTGCCACAGTCAGAACTCTCCTTACCCAGTTTTGCATCCTCCAGCCCAGTATATTTCAGTGTGCTTAAAACCTTTGCTTTAGATGAGTACTGGCTGTAGCCTAAGTTAAACAACAGGCACAGAGAGAGAAAAAAAATCAGTTTATCATTCTATCAAAGCTCACAGCAGGAAAACTCAAATACCTCATTTGCTTTAAAGTGTGAAGAACTTAAGAAGAAGAAGAAGATATGTATCAAAAAGAGAGGATGTGTAGCCAGTTATAGACTGTGCAGTTATGGCGGTCTTTTAAGATTTTCACTTGTCACACTGTAGGAGCTGATCCCAATAAAGTCTTGGCCAAAGTTGATAACAGACTGTGTGATGTGATCTCTAGGTCAGATTATACAATGAAGATCCTCTAACGATAAATATGCGGTTAAAGAAAATTTGTTAGGCTTATGTCATCCATCAGTCTGATCTGGGTTTGTGTACAAAATGGGGGTCTCCAGAACCAGAAACAAGTGTTTGTTCTATGATCAGAGAAGGGTAGTTTGGAGCCATTCGAGGATGAGTAGAAGAGCACAGTGTGGAATGTCCATTCTTGAAAGTGAGATTGAGGTAATATGTCTATATGTATGTATGTATATTTATTTATACATGCACATCAATTGGCACATGTGGTAACTTTGCAACTCACTGCACTAATAAAGTCATGATATATTGGCAAGTAACATCCATCCATCCATTATCTGTAGCTGCTTATCCTGTTCTACAGGGTCGCAGGCAAGCTGGAGCCTATCCCAGCTGACTATGGGCGAGAGGCTGGGTACACCCTGGACAAATCGCCAAGTTATCGCAGGGCTGACACAGAGACAAACAACCATTCACACTCATATTCACACATACGGTCAATTTAGAGCCACCAATTAACCGAACCTGCATGTCTTTGGACTGTGGGGGAAACAGGAGCACCCGGAGGAAACCCACGCAGACACGGGGAGAACATGCAAACTCCACATAGAAAGGCCCTCGCCGGCCGCTGGGCTCAAACCCAGGGCCTTCTTGCTGTGAGGTGACAGTGCTAACCAGTACACCACCATGCCACCCCGGCAAGTAACATTATCATACTTATTGTGAGCAAGTCAGTATTTTCAGTGATCACTTGCTGAAATGTAAATGCTTCATTTTGCATATTGAGTTCTGTATCATCCTATGCCATCCTCCAACTGGTGGCTTTTAGATGAGTGTTGCTGCAGCAGTGGTATTGTCTGAAAGTGTTATCAAAATTTGACATCAGCTGTCTTTGGTCATAGTTGCACTAAAGTGGGTGCCAGTAAATGTGTCACATTATACCTTTGACAACCCCAATTCCAAAAAAGTTGGGACATTGTGTAAAGCATAAATAAAAAAAACAATGTGAAGATTTTCAAATCATGGAAACCCGATATCTCATTGGAAATAATACAAAGGCAACATATCAAATGTTGAAACTGAGAAATTTTATTGGTTTAGAAAAATATATGCTGATTTTGAATTTAATGTCAGCAACACATTTCAGAAAAGTTGGGACGGGGCAACAAAAGACTGAAAAAGTTGTGTAATGCTAAAAAAAAAAAAACTAATTTGGTTAATTGGCAACAGGTTAGTAACATGATTGGGTATAAAAAGAGCATTCCAGAAAGGCAGAGTCTCTCAGAAGTAAAGATGGGGAGGGGTTCACTGCTCTGTGAAAAACTGTGTGGGCAAACAATGCAACAATTTAAGAATAACATTCCTCAATGTAAAATTGCAATGAATTTGCAGATCACATCATCTATGGTACATAATACCATTAAAGGATTCAGAGAATCTGGAGAAATCTCTGTATGCAAGAAACAAGGCTGAAAACTGACATTGGATGCCTGTGATCTTCAGGCCCTCAGGCAACATGGCATTAAAAACAGACACGTGTCTGCAGTGGAAATCACTGTATAAGCTCAGGAACACTTCAGAAAACCGTCGTCTGTGAAAACAGTTCATTACCGCATCCACAATTGCAAGTTAAAACCATATATAAACAATATCCAGAAACACTGACACCTTCTCTGGGCCCCAACTCTTTTACAATGGACTGAGGCGAAGTGGAAAATTGTCGCGAGGACTGATGAATCTAAATTAAAAATTCTTTTTAGAAATCATGGACACCATGTCCTCCAGGTCAAAGAGGCAAGGGAAAATCTGGCTTGATATCAGTGCACAGTTCAAAAGCCAGCATCTGTGATGGTATGAGAGTGCATTAGTGCACATGACATCATTAATGCTGAATACAACCCCAATTCCTAAAAGGTTGGGACGCTGTGGAAACTGTAAATAAAAAACAGAATGCGATAATTTGCAAATCATGGAAACCCCATATTTCATTGAAAATAGTACAAAGACAACATATCAAATGTAGAAACTGAGAAATTGTATTGTTTGTTGAAAAATATATGCTCATTATGAATTTGATGTCAGCAACACATTTCAAAAAAGTTGGGACAGGGGCAGGTTTACCACTGTGTTGCATCACCTCTACTTTTAACAACATTCTGTAAATGTTTGAGAACTGATGAGACCAATTGCTATAGCTTTGAAAGAGAAATGTTGTCCCATTCTTGCCTGATATACTGTACAATTTCAGTTGCTCAACAGTTCAGGGTCTCCTTTGTCGTATTTTCTGCTTCATAATGCACCAAATGTTTTAAATGGGAGGCAGGTCTGGACTGCAGGCAGGCCAGTTTAGCACATGGACTCTTTTACTACAGAGCCATGCAGTTTTAATATGTGCAGAAAGCAGTTTGTCATTGTCTTGCTGAAAGAAGGAAGGCCTTCCCTGAAAAAGATTTTGTCTGGATGGCAGCATATTGATCTAAAACATGTATATATCATTCAGCACTAATGATGCCTTCCCAGATTTACAAGCTACCCATGTCATGTGCACTAATGCACCCTCATACCATCACAGATGCTGGCTTTTGAACTGTGCACTGATAACAAACCGGATGGTCCCTCTCCTCTTTAGCCTGGAGGACGTGGTGTCCATGACTTCTAAAAAGAATTTTTAATTTTGATTCGTCAGACCTCAGGACAATTTTCCACTTCACTTCAGTCCATCGTAAAAGAGCTCAGGCCCAGAGAAGGTGGCGGTGTTTCTGGATATTGTTTATATCTGGTTTTAACTTGCATTTGTGGATGCAGTAATGAACTGTTTTCATACATGATGGTTTTCTGAAGTGTTCCTGAGCCCATACAGTGATTTCCACTACAGACACGTGTCTGCTTTTAATGCAGTGTTGCCTGAGGGCCTGAAGATCACAGGCCTCTAATGTCAGTTTTCAGCCTTGTCTCTTGCATACAGAGATTTCTCCAGATTCTCTGAACCGTTTTAATAATATTATGTACCATAGATGATGAGATCCCCAAATTCTTTGCCGTTTTACATTGAGGAATGTTATTCTTAAATTGCTGCACTGTTTGCCCATGCAGTCTTTCACAGAGCAGTGAACCCCTCCCCATCTTTACTTCTGAGAGACTCCGCCTCTCTGGGATGCTCTTTTTATACCCAATCATGTTACTGATCTGTTGACAATGAACCAAATTATTATTTTTTAGCATTACACAACTTTTTCAGTCTTTTGTTGCCCTGTCCCAACTTTTTTAAAATGTGTTCCTGACATCAAATTCAAAATCAGCATATAATTAAAAAAAAACAATAACATTTCTCAGTTTCAACATTTGGTATGTTGTCTTTGTACTATTTTCAATGAAATATAGGGTTTCCATGATTTGCAAATCTTCATATTATTTTTTTATTTATGTTTTACACAGCATCCGACTTTCTTGGAATTGGGGTTGTAATATATACATGTTTCAGAGCAATATGCTGCCATCCAGACAAAATCTTTTTCAGGGATGGCCTTCCTTATTTCAGCAAGACAATGCCAAACCACTTTCTGCACATACTAAAACTGCATGGCTCCATAGTAAAAGAGTCCGGGTGCTAAAGTGGCCTGCCTGCATTCCAAACCTGTCTCCCATTAAAACATTTGGTGCATTATGAAGTGCAAAATATGATAAAGGAGACCCCGAACTGTTGAGCAACTGAAATTGTATATCAGGCAAGAATGGGACAACAGTTCGCTTTCAAAACTACAGCAATTGGTCTTCTCAGTTCCCAAACGTTTACAGTGTTGTTAAAAGTAGAGGTTCAAAATGAGCTCAAATTCAAAATGAGCATATATATTTAAAAAAAAAATTAAATTAAATAAAATTTCTCAGTTTCAACATCTGACATTTGATATGTTGTCTTTTTGTAAATTTTTTAATGAAATATAGGGTTTCCATGATTTGCAAATTATTACATACTGCTTTTATTTACAGTTTACGCAGCGTCCCAACTTTTTTTTTGTAAGATGACCATTCTCAGCTCATGACCAAATAGTTTTTTTTGTTTGTTTGTATACATATATATATTTTTTAATTTAAAGCAATGTATATAAAACAACAGTGTATGCCAGGTTGAGAGAGAGACAGAGAGAGAGATAGGACATGGAAAAGAACTGTGAAGTAGCATTTCTACACACACACACACACACACACACACACACACACACACACACACACACACACACACACACACACACACAGAGAGAGCAGAACTCACCAATGCAGGGTTGAGGGTTACAAGGACGGCCCTCTTCCAGCACTCCAGCACACAGGTACGCCACCTCCGGAGGTGACTGACACACACGTGTGCGTGTCTGAACACCACCCCCACACTCACTGCTACATTCTCTCCAGTTCCCCCAGCTACTCCAGCCTCCTGAGATCACACACACACACACACACACACACACACACACACACACACACACACACACACACACACACACACACAATTAGCTGGCTACTGACTGTCTTCCTGGAGCAAATGCAATTTTTTCCCTCCTAATTTATATGAATTAAATTGCAGTGTCATTTAAAAGTCCCTGTCCAGCAATGATGTCTCCCATTCTGCAATCCCATTATGATAGTATAAGTACATGAGAATGAGCCCATAAATACCAGTAGAATATGTCTCTCTGTGTCCTGTGCTCTCATGAATGTTTAATAGCAGACAGTGCCGCCTGTCTGCTCCCACAGGCTCCAACAAATATGTATTAATCTGTATGAATAGAACATGAAGCCGGCCCATGTTCTGGCACAGACCATTTTAATTACTCACAAATCAACTATGTGGGAGGACAGGAGCTGATATCATGCACCCTCAATGATGAGAAAGAGAGAGAGAGATAGAGAGAGAGAGAGAGAGAGAGAGAGACGGGGGGGGGTTGAAATGAACGTTTTTGTAATATAAGGGGCAAATTTAAATATTTTAGTATAAACCACAGGAGGTGTACAAGTGTGATTTTACATACTGAGCTGTTGTTACTGGCTCCTGGACATAAATGTGGGGCAAAAAACAGCAAAATATGGTAATATGAACAGTTTTACAATTGGAGAGAATATTCTGTCACATTACATAAATGATCCTCGTGCTCTGATGCTTTAGGAAATCTGGCCTATTACTGTTAAACATGCACTGACAAGCAGCATCAATATCTATTTGTTTGTGCAGAATTGAGCGATTAAAGCACACTGTTTACCCATGATGCTGGAATTGGTTTTGCTGCAGGCAAATTCACCTGCCAAACAACATAATTGATCCCATATCCATAAATGACCAGCTTCGAATGCACAAAACAAAACATCTAATCCATACAGCCAGTGACAATTATGAGCCAAAAGTGAACCCTGAAGACTTCCAGCTGCAGACTGCTTAACCTCATCCACGAGCTGCACCGACAATGAGATTATCAGTTGAGGGAACAATGTCAAAAGTAAACAGAATAAACAGCAAGCTTGGCCAATCACTTGTGGATTATGGGAATCACTTTGAGGCCTGTCACTTCTTCACGGGGGATACAAATGAAGTAAAACCTGAGTGAAATAACCTTCAGCCACCCTTCAAAATGATTTCAGGCTTATTTAAAACAAATGGGTCTTATGAATAGCAAGAGAGACTTGCCTAATACAGCAGGGATGAGGAGGGGAAGGCTTTCTGTCAAATGAAAGCTCTCAGGAGAAATGAGAAGGGAAAAAAAACAAACTCCATTTAGAGATAAGATTCTCTCCTCCGGTGAAAAATGCTCTGCGAATATGAACTTTTTCGGCTCAGTAATCACAGGCCCGGCATGAAAAGGGAGGAAGAATAATGTAATGTTTTCTTTTTCTCACCCCAAGGACATTTTATTACGTCTTCAATGATTCACTGTGCTTCTCTTGCCCAATGGTACCTCCCGTAAATTCAGGTAGTTGTTTTTTATCATCTTTAAACTCGCTTTCTCCTGTGTTTCTCTCTCTTTGTGCATTTGTCCATTGTCCATCCTTCTCCTTGTTTATCCACACCATGTTGCAGGGACCATGTGGGTCATGCTGCTCATCATTTTGGCACTTGTGTCCTTTTGTGCGTGTGTGTGTGTGTGCGCGTGTGTGTGTCCGTCCTGCTCAAATGAGCCTCAAAGTCACCTTTGCTTCCCGTATGGCGTCTGGCAGAAACTAAGCAGAGGATCTGGTTACGTATTGTTCTAGTATCTTCCATCCTCATTCCCATATCACTCTGAAATTACTGAATGATTCTGCCTTAGATGTGCTACATAATAAGATGTAACATTTATACATTCACAAAATATTTGTGAGTTGAGGAGTGAAAAGCACAGGGAACAGTAGCAGATTTTCCAACACACGGCTACTGCTGACACCCAGAGGACAGTCACAGTCTACTGCACACACACGCACACACGAACCACACCATCAACTTTGAAAGAGACAGCACACAAGTGGCTGAAGGAGAGAAAGGAGAAGGCGGAGAAGTGGGAGCAAGAAGTGCTATGATGGAAAAAGAAGAGAACAGAGTGAATCACAGATGCCTACGCTAGATGAAACACAAAGTAAATGGAAAACACATCATCCTTTGCATTACATTGTTATATGAGTGATTTTATCCTTTGCTATAAAAATAGATAAGGAAATATCATGTTGTTTTGTTTTTTCCTCTCTCTGCAGAAGTAGATAAATAAACCACAAGTAGATTCCTTCAAGTGGTGAGAAGATCTCTCTCCTTTACTGGAAAAATCTCACAGGTTTAATCCACTGTTTTTTTTTCCTGTATGTCTCTATCCTGCTCAGTATAAATATTTGAACACTTGTACCCACACAATCGTATGTTGTCGATTAATCTCACTCCAGGGGGAGGAAGCAAATCTCAGTGCTGCTCCCATGTCTACAAGTCTATTTCTTGCCCTCTGCCTTCCACTGCAAATCTTGTAAACTCCATGTGCACATAATTGCCATTTTCTAGCAAACAGCAAGTTCTTTCCTATCATACTATATTGCAGAACCCAGGAAGGCGAAGATGAACATGTGCTCCCTCTGAAACACATGATTTTTTTTTTTTTCATTCTGCTCACAGATCATCATATGCATTTGAAAGCAGTTGGAGAAAACACAAACTGACTTCTTCCATATGAATGTCATTCTGTTTGACAATGGAGACAGTACTTCGAGGCTTCACGTCTTGGACATGGATGGCTGTGAAATTGTCAGGATTAGAAGTTACAGATGAATCTCCAGATGACAGAACAAATGCTTACATTCGGGATATAACTGAATATGAATATATTATTTGGAATGAACAGATAATGTGTCCTAAACAAATACAAATATAGACATGAATAGGAGGCACACCATTGTTTTTGTTGTTAAGTTTGCAAGAATGGTTTATCTGGTCAAGACTAAAGGTCTTTACACATACAGCACGATTTGTTATGATTTTTTTCATCCAAAAATATACATTTTTGAATGACAATCCTGTCAATGAACACTTTCACACCAAGGGTGAATGTTTGTATGCAAAACAAACAAACAAAAAAAAAGCAATTTTTTTTTTTACAGCAGGTTTAACTTTTCAATTATTTCGTCTGTGAAAGGAACGTATTCAAACAATCAGTGCACAGGTTGTGGAAACATCATCAGACTGCTGCAGGCTTGGCGGAGTCTCTCATTCAGTTTGTGGCTCAAAACACAGCACTGTTTGACAAGGGCAATAAAAATTATAAACATAAAGACATTTAAGGCCAATGTCTGGAAAAAAAATAGTAGAGAAGCTCAGTAATGAAAATGGTGGGTGGACAGTCCATGGTCCATAACCTCCTTTGTGATGTGGTGAAGCTTGCTATCAGTCTCAGCAACTCATGAACCAAGTGAAACTCCTTGTGTTCTTGCCTTCTTCCCAGGTTAGGATGTGCCCAACCCCCTTTTTTTTAAATAAAAGAATAAACACCTGCTCATCATCACTTGCCAACTCCATCGTCATGCCATTGTTTTTCTGGAATGCTCACATAACCGTGTTGGGTTTAATGGGAATATTAATCTCATCTCATCTCATTATCTCTAGCCGCTTTATCCTTCTACAGGGTCGCAGGCAAGCTGGAGCCTATCCCAGCTGACTACGGGCGAAAGGCGGGGTACACCCTGGACAAGTCGCCAGGTCATCACAGGGCTGACACATAGACACAGACAACCATTCACACTCACATTCACACCTACGGTCAATTTAGAGTCACCAGTTAACCTAACCTGCATGTCTTTGGACTGTGGGGGAAACCGGAGCACCCGGAGGAAACCCACGCGGACACGGGGAGAACATGCAAACTCCACACAGAAAGGCCCTCGCCGGCCCCGGGGCTCGAACCCAGGACCTTCTTGCTGTGAGGCGACAGCGCTAACCACTACACCACCGTGCCACCTGGGAATATTAATGTTGCATTAAATTCTTCAATGATTTTTTTTCATGCTTTCACATTGTTTATCCGCATCACACTGTATGTATAAAGATCTTAAAGGTCTCTATCAGGACTCAGATCCTGTAGGATGTAACAAAAACTGTACATGAGTGAAAGGTTTTTACTTTCAGTCATAAGCGAGCAAGCAGTCAGATATGAAACTCAAGGGAAAAATATAAACAGGAATGTGCATCGGTCCTTAGTACTACTGGTCACCCCAATCAAGGTTGCAGTGGTTTATAATAAGCTATGAGTTGTTTATATTTTTAGAAATAGAACCAAGTAAATTGATTACAAAATATCGCAAACAGGTACAAACAAAAATAACATGAGCAGAATTATGAACTCAAATGAACTCCAGTGTTTCCAGGGTAACTATGATTCATATTTAATGAAACGACAAAGAAATAAACAAGAAATCATATAGATTATTTATTATATAGATATTTGGAGCACTAAATAGATAGTGTCATTGTGTAGCTTATATAGTTGTGCCATTGTGGATCCACCATAATGCCACACTTGCCGATCTGTTACCGAAATACTTGGCTTGCTAAACAAGTCAACAAGATCAGATATATTTTAGATCATTTATGATGCACATGATTGCCTTAATTGCTTATTTTCTTGATTTTCCACATTACTCTCATGGGTAAACTTAAAAGAAATAAGTTAATTTGCTTTTTCTTCACAAATGAAAAATGTATTTCGTTCACATCCTGAGAGAGAGAGAGAGAGAGAGAGAGAGAGAGAATAGATTATGATGCATATCAAGAAACACATTAACGAGAGCAGTGATGATGAATAAAAATAAGAATGAAGTCAAACGGATAAAGAATGTGATGGCAATAAAAACATGTATTTGGTAGAGCGTTCTTTGGTTGCAGCTGTGGGTCAGGCAAGTCGACGTTTCAATTTCGAAGATGGATGCCTCTCCTCAGCAGAAATGAAAAGGAAAAAATCAGCTAAAAATCAAATGCACCTTCACTAAAGGGATCAGATGAGACAGGGCAGAGATGAGCAACAAAATAACAGGGCTTTCTTATTTTCATCACATGGCTCGATCTTCATCAGGGAACTACTTGGTCATCATTAGTTATTTTTGTTACTACATACAGTATATACAGTATGTGCAATGAGGGACAAATATACACATTCACACGCGACCTGTCCACATAATAAAAGCAGAATCATTTATCAGTGAAGTCATCTCAATTTTCTGGTGACAATATCAACTGGACAAACAGCAGCATGCAATGAGGTGAAATTCACTACACTGAATCTTTTTATGTTTCTGATTTGTTCCACGCAGTGTGCACAGACAATCAGACTTGCTCCATTTAATTTCATACTGAAACTGTTTCTAATTCAGGCATCGACATGGCAGTCAGGACAGCTGGAATCTAAATTACTACACAGGGACTAAAGAGTTTGATCACTGAACATCTACAATCTGTCAGTCTGTCATTCCTTTTAAAAATTCAAATGCACTATAATTTTATACTGTCACAGACAGCATGGACATTATTAATAGTGCTACATTATGCATTCAAATTACATAAACCACAGATGGGAAAGGTTGTCACAAAAAGAAGAACATTCCCAACCCAGCAATATCATAATATTTATAAAAATTCAACATTTGTCACAGGCTTTGTTCAAGTCTCTGTCTCTGTCCCCTCATAGGTTTGTTAATCATTTGTGTTCACCTGTTCCATGTTAGTCCTTGATTAGTTTGTATATGTATTCCCTGTTGGGCGGCACGGTGGTGTAGTGGTTAGCACTGTCGCCTCACAGCAAGAAGGTCCTGGGTTCGAGCCCCGGGGCCGGCGAGGGCCTTTCTGTGTGGAGTTTGCATGTTCTCCCCGTGTCCGCGTGGGTTTCCTCCGGGTGCTCCGGTTTCCCCCACAGTCCAAAGACATGCAGGTTAGGTTAACTGGTGACTCTAAATTGACCGTAGGTGTGAATGTGAGTGTGAATGGTTGTCTGTGTCTATGTGTCAGCCCTGTGATGACCTGGCGACTTGTCCAGGGTGTACCCCGCCTCTCGCCCGTAGTCAGCTGGGATAGGCTCCAGCTTGCCTGCGACCCTGTAGAAGGATAAAGCGGCTAGAGATAATGAGATGAGATGAGATGTATTCCCTGTTGTGTCAATGTATCATCAAAAAGTCTTGGTAATGGATCATTGTAATTGATTATTATTGAAGTTCCATGCTTCTCTGTTTGGTATCTGTCCAACACCCAGTGAAGCCACAAGACTTCCCATATAAACAGAATGATCACTAAATATTATATAATATCATGGCACTGTAAAATATTTTTAGTGCACTATATAGCACTACATGTTATTTGAGAATCACCCACAGAAAATAATGACCATAAGAATTGCTTCTGAGAAAGATTTAGGCATAATCTTAGTTTTAGGACACATCATTCACAGGTATTTTGTTATATTTTAAAAGAAAAGCAATATATGATTAATTTATTCAGTGTCCCATTCTAAAAAATTCTCGTAGAATTTGTGGAAGAAAAAATTGTTTGGACAATGTTAATGTGTGTGTGCACATGTTTTTGTTTGTACGGTGTGTGTGTGCAAAATAACAGCCATATATCTGGACATTAAAGGAGATACGCAGAACCATGGCCTCACTTTTTGTTTATAAATGCCTTGAGACCTAAAGAATGGCATAGGAATAGTTTTAAGTGTTACCAATGAATCTAAAATAGTGATTTTTACAATTAAAGTGATTTATATAGGTAGTGGTCTGAGTAAATGACCTTGACATCTGTGACGTCACAGCAGGAAGACTACTGGTCTCATCGCCATTTCTGCTATACTAAAACACAGAGCTAACTGCAACTTCGATCCTCCATTTTGAGCTAATTTATTGCTGTGCCACATAGATGTGTTGCTGGCGGGTGCAGCAACATGACAGAAGGTAGATTTATGTTGCATTCATGGCCCAAGAATGTTCAAACTGCAAAGATTTGGACGCATTTTGCGAGAAATTTACGGATTGGGTGCCTACGAAGTGGTCTTTCCTCTGCTCTGTACATTTTACTGAGGACTCATATGAAACCTCTGATCTGCTGAGGAGCATTGGCTACAAGTCCGTACTGAAAGAGGGTGCAGTACCAACAATTAAAGGAAAAGAAAACGACAAGAAAAGGAAAGTAAGTTCAGTTGCACCAATTCTCCTGGAGTGTGAGCTGAGCAGTAATGCCGGAGTACTCAGTATGAAGAAAATGTAGAATGAGCGAACCAGTAGTCAGATTTCTCTGATGGATATGCTCCCCCCCCTTGCTGGATATGCTTGCCTCAACAGCAATATCTCGCCCTTATGTGGAAGAAGCAAATGAACGAAGAACTGAAAGTCATATTGTTTCAAAACAATCGGCCACAAGCTCAGCCTTCAGGAAGCGAGAACACAGACGGGTAAGATGCGACTCTCATTTGGTTACATAACAACAAAAACCACAACACTCGTTGTTTACCTGCATATAGATTAATATATGTAACTTGTATTGTGTATTTAAGTTACCGGTATAAGATTATTTAATTTGCTTCAGAATGTGATTTTCTCATTTCATCTGATTATTTAATCAGCCTTTTATGTTTTATCAGTGAAAATGCATGCATGTACATGTATGTTGCACAAGTTATAACACCTATCCTGTTTTAATGACAGTCACATGAGACTGTCAGTTCAATTCCATCCAATTCTCTAGATTGCTTTGTTCTCTGGCTTTATTCCATAAGGTGGGGGCCTCTGTGGCTGACGCGTTACTATCGGATTCACTTTCCGATGGTTTGAAATGATACAGTTCTACATGTACACTAGGGTGATCCTCAAATATATGCCAAAAATAAAAAATTGACTTTCTTAAGGGGGGCGGCACGGTGGTGTAGTGGTTAGCGCTGTCGCCTCACAGCAAGAAGGTCCTGGGTTCGAGCCCCGGGGCCGGCGAGGGCCTTTCTGTGTGGAGTTTGCATGTTCTCCCCGTGTCCGCGTGGGTTTCCTCCGGGTGCTCTGGTTTCCCCCACAGTCCAAAGACATGCAGGTTAGGTTAACTGGTGACTCTAAATTGACCGTAGGTGTGAATGTGAGTGTGAATGGTTGTCTGTGTCTATGTGTCAGCCCTGTGATGACCTGGCGACTTGTCCAGGGTGTACCCTGCCTTTCGCCCATAGTCAGCTGGGATAGGCTCCAGCTTGCCTGCGACCCTGTAGAAGGATAAAGCGGCTAGAGATAATGAGATGAGATGAGATGAGACTTTCTTAAGGTGCTTCCTTACTAAGTTGTTCGGCTTGCTGAGAAAATATTTTGTGCAAAATTTTATTTTGATACGACCATTCTAACCACTGCCATGCACGGGTTGAAATTTGTACTATTTGAGCATATTTGCGAAAACCAACAAAAAGCAATCTGCATGTTCACCTAAGCAATACATATTGAAAAATGACAAACAGGAGTCCAAGACAAATAAAAACAATATTATGTACCACTGTTCACATATTTGTTCAGATCAAACAGTCATAACGGGTGGTGTTTTGTTACGATTTCTTGGCTTCTGGGAACTGATGCCGATGCCATTCTACTACTTGCAACAGGTATTGCCGCTGCTGCTCATCTTTTGTCAGGATTTGATTATAGTCCTGGATTAGTGCCACTCCTCTCTCAGCAAAGTCACTGACCACAGCAATACCATTCAGGGCCTTCTTTGATGACTGGAATGATGGGTCCTCCTCCCACTCTGAAGGGTCCTTGACGAGGAAGTCGGTGTCAATGTTGAATGCCTCAAAAATGTGACCCGAGGCAGATGTAACAAAATCTGCCACAGTTTTGTTTGCAATGGCTTCCTTTGCCTCTGTGTCGACTGTTGCACGTGGCTGATGATCATCATCCGCTTCGTCTTTCGGAGCAGCCACGATCCCACGCTTTTCATTATCTGTGATGCTGCTGCCAAATAGGGCAAGTCCGGCTAGGTCCTCACTCAGATACCAGAGGTGTCTGGCAAACTTCTTGCTGGTGGCTTTCGCAATATCAGAATCAGGATAGGAGACCAGTCCCTTCAGGAATGACAAATCACCAGCTGGAGCAGCGATTGCAGATGGAGCACTGAACCAGGCCTTGACATACAGTGCTCCAGTGAAAGCTGTGAAGCGTTTCAGGCCAGAGAGTTCCTCAGTAGATAACTGAAACTGGTTTCTAAACAAAAACATCTTGATTGCATAGATGACATGTGCCATCCACCTGGCATGCAAAAAACAGGGCTCATGTGGCAGTGGTTAATATTATTCAAATCACTTGAAATTTTACCCAATTTATTTTTCCCCAAGTGGAACAAGAAAATGAAGTAGCACCTTTAAAAAGTTGAAGTTTGTTTTTGGGGACCACCCTAATGTACACACACTCCAAGTTCAGGACTATCACAGTCAAATGTATTACTGTCTGAGGAATCCGAAGAATCTCCAATAAATCCGAACGAAGAGGCTGTTGCAACCACTCTCACCTGCCAAGTCTGGCTTTGGTCTATAGCACCGGTTACCACTGTGATGTCACCCACCCAGGGCTGGCTGGCTCAGCGGGGCAGCTCGAATGCCAACTTAACGGTTAATTTTAACTCTCAAATATATATACATATATATATATGAGAGTTAAAATATATATTTTATATTCCCAATTATGCAGCATACAAGAGTCAAGGATGGAGATACTATCCACTCAGAAATGTATTTAAAAATAAAGGTTCTGGATAAAAAATAGAAGAATCACATGATCTGTTGCCCTGGAGTCCAAATTATAAACTAGTGCGTATTTTCTGTGTTAACAGTAAAGGAAGAGTTCCTATGGAAACCACTCAGGCTCTGTTCATATGTTTGTGAGTTGGAGTATATGACATCCTACATGGTCATCTGTATGACCTCTTTGTTTAAATGGAAAATTTAAACACACAAATCACCCTGTACCCGCCCCCGAACAGTTTGCATTTCTCACTCCCCTTATCATGTTCTTTATTTTTATCTCACTCACTTTTTATTAAATTTTCTCTGCCTGCCTCTATCTCAAAGCTCTTCAGTGGTATCAGGATGTTTGTGCAAGTGTGTCTGTGTGGGTTCATGTGTGTGTGGAACATGTCTCCACCTCCAGAGCTATGACTCACACAGAGAGGCAGGCTGAGAGCCCACCTCCACACACACATGCATGCACGCACGCGCGCGCGCACACACACACACAAAAGGGAAACAGAAACACCACAGGGCTCTGCTGCAGGTCTGTCAAGAAAAAGGGAGGGGACCTGTTCATTAAGGAATGTTCTCCAGGACCTCTTTGGTGGAGCTCAGCCAGGCTAAAATGTGTGTCTGTGTGTGTGTGGAGGGGATCAGGTGGCCCCTCTGACTGGATTCAAACCTCATTGTCAGTCCTCAGAAGGGGAAAGCATGTTTACTGTGGCTGTAATGTACACCCTGATAAATACAAAGACAATTTGTCTTCATTCAGTTATTCTTTCTCTGGAACTGAGGATGTAATGGTGCATGAGAAATTAATTCTGGATAGGACAAGAAGCCTTTATTTATCACATGTACACTCAAGCACAGACATTTAACCCATCTGAAGCAGTGAACACACACATGCACACACAAGTGAGTAATGAGCACACACACATACCCAGAGCAGTGGGCAGCTTCTGGGGAGCAGTTCGGAGTTAGGTGCCTTCCTCAAGGGCACTTCAGCCTAACCTCAGGTCATGGCTGCCCCATGTTAACCTAACCACATGAGTTTGGACTGTGGGGAAAACTGGCACACCTGGAGGAAACCCACACAGACATGGGGAGAACATGCAAACTCCACACAGAAAGGCCCCATCAACCACTGGGCTCGAACCCAGAACCTTCTTGCTGTGAGGCGACAGTGACTACATGGCCGTGCTGGTTTAATATTTAAATGTATTGTCCAAACCAATTGTACATACACAGGTTGCTTGCATATACACTATGATCTACCTTTTACTGTCCTTAAAAATAAAATAAGTTCATTGTAAAAACAATATTGTATTTATAAAGTTTGTGTGTCATTCTTTGTCACTTGTCTCACTTTGTTGTACAAAACAAAATGTGGTTTATAAACAGTACACATATATTCTTTCAGACACTAGACTACATCAAACACATTTTCAGTCACTTATCTCACAAAAATTTTGGCAAATTTATCATTCTAGACAGTGAGATCGAAAATCTAGATTTTTTTTATTTAGAATTTTGAAATATTTAAAACAAAAAAGTGAATCTTCAATATCTTAAATGTTTAATATTCAAGATTCTGCACTATTTCTCAGTCCCTATTCAACTTAACAAATTTGTGATATTGAACACATTAACTGCTTTGTACAAAAGGGCAGATTTTCCTCATGCCGAATGTCTTCTATTTGAGCATGTATTCAGACAATGATCTTTAGGATTTGATCTAAAATGGATCTTAGGGTTTTGCATAAAATTGTGGAGTCCATGCCACCTGAGTACACAATGTCAACCCTGATTTTGAGTGCACACACAACCCCATGTGGTTCATTATGAAGCACAAAATATGTCAATGGAGACCCTGGACTGTTGAGCAAATGAAGCTGTATATCAAGCAAAAATGGGAAATAATTTCACTTGCAAAACATTAACTAGTGTCCTCAGTTCCCAAACATTGACTGAACGTTGTTAAAAGAAAAGATGATGTATCACAAATGTAAACATATCTATCTCCGCACTTTTTTTGGAACATATTACAGGCATCAAATTCAGAATAAGTGTATATTAAAAAAACAAACAAACAAACAAACAAACAAACAAACAAACAAACAACAATAAAGTTTATCAGTTTGAAGATTACATATCTTGTCTTTGTATTCAATTGAATATAGAGTGCTTCGAGGTCAGCGCGAACCCAGCGGCGGCCATATTGGAAGTCAAAGCGCGCTGTGTCAGTGCATTGTTGTTGTTCAGCGAAGCAAAAAGGGGTGACAATGCCGAATACGTGCGTCATTGTTGGCTGTAGTAACCGAGGGGAAAAGGGTGGCAAAAGCTTCCACAGACTCCCTAAAGTCGTGACTAACCAGGGAATTGCAGCAGAGGAGAAAAGCGAGCGGAGGAGACGACAGTGGCTGGCTGCCATTAACCGATCAAATTTAGGACAACTTGACTGTATCCGGATTTGTTCTGATCACTTTGTGACAGGTAGGTTAATATTGTCTTGAATTTCATAGTTACTAAAATAGTTATTTTAATTTCATAGTTACCGGTAGCATCCAATATGCCGGCTGTTGTGTGACCGTCGTTCTTTCCCTCAGTCTCGTGGCCGCTTCAACATAAAACAACAGGGAAGCAACATGGGAGCAACATTCCCCAAGTCCAGCAATGCAGTTGCAATGTGCACACAAAATAGCATGTCTCTTGTCAACTATTATCCAGGGGTGTAGACTAGGCTGGGATAGTCTCTGCGAGTGTAACACTTTCCCTCTGATCACTTTTGTCTCTCCGTCTTCAGCAGTAAACACCGACACATCGTGGACCCAACCGGACACAAATCTATCGTATGCTTCCATACTCTTGTAGTTCTGGAAATCCTTTAGTTCAGAAAATGGACTTGGGTGAACCACTAGATAGTTCACAAGATCTATGTATGTTAAATGCAGCAACAAGCTGGGGTCAGCTTTCCATTCCTTCTCACTAACAGTGTATGGATCTACATTCCCAATGAAACGTACCTTCTCAGCATAACGCTCCCGTGCCTGCTTATCCAAACTATCACAGTAGTGCTCCATCACTTCAGATGTCTAAATTCTTTTAAAAAATCCAAGCTTTTAAGCCCTCTGACGTGGAAACGAATCGGTGAATGTGTACTCTATGATGTGTACTCTATGAGCGCTCTGGCGCGAGTGACTTCCAAGATGGCCGCGCACGCGCAGTGTTACTATTTTTAGCATCATCTCGGAGCCCTCTATAGGTTGAAAAGGATTTGAAAATTACTGTATTCTGTTTTTATTTATGTTTTACACAGCATCCCAACTTTTTTTTAGAATTGGGGTTGTATGTTAACTAGTCAAAACAACAACGGGGGGAAATACTCACAAAGCCAATATTATCTCACATGTGCAAATGTGTAACAATTTGCATAATACAAATTGAGTCACAAAATATCAATGATAATTTTTGTACTTGTGACTTCATTTCAAAGGACATTGAATGAAATTCAATCACATTGTCCTGGTTTGGATGGGCAGCACATTTGTGCAGTGGTTAGCACTGTCGCCTCACAGCTAGAAGGTTCTGGGTGCTCTTTATTCCTGTTTGTGTGTTTCCTCCAGGTCCCAGGTTTCCTCTCACAGTCCAAAGACATGCAGATTAGGTCAATGGGCTACTCTACATTGCCCATAGGTGTGAAAGTGAATGGTTGTTTGTCTCTGTGTTAGCCCTGCAACAGACTGATGACCTGCCCAGAATGCATCTCACCTCTCATCCCAAATCATCTGGAATTGGCTCCAGCTTCCGCTGTGACCCTGATGTATAACGTGCTTTTTACACGGGCAGTGGGAACAAGTTGAGCCTGGAACAAGTTGTGCCCACTTTCCTTCATGTTTACATGCTCACTCTCTATCGATGGCAAACCGGAGGTTAGACAGGTAAACACAAAAGTGTGCATGTACAAATCAATGATGAGAAGCTTGTTTTTAACTTGATTTATTATCCTCTCGCTGCTCGTTTCTGTTTAAACGTTCTGTGATTTGGCAGTAAATCCAACTTTCACTTTTGGAAAACGTATTCACCCTGAGTGATGTGTCGTTCAGGGAACGAACTGACTCTTTGAGTCGGCTCTTGTAGATGAATTTTAAATTGATAAAGCAAACAATGATCTGCATCTCCCCACAACTGGATGAGGGTAAGAACTTCTTTAGTCAAGTTATCACTGCGATTGACTTGGGAATCGCTTGACTCCATCGTTTAAAGGCGGAAATGTTTGGCAAGGAAAAGTGCTTGAGAAGAACTGACCACTGAATTTGCCGTGAAGTGGTCTTGTCCGGATACTAAATGACCCGGATAAATGCTACCGTGTATGAGTAAGGTGGTATTTACATTAGACCGTATCCGTCTCGTTTTCATCGCGGATGCACTGTCCGTGCACATTAAAACGCTGGGAAATGACTCCACAGGCGGAACAACTTGAATCCGCCAGGGCCCACGTATTCAACCCAGTTCGTATCTGATCCGGTGTTGTGTAAACATTGAGGAACGAGGAAACGCAGTGCTGAGCTCTAGCTGACGTCGTCATTGGACAACGTCACTGTGACATCCACCTTCCTGATTCGCTGGCGTTGGTCATGCCACGTTGGTCATGTGACGCGACTGCTGAAAAACGGCGCGGACTACAGGAAACAACACACAGCGGCTCAGTCCCGAATCACTGCTCGTGCGCTTCACTCGCGCGCTCTGTGAGCTGCGCAGGGCCGGAGTGCGCACCCTCCAGAGGGCACTCGCTGTTCAGGGCGGAGTGATTTGGAGCGCAGGAGGAAGCGCTGAGCCGCACTGAGGTTTATTTACACATTTCAACTTATTTACCTCCTTCAGGCGCTTAAACTCAGTGAGAACATGAACATCACATCCAGGTGTGTTTATCTGCTGGAGAAGGTGTTCACTTGCCATCCTTCCACTTGCAAGTGGTGAGTGACTTGCGCATGCCCAATATGCACTGGGATCATGTGACGTGCCGTCTAATTAGTCATGTGATTAGCGTATCCGTGTATTGGCGTTGCTGTGTGCATGCGAATAGTGTATTGGCATTGCTGTGTGCATGCGAATCGTTTTAAAAACGTTAATCTGATGATCCGCTGATACGGTCTAATGTAGGGTTGGGCGGTATCCAAATTTTGATACCTTTAAACCGTCTCTGTGTTTTCCCGGGGTATACGGTATTACCGAGAAAAAAATAATATTTTGTTTCGGCCTACTGTGTAACGTGCGCCTATGCCTCAAATGTACTATTTAAAAGCAGCATAGCGAATTGTGTGCATTGTGGTATGGATTAAGCAGCAAAGCGAATTTTGTGCATTGATGAATGGATTAAGAGATATTTCAAAGCATCACGCAACTCTTCCTTCATCTTGAAAATAGCATTCAACTGTCGTTTACACGTCTGCGTTGAAACGCCATTTGCAGCACTATTTCACCTACTCCATCAAAAAAAAGTACATGATGAGCAGGATCATACCCTTTCAAGCATGGGAAATAAAAAAAAGAAAAAGAATCAACCAACACCCAAGTCCGTTTAGACTGCGCGATAAACCATATTCTTCAGCGCAAATGAGGCGAACCTAATTCAAATGCGCGGTAGCTGCACAAGGCAAAATCATATGGGCCCACGTCATGCCATGGCGGGGAAATTAATAATCAAATGGCCTTACCTTGCTTAAAACGTTGTCTTGATCACATAACTCCTTACAATTATTCCACTTAAATCCATACGGTTTAACACACCCAACAAAGATAGCAAGCGCATTGCTAATTCCCACCAGAAACCTAACAGTTTACGCTACGATGTTTTCTTCCGTTTCTTCAGTAGATGACATTTCAAACGTTTATTACCCACATCCCAAATGTCATACGTTATATTATTTTACCTTGTTGTTACTCATGTAACCTACTCAAAACACAACTCATTGGAGAGATCTCGTGGAAGTGGAGTACCCCAGGCTATGGTGTGCCTTAGGGGACATATTAGATTTTTCGTTTGGTTTGAAACCAAAATACTGCCACTGTTGTTTTTTTTTTTTGCCACTAACTCGTTATCTTGACTTGCCATCTTTCAACCGTGGTCTCAGTCTCTTTTTTTTTTTTTTAGATAGGACAGTATAGAGAGACAGGAAATGAGCAGGGGAGAGAGAGACGGGATCGGGAAATAACCTCGGGTCGGAATCGAACCCGGGTCCCCGGATTTATGGTACGGTGCCTTAGCCATCTGAGCCATGACACCCCCGCTCTCAGTCTCTTGCGAAGCTTTCTGTCAGACTCCAAAATGTCACGCAGGGTTGCCATGGTAACGACATAAACAACCCTGCACGCGATGAAAACTTCTTTAGGAAATTGATAGAATTAGTGAAAATACGATCACACAGTTATTCGGGATGATCTTCAATTTATTATTTTATATTATGACCTCATGTACTCCATATTTATTTAGATATTATATATTTTTTTTTAAATGACGGTAATGAGACCGATACCGTTGGTACTTTTGGATACCTCGGGATACCTTCTTACCGTAATACCGCCCAACCCTAGTCTAATGTAAACACCACCTAAGCCTTCCTAGTTGCCAATGATTGTGTTTAGATGGTAAGCGGGAACAAGTTGCGCCTACAACCAGATGTTCTGGAACAAGTTGCAAGTTGCGCCCACCGGTGTCAAATTGTTCCAGAGCAAATCATGTTCAAATGGGCAGTTGCACCAAGGTAACTTGCTCCAGGAACAACTTATTCCAGTGCAAATGCCAGTGTAAAAGCAGCTTAAGAAATATAGATCAGTGTTTCTCAACTACTGAGCCACAGCCCATTAGTGAGCCGTGAAGCACCATCTAGTGGGCCGCAATTTTTTTTTTCAAGTTGAAGCTAATTTTTACTCATCGTGGGGTACAAATGGGTTGCATCCAATGTCACATCCACCTCATTAAGCTACAGTCACACTACAGCTCGCGATGTTTTGCGATAGGTTATTGATGAAAATGAGGCATTTAGATGGCGATGCATAGTAATGTACACGTGACCTAAAAGTTGTGGTCACACAGCAGGTGAAAACCTGACTGTTACACCTTTACACACTTGAGCCTGGCACAGCTTGAGTGACCGCATGAGCTCACGGAGCACCTGCTGCTGATTTGAGCACGATCAGTACAAGCAGATACAGACACTGTTTTAACAGAGGCTTTGTGAAGTATTATCATTTATCACTGTCACGTTTGTTTCTAGCCATGTTTATAACACTGTTTAAATACTCTGCTCCATGATTCTACTTTTGTTTGTGTTTTGTTTTTGTAAATATCATGCCTGCTAATAAACACTCTTCCTGCACTTCGATCCGTCTACTGCTGTCTATCTTGTAGTGTCCTGATCCCCAGATCTTTAACCCAGCCGCATATAAAAAGTTGTACGCCTCTATGCTCTTCCAGGTTTTCATCTGTGTGTCCATGTAGAACGATGTCTGCAGCACCAGGTAGTTTGAGATGTCGGGGAACTCAACGGAGGGATAATTTTTCAACTCATAGGAAAAATCTTTCTTTATTATCGTATAAGGATCTATCCCATTGAGTGGTTTCTATTTCCACTTCTTTTGAGTGTACTGCTTGGTTTTAATAACTTGCTTGTTTGCTGTACACAAACATGGCAATAAGTTCTTGTGTTAATCGGCCAGACTTCACTTTTGGATTATTAACCCCTTTTGTGGGCAGCACGGTGGTGTAGTGGTTAGCACGGTCACCTCACAGCAAGAAGGTTCCGGGTTTGAACCCAGCGGCCGGCGAGGGCCTTTCTGTGTGGAGTTTGCATGTTCTCCCCATGTCTGCGTGGGTTTCCTCTGGGTGCTCTGGTTTCCCCCACAATCCAAAGACAAGCAGTTAGGTTGACGTGGGGTGGCCTTGGGCTGAGGTGCCCTTGAGCAAGGTACCTACTCCTGACTGCTCCCCGGGCATTCTGGTGTGGCTGCCCACTGCTCTGGGTGCGTGTGCGTGTGTTCACTGCTTCAGATGAATTTCACTGTGCCTGAAGTGTGCTTGTGACAAATAAAAGTTTCTTCTTCTTTTGACTGAGAATCCCCTGTATGTTTTATGTTGGCTTCTGGCACATCCATATAGTTTTAAATACAATTAAAAGCAGTTTATTTTATTGCTTTTATTTAATTCCTGGGCTTCCATTTGTAACAGGGAGTGATGCTGCATTCCATTAATACACTTTACAATAGATTATTAGATTCTAATAGAATAGATGAGCCAAAATAATTGGTGATCTTTTTTAATACTTGTTACAAGTATAAATAGGTGGGCTTCAAAGGAGATACGCAGAACCATGGCCTCACTTTCTGTTTATAAATGCCTTGAGACCTCAAGAATGGCATAGGAATGGTTTTAAGCATTAACAATAAATCTAATATAGTAATTTTTACGATTAAAATGATTCATATAGGTAGCGGTCTGAGTGAATGACCTTGACATCTGTGACGTCACCGCGGTAAGGCTATCGGTCTCATTGCCATTTTTGCTATACTAAAACACAGAGCTAACTGGAACTTTGATCTTCCATTTTGAGCTAATTTATCGCCATGCCACGTAGATGTGCTGCTGGTGGGTGCAGCAACACAACAGAAGGTGGATTTATGTTGCATTCATGGCCCAAGAATGTTCAAACTGCAAAGATTTGGATGCATCTGTCCTCTGCTCTGCACATTTTACTGATGACTCGTATGAAACCTCTCATCTGTTGAGGAGCATTGGCTATAAGCCCGTATTGAAAGAGGGTGCAGTACCAACAATTAAAGGAAAAGAAAACTACAAGAAAAGGAAAGTAAGTTCAGTTGCACCAGTTCTCCTGGAGTGTGAGCTGAGCAGTAATGGCAGAGTACTCAGTATGGAGAAAATGGAGAATGAGTGGACCAGTCATCAGATTTCTCTGATGGATATGCTCGCATCAGCAGCAGTATCTCGCCCTTACGTGGAAGAAGCGAATGAACGAAGAACTGAACGAAGAACTGAAAGTCAGATTGTTTCAAAACAATTGGCCACAAGATCAGCCTTCAAGAAGCAAGAACACAGACGGGTACGATACGACTCTCATTTGGTTACATCACAACAACAACAACAACAACAACACTCGTTGTTTACCTGCATTTAGATTAATACATGTAACTTGTATTGTGTATTTAAGTTACCGGTATAAGATTATTTAATTTGCTTCAGAATGTGATTGTCTCAGTTCATCTGATTATTTAATTAGCCTTTTATGTTTTATCAGTGAAAATGCATGCATGTACATGTATGTTGCATAAGTTATAATGCTAATCCTGTTTTAATATGAGTCACATGAGACTGTCAGATCAATTCCATCCAATTCTCGAGACAGCTTTGTTCTCTGGTTTTATTTCGTAAGGTGGGGGCCTCCGTGGCTGATGTGTTACTACTGGATTCACTTTCCGATGGTTTGAACTGATATGGTTCTACACGTATAGCAGTAGCATGTACACACACTCCAATTTCAGGACTATCACAGTCAGATGTATTACTATCTGAGGAATCCGAAGAATCTCCAATAAATTCGAACGAAGAGGCCGTTGCAACCACTCTCATCTGCCGAGTCTGGCTTTGGTCTATAGCTGTCAAAGGCCTCGGCCTTAAAACTGGTTACCACAGTGATGTCACTCACTCAGGGCTGGCTGGCTCAGCGGAGCAGCTCGAATGCCAACTTTGCGGTCGATTTTAACTCTCAAAAATATGTTTTTTATTTCCAATTATGCAGGATTCAAGAGTCAAGGATGGAGATACTATCCACTCAGAAATGTATTTAAAAATAAAGGTTCTGCCTATCTCCTTTAAAGTAGAAAAGGTTGAGAACCCCTGGTATAGATGATGGATGGGTGTACCTGTTTCAATTCATATATATTTCTCATGAAATCAGGTTCCACCATACATGTCAAGTTATACGGTTTCCCCATATTTTGTACAGGAAAATGCAATTTATTGGCTAATACGGTGCACACTGATTTTCATATGGGAAAATTATGTTTTGTATCAGAGATTTTTTCCGTTACTCTGAGAATTTTCTTAGCATCCACCATTTATTTTTTCAAACACGCCTGCCCAATGAAACGGAACTATTTTCGATTTATGTGGTTTTATAGTTGCATGTGATTTTCTTGGTCATTTACGTACATCGGCTCGGACTGCCCAGACTTCTGTGACGGCTGCAGAAGTTATGTTCTGCCAATTTCTCGTGGAACACAACATCCCCCCGACTGTGGCAGACCATTTTTTGCAGCTAGCGAAAAAAATGTTTCCCGATTCAAACACTGCACAGGTAAGCATTTGTGGGCTTTTTTAAAAAGTTTTTACTGTTTGCATGTACGAAAGCTTCCTCTATTATCATGATAATTTAGGGAGGCGATACTGGGAGTCGCCGTTTATACAACGGCAACTATAGTTACCCAGCAATTTCTGGTTTCGCTTCCCTAAACATTTTAATTGCTGATAGACATTATATGTAGACACAGATGACCAACACCCATTACTACCATCAGTCATCAGTAAACTGGAAAAGTATTGAATGAAGAGTAATGGTGGTAACGACCGTTGGTAACCTGTCTCTAAAATGTGTATTAGGTGATGGAAGCAATTTAACACCATCTACATATTTGCCGTGCTCTGATTTTCTTTTATTGACCAGGAAAATAATAGATGTATATTGGGGAAAGGTCTTCGATGTAAAAACTGCTCTGGGTGTTGCCAGGTTTCCAATGCTGAAACAACTTTTTACTGCTTTGCTGTGCCTCCCACATAGCAATGCAGATAGTGAGAGGCAGGGGTGCAGATAGGAATTTTGAACTGGGGGGGACTGAGCTGTCAGCAAATGATTCCATTTTGTGTGTGTGTATATATATATATATATATATATATATATATATATATATATATATATATATATATATATACACACACATACACACACACACACACACACACACTACCGTTCAAAAGTTTGGGGTCACTTTGAAATGTCCTTATTTTTGAAAGAAAAGCACTGTTCTTTTCAATGAAGATCACTTTAAACTAATCAGAAATACACTCTATACATTGCTAATGTGGTAAATGACTATTCTAGCTGCAAATGTCTGGTTTTTGGTGCAATATCTGCATAGGTGTATAGAGGCCCATTTCCAGCAACTATCACTCCAGTGTTCTAATGGTACAATGTGTTTGCTCATTGCCTCAGAAGGCTAATGGATGATTAGAAAACCCTTGTACAATCATGTTAGCACAGCTGAAAACAGTTTAGCTCTTTAGAGAAGCTATAAAACTGACCTTCCTTTGAGCAGATTGAGTTTCTGGAGCATCACATTTGTGGGGTCGATTAAATGCTCAAAATGGCCAGAAAAATGTCTTGACTATATTTTCTATTCATTTTACAACTTATGGTGGTAAATAAAAGTGTGACATAACATTTTAACATAGCCTATGGAAATCCAAAGTTTGCACATTATCATCACGCACAGAAATTGCAAAACTGCAAAACTAGTTTTAAAACCGCTAAGTTCCAACTGTTCAACATAGCGAGAGGCTGGGCTACGTGTGTGTGTGTAAAGTGTAAACCAGTGCATCCTGACTTTCTAACTATGCCTGTGTTGCGTGAGCGGCAGTCAGTCAACAACTCTTCGCAAAGTTTCCTTATGAAACAATATGCTCGCTGAAATTATGGCAGGGAACGCCAGATTAAACATTAAAACTGCCTTCTGAGCACTGTATCTACAGGCTACCACCGAAAGAAGGAGGCTACCAGAAAGGCATCACTCCGTACGATTTTACTTTCACTACGACATTACTTTGAACAGACTATCAAAAAATTGCAAGGTGATATGATAAAGTAAGGCACAGTTTACTTACAGTCTTTTTTTTTTTTTTTGAAAAAAAACGATGCAATCGTTTTCTGCCTTTTGGCACCCTTCATCATGCCGTGTTGGGGTCCTGAACTAGGAGGCGCTGTCCCCGATATGCCTGTCAAACTTGTGGGTAACCATAGCAACCAAGCTCGAGCTCGCAACCCGTGCAGTCTGCGCAGTTGCAACTATGTATGTACTGCTGTGCACCTCAATAAACCAAATGGTAATTAGTCTTTTGATTTTTCCGTGAGGTTTGCCTTATGCAAAGAAAGACAGCACAGACATTTTTTCCTCCCTATAAGTGGGGGGGACCGAACGAGGTGAATTTAAATCTGGGTGGGACGAATCCCACCCGTCCCCCCCTCTATCTGCGCCCGTGGTGAGAGGGCTTTTTCATTGGTTAGGAAAATTCATACTGAGTACAGAAAAAATATGGCTGCAGACACATTAACTGCATATCTGCAAATTAAAATAAACTGTGATGAGGAGAGCTACAACTGCTACCCAAGCAGTGATATTATAGTTAGTGCGAAATCTGCAACATCTTTGTACAACAAAGAACACTCCAAAAAGGAATAAGATTTGAATTATTGTTATAAATTACTGGGAAGATTTTCAGTTTAACTTCATAATTTATTAATATTTTCAATTATCCTTGTTTACATAATATACTTGATGTGGTTCAGTCATCTTTAGTTGGATCTAACACTGCTTGCGGTGTCAACACTTTTTTCTCAAATGGAACTTTTACTAACCTTCATTTACTGTTTGACATGATTATATATAATTTATTACATGTAATACTATTTTAATTAACATACCTACTTAGTACTGCTGTTATATTTCAAGTAATTTTCTTTGGTGGAATCTAATATTGTAGGTGATGTCAACACTTTTCAAATAGAACTTTGTGTAATTTTTATGAACTGTTTAATATTAATACATTTTATTTGCAAAATTTACATCAATAATTCTGGTATTACTGATACAATGTATATTCAATAATTAAGTTTATCGTTCAGTCATTCTCTTTAGTAGATAATTGTTTACTTGACTGTACATATAGTCCTTTTTAATTCAGTTGTTTTCTCTGAGATCTAAAATTTCTTTTTATTCAGTACATGCTTATTTGATCCCTTTAACTTGATGCAGTGTGATAAATATGCCTATTACAATAGGGGTGTATAATGTGGAATAAAACAATCGGTGTTTTGGATTATATATTGGAATGTTTTCTCGTGTATAAGGGCTCATGGGTATATGTAAGGGAAAAGTACAGATTTTGTAAGGGCATGGGTAACTAAAGGTTGACATGTATGCGCCACAGACAAAATAACTTGGATAACTGGATAGGATTTAGGGAGCAGTGAAATGACGGAATACTAGTGACCCGAATTATGCATTTACATTGCATTTACTAAGAGAGTCTTGTAGTGTTGTGCCTATTCAGCCTGTTAAATAAATAAATAAATAAATAAATAAATAAATAATCTTGGAAGGGCCATATTTATTACCTGTGCTTTTTCATGGGACTGCTGACCAAAACTGGTTGAGCTTAGTAGTGAAATTGGCTTTAAGCTGGCACTAGAAGATGCTGTTGGAAGTACAAGGTGACCTCTTCAAATGCTATGCTTATTTAGATAAATCTGCACTCCAAATGTCTTTCTGTTGATAATGCAGAGTCTGAAGAGGACAAGTGCATTGAAAAAACACAACTGGATGCTCTGGAAAAAAAATATGGAAGAGCATGGCAGACTTATGGCTTTATGAAAAACATTAACTGATAGATTGGAAAAATATGAGACTGAGGATGAAAGCATGAAACAGAGCCAGAGAGATAGAGGGTAAACCAGGAAAAGAGATGACCCCCCATCAAGAAACTGCTGAAATTCTTGCCGCATTCCTGAGCTGAGCTCAGCGTGCTTTTCAAGCATATTATCCTCGATTCACTGATGAGCAATGTGCTTCAAAAGCAAGAGAGACAACACAAAAAGTTTCCATTTGCTCATCTGATGACTATTTATAGCTGAAAATCAATAGCTTCCTTAATAATACACACAAAACCAAGACATGCTCAGTTACTCATGCACATGTTCTGACACACGACTGGGGCAGTCCTTTATTATCAGATGTAAAGAAGCAAGAGTAAAATTGCTTAATTAAAACATGAATTTTTAATGAGCCCTTGGGGTTGTGAGGAAGGCTAGGGAAACAGAAAGTAAGCATTAAGGCATCATCCCACAGAGGGAAGGACCAAATGAGATGAAGAGAGAGAGAGAGAGAGAGAGAGAGAGAGAGAGAGAGGCTGTTAATCTAGCTGAGATAAGCACTGTGTTCATCACTTGTTGAGGATGGGCAGTTGCGCTGTCTACACTAAAGAAGAATGCCCCAGGTGGTGAAGTGGTCCCACAACACACCTCCACACTGAGTGGTGCCCTCACAACCATTTTCAGACTACTACACTATATCTGTCCAGATTCGTGTGTGTGTGCGCGCGCGCACACGTGTGTGTGTGAGAGAGAGAGAGAGAGAGAGAGAGAGAGAGAGAGAGAGAGAGATGGCAAAGTGTACAATAGCTTGAGGATTCGTAGCTTAGCATTCCAGACGCTTAGTTCTTTAGGGACAGTTCTTTTAAAAATCCTCTTGCAGAGCTCAGCAGTCTCAAGTTGAGCCAGGTTCACTGCCTGGCAAAGACATTAACACAATGCACATTTATCTTACTTTACTAAAACCTCCGCAAAACATTTGACCAGTATACAGAAGAAGGTCTATCATCACTGCCTCCTTGAAATGCACTTTATTCCTCCGTAACCACCCTCAACTCTGCAAACTCACTTTTTCTGCAATCAGTCTTTCCAGCACAGGCAATAATCTGTTTCTGCTCTGAGCTATTGAGTGTGTAATGACTCTCCTCGTCCTCTATGACGCCTCTGAGCAATGGGTCACACTCAAACAACAGACACGCCTTTAGCATTTTAACGAGGAAAGTGCTTGCTCACACCCTAGTCGAATCTTTTTTCTTCCCTCTTTCTTGAGCCAAGCATTTTTCCTTCAGGGTTTAGTCCAGGCTCGGTTGATTGGGCCAGCGTGAGACAGACAGCTTTCCATTAATTCTCTTGTGGGCGAGCACAGAGAGACAGAGCTGAGGGGGTTGCACTGTACTGATAAACCACCTGTCTGCCATAAGTCATTTGTTATTTCCTCTCTTGCTTCGTTCTCTCTCGGCTCTCGTTTCCAAAAAAATGGACCTTCATGCCGCATTAATCAATTATTTATTCTCTCTTTCTCTCTCTCTGTATCTGTCTATCTATCTCAGATGACATCCATCCATCCATCCATCTATCTAACCATCTAAGTGACCTTCTACTTGTCAAATACATACAATTTATCTTCCTTACACACAACAGAGGAGAGAAATTTTACCTCAGAAGTTTTACCTATGAAAATAATCTTTTTAAATAAGCTACACAGACAAAGAAGTAAGAAAAAGAGGAGTGGGATTAGATGACAGGCCATTTCATGAGGTCACAGAGGGCAGCAATACTCTTTGATTCTGGCAGCAGTATCAATAAAGGATTGAGTTTCCAACCTGCATCCACTCCCTTAGGAGAAATCAGAGCATACAAAAGATTCAGTAACCAGCCTTCCCTTCCATCCTCAAATCTCTTCGTGCAACACCATCCCTATCCTATATCAGTCTGGGAGGCTGGCTGCCAAAAAGATGCTCCCACAAGTCCACCTGATATCCCCAGCTGAGCCCTCCACAGGCAGCATGTGGCGCCAAGTAGCCAAGGTCATCCAGCCATGACACATCAGCCGAAATGTAAAACCACTATTTCTGCCCCCTCTCTTTCTCTCTCCTTAGCTCTCCTTCTCTAACTTACAGTACATCACTCAGTGTAGACACTTTTAGCAAAGAGCAGAAGACAATACTATACAGTACATTTTATCCACAGAGTGTGTTTCATTTGACACTCTATACTCAAGGACTTATTTTAATGTTAACATGATTAATATCATAACTAATTAAAGTTGTGAATATTCAAGATACTGAACCTTTCTTTTCTTTTTTTAATTCTAAAACATTCAGTTTATATCCATTTTAAACAGAAATTATAAAATTCCAAGATTTTCGATAGACTCCACTCTGTATTGACCAAAAAATTGTAGCAAAATGTCGGCTTTTGCAATGGACCTAGATGCATTAAATTAACTGGCAAAGTGACTATTTAGTGAGTGACTGTACCAAATCTTGCTTTGCTTAGGTGATCGAGCTAGAAAATACAGTTTGCTAATTATGCCACTAATAACCTTTTGCAGAAAAAATATCATGGAAGCCTGTAATTTGAAAATGAGCATGAAGAGAAATCCTGTTTTTAATGTTTTCTGTGAGCATCTTGACAGATTTCTGAGGTTCCAAATAAGCTGGGATTTCTGTGGGTGTTTGGATAAATTGTCAATTTGTCATGAACCAAAAGCACTAATTAATTAACTTTGACCATGTTATTGCAGGATAGTATTAAACCATGACACATAACATCTTTGGAAGGTTTTAAAATGAGAAGGATACACTTTATAGCAATATTCTATTTTTGGCCAAATAACTTTCTTGTATTTGGTATATGGCATCATCAAAACCATTCTACTGGGAGTAGCTATTCTGTGAACCTTCATTTTACACTCATCATTGAGTAGTTTTATACTTCTGGTTAAGAATAGATTTGGTGTAGGAGAACATGGTCATGCATCAATGGAATATTCACAAGATGCGTCATTAGTATTCAACATTGGCACTTTTGTTCATTGTACTGGAAAGGAAGAGAGTAATAACTGATAATGTGTATAATATATTCACCATTTATGCTCAGAAAAAAAGACAGCTTTGTAATGTCAGGCCACATTCAGCACTGGAATATCTAAACCAACTTCAGGCTTTAAAGTACTAGGTTATTACAGTGTTCAGATTTTTGTCATAAAGCGTACTATTCAGTAAATACTATGAAATGTTCAAAATTTACAATACAACTAATAGGTAGACAGTTGCATGAGACATACAATTTGAATTGCTTAAAAGTTCTGAGAGTTTATTAAGCAAACTCACACACTCTTCATTTGTGAACATCTTCCAAGAGGAAAAATGAGGCATAGAATAAGTGAAATTAATGTGCAGCTATATTTTAATGACAACAATGTCATGTTAATGAAAATGAACTGCAGCTATTAGTTACCAACTCACCAGTGGTATCTGTGTCAGATGGTGTTCCTTTTGCAGTGGGAAAACAGTTCTCTAGGTAGACTCCATCTCTGTAGCATCCATTACCCTCTTTATCATGCAGTCGAGCATTCCCACACTGGCAAGGAATCTGCATGATGCCACAAGGCCGTTTGGAAGTGCTGTAAGTCAAGCAGTCCTCCAACCACTGGCACAGCATCTGGCAGGCTGCCATGGTGGGGTTCCGCTTGCCTACAACCAAGTACTCCACCTTAAACTCCCCATTCCCCTCTTCTTGACCTGAACCTCCTCTTGCTGGTGCTTTCCGAATCTGCAAGAATTGTTTCCCTGCTTCCAAAAAGGCCATTTGGGTGGAGGCATCACACAGTTTCATTACTTCATCAAAGCTTTCCATGCCCAGGTAGGTACGTGTGGTCTCCAGGAAGGAGTCATATTGGAAGGTGCGGTGCTGCTGGGGCACACAGTCTTCTGTAGGCTTGGTGACTTTGATGAAAATGGTGTAGCGCCTTGGGTCTGGATTCTGCAGTGTCCAGGAGCAAGGAGCATTGGGAAAGGCAAACGAGGAAAAGAAGAAGCCAAAGAACCGGTTCTGGACTAGTGTGGAGCAGGTGTCTGATTCTGGGCCAGAGGGTGCAGCGCTGAGACCACCCAGCCACAACAGCATTAGGAGAGGGAGGAGCGGGAGTGAAAATGGACAGGTCCTCAAGACTTTGGATATCATGGTCATAAACACTGTCCAATTGAATTAAGGGCTAAAGAGCAAGCTCAGTTTCTCTTGTGCCCCTGTCTTGAAGTCAACTGCCTCTTCTGGATGATAAAGATCTTCTGATATGGGCCAAAGCCTGCTGTGCTTCTTGCTCAGGATGAGAATCAGCTTTGACTCGCTGATCCAGATTGATGTTGATGATGCCTCAGGCCTTGACAGATCTGTAGTATCAGAGCACACAAGAAAAGCCATATGAAATAATATGAAATGCAAGTCATAAAAATTTCATTCAGAAAAAAGACAAAACCTGAAATGTAGTAGCTTCAAATAAATATGGGCATAGACATAAATAAATACTCTGTGTTGTAATAAGGTATAAATTTGACAGACACTATGGCATGGATTATCAATAGAATTTTACAACATCTTTGTTGCTTATGACAAAAAAAACCCATTTCAATTCTTCTTCAACTGAGGGAGCTAATTTTCACAAAATGTCACGTTCCCATTTTTCATCCATAAGTCTGATATTTTATCCAATTATAGAGCAATTAATTAAAAGAAATTTGAATACCTGCAGTCAATCATGAGTGCACTGCATTTGCCGCTTGGCAAAATGATCAATAGCCTTAATCTTAGTGAATCATTAAACAAAAGGCAAATGTACTGGCTCTTAATGCCTGTGTGTCACCAGTCCCACTGACAATTCAATAATTTCAGCATCATATACTGGGAACAATTGTTAAATTATGGTACAAATAATGAAGGTTATTCTAGCAGTGTGTATAAAGAATGGCCAAACAGAAGGCATTTGAGCACACAGAAGCATGCTGCCAAAACAACTGTAAGGACCGAGGAGCCACTGCAATCACACACCATGTGGGATTCTATTCTGGATTAACCAGTGTTTGCTAAAAGCTCTATTTTCCTCCTCTTTTTCCCCCAGTATGTGTTGAAATGAGTAGAACACATCTGCATTATCTAGCTGTGTATTTAGTTAAGGAGAAAGGAACAATGTATTATGAGAATAAGAAAGAGTTCTCACTGTTTTTCAACATGATTGTCTCAGAAGTAAAATGACTCAGTAATGAGTAAAATTAGCTGGTGGTCATTAAGAAGGTGAGCTTTAGAACATACCTGATGGAATATGCACAAAGGCATGGTTTTCTTTGCGTTATTTGAGTATAAAGATGAACCAAACAAGCACTGAGTAAGCTAAGCAGTACCGAATCCACTCATTCATGGACACTGTTTTACTGCTGATACCAGGCCATGATTCCCCTGGAAACAGAGGCAAATGTCCAGTGGCATGCACCCAGCATTAGGAAAGGGGGTGTTGGGCTGAGCATCAACATAGCTGTTTGGCTTGTCTCATTTCCTGAGAAGCCATGTTTCCCAGGAGGCAAAGATCTGGCATGAAAGCATGACTTCCAGCACTCAGTGTCACATGAATGCTCCCACACTGCTCTGCACTTCTCTGTGTTCTGTGAATGCACTGTGGAGGCTTCATGGTAAATGAGTGGGTGAAAGAACACTACCTTGTGCTTTTCATGTACAACACAATATAAGAAACAATGACATCTCAACAGTATAGCTGTAACTACTCTTTTGAATCTTGGGTATAACATAGCATTAACTCCAGCACCAAGAATCCACAGGAGTAGACCCAACCCCTTGGCATCACTTAACTCTGTCAAAACAACTAACTGCAATTAATGTGATACTTGGCTTATGGTTGAATCTACTTATTTAGCCTCTCCAGCCCTGTGGATGCTGCTATCATATAATGCACTACGTAGGCTCTTGCTATTGTATGATGCTTGAATCTCATGACATCAGGATATTTATCAATCAGGAGTGGCTTGCTAACAGCAGACAGAGTACATCTACTCAATTAGGCCACTTCTCCATGCTTTGCATCAAACCGTGGAAGTGGGTAGATGATCTCAAAGCTTGGTTACTGCTTGATTAATGGGCGACATCAGGTTGGGGAAATTATGGGATGCAAAGTATTATGCCTGTTTGGGATGCAAAATATTATGCCTGGCAGTAATGTGGACAGAGAATGCCACTTTATGTGTTAAGAGCCTTATTAGATTTCCATTCCAAGGTTCTTGAGGGCAGTCCTTGAGAAAACCCAGCGAGCCCACATTTTTAAAAACAATTTTCTAATTAAATACTAAAGGTACAGCCATGGGACATGCAAAAGAAAAATAATTGCATGGCTGTTGAATGGAAAATTTCAATTCAATGGATTTGGCCTGTCATGATTCTGATATTTTGGATGTGATTAAGCTATCATCCATCCATTATCTGTAGCCGCTTATCCTGTCCTACAGGGTCGCAGGCAAGCTGGAGCCTATCCCAGCTGACTATGAGCGAGAGGCTGGGTACACCCTGGACAAGTCGCCAGGTCATCGCAGGCCTAACACATAGACACAGACAACCATTCACGCTCACATTCACACCTACGGTCAATTTAGAGTCACCAGTTAACCTAACCTGCATGTCTTTGGACTGTGGGGGAAACCGGAGCACCGGGAGGAAACCCACGCGGACACGGGGAGAACATGCAAACTCCACACAGAAAGGCCCTCGCCGGCCGCTGGGCTCGAACCCAGGACCTTCTTGCTGTGAGGCGACAGTGCTAACCACTACACCACCGTGCCGCCCTACTATCATCCAACATTTATTTAATAATTTATTAACACAGTATAAAATAATTTGATTTCTGTTTGCCCTTTAAACTGTAAAAAAAACTCAGTTCTAAGTAATATTCTCTACAGCACATTTTAATGAAAGTGGCTTATAGTATCACTAAATATCACACTGTTTCATGACAAGACCAAATTATAAAGTTAAAATATTAAAACCGGGTGGCATGGTGGTGTAGTGGTTAGCACTGTTGCCTCACAGCAAGAAGGTCCTGGGTTTGAACCCAGCGGCTGGCGAGGGCCTTTCTGTGTGGAGTTTGCATGCTCTCCCCATGTCCACGTGGGTTTCCTCCGGGTGCTCCGGTTTCCCCCACAGTCCAAAGACATGCAGGTTAGGCTAACTGATGGCTCTGAATTGACTGTAGGTATGAATGTGAGCGTGAATGGTTGTCTGTGTCTATGTGTTAGCCCTGCGATGACCTGGCGACTTGTCCAGGGTGTATCTCGCCTCTCTCCCATAGTCAGCTGGGACAGGCTCCAGCTTGCCTGTGACCCTGTAGGACAGGATAAGCGGCTACAGATAATGGATGGATGGATGAAATATTAAAACCTTAAAAGCCTTTGAGAATAATGATTATAATAATATGTGCCGCTTTTCCACTACCAACGCGGCTGAGTTGGGCTGAGCCGTGCCGTGCTGAGTTGGGCTGAGTCGAGCTGAGTGGGGCTGTTGGAGTTGCATTTCGACTACAACTGCACTGAACTGTGCTGGCTGGAAGTGGGTGGACACATTGGGTGGAGTTAGCGAAAGTGGGTGGACGTCACGTGATGTCGTTAGGCGGCGCAAACAGTGACATCAGTGACCTTTTAAGCGGTAGTCTCACGACCCGGATCGTAAACAATAAACATGGAGGACATGGAGTCGTTAGTGTTGCTGGTCTTGGTGCTGTGGCTTGTTGTCACCGACAACGCCAACAGATACTGGCAAGAGTGTATAGATGAGGCGAGGCGCATAAGGCTTCAGAAATTCTCGTAATTCGTAATTCTTCTTCTTCCGGGTTTACAGTGTTTACAGATCCCAGCGTGCTCGCGGGGCATGTGTGGGCGTGTGAGGACACTCCTCCTCACCAATCAGTGCACAGGGGAGTGTCTCCTCACGCCCCTAGCCCCACTCGGCTCGGTTTGGCTCGCTTCAGCCCCACTCCAAAACCGTGCGAGTTTTGGGAGCTGAGTAGGGCTGAAGCGAGCTGAGTCGTGCTGTTCTGAGGTAGTCGAAACGCGAGCCGTGTCGGGCTGAAGTGAGCTGAAGTGAGCTGAAAAAGGGTAGTGGAAAAGGGCCAATGGTGTGCCAATTAGGTCAAGAATGAATAAAAAATGAAACTTTTATTAACTGACTATAGGTATTTATATGGAAATGTGTGATCATGAAATGCAAGTCTTAACGTCAGTCAGGATAGCCAGTTGCTCTCCATGGTGCTGAACTCCTATAATTCAACAAAACTCAGCGTCCATGTTATGCTGACTGATAAGTACACTATTTAAAGGAAGAGCTTTTCCAGTGAGACACACTTGATGTTAATAATGTTAATGATTCTATATTTATTAGATACAACATTTTACATATTACCAGATATAACAATCTATCTGGAATACAATAACTCATGCTTGAACCAAATGCACATTACATGCTATTTGCACACTACCTCAAAATATGTACCTCGTATGATTACAGTTCATTCTATGCACATGATATGTATATGTGCTATTGCCTATGATGTTCATCTGTGGCACTGTTAAATGTGTGTATGTCAGTTTATGCCACTTATGATGTATGTTAGATATCCATGGCACCATCACACCTACAGAAATTCTGATACATGTCTACGCATCACTGATCACATAATGTACTGGTGAAAAAATGTGTTCTGATTCTAAGCAAGCACATCCAATGCTACTTGCATTTCTAAAAGCATATTTCTTAACTAACAGAGTGACATATTCAGAGTCAGGGTCTTAGGTTCAATACTTCAAATCACCAATATGCAATTCATGTGTCCAAGTTTAACAATATGGCTTCCACCCTTATTATTTGGCAGTTAATAAAATTACATTTGATCCAGCACATCCTATTATTTTTATATTTATAAAACAATAATCATTGACATGAGTTTCCAATCTCCTCTATGTGTTAAAAAAACAAACAAACAAAAAAAAACCCTTCCTGTGGACTTTACAGAGATGATATGATTAAATGATTAATTGTATCTATTTAGTGTACTTTATTTTACCCTTATTTGGTATTGCATTTAAAAACAAACAAACAAACAAACAAACAAACTTATCACCCAAAACTTTTGTTTCAGTATGACTATAGTACAGATACGGAAGAAACTTAAATAAGCTGAAGAAGTACACTTATCTTTCAACAGGGTATCATATTATTCTGTAAATACTATGAAATATTCAAAAATTACAATAAAACTAATAGATAGAAGTTACATGACATATATAAGTTAATACCTTCATATTTAAAACTGTCCATTTCCATGGAGTCATATTTTGTTTGGTGAGTATGCCTCTCAATGACTCTGCAGTTACATATACAAAGGCTGTGAATAATTTAAGCTGTAACATGGTGGGATCAGGAGGCAGGTGGCATGTTGAGTCACACGCATTCCCAGAATGTTAGTCAACACAGTGTTCTGTGGATGCCTTACCAATAGCACAGTCACTGTAATGGGATGATGCTCCTAACCTGTCTCTGTGCTCACAATTATTACCAAATGTGAGGTGAGGGTGAAAATACAGGGGATTTTACAAACACTTTATGAATATCATAATTACAGGAGTTAATGTTGGGCCTGTTTTTCTTCAATAAGCAAGTGTGATATGGTGGAAGCCATGCTTATGGAATCTGCAGATCTGAGAGACAGGATTCAGTTGTTATTTTATCTAGATTTTCAGTGCTTAGTTTCTTCAGCTTGCTGCTTCCCTAATGGTGGTTGCTTTTAGCTTTTATGTCAGAAAGAACAGCAATCAGAGCCCTAACCCAGAGAGTCAGAGAGAGACAGAAGGAGCACTATCAAGATCATAGGTAAGAGGGAGAGAGAAACTACATAGCACATGTTACTGCTGCTTGTCTTGGGTGTACACCCCCTCATTTATTATAGTTGTTACTGTAGTTGATGCTCTTCTTTTTTTGCCTCACCAAATAAAAAGCACCAATGACGACTCCAGTGAACAAGGTTATTTGAGTAAACAGAAAGCAACAAGCAGCGCATCCTCATTCAAACCTATTCACATTCTCCTCTGTCTACACTCTAATGTCTATGAAAACCAGCACGGGAGGCCTCACACGGCTCTGGAATTAAAGAGATAATTATCTGTCTATGATGATGAATGTGTTTACTGTGCTAAATGCCGGGCTTTTTCATCAACTCAGAAACTCCTCTCGCTCTGAGGCAAACGACTGCAAGATACATTATGATATGCTGCCATACACAGCACTTCATATACGTGATCCTCAATTTTTAAGGGTCATGAACTCTGAGCGGCTACTTTCACCTTTCAAGACATGATTCATAATTTAACATCACAGAGTTCAATACTTTAATGGCTGTTGTGGAGAATAAAAACGATTAGATAAAAATTCAACATTCATTTATTTTATATATCTTTTTCTTTCCATCTCATAGAACAAAGTACATACAGCCAATATTGGCTGATGTCAGAGATCATACTAATGTATGATCTCTGATCTGCTGATTATAGCATAGCAAATGATATATTGAGCAGTAATATTTATTGAATTTAAAATCTATCTATGGGTCAAAAGGCAATTAAGTGTGCCACTGTTGAGACTGAGAGTTGCAGAGCTATAAATAGTTATATATGCACTATATAAATAAAGTGTTACATGTGCACCAGACTAACATGTACCAGTAACATGTGCCAGAAAGGATTCTGCATATAATTTAACTTGAAACCATTTCAACAAGCATTGTCTCAGCTAAGAAGCAAAAGATGAGGAGGTGTGCTGACTATGAAATATAATTAAACGAATAAACAAAACTGCATAAGCACTTGGAAAAGTTTCATTATCAATTTAATTATAATAGTCACCCAGTATATCGAATGTATCCCCATGACACATTACCATCGTCTCACACTAACAAATTCAGAATGATTTGCAAGACTTAATACACATGAAAGGTTATAAAGTTTAAGCCTAGGGAAGGTGTATTAGTATTTGTACAGTTTCTTGAATTCCTTGCCATAAAATAGAACAAAATGTTCTTCTACTTGTGTTTGTACTCCCCCCGTTCCCATTAGGCTAGGTTCAACAGATTGTACTTGATTTGATAACTCTCACCTCAGTTTTCATTAACATTGTAAACATTAATCAGGGGTCCATTTCAGAAAGCAGAGTTTGTGAGTTAGCCTGATAACGCATGGCGAGATGTGTGAAAATTTGACTTTTCCATCCCATAAGGATTAGATGAGCTCAAAAGCAGTTACCCAAGCAAATTGTGCTCTGAAACTAACTTGTAAAATGACAGGTTAAGAAGAGTTTAATCTGACCTCTTCACCTGCAGTAATTAGATAATTAGGGTGGAGACTGTAAGAATAGGTTAATCAGTATCAAAAACTTTGTACACTTTTATTCAATGTCTTATCAACATAACTCATATGTGGTGAAAAATAGTTATTTTAAAAATAATTATTTCATGTCTAGAATGCTAAAAAGTAATATGTGCTCTGTACTGGATACTTGACTGTTTTCTACCATATTTTCACAGATTGTTTTACAGTCTATGCTGGGGCCCTAGAGTGTATATCTAAGATATGCATAAGTGCATTCACATGGTTTTGCACATTTTAGTTGTTTTCCCAACTTTTATTCAGTCATAATTAGCCATTATTTACCATTTTATCTCATTACACATGGTCCTTGCTTTGATTATTGATCAGAAAACAAGCTATTAAGCAAAGCCTACCTGTCTGAATTAATGCATTCCTCTTTAATTCATTAGCAAGTGCATTTCATACCTGTGGAGTTACACCTGTATTAACAAAAGGAAATGAAGAACCGCAGGGCAAATTAAAAACTTCTTAGATTTATCAAATCTATATATGAAATGCAAGATAAACAGTTACTTCAGCAATATCACATAACAGGGAGTGCTGTTGTACTGAATATCAGCACAGCTGTGATTCGGACATAGTAGCCACAGCTGAGTGCCATAGCTCATCACAGCCATGCTGATATTCAGTAAAACAGCACAACCTCGAGTGTGTTACTGCTTTTATACACCAGTTCTACCAACAAGAAATTAATACTAAGTAATTTACATTTTGGACACAATGTGGTTAATGTGTATATTTTTGCTCCGTTAAGGGAAATAGACCCCGAAGAAGCCACACTCACTTTATAGCACAACATGTAGCTCACTAGTGAGCTTACACTGATTTGTACATTCTCATTAAAGGTGCTTCCAGTAAAATTGGTGTCCCTTCTTCCTTTTCAACCTTATCTGATGAGCTGTCATATTTTTAGTCAAAAGTTATATTCCTAAAAATTACCATTTGACATGTCCGCTCATTATGTTGCTAATACTACTGTAGTAATTGTTTTGAACTAGGAAGTGGAATTTTATTTGCAGGACACAAACAAGTGGTGTGATACACACAATGAAACATCCCAGTGCCATTCTGCAAAATCTAAGCACTCTTAGAACACCGCTCAACCAATCAAATTAGTGGACCAGAACTAAATGTTGTATAGAGGCTTTGCACCATCACGTAACCCCATAGCAATGGTAACTCTGCCACCATGACAGGAGGCACACTTTGAGTGCTTCATTCAGCCAAGTTAGTTGTTATTGATCGGTATGGGAAGGTTTTGCTGTGTTTTTGGATGTGCAAATCATTTTTAATGAAACAAAGACATCAGATTTTTTTAATTTACCAAAAGTAATTCATCATCAGAGGGAAAAAAAACTAGAGAGATTTCTAAATGTACAAGGGGAAAATGAAAAAAAAAAACATTCAGTGGGACTCCATATCAAACAGAGAGGTCAATAACCCAATGGTAAGCTTACTTAATTTCCACAAATGTAAGAATTAAAAAAAAAAAATCACAACTACAGCAAGGTGCTTATTCCTATACACTGAAGTGAACATGAATAATACTGCGGCTCGGCAGAGCTTAACCTTCACCGAGACATAAAAATTGCATTTACATTCGGGGATCCTTTGGAGCGCGTTGTGCTCATGCTTAGGATCCAGTCATTATGGGAAACACCTGATGCTGATTTAAGCACAATCAGCACACGCAAATAAGGATACCGTTTTCACAGAGACTTTGTGAAGTAATCTGTCAGGTATGCGGCAGTAGATGGATCTAAGTGCAGGAAGAGTGTATTAGCAGGTGTGATATTTACAAAAACAAAACCAAAAGCAGAGGCATAAACATGGTTACAAACAAACGTGACTGTGATGTTGATAATACTTCACAAAGCCTCTGTGTCCTTATGTGTGTGCTGATTGCGCTCAAATTAGCATCAGGTGTTTCCCATAATGACTGGGTCCCAAGTGCGTCCACAACGCACTCCAAAGGATCCCTGAATGTATATGCACTTTAAGTTTTGGTGAAGGTTAGGCTCTGCCAAGCAGCTGTGTTGCTCATGTCCATTTCACTGTATAAGAATGAGCACTGCGCTGCAGTTGTGAAATTATTATTTTTTGGAATTCTTACCTTCGTGGGAATGAAGTGAGCATATCGTAGGGTTTTTGACCTCTCTGTTTGACACAGAGTCCCACTGAATGATTCCCCCCCCCCCCCCCATTTTTCCCTTCCACATTGAGAAATCACTCTAGTTTTTTCCCTCTGATGATGAATTACTTTTGGTAAATTAAAAAAATCTGATGTCTTTGTTTCATTCAAAATGATTTGCACATCCAAAAACACAGCAAAACCTTCCCATACTGATCAATAACAACTAACATCTGAATGAAGCACTAAAAGCATGCCCCCTGTCATGGCGGCGTAGTTACCATTGCTGTGGGGTCACGTGATGGTGCAAAGCCTCTATACAGAACATTAAAATTGTAAGCATTAAATCTTGTTGAAATCTCCTTTTTTGCTGGTATTGCCAAATTCTTTTTTAAATTATTTTATTCAATTCATTAATTTATTCATCAATGTAATTAAAAAGTCTTTGTTAGACCACAACCCTGACCAGGATAAGTGGTTCATAAAAGTGAGATTGAGTGAGGTACATACAGTATCTGACAATTGTCTTTATATGAAAACACTCCATCTTGTTCTGCTGCTGAAAAAATTACACACAATTTTTCTTTGCTGTGAGCTATAGTCGATCAGAATTTCATGACTTGACTGATGAGTGTACTTGTAAAACACATTTTGAACGTGCACAATCCAGAATTACCTCAGCATGAGGTTTGAGTTAGTTAGCTCTAATCCCCCCCCACACACACACTGAATTTAGGTATTTTCAAACCCATTTCTTAAAAAAAAAGAAAAAAAGAAAATCACAACAAAACTGAATGTACATTGGACTAACATGTTCATTGGAAGGATAGGTGTCCCTCAGTAATGCTCTGATATGCCACTTGCAGAATTTTCTACAGGTTTGTGGTTGGATACATTTTTTTCAGTTCAACTCCTACGACTGTGATGGGGTCAGGCTGTCTATTACATGCAGCACTGTCTGCTTTCTCTCCATATACCTCTTATATAGCTCTGAGGTGTGTTATGGTTTACAAATGAAACATTACTTGGAGAATTTCATAAAAAGGACAAGGTGTATAAATAATAATAATTAAAAAAAAACCTTTTGACAAGCTGTATATTTTTTAAGGATTCTGGTGTACTGTGATTGCCAGTGATGCTGAATTTAATAGAAGGTAGTAGATTTATGGATCAGAAAGAGGATATCCTGAATTCACTGTGGTTCAACTAATGCTATGTTTCTCCAAGGGTCAGAGAGTCACCATTTATCTGGATTTGTGTCCCTCGCATCTAAGAAACTCAGTAATATTTCTTAGGCTTGTGTGTTATGTGGAGATGGATAAAAGCACACTGCCAAGAGGTGCAACAGAAATCACAGAAGACTTACGAGACTAGTAATTAAGAGATTAAAAAAAATTAAGCAAACAAAAAAAAAATCATGCTCTGCTTAGCAAAGCTTTTTCATCTACCCTGTTAAATTACAAACGGCCTCCCTCACCTAATATTAATGCTGAAGTAAGTTAAATTCTCCCTTGTGGAGGTGACAGGAATGCCCAAAGAGAAAATTGTAGAGGCGCTCAAGGGGGAGGAAAGCTTTACTAACTTCATAATGAAACTGGATATATTTAGCAAACAGTCTTTAATAGCATTAGACAATTAGAATGGAAAAAAAAATGTATATCATTGTAATGACAATCAGCTGGCACCAATGGTTTTATGACCAGGATAATAATAATAATAATAATAATAATAATAATAATAATAATAATAATAAGTCACTGCCAAACCCGATCCGGGCTTGAGGCAAACCATGTTTGGTTGACTTGGCCAGAATTGCAGCAGTAAGGTGGCCAGTTCCTTTCTGCGCACGCACACACACGCACACACACACAATTTAGATCCACCAGTTAGCCGAACTGCATGTCTTTGGACTGTTGGGCAAACTGGAGCACCTGTATGGAATCAATTTTGTGCCAAAATGTTCATACAATACTTTTGAAATATCAAACAAAAACGACAAATCAATATACAAAAAAAGTCAATTTTTTTAGACTGGCAAACAAATTATTCGTGTAATCGTGCAAAATATCAGTCTATTACTCTTCAGAAACCTTTTATTTTTGTTCCGCGTCTTTCTCAGTTTTGTTTGACGTAATTTATTTTGGTTGCGATTCCAGCTTTCTCGTTTGCGCTCCCTGACTTTTTGCTTGCAGTTTTAGCACAAACTTCACGTGTGGGTGGGCTGTCCAGGAATGCATTCCCATTGGGTAACTTGTGTTTGACTGACAGCTACGCTCAGCCATTCCCCCGGAAGCTGTTGCGGCCATTTCCTACTCGGATTCTGGCAGACTGTTTGACAAGTGACCGATTCATTGATGGTAAACAAGGATCGAGTGGACTTCAGTGGCGACTATGAAATTTAATTAATTCAACAAAGTGTAAGTACGGGACAAATGTGTTTTATGTGTTGCAGTAGTACACATTATGCAGGTGTTTCGTAGCAAGTCAAATGTTAGACAGCTCCACTACCCAATATAATAGATGTCTTGCTAACGTTAAACATGCCTGCATAATGTGTACTACTGCAACACATACAGCGCATTTGTCCTGTACTTACACTTTGTTGAATTAATTCAATATCATAGTCGCCACTCAAGTCGACTCGATCCTTGTTTACCGTCAATGAATCGGTCACTTGTCAAACAGTCCGCCAGAATCCGAGTAGGAAATGGCCGCAACAGCTTCCGGGGGAATGGCTGAGCGTAGCTGTCAGTCAAACACAAGTCACCCAATGGGAATGCATTCCTGGACAGCCCACCCACACGTGAAGTTTGTGCCAAAACTGCAAGCAAAAAGTCAGGGAGCGCAAACGAGAAAGCTGGAATCGCAACCAAAATAAATTATGTCAAACAAAACTGAGAAAGACGCGGAACAAAAATAAAAGGTTTCTGAAGAGTAATAGACTAATATTTTGCACGATTACACGAATCATTTGTTTGCCAGTCTAAAAAAAATTGACTTTTTTTTGTATTTTGATTTGTCGTTTTTGTTTGATATTTCAAAAGTATTGTATGAACATTTTGGCACAAAATTGATTCCATACACCTGGAGGAAACTCATGCAGACTTGGGGAGAACATTTAAACTCCACACGGAAAGGCCCCCGTCAGCCACTGGGCTCGAACCCAGAACCTTCTTGCTGTGAGGCGACAGTGCTAATGACTGCACCACCATGCTGCCAATAACAATAATAAAAACAAACAAACAAAAATAAATTAATGA